>NC_072388.2:2343277-3593277 GCF_028885625.2 Pongo pygmaeus | reverse complement strand
TTCCATTCCTTCCCATTCTTTTCCACATTCCATTCCAAATCCCATTCCACGTTCTATTTCACATTCCAATCCATTCCATTCTATTCCATTGCATTCCATTGCATTCCATTTCACATTCCATTCCACATTCCGTTCCATTCCATTCCATTCCATTCCATTCCATTCCATTTCACATTCCATTCCATATTCCATTCCACATTCCATTCCATTCCATTCCATTCCTCTTTCCATTCCATTCCACATTCCATTTCATTCCATTATACATTAAATTCCGTTCCATTCCACATTCCCTTCCATTCCACTTTCCATTCCAGTTTCCAAACCGCATTCCATTCCACATTCCATTCCATTCCATTCCACATTCCATTCCAAATCACATTACGTTGCATTCCACATTCCATTCCACTTTCCTTTCCATTCCATTCCAATTTCCATTCCATTCCATTCCACATTCCGTTCCACTCCATTCCATTCCACATTGCATTCTATTCCATTCCACGTTCCATTCCATTCCACATTCCATTGTATTACATTCCACATTGCATTCCATTAAATTCCACATTCCATTCCACATTCCATTACCCATTCCTTTCCTTTGAATTACACTTTCCATTCTATTCCTTTCCATTCCATTCCACATTCAATTCCATTCTGTTCCATTCCATTCCACATTCCATTCCAATCCACTTCACATTCCATTCCACTCCATTGCATTCCACATTCCATTCCAATCCATTCCACATTCCATTCCATTCCATTCCTCGTTCGTTCCTGATTCCATTCCCCATTCCATTCCAAACATTCCATTCCACTTTGCATTCCACATTCCAATCCATATTCCATTCCATTCCATTCCCTTCCACGTTCCATTCCACATTCCATTACATTTCATTCCACTTTCCTTTCCATTCCATTCGAAATTCCATTCCACATTCCATTCCTTTCCACATTACATTTCATTCCATTCCACATTGCATTCCACATTCCTTTCCATTCGATTGCACATTCCATTCCACGTTCCATTCCATTCCACTTTGCATTCCATTCCATCCATTCCATTCTACATTCCTTTCCACTTTCCATTCCATTCCATTCCATTCCACTTTCCATTCCATTCCACGTTCCAATCAATTCCATTCCATGTTTCATTACTTATTCCATTACACGTTTCATTACTTAGTCCATTCCACATTCCATTTTATTTCATTTCACATTCCATTCCACATTCCATTCCAATCCACGTTGCATTCCACATTTCATCCCATTCTATTCTACAGTCCATTCCATTCCATTCCATTCCACATTCCATTCCATTACGCACGACATTCCATTTGATCCCTTTCCATTGCATTCCGCATTCCGTTCCATTCCACATTCCACTACATATTCCTTTCCATTCCATTATACATTCCATCCCATATTCCGTTCCATTCCATTCCACATTCCATTCCCTTCCATTCCATTTTCCGTTCCATTACATTTTACATTCCTTTCCATTCCATTGCATTCCACATTCCATTGCATTACGTTCCACATTCCATTCCACATTCCATTCCACTCCATTCTGCATTCCATTCGATATCTATCTATTGAAATCCACATTCCATTCTATTACAATCCATTCCACATTCCATTCCATTCCATTCCACATTCCATTCCATTCCATCCCACATTCCATTCCATGCCATTCCTTTCCATTCCACATTCCATTCAATTCCATTTCATTAAATTCCACATTCCATTCCATTCCACATTCCTATCCATTCCATTCCATTTCATTCCATTTCATTCCTTTCCACATTTGATTCTATTCCATTCCCTTCCACTTTGCATTCCATTCCATTCCATGTTCCATTCCATTCCATTCCACTTTACATTCCACGTTCCACTCCACATTCCATTCCACATTCCATTCCACATTACATTCTGCGTTCCACTCTAAGTTCGATTCCACATTCCTTTCCTCGTTCCATTCCATTCCAATCCACTTTCCTTTCCTCAACCCATTCCAGATTCCATTACATTCCATTCCACATTCCAGTCCGCATTCCTTTACACAATTCATTAGATTCCATTCCACATTCTTTTCCGCATTCCATTCCACATTCCACTCAATTCCCTTCCACATTCCATTCCACTTTCCATTCCACAATCCATTCCACATTCCATTCCACTTTCCATTCCACATTCCTTTCCACATTCCATTCCACATTCCATTCCAATTTCCATTCCACTTTATATTCCACATTCCTTTACACATTCCATTCCATTCCACATACCATTCCACATTCCATTCCCCATTCCATTCCACTCCATTTCACATTCCATTCCACATTTCTTTCCATTCCATTACAGATTCCGTACTATTCCATTCCAGTTTCTACTCAATTTTCAATTTCACTCCATTCCAGTTTCCATTACTTTTCACGTTCCATTCCATTCCAATACTTTCCAAGTTCCATTCCAAGTTGCATTTCACATTCCAATCCACATTGCATTCCATTCCATTCCACATTCCACTCCATTCCATTCTAATTTCCATTCCATTCCATTTCACATTCCATTCCATTCCATTCCACATTCCATCCCAATCCAAATTCCATTCCACATTCCATTCCATTCCATTCAATTTCATTTTCCATTCCATTCTACTCCATTTCATTCCAAGTTCCATTCCACATTACTTTCCACATTCAATTCTGTTCCATTCCATTCCACTCCACATTCCATTCCATATTCCATTCCATTCCATTTCACATTCCATTCCATTCCATTGCGCATTCCATTCCATTCAACTCCATTGCATCCCACATTCCATTCCTTTCCATTCCATTCCACATTCCATTCAATTGCATTCCACATTCTCTTCCATTCCATTCTACATTCTATTTCACATTCCTTTCCATTCCAATCCACGTTCCATTCCACTTTCCGTTCTATTCCATTCCACATTTCATTCCATTCCATTCCATTACACATTCGATTCCATTACGTTACACATTCCATTCCACATTCATTCCATTCAATTCCACTTTCCATTCCACATTCCATTCCACATTCCATCACATTCCATTCCACTTTCCATTCCATTCCATTCCACATTCCATTGCGAATTCCTTTCCATTCCATTCCATATCACATTCCATTGCAAACTCCATTCCATTCCTTTCCACATTCCATTCCAAATTGCATTTCATTCCATTCCACGTTCCATTCCACATTCCAATCCATGTTCCATTGCAGTCCATTCCACGATCCATTCCACGTTCCATTCCACTTTCTTTTCTAAGTTCCATTCCACGTTCCATTCCACGTTCCTTTCCACTCTCCATTCCATGTTCCATTCCAGATTTCATTTCATTCCATTTCATATTCCATTCCAAATTCCATTCCATTCCATTCCATGTTCCATTCCACATTTTGTTGCATTCCACTCCAAATTCCATCTAATTTCGTTTCAAATTCCATTCCATTCAATTCCATTCCATTCCAAATTCCATTCCATTCCATTTCATTCCATTCCACATTCCATTCCTTTGCATTCCATTCCACATTCCATTCCACATTCCATTCAACGTTCCATTCCACATTCCATTCCATTGCATTATACATTCCATTCCACCTTCCATTCCATTTCATTCCATATTCCATTGCACATTCCATTACTTATCATTCCACATTGCATTAAATATACCATTCCGTGTTCCATTCCATTCCATTCCACATTCAATTCCATTCATTTCCACATTCCATTCCACATTCCATTCCACTTTCCATTCCACATTCCATTCCACTTTCCAATCCATTCCGTTGCAATCCACATTCCATTCCACGTTCCACTCCACGTTGCGTTCCATGTTCCATTCCACATCCCATTTCTCATTCAATTCCTTTCCATTCCACATTCCATTCCATTGCATTCTACATTCTATTCCATTCCATTCCACATATCACTCCACGTTCCATTCCATTCCAATCCACGTTCCATTCCACGTTTCATTCCACATTCCATTACACTTTCCAATCCATTCCATTCCACATTCCATTCCATTCAATTTCACTTTGCGTTCCATTTTCCATTCCACATTCCATTCCACATTCCATTCCACGTTCCATTTCACGTTCCATTCCATTGCATTATACTTTCCATTCCACCTTCCATTCCTTTCCATTCTACCTTCCATTGCATTCCATTCCACGTTCCATTCCGCGTTCCATTTCACGTTCCATTCCATTGCATTATACTTTCCATTCCACCTTCCATTCCTTTCCATTCTACCTTCCATTGCATTCCATTCAACATTCCATTCCACATTCCATTACTTATCATTCCACATTGCATTAAATATTCCATTCCACGTTCCATTCCATTCCATTCCACATTCCATTCCATTCATTTCCACATTCCATTCCACATTACATTCTATTGCAGTCCACATTACTTTCCATTCTATTGCATTACATTCCTCATTCCATTTCACATTACATTCCATTACATTCTACGTTCGATTCCATTACATTCCATTCCACATTCCATTCCACATTCCACTCCACATTTCATTCCGTTTCATTCTACATTCCATTGCATTCCATTCCACACTCCATTCCACATTCCATTCTATTCCATTTCATATTCCTTTGCATTCCATTCCACATTAGATTCCATTCCATTCCACATTCCATTCCATTCCATTCCACATTCCATTCCATTGCATTCCACATTCCATTCCATTCAATACCACATTCCGTTAAGGTCAATTCCATTCCATTCCTTTCCATTCCACATTCCATTCCATTCCATTCCACAGTCCTTTCCACATTCCATTCCATTCCTTTCGACATTCCATTCTTTTCCACTCTGTTCCATTCCATTTTCCATTCCATTCTGTTTCCTTCCACATTCGATTCCATTCCATTCCATTCCTTTCCACTTTCCATTCATTTCCATTCCTTTCCTCATTCCATTTCAATCCGTTTTATTCCTGCATTCCATTCCATTCAATTCCGCATTCTATTTCACATTCCATTCCATTCCATTCCACTTTCCATTCTGCATTCAATACCATTCCATTGCACATTCCATTCCATTCCATTCCATTCCATTCCAGTACTCATTCAATTCCCTTTCTTTCCATTACACATTGGATTCCATTGCATTGCACATTCCATTCCACATTCCATTCCATTACATTCCACGTTTCATTCCACATTCCATTCTAATCCATTCCATACTCCATTCCACATCCCATTCCATTACATTCCACTCCATTCCACGTCCCATTCCATTCCATTCCACCTTCCATTCCACATTCCATTCCATTCCATTCCATATTCGATTCCATTCCACATTCCTTTCAACATTCCATCCGACATTCCATTCCACATTCCATTCCACTTTCCATTCCATTACATTAAACATTCCATTCCACATTCTATTCCATTCAATTCCATTCCATTGCACATTCCATTCCATTCCACATTCCATTCCATTAAATTCCCCATATCATTCCATTCCATTCTATTCCATATTGAATTGCACATTCCGTTCCACTTTTCATTCCATTGCATTCCACATTCCATTCCATTCCGTTCCACGTCCCAATCCATTCAATTCCACATTCCTTTCCATTACATTCAACTTTCCATTCCACGTTCCATTGCATGTTCCATTCCACGTTCCATTCCATTCCATTCCACGTTCCTTTCCTCCTTCCACTCCACGTTCCACTCCATTCCATTCCACATTCCATAACTCATTGCATTCCACATTCCATTCCATTCCATTCCATTCCTCGTTCCATTCCGCTTTCCATTCCTCGTTCCATTCCATTCCATTCCTCGTTCCATTCCGCTTTCCATTCCTCGTTCCATTCCATTCCATTCCACGTTCCGTTCCATTCAATTCCACGTTGCATTCCACATACCATTCCATTCCATTCCACATTCCATTCCATATTCCGTTATATTCCATTCCATATTCCATTACATTCCATTCCACATTTGATTCCATTCCATTCCATTCCACATTCCATTCCATTCCATTGCATTCCACATTCCATTCCAGTCCATTCCATTCGACATTACACTCCATTCCATTCCACTTTCCATTCCATTCCATTACACAATCCATTAAATTGCATTCCACATTACATTCCAGTCCATTCCATTTGACATTCCATTCCATTCCATTCCACATTCCATTCCATTCCATTTCATTCTGCATTTCATTCCACTCCTTTCCACATTCCATTCGACATTCCATTCCATTCCATTCCACATTCCATTCCACTCCATTCCATTCCATTCCACTCCATTCCATTCCATTCCACATTCCATTCCCTTCCATTCCACATTCAATTGCAATCCATTCCACAATTCTATTCCATTCCATTCCATTCCACAATCCATTCCACATTCCATTCCCTTACACTTTTCATTCCACATTCCATTCTATTCCACGTTCCAACCCACTTTCCATTCCACGTTCCAATCCACATTCCATTTCATTCCGTTCAACGTTCCATTGCAGATTCTATTCCGTTCCATTGAACGTTCCTTTGCAAATTCCGTTTTATTTCATTCCGCATTCATTTCTACTTTCCATTCAACAATCCATCTGGCATTCCATTCCATTCCACATTCCATTCCAGATTCCATTCCACTTTCCATTCCATTCTATTCCACATTACATTCAACTCCATTCCACATTCCAACCCACATTCCGTTTCAAATTTCATTCCATTCCATTCCGTATTCTATTCCAAGTTCTACTATATTCCATTCAACATTCCATTCGATTCCACACTCCATTTCAACTTCCATTCTATTCAATTCCATTCCATATTCCATTCCAAATTCCATTCTAATCCATTCCACATTCCATCCCATTCCATTCCACATTCCATTCCACATTCCATTCCGTTACGTTCCGCATTTCGTTACACATTCCATCCCCTTCCATGCCACATTCCATTCCACATTCCATTCCATTGCTTTCCATATTCCATTCCACATTGCATTCCACATTCCTTTCATTTCCATACCACATTCCATTCCATTCCACATTCTATTACATTCCACATTCCATTCCACATTTCATTTCATTCCATTCCACATTCCATTCCACATTCCATTCCACTACACTCCATTCCACATTCCATTCCATTCCAGTCGGCATTCCATTCCTTTCCATTCCACATTCATTTGTAATCCATTCCACAATTCTATTCCATTCCATTCCACTATCCATTCCACATTCCATTCCCTTCCAGTTTTCATTCCACATTAAATTCCACATTCCATTCCATTCCACGTTGCAATCCACTTTCCATTCCACGTTCCAGTCCACATTCCGTTTCATTCCATTCAACGTTGCATTGTACATTCTACTCCATTCCATTACACGTTCCATTGCAAATTCCGTTTCATTCCATTCCGCGTTGATTTCCACATTCCATTCCACAATACATTCCGCATTCCATTCCATTCCACTTTCCATTTCACATTCCATTCCCCTTCCCATTGCATTCCGCGTTCCCGTCCACATTACATTCCACGTTCCATTCCGCATTCCATCGCATTCCATTCCACATTCCATTCCGCATTCCATTCTACTCCATTCCATTCCACATTCCATTCCATTTCATTCTGCATTCCATTGCACTCCTTTCCACATTCATTTAGACATTCCATTCCATTCCATTCCATTCCACATTCCATTTCTTTCCGTTCCACATTCCATTCCACTCCATTCCATTCCACATTCCATTCCATTCCATTCAGCATTACATTCCTTTCCATTCCACATTCAATTGCAATCCATTCCACAATTCTATTCCATTCCATTCCATTCCACATTCCATTCCTTTCCACTTTTCACTCAACATTCCATTTCACATTCCATTCCATTCCACGTTCCAATCCATTCTCCATTCCACGTTCCAATCCACATTCCATTTCATTCCATTCAGCTTTCCATTGCACATTCTATTCCACTCCATTCCACGTTCCATTGCAAATTCCGTTTCATTCCATTCCGCATTGATTTCCACATTCCATTCCACAATCAATGCCGCATTCCATTCCATTCCACGTTCCACTTCACATTCCCTTCCCCATTCCATTCCATTCCGCATTCCATTCCACATTACATTCCATGTTCCTTTCCACATTCCATTGTATTCCATTCCACATTCCATTCCATTCCATTCCACATTCCTTTCCACATTCCATTTCAAATTGCATTCTATTCCATTCCATATCCCTTTCTACATTCCATTCCATTCCATTCAATATTCCATTCCAAATTCCATTCCATTCCATTCCTTTCAATTCCACATTCCATTCCATTCTATACCATATCACATTCCATTCCATTCCTTTCTACGTTCCATTCCACATTCCATCCCATTCCATTCCATTCCATGTTCCATTCCACGTTCCATTCCACTTTCCATTCCATTCCATTGCACATTGCGTTCCACTCCATTTCACATTCCATTCCACATTCCATTTTAAATTTCATTCCATTCCATTCCATATTCCATTCCATGTTCCATTATATTCCATTCAACATTCCATTCCATTCCACATTCCTTTCTGTTCCATTCCACATTCCATTGCATTCCATATCAAATTCCATTCCATTCCATTTCATTCCATTCCACATTGCATTCCACATTCCATTACATTGCATTCCATTCCTTTCCATTCCGCATTTAATTCCACATTCCATTCCATTCCATTCCACATTCCATTGCACGTTCCATTTCACGTACCTTTCCATGTTAAATTCCATGTTCCATTCCACATTCCATTCCATTTCATTCAAAATTCCATTCCATTGCTTTCAAAATTCCATTCCATTCCATTCCACGTTCCATTCCAACTTCCATTCTATTCTATTCCACATTCCTTTCCATTCCATTCCACATTCCAATCCACATTCCTTTCCATTCCATTCGAAATTAGATTCCACATTCCTTTCCTGTCCATTCCACATTCCATTCCATTCCCCATTGCATGCCAATCCATTCCACATTCCATTCCACATTCCATGCTATTCCATTCCATTCCACATTCCATTCCATTGCATTCCTCTTTCAATTCCATCATATTAAACATTCCATTCCATTCCATTCCACGTTTTGTTCCATTCTATTCAAATTTCCATTCCATTCCCTTTCACGTTCCGTTCCATTCCATTCCAAGTTCCAATCCATTCCATTCCACATTCAATTTCACATTCCATTTCATTCCATTCCATTTTCCATTCCATTACATTCCTCGTTCCATTCCACATTCCATTCCATTCCTTTCCACATTCCATTCCTTTCCATTCCATTCCATATTCGATTACATTGCATTGTATTCCACATTCCGTGCCGTTACCTTCCAATCCACATTCCATTCCATTCCTTTCTATTCCATATTCCATTCCACATTCCATTCCATTCCTTTCCACATTCCGTTCCATTCCATTCCATTGCATTTCACGTTCCATTCCATTCCATTCCATTCCATTCCTTTCCACGTTTTATTCCATTCCTTTCCACATTCCATCCCATTCTGCTCCACATTCCTTTCCACTTTTCATTCCAATCCATTCCACATTCCATTCCATTCCATTAAACATTCCATTCTTTTTCCATTTAACATTCCATTACATTCCACATTGCACTCCATTCCTTTCCATTCCATTCCACGTTCCATCCCAATTTCCACTCCTTTCCATTTCACATTCCATTCCATTACATTCCACTTTCCATTACACATTCCATTCCATTCCATTACATATTCCATTCCATTCCATATTCCATTCCATTCCATTCCACGTTCCATTCCATTCCATTCCACATTCCATTCCATTCCACATTTCATTCCATACCACACTCCTTTACACATTTCATTCCACATTCCATTCCATTCCATTCCACGTTGCATTCCACATAACATTCCACATTCCAATCCATTCCGTTTCCTTCCATTCAATTCCGTTCCATATTCCATTCAATTCCATTCCGTTCCATTTCACATAACCTTCCATTCCATTCCACTTTCCATTCGCTACGTTTCCACATGCCGTTCCATTCCACATTCCATTCCACATCCCATTCCCACTCCATTTCATTCCATTTCACATTCCATTAAATTCCATTCAATTCCAATTTCCATTCCATTTCATTCCATTCAATTCAACATTGCATTCCATATTCCATTCCATTAAATTCCACATTCCATTCCACACTAGATTACATTCCATTCCACATTCCATTACATTCCATTCCACCTTCCATTCCATTCCATTCCTTTCCACATTCCATTCCATACCATTGCACATTCCGTTCCCTTACATTCCACATTCCACTCTATTGCATTCCATTCCATTTCATTCCACATTCTATTCCATTCCATTTCATTCCACATTCCATTCCATTCCATTTCATTCCACATTCCATTCCATTCCGTTTCATTCCACATTCCATTCCATTCCATTCCACATTCCATTCCATTCCATTCCATTCCACTTTCCATTCCACGTACCATCTCATTCCTTTCCACTTTCCATTCCATATGCCATTCCTTTCCATTCCACATATCATCCCTTTCTATTTCTTTCCACATTCCATTCCACATTACATTGCATTTCACATTCAATTCCATTCCTCATTCCATACGATTCAATTCCAAATTGCATTCGATTCCATTCCATTCTACTTTCCTTTGCATTCCATTCCACCTTCCAATCCATTCCATTCCATTCCATTTGTTTCCACATTGCATTCCACATTCTACTCCACATTTCATTCCACTGCACTCCACATACCATTCCATTCTAATCCACATTCCGTTTCATCCCATTTCATTTACCATTCCATTTAGTTCCATTCCACATTCCATTCCATGTTCCACTCCAGGTTCCATTCCACGTTCAGTTTCCCATGACTTTCCACGTTCCATTCAATGTTCCATTCCACTTTCCATTCCTCATTCCATTCCACATTCCATTCCCTTCCATTACACATTCTATTCTATTCCATTCCACATTGCTTGCCATTCCATTGCACATTCAATTCCACATTCCATACCATTCCCTTATGTTCCACATTCCATTCCATTCCATTCCACTTTACTTTCCGCATTCCATTCCATTCCATCAAATATTCCATTCCACATTCCATTCCATTTCATTTCACTTTCCATTTCATTCCATTCCACATTCCATTCCATTTCATTGCACATTCCATTCCATTCCATTCCACGCTCGATTCTACATTCCATTTCTTGTCATTTGACATTCCGTTCCATTCCATTCCACTGTCCACTCAATTCAATTCCATTCGAGTCCACTTTCCATTCCATTCCATTCCATTCCACTTTCCATTCCATTCCATTCTCCATTCCACTGCATTAAATTCCATTACACGTTCCATTCCATTCCATTACATTCCAAATTACATTCCTATCCAGTTCACAATCCATTCCATTCCATTCCATTCCACATTCCATTCCATTTCATTCCACATTCTATTTGACATTCAATTCCATTCCATTCCATAATCCATTCCATTTAATTCCACATTCATTTAAATTCTATTCCACATTCGATTCCATTCCATTGAATTCAAGTCCTCGTTCCATTCCATTCAATTCCACATTCCATTACATTCACTTCTACATTCCTCTCCATTTTAATCCATTCAAGTCCACTTTCCATTTCACATTCCATTCCATTCCATATAAGTCCATATTTCATTCCATTCCATTCCATTCCACATTCCATGCCATTCCATTCCACATTCCATTTCACATTACATTACATTCCATTTCACATTGCATTCGACGTTCAATTCCACGTTCCATTCCATTCAATTCCACATTCCATTCCATGTTCATTTCCACATTCCATGACATGTTCTATTCCACATTCCATTCCATTCCATTCCACTTTCCATTTCATGTCCCATTCCACTTTCCATTACAAATTCCATTGAACATTCGATTACTTATTCGATTCCATTCCATTCCACATTCCATTGCAAATTACATTCTACATTCCATTCCACATTCCATCCCATTACATTCCACATTGTATAACACATTCCATTCCATTCCATTCCATTGAATTCCACATTCCGTTCCACATTCCATTCCACATATCTTTCCACTTGCCATTCCACGTTCCATTCTACATTCCATTCAGTTTCATTCCATTCCTTTCCACATTCTATTCCATTCCACATTCCGTTTCACATTCCAATCGATTGCTTTCCACATTCCATTCCATTGCATTTTACATTCTATTCCATTGCATTCCACATTACATTACACTACACAATTAATTCCATTCCCCATTCCATTCCATTCCATTCCACATTCCATTTCATTCCATTCCACATTTCATTCCATTCCATTCTATTCCATTCCAAATTCTATTCCACATTCCATTCCATTCCATTCCATTCCACATTCCATTCCGCATTCCATTCCACATTTCTTTCCTTTCCATTCCACATTACATTCCATTCTAATCCACTTTCCATTCCATTCCGTTACACATACCACTCCATTCCATTTCATTCCACATTCCATTACATTCATTTCCACATTACATTCCACGTTCCATTCCATGTTCCATTCCACGTTCCATTCCACATTCCATTCCAAGATACTTTCCACGTTCCATTCAACTTTCCATTCCACTTTCCATTCCTCATTCCATTCCACTTTCCATTCCATTTTCCATTCCTCATTCCATTCCACATTCCATTCCAAATTCCATTCCATTCCATTCCACATTTCATTGCCTTCCGTTCCACATTCTTTTCCATTCATTCCACATTCCTTTCCACATTGTATTCCTTTGCATTCCAAATTCCATTCTCTTCCATTCCACGTTTCATTCAACATTCCATCCCATTCCATTCCACATTCCATTCCATTCCATTCAAAATTCCATTCCATTCCACATTCCATTTCATTCCATTCCATTCCATTCAACATTCCATTCCATTCCATTCCACATTGTATTTCATTCTACAATCAATTCCATTTCACTTTCCATTCCTCATTCCATTCCACATTCCATTCCACATTCCATTCCATTCCATTCCATGTCCCATTCTACATTCCATTCCATTCCATTCCGCATTCCATTCCACATTCCTTTCCACATTCCATTCCATTCCACGTCCCATTCCACTTTCCATTCCGCGTTCCATTCCACAATCCTTTCCATTCAACTCCACGTTCCATTCCACAATCAATTCCATTTGATTCCACATTCTATACCATTTCATTTCACTTTCCGTTCCACATTCCGTTCCATTCCATTCCAATCCACATTCTATTCCATTCAATTCCACATTCCATTCAACTTTCCCTTCTATTACATTGCACTTTCCATTCCATATTCTATTCCTCATTCCATTCCAATCCATTCCACATTCCATTCAACGTTCCATTCCACTTTCCATTCCACATTCCATCCACGTTCTATTCCATTACTTTCCACATTCCATTCCATTCCATTCCACATTCCATTCCATTCCATTGCACATTCCATTCCACGATCCTTTCCACGTTCCATTCCATTCCATTCCACGTTCCATTCGATTTTCCATTCCATGTTACACTCCACATTCCATTCTACATTGCATTGCACATTCCATTCCATTCCATTCCACATTCCATTGCACATTGCATTCCACATTCCATTAAACATTCCATTCCATTCCATTCCACATTCCATTCCATTCCATTAAACACTCCATTCCACATTCCATTCCGTTCATACCACATTCCATTCCACGTTCCATTTCATTCCATTCCAATTTCCATTCCATGTCCCAATCCACGTTCCATTCCACATTCCATTCCACTTTCCATTCCATGTAACATTCCATGTTCCATTCCACATTCCATTCCACATTCCATTCTATTCCATTCCACATTCCATTCCATTCCATTACATTCCACATTCCATTCCATTACTTTCCACATTCAATTCCATTACATTCCACATTCAATTCCATTCAATCTCACGTTGAATTCCACTTTCCATTCCATTCCATTCCACATTACATTCCATTCAATCTCACGTTGAATTCCACTTTCCGTTCCATTCCATTCCACATTCCATTTCACATTCCATTCCATTCCTTTCCGAGTTCCAATCCATATTCCATTCCATTTCATTCCACATTCCAATCCAGATTCCATTACCTTCCATTCCACTTTCCATTCCCTTCCATTTCATTCCATTCCACATTCCATTCCACATTTAATTCCATGTTCCCTTCCACGATCCATTCCACTTTCCATTCCACGTTCCATTCTATGTTCCATTCCACGTCTCATTTCAAATTTCATTCTATTCCATTTCAAATTCCATTCCATTCCATTCCGTTCCATTCCACATTCCGTTCCATTCCATTCGACATTTCATTCCATTGCATTTCATTCCACATTCTAATCCATTCCCCGTTCCATTCCACGATCCACTCCACGTTCCTTTCCGCGTTGCATTCCATTCCATTCCACATTTCATTACATTCCATTCCACATTCGATTCCACATTCCATTTCATTCCATTCCACATTCCATTCCACATTCCATTCCTCGTTCCACTTCATTCCATTCCATTCCATTCCACATTCCTTTCCATTCCAGATTTTACTCTAAATTCCATTCCACATTCCAATCCATTCCATTCCACTTTCCATTCCACATTCTATTCCACATTCCACTCCATTCCATTCCACATTCCATTCCATTGCATTCCACATTCCATTCAACTTTCCTTTCCACATTCCATTCAATTCCATTCCACATTCCTTTCCATTCCACATTCCAATCAATATTCCATTCCACATTAGATTGCATTCTATTCCATTCCATTCAATTCCATTCCACATTTCACTCCATTCCGTTCCATTTCATTCCGAATTCCATCCCACTTTAAATTCCAATGCATTTCACATTCCATTCCGTTCCATTCCACATTCCATTCCATTCCAATAAACATTCCATTCTATTTCCATTTCACATTCCATTCAATTGTATTCCATTCCATATTCCCTTCCATTTCTTTTCATATTCCATTCCAAATTCCGTTCCATTCCATTCTAAATTCCATTCTATTCCATTAAACCCTCCATTGCATTCCATTCCACTTTCAATTCCACATTTCATTCCATTCCATTCCACATTCCTTTCCAATCCACATTCAGTTCAATTCCATTCCACATTCCATGCCATTCAATTATACATTCCATTCCACATTCCATGCCATTCCATTCCATTGCACATTCCATTATATTCCATTCCACATTCTCTTCCACATTCCATTCCATTCCATTCGACATTCCATTCGACATTCCATTCCATTCCATTCTACATTCCTTTCCATTCCATTCCACATTCCATTCCATTCCATGTTCCATTCTACATTCCGTTCCATGACATTCCACATTCCATTCCATTCCATTAAACTGTCCACTCCATTCAATTCAATTCAAGTCCAAATTCCATTCCATTTCATTCCATTCCACATTGCATTCCCTTCAATTCCACATTCCGTTGCATTCCATTCCATTCCACATTCCATTCGTTTCCAGTCCACAGTCTATTCCATTCCATTCCATTCCATTCCAGTTTCCCTTCCTTTCCGTTCCGCATTCTGTTCCGCATTCCATTCCATTCCATTTCACACTTCATTCCATTCAATTCCACATCCCATTCCATTCAATTCCACATTCCATTCCATTCCATTCGAGTCCAGATTCCATTCCTCATTCTATTCCATTCCATACCAGTCCCCATTCCATTCCATTCCATTCCATACCATACCAGTCCCCATTCCATTGCATTCCATTCCATACCACATTCCATTCCATTCCATTCCATGTTCCCTTCCACATTCCATTCCATTCCATTCCACGTTCCCTTCCACATTCCATTCCATTCCGTTCCACATTCCATTCCCTTCCTTTCCACATTCCTTTCCATGTTCAATTCCACATTTCACTCCACGATCCATTCCACGTTCCATTGCATGTTCCATTCCATTCCACTCCACGTTCAAATCCACGTTCCATTCCATTTTCCATTCCACTTTCCAATCCATTAAATTCCACAATCTATTCCAAATTACATTCCCTTCAATTTCACATTCCTTTACACATTCCATTCCATTGAATTCCACATTCCATTCCCTTACATTCCACATTTCATTCTAAGTTCCATTCCACTTTCCATTCCACGTTCCACTCCACGTTCCATTCCATGTTCCATTACACGTTCCATTCCATTCCATTGCCCATTCCATTCCATGTTCCTATACATTCCATTCCACTTTCCATTACACGTCCCATTCCACATTAAATTCCACTCCATTCCACATTCCATTCCATTCCATTCCATTCCACATTCCATTCCTTTCCATTCCACTTTCCGTTAAATTCCATATTCCATTCCATTCCCTTCCGCATTCTGTTCCATTTCTTTCCATATTCCGTTCCATTCTACATTCTATTCCATTCCAGTCCATTCCGCATTCCGTTCCATTCCACATTCCAATCCATTCAAAACTATTCCATTCCACATTACTTTCCATTCCATTCCACATTCCATTCCTTTCCGTTATACATTGCTTTACACTTTCCATTCCATTCTATTCCATTCCATTCCACATTCCGTTCCGTTGCATTAGACATACCATTCCTTTCCATTGTATTCCACATTCCATTCCGTTTCCATTCCACATTCCATTCCATTCCATTTCACATTCAATTGCATTCCATTTAACATTCCATTCCATTCCACATTCCATTCCATTCCATGTGACATTGCATTTCATTCCATTCCATTCCACATTCTATTCCACATTCCATTACATTCCATTCCACATTCCATTCCACATTCCATGACATTCCATTGCAATTTCCATTCCATTCCATTCCTCATTCCATTTCATTCCATTCCACTTTCCATTCCATTCCGCATTCCACATTCAATTTCTTTCCATTCCATTCAACATTCCATTCCATTTTTTTAAACATTCTATTTCGTTCATTTCCACATTCCATTCCATTCCACATTCCACATTCCATTCCATACCATTGCACATTCCATTCCATTCCACATTCCAGTCCATTCCATTCCATATTCCATTCCACATTCCTTTCCATTCCATTCCATTCCATTCCATATTACATTATAATCCATTCTATTCCACATTCCATTCCATTCTATTCCATTCTACATTCCATTCCATTCCTTTCCATTCCACGTTCCATTCCACCATCCATTCCACATTCCATTACATTCCATTCCTTTCCACGTTCCATTCCACATTCCATTCCATTACATTCAAAATTCCATTACATTCTTTCCACATTCCATTACATTCCATTCCTCATTCCATTCCATTCAATTCCATTGGATTCCACATTCAATTCCATTCCTTTAGATTCTATTACACATTCCATTCCATTCCATACCACTTTCCATTCCATTCCATTACACATCCCATTCCATTCCGTTCCGCATTCTATTCCACATTCCATTCCATTCCTTTCCACATTCCATTCCATTCCATTAAACATTCCATTCTATTTCCATTTCACTTTCCTTTGCATTCCATTCAATTCCACATTCCGTTCCATTCCATTTCATTGCATTCCACATTCGATTCCATTCCACATTCCATTCAATTCCATTCGGTTGCATTCCACATTCCATTAAATTCCATTCCACATTCCATTCCATTCCATTCCAAATTCCCTTCCACATTCCATTCCAATCCATTCCACCTTCCATTCCATTTCATTCCACATTCTTTTCTATTCCATTAAATATTCCATTCTATTTCTATTTCACCTTCCATTCCATTCCATTCCATTCCACATTAAACTCTATTCAGATACAATCCTTTCCACATTCCATCCCACTTTCCATTCCATTCCATTTCAATTTCCATTACATTCAATTCCACATACCATTCCACATTCCACATTACATTCCACATTCCATTCCATTCCATTCCACATTCCATTCCATTCCATTAAACATTCCATTGTATTACCATTTCACATTCTATTCCTTTCCATTCGATTACATATTCCATTCCATTCCATTCCATTCCATTCCACAATCCATTCCTTTCCACCTTCTCTTCCACATTCCATTCCATTCCATTCCACATTGCATTCCACCATTCAATCAATTGCTTTCCAAATTCCATTCCATTCCATTCCACTTTCCATTCCATTCCATTAAACATTCCATTCTATTTCCATTTCACATTCCATTTCTTTCCATTACATTACACATTCTGTTCCATTCCATTCCATTCCATTCCACAATCCATTCTTTCCTACTTCCGTTCCACATTCCATTCAATTCCATTCCACATTTCATTCCACTTTTCAATCAATTGCTTTCCAAATTCCATTAAATTCCTTTCCACATTACATTCAATTACGTTCCATACCACATTCCACGCCATTCCATTCCATTCCATTCCATTCCATTCCATTCCATTCCACATTGACTTCCTTTCCATTGCATTCCAGATTCCATTCCATTCCCTACCACATTCCAGTCCACATTCCTTTCCATTACTTTTGAGATTGCATTGCACATTCCATTCCATTCCATTCCGCATTCCATTCCACACCATTCCACATTGCATTCCGCATTCCTTTCCATTCCATTCCGCATACATTCCATTCCATTCCACATAACTTTCCATTCGATTTCACCTTCCATTCAATTCCATTGCATTCCATATTCCATTATATTCCATTCCACAATCCTTTCAGTTCGATTGCAATTCATTCCACATTTCATTCCACATTCCTTTCCACATTCCATTCCCCATTCCATTCCATTATTTTCCCATTCAACTCCATTCCATTACATTCCATATTCCATTCAATTCCACTCCACATTCCATTCCATTCCACATTCCATTCCGTTCCATTCCACATTTCATTTCACATTCCATTGCATTCCATTCCACATTACATTCCACTCCATTCCACATTCCACTTCACATTCCATTCCGTTCCATTCCACATTACATTCCACTGCATTCCACATTCCATTCCACGTTTCATTCCACATTACATTCCATTGCGTTCCACATTCCATTCCACATTCCTTTCCATTCCATTCCACATTCAATTCCACTTTCCATTCCATTCCATGCCATATTCCTGTCCACATTCTCTTCCATTCCATTCCACATTCCTTTCCATTTCTTTCGACATTGCATTGCACATTCCAGTGCATTCCATTCCACATTCCATTCCATACCATTCCACATTGCATTCCGCATTCTTTTCAATTCCATTCCACATTCCATTCCATTGCATTCCACATTACATTCTATACCATTCCACATTCCCTTTGGTTTGATTGCATTCCATTACACATTACATTCCAAATTCCTTTCCACATTCCATTACACATTCCATTTCATTATTTTCCCATTCCACTCCTTTGCACATTCCATTCAATTCCATTCCACATTCCATTCCATTCCATTCCAATTTCCATTTCACATTCCATTCCATTCTATTCCTCATTATATTCCACTCCATTCCATATTACATTTCACATTCCATTCCATTGTATTCCACATTCCATTCCACTCCATTCCACATTCCATTCCACGTTCCATTCCACATTCCATTCCACTGCATTCCACATTCCATTTCACATTCCACTACATTCCATTCCACATTCAATTCCACTTTCCATTCCATTCCATTCCACATTCCAGTCCACATTCCCTTCCATTACATTCCACATTCCTTTCCATATTCCATTCCATTCCATCACACATTCCCTTTCACATTCCATTCCATTCAATTCCACTTTCCGTTTCACATTCCTTTCCACCTTCTATTCCATTTCATTCCACATTCCATTCCACTTTCCTTTCCATTCCCTTGCATTCCACATTCCATTCTACTTTCCATTTCATTCCATTCCACATTACGTTCCACATTCCATTCTTTTCCATTCCATTCCATTCCACTCCATTCCATTCCAATCCATTCCTCATTATATTCCTGATTCCATTCCATTCCATTCAACGTTGCATTCCATTGCACATTGCATTCCAGTTTCCATTCCACGTTCCATTCCATATTCCATTCCACTTTCCATTCCATTGCATTCCACATTTCATTCCAATCCATTCCACATTCCATTCCATTCCATATTCCATTCCATTCCATTCCATTTCACCTTCCATTCCATTTCACTTTCCATTCCACATTCTCTTGCATTGCATTCCACATTGCATTCCATTCCATTCCACAGTCCATTCCATTCCATTCCACAGTCCATTCCATTCCATTCCATTCCATTCCACATTCCGTTCCATTCCATTCTATTACACATTGCATCCCGCATTCCATTTCATTCAATTCCACATTCCATTCCACATTATACTCCATTCCGTTCCACATTCCTTTCCGTTTCATTCCATTGCACATTCAATTCCATTCCTTTCCACATTCCATTCCACATTATATTCCGTTCCATTCCACTTTCCATTCTGTTCCGTTCCATTCCACGTTCCACATTCTCTTCTGTTCCACATTCTGTTCCACATTGCATTCCATTGCATTCCACATTGCATTCCAATTTTCAATCAATTGCTTTCCAAATTCCATTCCATTCCATTCCACATTCCATTCCATTCCATTAAACATTCCATTTTATTTCCATTTCACATTCCATTCCTTTCCATTACGTTACACATTCTGTTCCATTCCATTCCATTCCATTCCACAATCCATTCCTTTCCTACTTAAGTTCCACATTCCATTCCATTCCATTCCACATTGCATTCCACTTTTCAATCAATTGCTTTCCAAATTCCATTCCATTCCATTCCACATTACATTCAATTACATTCCATACCACATTCCGCTCCATTCCATTCCATTCCATTCCACTTTCAATTCCTTTCCATTGCATTCCAGATTCCATTCCATTCCCTTCCACATTCCCGTCCACATTCCTTTCCCTTGCTTTTGAGATTGCATTGCACATTCCATTCCATTCCATTCCACATTCCATTCCACACCATTCCACATTGCATTCCGCATTCCTTTCCATTCCATTCCACATCCATTCCATTCCATTCCACATCCAAACTTTCCATTCGATTTCACATTCCATTCAAATCCATTGCATTCCATATTACATTCTATTCCATTCCACATTCCTGTCAGTTCGATTGCAATTCATTCCACATTCCATTCCACATTCCTTTCCACATTCCATTCCACATTCCATTCCATTATTTTGTCTTTCCACTCCATTCCATTACATTCCATATTCCATTCAACTCCACTCCACAATCCATTCCATTACATTCCACCTTTCATTTCACATTCCACTCCATTCCATTCCACATTACATTCCACTCCATTCCACATTCCATTTCACATTCCATTCCATTCCATTCCACATTAAATTCCACTGCATTCCACATTACATTCCACGTTTCGTTCCACATTCCATTCCATTGCATTCCACTTTCCATTACACATTCCATTCCATTCCACATTCAATTCCACTTTCCTTTCCATTCCATTCCACATTCCTGTTCACATTCCCTTCCATTCCATTCCACATTCCTTTCCATTCGTTCGACATTGCATTGCACATTCCATTACACATTCCATTCCATACCATTCCACATTGCATTCCGCATTATTTTCAATTCCATTACACATT
Source organism: Pongo pygmaeus (assembly GCF_028885625.2). Taxonomy (NCBI): domain Eukaryota; kingdom Metazoa; phylum Chordata; class Mammalia; order Primates; family Hominidae; genus Pongo; species Pongo pygmaeus. The sequence continues at coordinate 3,571,515 of NC_072388.2, read as the reverse complement.
CCATTCCATTCCACATTCCATTCAATTCCATTCCATTCCACATTCCTTTCTATTCGATTTCACATTCCATTCAATTCCATTGCATACCACATTCCATTCTATTCCGTTCCACATTCCTTTCGGTTTGATTGCATTCCATTCCACATTCCATTCCACATTCCTTTCCACATTCCATTCCATTATTTTCCCATTCCACTCCATTCCATTCCATTGCACATTCCATTCAATTCCATTCCACATTCCATTCCAATTTCCATTTAACATCCCATTCCATTCCATTCCACATTACATTCCACTCCATTCCACATTACATTTCACACTCCATTCCATTCTATTCCACATTACATTCCACTCCATTCCACATTCCATTCCACGTTCCATTCCACGTTCCATTCCACATTCCATTCCATTGAATTCCACATTCCATTCCGCATTCCACTACATTCCATTCCAAATTCAATTCCACTTTCCATTCCATTCCATTCCACATTCCAGTCCACATTCCCTTCCATTACATTCCACATTCCTTTCCATATTCCATTCCATTGCATCACGCATTCCTTTTCACGTTCCATTCCATTCAATTCCACATTCCATTTCACATTCTATTCTACCTTCTATTCCATTCCATTCCACATTCCGTTCCACTTTCCTTTCCATCCCCTTCCATTCCACATTCCATACTGCTTTCCATTCCATTCCATTCCACATTACGTTGCACATTCCATTTTATTCCATTCCATTCCATTCCACTCCATTCCATTCCATTCCATTCCTCATTATATTCCAGATTCCATTCCATTCCATTCAACGTTGCATTCCATTGCACATCGCATTCCACGTTCCATTCCACGTTCCATTCCATGTTCCATTCCACGTTCCATTCCACGTTCCATTCTATTCCATTCAAATTTCATTCCAATCCATTCCACATTCCATTCCACATTCCATTCCTCACTCCATTCCATTTCATTCCACGTTGCATTCCAGATAACATTCCATTACATTGCATTCAACATTCCATTCCACATTCCATTTCTTTTCATTCCTTTGCATTCCACATTCCATTCTAAATTCCATTCCATTCCATTCCACTTTGTTTTCCAGATTCCATTCCATTCGATTCCACATTCAATTCCATTCCTTTCCATTGCATTCCACATTCCATTCTATGTTTCATTCCATTCCATTCCACATTCCATTCCACATCCCATTCCATTCGATTCCACTTTCCATTCCATTGCATTCCACATTCCATTCCACATTCCATTCCATTTCATTCCCCGTTCCATTGCACGTTCCATTCTACTTTGCAGTCCATTCAATTCCACGATCCATTCTACGTTCCATTAGACGTTCCATTCCACGTTCCCTCCCACATTTCATTCCATTCGGTTTCATACACCATTCCACATTCCATTCCATTCCATGGCACATTCAGTTCCATGTTCCACTCCATTCTGTTCCACCTTCCATTCCATTCCACATTCCGTTACACATTATATTCCATTCCTTTGTGCATTGCATTCCATTCCATTCAAATCCACATACCATTCCATTCAATTCCATTCCAGTCCACATTCCATTCCTTTCTATGCCATTACATATTCCATTCCAATCCATTCCACATTCCATTCCATTCCATTCCACATTCCATTCCATTCCATTCCATAACACTGCAAATTCCATTCCATTCCATTCTATTACAAATTTCATCCCTTTCCATTCCACATTCCATTCCATTCCATTCCACATTATATTCCATTACATTCCACGTTCCATTCCACGTTCCATTCCACGTTTCATTTCACGTTCCATTCCACGTTCCATTCCAAGTTCCATTCCGTTCCAATCCACTTTCCATTCCACTTTCCATTCCACATTCTATTCCAGATTCCATTCCATGCCATTCCACATTCCATTCCACTTTCCATACCACTCCATTCCACAGTCCATTACACATAGCATTCCCTGCCATTCATGTTTACGTTCCACATTCCATTCCATTCCAATCCACATTCCATTCCTTTCCATTCTATTCCAGTTCACATTCCATTCCATTCAATTCCATTCCACCTTCTATTCCTTTCCGTTTCACATTCCATTGCATACCATTCCACATTCCGTTTCATTCCTTTCCACATACCATTACATTCTATTCCATACCAGTCCACATTCCATTCCATTCCATTCCATTCCACCTTCCATTGAATTCCATTCCACATTCCATTCCATTCCATACTCCATTCCATTCCATTCCATTCCACATTACATTCCATTCCACGTTCCATTCCACATTCTCTTCCATTCCATTCCACATTCCATTCCATTCCATTCCATTCCACTGTCCATTCCATTCCATTCTATTCCATTCTACATTCTGTTCTATTGCATTCTATTATACATTCCATCCTGCATTCCATTTCATTCAATTCCACATTCCATTCCACATTATATTCCATTCCGTTCCATATTCCATTCCGTTTCGTTCCATTGCACATTCAATTCCATTCCATTCCACATTGCATTCCACATTATATTCCATTCCATTCCACCTTCCATTCCATTCCATTCCATTCCAAGTTCCATTCGATTCCATTCGACATTCAATTCCACATTCTATTCCATTGCATTCCACATTCCATTATGTTTCATTCCACATTACATTACAATCCAATCCACATTCCATTCCACATTCCTTTCCACATTCCATTCCACATTCCTTTCCATGTTCCTTTCCACGTTCCATTCCACGTTCCATTCCACTTTCCATTCCACGTTCCATTCCATTCCATTTCACTTTCCTTTCCACATTCCATTTCACTCCATTCCACATTCAATTCTACTTTCCATTCCATTCCATTCCACATTCCAGTGCACATTCCCTTCCATTCCATTACACATTGCTTTCCATATTACATTCCATTCCATCCCACATTGCCTTCCCCGTTCCATTCCATTCCATTCCACATTCCATTTCACATTCCATTCCGCCTTGTATTCCATTCCATTCCACATTCCATTCCACATTCCACTCCATTCCATGCCATTCCACATTCCATTCCACTTTCCATTCCATTCAATTCCACTTTCCATTCCACATTCCGTTCCATTCCATTCCATTCCATTCCATTCTATTCCAATCCATTCCATTCCATTCCATTCCATTCCACATTACATTCCAGATTTCATTCCATTCCATTCCACGTTCCATTCCATTGCACGTTTCATTCCACGTTACATTCTACGTTCCATTCCATGTTCCATTCGACGTTCAATTCCACGTTCCATTCCATTCCATTCCACATTCCATTCCAATCCATTCCACATTCCATTACATATTCCATTCGATTTCATTCCACGTTTCAATCCAGATTCCATTACATTACATTGCAGTCTACATTCCATTCCATATTCCCTTCCTTTCCATTCCTTTGCATTCCACATTCCATTCTAAATTCCATTCCACTCCATTCCACATTAATTTCCACATTCCGTTGTATTCGATTCCACATTCAATTCCATTCCTTTCCATTGCATTCCACATTCCATTCTACGTTTCATTCCATTCCATTCCACATTCCGTTCCAGGTTCCATTCCATTGGATTCCAAATTCCATTCCATTCCATTCCATATTACATTCCACATTCCATTCCACATTCCATTACACATTCCATTCAATTTCTTTCCCCGTTCCATTGCACGTTCCATTCCACGTTGCATTCCATTCCATTCCACGATCCATTCTATGTTCCATTAGACGTTCCATTGCACGTTTCCTCCCACATTTCAGTCCATTCCAATATATAAATCATTCCAAATTCGACTCCATTGCAATCCACATTGAATTCCATTCCTTTCCACATTCCATTCCATTCTATTCCATAACAATCCAAATTCCATTCGATTCCATTCCTTTGCAAATTCCATCCCATTCCATTCCACATTCCATTCCATTCCATTCCACGTTACATTCCATTCCATTCCACGTTACATTCCACGTTCCACTCCATTACATTCCACTTTCCATTCCACGTTCCTTTCCACGATCCATTCCATGTTACATTCCGATGCAATCCACTTTACATTCCACTTTTCATTCCACATTCCATTCCAGATTCCATTCCATGCCATTCCACATTCCGTTCCACATTCCATTCCACTCCATTCCACATTCCATTCCACGATTCATTCCATAACATTCCACGTTCCATTACACGTTCCATTCCATTACATTCCACTTTCAATTCCACGTTCTATTGAACTTTCCATTACATTCCATTCCACATTCCATGCCACATTCTATTGCATTTCATTCCACATTCATTTCCATAATGAATTCCCTTCTATTATACATTCCATTCGACATTGCACTCCATTCCACATTCCACACTCCATTACACTTTCCATTCCACGTTACATTCCACATACCGTTCCACGTTCCATTCCATTCCATTCTACGTTCCACTCCACGTTCCATTCCATTACATTTCACTTTGCGTTCCACTTTCTATTTCATTCCATTCCGTTCCATTCCACATTCAATTCCATTCCACATTCCATTCCACGTTGCTTTCCATTCCATTCTACATTCCATTCCACATTCCATTCAATTCCGTTCCAATTTCAATTCCATTCCATTCCACATTCCATTCCACATTCCATTCTATGCCATTCCAGTTTCCAATCAACATTCCATTTCATTCAAATACACATTCCATTCTGTTCAATTCCATTCCAGTCCACATTCCATTCCATTCAATTCCATTACACATTCCATTCCATTCCACTCAAATTCCATTCCAGTCCATTCCACATTCCATTCCACATTGCATTCCATTCCATTCCACATCCTATTCAATTCCATATTCCATTCCATTCCAATCCACATTGCATTCCATTCCATTCCATTCCAAATTCCATTCCACATTCCATTCAATTCCAATTTCCATTCCACTCTCCTTTCCATTCCTTTCCACATTGCGTTCCACATTCCATTCCATTCCATTCCAAATTGATTCCATTCCATTCCACATTACTTTCCATTCCACTTTCCTTTCCATGCCATTCCACATTCCAGTCCATTCTATTCCACATTCGATTGCATTCCATTCCACAACCCATTCCATTAAATTCCACATTCCATTTCATTCCATTTCGTTCCACTTTCCAATCCATTCCGTTCCATTCCACGTTCCTTTCCAATCCATTCCTCGTTCCATTTCATTCCATTCAACGTTCCATTCCACTTTTCATTCCATTCAATTCCATATTCCATTCCTTTCCTTTCCACATTCCATTCCATTCCATTCCACATTCCATTCCATTCCACATTCCATTGCATTTCCCATTCCGTTCCCCTCGATTGCATTCCACATTCCATTCCAGTCCATTCAAGGTTCCATTCCATTCAATTCCAAGTTGCATTCCATTCCATTCCAGATTCCATTCCATTGCATTCCGCATTCCAATCCATTCCATTCCATTCCTCGACATTCGAAATTCAATTCCTCATTCCATTCCTTCCATTCCACATTCCATTCCACATTCCAATCCATTCCATTCCACATTGAATTCCACATTCCATTCCACGTTCCATTCCATTCTATTCCACATTCAATTCCACATTCCATTCCAGTCGATTCCATTCCACGTTCTATTCCACTCCTTTCCGCATTCCGTTCCTTTCCATTCCATTTTCCATTCCATTCCATTCCACATTCCATTCCACATTCCTTTCCATTTAATTACACATTCCATTCCACATTCCATTCCATTCCATTCCACATTCCATTCCATTTCATTCCACATTCCATTCCATGCCATTCGGCATTACATTACATTCCATGCGATATTCCATTCCATTCCAATCCACATTCCATTCCATTCCACATTCCATTGCATTTCCCATTCCGTTCCCCTCGATTGCATTCCACATTCCATTCCAGTCCATTCAAGGTTCCATTCCATTCAATTCCAAGTTGCATTCCATTCCATTCCAGATTCCATTCCATTGCATTCCGCATTCCAATCCATTCCATTCCACATTCTATTCAGTTCCTTTCGATTCCATTCCTCATTCCATTCCACATTCCATTCCATTTCATTACACATTCCATTCCACATTCCATTCCATTCCATGCCACATTCCATGCCATGTCATTCCACATTACATTCCATTCCATGCCACATTCCATTCCAGATTCCATTCCATTCCTTTCCATACCAGATTCCGTTCCACATTGCATACCATTCCATTCTACATTCCATTCCAATACATTCCACATTCCATTCTAGATTCCATTCCATTCTTTTCCATTCCACATTCCATTCCACTCTTTTCCATTCCACATTCCATTCCACATTCAATTGCATTCAATTCTACATTCCATTCCATTTCATTCCACATTCCCTTCCATTCCATTTCACATTCCATTCCATTCCACGTTCCTTTCCATTTGATTCCTTTGCATTCCACATTCTGTTCCATTCCATTCCACCATCCTTTCCATTCCGTTCCACATTCCATTCCATTCCATTCCACATTCACTTCCATTCCATTCCTCATTCCATTCCAATCCATTCTACATTCAATTTTATTCCATTCCACATTACACATTCCATTCCAAATTCCATTCCACGTTCCATTCTATATTCCATTGCAAGTTCCTTTCCATATTCCATTCCATTCCATTCCATTCCACTTTCCTTTCCATTCAATTCCACATTCCATTCCACATTCCATTCCATTCCATGCCACCTTCCAATACATTCCATTCCTCATTCCTTTCCACATTCCATTCTATTGCTTTCCAGTTTCCATTTCACATTCCTTTCCATTGCATTCCACACTCCATTCCATTTCGTTCCACATTCCATTCCACATTCCATTCCTTCCCATTCCACATTCCATTCCATTCCACTTTCCGTTCGAAGTTCCATTCCATTCCATTCCATATTCATTTCCATTCAATTCCACATCCCTTTCCATTGCATTGCATTCCGTTCCCTTCCACATTCCCTTCCACGTTCCATTCCATTCCATTCCAGATTCCATTCCAATCCATACCACATTACCATTCCATTTCATTCCATTCTACTCCTACCACATTACATTCCACATTCCATTCAATTCCATTTCACATTCCATTTCACATTCCATTCCACATTCTATTCCTTTCCTTTCCACATTCCTTTCCATTCCATTGCATTCCAGTCCACATTCCATTACATTCCATTCCATTTTGCATTCCATTCCATTCCCCATTCCATTCCATTCCATTCCACATTCCGTTCCATACCTTTCCATTCCATTTTCCATTCTACATTCCATTCCACATTCCATTCCATGCCATTCCACATTCCATTCCACATTATGTTTCATTTCATTCCACATTCCGTTCCATTCCATTCCACTTTTCATTCCATTCCATTGCACATTCTATTCCATTCCACATTCCATTCCACATTCCATTCCACATTCCATTCTATTTCACATTCCATTCCACATTCCCTTCCACATTCCATTCTATTCCATTCCACATTCCATTCCATTCCATTTCACATTCCATTCCATTCCATTCCATTCCATATTCCATTTCATTCATTCCACATTCCATTCGACATTCCATTCTCTTCCATTCCATATTCCATTCCCTTCCAATCCACACTCCATTCCATTCCGCATTCCATTCCATTCCGTTCCATTTCATTCCACTTTCCATTCTGTTCCATTCCATTCCATTCCACGTTCCATTCCACAATCTATTGCACATTCCATTCCATTCCATTGCACAACCCATTCCACGTGCCATTCCATTCCATTCCATTCCATATTCCATTGCATTCCGTTTCATTCCATATACCATTCCATTCAATTCCACATTCCATTCCATTCCATTCCAGTCCATTCCAGTCCACATTCCATTTCAATGCATTGCATTCCACATTCCATTCCATTGCATTCAACATTGCTTTCCATTCCACTGCACAATCCATTCCATTCCATTCCACGTTCCATTCCATTCCATTCCACGTTCCATTCCACGTTCCATTCCTCGTTCCATTCCGCGTTCCTTTAAACTTTCCATGGCATTGCATTCCACAATCCATTCCATTCCATTCCATTCCACATTCCATTCTATTTCATTCCACATTCCATTCATTTCCATTCCATACCAAGTTCCATTCCATTCTAATCCACCTTCCATTCCATTCCAATCCATGTTCCTTTCCTTTCCATTCCACGTTCCATTACACATTCCATTCCATTCCATTCCACATTCCATTCCATTTAATTCCAGTCCACACTCCATTCCATTCCATTCTATTCCACATTCCATTCCATTCCTTTCCGTTCCACATTCCATTCCATTCCACATTCCGTTGCATTCCATTCTGCATCCCATTCCATTCCATTCCACTCCACATTGCTTTCCATTCCATTCCACATTCTATTTCACTTTCCATTGCATTCCATTCCACATTCCATTCCATATTCCATTCCATTCCACATTCCTTTCCATTCCATTCAACTTTCCATTCCACATTCCGTTCCATATTCCATTCCATTCCATTCCACGTTCGATTCCATTGCATTCCACATTCCATTCCATTCCACTCCACATTGCATTCTATTCCATTCCACATTTCTTTCCATGCCATTCCACATTCCATACCACTTTCCATTCCATTCCATTCCACTTACCTTTCCATGCCATTCCACCTTCTTTTCCACTTTCCATTCCGTTACATTCCACATTCCATTCCATTCCACTCATTTCCAGGCCATATTCCATTCCATTTCATTGCATTCCACGTTACATTCCGTTGCATTCCACATTCTTTTCCATTCCATTCCACAATCCATTCCATTCCATTCCACTTTCCATTCCATTACACCACAATTTGCATTCCACCTTCCATTGCTCGTTCCAATCCATGTTCCTTTCCGCTTTCCATTCCACATTCCATTCCCCTCCAATCAATTCCACATTTCATTCCACATTCCATTCCATTGAATTCCAAATTCCATTCCATTCTATTCCACATTCCATTCCATTCTTTTCCAAATTCCATTCCATTACATTGCACGTTCCATTCCATTCCACATTCCATTCCACATTCCATTCCAATCCAGTCCACATTACACATTCCATTCCACGTTCCATTCCACTTTCCATTCCACGGTCCATTTCACATCCCATTCCACGTTCCATTCCATTCCATCCCACGTTCCATTCCACGCTTCTTTCCATTCCATTCCAAATTCCATTCCATTACATCCCACATTCCATTCCACATTCCTTTCCTTTCCATTCGACATTCCATTCCATTCCATTCCATTCCACAATCCATTCCACATTCCATTCCATTCCATTCCATATTCCATTCCATCACATTCCACATTCCATTCCATCACACTCCATCACATTACACATTGCATTCCACATTCAATACTAATCCATTCCATTCCACATTACATTCCATTCCAATCCATATTCCATGCCATTCCATTCCATATTCCATTCTTTTCCATTCCACATTCCATTACATTCCATTCAAGTCCACATGCCATTCCACATTCCAATGCATTCCGTTTCACATTCCATTCCATTCCATTCCCTTGCAAATTCCATTCCACATTCCATTTCATTCTATTCCACATTCCATTCCATTCCACATTCCATTCCATTCTACTTTCCTTTCCATACCATTCCGTTTCATTCCATTCCATTCCACATTCCATTCCATTCCAGTCCACATTGAATTCCACATTCCACTACATTCCATTCTGCATTCCATTTCAAATTCCATTCCATTCCATTCCACATTCCATTCCACATTCCATTTCGTTCCATTCCAGTCCACGTTGCATTCCATTCCATTCCATTCTGCATTCAATTCCATTCCATTCGACATTCAATTCCACATTGCTTTCCATTACTCATTCCATTCCATTCCATTCCACATTCCATTCTGCATTCCATTCCATATTCCTTTCCATTCCATTCCATTCTGCATTTCATTCCATTCCATTCCACTTTCCATTCCATTCGTTTCCATTCCACATTCCATTCGACACCATTACATATTCCATTACATTCAATTCCACTTTCCATTCCCTTCCATTCCTCATTCTATTCCATGTCATTCCACATTTCATTCCACATTCAATTCCATTTCATTCAACATTCCTTTCGATTCCATTCCAATCCAGTCCACATTCCGTTCCATTCCACATTCCATTGCGTTGCATTGCGCTTTTCATTCCCTTCCACATTCCATTCCATTCCATTCCATTCCAGTCCACATTCCATTCCATTCCATTCCATTCCACTTTCCACTGAATTGCATAACATCTTCCTCTCCATTACATTCCACATTCCAGTCCATTCTATTCCACTTTCCATTCCATTCCTTTCCAAGATTCCATTCCCCGTTCCATTCCACGCTCCTTTACACGTTCCATTCGACGTTCCATTCCATACCATTCTGTTCCACATTCCATTCCAGATTCCATTGCACATTGTATTCGATTCCATTCCAGTTCGTATTCCATTCCATGTTCCATTCCATGTTCCATTCCACATTCCTTTCCATGTTCCATTCCGCATTCCATTCCACGTTACTTTCCACTTTCCATTGTGCGTTCCATTCAACATTCCGTTCCATTCCATTAAACATACCATTCTGCATTCCATTCCAATCCATTACACTTTCCATTTGACATTCCATTCGATTCCATTTCACGTGCCAATCTATTTTCCATTCCTTTCCATTTCAATCCATATTCCATTCCATTCCATTCGATTCCACATTCCATTCTTTCCCAATCTTCATTCCATTATATTCCATTCCACATTGCGTTCCCTTCCATTTCACAATCCATTCCATTCCACTTTCCATTCCATTCCACATTCCATTCCACATTCCCTTCCATTACATTCCACATTCCAATCCATTCCATTCCACACTGAAATCCATGTTCCATTCCACCTTCCATTCCACACTCCATTCCACGATCCATTACATTGCATCCCATCTTCCATTCCACGTTCCATTCAATTACGTTCCACGTTCCATTCCACATTCCATTCCATTCAATTCGACATTCCATTTAATTCAATTCCACATTCCATTCCACATTCCTTTCCATTCCATTCGACATTACAGATTCCATTCCACATTCCATTCCACGTTCCATTCCATCTTCCAGTCCACTTTCCATTCCATTCCATTCCACGTTCCATTCCATGTTTCATTCCAGTCCATCCGACATTTCTTCCATTCCATTCCACTTTCCATTCCATTCCATTCCACCTTCCATTCCACATTCTATTCCAATCCATTCCACTCCATTCCACCATCTTTTCCATTCCATTCCACCATCTTTTCCATTCCATTCCACATTTCATTCCACATTCCATCCCTTTCCATTGCACATTCTATTCCAAGTTGCATTCCATTTCATTAAACATTCCTATCCACTTTCCTTTCCACATACCATTCCACTCCATTCCATTCCACATTGCATTCCAAATTGAATTCTATTCCATTCCATTCCACATTCCATTCAATTGCATTCCGCATTCCTTTCCATTCCATTCCACGTTCCATTAAATTCCATTCCATGTTGTATTCCGTGTTCCATTCCACATTCCATGCCATTCCATTCTACATTCCATTCCATTCCTTTCTACTTTCTATTCCACTTTCCATTCCAATCCATTCAACATTCCACTCCAGATTCCATTCCATTCCATTACAACTTCCATTTCATTCCATTCCACATTCCATCCCACACTTCATTTAATTCCATTTTACATTCCATTCCACATTCCATTCCACATTCCATTCCATTCCATTCCACATTTCATTCCACATTCTATTCCATTCCATTACACATTCATTTCCAAGTTCCATTCCTTTCCATTGCACATTCCATTCCACGTTCCATTCCATTCCATTTCACTTTCCTTTTAACATTCCATTCCAAATTCCATTCCACTCCATTCCACATTCCATTCCACTACATTCCTCATTACATTCTACATTCCATTCCATTCCATTCCGCATTCCATTCCATTCCATTACACATTCCATTCCATTCCAGAATGCATTGCATTCCATTTCACATTCAATTCCATTCCATTCCTCATTCAATTCCATTCCACTCCACATTCCATTCCATTACTCATTTCATTGCATTCTGTTCCATTCCATTCCATTCCGTTCCACGTACCATTCAGTTCCATTCCATATTCCATTCTAGTCCATTATAAGTTCTATTCCGTTCCATTCCACATTCCATTCCATTACATTCTACATTCCATTCCCTTCCATTCCTCATCCCATTCCACTTTCCATTCCATTCCATTCCACATTCCATTCCAGTTTAAATTGCATTCCATTCCACATTCCTTTCCATTCCGTTGCATTCCAGTCCACATTCCATTCCATTCTATTCCATTCCACATTCCATTCCATTCCATTCCATTCCTTTCCACATTCCATTCCATTCCATTACCATTTCCATTCCATATTCCATTCCATTCCATTCTACGTTCCGTTCCACATTCCTCTCCATTCTTTTCCACATTCCATTCCATTCAATTCCACTTTCCATTCTATTTCAATTTCACATTCCATTCTATTTCCGTTTAATATTCCGTTCCTTTCCACATTCCATTCCATTCCATTCCACATTTCATTCCACATTCAATTTCATTCCATTCCACGTTCCATTCCATTCCACTTTGCATTCCATTCCGTTCAATTCTATTCCACATTTCATTCCACGTTCCATTCCACTCCATTCCACTTTCCATACTATTCCATTCCACGATCCATTCCATTAAATTCCACGTTCTATTCCATTCCATTCCACGATCCATTCCACTTTCAATTCCACCTTGCATTCTACTTTCCATTCCACGTTCCATACCATTCCATTCAACGTTCCACTACTTATTCCATTCCACATATCATTCAATTACATTCCACATTCCATTCCACATTTACCCCATTCCATTCCACATTCCATTCCCTTCCACATTCCATTCCTTTCCACATTCCATTCCATTCCATTCCACATTCCATTCCATGCGATTCCATTCCATTCGATTCCACACTCCATTCCACATTCCATTCCATTCCATTCCACGTTCCTTTCCATAATCCACCCCACATTCTGTTCCCTTCCATTCCATTCCACTCCACATTCCATTCTACTTTCCATTCAACATTCCATTCCTACCCATTCCATTCCATTCCACGTTCCATTCCTCTTACTATTCCACATTCCACTACATACCTTTTCCATTCCACGTTGCATTCCACATTCCATTCCATTCCATATTCCATTCCATTCCATTGCATTGCATTCTACATTCCTTTCCATTCGACATTCCATTCCATTCCATTCTGCATTCCATTCCATTCCATTACACATTCCATTCCACTTTCCATTCCATTCGACATAACATTCCATTCCATTCCGCATTCCATTCCATTCCATTACACATTCTATTCCACATTCCATTTCATTCCATTCCACGTTCCATTCCACATTTCTTTCCATTCCATTCCACATTCCATTCCATTCCATTCCAAATTCTATTCTATTTGCATTTCACTTTCCAATCTATTTCCATTTCACATTCCATTCCATTCCACATTCGATTCCACATGCCATTCAATTCCATTCCACATTCCATTCCACATTCATTTCCATTCCATTCCACGTTTCATTCCATTCCACTTTGCATTCCATTCCGTTCCATTCCATTCCACATTCCATTCCACGTTCCATCCACTTTATTCCACTTTCCATGCGATTCCATTCCACGTTCCATTCCATTCCATTCCACGTTCCATTCCATTCCATTCCACGTTCAATTCCATTCCATTCCACGATCCATTCCACGTTGCATTCCACATTCCATTCCACGTTCTATTCCATGTTCCATTCCATGCCATTAAAGTTTCCTTTCCTCATTCCATTCCACATTCCATTCCATTCCACATTCCATTCCACGATCCATTCCATGCCATTCCACGTTCCATTTCATTCCACTTTCCATTCCTTTCCATTTCAATTACCATTGCATTCCATTCCACGTTCCATTGCATTCCTTTCCACGTTCCAATCCATTCCATTCCACGATCCATTCCACTTTCCATTCCACGTTGCACTCCACTTTCCATTCCAAGTTGCACTCCACTTTCCATTCCACGTTCCATTCCATTCCATTCCACGTTCCATTACTTATTTCATTCCGTATTCCATTGCATTCCAATTCACATTCCTTTCCACTTTCCATTCCATATTCCATTCCTTTCCATTCCACATTCCATTCCATTCCATGCCTCATTCCATTCCATTCAATTGCATTGCATTCCACATTCAATTCCATTCCATTAAATTCCATTACAAATTCCATTCCATTCCATACCACATTCCATTCCATTCCATTCCACATTCCATTCCATTCCATTCCACATTCTATTCCACATTCATTCCATTCCGTTCTATATTCCATTGCATTCCATTAAACATTCCATTCTATTTCCATTTCACTCCATTCAATTCCACATACCGTTCCATTCCATTCCATTCCATTCCACGTTCCATTCCATTCCATTCCGTTGCTTTCCACATTCCATTCCATTCCATTCCACATTCCATTCCATTCCAAATTCCATTCCACATTCCATTCCGTTCCATTCCGTTCAATTGCATTGCATTCCACATTCAATTCCATTCCATTAAATTCCTTTACACATTCCATTCCATTCCATACCACATTCCATTCCATTCCACTCCACATTCCATTCCATTCCATTCCACATTCTATTCCACATTCATTCCATTCCCTTCTAAATTACATTCCATTCCATTAAACATTCCATTCTATTTCCATTTCACTTTCCATTCCATTCCATTCAATTCCACATTCCGTTCCATTCCATTGCATTCCATTCCACGTTCCATTTCATTGCATTCCGTTGCATTCCACATTCCATTCCATTCCATTCCACATTCCATTCCATTCCAAATTCCATTCCACGTTCCATTCCGTTCCATTCCACCTTCCATTCCATTACATTCCACCTTCTATTGTACTTTCCATTCCACATTCCTTTCTATTCCATTCAACGTTCTTTTCTACGTTCCATTCCTCATTCCATTCCATTCCACTCCACATTCCATTTCACATTCCATTCATTTCCATTCCACTTTCCATTGCTCTTTCCAATCCATTCCATTCCACAATCCATTCCATTCCATTCCACATTCTGTTCCGTTCCATTCCATATTCCATATCACGTTCAATTCCATTCCATTCCACCTTCCCTTCCATATACCATTCCATTCCATTCCTCTTTGCATTCCACATAGCATTCCATTCTTTTCCACCTTCCATTCCATTCCATCCCACGTTCCTTTCCGTTACATTCCAATCCATTCCACTTTGCATTCCATTCCACTAAAACATCCATTCCACATTCCATTCCAATCCATTCCACATTCCATTCCACATTCCATTCTATTCCATTCCATTCCACATTCCATTCCATTCCATTCCACAATCCATTCCATTCCTTTCCACATTCCATTCCATTCCATTCGACATTCCATTCGATTCCACATTCCATTCCACATTGCCTTGCATACCATTCCACATTCCATTCTACATTCCATTGCAATCCATTCCGCATTCCATTCCATTCCATTCTACATTCCACTCCTTTATACATTCCATTCGACATTGCATTCCATCTCTTTCCACATTTCATTCTACATTCCTTTCCATTCCTTTCCGCATTCCATTCCATTCCATTCAATATTCCATTCCATTTCACCTTCCATTCCATTTCATACAGCATTCCTTTTCATTCCAGCATTTCATTCCACATTCTGTTCCATTCAAATCCACATTCCATTCCATTCCTTTCCATCTTTCATTCCATTCCATTCCATTCCATTCCATTACGCATTCTATACCATTCCATCCCACAATCCATTCCACATTCCATTACTTTCCACGTTCCATTACACATTCCCTTGCAAATTCCACTCCATTCCACATTTCATTCGATTCCACCCTCCTTTCCACATTGCATTCCATTCCATTCCACATTCCACTCTATTTTCCATTCCATTCCATTGCAGACTGCATTCCATTCCATTCCGCTTTCCATTCCATTCAACGTTGTATTCCACAATCCATTCCACGTTCTATTCCACATTGCATTCCATTTCATTCCATTCCACCATTTATTCCACTTTCCATTCCACGTTCCATTCAACATTCCATTCCATGTTCCATTCCATATTCCATTTGATTCCATTCCACATTCTATTCCATCACATTTCACTTTCCATTCCACATTCCATTCCAATCCACATAGCATTCTACAGAGCATTCCTCATTCCATTCAATACCATTCCATGTTGCATTTCATTTTTCATTGCATTCCATTCCAAATTCCATTCCATTTCATTCCACACTCCATTCAAGTTTCCATTCCATTCCATTCCACATTCAATTCCACATTCCATTCCACTTTCCATTGTTATTCCGCTTTGCATTCGATTCCATTCCACACTCCATTCCATTAGATACTATTCCATTGCATTCCTCATTCCATTCCACTCCATTCCATTCTACAATGCATACCTTTCCATTCCACTTTCCATTCCATTCCATTCCAATTTCCATTTCACATTCCATTCCATTCCATTGCACGTTGCATTCAACATTCCATTCCATTCCATTCCATTCCACATTCCATTCAATTCCATTCCACATTCCATTCCATTCCATTCCACATTCCTTTTCATTCCATTCCACATTCCATTCTATTTCCATTTCACATTTCATTATATTTCCATTTCACATGCCTTTCCATTTCATTCCATTTTCCATTCCTTTCCTTTCCACATTCCATTCCATTCCATTCCATTCCTCACTGCTTTCCATTCCATTCCATTTAATTCAATTCCATTCCACTTTCCATTCCATTCCACTCCATTCCCTTCCATTCCACTTTCCATTCCATTGCATTCCATTCCACATTCCACTCCACATTCCATTCCATTCCATTCCATTCCATTCCATACGACATTCAATTCCATTCGAATTCATTCCACATTCCATTCCATTCCATTCCACATTCCATTCCATGTTCCATTCCAAACTCCATTCCATTACATTCCACGCCATTCCTCATTCCATTCAATGCCAAATTGAATTTCATATTCTATTCCGCACTTCATTCCAAAATCCACTCCTTTCGATTCCATTCCACAATCCATTCCATTTCATTCCATTCCACATTCCATTCCATTCCCTTCCATATTCCATTCCATTCCATTCCAAATCCATTCTGTTCCATTCCATTCCACATTCCATTACATTCCATTCCACATTCCATTCCACTACATTCAACATTCCATTCCCTTCCTTTCCTTTCCATTCCACATTCCATTCCATTGCGCAATCCATTCCATTACATTCCATTCCCCATTCCATTCCTTTCCATTTCACATTCCATTCGACTTTCCATTCCATTACTTTCCACGTTCCATTCCACATTCCGTTCCATTCCATTCCACATTGCATTAAATATTCCATTCTATTCCATTCAGCATTGCTTTACATTCAATTCCCTTCCATTACACATTCCATTCTTTCCATTTTACATTCCATTCCATTCCACATTCCATTCAATTTCATTCCATTCCATTCCACGTTCCATTCCACATTCCATTCCACATTCCATTCTATCCCATTCCATTCCATTCCACGCTCCATTCCACATTCCATTCCATTCCATTCCACATTCCATTCTATTCAATTCCACATTCCATTGCACATTCCAGTCCATTCCACTTTCCATTCTATTCCATCCCACATTCCATTGCACATTCCATTCCATTGTATTTGACTTTCCATTCCACGTTCCATTTGATACCTCCTTGCATTCCATTATGTTCCATTCCATTCCACATTCCATTCCACGTTGTATTCCACTCCATTCCACGTTCCATTCCATTCCACTTTCCATTCGATTGCATTCCACGTTGAATTCCTTTCCATTCCACGTTCCATTCCATTGCATTCCACGATCCATTCCGTTCCAATTTCCAATCAATTCCATTCCATGATCCATTCCATGTTCCATTCTTCATTCCATTCCACATTCCATTCCAAGTTCCATTCCATTCCATTCCATGTTCCATTAGTCATTCCTTAACACATTCCATTCCATTCCATTCCACATTCCATTCCACATTCCATTCCACATTCCATTCCTTTTCATTCCATTCCATTCCATTCCACATTCCATTCCACATTCCATTCCATTCCATTTTATTCCATTCCACTGTATACCACATTCCATTCCAGTTTCCATTCCACGTTCCGTTCCACATTCCATTCCATTTCACATTCCATTCCACATCCCTTTCAGTTCTATTCCACATTCCATTCCATTCCATTCCCTTACATTCCACATTCCATTCCTTTCCATTTTACATTCCATTCAATTCCGCCTTCCATTCCCTTCCTTTCCACATTTCATTCCATTTCATTCCTTTAAACATTCCATTCCACATTCGATTCCAATACACATTCAGTTCCACATTCCATCACATTCCATTCCTTTCCAGTCCACATTCCAATCCATTCCATTCCATTCCGTATAAAATTCCATTCCATTCCACATTTCTTTCCATTCAATTCCAAACTCCATTCCGCATCACATTCCATTCCATTCCACATTTCTTTCTATTCCATTCTCTTCCATTACACATTCCATTCCACATTCCATTCCACATTAAATTCTTTTCCATACCAAATTCCATTCCATTAATTTCTACGATCCATTCCACATTCCATTCCTTTCCATTCCTTATTCCATTCCATATTCCATTCCATTCCATTCCACATTTCATTGCTTTCCATTCCCTTCCATTCCACATTCCATTCTATTCCGTTTTAAATTCCATTACAATCCATTCCGTTCCACATTCCATTCCATTCCTGTCCATTCCACATTCCAATCCATTCAATGTTCCAATCCATTCACTTACACATTCCATTCCACATTCCATTCCATTCCATTACATATTCCATTACATTCCTTTTCACATTCTATTCCATTCCATTCAACGTTGCATTCCCTTCCATTCAACGTGGCATTCCACGTTGCTTTTCACGTTCTAATCCACTTTCCATTCCACATTCCATTCCATTCCATTCCATGACACATTCCAGTCCATTCCATTTCATGTTCCGTTCAATTCCATTCCCTGTTCCATTCCACATTACATTGCATTGCATTCCACTTTCCATTCCATTCCATTCCACGTTACATTCCACATTCCATTCCATGCTATTCCGCCTTCCATTCCAAATTGCATTCCACTCCACATTCCATTCCATTCCATTCCATTCCATTTCACATTCCATTCCATTCCACATTCCGTTCCACATTCCGCTTCACGCCATTCCACATTCCGTTCCATTCCATTTCAAATTACATTCCATTCCACATTGCATTCCATATCATTGCGTTCGACATTCCATTCCATTCCATTCCATTCCATATTCCATTCCATTCCATTCCTTTCCACATTGCATTCCATTCCTTTCCACATTCCATTCCATTGCATTCCATTCCATTCGACATTCTATTCCTTTCCATTCCGTTCCACATTGCATTCCCTTCCATTCCATTCCATATTGTATTCCATTCCAATCCATATTCTATTCCATTCCATTCCACTTTCCATTCAATTCCATTTCAACTTCCATTCCATTGCATTTCACATCCCATTCGACATTCCATTCAATTCCCCTTCAAATTCCACTTCATATTCCATTCCATTCGATTCCACCTTCCATTCCACGTTCCATTCCTAATTCCATTCCGTTCCATTCCATTCCACTCCACATTACATTTCATTGCATTCCACGTTCCAATCCAATTTCCATTCCATTCCATTCCATTCCAGATTTCATTCCATTGCATTCCACTTTCCGTTCTATTCCATTCCACGTTCCATTCCACATTCCATTCCTTTCCATTCCATATTCCATTCTACATTTCATTCCATTTATTTTCATTCCAAATTCCAGTCCATTCAATTCCATTCCATTCCACATTCCATTCCACATTCCATTGCATTCCATTCCACGTTCCATTCCGCATTCCATTCCATTCCACCTTCCATCCTATTCCATTCGACGTTCTATTCCACATTCCATTCCATTCCTTTCCACATTCCATTCCGTTCCCTTCAACTTTGCATTCCACTGCATTCCACATTAAATTCAATTCCATTCCACATTCCATTTCATTCCATTTCATTCCAGTCCACATTCCATTCCATTTAATTCCATTCCACTTTGCACTGCATTGCATTCCACTTTCCATTTCATAGCATTCCACATTCCTTTCGGTTACATTCCCTTTCCATTTCATTCCATTGCACTTTCTATTCCAAGAAATATTCCACTTTCTATTCCACGTTCCATTCCAAGTTCCTTTCCACATTACATTCCATTTCTTCCCTTTCCACATTCCATTCCATTCCATTACACTTTGCATTGTACATTTCATTCCATTCCATTAAACATTCCGTTCAACATTCCATTCCATTCCTTTCCACATTCCATTCTACATTCCATTCCTTTACATTCCACATTACATTCCACATTCAATTCCATTCCAATAAATTCCATATTCCACTGCACATTCCATTCCATTCCATTTCAGTCCTCTTTCCACTCCATTCCATTGGATTCCACATTCTTTTCCATTCCATTCCACATTCCATTGCATTCCAAATTACAATTCGCATTCCATTATATTCCGCACTCCATTCCACATTTTATTCCATTCCATTCCATATTGCATTCCATTCCGTTTCTTATTCCTTTCCATTCGATTTCATTGCATTCCACGGTCCATTCTATTCCATTCCATTACGCATACCATTTCTTTCCATTCCACATTCCATTCCATTCCATTCCTTTAAATTACATTGCTTTCCATTCAATTCCTCTTTCCGTTCCATTCCTTTCCATTCCTCATTCCATTCCATTCCATTCCTTTAAATTACATTGCTTTCCATTCAATTCCTCTTTCCGTTCCATTCCTTTCCATTCCACATTCCATTCCATTCCATTCAGTTTCACATTCCGTTCCATTCCACATTCCATTCCAATGCTATCCATATTCCATTCCATTTCATTCCACATTCCATTAAAATCAGTTTCACATTCCATTCCATTCCATTCCATTCCATTCCATGTTCGTTTCCATTTCATTCCAACCTCCTATCCATTGCGTTCCACGTTCCAATCCATTCCATTCCATATTCCATTCCATTCCATTCCACATTCCATTCCATTCCTTTCCTCGTTCCAATCCACATTCCATTCCACATTCCACTCCATTCCATTCCACATTCCATTCCACTTTCCATTCCGTTCCATTCCACATTCCATTCCACATTCCATTCCACATTCCACTCCATTCCATTCCACGTTCCATTCCACTTTCCATTCCATTCAATTCCACATTCCATTCCATTCCATTCCACTTTCCATTCCATTCCTTTCCACATTCCATTCCACATCATTCCACTTTTCTTTCCACTTTCCATTAGACATTACTTTCCTTTCTATTCCAGATTCCACTCCATTCCATTCTGCATTCAATTCAATCCCATTCCATATTTCAGACAATTCCAATACATTCCACTTTCTATTCCAGTCCATTCCACATTCTATTCCATTCCACTCTGCATTCCATTCCAGATTCCATTCCATTCCATTCCACATTCCATTCCGTTTCATTCCATATTCCATTGCACATTCCACTGCACGTTCCATTCCACATTCCATTCCACTTTCTATACCACGATCCATTCCATTCCATTCCACATTCCATTCCTCAATCCATTCCATATAATTACACATTCCATTCCGCATTTCATTGCATGCCATTCCACATTGCATTCCATTCCAATTTCCATTCCATTCCATTCCAATCAATTCCATTCCATTTCACGTTCCTTTCCATTTCATTCCACCCTCCTCTCCATTCCATTCCATGCTCCAATGCATTCCATTGCACATTGCACTCCGTTCAATTCCACTTTCCATTCAACATTCCATTCTACCTTCAAATCCATTCCATTCCACGTTCCCTTCCATTCCATTCCACGTTCGATTCCATTCAATTCCATTACACTTTCCACCCCTTTCCATTCCATTCCATTCCACTTTCCATTTCACTCAATTCCACGTCCCATTCCACATTCTGTTGCATTCTATTCCAAGTTCCATTCCATTACACGTTCCATTCCACATTCCATTCAATTCCATTCCAATGCACAATCCATTCCACATTTCGTTCCACATTCCATTGCATTCCATTCGACATTCCATTCCATTCCATGCCGCAGTCCATTCCATTCCAGATTCCACTCCATTCCATTCTGCATTCAATTCAATCCCATTCCATATTTCAGACAATTCCAATACATTCCACTTTCTATTCCAGTCCATTCCACATTCTATTCCATTCCACTCTGCATTCCATTCCAGATTCCATTCCATTCCAGATTCCACTCCATTCCATTCTGCATTCAATTCAATCCCATTCCATATTTCAGACAATTCCAATACATTCCACTTTCTATTCCAGTCCATTCCACATTCTATTCCATTCCACTCTGCATTCCATTCCAGATTCCATTCCATTCCACATTCCATTTCGTTTCATTCCATATTCCATTCCACATTCCACTCCACGTTCCATTCCACATTCCATTCCACTTTCTATACCACGATCCATTCCATTCCATTCCACATTCCATTCCTCAATCCATTCCATATAATTACACATTCCATTTTGTTCCATTCCACTATCCATTCCACATTAGATTCCACATTCCATTCCATTCCATTCCACTTTCCATTCCACTTTGCATTCCACATTCCATTCCATTCCATTCCATTCCTCATTCCATTCCATTCTATTCCATTCCACATTGCATTCCATCCCACATTGCATTCCACATTCCATTCCACATCCCATTCCACATTCCATTCCATTCCATTTCACATTCAATACTATATTCCATTCCATTGCATTCCTCATTCGATTCTACATTCCGTTCCTTTCCATTTCATTCCAGATTCCATTCCACATTCCATTCCATTCCATTTCACTTTCCCTTCCACATACCATTCCATTCCAGTTCGCATTCCATTCCATTGCATTCCACTTTCCATTTCATTACATTCCACGTTCCATTCCACGTTCCATTCCATCTTCCATTCCTTTTTTTCATATCCACATGCCATTCCATTCCACTCCACCTTCCATTCTACATTTCATTGCATTCCATTACACATTCCATTCCACATTCCATTTCATTGCATTCCATATTCCCTTCCACTTTTCATTCCATTCCATTCCATTACAAATTCCATTCTACATTCCATTCCATTCCATTCCACATTCCATTCTACTTTCCATTCCTTTCCATTCCACATTCCTTTCTACATTCCATTTCATTCCATTCCACATTCCATTGCATATTCCATTCCATTCCATTCCACATTCCATTCAATTCCATTCCACATTCTATTCCATTTCATTCCATATTACTTTCTATTCCATTACTTTCCATTGCTATCAATTCTATTCCATTCCATTCCACATTCCATTCCATTCTATTCCTCTCCGTTACATTCCATTCCACGCCATCCCACAATCCATTATATTCCATTCCACTTTCCTGTCCATTCCATTCCACATTCCATTCCACATTCCATTCCATTTCATTCCACATTCTATTCGACGGTCCATTCCATTCCATTCTGCATTCCATTCCATTTCACGTTCTGTTCTATTTCATTCCATGTTCCATTCCACATTCCACTCCATTTCATTCCACATTCCATTCCATTCCATTTCACATTCCATTCCATTCTATTCTATTTCACATTCCATTCCATTCCATTCAACGTTCCATTTCATTCCACTCCATGTTCCATTACTTTCCATTCCACGTTCCCTTGCAAATTCCATTCCATTATATTCCATTCCAGATTCAATTAAATTCCAATCCATTCCAATCCATTCCACATTCCATTTCACATTCCATTCCACTCCATCCCACATTCCTTACAACATTCCATTCCATATTCCATTCCACGTTGCATTCCATTCCATTCCACTTTCCATTCCTTTCCATTGCACTTTTTTTCCATTCCTTTCCACACTCCATTCCACTTTCCATTCCATATTCCATTCCATATCCCATTCCTTTCCATTCCACATTACTTTGATCATTCAATTCCATTCCATTTCACATGCCATTCCATTCCATTCCAAATTTCATTCCAATCCATTCCACATTCCATTCCATTCCATTCCATTCCACCTTCCATTCCAATTCATTCCACATGCCATTCCACTTTGAATTCTATTCCATTTCAATTTCCATTCCACATTACATTCTATTCCATTCCACATTTCCTTCCATTCCACTCCACATTCCATTCCATTCCATTCCGTTCCATTCCATAACATTCCACATTCCATTGCATTTCATTCCACTTCCACATTCAGTTCCACTGCATGCATTCCATTCCACCATCCATGCCACTACATTCCACATTCCATTCCATTCCATTCCGCATTCCATTCCACATTCCATTGCTCATTCCATTCCATTGTAGTCCACATTCCATCACATTCCTTTCCACATTCAAATCAATTCCATTGCAAATTCCTTTCCATTCCATTCCATTTCATTCTGCATTCCATTACTTTCTATTCCACATTACATTCCACATTCCGTTCCACATACCATTTCTCATTCCATTCCATTCCAGTACATATCCATTTCCATTCCATTCGACATTTTAATCCATTTCATTTGATTCCATTCAACATTCCATTCCACATTGCATTCCCCGTTTCATTCCACATTCCATTCGATTCCATTCCACATTCCATTCCATTCCATTCCACCTCACATTACACATTCCAAAGCATTCCATTCCACATTTCATTCCATTCCCCTTTCCATGCCATTCCATTCCATTCCATTCCACATTACATTCCACATTCCATTCAATTCTATTCAATATTCCATTCCATTCCTTTCCATTCCATTCCACACTCCATTCCACATTCCATTCCTTGCCATTCTATTCCTTTCCACATTCCATTCCACATTCCATTCCATTTCATTCCATATTCCATTCCATTGCATTCCACATTCCATTCCATTCCACATTCCATTAAATTACCTTCCATTCCATTCCGCATTCAATTCCATATTCCATTAAATTCCATTTCACATTTAATTCTATTCCATTCCATTCCATTCCATTCCACATTCTATTCCACATTCCATTCCTTTCCTTTGCACATTCCATTGCATACCATTCCGCATTCAATTCCACATTCCATTCCATTTCACTTCACATTCGATTGCACATTACGTTCCATTACATTCCACGTTCAATTCCACAATCCATTCCTCTCCATTCTGAATTACATTCCACATTATATTCCACATTCCATTGCATTCCATTCCACATTCAATTCCACTCCATTCCATTCCACTCCATGAGGCATTCCATTCCACATTCAATTCCATTCCACTCCACATTATATTCCACATTCCATGCCACATTCCACTCCATTCCATTCCATTTTCCTTTCCTTTGCATTAAATTCCACTTACACTTCCATTCCATTCCACTTTCCATTCCACGTTCCATTCCACATTCCATTACACATTCCATTCCAATTTCCGTTCCATTCCATTCCACGTTCCATTCCACATTCAATTTCATTCAATTCCACCTTTCATTCCATTCCATTCCAACTTCCATTCCATTCCATTCCACTTTCCTTGCCATTCCATTCCACGATCCATTCCATTCCATTCCACGTTCCCTTCCACATTCCATTCCATTCCACATTGCAATCTATTCCATTGCATATTCCATGCTATTCCATTGCACTTTCCATTGGACATTCCATTCCGTTCAATTCCACATTGCATTCCATTCCATTCTATTCTAAATTCCATTAATTTCCATTCCACGTTCTATTTCATTCCATTCTGCATTAAATTCCATTACATTCCACGTTCCATTCCATATTCCATTCCATTCCAAATTCCATTGCTTTCCACTTTCCTTTGCATTCCATTCCACTTTCCATTCCACATTCCATTTCACATTCCGTTCCACATTCCATACCACACTCCATTCCATTGCATTCGATTTTCAATTCCATTCCCTTCCACATTCCATTCGTCATTGCATTCCAATCCATTATACATTCCATTCCATTCCGTTCCATTCCACATTGCAATCCATTCCTTATCACATTCCATTCCATTCCATTACACATTCTATTCCACTTTCCATTACATTCCATTACACATAGAATATAGAATGTTATTTTGAATGGAATGTGCAATGTAATGTAATTGATGACTGTACAATGGAATATGGAATGGAATGGAATGGAATGAGGAATGGAATGTGGAATGGAATGGAATGGAATGAGGAATGTAATGGAAGAGAATGTAGAATGGATTAGAATGTAATGTGGATTAGAATGTGGAATGGAATGGAACGTGGAATGGAAAGAATTGGAATGTGAAATCGAATGGAAAGGAACAGGGAATGGAACGTGGACTGGAATGGAATGGAATTTGGAATGGAAAGTGGAATGGAATGGAAAGGAATGTGGAATGGAATGAAATACAATGTGGAACCAAAAGGAATGGAAAGTGGAATGGAATGTGGAACAGAATGGAGTGGAATATGCGAAGGAAAGTGGAATGGAATTGAATGGAATGGAATGTGGAGGGGAATGGAATGGAATGGGGCTTGGAATGGAAATAATGTGGAACGAAACGTGGAATAATGTGGAACGAAATGTGGAAAGGAATGTGGAATGGAATGGAATTGAAAGTGTAATGGAATGGAATTGAAAGGAATGGAACGGAAAGGAATGCAATTTGAAATGGAATGAAATGAAATAAAATGGTATTTGAAATGGAATGTAATGGAATCTCGAATGGAATATGGAATGGAATGGAATGAAATGTGGAATGGAGTGGAATGGAATGGAAGGCGGAATGGAAGGGAATGGAATGGAATGTGGAATGAAATGGAATGTGATACGGAATGTGGAATGGAATGTGGAATGGAATAGAATGTGGAATGCAATGTGGAATGAAATGGAATGGAATGTGGAATGAAATGTGGAATGCAATGGAATGTGGAATGGAATGGAATGGAATGGAAAGTGGAATGGATTGTGGAATGGAATGTGAAATGGAATGTGGAATGGAATGTGGAGTATAATGATATAGAATGTTGAATCGAACGATGAATGGAATGGAATGCGGAGTGGAACGGAATGGAATGTGGAATTGAAAGTGTAATGGAATGGAATGTTATGTGGAATGGAATAGAATGGAATTTGGAAAGGAATGTAGAATGGAATTGAATAGAATGTGGAATGGAATGGAATAGAAAGTGGAATGGAATGGAATAGAAAGTCGAATTGAATGGAATGGAGCTTGGAATGGGACGTGGAATAGAACGTGGAATGGAACGTGAACTGGAACATGCAATGGAATGCCGAATGGAAAGGAATGGAATCTTTAATGTAATGTGGAATGGAATGGAATGAAATGGAATGGAATATGTAATGCAATGTGGAAAGGAATGGAATGGAATGGAAAGGAATGGAATTTGAAATGGAATGGAATGGAACGTGGAATGGAATGGAATGGAATGTGCAATTCAATGGAAAGCAACATGGAATGGAATATGGAATGGAATGAAGTAGAATGCGGAGTGAAACGTGGAAAGGAATGGAGTGGAATTTATTGGAATGTGGAATGGAATGTGTAACTGAATATGCAATGGATTGGAATGGAATGTGGAATAGAACGTGGAATGAAATGGAAAGGAATGTGGAATGTAATGGAATGGAATGTGGAATGGAATGGAAAGGAATGGAATCTGGAATCAAAAGGAATGGATTGGAATAGAACAGATTGTTGAATGGAATTGAACGGAATAGAGTGGAAAGGAATGTGGGATGGAATGGAATGTGGAATGGACTGGAATGTGGAATGGATTGGAATGGAATGTGAAATGAAATGTAATGGAATGTAGAATGGAATGGGATGGAATGTGGAATGGAATGTGGAATGAAATATAATGGTATGTAGAATGGAATGGGATGCAATGTGGAATGGAATGGGATGGAATGTGGAAAGGAATGTAGAATGGAATGGAATGGAATGTGGAATGGAATAGAATGGAATGTGGAAGGCAACATGGAATGTAATGTGGAATGGAATGGAATGGAATGTGGAATAGAAAGGAATGCAATACGGAATGGAATGTGGAGTGGAATGGAATGGAATGGAATGGAATGGAATGAAATGTGGAATGAAATGGAATGGAATGGAATGCAGAATGGAATGTGAAATGGAATGGATTGGAATGGAATGGAGTGGAGAATGAAAAGCAATGGAAAGGAATGAGGAATGGAATGGAATGTGGAAAGGAATGCAATGGAATGGAATGGGGAATGGAATGGAATGGAATGAAATGTGGAATGGAATGGAATGGAATGGAATAGAATGTGGAATGGAATGGAATGGAATGTGTAATGGAATGAAATGGAATATGTAATGGTATGTAGTAGAATGTGGAATGGAATGTGGAAAGGAATGTGGAGCGGAATGGAATGGAATGTGAAATAGAATTGAATGGAATGTGGAATGGAACGGAATGGAATGAAATGTGGAATGGAATGTAATGGAATGGGATGGAATGTAGAATGGAATGGAATGGAATGTGGAATGGAACGGAGTGGAATGGAATGTAGAATGGAATGGAATGCAATGTGGAATGGATCGGAATGTAATGGAATGTGGAATGGAATGGAATGGAATGTGAAATTGAATGGAAAGAGGAATGGAATGTGTAACGTAATGGAGTCGAGTGGAATGGAATGTGGAATGGAATGGAATGGAATGTGAAATGAAATTGAATGGAATGTGAAATGGAATGGAATTTGGAATAGAATGGAATGGAATGGAAAGTTTAATGAAATGGAATTTGGAATGGAATGGAAAGTGAAATGAAATGTGTAATGGATGGAATGGAACGGAATATGGAATGCAATGAAATTTGGAATGGAATGGAATGGAATGGAATGTGGAATGGAATGGAATGAAATGTTGAATGGAAAGTAATGGAATGTTGAATGGAATGGAATGTGAAATGGAATGGAATGGAATGTGGAATGGAAAGTAATGGATTGTGGCATGGAATGGATAGGAATGTGGAATGGAATGGATTGGAATGTGACGCGGAATGAAATGGAGAGTGGAATTTAAAGCAATGGAAATTGGAATGGAATGGAATGGAATGTGGAATGGAGTGGAATGTAATGTGGAATGGAACTGAATGAAACCTGGAATGGAAAGTGGACTAGATTGGAATCCAATGTGTTATCAAATGTGGAATGGAATGGAATGGAATATGGAATGAAATTGAGTGGAATGTTGAATGGATTGTGGAATGGATTTGAATGGAAAGTGGAAAGGAAAGTGAAATAGAATGGAATGGAAAGGAATGTGGAATGGAATAGAATGGAATGTGGGATGGAACGCAATGGAATGCAGAATGGAAAGGAATCGGACGTGGAATATAATGGAATGGAATAGAATGGAATGGAATGGAATGTGGAAAGAAATGGAATGAAATGTGGAATGAAGTGTGGAATTGAATGGAATGAAAAGTTGAATGGAATGTGGAATTGTAAGAAATGGAATGTGGAATGGAATGGAATGGAATGGAATGGAAATTGGAATGGAACGGAATGGAATGCAAAGGAATGTGGAATGGAATGTAATGTTGAATGGAATAAAATGGAATTTGTAATGGAATGGAATGGAATGGAAAGGAATCTGGAATGTAAAGGAATGTGGAATGGAATGCAATTCAATGTGCAATGGAATGGAATGGAATGTGGAATGGAATGGAATGGAATGTGGAATGGAATGGAAATGGAATGTGGAATGGAATGTGTATTGGATTCGAAGGTGAATTGGAATGAAATGGAATGTGGAATGGAATATGGAACGGAATGTAATGGAGTGGAATGGAAGGTGGAATTGAATGGAATGGAAAGTGCAATGGAATGGAATGGAATATGGAATGGAATGGAATCGAATGGATTGTGGAATGGAATGGAATACTATGTGGAACGCAACGGAATGAAATGTGAAATTCAATGGAAAGGATCGTGGAATGGAATGTGGAAAGGAACGTGGAATGGAACGTGGAATGAAGTGGAGTGGAACGTGGAATGGAAAATGGAATGGAACGTAGATTGGAATAGAAAGGAAGGGAATGTGGAATGGAATGGAACGGAATGTGGAGTGGAATGGAATGGAATGTGCAATGGAACTTGAAATGGACTGATATGGAATTCAGTGAAATGTGGAAGGGAATGGAATGCTATGTGAAATGGAATGGAATGGAAAGGAACGGAATATGGAATGGAATGGAATGGAATGTGAAATGATTGTGGTATAAATTCGAATTGAATAGAATGTAATGTGGAATGGATTGTGGAATACATTGGAATGGAAGTTGGAATGGAATTTGAAATGGAATGGAATGGAATGTGGAATGGAATGGAATGGAATGAGGAATGAAATGGAATGGAATGTGGAATGGAATAAGGAATGGATTGGAATGGAATATGGAATGTAATGGAATGCAGAATGGAATGCATAGCAAAGTGTAATGGAATGGAATGGAATGTGGAATGGAATGGAATGGAATGTGGAATAGAATGGAATGGAATGAGAAATGGAATGTGGAGTGGAATGGAATGTGCAGTGGAAATGAATGGAATGTGGAATGGAATATGGAATGGAATGGAATGGAATGAAATGGAATGGAATGGAAGGTGGAATGGAGCAGAATGGAATATGGAATGGAATAGAATAGAATAAAATGTGGAACAGAATGGAATGGAATGTGGAATTCAATGGAAAGTATCGTGGAATGGAACATGGAATGGAACATGGAATGGATCATGTAATAGAACGTGGAATGGAATGGAATGGAACATCGTATGGAACGTGGAATGGAACGAAGAATGGAATGGAATGAAATGGAATGGAATGGAATGCGGAATGGAATGGAATGGAATGTGGAGTGGAATGGAATGGAATATGGAATAGAATTTGGAATTTAATGAAATGGAAGGAAATGGACTGTCGAACGGGATGGAATGTGGAATTGAATTAAATGCAATGTGTAAAGGAATGGAATAGAATGCAATGTGGAATGCAATGTGGAATTGAATGTGTAATGGAAAGGAATGTGATGTGGAATGGAATGGAATGGAAAGTGGAATGGAATGTAAAATGGAATGGAATTGAATAGAAATTAATTAGGAATGCAATGGAATGGAAAGTGGAATGGAATGTAGAATGGAATGGAATTGAATAGAAAGTAATGTGGAATGGAATGGAATGGGATATGGAATGGAATGGAGTGTAATTGAAATTTGAATGGAATGGAATTGAATGTGGTATGGAAAGGAATGGAAAGTGGAATCGAATGGAATGGAATGTGGAATGGAATGGAATTTAATGTGGTGAGGAATGGTTTGGAATGTGGAATGGAATTTGGAATGGAAAGAAACGGAATGTAATGGATTGTGGAATGGAATGTAATGGAATATGGAATGGAATATGGAAAGGAATGAAATTGAATGGAATGGAATTGAATGTGGAATGGAATGGACAGGAATGTGGAAGGTAACGAAAGGGAATGTGGATTGGAATGTAATATAATGTGGAATGGAACAGAATGGAATGTGGAATGGAATGGTATGGAATGTGGAATGGAATGTAATAAAATGTGGAATGCAATGGAATGGAAAGAAATGGAATGTGGAATTGAATGGAAAGGAACGTGGACAGGAATGGAGTGGATAGTGCAAAAGAGAGGAATGTAAAGTGGAAAGGAATGGAATGGAATGCGGAATTGAATGGAAAGGAGTGTTGAATTGAATGGCTTGGAATGTGGAATGGAATGTGGAATGGAATGGAAGGTAAAGGAATGGAATGTGGAATGGAATGGAATGTGGAATGGTAGTCAACGTGTAATGGAATGAGGGATGGAATGGAATGGAATGGAATGGCATTGGGAATGGAATGGAACAGAATGGAAAGTGGATTGGAATGGAATGGAATGGAATGTGCAATGGAATGGATTGAAATGTGGAATGGAATGGAACGGAATGTGGAATGGAATGGAATGGAATGGAATGAAATTTGGAATGCAATGGAATGGAAAGGAATGGAATATGGAATGTAATGGAATGAAATGTGAAATGAAATGAATAGAATGTGGAATCGAATGTGGAATGGAACGTGGAATGGAATGAAATGGAACTTGGAATAGAACGTGGAATGAAATTTGAAATGAAATGTGGAAAGTAGAATGGAATGGAATGGAAAGTGGAATAGTATGGAAGGGAAAGTGGAATGGAAAGTAATGCAATGCGGAATGGCATGGAATGGAAAGTGGAATGGAATGTGGAATGGAATGGAATGGAATGGAATTGAATGTTATGTGGAATCGAAGGGAATAGAATGTGGAATGGAATTGAATGGAAAGTGGAATGGAATTGACTGTTATATGGAATGGAATGGAATGGAATATGGAATGAAATGAGGAATGGAATGGAAAGGAATGGAATGGAATGGGGAATGCAATGGAATGGAATGGAATGGAATGTGGAATGGAATGCAATGTGGAATGGAATGGAAAGGAATCTAATGTGGAATGGAATGGAAAGGAATATGCAATGGAATGCAATGTAATGGAATGGAATGGAATGGAATGGAATTTGGAATACAACGGAATGGAATGTGGAATGGAATGCGGAGTGGAATGGAATGGAATGTGGAATGCAAAGCAATGGAATCTTTAATCAAATGCGGAAAGGAATGGAATGGAATGTAGAATGGGAGGTTGAGTGGAATTTTGAATGGAATGTGGAATTTTATGGAATGCAATGTGGAATGGAATGTGGACTGGAATGGAATGGATTGTGGACTGTAATGGAAAGGAATGGTAGGGAATATAGAATGGAATGGAAAGGAATATGGAAAGGAACGTGGAAAGAAAGTTGCAATGGAATGTGGAATTGAAAGTGGAAAGGAATGTGGAACGGAATGTGGAATGAAATGACGGATGGAATGTAATGGAATGTGGAATGGAATGTAATGGAATGTGGAATGGAATGGAATGGAAAGTGGAATGAATTGTGGAATGGAATGTAATGGAATGTGGAATGGAAAGTGGAATGGAATGCAGTGGATTGGGGAAAGGAATGTGTAATGCATTGTGGAATGGAATGGAAAGGAATATGTAATGGAATGTGTAATGGAATGGAATGGAATGTGGAATGGAATGTGGAATGGAATGGAATGGAATGTGGAATGGAATGGAATGGAAAGTGGAATGGAATGTTGTAATGGAATGTTGAAGGATTGGAATGTGGAATGTGGAATGTGGAATGTGGAATGGAATGCTATGGAATGTGGAATGGAATGGAATGGAATGGAATTGATTTTGGAATGCAATGGAGGGGAATGGAATGGAATGTGGAATGGAATGGATTACAATGGAATGTGGAATGAAATGGAAAGCAATGTGGAATGGAATGGAATGGATTGTGGAATTTAATAGAAAGGAATAGTATGGAATATAGAATGGAATGGAATGGAATATGGCAAGGAACGTGGAAAGAAATGTGCAATAGACCGTGGGATTGAACGTTGAATGGAATGTGGAATCTAAAGGAATGGAACGTGGAATGGAATGAGGGATGGAATGTAATAGAATGCAGAATGGAATGTGGAATGGAATGAGAAATGGAATGTGGAATGGAACGTCTAATGGAACGTCGAATGTAATGGAATGGAACGTGTAACAGAACGTGGAATGGAATGGTTGGTATGTGGAATGGAATGTGGAATGGAAGTGGGATGTAAGGTAATGGAATCTGGAATGGAATGTGGAATGGAATGGAATGGAATGAAATGGAACGTGGAATGGAATGGAATGGATCGTGGAATGGAATGGAATGGAATGAGGAATGGAACATCCAATGGAACGTGGAATGGATTGTGGAATGGAATGGAATGGAATGTGGAATGGAATGTTGAATTGAACGTGGAATGGGATGTGGAAAGACATGGAATGGAATGTGGAGTGGAATGTAGAATGGAATGTGGAATGGAACGGAAGTAATGTGGAATGGAATGTGGTAGGTAATGTTAAAACGAAAGTGGAAATTAATGGAATGGATTGTGGAATGGAAGGTGTAATGGAACGTGGAATTGAAGTGGAATGCAACGTGGAATGGAATGTTTAATGGAATGGAATGGAATGTGGAATGGAATGGAATGGAACGTGCAATGGAGTGGAATGCGATGTCGAATGGAATGGGAGGTAGAATGGAATGCAATGGAATGTGGAATGGAGAGGAATGCAATATCGAATGGAATGCAATGTAGAATGGAATGTGGAATGCAATGTGGAATCGATTGTAGAAGGGAATGTGGAATGGAATGGAATGAATTGTGGAATGAAATGTGGAATGGAAACTGGAATGGAATGTGGAATGGAACTAAATGTAATGTGGAATGGAATGTGGAGTGGAGTGTGGAATGGAATGTGGAATGGAACGTGAAATGGAATGGAATGGAATGTGGGCTGGAATGTAGAAAGGAATGGAATGGAACATGGAATGGAACGTGGACTGGAAGATGGAATGGAATGGAACGGAAAGTGGAATGGATTGTGGAAAGATTGGAATGTTGAAAGGAATGGAATGGAATGTCGAATGGAATTGAAAGGAATATGTAAGGCAATGCGGAATGGAATGTGAAATGGAACGTAGAATGAAATGTGCAATGGAAAGGAATGGAACGTGGAAAGCAAGGTAGTGGAATGTGTAACGGAACGTGTAATAGAATGTGGAATGGAACGTGGAATGGAATGTCGGATGGAATGGAAGGGAATGTGGAATGGAATCGAATGGAATTTCGAATAGAACGGAATGTAATATGGAAAGAAATGTGGAATGGAATGTAATGGAATGTGGAATGGAAAACGGAATGGAATGGAGTGGATTGGGGAATGGAATGTGTAATGGAATGTGGAATGGAATGAAATGGAATATGGAATGGAATGTGTAATGGAATGTAATGGAAAGTGGAATTGAAGGTTGGAATGGAATTCTGAAAGATTGGAATGTGGAAAGGAATGGAATGGAATGTGGAATGGAATGGAATGTAATATGGAATGGAATGGAATGGAATGTGGAATGAAATGGAATGTGTCATGCAATGGAATGGAATTTCGAATGGAAAGGAATGTGGAATGCAAAGGAACGGAATGTGGATGGAATGGAAAGGAATGTGGAATGGAATGGAATGTGGAATGGAATGGAAAGTTAAATGGAATGGAATGTGGAATGGAATGCAATGGAATGCTTTGGAATGTGAAATGGAATGTGGAATGGAATGTGAAATGGAATGTGGAATGGAATGTGGAATGAATGTGGAATGGAGTGAAATGGAACGTGGAATGGAATGGAAAGTGAAAAGGAATGGAATGGTACGTGGAATGGAACTTGGAACTTCATGGAATGGAAAGTGGAATGGAATGGAATGGTACGTGGAATGGAACACGGAATGCAACGTGGAATGGAATTGAATGGAATGTGGAATGGAATGAAATGGACTGTGGAATGGAATGGTATGGAATGTGGAATGGGTGTGGAATGGAGTGAAATGGAACGTGGAATGGAATGGAAAGTGAAAAGGAATGGAATGGAACGTGGAATGGAACTTGGAATTTCATGGAATGGAAAGTGGAATGGAATGGAATGGTACGTGGAATGGAAAACGGAATGCAACGTGGAATGGAATTGAATGGAATGTGGAATGGAATGAAATGGAATGTAGAATGGGATGTGGAATGGAATGTGGAATGGAATGTGGAATGGATTGGAATGGATATGGAATGGAACGTGGAATCTAATGGAATTCAATGTGGAATTGAATGTGGAATTGAATGTGGAATTGAACGTGGTATGCAAAGGCAGGGAATGTAGAATGGAATGGAATGGAATGGAACGTGGACAGGAACGTGGAATGTAATGGAGTGTATCGTTGAATGGAATGTGGAATGGAATGCGGATTGGATCGTGGAATGGAACGTGGAATGGATTGGAATGGAAATTGGAATGGAATGTGGAATGCAATGTGGAATGCAATGTGGATTGGCATATGGAATGGAATGTGGAATGGAATGGATAGGGATGTGTAATGTAAACGAATGGAACATAGAATTGAAGGTGGAATGTAAAGTGGAATGGAATGGAATGGAATGTGGAATGGAATGTGGAATGGAAGTGAATGGAACGTGGAATGGAGTGGAATGGAACGTGGAATGAAATGTGGAATGGAATGTACAAAGTGGAAACGAACGTGGAATGGAACGTGGAAAGGAAAGTAGAAGGGAATGTGAAATGGAATGTGGAATGGAATGGAATTGAATGAGGAATGAAATGTGTAAAGGAATGTGGAAAGGAATGTGGAATGGAATGGAATGGAAGGTGCAATGCCATATGGAATGGAGTGTGAAATGCAATGTGGAATGGAACGGAATGGAATGTGGAATGGTATGTGGAATGGAAGGGAATGGAATGTGGCATGGACTGTGGAATGTAATG
Source organism: Pongo pygmaeus (assembly GCF_028885625.2). Classification (NCBI taxonomy): domain Eukaryota; kingdom Metazoa; phylum Chordata; class Mammalia; order Primates; family Hominidae; genus Pongo; species Pongo pygmaeus. Next base: position 3,534,587 of record NC_072388.2, on the reverse strand, counting down.
TAGAATGGAATGGAATGGAAGGTGAAATGTAATGGGGAATGCAACGGAATGGAAGGTTGAAGGCAATGTAGAAACGTGAAATGTATTGGAATTCAATGTAGAATGGAACGTGGAATGGAACGCGGAATGGAATGGAATGGAATGGAACAGAATGTAGAAAGGAACGTGTAATGGAATAGTGACAGTAACGTGGAATTTAACGTGCAATGGAATGGAATGAAATGTGGAATGGAACGGAATGACATGTGAAATGGAATGTGGAATGGAATGGAATGTGGAATGGAATGTGAAATGGAATGGAATGGAACGTGAAATGGTATGTGTAATGGAATGTGGAATGGAATGGACTGCAATGTGGAATGAAATGTGGAATGGAATGCGGAACGAAACGTGGAGTGTAACGGAATGGAATGTGGGATGGAATATGGAGTAGAGTGCGGAATGGAATGTGGAACGTAACAGAATGGAAAGTGGAATGGAAAGCGGAATGGAATGTGGAATGGAAAGTAAAATTCAATGGAATGGAATGTGGAATGGAACGTGGAATGGAATGTGCAAAGGATTGGAATTTGGAAACGAATAGAACGGAATGTGGAATGGTATGGAATGGAATGGTGAATGGAATGGAATGGAATGTGCAATGGAATGTGGAATGGAATGGAAAGGAATGTGCAATGGAATGTGAAAAAGAATGAAATGGAATGTGGAGTGGAATGTGGAATGGAATGGAATGTGGATTGGAACGTGGAATGGAAAGTTAAATGGAATGGAATGGAATGTGGAATGGAATGGAATGGAATGTGGATTGGTGTATGGAATGGAATGTAATGGAATGTGGTATGGGAAGTGAAAGGCAATGTGGAATGTAATTTGTAATGGAATGTGAAATGGAATGTCGAATGGAATGTGCAATGGAATGGAATGGAGTGTGGAATGGAATCTGGAATGGATTGGAATGAAGTGAGGAATGGAAGGTGGAATGGAATGTGGAAAGGAATGTGGAATTGGTCGTGGAATGAAATGAAGTGGATAGTGGAATGGAACTTGGAATTGTAGGAAATAGAACGAGCAATGGAACTTGGTATGGAACGTGGAATGGAACATGGAATGGAATGTGGAAGGGAGTATGGAATGGAAAGATTAATGAAATAGAATGGAACGTGGAATGGAATGGGATGGAATGTGGAATGGATTGGAATGGAATGTGGAAGGGAATGGAAAGGAAAGTGGAATGGAATGGAATGGAACGTGGAATAGAATATGGAAGGGAAGGTGGAATGGAATCTGGAATGTAATTGAATCGAATGTGGAATAAAATAGAATGGAATTGAATGTGGAAAAAATGGAATGGAATGGAACGTGGAATAAAATGGAAAGGAATGGAATTGAATGCGGAATGGAATGGAATGGAATGGAATGAAATGTGGAATGCAATGTAGTGGAAATGAATATGAAATTGAATGGAATGCTATACGGAAGGAACGGAATGGAATGTGGAATGGAATGGAATGCAATGTGGAATGGAAAGGAATGGAACATGGAACGGAATGTAGAATGGAATGTGGTATGAAATGGAATAGAATGTGGAATGAAATGGAATGGAATGTGGAATAGAATGGAATGGAATGCAATCAGGAATGGGTGTGGAATGCAATGGAATGGAATGTGGAATGGAGTAGAATTTAATGTGAAATGGAATGGAATTGAATGGAATGGAATGTGAAAGGGAATGTGGAACGGAATGTGAAATGGAATGGAATGGAATGTGGAATGGAATGTGGAATAGAATGTGGAATTAAAAGGAATGTGGACGGGAATGTGGAATGCAATGGAATGGAAAGTTTAAATGGAATGCAATGGAATGTGAAATGAAATGTGGAATGGAATAGAATAGAATGTGGAATGGAATGTGGAATAGAATGTGGAAGGTAATGGAATGTGTAATGGAATGTGGAATGGAATGGAATGGAAAGTTTAAATGGAACGGAATGGAATGTGGAGCAGAATGGAATACAATGTGGAATGGAATGTCGAATGGTGCGGAATGGAAAGTGGCATGGATTGGAATCCAACGTGGAATTGAATGGAATGGAATGTGGAATGGAATGCAAGGCAATGTGGAATGGAATGCAAGGCAATGTGGAATGGAATGTGTAATGAATGTGGAATGGATAGCAGTGGAACGTGGAATGGAATGTGGAATGGAATGTGGAATGGAAAGTGTAATGCAATGGAATGGAATGTGGAATGGAATGTGGAGTGGAAAGGAATGGAACGTGGAATGGATCTTGGAATGAAAACTGGAATGGAATGTGGAAAGGAATGTGGAATGTAATGTGGAATGTAAAGGAATGGAATGACGAATGGAACGGACTGGAGTGTGGAATGGAATGGAATGGAATGTGGAAGTGAAAGTGGAATAGCATGGAATGCAATGAGAATAGAATGTGGAAAGGAATGTAACGGAATGTGGAATGAAACGGAATGGTAAGGTATGGAATGTGGAATGTAGTGGAATGCAATGTGGAATGGAATTTAATGGAACGTGGAATGTAACCTAGAAAGGAATGTGGAATGGAATGGAAAGGAATGTGGAATGGAAGGGAATGGAAAGAGGAATGAAATAGAATGGAAAGGATTGGAATGTGGAGTGGAATGGAATTGCATGGAATGTGCAATGAAACGGAATGTAATGTGGAATAGAATGGAATGGAATGGAATGTGGAAAGTAATGTAATGTGGAAAGGAATGGAATGGAATGGAATGTGGAATCGATTGGCATGGAGTGAGGAATGGATTGGAATGGAATATGGAATTTAATGGAATGGAATGTGGAACGGAATGTGAAAAGGAATGTGGAATGGAGTGGAATAGAACATGGAATGGAATGTTGAAAGGAATGTAGAATTGAATCTGGAATAGAATGTGGAATGAAACGTGGAATGGAACGGAATGGAATGTGAAATGGAATGTGGAATGGAATGGAATGGAATGTGGAATGCAATGGAATGGAATGTGGAATGGAATGTGGAAAGGAAAGTGGAATGGAATATAATGTAATGGGGAATGGAAAGTGGAATTTAATTCAATGGACCTTAGAAAGGAAAGTAGAATGGAACTTTGAATTGAATGTGGAATGGAATGGAATGGAATGTGGAATGGAAATTGGAATGGAATGGAATGGAATGGAATGAGAAATGGAATGTGCAATGGAATGGAATGCAATGTGGAATGGAATGGAGTGAAAAGTGGAATGAAATGCAGAACGGAATGTAGAATGGAATGTTCAATGGGATGTGGAAAGGAATGTGGAATGGAACGGAATGGAATGTGGAATGGATTGTGGAACCGAACGTGGAATGGAATGTGGAAAGGAATGTGGGAATGAATCTGGAAAGGAACGGAATGGAATGTGAAATTGAATAGAATGGAATTTGGAATGGAATGTTTAATGTAATGGAATGGAATGTGGAATGGAACGTGGAATGGAATGGAACAGAATGTGGAAAGAAATGGACTGGAATGGTATGGAATGTGGAATGGAAAGGAATTTGGAATGTAATATAATTGGATGTGGAATGGAATGTGGAAAGGAATTGAATGGAATGTGGAATGGAATGGAATGTTATCGTATGGAATGTGGAGTGGAATGGAATGGGACGTGGAATGGAAAGTTTATTGGAACGTGCATTGGAACGTGGTATGGAATATGGAATGGAATGCAATGGAATTGAATGTGGAATGGAATGTGCAATGTATCGTGGAATTCAATGTGGAATGGATCGTGGAATGGAATGTGAAATGGAATGTGGAATGGAATGTGGAATGGAATATGGAATGGAACGTGAAATTGAATGGAGAGGAATGTTGAATTGAGCGTAGAATGTAATGGAATGGAATGTGGAATGGAATGTGGAATGTAATGGAATGCAAAGCGAAATGGAATCTGGAAAGGAAAGTGGAATGGAATGGAATGGAATGTGGAATGGAACGTGGAATGGAATGTGCAACGAAATGTGGAATGGAATGGAATGCAATATGGAATGGAATGTGGAATGGAAAGGAATTTAACGTGGAATGGAATGTGGAATGGAATGTGGAATGTAATGGAATGGAATGTGGACTAAAACGAGGAATGGAATGGAATGGAAGGTGGAATGGAACGTGGAATGGAATGTGGAATGGAACGTATAATGGAATGTGGAATGGTATGTGGAATGGAATGGAATGGAATGGAATCTGGTATGGAATGTGGAATGGAATGCGGAATGGAACGTGGAATGGAATGTGGAAAGGAGAGTGGAAAGCAATGGAATGGAATGTGGACTGAAACGAGGAATGGAATGGCATGGAAGGTGGAATGGAACATGGAATGGAATGTGGAATGAAACGTGTAATGTAATGTGGAAGGGAAGGTTTAATGGAATGGATTGGAATCAGGAATGGAATGTAGAATGCAATGTGGAATGGACTGTGGAATGGAATGGAATGGGATGTAGAATGAAATGTGGAATGGAATGTGTAATGGAATCTCGAGTGGAGGGTGGAATGTAACGTGGAATGGAACATGGAATGGAATGTGGAATGGGATGTTCAATGGAATTTGGAATGGAAAGTTGAATGGAATGGAATGGAACGTAGAATTGAACGAGGAAAGGAATGTAACGGGATGTGGAATGGAACGTAGAATGGAATGTGGAAAGGAATGAGGAATGGAACGTGGAATGGAATGTGGAATAGAATGTGAAAGGCAATGTGGAGTGGAATGGACAAGAATGGAATGGAATGTGGAATGGAACGTGCAATGTATGGTGGAATTGAATGTGGAATGGAACGTCGAATGGAAAGTGAAATGCAGTGTGGAATGGAATGTGGAATGTAATATGGAATGGAACGTGAAATTGAGTGGAATGGAATGTTGAATGCAACATGGAATTGAATGGAATGGAATGTGGAAAGGAAAGTGGAATGAAACGGAATGGAATGTGGAATGGAACGCGGAATGGAATTTTCAATGGAATATGGATTGGAATGGAATGGAATGTGGAATGGAATGGGAATGGAACGGAAAGTAGTGTGGAATGGAATGTGGAATGCAATGTGGAAAGGAAAGTGGAATGTTATGCAAAGGAATGTGGACTGAAACGAGTAATGGAATAGGATGGAAATTGGAATGGAACGTGGAATGGAACGTGGAAAGGAACGTGGAATGGAATGTGGAATGGTATGTGAAATGGAATGGAATGGAATCTGGAATGGAATGTGGAATGGAATGTGAAATAGAATGTGTAAAGAAATGTGGAAAGGAAAGTGGAATGTAATGGAATGGAAGGTGGACTGAATCGAGCAAAGGAATGGAATGGAAGGTGGAATGGAAAGTGGAATGGAACGTGGAATGGAATGTGGAATAGAAAGTGGAATGGAATGGAATAGAATCTGGAATGGAATGTGGATTGGAAAGTGGAATACAATGTGGAATGGAATGGAATGGGATGCAGGATAAAATATCGAATGGAATGTGGAAGGGAAGGGAATGGATTGTGGAATGGAATGGAATGGAATGTGGAATGGAATGGGGAATGGAATGCTGTGGAATGGGGAATGGAATGTGGAATGGAATGTGGAATGGAGTGGAATGGAATGTGGAATGCAATGTGGCATGTATAGTGGAATGCAATGGATTGGAATGTGGAATGCAATGTGGAATGGAAAGGAATGGAACGTGAAATGGAATGGAATGGAGCGTGGAATGGAAAGATTAGTGGAACGTGCTTTGGAACATGGTATGGAATGTGGAATGTAAAGGAATGGAATTGAATGTGGAATGGAATGGAATGGAATGTGTAATGGAATGAAAGGGTATGGAATGTGGTATGTAATGTGGAATGGAATGTGGAATGGAAAGGAATGGGGAATGGAATGGAATCTGGAATGGAAAGAGGAATGGAATGTGGAATTGAATGGAATGGAAAGTGGAATGAAAAGTAATGGAATATGGAATGGAATGGAACAGAATTGAATGGAATGTGTAATGGAATTGAGTGGAAGGGAATATGGAATGGAACGTGGAAAGGAATGCATTGTAATCTGGAATGGATTGTGGAATGGAATGAAATGTGGATTGTAATGGAATGAAATCAAATGGAATGTGGAATGGAACGGAATGTGGAATGGAATGCAATAGAATGTAATATAGAATGGAAAGGTATGGAATGTGGATTGGAATGGAATGTGTAATGGAATGGATTGGAATGTGGAATGGAATGGAATGGAATGAAATGGAATGTGGAATGGAATGGAATGGAAAGTGGAATGGAAAGGAAAGGAATTGAATGTGGAATGCAATGGAATGGAATAGAATCGAATGTGGAATGGAATGGAATGTAATGTAGAATAGAATGGAATGTGGAAGGGAATGAAATGTGGAATGGAATGGAATGGAATATGGAATGGAATGGAATGGAACATGGAATGGAATGGAATTGAATGGAATGTGGAAAGGAATATGCAATGCAATGAAATATAATGCATTGGAATGTGGAATGGAATGGTATGGAATGTGGAATGGAAGATAATGGAATGGAAAGGAATGTGGAATGGAATTGAATGGAATGAAATGTGGAATGGAATGGAATAGAATGGAATGTGGAATGGAAAGGAAGGGAATGGAATGGAATGTGTAACGTAATGGGTAATGGAATGAAATGGAAAGGAATGGAATGTGGAAAGGAATGGAATGCAAAGGAATGTGGAAATGAATGGAATGGAATGGGCTGGAATTTAAAATGGAATGGAATAGATTGTGGAATGGAAAGTGGAATGGAATGGAATGGAATGTGGAATGGAATGGAATGGAATATGGAATGGAATGGAAAGGAATGCTGAATGGAATGTGGAATGGAACCTGGAATGGAATGTGGAATGGAATGAAATGGAATGGAATGCTGTATGTAATGTGGAATGGAATGTGGAATGGAACGGAATGTGGAATGGAATGGAATGTGGAAAAGAACGTGGAATGGAATGTGGAATAGAACGGAATGGAATGTGGAATGGAATGGAATGGAATGTGGAATGGAATGTGGAATGGAATGTTATGGAATGTGGAATGCAACGCGGAAAGGAATATGTAATGGAATTGAATGGAAAGGAATGGAATGGAATGTGGAATGGAATATAACGGAATGGAATGAAATGTGGAATGGAATTGAATGGAATGGAATGTGGAATGGAATGTGGAGTGGAATGGAATGTAATATGGAATGGAATGTGGAATGGATCGGAATGTGGATTGCAATGGAATGGAAACGAGTGGAATGTGGAATGGAATTTAATGTGAAATATAAAGCAATACAATTTAATATAGAATGGAATGGTATGGAATATGGATTGGAATGGAATGTGGAATGGAATGTGGAACAGAATGGATTGGAATGTGGAATGGAATGGAATGGAATGGAATGAGGAATGGAATGGAATGGAAGGTGGAATGAAAAGGATTGTGGAATGGAATGGAATGGAATGGAAAGTGGAATGCAATGCAATGGAATGGAATGGAATATGGAATGGAATGCAATGGAATTTCGAATGGAATGGAATGGAATGTAGAATAGAATGGAATAGATTGCAGAATGGAATGGAATGGAATGGAAATTAATGAGGAATGGAAGGTTTAATGTAAAGGAATGGAATGGAATGTGGAATTGAATGGAATAGATTGCAGAATGGAAGGCAATGGAATGGAATGTGGAATGGAATGGAATGGAAATGAATGGAATGGAATGTGAAATGGAATGCAATGCAATGTGGAATGGAATGCATTGGAATGTGTAATGGAATGGAATGTGGATTGGAATGGAATGGAATGTGGAATGGAAAGGAATGGAATGTGGAATGGAACGGAATGGAATGTGAAATGGAACGGAATGGAAAGTATTGGAATGTGGAATGAAATGGATGGGAACGTGGAATGGAATGTGGAATGGAATGGAATGGAACGGAATGTGGAATGGAAAGGAAAGGAATTTGGAGTAGAATGGAATGGAATACGTAATGGAATGGAATGGAATGGAATGTGGAATGGAATTGAATTTAATGGAATGTAGAAAGAAATATAATGGAATAGAATAGAATGGAATGGAATGTGGAATGGAATGGAATACAATGTGGAATGGAATGTGGAATGGAATGGAATGGAATGGAATGTGGCATGGATTGGAATGGAATGTGGAATGGAATGGAATTGAATGGAATGTGGAATGGAAAGTAATGGAATTGAATGGAATGGAATGGAATGTGGAATATAATGGAATGTGGAATGGAATGTGGAATGGAATGGAATGGAATGTGAAATGGAATGGAGTGGAATGGAATGCAAACTTGGATGGAATTGAATGGGATGTGAAATGGAATGGAATGGAAGGTGGAATGGAATGGAATGGAGAGGAAAGTGGAATGGAATGGAATGTGGAATGGAATGCAGAATGGATGTGGAATGGAATGTGGAATGGAACGTGGTTTGGATTTGAATGGAATGTGGAAAGCAATACAATGGAATTTGGACTGGAACGGAATGGAATGGGATGGAACGGGAAATGGAATGGTATGGAATGTCGAATTGAATTCAATGGAATTTGGTAACGGAAAGGAAAGGCATGTGGAATGGAATGGAAAGAAATGTAGAATGGAAAGTGGAATCTAACTGAATGAAATGAAATGTGAAATGGAATGGAATGGATTGCAGAATGGAATGTAAAGGAATGGAAAGTGGAATAGAATGGAATGGAAACTAATGGAATGGAATGTGGAATGGAAAGCAATGGAATGTGGAATGGAATGGAATGGAAATTGGAATTAAATAGAATGGAATGGAATGTGGAATTGAATGCAATTTAAGGGAATGGATTGTGGAATGGAATGGATGGGAATGTAGAATGGAATATGGAATGGAATGGAATAGAATGTGGAATGGAATTGAATGGAATATCAATTGGAATGGAATGGAATGGAATGTGGAAAGGAATGCAATGGAATAGAGTGGAATGGAATGGAATGTGGAATGGAATGGAATGCAATGGAATAGAGTGGAATGGAATGGAATGTGGAATGGAATGGAATGCAATGTGGAATGGAATGTGGAATGGAATGGAATGGGATGTGTAATGGAAAGCAATGGAATGTGGAATGTATGTTAAATGGAATGGAATGGAATGGAATGTGGAAAGGATTGTAATGAAATAGAAAGGAATGCAATGGAAAGTGCAATGGAATGGATTACAATGTGTAATGGAATGTGGATTGAATGGAATGGAATGTGGAATGGAATGGAATGGAATGTGGAAAGGAATGTGGAATTGAATGTGGAATGGAATGTGGAATGGAATGTGGAATGGAATGGCATGGAATGGATTGCGGAATGGAATGAAGTAGAATGTGGAGTGGAATGTGGAATGGAATGGAGTGCAATGTGGAATGGCACAGAATGGAATGTGGAATGGAATGCGGAATGGAATGGCAATGAATGGATTGAGGAATGGAATGAAGTGGAATGTGGAGTGGAATGTGGAATGGAATGAGGAATGGAATGGAGTGGAATGTGGAATGGAGTGAATGTGGAATGGAATGGAATGGAGTGTGGAATGGAAAGTGGAAAGGAATGGAATGGAATATGTAATGGAAACTGAAATCAATGCAATGGGATGTGGAATCGAATGTCTAATGGAATGGAATGGAATGTGGGATGGAATGGAATGCAATGTGGAATGGAATGTGGAAGGGAATGGTATCTGGAATGGAAGGTGGAATGGAATGGAATGTGAAATCGAATGGAACGGAAAGGTATATGGAATGGAATGTAATGGAATGTGGAATGGAATGTGGAACAGAATGGAATAAAAGGTGGAATGGAAAGTGGAAAGGAACGTGGAAAGGAACACGGAATGGAACGTGGAATGGAATGGAACAGAATGTGAAATGGAATCGAATGGAACGTGGAATGGAATGGAATGGAATGTGGAATGGAATGGAATGCAACGTGGAACGGAATGGAATGCAATGTGTAATGGAATGGAATGGAATGTGGAATGGAATGTGGAATGGAATGGAATGGAATGTGGAATGGAATGTTGAATGGAATGGAATGGAAAGTGGAATAGAATGTGGAACGGAATGTGGAATGGAACATGGAATGGAATGGAATGGAATGTGGAATGCAATGGAATGGAAGGTTTAATGCAATGTGGAATGGAATGTAATGGATCGTGGAATGGATTGTGGAATGTAAGGGGGAATGGAACGGAATGGAAGGTGGAATGGAACGTGGAATGGAACTTGTAAAGTAATGCGGAATGGAATGTGGAATGGAATGGAATGAAACGTTGAATGGAATGTTAATTGGAATGTGGAATGTATTGTAATGCAATGTTGAATGGAATGTTTATTGGAATGTGGAATGTTATGGAATGGAATGTGGAATGGTAGGTGGAATGGAACGTGGAAAGGAACGTGGAAAGGAAAGTGGAATGGAATGTTGAATAAAATGGGGTGGAATATGAAATGGCATGGAAAGGAACATGGAATGGTATGGAATGGAATGTTTAATGGAAAGTGGAATGCAATGGAATGCGATGTGGAATGGAATGTGGACTGGAAAGGAATGGAATATGGAATGGAATATGCAATGGAATGTGAAATGGAAAGGAAAGGAAAGTGTAATCGAATGTTTAATGGAATGAAATGTGGAATGGAATGTGGAATGGAATGGAATGGAATGAAATGCAATGTGGAATGGAATGGAATGGAATGGACAGTGGAATGCAATGGAATGGAATGTGGAATGCAAAGGAATGGAATGTGGAATGGTATGGAATGAAATTTGGACTGGAATGGAATGGAATGCAACAGAATATGAAATGGAATGGAATGGAATGTGAAATGGAATGGAATGGAATGTGGAATGGAATTGAATGCAATGTGGTATGGAATGGAATGGAATGTGGAATGGAATGGAATGGATTGTGAAAAAGAATTGAATGGAATGGAATGTGGAATGGAAAGTGGAATGGAAAGGAATGGTATGGAATGGAATGTGGAGTGGATTGGAATGGAATGTGGAATGGAATGGAATGGAATGTGGAATGGAATGTGGAATGGAATTTGGAATAGAATGGAATGTGAAATGGAATGGAACGGAATGTGGAATGGAATGTGGAATGTAATAGAAGGAAATGTGGAATTGAATGTGGAATGGAATTCTTGGGAATGTGGAATGGAATGTGGACTAGAATGGGATGGAATGGAATGGAATATGAAATAGAATGGAATTGAATGTGAAATGGAATGGAATGTAACGTGGAATGGAAGGTGGAATGGAATGGAATGAAATGTGGAGTGAAATGTGGAATGGAATGGAAAGGAACGTGGAAAGGAACGTGGAATGGAACGTTGAATGCAATATGCAACGGAATGGAATGGAATGTGGAATGGAATGAAATGGAAAGGAATGTGGAATGGAATGGAATGAAATGAGGAACGGAATTGAATGGAATGGAATGGAATTTGAAATGGAATGGAATGGAATGTGGAATGGAAGGGAATGAAGAGGATGGTGGAATTGAATGGAATGGAATATGGAATGCAATGTGGAATGAAATGTGAAATGGAATGGAGTGGAATGTGGAATGGAATGGAATGGAAAGGAATGTGGAATGGAATGTGGAATGGAGCTTGGAATGAAATGGAATGGAATGGAATGAAGAATGGAATGGTATTGAATGTGAAATGGAATGGAAAGTGAAATGGAATGAAATTTGAAATGGAATTTAGTGGAATGTGGAATGCAATGGAATGGAATGCGGAATGGATTAGAATTGAGTGGAATGTGGAATGGAATGTAATTGAGTGGAATGTAGAATGGAATGGAATGTAGAATGGAATGTGAAATGGAATGTGGTATGGAAAGGAGTGGAATGTGGAATTGAACGGAAACGGAAGTGGAATGGTATGTGGAATCGAATGTGGAATGGAATGTGGAGCGGAGTGGAATGGAATGTGGAATGCAAAGTTGAATTATAGGGAACGGAAAGTGGACTGGAATGTGGAATGGTATGGGATGCAACATGGAATGGAACATGGAAGGGAACGTGGAATGGAATGTGGAATGGAATATGGAATGGAATGTGGAATGGAATGGAATGGAATGGAATGGAATTTGGAATGGAAAGTGGAATCAATGCAGTGGAATGTGGAATCGAATTTCGAATGGAATGGAATGGAACTTGGAATGGAATGGAATGGATTGTGAAATGGAATGCAATGGAATGGAATGAGGAATGGAGTGGAATGAAATGGATGTATAAAGGAATGGAGTGCAATGTGGAATGGAATGTGGAATGGAATGGAGTGGAATGTTGAATGGAAGGTGGAATGGAATGGAATGGAATGTGGAATGGAAGGTGGAATGGAATGGAAACGAACGTGGAATGGAATGGAATGGAGTGGAATATGTTATGGAATGGAATGGAATGTGGAATGGAATGTGAAATGGAATGGAATGGAAAGGAACGTCAAACGGAACGGTCTTGAATGGAATGTGGAATGGAATGGATTGGAATGTGGACTGGACATTGGAATAGAATGGAATGGAATGATAAATGGAGTGGAATGGAATGGAAAAGAATGTGAAATGGAATGGAATGTAATGGATTTGAATGTGGAATGTAATGGAATGGAATGGAAAGTGGAATGTAAAGGAATGAAATGTGGAATGGAATGAAGTGCATTGTGGAAAGCAATGGAATAGAATGGAAGGTGGAAAGGAATGGAATGGAAAGTAATGAAATGGAATGTGGAATGAAATGGAATGGGTTGTGAATGCAATGTAATGGAATGTGTGATGGAATGGAACGGAATGTGGAATGGAATGGAATGGAAGGAATGTGGAATGGAATGGAATGGAAAGGAATGGAATGTGAAAAGAATGTATGGGAATGTGGAATGGAATGTGGAATGGAAAGGAATGGAATGTGGAATGGAATTCAGTGGAATATGAAATGGAATGGAATGGAATTGAAAGTTGAATAGAAATGAATGGAATGGAATCGAATTTGGAAAGGATTGTAAAGGAATGCAATGGAATGGAATGGAATGTGGAATGGAATGGAATGGAAAGTGAAATGGAATGGAATGGAAAGTGGAATGTAATATGAAGTGGAATGGATTGGAATAAGGAATGGAATGTGAAATGGAATGGAATGGAATAAAATCAGAAATGGAATGGAATGGAATGGAAAGTGGTATGGAATGGAATGGAATGTGGAATGGAATGGAATGTGAAATGGAGTGGAATGGAATGGAACAGAATGTGAAATGGAATGGAATGAGATGTGAAATGGAATTGAATGGGATTTGAAATGGAATGGAATGGAATGTGGAATGCAATGGAATGTAATGTGGAATGCAATGGAATGGGATGTGGAATGGAATGTGGAATGGAATGGATTGCAATGGAATGTGGAAAGGAATGGAATGCAATGGCATGGAATGTGGAATGGAATGTGGAATGGAATGGAATGGAATGTGGAATGGAATGGAATACAATGTGAAATGGAATGGAATAGAATGTGGAATGGAATTGAATAGAATGTGAAATGGAATGGAATGGAAAGGAATGTGGAATGGAATGGAATGGAATGGATGTATAAAGGAATGGAATGCAATGTGGAATGGAATGTGGAATGGAATGGAATGGAATGTGGAATGGAAGGTGGAATGGAATGGAATGGAATGTGGAATGGAATGAAATGGAGTGGAATATGGAATGGAATGGAATGGAATGTGGAATGGAATGTGGAATGGAATGGAATGGAAGTTGGAATGGAAAGTGGAATGGAACGTGGAAAGGAACGTGGAATGGAACGTGGAAATGAATGGAATGGAATGTGAAATGGAATCGAATGGAAAGTGGAATGGAATGAAATGTGGAATGGAATGTAGATTGGTTTGGAATGGAATGGAATGGATTGGAATATGGAATGGAATGAAATGGAATGTGGACTGGAATGGAATGGAATGGAATTGAATGTGAAATTGATTGGAATGGAATGTGAAATGGAATTGAATGGAATGTGGAATGGAATGGAATGGAATGTAGAATGGAATGCGGAATGGATTGGAATGGAATGTGGAATGTAATGTGGAATGGAATGGAATGTGTAATGGAATGTTGAATGGAGTGGAATGGTATGGAATGACATGTGGAGTGGAATGGAATGGAAAGTGCAATGGAATGGAATGGAATGTGTAATGGTATGTGGAATGGAATTTGGAATGGAATGGAATGGAATTTGGAATGAAATGTGGAATGGAATGGAATGTGAAATGGAATGAAATGGAATTTGGAATGAAATGTGGAATGGAATGGAATGTGAAATGGAATGAAATGGAATGTGGAATGGAATGTGGAATGGAATAGAAGGAAATATGGAATGGAATGTGGAATGGAATGTGAAAGGGAACGGAATGGAATGTGGAATGGAATGTGGAATGGAATGGAATGAAATGTGGAATGGAATGTGAAATGGAATTGAATGGAATGTGGAACGGAATGGAATGGAATGTGAAATGGTGTGGAATGGAATGTGGAATGGAATGGAATGGAATGTGTACTGGAATGAAATGGAATGGAATGGAATGTGAAATGGAATGGAATGGAATGTGCAATGGAATGGAATGGAATGTGCAATGGAATTGAATGGACTGTTGAATGTAATGGAATGGAACGTAGAATTGAATGTGGAATGGAATGGTATTTAATTTTGAATGAATTGTGGAATGGAATGGAATGGAATGGATTGGATTGTGGAATGGAATGGAATGGAATGGAATGTGGAATGGAATGGAATGGAATGGAATGTGGAATGGAATATAATATGTAATGGAGTGGTATGGAATGTGGAATGGAATGGAATGGTGGACTGGAGTGGAATCTAATGGAGTGGAATGGAATGGAGTGTGGTGTACTGGAGTGAATTTGAGTGGATTGGAGTAAAGTGGAAAGAAACGGAGTAGAATGAAGTAGATTGGAATGGAGTGGAGTGGTTTTGAGGGGACTTCAGTGCATTGGATCTAAAAGGAATGAAAAGAATTGGAAAGTAGTGGAGTGGAGATTGTTGTGGTGTCATGGAAGTGATTTGATTGAATGTCGATGAGTGTAATAGTGAGGAGTGGAATTGAGTGGAGTGGAATGGAGTGGAGAGGAGAGGAATGTCACGGACTGGAGTAGAATGCAATGGAAAGGAGTGGAGTGGAAAGGAGTAGAATGGACTGTAGTGCAGTGGAGTGTAGTGGGGTGGATTGGACTGGAATGGAGTGCAATGCAATGGATTGAAGTGGAATGAAGTGGAGTGGAATGGAAGGGAATGGAATTGAATGAAGAAGAGTGGCGTGGAGTGGCGGGAAAAGGAGTGGAGTGGAATGGAATCGAGTGGAGTGGAATGGAATGGAGTGGAATGGAATCGAATGTAATGGAATGGATTGGAGATGAATGGAGTGGAGTCGAGTAGAATGGGGTGGAGTGGAGTAGAATGGAATAGAATGGAGTGGACTGGAATTGATTTGAGTGCAGTGGAGAGAAATGGAGTTGAATGGAGAGAAATGGAATGTAGTGGAATGGATTTGACAGGAGTAGAATGGAGAAGAGTGGAATGGAATGGAATGTATTGGAATGGATTGGAATGGGATGGAGTGGAATGGAGTGGAGTGGAGTGGAAATTATTGGAATGTAATGGAGTGGAGTGGAAAGGAACGGTATGGAATGGAGTGGATTTGTGTGGAGTCAAGTGGAATGGAACGGAATGGAATGAAGGGGAATGGAACAGAATGGAGTGGAGTGGAAAGGAATGGCATGGAATGGAGTGGAGTGGAGTGAAGTGGAGTGGAGTAGATTGGAAAGGAGTGTTGTGGACCGGAATGTAGTGGAATGGAATCTAATGCAGAGGAATGGAGTGGAATGGAATAGAATGGAATGGACTGGAGTGGAGTGGAATGGAGTGGAATGGAGTGGAATGAAACTGAGTAGAGTGTAATGGAATGGAATGAAAGGGAATGGAGTGCAGTGGATTGGATTGGAGTGGCGTGCAGAGGAATGGGAACAAACTGAATGGAGCAGAATGAAATTGAAAGGATTGGAGTGGAGTGGATTGGAACAGAATGGAATGGAGTCGAGTGGAATAGATTGGAATGGAATGCATTGGAATTGAGTGGAATATAATTGAGTGGAGTTAAGTGGAATGGAGTGGAATGTACGGGAATGGTGTGGAATGGAATTGAATTAAGTGAAATGGGATAGAATGGAATGGAGTGGAATGGAATGCAATGGAGTAGACAGGAGTGGAATCTAATGGAGTGGAATGGTATGGAGTTGTGTGTAATGGAGTGGAGTTGAGTGGATTGCAGTAAAGTGGATGGAAATGGAGTGGAATGGAGTAGAATGGAATGGAGTGGAGTGGATTTGTGTGGAGTGCAGTGGATTGGAGGGAAATGGAATGAAATGGATTGGAATGGAGTGAAGTGGAGATTGGTGGCGTGTCATGGAATGGATTTGATGGAACGGAGTGAGTGTAATAGAGTGGAGTGGAATGGAGTGGAGTGGAATGGAGTGGAGTGGAAAGGAATGTCATGGAATAAAGTAGAATGAAATGGAATGGGGTTGAGTGGAAAGGAATAGAATGGAGTGGAGTACAGTGGAGTGGAGTGAACTGGAAAGGAGTGCAATGGAATGGATTGGAGAGGAATGGAGTAGAGTGGAATGGAATGGAATGGAGTTGAGTGCAGAGGAGTGGCGTGCAATGGACTGCAATAGAGTGGAGTGGAATAAAGTGGATTGGAATGGAATGCAGTGGAATGGAATCGAATGTAATGGAATGCAGTGGAGTTGAATGGAGTGGAGTCGAGTAGAATGGAGTGCAGTGGCATAGAATGGAATGGAATGGAGTGGACTGGAGTTGAATTGAGTGGAGTGGAGAGGAATGGAGTTGAATGGAAAGAAATGGATTGTACTGGAATGGATTTGACTGGAGTAGAATGGAGAAGAGTGGAATGGAATGGAATGGAGTGGAATGGAATGGAGTGGAATGGAGTGGATTGGAGTGGAAAGAATTGGAATGGAATGGAGTTAAGTGGAAATGAATGGAATGGAATGGAGTGGATTTGAGTGGAGTGAAGTGGAATGGAACCGAATGGAATGAATGGGAATTGAATAGAATGGAGTGGAGTGAAATGGAATGGTAGCGAATGGTGTGGAGTGGAGTGGAGTGGAGTGGAGTGGAGTAGAGTGGAAATGAGTGTTGCGGACTGGAATGTAGCGGAATGGAATCTAATGCAGAAGAATGGAGTGGAATGGAATGGAATGTAAGGGACTGGAGTGAAATGGAATGGAATAGAGTGGAGTGGAACGAAACTGAGTGTATTGGAAGGGAATGGAATGAAAGGGAATGGAGTGCAGTGTAATGGATTGGAGTGGCGTGGAGAGGAATGGCCTCGAACTGAATGGAGCAGAATGAAATGGAATGCATAGGAGTGGAGTGGATATTGATGGAAGGGAAAGGAGATGAGTTGAATAGTGTGGAATGGAATGCAATGGAATATAATTGAGCGGAGTTAAGTGGAATTAAGTGGAATGTACGGGAACAGTGTGGAATGGAATTGAATGAAGTGAAATGGAATGGAATGGAATGCAGCGGAATGGAATAGAATGGAGTGGACTGGAGTGGAACCTAATAGAGTAGAATGGAATGGAACGGGGTGTAATGGAGTGGAGTTGAGTGGATTGGAGTAAAGTGGAAAGAAAAGGAGTAGAATGGAGTAGAATGGCATGGAGTGGAGTGGATTTGCGAGGAGTGCCGTGGATTGGAGCGAAATGGAATTTAATGGATTGGAATGGAGTGGAGTGGAGATTGGTGGGGTGTCATGGAATGGATTTGATGGAATGGAGTTGAGAGTAATAGAGTGGAGTGGAATGGAGTGGAGTGGAATGGAGAGGAGTGTAAAGGAACGTCATGGAATGGAGTAGAATGCAATGGAAAGGAGTGGAGTGGAAAGGAATAGAATGGAGTGGAGTGCAGTGGAGTGGAGTGGAGTGGAGTGGACTGGAATGGAATGGAGTTGAGTGGAGAGGAGTGTCATGGAATGGAGTGAAATGGAGTGGAGTGGAATGGAATAGAGTAGAGTGAAATGGAATGGAGTCGAATGGAGTGGACTGGAGTTGAATTGAGAGGAGTGGAGAGGAATGGAGTTGAATGGAAAGAGTGGAATGTAGTGGAATGGAATGGAATAGGATGGAGTCGAATGGAGTGGAGAGGAGTGGAAAAGATTGGAATGGAACGCAGTTGATTGGAAAGGAATAGAATGGAATGGAGTGGATTTGAGTGGAGGGAAGTGGAATGGAACGGAAAGGAATGAAGGGGATTGGAATAGAATGGAGTGGAGTGGAATGGAATGGCATGGAAAGGAGTGGAGTCGAGTGGAGTGGAGTGGAGTAGAGTGGAAAGGAGTATTGCAGATTGGAATGTAGTGGAATGGAATCTAATGCAGACGAATGGAGTGGAATGGAATAGAATGGAATGGAATGGACTGGAGTGGAGCGGAATGGACTGGAGTGGAGTGGAATGAAACTGATTGGAGTGTAATGGAATGGAATGAAAGGGAATGGAGTGCAGAGGAATGGATTGGAGTGGCGTGGAGAGGAATGGCATCGAACTGAATGGAGCAGAATGAAATGGAATGGATTGGAGTGGAGTGGCTAGGAATGGAATGGAATGGAGTCGAGTGGAATAGAGTGGATTGGAAAGCAGTGGAATAGAGTGGAATATAATTGAGTGGAGTTAAGTGGAATGGAGTGTAATGTATGGGAACGGTGTGGAATGGAAATGAATGAAGTGAAATGGAATGGAATGGAGTGGAATGTAATGGAATGGATTGGACTGAAGCTGAATCTAATGGAGTGGAATGGAATGGAGTGGAGTGTAATGGAGTGGACTTGAGTGGATTGGAGTAAAGTAGAAAGAAGCGGAGTAGAATGGAGTAGAATGGAAAGGAGTGGGGTGGATTTGAGTGGAGTGCAGTGTATTGGAGCGAAATGGAATGAAAAGAATTGGAATTGAGTGGAGTGGAGATTGGTGGGGTGTCATATAATGGATTTGATGGAATGGAGTTGAGTGTAATAGTGAGGAGTGGAATGGAGTGGAGTGGAATGTAGTGGAGTGGAAAGAAATGTCATGGAATGGAGTGGAATGCAATGGAAAGGATTGGAGAGGAAAGGAATAGTATGGAGTAGAGTGCAGTGGAGTAGAGTGGAGTGGATTGGACTGGAATGGAGTGCAATGGAATGGATTGGAGTGGAATGAAGTGGAGTGGAATGGAATGGAAGGGAATTGAGTGGAGAGAAGTGGCGTGGAATGGAGTGAAATGGAGTGGAGTGGAATGGAGTGGAGTGGAGTGGAATGGAATGGAGTGGAATGGAATCGAATGAAATGGAATGGATTGGAGTTGAATGGAGTGGAGTCGAGTAGAATGGAGTGGAGTGTAATAGAAAGGAATGGGATGGAGTGGACTGGAGTTGAATTGAGTGGAGTGGAGAGGAATAGAGTTGAATGGAGAGAAATGGAATGTAGTGGAATGGATTTGACTGCAGTAGAATGGAGAAGAGTGGAAGAGAATGGAATGTAGTGGAATGGATTGGAATGGGATGGAGTGGAACGGAGTGGAGTGGAGTGGAAAGGATTGGAATGGAATGGAGTTGAGTGGAAAGGAATGGAATGAAATGGAGTGGATTTGACTGGAGTGAAATGGAATGGAACGGAATGGAATGAAGGGGAATGGAATAGAATGGAGTGGAGTGGAATGGAATGGCATGGAACGGAGTGTAGTGTAGTGGAGTGGAGTGGAGTAGATTGGAAAGGAGTGTTGCGGACCGGAATGTAGTGGAATGGAATGGAATGCAGAGGAATGGAATGGAATGGAATAGAATGGAATGGACTGGACTGGAGTGGAACGGAATGGAATGAAAGGGAATGGAGTGCAGTGGAATGGATTGGAGTGGCGTGGAGCGGAATGGCATTGAACTGAATGGAGCAGAATGAAATGGAATGGATTGGAGTGGAGTGGATTGGAACAGAATGGAATGGAGTCCAGTGGAATAGAGTGGAATGGAATGCAGTGGAATGGATTGGAGTGGCGTGGAGCGGAATGGCATCGAACTGAATGGAGCAGAATGAAATGGAATGGATTGGAGTGGAGTGGATTGGAACAGAATGGAATGGAGTCCAGTGGAATAGAGTGGAATGGAATGCAGTGGAATGGAGTGGAATATAATTGCGTGGAGTTAAGTTTAAAGGAGTGGAATGTACGGGAACTGTGTGGAATGGAATTGAATGAAGTGAAATGGAATGGAATGGAATGGAATGGAGCGGACAGGAGTGGAATCTAATGGAGTGGAATGGAATGGAGTGGGGTGTAATGGAGTGGAGTAGAGTGGATTGGAGTAAAGTGGAAAGAAACGCAGTGGAATGGAGTAGAATGGAATGGAGTGGAGTAGATTTGAATGGAGTGCCGTGGATTGGAGCGAAATGGAATGAAATGAATTGGAATGGAGTGGAGTGGAGTGGGGATTGGTGGGGTGTCATGGAATGGATTTGATGGAATGGAGTTGAGTGTAATAGAGTGGAGTGGAATGGAGTGGAGTGGAGTGGAGTGGAAAGGAATGTCATGGAATGCAGAAGAATGCAATGGAATGTAGTGCAGTGGAAAGGAACAGAATGGAGTGGAGTGCAGTGGAGTGGAGTGGAGTGGACCGGAAAGGAGTGCAATGGAATAGATTGGAGTGGAATGGAGAATAGTGGAATGGAATGGAATGGAGTTTAGTGGAGAGTAGTGGAGTGGAATGGAGTGAAATGGAGTGGAGTGGAATGGAATGGAGTGTAGTGGAATGGAATGGAGTGGAATGAAATCGAATATAATGGAATGGAGTGGATTTGAATGTAGTGGAGTCGAGTAGAATGGAGTGGAGTAAAATAGAATGGAGTGGAATAAAATAGAATGGAATGGAATGGAGTGGAATGCAGTTGAATTGAGTGGATTGGATAGGAATGGAGTTGAATGGAAAAAATGGAATGTAGTGGAATGGATTTGACTGGAGTAGAATGGTGAAGAGTGGAATGGAATACAGTGGAATGGAGTGGAGTGGAGTGGAAAGGATTGGAATGGAATGGAGTAGAGTGGAAAGGAATGGAATGGAATGGAATGGAATGGATTTGAGTGCAGTGAAGTGGAATGGAATTGAATGGAATGAAGGGGAATGGAATAGGATGGAGTGGAGTGGAGTGGAATGGCAAGGAATGGAGTGGAGTGGAGTGGATTAGAGTGGAAAGGAGTGTTGTGGACTGGAATGTAGTGGAATGGAATCTAATGCAGAGAAATGGAGTGGAATGGAATAGAAAGGATTGGAACGGAGTAGAGTGGAGTGGAATGCAGTGGAGTGGAGTGGAATGACACTTAGTGGAGTGTAATGGAATGGAATGAAAGGGAATGGAGTGTAGTGGAATGGATTGGAGTGGCGTGGAGAGGAATGGCATCGAACTGAATGGAACAGAATGAAATGGAATGGATTGTAGTGGAGTGGATTGGAACGGAATGGAATGGAGTCGAGTGGAATAGAGTGGAATGGAATGTAGTGGAATGGAGTGGAATATAATTGAGTGGAGTTCAGTGGAATGGAGTGGAATGTACGGGAATGGTGTGGAATGGAATTGAATTAAGTGGAATGGAATGGAATGGAGTGGACTGGAGTGGAATCTAGTGAAGTGGAATGGAATGGAGTGGGGTGTAATGGAGTGGAGTTGAGTGGGTTGGAGTAAAGTGGAAAGAAACGGAGTAGAATGGAGTAGAATGGAATAGAGTGGAGTGGATTTGATTGGAGTGCAGTGGATTGGAGCAAAACGGAATGAAATGGATTGGAATGGAGTGGAGTGGAGATTGGACTGGTATCATGGAATGGACTTGATGGAATGAAGTTGACTGTAATAGAGTGGAGTGGAATGGAGTGTTGTGGAATGGAGTGTTGTGGAATGGAGTGGAGTAGAAAGCAATGTCATGGAATGGAGTAGAATGCAATGGAATGGAGTGGAGTGGAAAGGAATGGAATGGAGTGGAATGCAGTGGAGTAGAGTGGAGTGGAGTGGACTGGAATGGAATACAATGGAATGGATTGGAGTGGAATGGATTGGAGTGGAATGGAATGGAATGAAGCTGAGTGGAGAGGAGTGGCGTGGAACAAAGTGAAATGGCGTGGAGTGGACTGGAATGGATTGGAGTGGAATGGAAAGGAGGGGAATGGAATCGAATGTAATGGAATGGAGTGGAGTTGAATGTAGTGGAGTCGATTAGAATGGAGTGGAGTGGAATAGAATGGAAAGGAATGGAGTGGATTGGATTTGAATTGAGTGGAGTGGAGAGGAATGGAGTTGAATGGAAAGAAATGGAGTGTAGTGGAATGGATTTGACTGGAGTAGAATGGAGAAGAGTGGAGTGGAATGGAATGGAGTCGAATGGAATGGAATGGAATGGAGTGGAATGGAGTGGAGTGGAGTGGAAAGGATTGGAATGGAATAGAGTTGAGTGGAAAGGAATGGAATGGAATGGAGTGGAGTTGAGTGTAGAAAGTTGAATGGAAGGGAATGGAATGAAGGGGTATGGAATAGAATGTAGTGGAGTGGAAAGGAATTGTATGGAATGTAGTGCATTGGAGTGGAGTGGAGTGGAGTGGAGTAGAGTGGAAAGGAGTGTTGCAGACTGTAATGTAGTGGATTGGAATCTAATGCAGAGGAATGGAGTGGAATGGAATAGAATGGAATAGAATGGAATGGACTGGAGTGGAATAGAGTGGAGTGGAGTGGAATGAAACTGAGTGGCATGGAATGGAAAGGGATGAAAGGGAATGGAGTGCAATGGCATGGATAGAAGTGGCATGGAGAGGAATGGCATCGAACTAAATGGAGCAGAATGAAATGTAGTGGGTTGGAGTGGAGTGGTTTGGAAGGGAATGGAATGGAGTCGAGTGGAATAGAGTGGAATGGAATGCAGTGGAATGGAGTTGAATATAATTGAGTGAAGTTAAGTGGAATGGAGTGGAAAGTACAGGAACGGTGTGGAATGGAATTGAATGAAGTGAAATGGAATGGAATGGAATGGAGTGGAATCTAATGGAGTGTAATAGAATGGAATGGGGTGTAATGGAGTGGAGTTGGGTGGATTGGAGTAAAGTGGAAAGAAACGGAGTAGAATGGAGTAGAATGGAATGGAGTGGAGTGGATATGAGTGGAGTGCAGTGGATTGGAGCGAAATGGAACGAAATGGATTGGAATGGAGAGGAGTGGAGATTGATGGGTTGTCATGGAATGGATTTGATGGAATGGAGTTGAGTGTAATAGAGTGGAGTGGAATGGAGTGGAGTGGAATGGAGAGGAGTGGAAAGGAATGTCATGGAATGGAGTACAACACAATGGAGCGGAGTGGAGTGGAAAGGAATAGAATGGAGTGGAGTTCAGTGGAGTGGAGTCGAGTGGAGGGAACAGGAATGATGTGCAATGGAATGGATTGGAGTGGAATGGAGTGGAGTGGAATGGAATGGAATGGAGGTGAGTGGAGAGGAGTGGAGTGGAATGGAGTGAAATGGATTAGAGTGTAATGGAATGCAGTGGAGTGGAATGGAATGGAGTGGAATGGATTCGAATTTAATGGAATGGAGTGGAGTCGAATGGAGTGGAGTCGAGTAGACTGGAGTGGAGTGGAATAGAATGGAATGGAATGGAGTGGAGTCGAATGGAGTGGAGTCGAGTAGACTGGAGTGGAGTGGAATAGAATGGAATGGAATGGAGTGGACTGGAGTTGAATTGAGTGGAGTGGAGAGGTATGGAGTTGAATGGAAAGAAATGGAAGGTATTGGAGTGGATTTGACTGAAGTAGAATGAAGAAGAGTGGAATTGAATGGAATGGAGTGGAATGGAATGGAATGGAATGGAGTGGAATGGAGTGGACTGGAGTGGAGAGGATTGGAATGGAATGGAGTTGAGTGGAAAGGAATGTAATGGAATGGAGTGGATTTGAGTGGAATGAAGTGGAATGGAACGGAATGGAATGAAAGGGAATGGAATAGAATGGAGTGGAGTGGAATGAAATGGCATGGAATGGAGTGGAGTGTAGCACAGTGGAGTGGAGTACAGTGGAAAGCTGTGTTGCGGACTGGAATGTAGTGGAATGGAATCTAATGCAGAGGAATGGAGTGGAATGGAATAGAATGGAATGGAATGGAATGGAGTGGAGTGGAATGAAACTGAGTGGAGTGGAACGGAATGGATTGAAAGGGAATGGAGTGCAGTGGAATTGACTGGAGTTGCGTGGAGAGGGATAGCATTGGAATGAATGGAGCAGAATGAAATGGAATGGATTGGAGTGCAGTTATTGGAATGGAATGGAATGGAGTCGAGTGGAACAGAGTGGAATGGAATGCAGTGGAATGGAGTGGAATATAATTGAGTGGAGTTAAGTGGAATGGAGTGCAATGTACGGCAATGGTGTGGAATGGAATTCAATGAAGTGAAATGGAATGGAATGGAATGGAGTGGAATGGAATGGAATGGAGAGGACTGGAGTAGAGTCTAATGGAGTGGAATGGAATGGAGTGGGGTGTAATGGAGTGGAGTTGAGTGGATTGGAGTAAAGTGGAAAGAAAAGGAGTAGAATGGAGTAGAATGGAATGGAGTGGAGTGGATTTGAGTGGTGTGCAGTGGATTGGAGCGAAATGGAATGGAAAGGATTGGAACGGAGTGGAGTGGAGATTGGTGGGGTGTCATGGAATGGATTTGATGGAATGGAGTTGAGTCTAATAGACCGGAGGGGAATGGAGTGGAGTGGAATGGAAAGGAATGTCATGGAATGGAGTAGAATGCAATGGAATGGAGTGGAGTGGAAGAATAGAATGGAGTGGAGTGCAGTGGAGTGGAGTGGACTGGAATGGAGTGCAATGGAATGGATTGGATTGGAATAGAGTGGAGTGGAATGGAGTGGAGTGGAGTGGAGTGGATCGTAGTGGAATAGAATGGAAAGGAGTAGAGTTGAAAAGAATGGACTGGAGTATAAGGGAGTGCAATTTAGTGGAGTGGAGTGGAGTGGAATGGAATGGAGTGGAGAGGAATGGAGTAGAATGGAACAGAGTGTAATGCATAGAAGTGGAGTGGATGGCAGTAGAGTGCAGTTGAATGGAGTGGAATGGAGTGGAGTGGAATGGAATGGAATGGAGTGGAGTGGAGTGGAATGGAGTGCAGTGGACTGGAGTGGAGTGCACTGGACTGGAGTGGAGTGCAGTGGAATGCAATGCAGTTTAATGGAATTAAAGGGAATGGAATTGAGTTGAGTGGAATTGGTGGAATGGATTGAAGTGGAGTGCAACGGATTGGAATGGAATCGAATGGAATGGAGCAAAGTGGAGTGGAGCTGAAGGGAATGGAATGGAATGGAGTGGAATGGAGTGGCATGTAGTGGAGTCGAGTGGAATGGAGTTGAATGGAAGGGAATGGAAAGGAGTGGAGTGCAATGGAGTCAAGTGGAATATAATAGAGTGGAATGGAATGGAATGGAGTGGAATGGAATGTAATGGAATGGGATGGAGTGCAATGGAATGGAATGAAATGGAGTGGCTTGGAGTGGAGTGGAGTGTAATGGAATGGCATATAGTGGAGAGGAATGGAGTGGAGTGGAATGCAGATGAGTGGAGTACATTGGAGTGGAATGCAGATAAGTGGACTACATTGGAGTGGAAAGGAATGGAGTGGAATGGTGTGGAATGGAGTGGAGTGGAATGCAGTGGAATGATATGAAATGGGATGGAATGTAGGAGAGTGGAATGGTATGAAATGGAATGGAATGTAGGAGAGTGGAATGGAATAGGGTGGAATGGATTGTTATTAAGTGGAGTGGAGTGGAATAGAATATAGCGGAGTGGAGTGCAATGGAGTGGAGAGGATTGGAGTGGACTGAAGTGGAATGGAATGGAATGAATTGGGGAGGAATGGAGTGGAATGGAATGGATTGGAATGAAGTGGAGTGGGGTGGAGTGGAGTGCATTGGAATGAAATGGAATGAAATGCAGTTGAGTGGAATGAAATGCAGTGGAATGGAATGGAATGGAGTGGAAGAAATGGAGCAGAATGGAAAGGAATGTAATGGAATGGAGTGGAGTGGAGTGCAATTGAGGGGAGTGGATTGTAATGGAGTGGAGGGGAATGGAATGGAATTGAACAGAGTGGAGTGGAATAGAATGGAGTGGAGTGGAGTGGAATCGAGAGGAGTGGAATGAAATGGAACGTAACAGATTGGGATGGAGTGGAATGGAGTGGAGTGTTGAGGAATGGAGTGTAAAGGAATGGAGTGGAATAGAATGGAGTGGAGTGGAGTGGCAAGGAGTGGAATGCCGTGGAGTGGAGTGCAGTGGAGTAGAAAGGAGGGTAGTGGATTGGAGTGCAGTGAAGTGGAATGAAATGGAATGTAATGGAAAGGGATGGAGTGGAATGGAGAGGAGTTGTGAGGAAAGGAGTGTAATGGAATGGAAGGAACAGGAGTGTAATGGAATGGAATGGAATGGAGTGTAAAGGACTGAAATGGAGTCGAATGGAGAGGGATGGAGTGGGGTGGAGTGTAATGGGGTGGAATGGAATGGAATCGAGTGTAATGGAATGGAGTGAAGTGGAGTGAAGTGTAGTGCAAAGGCCTGGAATGGACCATAGTGGAATGGAATGGAGTGAAATGAAATGAAATGGATTGGAATGGAATGGAATGGCATGGAATGGAGTGGATTGGAGTGGAATGGATTGCATTGCAGTGAAAAGGAATGTAATAGAATGGAAAGAAATTTAATGGAATGGAGTGGAGTGGAGTGTAATGGAATGGAATTGATTGGAATGTAGTGGAGTGGATGAAATGCAATGGAGTGGAGCAGAATGGATTGGAATAGACTGGAGTGGTGTGCAGTGGAACGGAATGTTATGGACTAGAGTGGAGTGGAGCGGAGTGGACTGGAATGGAGGGGAAGAGAGTGCAAGGGAGTGAAATGGAGTGGAGTGGAATGGAGTGGAAGTGAGTGGAAGGGAGGGAAATGGAGTGGAGTGGGATGCAGTGGAATAGAGTACAAAAGAGTGAAATGGAGTGGAGTGGAATGGAGTGGAATTGACTGAAATATAAAGGAAAGGAAGGGAATGGAGTGGAATGGGGTGGAATGAGTTGGAATGGAGTGGAGTGGAGTGTAATGCAATATAGTTTAATGGAGTTGAAAGGAGGGGAGGGGAATAGAGTTTAGTGAAGTGGAATGGAATGGAATGGAGTGGAGTGGAATGGAGTGGAATGGTATGGATTGGAATGGAGTGGAGTGAAGTAGAGTGTATTGCAGTGGAATGAAGGGGAATGGAATGGAGTGGAGTGGAATGGAATGGAGTGGAGTGGAGTGGAATGGAATGTCATGGAGTAGAGTGGAATGGAGTGGAGTGGAGTGGAATGGAGTGGAATGGAAAGGAGTGGAATGGAGTGGAATGGAGTTGAATGGAGTGGAGTGAAGTGGAATGGAGTGGAGTGGAGTGGAGTGGAATGTAGTGGAGTGGAGTGTAATTAAATGGAGTGGAGTGGAGTGTTAAGGAATGCAATGCAATTGTATGGAATGGAATGGAGTGGAATGGAAAGGTGTGGAGTGGAATGGAGTGCAATGGAATGGAGTGGATTAGAGTGGAGTGGAATGGAAAGGATTGGCCTGGAAAGGTGTGGAGTGGAATGGAATGGAATGGAGTGGATTGGAATGGAGTGGAGTGGAGTGCAATTGAGGGGAATGGAATGGGGTGGAATTAAATGGAATGGAACGCAGTGGAGTGGAATTGATTGGAATGGAAAGAGGTGGAATTAAATGCAATGGAGTGCAGTGGAGTGGAGTGGACAGGAATGGAGTGTAGTGTAATGGACTGGAATGGAAAGGAGTGAAGTGCAGTGCAATGGAAAGCAATGCAGAGAGATGCAGTGCAGTGGACTGGAATGGAGTGGAAGGGAGTGGAATGTACTGGAGTGGAATGGAGTGGAACGGAATGGAACGGAATATAATATTGTGGAATGGAATGGAGTGGAATGGAGTGGAGTGTTGTGGAGAGGAGTGGAATAGAGTGGAGTGGAATGTTATGTTTTGGAGTGGAGTGGAATGGAATCGAATGGAGTAGAATGGAAGGGAATGGAATGGAGTGGAATTAAATGGAGTTGAGTGGAATGCAGTGTAAATGAATGGATTGGAGTGAAGTGGAGTGAAATGGAAAGCAATTGATTGGAGTGAAATGGTGTGAAATGGAATGGAGTGGAATGAATTTTAATGGAGTTGAGTGGAGTGTAGATCTGTTCAATGGAATCGAATGGAAAGGAGTGGAGTGGAATCGAATGGAGTGGAGTGGAATGGCATGAAATGGAGTGGAGAACAGCAGAGTGGATTGAAGAAGAGTGGGGTGGAGTGGAGTGGAATGGAGTGGAATGGAATGGAATGGAATGAAATGGAATAGAGTGGAGTGGAATGTAGCGGAGTGTTGTTGAATGGAGTTGAATGGAATGGAATTGAATGGAATGGAGGGGAGTGGATTGGAGCTTAGTGGAGTGGAGTATGTGGAATGGATTGCAATGGAGAAGAATGGAATGAAATAGAATGCAGAGGAGTGGAGTGGAATTGAATGGTTTGGACTGGATGTAGTCGAGTGGAATGGAATGGAATGGAATATAGTGGAGTGGAAAGGAGTGGAGTGGAATGAAGAGGAGTGGAGTGCATTGGAGTGGAATGGAATGGAATGTATTGGAGTGGAGTGCAGTGGAAGCAAAAGGAATGGAATGGAATGGATTGGAGTGGAAAGGATTGGAGTGGAGTTGAATGGAAAGGAATGGAATGGAGAGGAATGGAATGGAGTGGAGTGGAGTGGAGTGGAGAGGAATGGAATGGACTAGACTGGAATGGCGTTTAATGGAATAGAGTGGAGTGGAGTGGAGTGTAATGCAATGGAATGAAATGGAGTGGAATGGAGTGGAATTGAATGGAGTGAAATAGACGGGAATGGAGCGGAATGGAGTGGAGAGGAGTGGAATAGAGTAGAATGGAGTGGAGAGGAGTGGAATAGAGTAGAATGGACTGGAATGGAGTGGAATGGAATGGCATGAAATGGAGTGCAGTGGAGTGAAAAGGCCTGGAATGGAGTAGAATGGAATGGAATGGAATGGAATGAAATGTAATGGATTGGAATGGAATGGAATGGCATGGAATGGAGTGGAGTGGAGTGGAATGGAATGGACCAGATTTCAGTGGAAAGAAGTTGAATGGAATGAAATGTAATGGAAAGGAATTAAATGGAATGGAGTGGAGTTGAGTGTAACGGAGTGAATTGATTGGAATGTAGTGCAGCAGAGTGGAATACAATGGAGTGGAGCGGAATGGATTGAAATCGATTGGAGTGGCATGCAGTGGAATGGAATGTTATGGAGTGGAGAGGAGTGGAGTGGACAGGAATTGAGTGAAATAGACTGGAATGGAGTGAAATTGAATGGCGTTGAATGGAGTAGAATGGATTGAAATGGAATGGAATGGAGTGGAGTGGAGAGGAATGCTGTGGAATGGATTGGAATGGAGTGGAGTGGAGTGTTATAGAATGGAGTTGAATGGTGTTGAAAGGAGTGGAGAGGAATAGAGTATAGTGAAGTGGAATGGAATGGTATGGAGTGGAGTGGAAGGGAGTGTAACGGCATGGATTGGAATGTAGTGGAGTGAAGTTGAGCGGATTTTAGTGGAAAGAAGAGGAATGAAAGGGAGTGAAGTGGAATGGGATAGAGTGGATTGGAGTGGAATGGAGTGGCACGGAGTGGAGTGGAGTGAATTGGAGAGGAGTGGAATGGATTGGAAAGGAATATAATGGAATGGAAAGGAGTGGAGTGGAGTGGAGTAGACTGGAGTGGAATGGAATGGAGTGGAGTGGAATGGCATGGAATGCAATGGAGTAGAGTGAATTGCAGTGAAATGGAGTTCAGTGGAGTAGAGTGGATTGGAATGGAGTGGAAAGGAGTGGAATCGAGTGGAATGCAGTGGAGTGGAATGAAGTGGAATGGAATGGAACGGAGTGGAGTGAACTGGAATGAAGTGGAGTGGAGTGGAGTTGAGTGGAATGGAGTGGAGTGCAGTGTAATGAAAAGGAGTGGAGTGGAGTGGAATGGAGTGGAACGGAAAGGAGTGGAGTGGAATGGAGTACAATGGAATGGAATGGAGTTGAATGGAGTGGAACGGAAAGGAGTGGAGTGGAATGGAGTACAATGGAATGGAATGGAGTGGAATGCAGTGTAATGGAATGGATTGGAGTGGAGTGGAGTGGAATGACGTGGAATGGCCGTGAATGGAAAGGAATGTAGTGGAATGCACTGGAATGGAGTGGAGTGGAATCGAGTGGAAAGGAATGGAGTAGAGTGTAATGGAATTGACTGGAGTGGGCTGGAGTGGGGTTTAAAGAAGTGGACTGGGGTGGAATGGAATGTAGTGGAGTGGAGTGGAATGGAATGTACCATAGTGGAAAGGAATGGAACGGAATGGAGTGGAAGGGAATGGAGTGGAGTGGAGTGGGGTGCAGTGGAATTGAATCGAGTGTAGTGGAATGGAGTTTAGGGGAATGGAGTAGAGTGTAGTGGAAAGGAATGTGGTGGAATAAAATGCAATGGAATTGAATAGAGTGCCGTGGATTGGAATGAGTGGAATGGATTGGAATGGAGTGGAGTGGATAGGAATTGAATGGAATGAAACGCAGCAGAGTGCAGAGGAATGGAGTGGAATGGAATGGAGTGTAGTGGAGTGAAATGGAATGAAATGGAGTGGAGTGGAATGGACTCGAATGCATAGGAGTGGAATGGTGTGGAATTGAATGGATGTAGTGGAGTGTAACGGACAGGAATGGAATGGAATTGAGTGGACTGGAATGGAATGGATTGGAGTGGAATGGAATGTGTTGGAGAGGAGTGGAGGGGAGTGGAATGGACTAGAAATGGAATGGAGTGGAATGGTCAGGAATTGAGTGGATTGAATGCATTGTAGTTGGATTGAATAGAATGGAATTGAGTGGAACGGAATGGAATGGAATGGAATGGAATGCAATTGAGTGGAGTGGATTGGAATGCAATGGAATTGAGTGGAGTGGTGTGGAAAGCAATGGAATGGATTGAAGTGGAATGGACTGAAATGAAATGGAGTGGAGTCGTGTGGATTTGAGTGGATGGAGTGGAGTGTAGTGGAATGGAATGGAATTGGAATTGAGATGAGTTGAATGGCATGGAGTCGAGTGGAATGGAATGTCGTGGAATGGAATGGAATGCAGTGAAATGTAATGAAAAGTAACGTAATGGAGTGGGGTGGAGTGGATTGGAATGGAGTGAAGTGCAATGTAGTGGAGGGGAATGGAATGGATTGGAATGGTGTGGATTGGGGAGGTATTTAGTGGAGTGGAGTGGAGTGGAGTTGAATGGAATGGAATAGAAGGGAGTGGGATGGAATGGAATGGAATTGAAACTAATAGAATGGAATGCAGTGTAGTAGCGTGTAATGGAGTGGAGTTGAGTCGAATGGAGTGGAGTGGAATAGAATGGAATGGAGTGGAATGGAATTTGGTGGAGTGGAGTGCAATGCAGTGGAGTGGAGAGCAATGGACTGGAAAGAAGGGGAATGTAGTGGAATGGAGTCGAGTGGAATAGAGTGGAATGGAGTGCAGTGGGGTTGTATGGAATGGAGTGGAGTGGATTCGAATGGATTAGAATGGAGTGGAATGGAATGGAAAGGAATGGAGTGGAAAGAATGGAGAGGAGTGGAATGGAGAGCAATGGAGTGCAGTGGAGTGGAGTGGAATTGAATGGAATGAAGTGGAGTAGAGTGGAAAGGAGTGGAGTGGAATGGAATTGAGAGGAGTGAAATATAATGCAGTGGAATGGAATTGAATGTAATGTAATGGAGTGGAGTGGAGTTTAGTGGAATGGAGTGGAGTGGAATCGAGTCAATTTGAATGGAGTGGAATGCAATGAAATGGAATGGAGTGGAAAAATGGAGTTGAGTGGAATGGAGTGCAATGGTGTGGAGTGGTGTAGAGTGGAATTGAGTTGAAAGAAGTGGAGTTGAGTGGAAAGGAGTGGAGGGGAATGGAATGGAGTGGAGTGAAATATAATGAAGTGGAATGGAATTGAATGTCATGGAATGGAGTGGAGTGGAGTGGAATGGAGTGGAGTGAAGTGGAATGGAGTGCAATGGAATAAAATGGCGTGGAATGAAGTGAAGTGGACTGGAATGGAGTTCAATGGAATAAAATGGCATGGAATGGAATGGAGTGGAGTAGAGTGGACTGGAATGCAGAGGAATGGAGTAGAATGGAGGAGAGTGTAATGGAATAGAGTGGAGTGGATTGTTATGGAATGGAGTGGAGTGGAGTTTAATGGAAAGGAATGGAGTGCATTGGAGTGGAGTGCAATGGAGTTGAATGGAGTGGAGTAGAGAAGAATGGAGTTGAATGGAGTGGAATAGAATGGTGTGGAGTTGAATGGAATGCAATTGAATGGAATTGAGCAGAGTGGAATGCAACGGAGTGGAGTGGAATGGAGTGGAGTGGATGAAGTGGAGTGCAGTGGAATGCAATGGAATGGAATGGAATGTAGTGGACTAGAATGGAAGTGGTCTGGAATGAATTGGAATGGAACGGAGAGGAGTGAAGTGGAATCCAAAGGATTGAAAAGTACTGGACAGCAGTGGACTGTAACGGAGAGGAATGGAGTGGAATAGAGTGGAGTGGATTGAAGTGGAATGGAATGGAATGGAAAGGATTGGAAGGGAGTGGAATGGAGTGAAACGGAGTGAAGTGGAGTGCATGAAGTGGAGTGCAGTGGAATGGAATGGAATGGAATGGAGTGGAGTAGAATGGAATGTAGTGGAGTGGAGTGGAGGGGAATGGAGTGGAGTGGACTGGAATGGAGTGGAGTGGAACGGAATGGAGTGGAATGGAATGGACTATAATGCAATGGAGTGGAGAGAAGTGGAGTGGAAATGAGTGGAGTGGAGTGGAAAGGAATGGGGGAGAGGGAGAGGGAGTGGAATGGAATGGAGTGGAGTGACGTGGAGTGTAATGGAATTGAATGGAGTGGAGTGCAATGGAGAGGAATGGAAAAGAGTGGAAAGAAGTGGAATGAAGTGGAATCAAAAGGAATGGACTGGCAGTGAGTGGAATGGAATGAAATGGAATGGAGAGGAATGGAATGTCATGGAATTTAGTGGATTGGGGTGGAAAGGCATGAAATGGACTGGAGTTGAATGGAATGGAGTGGAATTAAATTGAATGGATTGGAATGGAAAGGAAGGGCGTGGAATGGAGTGGAGTGGAATGAAATGGAGCGGAGTGGGGTGAAAGAAGTGGAATGGAATAGAATGGAATGGAATAGAGTGGAGAGCAAAGAACTGTAGTGGAGTGGAATAGCGTGGAGAGGAATGGCATGCAATGTACTGATGTGGAGTGGAGTGGAATCGAGTAGAGTAGAGTTGGAATGGAGTTGAATGGAATGGAATGGAATGGGGTGGAGTGGAATGAAGTGGAGAGGAATGGAGTATAGTGGAACGAAATGGAATGGAATAGAATGGAATGGAGCACAATGGAATGTAAAGGAATGGAATGGAGGGGATGGCAGTGCAATAGATTGGAGTGGAGTAGAATGGAGTGGAGTGGAATGGAATGGAAAGGAATGGAACGAGTGAAGTGGAATGGAGGGCAGTGGAATAGAGTAGAGTGCAGTGGAGTGGGAAGGAATGGTGTGGAGTGGTATGGAGTGGAGTGGATTGGAATGGAATGGATTGGATTGGAATACAGTGGACAGAAGTGGAGTGGAATGGAGTGGAGTGGAAAGGAGTGGAGTGGAGTGTAAAGGAGAGGAATGCAATGGAGTTGAATGGAATGGAGTGTCATGGAGTGGAGTGGAGTGGAATGAAATGGAGTAGACTGGAATGGAGTGAAATGGAATGGAATTGGATGGAATTAAGCAGAGTCGAATGCAATGGAGTGTAGTGGATTTGAGTGGAGTGGATGAAGTGGACTGCAGTGCACTGAAATTGAATGGAATGGAATGGAGTGGAGTGGAATGGAAGTGGTGTGGAATGGAACGGAATGTAGTGGAGTGCAGTGGAATGCAACGGATTGAAAAGCACAGGACTGCAGTGGACTCTAATGGAGTGGAATGGATTGGAATGGAGTGGAGTGGATTGGAGTGGAATAGAATGGAATGGAATGGAGTGGAGGGCAGTGGAATGGAGTGAAATGGAATGAAGTTGAGTGGATTAAGGGGAATGCAGTGGAAAGGAAAGTGATGGAATGCAGTGGGGTGGAATGGAATGGATTGGAGTGGAATGGAATGTAGTGTAATGGAGTAGAGTGGACTGGAATAGAGGGGAGTGGAAATGAATAGAGTGCAATTGAATGGAATGGAATGGAGTGGAGTGGAGTGAAAAGGACTGGAAAGCAGTGTAATAGAATGGAATGGAGTGGAGCAGAATGGAATGGAATGCAGTAGAATGAAATGGAATGACAAGGAATGGAGTGAAGTGAAGAAGAATAGAGTGGAATTGAGTGAAATGGAATAGCATGTAGAGCAGAGGAGTGGAATGTAATGGAATGTAATAGAATGGATTGGAGTGGAATAGAGTTGAATGAAGAGGAGTGCAGTGGAGTGGAAGGCAACGGAGTGGTGTATAATGGATAGGAATGGAATGGAGAGGAACTGAGTGGAGTAGAGTGGAGTGCAAACGAATGGAATGGAATGCAGTGGAATGGAATGGAATGGAGTGGATTGGAATGCAATGACATGGAATGGATTGCAGTGGAGTGGAGCAGAATGGAGTGTAGTGGAATGTTGTGCAGCAAACTGGAATGGACTGGAATGGAATGGAATGGAGTGGAATGAACAGGGGTGGAGGGGAATGGAGTGGAGTATAGTAATATGGAATGGAGTGGAATGGAATGGACACAAATGGAATGGAATGGAGTGGTGTGGACTGGAATGGAGTGGATTGGAATGGAATGGAGTTTAATGGAATGGAATGAAATGGAATGGAGAGGACTGTAGTGGAGTGGAGTGGAGTGGAGTAGAGGTGGAATGGAGTTGAATGGAATGGAATGGAATGTGGTGGAATGGAATGGAGTAGAGTGGAATGGAATGGAATGCAGTACAGTGGAATGTAATGGAATGGAGTGGAATGGAATGAAATGGAGTGGAGTGGAATGGAATAGATAGGGGTGGAGTAGAATGGAATGCAATGGAGTGGAATGGAATGGAAAGGAATGGAAGGGATTGGAGCAGAATGGAGTGCAGTGTAATGGAGTAGAATGGAATGGAGTAGAATTGAATGGAATATAATGGAATGGTGTGGAGTGGTATGGAGTGGAATGGAGTGGAATGGAGTGGAATGGAATGGAATGAAATGTTATGGAGTGGAATGGAGTGGAGTGGAGTGGAATGGAGTGGAATGTAATTTAGTGGAAAGGAAGGGAGTGAAGTGGAGTGGAATGGAGTGGAATGGAATGAAATTGAAAGAAATGGGTTGGAATGGAGTGGAATGGAACGGAATGATATGGAATGGAGTGCAAAGGATTCCAATGGAGAGGAATGGAATGGAATGGAGTGGAGTGCAATGGAGTAGAATGGAATGGAGTGGAATGGAATGGAGTGGTGTGGAGTGGATGGGAATGCAACGAAGTGAACTGGAATGAAATGGAGTGGAGTGGAATGGAATGGAGTGGAATGGAAAGCAGTGTATTGGAGTGGAGTGGACTGGAGTTGAGTGTAGTGGAATGGTGTGGAAAGGACTGGAGTGGAGTGTAGAAGAGTGCAATGGAATTCAATGGACGGGAGTGGAGTGGAATGGAATGGAATGGCCTGGAGTGGAGTTCAGTGGAGTGGAATGGAATAGAACGGATTGGAGTGGAATTGAGGGGATAGGAATGGAGTTGCAAGGAGTGTAATGGAGTGGAGTTCAGTGGATTGCAATGGAATGAAGAGGAATGGAGAGTACTGTAGTGTAGTGCAGAGGAATGGAATGGAATGGAATGGAGTGGACTGGAAAAGCATGGAGTGTAGTGGAATGGAATAGAATGGAATGGAGTTGAGTGAAGTAGAGTGGAGTGGAGTGGAATGGAGTGGAATGGACTGGAATGGAGTGTAGTAGAGGGGAATCGACTGGAATGGAGTGGAATGGAAAGGAATGTAGTGTAATGGAATCGAATGAAGTGGAGTGGAATGGAATGACAAGGATTGGAGTAGAGTGGAGTGGAATGGAGTGGAGTGGAGAGGAAAAGAGTGGAATGGAATGGAATGGAAAGGAGTTGACAGGAGTGGAATGGAGTGGAATGGATTGGAATGAAGTGGAATGGAGTGTAATGGAATGGAATGGAATGGATCAGAGAGGAGTGTAATGGAAGTGAATGGAATGGATCAGAGAGGAGTGGAATGGATTGAAATGCACTGGAGTGGAATGGAGTGGGTGGAGTAGTTTGGAGTGGAATGGAACAGAGGGTGTTGGCGTGGAGTAGAGTGGAGTGGAATGGAATGGAGTTGAATGGAATGGAGTGGAGTGGAATGGAATGGAAAGGAATGGATTCGAATGGAATGGAATGGAATTGCATGGAATGAAATAGATTGGAGCAGAATGCAGTGCAATGGAATGAAGTGGAATGGAGTGGACTGCAGTGGAATGGAATGGAATGGATTGGAGTGTAGTGGAGTGGAGTGGAACGGAGTGAAATGGAGTGCAATGGAGTGGAGTGGAATGGAGTAGAGTGGGGTGGAATGGAATGGAATTTAGCAGCAAGGAATGGAGTCAAGTGGAGTGGAATGGAGTGTAGTGGAATGCAGTGGATTAGAGAGGAGGGGAGAGGAATGGAATGGAATTTAGCGGTATGGAATGGAGTCAAGTGGAGTGGAATGGAGTGGAATGGAATGTAGTGGATTAGAGAAGAGGGGAGTGGAGTGGAATGGTGTGGAATGGACTGGACTGGACTGGAGAGGAATGGAATGGAGTGGAATGGAGTGGAAAGGAGTCGAATGTACTCGACTGGAGTGGGGTGGAGTGGAATAGAATGGAATGGAGTGGAGTGGAATGGAGTCGAAAAAAATGGAGTGAAGTGGAGTGCAACGGAATGGAGTGGAATGGAGTGGAGTGGAGTGTATTGCATTGGAATGGAATGGAATGGAATGGAATGGACTGAAATGGAATGGAGTGGTGTGGGATAGAATGGAATCGAATGAAGTTGAGGGAAGTAGAGGGGAATATACTAGAGGGCAATGGAGTTGAATAGACTGGAAAGGAGTGGAGTGGAGTTGAATGGACTGGAATGGAGGGGAATGGAATGGAATGGAGTGGAATGGATTGGAAAGGAGTGCAGTGAAGTGAAAGCCATGGAATGGAATGGAGTGGAGTTGAGTGGAATGAGTGAAATGTATATGAATGCAGTGGAGTGGAGTGGAATGGAATTGAATGGAGCAAAGTGGACTGGAATGGACAGCAGTGAAATGTATTGGAGTGGAGTGGATTGGAGTGGAATGGAATGGAGTGCAATGGGTTGGAGAGGGGTTTAGTGGAGTAGAGTTGATTGGAAAGGCATGGAGTGGAATGGAATGGAGTGGAATGGAAGGGAATGGAGTGGAATGGAAGGGAATGGAGTGGAATGGAGTGGAATGGAGAGAATTGAATGGAGTGGAACGGAGTGGAATTGAATGGAATGGAACAGAGTAGAATGGAATGGAAAGGAGTGGAGTGAAGTGGAGTGGAATGTTATGGAGTGGATGGGAAAGGAATGGAGTGGATTGAGGTGCAATGGAGTGACATGGAATGGTATTGAGTGGAGTGCAATGGAATGGAGTGTAGTGGAATGGAGTCCAATGGAATGCAGTGGAGTTGAGCGGAGTGGAATGGAGTGGAATGGAATGGTATGGAATTGACTGAAATGGAATGGAGTGGAGTGGAATGGAGTGAAATGGAATGGAGCGGAGTGGAGTGGTGTGGACTGGAATTGAATAGATTGGAGTGGAATGGTGTGGAATGGTAAGGAGTGGAATGTAGTGGAGTGCAGTGGAGTGGAGTGGAATGCAATGGAATGGAATGCAATGCAGAGGACACGAATGGAATGGAATGGAGTGGAATCAACTTGAATGGAGTGGAGTGGAGTGGAATGCAATGGAATGTAGTGGAATGAAATTGAATGGAGTGGAGTGGAGTGCAACGCAATGGAATGGAATGGAGCAGAGTGGAGTGGAATAGAGTGTACTGGAATGGAGCGGAGAAAGGT
Organism: Pongo pygmaeus; assembly: GCF_028885625.2. Lineage (NCBI taxonomy): Eukaryota > Metazoa > Chordata > Mammalia > Primates > Hominidae > Pongo > Pongo pygmaeus. Next base: position 3,496,140 of record NC_072388.2, on the reverse strand, counting down.
GGAATGGAGGGGAAAGGAGTCGAGTGGAACGGTGTGGATTGGAGTGGAATGGAATGGAATGGAATGGACTTGAACTTAATGGATTGGAATAGAGGGGAATGGAGTGCAATGGAGTGGAGTGGAGTGGAATGCAGTGGAATGGACTGCAAAGAATAGGAATGGAATGGAATGGAATGGAGAATAGTGAAGTGAATTGGAGTGGAATGGATTGGAATGGAGTGCAGTGGAGTGGAATGGAGTCTAGAGGGATGGAGTAGAGTGGAGTGGATAGGAATGGAATGAAGTGGAGTAGAGTGGAATGGAGTCGAGAGGGGTGGAGTGGAGTGGTGTGGATAGGAATGGAATTGAGTGGAATGGAGTGCAATGGAGTGGAATGGAGTGAAGTGGAGATGAATGAATTGGAATAGAATGGTATGGAATGGAATGGAATGTACTTGAGTGGAGTGGAGTGGAATAGAATGGAAAGAAGTGTAGTGGAATGGAGAGGTGTGGACCAGAATGGATTGGAGTGAAATGGAATAGAGTGGATTGGAATGGAATGGAGTGGATTGGAGGGGAATGGAGTGGAGTGGAGTGGAATGGAGTGGTGTGGATTGGAAAGGAAAGAATGTAGTGGAGTGGAGTGGAATGGAGTGGAGTGGAATGGAGTTGAATGGAAAGATATGGAAAGGAATGGAGTGGAATGGAGAAGAGTGGAATGGGGTAAAGTGGAATGGAATAGAATGCAGAGGAAGAGAATGTAATTGAATGGATGGAAAGGAGTGGAGTGGAGTGGAATGGATTGCATTGGAATGGAGTATAGAGGAGTCGAAAGGGATGGAATGGAATGGAGTGGACTGGAAAGCAGTGGAGTGGAGTGCAGTGAAGAGCAATGGAACGTGCTGAGGTGGAGTGGAGTGGAGTGGATTGGAATGCAAAGGAATGGGATGCCGTGGAGTGGATGGTAATGGAGTGGAGTGGAATGGAGTAGAGTGGAATGGAATGGAATGCAGTGGAATGAAATGGAAAGGAGAGATATGGAATGGAATGGAGTGCAGTAGAGAGGAGAGGAAAGGATTCCAGTGGAGTAGAGTGGAGTGGAGTGGAATGGAATGGAATGGAATGCAGAGGAATGGAACGGAATTGACTGGAGTGGAAAGCAATGACTTGGAAAGGAGTGGAGTGCAGTGGAGAGGAGTGGAGTGGAATGAAAATAATAGAATGCAATGAGTGGAGTGGAATGTAGTGCAATATTATTGAGTGGATTGGGTTGGAATGGAATGGAGTGGGTTGGAGTGGAATGGATTGGAGTGGAGTGGAGTGGACTGGAATATAATGGAATGGAATGGAATAGAGTGGAATGGATTGGAGTGGAGTGGAGTGGACTGGAATATAATGGAATGGAATGGAATAGAGTGGAATGGAATTAAATGGAATGGAGTGGAATGGAATGGAATGGAATGGAGTGGAATTGAATGGAATAGACTGCAGTGGAGTGGAATGAAATGGAGTTTAGTGCTCGGAATGGAATGGAATGGATTGGTATGTAATGGAATGGATTGGAGTGCAGTGGACTAGAATGGAGTGAAGTGGAATGGAATGCAGTAGAGTGGAGTGGAAAGGAGTGGAGTGGAGATGAATGGAGTGGAGTGGAGATGAATGGAGTGGAGTGGAGTGGAGTGGAATGGAGTGGAGTGGAGATGAATGGAGTGGAGTGGAATGCAATGGAATGGAATGGAGTGGAGTGGAGTGGAATTGAGTGGAGTGGAGTGGAATGGAGTTGAATGGAAAGGAATGGAATGGAATGGAGTGCAGTGGAGTGCAGTTAAGTGGAATGGAGTAGAGCAGAATGGATAAAAATGGAGTGCAATGGAATGGAATGAAAAGGAGTGGAGAGGAATGAAGTGAAAAGGAATGGAGAGGAACAGAGTGGAGTGGTATGGAGTGGGGTGGAGTGGAATAGAGTGGAGTGTAGTGGAATTGAATGGAATGGAGTGAGATAGAATGGAGAGGATTGGAGTGGAATGGAGTGGAAAGGAATGGAGTGGGATGGAATGGAGTGTAGTGGAGGGGAGTTGAGTGGAGTGGAGTGGAACGGAGAGGAAAGGAAAGGAATTGAATGAAAAAGAGTGCAATGGAGTGGAAGGGAACATAATTTAATGAAATAGAATAGAATGGAGTGGAACTGAATCGAATGGAGTGGAATGGAGTTGAGTGGAGAGCAGTGGCATGGAATGGAATGGAGTTGAGTCAACTAGAGTGGAATGGAATGGAATGGAGTGGATTAAAGTGGAGTGGAATGGTATGGAATGGAGGGTAGTGGAATGGCATGGTATGGAATGGAGTGTAACTGACTGGAGTGGAGTGGATTGGACTGAAGTGGAATTTACTGGAGTGGAGTGGATTGGATGAGAGTTGAGTGGAATGGAATGGAATGCCGTGGAATACAATGGAAAGTCGTGAAATGGAATTCAGTGTCACAGAAAGGAGTCGAGTGGTGTGGTGTGTAGTAGAACGGAGTGTAGTGGAATGGAATACATTGGAATCAATGGAAAGCGGTGGAATGGAATGGATTGGAATTCAGTGGAGTGGATTGGAATACAATGGAGTGGAGTGGAGTGGAATGGAGTGGAGTGGAGTGGAATGGAGAGCAGTGAAAAGGAGTGTAATTGACTGGAATGGAGTGGAGTGGGTCGCAGTGTAATGGAATGGAATGGAGTTGAATAGAGTGGACTGAAAGGGAGGTGAAGGGAGTGGAATGGCATGGAATAGATTGGAGTGGAATGGAGTGCCACGGATTGGAATGGAATGGAGTGGAATGAAATTGAGTGCAGTGGAGTGAAGTGGAGTGCAATGGAATAGATTGGAGTGCAATGGACTGGGGTGGAAAGGAATGGAGTGGAATGCAGTGGAGTTGAATGGAGTGGAGCCGAGTCGAATGGCATAGAATAGAGTGGAGTGGACTGCGTTGGGATGGAATGCAATGCAGTGGAGTGGACTGGACAGGAGTGGAGTGGAATAGAGTGGAATAGAGTGGAATGGAGTGGATTGGAAAGGCATAGAATGGAATGGAGTGGAATGGAGTTGAATGGAGTGGAGTCGAGTGAAATGGCTGGCAATGGGAGGAAACGAAATTGTATGGAGAGGAATGGAATGGAATGGAATGGAATGGAGGGGAATGGAGTTGAATGGAGTGAATTGGAATGTAGTGGAGGGCAGTGGGAGGGAAAGGAATGGAATGGAGTGCGGTGGAGTGGAATAGAATGGAATGGAATGGAGTTGAATGGAGTGGAGTGCAGTAGAATGGAATGGAGTGTGCAGGAATAGAATGGAGTGGAATTGCTAGGAGGGGAGTAGAGTGGTAAGTAATGGAATGTATTGGAGCTTTGTGGAAGGGAGTGGAGTGGGGAGGAATGGTGTGGAAAGGAATGTAGTGGAATGGAATGGAGTGGAATGGAGTTGAATGGAGTGGAGTGGAATAGAGTGGAATGGAGCGGAATGGACTGTAATGGAGTGGGAATTGAATGGAATGGAGTGCAGTGGAGTGGAGTGGAATGGAATGGAATTGAATGGAATACAGTGGAGTGGAGAGGAATGGAGTGGAGTGCAGAGGAATGAAGCAGAATGGAAAGGAAAGGACTGGAATGTAGTGGAGTGGAATGGAATGGAATGGAGCAGAATCAAAGGCAATTAATTGGAATGGAATGGAGTGGAGTACTGTAGAGTGGAATGGAGTGGAACGGAGTGGAGTGGAGTGGAATGAAGTGGACTGGAATGGAGAAGATTGGAATGGAATGGAGCGGAGTGGAATGGAATAGAGCGGAGTGGAGTGCAATGGGGTGGAGTTGTGCTGAATGGAGTGGAGTGTAGGGCCATGGAGTTCAACGGAATGGAATGGAATGGAGTGGAGTGGAATTGACTGGAGTAGAATGGAGTAGAAGGAAACGTAATGGAATTAAATGGAGTGGAATGGAATGGAATGGAGTGGGTTGGAGTGGAATAGAGTGGAGTGGAGGGTTATGGATTGGAGTGGAATTGAATGGAATGGAGAACAGTTGAGTGGAATGGGGTGCGGTGGTGTGGTATAGAGTGGAGTAGAATGGAATGAAAAGGAATGTAGTGGAGTGTAGTGGAATGTAGTGGAGAGTAGTGGAATGGAGTTGAATAGAATGGAATGGAATGGAGTGGAGTGGAGTGGACTGGAGTAGAATGCAGTAAAGGGGAATGAAATGGAATGGAATGGAGTGGAATGGAATGGAATGGAATGGAACAGTGGAGTGGGGTGTAATGGAGTGGAGTGGAGTGGAACACAGTGGAGTGCAGTGGAATGGAGTGGAATGGGTCAGAGTGGAGTTGAGCGGTGTTGAATGAAATTGAGGGGAGTGGAGCGCAGTGGAGTGCAGTGGAGAGGAGAGGAATGGAATGGAGAGGAATGGAATGGGGTGGAGTGGAATGGAATTGAGAAGAGTGGAATGGAGTGGAATGGAATGGTGAGGAGTAGAGTGGAGTGGAGTGGAATGTAAGGGAGTTGATTCGACTGGAGTGGAGTGGAGTGGAGTGGAACAGAGGGGAAACTGATAGAATTGAATGAAATTGATTGGAATGGAGTGGTAGGGAACATGAATGAAATGGAATAGAATGGAGTAGAATGGAACCGAATGGAGTGGAACGGAATGGAATGGAGTCGAGTGGAGTGGAATGGAATGGATTGGAGTGAAATGGAATGGAATGGAATGGAATGAAATTTACTGGAGTGGAGAGGAGTGGAGTGGAGTGGAGTGGAATTATTTACTGGAGTGGAGTGGACTGGAGTGGAATGGAATGGAATGGAACGCATGGAATAGAATGGAATGTTGTGGAATTAAATGCAATGTCATGGAATTGAGTAGAGTAGAGTGGTGTGGAATGGAGTGGAGTAGAAAGGGGTGTAGTGGAATGGAATGGATTGGAATGAAATTGGGAGTGGTGGAATAGAATGGATTGGAAATCAATAGTGTGTATTGGAATGGAAAGGAATGGAGTGGAATGGAATGGAGAGGAGTGGAATGGAGTGGAGTGGAGTGGAGTGGAATAGACAGCAGTGGAGTGGAGTGGAATTGAATGGAATGGAGAGGAGTGGATTGCAGTGGAATGGAAAAGAATGGATTTGAGTAGAGTGGACTGTAGTGGAGGTGAGTGGAGTGGAATGGAGTTGAATGGAGTGAAGTCGAATGGAGTGGAATTTATTGGAATGGAATGAAGTGGAATGAAATGGAGTGCAGTGGAGTGAAGTGGAGTGGAATGGAATGGATTGGACTGGGAGGGATTCGAATGGAATGGAGAAGAGTGGAGTGGAGTGTAAAGGAATGGAATGGATTAGAGTGTAGAGCAGTGGAATGGAATGGAATGGTGTGTAGTGCAAAGAAATGGTATGGAATGGAATGAAGTGGAGTGGAGAGGAATGTAGTGGAGTGGAATGGAGTGCACTGGGGTGGAATGGAGTGGAATTCAGCGGAGTGAAATGTAGTTGAGCGGAAGGCAATGGAATAGAATGGAATGGAGTGGCTTGCAGTGGTATGGAATGGAATGGAGTGGAGTTGAGTAGACTGGAATGGAGGGGAATGGAGTGGAATAGAATGGAATGGAGTGCAGTTGAACGGAGTGGAACGGAATTGAATGGAATGAAGTTCAGTGAAATTCAATGGACTGGAGTGTAGTGGAGTGAAGGGGAGTGGAATGGAGTAGAGAGGGCTGGAAAGGAATGGAGTGTAGTGGAGTAGAATGGAGGGGACTGTACTGGCATGGAGTGCAATGGAATGGAACGGAATGGATTGGAGTCGAATGGAGTGGAATAGAATGGAGTGGAATGGAGTTGAACGGCGTGGAGTGCAGTGAAGTGGAGGGCAATGGGAGGGAATGGATTGCAATGGAGTGGAGTGGAATGGAATGAAATGGAGTGGACTGGAATGGAGTGGAATGGAGTGTAGTGGAGTGAAGTGTAAGGAAGAGGAAAGAAGTAGAGTAGAATGGAGTGCAGTGGAAAGGAATGGAATGAAATAGAGTTTAGTGGAGTGGAGTGTAGAGGAATGGAGTGCAGTGGACTGGAAAGGAGTGGAGTGGAATGGAATGGAGTGGAATGGAGTGGAATGGAATGGAGTGGATGGAGTGGAATGGAGTGAAGCTGAATGGAATGGATTGTAATGGATGGGAGAGGAGTTGAAAGGAGTGGAGTGGAGAGGAATGGAGTTGAATGGAGTGGAATGAATAGGAATGGAATGGAATGAATAGGAATGGAATGGATTGCAGTACTGTCGAGTGAAGTAGAATAGAATGGAATGGAGTGGAGTGGAATGGTGAGCAATAGAATCGCGTGGAATGGAGTGGAATGCAGAGGTTTCGAATGGAGTGGAGTGGAGTGGAGTGTAACAGAGTGGAATGGACTGGAGTGGAGTGGAATGGAGTGGAGTGGAGTGGATTGGAGAGGAATGGAATGGAGTGGAGTGGAGTGGAATGGAGTGGAATGGAATGGCTTGGAATGGAATGGAATGGAGTAGAGTTCACTAGAGTGCAGTGGAATGGAACGGAATTGAATTGAATGGAGTGGAGTGGTATGTAACGGAGAGTAGTGGAATAGGATGGAAAGGAAGGGAGTTGAGTGGAATGGAGTGGAGTGGAGTGGAATGGATTGGAGTGGACTGGAATGGAGAGGAGCGGAATGGAATGGAGTGGACTGGAATGCAGTGGAATGGGGTAGAGTGGTGTGGAATGGATTGGAGTGGAATGGAATGAAAAGGTATGGAGTGGATTTTATTGGAAAGGAGTGATGTATAGTGGAATGGAATTTAATGGAATGGAATAGAAAGGAGTGGATTGGAATCGACTGGAGTAAAAAGGGGTAGAGGGCAAAGCAATGAAATGGAATGGAGTGGAATGGAATGGAATGGAATGGAATTGAATGGAATGGAAAGGAATGGAGTGGATTGGAATGGACAGGAGTGGAATGGGATACAGTGGAGTGTAGTGGAATGGAGTGGAATCGGGTGGAGAGCAGTGGTGTGCAGTTGAATTTAATGGAGTGGAGAGGAGTGCAGAGGAGTGCACTACAATTCTAGATGAATAGAATGGAGTGGAATGGAATGGGTTGGAGTGGAATCGAATTTAGCAGAGTGGATTGGAGTGGAATGGAATGGAGAGGAGTGGAGTGTGGTCGAGTGGAATCATATGGAATTGATTGGAGTGGAGTGGACAGGAGTGGAGTGGGGTAGGGTGGAGTGGTATTAATTGGGGTGCACTGGAATGGAATGGAGTGGAATGGAATGGAGTGGAGTGGAGTGGAAAGGAGTGCAGTGGAGTAGAATGAAGTGGGGTGGAGTGGAATGGAATGGATGGAATGGAATGGATTGGATTGCAATGGAGAGGAGTGGAATGGAGTGGAGTGGAGCGCAGTTGAGATAAATGGAATGGAGTGGATTAGATTGGAATGGTGTGGATTGGAAAGACATAGAATGGATTGGAATGCAATGGAGTGGAAAGAGTGGAGTGGAGTGGAATATAGACAAATGGAATGGAGTAGAATGGAATGTAATGGAGTGGAGTGAAGTGGAGTGTAAAGCAGTAGAGTGAATGGAGTGGAGGGGAAGTGAGTAGAGTGGAGTGGAGTGGAGTGTAATGGACTGGAATAGAGTGGACTTGAATGTAGTGGGATCAAACGCAGTGGAATGGTGGGGAATGGAGTGTAATGGAGTGTAGTGGAGTGGATTGGAGTGGAAGGGAATGGAAAGGAACGGATTGGAATTGAATGGAGTGCAATGGAGTGGAATGGACTGAAATGGAAAGAAATGTATTGGAGTGGAGGGGAATGGTATGGAGTGGAATGGAATGGAATGGAAGGAAGTGGAGTTGAATGGAGTAGAGTGGAGTGGAATGCAATGGAATGGATTGGAGTGGAAGTGTGTGGAAAGGAGTGGAATGGAGTGGAATGGAATGGAGAGGAGGTGAATGGCATGGAATGGATTGGAGTGGAGAGGAGTGGAATGGAGTGGTAGGGAATGGTTTGTAATGGAATGGAATGGAGTGGAGTTTAGTGGAATGTAATGGAATGGAGTGGAGTTTAGTAGACTGGAATGGAGAGGAATGGAGTGCAATGCAATGGAGTGGAATGGAATGGAATGGAATGGAGTAGAGTGGAATGGAATGGAGTGGAGTGGAGTGGAGTAGATTGGAGTGGAATGGAATGTAGTGGAGTAGAGCGGAATGGAGTGGAATGGAGTGGAATTTACTGGAATGGAGTGGAATGGAATGGAGTGGAATGCAGTGGAGTGGAAAGGAGTAGAGTGCAATGGAGTGGACTGGAGTGGACTGGAGTGCAGAGGAGTGCAGTGGAAGGGAATGGAACGGAATGGAGTGGAGTGGAGTGGAGTGGAATGGAGTGGAATGCAATGGACTGGAGTGGAATGGAATGGAATGGAGTGAAGTGGAGTGGAATGGAGTGGAGTGAAATAAACTAGAGTGGAATGGAATGGAATGGAATGGAGTGGTGAGAAGTTGAATGGAACACTGTAGAGAGGAATGGAGATGTATGGAATGCAATGGAATGGAATGGAGTTGATTGGAGTGGACTGCAATGTCGTAGAGTGGAATGGAATGAAAGGGAGTGGAATGGAATTGAATGGAATGGAGTAGAGTGGAATGGATTGGAGTGGAATGGAGTGGAATGCAATGGACTGGAGTGGAATGGAATGCAATGGAGTGAAGTGGAGTGGAAAGGAGTGGAGTGAAATCAACCAGAGTGGAATGGAATGGAATGGAATGGAGTGGTGAGAAGTTGAATGGAATGCTGTAGAGAGGAACGGAGATGTATGGAATGCAATGGACTGGAATGGAGTTGATTGGAGTGGACTGCAATGTGGTAGAGTGGAATGGAATGGAAGGGAGTGGAATGGAATTGAATGGAATGGAGTGGAGTTGAATGGATTGGAGTGGAATGGAGTGGAATGCAATGCATTGGAGTGGAATGGAGTGGAATGGAGTGGTATGCAATGGACTGGAGTGGAATGGAATGGAATGGAGTGAAGTGGAGTGGAATGGAGTGGAGTGAAATCAACTAGAGTGGAATGGAATGGAATTGAATGGAGTGGTGAGAAGTTGAATGGAATGCTGTAGAGAAGAATGGAGATGTATGGAATGCAATGGAAAGGAATGGAGGTGATTGGGGTGGACTGCAATGTAGTAGAGTGGAATGGAATGGAAGGGAGTGGAGTGGAATGGATTGGAGTGGAATGGAGTGGAATGGAGTGGAGTGGAGTGGAGTGAAACGGAATAGAATGGAGAGGAGTGGAATGGAATGGGATGGGATTGAGTGGATTTGAGTGCAGTGAAGTGGAATGAAATGGAATGGAGTGGAATGCAGTGGAATGGAATGCAGTGGAATGGAATGGAACGGAATGGAGTAGGATGTAGTGGATTGAAGTGTAGTTGAGAGGAATGCAGTGTAGTACACAGGAATGGCGTGGATTGGAATCTAATGCAGTGGAATGGAATGGAATGGAATGGAATGGAGTGGAGTAGAATGGAATGGAGTGAAGTAGAATGGATTGGAATGGAGTGCACTGGAAAGGAGTGGAGTGGAATGGAATGGAATTGAATGGAATGTAATGGAATGGAGTGCAGTGGAACGGACTGGAGTGGAATGGAGAGGAGAGGAGTGGAGTGGATTAGACTGGAATGGAATGGATTGGAGTGGAATGGAATGGTACGGATTGGAATGAAGAGGAATGGAATGGAATGGAGTGGATTTGAGTGTAGTGGAGAGGAATGGAGTGGAATGGTGAGGAATGGAATGGAAAGGAAGGAAGTGGAATGGAATGGAAGGGATTGGAATGGAATGGAGTGGAATGGAATGGACTGCAGTGGATTCGAGATCAATGCAATGGAGTGGAGAGGAGTTAAGTGGAATTGAATTCAATGGGACGCAGTGTAATGGAATGGAATGGAGTTGAGTTGAGTGGAGTGGAGTGAAGTGGAGTGGAATGGAGTGGATTGAACTTGAATGGATTGGAATAAATGGAATGGAATGGAATGGAATGGCATGGAATTTAGTGGAGTGAGTTGGAATGGAATGGAATGCAAGGAATTCAGTGGATTGGAATGGAATGGAATGGATTGCAGTACAATGGAGTGCAATGCAGTGGAGTGGAGTGGAATAGACTGTACTGGTGTGAAATGGAGTGGAATGGAAAAGAATGGAGTGTTGTGTAATGGATTGGAGAGTAAAGAAATGCAATACAGTGGACTGGAATGGAGTGGATTGCAGTGGAATGGAGTGGAATTGAATGGAGTGGAATGGAATGTGGTGGATTGGAGTGGAGTGGATTGGAGTTCAGTGGAGTGGAATGGAGTGGATTGGAACGAATTGGAGAGGAGTGAAATTGAATGGAATGGAGTGGAGTGGAATGGAGTGGATAGGAATGGAGTGGAACGAAGTGGAGTTGAGTGAAGTGCGATGGAATGGAGTAGAATGTGGTGGAGTGGTGTGGAATGGAATGGAGTGGAATGGAATGAAAAGGAATTTAGTGGATTGTGGTAGAATGAAGTGGAGTGTAGAGGAATGCATTTGAATGGAATGGAAAAGAATTGAGTGGAGTGGAATTGGCTGAAGAAGAATGGAGTAGAGGGAAATGCAATGGAATGGAATGGACTGGAGTGGAATGGAATGGAATTGAATGGAATGGAGTGGAGGGGAATCGAGTGGAGTAGAGTGGAATAGAGTGGAGTGCAGTGCAATGGAGTGGAATAGGGTGGAGTGGAGTGGAGTAGAGTTGAAAGGAATGGAGTGGAGAGGAGTGCAATGGAGTGCAGTGGAATGGAGGGGAATGGAATGGAGTGGAATGGAATATGGTGGAGTGGAAAGGAATATAGTACAGTGGAATGGAGTGGAGGAGAATGGAGAGGAGTGGCGTGCAGTTGAGTGGAATGGAATGGAGTTGATTCGAGTGGAGTGGACAGGAGTGTACTGTGGTGGAGTGGAGTGGTATGAAGTGTAGTGTACTGGAATGGAGGGGAGTGTAATGGAATGGATTGGAATGGAATGGAATGGAATGGAGTGGATGGACTGGAGTGGAAGGGAGTATAGTGGAATGGAATGGAATGGAAAGGAAATGAATGCAGTGGAATGGAATGGAATGGAATGGAGTGGAGTGGATGTAGTGGAATTAAATAGAGTAGAATGGAATTGAATGGAGTGGAATGGAATGGAATGGAATTGAATGGAATGTATTGGAAGGGAAATGAGTGGACTAGAGTGGAAATGAGTGCAGGGGAGTGGAATGAAGTGGAGTGGAGTGTAATGAAATGGATGGAATGGAATAGAGTGCATTGCAATGGAGGGGAGAGGAATGGACTGGAGTGAATCACAGTGGAGATAAATGAAATGGAGTGGAGTAGATGGGAATGGTGAGGTTTGGAATGAAACGGAATGGAATGGAATGCAATGGAATGGAAAGAGTGGAGTGGAATGGAGTGTGGAGGTAAAGTGAGTAGAGTGGAGTGGAGTGTAATGGACTGGAATGGAATTGACCTGAATGTAGTGGAATCAAACACAGTGGAATGGTGGGGAATAGAGTGTAGTGGAGTCGAAGGGAGTGGAATGGACTGGAATGGAGTGGAATGGAATGGAAAAGATGGAATGGAATTGAATGTAAAGGAATGGGGTGGAATGGAATGGAATGGACTGGAATGGAATGGAAAGGAATGGAGTGGAGTTGAATGGAATGGAGTTGAGTGAAGAAGATTGGAGTGGAATGGAGTGGAGTCTACTGGAAGGGAGGGGAGTGGAGTGGAATGGAATGTAATGGACTGGAATAGAATGGAGTGGAATGCAATGGAATGGAATGGAATGGAATGGAATGGAATGCATTGGAGTGGAAATTAATGGAATGGAGTTGAGTGGACTGCAAAGGAGTGGAGTGGAGTGGAATGGACTGGAATGTAGTGGAATTGAATGGAGTGTAATGGAATGTCATGGAGAGGAATGGATTGGAATGGCATCGAATGGAGTGGAGTGGAATGGAAGGGAGTGGAGTTGATTGGAAAGGAGTGGAATGGAATGGAATGGATGGGATTTGACTGTAGTGGAATGTAGTGGAACGGATTGGAATGAGCTGGAGTAGATTACAATGGAATGGAATGGAATGGATAGGAGTTGAATGGAATAGAGTGGATTGGAGGGGAGTGGAATGTAGTAGAGTGGAGTGGATGGAGAGGAATGCAATGGATTGGAATGGAACGAAGGGGGGTGGAGAGGAGTAGAGTGGAATGGAATGTATTGTAGAGGAAAGGAATGGAGTGGAGTGTAGTGGAATGAAATGGAATAGAGTGGAAAGTAATGGAATGGAAATGAGAGGAATGGAATAGAGTGGAATTTAATGCAGTGCAATGGAATGGAGTTGAACGCAGTGGATTGCAGTGGAATGGAATGCAATGAAATGGAGTGGAGTGTATTGGAGTGGACTGGAATGGAGTGGAATGGAGTGGACTGAAATGGAGTAGACAGGAATGTAGTGGAACCGAGTGGAGTGGAGTGGAGCGAAATGCAATCGTGTTGATTGGAATGGAAGAGATTTGAGTGGAGTGGAACGTAACGGAATGGACTGGAATGGAATGGAATGGAATGGAGTGGAATGGAACGGAATATAGTGGAATGGAATGGAATGGAATGGAGTGGAGTTCAATGTAGTGAAATGGAGTGGAGTTCAGTGGAGTGGAGTGGAATGGAATTGAATTTCGTGGAGTGGAATGGAGTTGAATGGAATGAAGTGGAATGGAGTATTGTGGAGTGCAGTGGCTTGCAGTGGAATGAAATGCAATGGAGTTGAGTGCAATGGAATGGAGTGGAATGGAATGGAGTTCAGTGGAGAGCAGTGGAGTGGAGTGGAATGGAGTTGAGTGGACTGGAATAGAGTGGAGTGCAATGTAATGGAGTGGAAAGGAATGGAATGGAATGGAGAGGAGGGTAATGGATTGGAGTGGGATGAAGCAGAGTGGAATTGAAGGGAATGGAGGGGAATGGTATGGAATGGAATGGCATGGAGTGGAGTGGACGGTAATGAAGTGGAATGGAGTGGAGTGGAGTGGAGAGGAATGGAGTGGAACGGATTGGAGTGTAGTGGAGTGGAACGTATTGGAGTGTATTGGAACAGAGTAGAGTGGAGTGGAATGGAACAGAATTGAGTGGAATGGAATGGAGTTGAGAGGAATGGAGAAAAGTGGAATGGATTGGAATAGAGTTTAGAGGAGTGGAGTGGACTGAAATGGGGCGGAGTGGAGTGGAATACATGGAAAGAAATGAAATGGAATGCAATGCAGTGGTGTGGAATGGAACGGAGTGGAGTAGAATGGAGAGGAATGTAATGTAGTGGAATGATTTGGAATGGAGTAGAGTGAAATGGAACGGAGTAGACTAGTATGGAGTGCAATGGAATGGGGTGGAGTGGAGTGTAATAGAATGGATTGGAGTGGAGTGGAATGGAATGGTTTGGAATGGAGGGGAACGGAGTGGAATGGAGTGGAATGGACTGGAGGGGAGTGGAAAGGAATGGAATGGAATGGAATGGAATGGAATGGAATGGAATTGACTACAGTGGAATGGAATGCACAGGAATGGAGTGGAATGGAATGGAAGGGAATGGAGTGGACTGCAATGGAATGGCATGGAATGGAGTGTAGTGGAGAGGAATGGAATGGAGTGGAGTGGAAAGGAGTGGAATAGAATGGAATTGAATGGAGTGAAGTGGAGTGGTATTGAGTGGATTGAAGTGGAATGGAGTGGAATGGATTGGAGTGGAGGGGAGGGTATATGAATGGAATTGAATGGAGTGGAGTGCAGTGGAATCAAATGGAACGGAATGGAGAGGTGTGGAATGGAGTGGAGTTCGGCAGAATGGAGAGGAATGGAAAGGAGAGAAATGAAATGGAGTGGAATGGAATGGCGTGGAATGGAGTGGAGTGGAAAGTAATGGAGTAGAGTGGAAATGAGTGGAATGGAATGGAGTGGAGTGCAGTGGAGTGTCACGGAATGGAACGGAGTGGAATGGAATGGAGGAGAATTGAATGGAGTGGAATGGACGGGAATGGAGTGGAATGGAGTGGAGTGGAATGCAGTGGAATGGACTGGAATGGAGTGGAATGGAATGGAATGGAATAGAATGGAATGGATTGGAATGGACTGGAATGGAGAGAAATGGAATGGAATGCAGTGGAGTTGAATGGAATGGAAAAGAATGTAATGTAATGGCACAGAAGGGAGTGGACTGGAGTGGAAAGGAATGGAGTGGAGTGGAAAGGACTGGAATGAAATGTAATGCAGTGGAGTGAAGTGGAATTGAGTGGAATGAATTGGAATGGAGTGGAGTGGAATGGAATGCAATGGAATGGAATGGAGTGGAACGCAGAGGAATGGAGTGCAGTGGAATGGAGTGGAATTGAATGGAGTGGAATGGAGGGGAAAACTGCCGAGTGGAATGGAGTGCAGTAGAGTGGAATGCAATGGGATGGAGTGGAATGAAATGGAGTGGAGTCGAGTGGAGTAGAGTGGAGTGGATTGCAATGGAGTGGAATGGACCAGAGTATAGTGGAATAGAGTGGAATGGAGTTGGGTGGAAAGGAGTGGAGAGGAATGGATTTGAGTGAAATGGAATGGAGTACAATGGAATGAAGAGGGATGGAGTGGAGAAAACTGGAGGGCAATGGGATCTTGTGGAATGGAGTGTACTGGAGTGGAATGGAATGGAAGGGAGTGGAATGGAATGGAATGGAGTGCAGTGGAGTGGAATGGAGTGGAATGCATTTAAATTGAGTGGATTGGTATGCAACGGAATGGAATGGAGTGCAGTGGAGTGGAAAGGAGTGGAGTGGAGTGGAATGGAGTGGAGTGAAGTGGAATGCACAGCAGTGGGGTAGAATGGAGTGGAATGGAAAAGAATGGAGTGGAGTGGAATGGAGTGGAGTGGAGGGGAGTGGAATAGAATGGCAGGGAATGTACTAGAATGGATTCGAGTGGAGTGGAAGGAGTCGAATGGAATGGAGTGGAATAGAATGCAGTGCATTGGTGAGCAGCAGATTGGGGTGGACTGGAATAGTGTGGAATTCACTGGAGTGGAGAGGATAGCAGTGGAATGGAATGGAATGGAGTGGAGTGGAGTGGAATGGACTGTACTGTAGTTGAGTGGATGGAATGAAATCATATGGAGTGGAGAGGAATGGAGTGGAAATGAATGGAATGAAGTAGAGTATTGCAAAGGAATGGAGTGGAATGGAGTGGGGCGGAGTACAGTGCATTGGAATGGAATGGAATGGAATGGAGTGGAGTAGACAGAAATGGAATGGAGTGGAGTGGAATGGAATGGAATGGAATGGAATGGAATGGAATGGAATGGAATGGAATGGAATGGAGTGGACAGGAATGGAATGGAGTGGAGTGGAATGGAATGGAATGGAATGGAATGCAGTTGTGTGAAGTAGATTCGATTGGAGTGCAGTGGAATGGTGTGGACTGGACGGGAAAGGAGTGGAGTGGATTGGAATGGACTGGAATGGAAAGGAATGGGATGGAGTGGAATGGAATGGAATGTGGTGGAGTGGAGTGGAATGGCATTGAATGGAGTGGAGTGGAGGGCAGTGAAATGGAATCGAATGGAGTGTAGTGTAGTGTAGTGGACTGGATTGGAGTGGAATGGAGTGTAATGGTGTGGAATGGAGTGGAATGGAATGGAGTGGTATGGAGTGGAATTGAATAGAATGGGATGGAGTGAAGTGGAATGGAATGGAGTGGAGTGGAATAGAATTGAGTGCAGTGCAGTGGAATGGAATGGAATGGAGTGGAAAGGATTGGAATGGAATGGAGTGGAATGGAATGGAATGGAATGAAGTGGAATGGATTGAAGTTGCACGGAATGGAGCGCAATGTAATAGAGTTTAGTTGAGTGGGTTGGAATGGAAATGAATGGAGTGCAGTGGAATTGAGTGGAATAGAATGGATTGGAGTGCAGTGGAGTGGAATGCAATGGAATGAATTGCAGTCGAGTGGAGTGGAATGGAATGGAGTGGAATGGAATGAAATGGAGTTGAGAGGAGTGGAGGTGAGTTGTGTGGAATGGTGTGGAGTGGACTGGAATCGAGTTGATTGGAATGCAATGGATTGGAGTGGAGTGGAGCTGAATGGTGTGTAGTGGAATGGAATGAAATGGAATGGAATGGAATGGAATGGAGTAGAGTGGAATGGAGTGAAGTGGAATGAACTACAGTGCAATGGAATGGAATGGAGCAGGGTGGAATGGAGTGGAGTGGAATGGAATGGAGTGGATTGGAGTGGGAAGAAGAGAAATGGAATAAAATGGAATGGAGTGAAGTGGAGTGGAATGGAGTGGAGTAGAGTGGAATGGAGTTGAAAGGTTTTGAGAGGTCGGGAAGGACATTAATGGAATGGAGTGGAGTGCAGTGGAGAGCACTGTAATGGAAAGGATTGGAAACGAGTGGAGTGGAATGGAGTGGAATTCAGCGGAATGGAGAGGAGGGGAATAGGTTGGAATTAAAAGGAGTGGAGTGGAGTGCAGTGGAATGGAATGGAGTAGAGTGGAAATGAGTGGATTGGAATGGACTGGAGTGGAGTGGAAGGTAATGGAATGGAACGAAGTGGAATTGAAAGGAGTGGAACAGAATGGAGTGGAATGGACGGGAATGGGGTGGTACGGAGTAGAGTGGAGTGGAATGCCATGGTATGGACTAGAATGGAGTGGAATGGAATGGAAAGCAATGAATTGGGGTGGAGTTGAAAGGACAGTAATGGAGTGGAATGGAATGGAATGGAGTCGAACGGAGTGAATTAGAATGGAGTGGATTGGAGTGGGTTGGAATGAAAAAGAATGAAGTGGAGTGGAATGGAAGGGAGCAGAACCAATCTGATTGGAGTGCATATGAGTGGAGTGCAGTGAAATGGAAAGCAATGGAGTGGAGTGGAATGGAATGAAGTGGATTGGAATGGATTGGAGTTGAGTGGAGTGCAGTGGAGTGTAATGGAGTGGAGCGGACTGGAATGGAGTTCAGTGGAATTAAATTGTTTTGAGTGCAGTGGCGTGGAATGGAGTGGAGTGGAATGGAATAGAGTGGAATGAAATTGAATGGAATGGAACGGAGTGGAATGAATTAGAGTGGAATGGAATAGAAAGGAGTGGAATGGAATGAAATGGAATGGAGTGGAGTGGAATTGAGTGGACGGGAGTGGAATGGATTGGAGTGGAATGGAACGGACTGGAATGGAGTTGAAGGCAATGGAGTGGAAAAGAATGGATTCGAATGGAAAGGAATGGATTGGAATGGAATGCAATGGAATGGAATGGAATAGAATGCAATGGAATGGAATGGAATAGAATAGAATGTAGTGGAGTGGGGTAGAATGGCGGGGAATGCATTGGAATTATTCAGATTGGAATGGAACGGAATGGAATGGAGTGCAGTGGAGTGGAATAGATTGGAGTGGAGTGGAATGGATTGGAGAGGTGTGGAATGGAATGGAATGGAAAATATTGGCAGGGGGTGGAATGGCGTGGAGTGTAGTGGAGTGGAATGGAACGGAGAGGACTGGAATTGAGTGGAGCGGAGTTGAATGGAGTGGAAAGAACAGGACTGGTGTGGAGTGCAGTGGAGTGGAATGGAATGGAGTGGAATGGAAAGGATTGGAAAGCAGTGGAGTGGAGTGGAGTGCAATGGAACTGAGTAGAACGGAGTGGACTGGAGTATAGTGCAATGGAAAAGAATGGGATGCAGTGGAATGTAATGGAAAGGAATGCAATGGGGTGGAATGGTATGGAATTGAGTGGAATGGAGTGGAATGACATGCAATGGAATGGAGTGGAGTGGAGTTGAATAGAATGGAATGGATTGGAATGCAGTGGAGTGGAGTGGAGTGGATTTGAATAGAATGGAATGGATTGGAATGCAGTGGAGTGGAGTGAAATGGAATGGAATGGGGCGGAGTGGATGGGAGTGGAATGGAATGAAATGCAATCGATTGGAGAGGGTTAGAGTTGAGTGGAATGGAATGGAGTGAAATGGCATGGACTGGAGTGGAGTGGAATGGTATCGAATGCAGTGGAAAAGAAGGGAATGGAAATGAGTGTAATGGAATGGAGTGGAGTGGAAAGGAGTGCAATAGAGTGGACTGGAGTGGAGTTCATTGAAATGGAATGGTATGGAGTGGAAGGAAGTGGAGTGGACTGGAATGGGGTGGAATAGAGTGGAATGGAGTGGAATGGAATGGAGTGGAAAGGAACGGAATTCAATGGAATGGAATGGAGTAGAATGGAATGGAACGGAGTTGGGTGGAGTGTGGAATAGAATGGAGGGGAATGGAATTGAATGGAGTGTAGTGGAATGAAATCGAATGGAGTGGAAAGGAATGCAATGGAAAAGAGTGGAATGGAATGAAATGGAATGGAGTGGAATGGAATGGAGTGGAGTGGAATGGAGTGCAATGGAATGGAGTGGACTGGAGTGGGTTAGAATGGAAATGAAAGGAGTGGAGTGGAAGGGAGTGGAAAGGAAGGGAATGGAATGGAGTGGATAGTAGTTGAGTGGAGTGGAGTGGAGTGAAAAGGAATGGAATATATTGGAATGGAGTGGAATGGGGTGGAATGGAGTGGAGTGGAATGGAATGGATGTGATTGGAATGGATTGGAAAGGAATGGGCAGTAGTGCAGCAGAATGTAATGGAATGGAGTGTACTGGAGTGCAGTGGACGGGAATGAAGTGGAAGGGAGTTAAATGGAGTGGAATGGAGTGGTATGGAATGGAATGAAGTGGAGTGGAGTGGAGTGGAGAATAAAGGAGTGAAGGGGAGTGGGATGGAATGGAATGGAGTAGATTGGAATGGAGTGGAGTGGAGAGGAAAGGAGTGGAATGGAATGGAGTGGAATTAAATGTATTGTAGTGGATAGGAATGGAGTGGAATGGAATGGAATGGAGTAGAGTGCAGTGGAATGGAGTGAGGTGGACAGGAGTGGAAATGACTGTAGTGGATTGGAATGGTATTGAATGCAGTGGAGTGGATTGCAATGGAATGGAATGGAGTGAAATTCAATGGAATGGAAAGTATTGGAATGGAATGGAGAGGAGTGGAATGGAGTGCAATGGAATGGAGTGGAGTGGAGTGGAGAGGAATGGAATGGAATGGATTAGAGTTGAATGGAGTGGAATGGAATGGAGTGGAATGGAGTGGAGTGGACTGGAATGGGGTGGAGTGCAATGGAATGGACTGGAATGGACAGGAATGGAATGGAATGGAGTGGAATGGAGTGGAGTGAAATGGAGTAGAGTGGAGCAGAATGGAATGGAGTGGAATGGAATGGAATGGAGAGGAAAGGAATGGAATGGAGTGGAAAGGAAAGGAATGGAATGGAATGGAACGGACTGGAGTGGAATGGAGTGGAATGGATTGGAATGGTATGGAGTGGAGTGGAATGGAATGGAATGCAGCAGAGTGGAGTGTAATGGAACAGAGTGGAATGGAATGGAATTCAGCGGATGGTAATGGAATAGAATGGAATGGTGCGGAGTGTAGTAGAATGCAGTGGAGTGGAATGGAATGGAGTAGACTCGAATGGAGTTGAGTGGAATGGAACGCAGTAGAATGGAAAGCAATGCAATGGAGTGGAGTGGAATCGAGTGGAGTGAAATGGAGTAGAGTCGAATGGAATGGATTTCAATGGAATGGAATGGAATGGAAAGGGGTGAAGTGGACTGGAATGAAGAAGAGTGCAGTGGAGTGCAATGGAGTGGAGGCGAATGGAATGGAATGGAATGGAGCAGAGTGGAGTGGAATGCAGTTGAGTGGAATGCAGTGGATTGGAGTGAAATGGAATGGAATGGAGGAGAGTGGAACGGAATGGAATGGAGTGGAGAGAACTGGAGTGGACTGGAGTGGATGGAGAGGTGTGCAGTGGAATGGAATTGAATTGAATGCACTTAAGTGGAATGGAATGGAGTGGAGTGGAATGAAATGTATTGGAGTAGAGTGCAGTGGCATGGAATGGATTGGACTAGAATTGAGTGGAGTGGAATAGAATGAAATTGAATGAAGTAGATTGGAGTGGAATGCAGTGTAGTGGAATTGACTGCAGTGCAGTGGAATGGAGTTGAATGGAATGGAGTGGAAATAAATGGAATGGAGTGGAGTGGAGTGGAGTTCAGTGGAGTGGAATGGAATGGAGTGTAATTGATTAGAATTGAATGGAGGGGAGTGCAGTGGAATGGAATGGAGTGGAGTGGTTTGGACTGGAATAGAGTGGAATGGACTGGAATAGAGTGGAATGGACTGGAATGGAGTGGAATTGAGTGGAGTGGAATGGAGTGCAGTTGAATGGAATGGAATTGAATGGAATGCAGAGGACAGGAGTGGAATGGAGTGGTATTTAGTTGTATGGAGTGGAATGGAGTGGAGTGCAGTGTAATGGAATTGAATGGAATAATATGGAGTCTAATGGATTGAAGTGGAATGAAATGGAATTAATCGGAGTGGAGTGCAGTGGAGGGGAATGTAGTGGAGTGGACTGGAATGCAGTGGAGTGGAAGGAATTGACTGGAATGTAATGGAATGTAACGGAATGGTGTGGAGTGTAGTGGAATTGTTTAGAGTGGAGTGGATTGGAGTACAGTGGAATGGAGTGGAATGGTGTGAAGTGGAATGGAATGCAATGTAGTGGAGTGAAGTGGAGTGGAATGGAGTGGAATGCAGTGGAGTGGAATGGAGTGAAATGTAATGGAGTCAAATGGAGTGGAATGGAGTGGATGGAGGGCAGTGCAGTGGAATGGAATGGAATTGAATGAAGTGGAGAGGAATGGAATGGAGTGGAATGGCAGGGAATGGAGTGGAGTGGAGTGGAATGGAATGGAGAGGAGTAAAAAGGTTTGGAATGCAATTGCATGAAATGAAATGGAACGGAATGGAATGGAGTGGAGTGGAGTAGAATGGAGTCCAGTGGAATGGAATGTAATGCAAATGAATGGATTTGAGGGGAGTGTAATGGAGTATAGTGGACTAGAATGGATTGGAGTGGAGTGAAATGAAATGAAGTGGAGTGGAATGAAGCGGAATGAAATGAAGTTGAATTAAATGGAATGAAGTGGAGGGGAGTGGAGTGGAATGAAATTGAATGGAATATAATGGAATGGAGTGGAGGGGACTGGAATGGAGTGGAGGGGAAGTGAGTGGAGTGAAATGGAGTAGAACGGAATGTAATGGAATGGAGTGCAATGGAATGGAATGGAGTGGAGTGGATTGGAAAGGAGTGGAATGGATTGGAATGGAGTTGGATGGAGTGGAATGGAAGGGAATGGAGCAGAGTGGAGTGGAATGGAGTATAGTGGAATGGAATGTAATGGAGTCGTGTGGAATGGAATGAAATGGAATGGAGCAGAGTGGAGTGGAATGGAGTGGAGTGGAAGGCAGTGCAGTGGGGTGAAATGGAATGTATTGGATTGGAGTGCAGTGGGATGGAATGTATTGGAGTGGTGTGTCATGGTGTGGATTAGAGTGGACTGGAATGGAGTGGAGTGAAAAGGAATGGAATGGAACAGAAAGGAATGTAATGGATGGGAGTGGAGTGGAGTGCAATGGAGTGGAGTGGAGTTTAAAGGATTGTAATGGAACGGAATGAAGTGTAGTGGAATGGATTGGAATAGAATGCAGTCGAGTGCAGTGGAATGGAATAGAATGGAGTCGAGTGTAACGGAGTGGAACAGAATGGAGTGGAATGGACTGGAATGGAGTGGAATAGACTGCAGTGAAATGGATTGGAATGGAATGGAATGCAATGGGGAGGAGTGAAGTGGAATGGAGTGAAATGGATTCGAACACAGTGGAGTGGAGGGTAGTGGAGAGGAATGCAGTGGAATGGAATGGAGGGCAGTGGAGTGGAATGGAATGCAATGGAGTGGAAAGGAATTAAGTGTAGTGGAGGAGAGTTTAGTGGAAACGGGTGGAGTGGACTGGAGTGGAGTTGAGTGGATGGAATGGAGTGGAATGGAAGGGAATGGAATGGAGTGGAGTGGACGGGAATAGAGTGGAGTGGAAGGAATGGAGTGGAATGAAATTTAATGGAATTGAATGGAATGGATTGGAGTGGAGTGGAGTGGAATGGAGTGGAGTGACGTGGAATGGAATGGAACGGAGTGGAGTGGAATGAAAAGGATTGGAGTGGAGTGGAACAGACTTGAATGGATTAGAATGGAATGGAGTTGAGTGGAATGGAATGCAGTGGAATTCAGTAGAGTGGAATGGAATGGAATATAGTTGAATGGAGAAGAATGGACTGGAGTGGAGTGCAATGTAGTGGAATGGAGTGGAATGGAATGGAATGGAATGGAATGGAATGCAATGGAAGCTGAGATTGTGCCACTGTGCTCCAGGTTGCCTGACAGTGGGAGATATTCTTGAATGATAGGAATGGAATGGAAGGCTGGGAAATAATGGAATGGAATGGAATGGAATGGAATGGAAAGGAGTGGAGCGGAATGGAATGGAGTGGACTGGAGTGGAATGGAGTGGAGAAGAGTGGAAAGGAGTGGAATGGAATGGAATAGATTGGAAAGGGGTGGAGTGGAGTGGAATGGACTGGAATGCAGTGGAGTGGTGAGGAATGGAGATTAGTGGAATGGAATGGAATGAAATGGAATGTAGTGGAGTGGAATGCAGTGGATAGGAGAGGAGTGGAGTTGAATGGAGTTGAATGGAGTGGAATGGAGCAGAATGGAGTGAGTGTAGTGGAGTGGAATCGAGTGGAATGGAATGGAGTGGATTGGAATGGAGTGGAATGGAGTGGAGTGGAGTGGAATGGAGTGGATTGGAGTGGATTAGAGTGGAGTGGAATGGAATGGAATGGAATGGAGTGGAATGGAATGGAGTTGAATGGAATGGAGTTCAATGGAGTGGAAAAGAGTGTGTTGGACTGGAGTGGAATCGAGTGGAATGGAGTGAAAAAGAATGGAATGCAGTGGAATGGAATTGAAAGTAGAGAAGTGTAATAGAAGGGACTGGAGTGGATTGGATTTTGGGTGGAATGGAGTGGAATGCAATGGAACAGATTGGAGAGGAGTGGAATGTAGTGGAGTGGAGTGTAATGGAGTGGATTAGAGTGGAAAGGAATGGAATGGAATGGATCAGAGTGAAGTGAAATGGAGTGGAGTGGAGTGGGTTGGAGTGGAGTGGAGTGGAGTGGGTTGGAGTGGAATGGAATGGAATGGAAATCAATGGAGTGGATTTGAATGGATTGGAGTGGAGTGGAATGGAATGGAATGTCTTGGAGTGGAAAGGAATGGAGTGGAGTGGAGTTGAGTGCATTGGAATCGAGTGAGATGGAAAGGAGTGGAGTAGAGAGGAATGGATGGAAAGGGAAAAGATTGGAGACGAATGGATTGGAATGGAGTGGATTGAAATTGAATAGAATGGAATGGAGTGGAGTGGGGTGGAATGGAGTGGAGTGAAGTGGAATGGAATTCAATGGAGGGGAATAGAGTGCAATGGAATGGAGTGATGTGGAGTGAAATGGAATGGCATGAGGCTGAGTGGACTGGATTGGAATGGAATGGAGAGGAATGAATTCGAATGGAGTGGAACTGAGGGGAGTGGAGTGGAGTGAAATTCTGTGAAATGGACTGGAATGGAGTGTACTGGAATGGAATGGATTGGAATGGAATTGAATGGAATAGAATGGAGTGGACTGGAGTCGAATGGAGTGGAGGCGAGTGCAATAGAGTGGAATGGAATGGAAAGGAATGGACTGGGGTCGAGTAGAGTGGAATGGAATGGACTGGATTGGACTGGATTGGAGTGGCGTGGAGTTGAGTGGCATGGAATGGAATGCAGTAGAATAGAATGGAATGGAGTGGAATGGAATGGATTGAAATGGAATAGAGTGAAGTGGAGTGGAACATATTGGAGTGGAGTGTAATGGAGTGGAGTAGATTGGAACGGAATGGAATGGAATGGATCGAAGGTGAGTGCAATGGAGTGGAGTGGAGCGGAGTGGAGAGGAATTGAATGGCGTGGAATAGAGTGAAGTGGATTGGAGTGAAATGGAATGGAATGGAATGGAATGGTGTTGAGTGGAATGGAGTGGAGTGGAGTGGAATGGAGTGGAATGGAATAGATTGGAATGGAATGGAGTGGAGTGGACTGGAATATATTGGAGTGGAGTTGACTGGAATACATTGGAGTGGAGTGGAGCGGAACGGCATGGAGTGGAGTCAAATTGAGTGGAATGGAATCGAGTGGACTGCATTAGAGTGTTGTTGAATGGAGTGGAATGGAGTGGAGTGGAATGAAATGGATTGTAGTGGGGTTTAATGGAGTGGAATAGAGTGGGATGGAGAGTAGTGCAGTGGAGTGGAAAGGAATGGAGTGAAATCAAATTGAATAAAATGGAATGTAGGGGAGTGGAGTGGAATAGAGTGGAGTGGAATGTAATGGAGTGGAATGGGAAGAAATGGAATGGCATGGAGTGGAGTGGAATGGCGTGGCGTGGAGAGGCATGGAGTGGAGTGGAGTTGAGTGGAATGGAATGGAATGGAATGGAATGGAATGGAATGGAGTGGAGTGGAATGGAGTGGAGTGGAGTGGAATTGAGTAGAGAGGAACCTAGTGGAATGGAATGGAGTAATATAGATTGGAATGGAATGTTATGGAGTGGAGTGGAATGGAATGGAGTGGAGTGCAATGCAGTTAAGTGGAATGGAGTGGAGTTTAGTGGAGTTGAGTGGAATGAAATGGAGTGGAGTGTAATGGAGTGGAATGGAATGGAATAAAATTGAATGGAGTGGAATGGAATGGAAGAGGAAATTGTTCCCCTGCGCTCCTAGTTTTCTGACAGTGTGTGATATTCTCGAAAGAAAGGAATGGAATAGAGTGCAGAGGAATGGACTGGAATGGAATGGAGTGGACTTGATTGGACTGGACTGCCGTGAAGTGGAGTGGAGAGGAATGTGGAGGAATGGAATGGGATGGAATGGAATGGAATGAAGCAGTGTGGAGTGGAGTGGAGTTTATTGCAGTGGAATGCAGCAGAATGGAATGGGATGGAGTGGAATGGAGTGTAGTGGAGAGTTGTGGAATGGAGTGGAATGGAATCGGAAGCAACGGAATGTAACAGAGCGGAGAAGAACGGAGCGCAGTGGAGCTGAGCAGAAGGGAACTTAACGGAACGGAATGGAACGGAATGGGAGCTGATTGTGCCACTGCACGCCAGGCTGGGTGACTGAGTGAGATACTCTTGAAAGAAAGGAATGTAATGGAATGCAGTGGAATGGAATAGAACGGAATGGAGTGGAGTGGATTGGGTTGAAGTGGAGTGGAGTGGAATGGAGAGGAATGGAATGGGATGGAATGCAATTAAATGAACTGGAGTAGATTGGGGTAGAGGGGAGTGCAGTGGAATTGAGTGGAATGAAACGGAATGCAGTGAAACAGAGTGGAGTGGAATGCAATGGAGTGAAGAGGAGTGGAATGAAGTGGAATGGAATGGGATGTAATGGAATGTAGTGGAGTGGAGTGGAATGGATGGAATGGAATGGTATGGAATGGAATGGAATGGAAGCGGAGATTGTGCCACTGTGCTCCTGGCTGGGTTACAGTGTGAGATAGTCTCAAAAGAAAGGAATGGAATGGAATGCAGTGGAACGGACTGGAATGGAATGGAGTGGGCTGGAGTGGAGTGAGGTGGAGTGTAGAGGAATGTAGAGGAATGGAATGGGATGGAATGGAATGGAATGAAGTGGTGTGGAGTGGTTTGGAGTGTATTGCAGTGGAATTGAGCAGAATGGAATGGAATGGGTTGGAGTGGAATGGAGTGTAGTGGCGAGGTGTGCATTGGAGTGGAATGGAATCCGAAATAATGGAATGGAATGGAGTGGAGTGGAACGGAATGTAACGGAGCAGAGCAGGGCACAGTGGAGCTGAGCAGAAGGGAACTTAATGAAAGGGAACGGAATGGAATGGGAGCTGATTGTGCCACTGCCTGTCAGGCAGGGTGACAGAGTGAGATACTCTCAAAGGAAAGGAATGTAATGGAATGCAGTGGAATGCAATAGAATGGAATGGAGTGGAGTGGATTGGGTTGAAGTGGAGTGGAGTGGAATGGAGAGGAATGGAATGGGATGGAATGGAATGAAATGAAGGGGAGTGGAGTGTGACACAGGGGAGTGCAGTGGAATGGAGCGGATTGAAATGGGATGGAGTGAAATAGAGTGGAGTGGAGTGCAATAGAGTGAAGAGGAGTGGAATGGAGTGGAATGAATTGGAATGGAATCAGATGTATTTAATTGTAGTGGAGTGGAGTGGAGTGGAACAGAGTGGAATGGAATGGAACATAATTGAATGGAATGGAAAGGAAAGGAATGGAATGGAATAGAATGCAATGGATTAGAATGGAATGCAATGGAATGTTCACTTGTAATGTGAGATGAGATTCTGCCGCTGCAGTCCCGCCTGGGTGACACAGTGATATCCTGTCGAAAGAAAGTAATGGAAGGTAATGGAGTGAAATTGAGTTGAATGGAAAAAAGTGGAGAGGAGTGGAGTGGAGTCGAGTGGAATGGAATGGTCTGGAATGGAGTTGAATGCAATGGGATGGAGTGGAATGGAATGGAGTGTACTGGAGTGGAGTGGATTGAAATTGAATGCAATAAAATGGGATGGAATGGAATGCAATCTAATGGTGAAAAGAAATGTGAGCTGAGATTGTGCCACTGAACTCCAGGCTTGGTGACACAGTGAGATCCTGTGGAAAGAAAGAGAGTGAATGATATGGAGTGGAATGGAATAGAGTGGAGTGGAATGGAATGGAGTGGAGTGGAATGGAGAGGAGTGGAAGGGAGTGGAGTGGAGGGGAGTGGAATGGACTGGAGTGGAATGGAATGGAATGGAATGGAATGGAATGGAATGAAGAAATATGGGCTGAGATATTGTCACAGCACTGCAGCCTGTGTGACAGAGGGAGATCCTGTCGAAATAAAGGAGTGGAATTGAAAGGATTGGAATGGAATGGAATGGAATGGTTTGGAGTGGAGTGGAGAGGGGTGGAATGGAATGGAGTGGAGAGGAGTGAATTGAATGGAGTGCAGTGGAGTCGAATGGTGTAGAAAGGAATGGAGTGGAATGAAGCTGAACGGAGTAGAATGGAGTGGAGTAGATTGGAGTGGAATGGACTAAAATGGAGTGGAGTGGAATAAAACGGAATGGAATGGAGAGGAGTGGAGTGGAATGGAGTAGAATGAAGTGGAGGAGAGTGATGTGGAGAGGAGCGGAATGGAAAGGAATTGAATAGACTGAAATGGAATGGAGTGGACTGGATTGAAATGGAATGGAATGCAATAGAAAAGAATGGAATGGATTTCGGTGGAGTGGAGTGGAATGGAATGGATTGGAGTGGAATGTATTGGAGTGGAGTGGAGTGGAACGGAGTGGAGTGGAGAGGAGTGGAATGGAATGGAGAGGAACGGAATGGGTTGGAATTTAGTGAAGTAGAATGGAGTGGTGTGGAGGGGAAAATAGTGGAATTGAATGGACTGGAATGGA
Organism: Pongo pygmaeus; assembly: GCF_028885625.2. Lineage (NCBI taxonomy): Eukaryota > Metazoa > Chordata > Mammalia > Primates > Hominidae > Pongo > Pongo pygmaeus. Next base: position 3,468,566 of record NC_072388.2, on the reverse strand, counting down.
ATGGAGTGGATTGAAGTGGAGTGGACTGGAGTGGAATTCAATGGAATGGAACAGACTGGACTGGAATGGAGTGGAATGGAGTGGAATGGAATGGAATGGGATGGAGTGGAATGGAGTCGACTGGAATGGAGTGGAATGAAATGGAATGGAATGAAATGCAATGGAGTGAAGTGGAATGGACAGGAGTGGAGAAGAATGGAGTGGATTGGAATGAAACGGAATGGAATAGAGAGGAATGGAGTGAAATGGAGTACAATGGAATTGTGGGAGGGAAGTGGAGTGGACTGAAATGGAATGGAATGGAATGGAATGGATTGGAATGGAGTGGAGTGGAGTGAAATGGAGTGGAATGGAATAGAATGGAATGAAGTGGAGTGCAGTGGAGTGGAATGGAGTGGAATGCAATGCAATGGAATGTAGTGAATTGGAGTGGAATGGAGTGGAATGGAATGGAGTGCTGTTGAATGAAACGGAATGGAATTTAGTGGACTGGAATGGAGTGCAGTGGAGTGGAATGGAGTAGTGTGGAGTGGAATGCACTGGAGTGGAGTGTAATCGAATGAAATGGAATGGAGTGCAGTGGAGTGAAGTGGAAAGGAGTGGAGTGTAGTGGAATACAGTCGAATGTAATGGAGTGGAGTGGAGTGGTGTGGAACGCAATGGAATGGAGTGGCCTGGAATGGAATGGAATGGAGTCGAGTGGAATGGAATGGAGAGGAAAGCACAGGAATGGAATGGAATGGAGTGGAATGGAGATGAGTGGAGTGCATTGGAATGTAGTGGAGTGGAGTGGAAAGCAATGGAATGGAGTGGAGTAGAAAGGAATGAAATGTAGTGGAAAGGAGTGGAATGGAATGGAGTGGAATGGCATGCAGTGGATTGGAGTGGAAAGGAGTGGAATGGAATGAAGTGGAACGGAATGGAGTGGAATGCAATGGAGTGGAGTGGAGTGGAAAGGAGTGCAATGGAATGGAATGAATTGGAGTGGAATGGAGTGGAAAGGCGTGGAACGGAGTGGAGTGGAATGGAATGGAATAGAGTGGAGTGGAGTGGAGTGGAATGTAATGGAGTGGAATGGCATGGAATGGAGTGGAGAGGCTTGGAGTGGAGTGGAATGAATTGGAGTGGAGTGGGGTGGAGTGGAATAGAATGGAGTGAAATGGAATGGAATGGAATGGAATGGAATGCAAGCTGAGATTGTGCCAATGCACATCAGGCTGAGTGACAGAGTGAGATACTCTCGAAAGAAAGCAATGGAATGGAATGCAGTGTAATGGAGAGGAATGGAATTTATTGGATTGGAGTGGAGTGTAGTGGAGTGAAGTGGACTGGAGTGGAATGGAGAGGAATAGAATGACATGAAGAGGAGTGGAGCGGAGTGGAGTGGAGTGCAGAAGAATGGAGTGGAATGGAATGGGATGCGGTGGAATGGAGTGGAGTGGTGTGCAGTGGAGTGGCATAAAGTGGAATGGAGTGGAATGGAATGGGATGTGAGGGAATGTAGTGTTGTGGATTGGAGTGGAACTGAAAGGAAGAGAACATAACGTAGTGAAGCGGAATGGAATGGAACGGAATAGAATGGAATGGAATGGAACGTAACAGGACTTGAGATTGTGCCAGTGCACTCCAGGCTGGGTGACAGAGTGAGATACCCTTGAAAGAAAAGAATGTAATGGAATGCAGTGGAATGGTATGGACTGGAATGGAGTGGAGTGGGGTGAAATGGATGGAAGTGGAGTGTAGTGGAGTGAAGTGGAGTGGAGTGGAATGGAGAGGAATAGAATGGGATGGAATGGAATGGAATGAAGTGGAGTGGAGTTTGGTGAAGTGGAGTGCAGTGGAATGTAGACGAATGGAATGGGAGGGAGTGGAATCGAGTGCAGTGGAGTGCAGTGGAGTGGATACGAGTCGAATGGAGTGGAAAGCATCAACTGTAATGGAATGTAGTTGAGTGGAAAAGAGTGGAGTGGAACGGAGTGGAATGGAATGGAATGGAATGGAATGGAATGGAATGGAATGGAACGGAATGGAATGGAGTGGAATGGAATGGAACGGAATGGAATGGAGTGGAATGGAAGGAACGGAATGGAATGGAGTGGAATGTAGTGGAACGGAATGGAATGGAATGGAATGGAATTTAATGGAAAGCTAACGAATGCAATGGAATAGAATGCAATGCAGTGAAAAGTTGACATGTAATGTGAGCTGAAATTGTGCCACTGTACTCCAGCCTGAGTGACTCAGTGATATCCTGACAAAAGAAAGTAATAGAACACATTGGAGTGAAATGGAATGTAATGGGTTGCAGTGGAGTGGCGTGAAGTGGAGTGGAGTGGAATGGAGTCGAACGGAACGGGATGGAGTAGAATAAAATGGAGTGGAGTGGAGTGGAGTGGAATAGAATGGAATGGAATGGGTTGGAATGGAATGCAATGGAATGGTGAAAAGAAATGTGAGCTGAGATTTTGACAATGCACTCCAGCATTTGTGACAGAGTGATATCTTTGGAAAGAAAGGAATGGAATGGAATGGAGAGTGATGAAGTTGATTGCAGTGGAGTGGAGTGGAATGGAATGGAACGGATTGAAAGGGAAGGGATTGGAGTGGAATGGAGTGGAAAGGATTGGAATGGAGTGGAGTGGAGTGGTGTCGAGTGGAATTGAGAGGACTGAAGTGGATTGGAGTGGAATGAAGTGGAGTGGAGTGGTGAGGAGTGGAAAGGTGGGGAATGGAATGGAGTGGAGTGGAATGGAGTGGAGTGGAATGGACGGGGGCAGAATGGAATGGAATGGAATGGAATTAAGAAATGTGAGCTGAGATTGTGCCACTGAACTTCAGTCTTTCTGACAGAGTGAGGTCCTGAGGAAAGAAATGAACGGAATGGAACGGAGTGGAATGCAATGAAATGTAGTGGATTGGAGTGGTGTGGAGTGGAATGGAGAGTAGTTGAATGGATTGGAGTGGAATGAGGTGAAATGCAATGGAGTATTGTGGAATGGAGTGGAGTGGAATAGAGCGTCATGGAATGAGATGAAAGGGAATGGTATGTCATGGAATGCAGTGGACTTAAGTGGAGTGGAGTGGACGGTAGTGTAGTGGAGTGGAGTGGAATGACACAGCATAGAGTGGAAGGGAATGTAGTGCATGGGAGTGGAGTGGAGTGGACTGGAATGGAATGGAACAGTATGGAATGGAGTGGAGTGGAATGGAGTGGAGTGGAGTGGAATGGAATGGAGTGGAAAGGAATGGAGTGTAGTTGAGTGGAGTAAAGGGGAGTAGAGTGTAATGGAATGAAGTGGAATGGAATGGAGTGGATTGAAGTGGAATAGAGTGGATTGGAGTGGAATGCAATGGAATGGAGTGGACAGGAATGGAGAGGAATGGAGTGGAATACAATGGATTGGAATAGAATGGAGTGGAACGGGGTGGAGTGGAATGGAGTGGAATCTAATGGATTGGAATGGAATGGAATGGAATAGAATATAATGGAATGGAATGGAGTCGACTGGAATGGAATGAAGTGGAAAGCACAGGAATGGAATGAAATGGAGTTGAGTGGAGAGAGGAGGAGTGGAGAGGAGTGGAGTGGATTGGAATGGAGTGGAGTGGAGTGGAATGAAGTGGAATGGAATGGAAAGGAATGAAGTGAAATGCAATGGAATGGAATGGAGTGGAGTGGAGTTCAGTGGAAGGGAGAGGAGTCGAATGGAGTGGAATGGAATAGAATGGAATGGAGTGGAGTGGAATGGAATGGAATGGAGTGAAGTGGAGTGGAGTGGAAAGTAGTAGAATGGAGTGGAGTGGAGTGGAATGGAGTGGAATGGAATGGAATGAAATCAGGTGGAATAGATTGGAATAGAATGGAAGGGAATGGAGTGGAAGGAAAGGGGTGTAATGGATTGGAGTGGAATGGAGTGGAATGCAGTGGAGTAGAGTGGAATGGAATGGATTAGAATGGATTGGAATGGATTACAATGGAGTGGAATTGAATTGAAAGGAATGAAGTAGAATGCAACGGAATGGAATGGAGTGGAGTGGAGTGGAATGGAGGGAAGTGGAGTGGAATGGAGTGCTGTGGAGTGGAATGGAGTGGAATGGAATGGAATGGAAAGGAATGGAGTGGAGTGGAGTGGAATTGAGTGGAGTGGAATTGAATAAAGCAGAGTGGAGTGGAATGGAATGGAGTTGAATGAAGTCTAGTGGAGTGGAATGGAGTTTAGTGGTACGGAACGGAATGGAATGGAATGGAATGCAATCGAGCGGATTGGAGCAGAGTGGATTGGAAAGGAAAGGAACGGAGTGGAATGGATTGGAATGTGAGCTGAGATAGTGCGACTGTGCTCCAGGCTGCGTGACAGGGTGAGATACTCTCGAAAGAAAAGAATGGAATGAAATGCAGAGGAATGGAATGGAATGGAATGGAGTGGACTGGAGTTGAGTTTAGTGGAGTGAAGTGGAGTGGAGTTGAATGGAGAGAAATGGAATGGAAAGGAATGCAATGGAATGATGTGGAGCGGAGTTGGGTGGAGGGGAGTGCTGCAGAATGGAGAGGAATGGATTGGGATAGATTGGAATGGAGTGGAGAGGAGTGCATGGGAGCTGAGTGTAGTGGAATGGAGTGGAATGGAATTGGATGTAATGGAAGGTAGAGGAGAGGACTTCAGTGCAGTGGAACTGAGTGAAATGGAATGGAATTGAATGGCATGGAATGTCATGGAATTCAATGGATTTCAATGGAATGCAATGGAATAGAACGCAGTGAAATGGAAAGTTGACAGGTAATGTGAGCTGAGATTGTGTCACTGCACTCCAGCCTGCGTGACGTAGTTATATCCTGTTGAAAGAAAGGAATGGAAAGCAATAGAGTGATATGGAATGGAACAGAGTGGATTGGAGTGGAGTCGAGTGAAACGGAATGGAATGGAATGGGATGGAATGGAATACAATGGAATGGTGAAAGGAAATGTGAGCTGAGATTGTGCCACTTCACTGCAGCCTTTGCGACAGAGTGAGATACAGTGGAAAGAAAGGAATGGAAAAGAATGGAATGGAATGGAATGGAATACAATGGAATGGAGTGGACTGGAAGGGAGTGAAGGGGAGTGGAGTGGAAAGGAGAGGAATGGAATCGGATGGAATGGAATGGGTGAAGTGGAGTGGAGTGGGGTGGAGTGGATTGCAGTGGAATGGAGCAGAATGGAATGGAATTGAGTGAAATGGAGTGGAGTGGAGTGCAGTTGAGTGGAGAGGAGTGGAATGGAGTGGAAAGGAATCGGGTGGAATGGAATCGGATATAATGGAATGTAGTTGAGTGGAGTGGAGTGAAACGGAGTCGAACGGAACGGAACGGAATGGGACAGAATGGAAAGGAACAGAATGGAATGGAGGGAGAAATCTGTGCTGAGATTGTGCTACAGCGCTATACATTGTGTGATAGAAGCAAATGGATTGCACCGGAGGGGAGTGGAATTGAGTGGAATGGAATGGAGGTGAATGGAATGGAATGGAGTGGATTGGAGCAGAGAAGAACGGGACGGAAAGGAACAGAAAGGAAAGGACCGGAATGCAATGGAATATGAGCTGATATTGTGTCATTGCGATCCAGGCTGGGTGACAGAGTGAGATACTCTCGAATGAAAGGAATGGAATGGAATGCAGTGGAACGGAATGCAATGGAAAGGAGTGGACCGGAGTGGAGTGGATTGGGGTAAAGGTGAGTGGATTGGAATGGAGTGGAAAGGAAACGGATGTAATGGAATGAAGTGGAGTGGAGTGGGATGGAGTGCAGTGCCGTGGAATGGAGCGGAATGGAATGGGGTGGAGTGGAATGAAGTGGGGTGCAGTGAAGTGCAGAGGAGTGGAATGTAGTGGAATATAATCGGATGTAATGGAATGTAGTGGAGTGGAGTGGCGTGGAGTGGAATGGAGTGGAATGGAGTGGAATGGCATCAGATGTAATAGAATATAGTGGACTGGAGTGGAGTGGAGTGGAACAGAGAGGAATGGAATGCAATTCAATGGAATGGAATGGATTGGAATGGAATGGAATGGAAAGGAATGTAGCAGAATGGAATGGAGTGGAGTGGAGTGGAGAGGAATGGAGTGGAATGGAATGGAGTGGAATAGAAAGGAGTGGATTGGAATGGAGTGGAGTGGGATGGAGTGCAGTGGAGTGGAGTCGAACTGAGTGGAATGGAATGAAATGGAGTGGAAAGGAGTGGAATGCAGTGGAGTGGAGTAGAGTGGAGTGGAGTGGAGTGCAGTGGAATGAAGTGGAATAGAATGGAGTGGAGTAGAATGGAAAAGAATTGAATGGAATGCAGTAGAATGAAGTGGAGTGGAGGGGAGTGGAGTGGTGTGGAATGTAGTAGAGTGGAATGGTGTGGAATGGAATGGAGTGGAATGGAATAGAATGGAATGGAGTGGAATGGAATAGAATGGAGTGGAGTGGAATGGAATGAAATACAGTGGAATGGAATGGATTGGAGAGGATTGGAATGGAGTGGAATGGAGTGGAATGGAGTGGAATGGATTGGAATGAAATGTAATGGAGCAGATTGGACCGGAGTGGAGCAGAGCAGAATGGAACAGAACGGAACAGAATGGAAGAGAATGGAATGCAATGTGAGCTGAGATTGTCCCACTGCACTCCAGGTTGTGTGAAAGAATGAGATACGTTCAAAAGAATTGAATGCAATGGAAGCAGTGGAATGTAAAGGAATGAAACGGAGTGGACTGGAGTGGAGGGTAGTGGAGTGGAGTGGAATGGAGAAGAAAGGAATGGGATAGAATGGAATGGAATGAAGTGGAGTGGAGAGGGGTGGAATGGAGTGGAATGGAGTGGAATGGCATCGGATGTAATGGAATGTAGTGGACTGGAGAGGAGTGGAGTGAAACAGTGGAATGGAATGGAATGGAATTCAATGAAATGGAATGGAATGGAATGGAATGGAAAGGAATGGAATTGAATGGAGTGGCATGGAGTGGAATGGAGTACAGAGGAATGGAGTGGAATGGAATGGAGAGGAATGGAATGGAGTGAATTGGAGTGGAGTATAGTGGGGTGGAGTGGATTGGAGTGTAGTGGAGTGGGGTGGAGTGGAGTGGAGTGGAGTGGAATGGAGTGGAATGGAATGCAGTGGAGTGGAATGGAATGGAATGGAGTGGAGTGGAATGGAATGGAATGGAATGGAATGGAGTGGAATGAAGTGGAATGGAGTGGAGTGGAATGGAGTGGAGTGGAATGGAGTGGATGGAATGGAGTGGAGTGTTTGTTGTTAAATGGAATGAAGTGGAATGGAATGGAATGCAGTGGATGGAATGGAATGGAATGGAATGACGTGGGATTTGGTGGAGGGGAGGAGAGTTGAGTGGAGTGGATTGGAGTGGAATGGAGTGGAAAGGACTGAATGGAGTGGAACGGAATGGATGGAGTGGAATGGAATGGAGTGGAATGGAGTGGAATGGAATGGAATGGAATGGATTGCAGTGGGGTGGAATGGAGTGGAGTGAAGTGGAATGGAGTAGAATGGAATTGAATGTAATGAAATGGAGCAGATTGAGACGGAGTGGAGCAGAGCAGAATAGAACGGAACAGAATGGAAGAGAATGGATTGGAATGTGAGCTGAGGATTTGCCACTGTGCTCCAGGCTGTGTAACAGAGTGAGATACTCTCGAAAGAATGGAATGCAATGGAGGCAGTGGAATGGAATGGAATGAAATGGATTGGAATGAAGTGGAGTGGAATAGGGTTGAATTGAGTGCAGTGGAATGGAGTGGAAGGGAAAAGGATGGAGCGGAATGGAGTGGAGTGGAGTGGGTTGGAATGGAGCAGAATTGAGTGGAATGGCATCAGATGTAATGGAATGTAGTGGACTGGAGGGGAGTGGAGTGCAAAAGAGTGAAATTGAATGGAATTCAATGAAATGAAACATGGAATGGAATGGAGTGGAATGGAATGGAATGGAATGGAATGGAATGGAAAGGAATGGAATGGAAGGGAGTGTCATGGAGTTGAGTGGATTAGAGAGGAATGGAATGGAGTGGAATGGACTGGAGTGGATTGGAGTGAAGTGGAGTGAAGTGGAGTGGGTTGGAGTGGATTGGATTGTAGAGGAGTGGGGTGGAGTGAAGTGGAGTGGAGTGGAATGGATTGGAATGGAGTGGAATGGAGTGGAATGGAGTGGAACGCAGTGGAGTAGACTGGAGTGGAGTGGAATGAAGTGGAATGGAATGAGTGGAGTGGAATGGAATGAAATAGAATGGAGTGGAATGCAGTGGAGTGGATTGGAGTGGAGTAGAGTGCAATGGAGTGGAGTGGAATGATGTGGAGTGTAATGTTGTTGAATGGAAAGGAGTGGAACTGAATAGAATGGAGAGGAGTGGAATGGAATGGAATGGCGTGGGGTTTAGTGGAGTGGATTAGAGTTGATTGGAGAGGATTGGAGTGGAATGGAGTGGAGAGGACTGAAATGGAGTGGAATGGAATGGAATGGAGTGGAATGGAATGGAATCTAATGAACTGTAGTGGGGTGGAATAGATTGGAGTGAAGTGGAATGGAGTATAATGGAATGGAAGGTAATGGCATGCAGTGGATTGGAGTGGAGTGGAGCAGAGCGGAATGGAATGGAACAGAATGGAAGAGAATGGATTGGAATGTGAGCTGAGATTTTGCCACTGCGCTCCAGGCTGTGTGACAGAGTGAGATACACTCGAAAGAATGGAATGCCATAGAGGCAGTGGAAAGGAATGGATTGAAATGGAGTGGAATGGGGTGGATTGGAATGGAGTCAAGTGGAGTAGAGTGTAATAGTGAGGAATGGAATGGGATGGAATGGAATGGAATGAAGTGGAGTGGAATGGGTTTTAATGGAGTGCAGTGGAATAGAGCGGAACGGAACTGGATGGAGTGGAATGCAGTGGAGTGGAATACAGTGGAGTGGAGAGGAGTGAAATGGACTGGAAGGGAATAGGATGTAATGGAATGTAGTGGAGTGGAACGGCGCGGAATGGAATGGAATTGAATTGAATGGAATGGAATGGAATGGAGAGGAATGCAATGGAATGCCACTGAATGCAGTGTAATAGAATGCAATACAATGGATTGACGTATAATGTGAGCTCATATTGTGCCACTACACTCCAGCCTGGGTGACACAGTAAAATTCTCTCGAAAGAAAGGAAAGGAATGCCATGGAGTGAAATGCAATGGAATGGAATGGAATGACGTGGAGTGGAGTTGATTATAGTGGAATGGAGTTGAATGGAAAGGGATGGAGTGGAATGGAATGGAGTGTATTGGAGTGGAGTGAAATAGAATGGAATGGAGTGGGATGGAATGGAATGCAATGGAATGGGGAAAAGAAATGTGAGCTGAGATTGTGCCACTGCACTCCAGCCTTTATGACAGAGTGAGATCCTGTGGAAAGAAAGGAATGGAATAGAATGGAGTGGAATGGAACACAATGGAGTGGAGTGGAGTGAAATAGAATGGAGTGGAATGGAATGGAGTGGAGTGGATTATGGAGTGGAATGGAGTGGAATGGAATGGAGTGGAATGGAATGAACTGGAGTGGAATAGAGTGCAGTGGAATGGAGAGAATTGGAGTGGAGTGGAATGGAATGGAGTGGAATGGAATATACTGGAATGGAATGGATTGGAATGGAATGGAATGGAATGAAGAGATGTGTGCTGAGATTCTGCCACTGCACACCAGACTGGGTGACAGAGTAAGTTCATGTCAAAGAAAGGAATGGAATGGAATGAGGTGGAATGGATTGGATGGAGAGGAGTGGAGTGTGGTGGAGTGTGAAGGAGTGGAATGGAATGGGATGGAATGGAATGGTGTGGAGTGGACTGAATGGAGTGGAGTGGAGTGGAATGGATTGGATTTCAGTGGAGTGGATTGGAGTGGTGTGGAATGGAATGGAATGGAGCGGTGTGGAATGCAATGGAATGGAATGGAATGGAATGGAATCGGATGTAATGGGATGTAATGGAATGTAGTGGAGGGGAGTGGAGTGGAGTGGAACGGAGTGGAATGCAACGGAACGGAACAGAACGGGACGGAATGGAACAGAACAGAACGGAATGGAGAAATGTGTGCTGAGATTATGCCACTGCGCTAGAGCCTGTGTGACAGAGGGATATCCTGTCGAAAGAAAGGAGTGGAATGGAATGGAATGGAATTAAATGGAATAGAATGGACTGGAGTGCAGCGAAATGGTATTGAGTGGCATGGAATGGAATGGAATGGAATGGAATGGAATGGAATGGAGCGGATTGTAGCAGAGCAGAAAGGAATGGAGTGGAATGGAATGAAATGGAATGGAATGTTAGCTGAATTTGTGCCACTGCCCTCCAGGCTGGGTGACAGAGTGAGATACTCTCGAAAGAAAGGAATGGAAGGGAATGCAGTGGAATGGAGTGGATTGGAGTGGAGTTTAGTGGAGTGAAGTGGAATGTAATGGAAAGGAGTGGAAAGGAATGGAGTGGAGTTTAGGGGAATGGAGTGGGCTGGAGTGGAATGCAGTGGAGTAGAGTGGAATTGAATGGAATGGACTGGAGTGGAATGGGATGGCGTGTAGTGGAGTGTAGTGGAGTGGAATGGAATGAAATGGAATGGACTGGAGTGGAAAGGAGTGGAGTGGATTGGAGTGGAATGGAATGGAATGGCGAGGAATGGAGTGGAATGGAGTTGAGTGGAATGTAGTGGAATTGAATGGAATGAAATGGAATGGAATGGAATGGAAAGGAATGGAATGGAATGCAATGGAGTAGAGTGGAGTGGAGAGCAGTGGAGTGGAATGGAATGGAATGGAATGGAATGGAATGGAATTGAAAGGAAGCTGAGTTTGTGACACTGCATTCCAGGCTTGGTGACAGAGAGAGATACTCTCGAAAGAAAGGAATGCAATGGAATGCAGTGGAATGGAATGGAAAGGAATGGAGTGGACTGGACTGGGGCAGAGTGGACTGAAGTGGAGTGAAGTGGAATGGAGACGAATGGAATGGGATGGAATGGAATCGTATGAAGTGGAATAGAGTAGAGTGGTGTGGAGAGAGGTGTAATGGAGCAGAATGGAATGGAACGGAGTGAAATGAAGTGGAGTGGAGTACAGGGGAGTGGAGAGGAGTGGAATGGATTGGAATGGCGTTGGATATAATGGAATGTAGGTGAGTGGAGTGGAACGGAACGGAATGAAACAGAGTGGAGCAGAGTGAAGTGGAGTGGAATGGAATGGAACCGAACAGAAGGGAGCGGGAGCTGAGATTGTGCCCCTGCACTCCAGGCTGAGAGACAGTGAGATACACTCGAAAGAAAGAAACAGAATGGAATGCAGTGGAATACAATGGAACGGAATGCATTGGAGTGGAGTGGAATGGAACGAAGGGGAGTGGAGTTGAACGGAGAGGAAGGGAATGGGATGGAATGGATTGAATTGATGTGGAGTGGAGTGGGGTGGAGTGGAGTACACTGGAATGGGAAGGAGTGGAATGGAGTGGAGTGGAGTGGACTTAAATAGAATGGAAGGGAATGGGATGGAATGGAATGCAATGGAATGGTGAAAAGAAATGTGAGCTGAGATAGTGTCACTGCACTCCAGCCTTTGTGACAGTGAGATTCTGTGTAAAGAAAGGAATGGAATGGCATGGAATGGAATGGAATGGAAAGGAATGGAGTGGAGTGGGGTGGAGTGGAATGGAGTGGAGTGGAGTGGTGTGGTGTGGACTGGAGTGGAGTGGAGTGGAGTGGAGTGGAACGTAAGGGAATAGAATTGAGTGGAGTGGAGTGGAGTATATTGGAATGGAATGGACTGGAATGGAATGGAATGGAATGAAGAAAAGTGTGCTGGGATTATGGTAATGCACTACAGCCTGTGTGACAGAGGCAGATGCATTCGAAAGAGAGTAGCAGAATGGAAGGGATTGGAATGGAATGGAATGGAATGGATTGGAGTGGAGTGGAGTGGTATTGAATGGAGTGGAGTGGAGTGCAGTGGAATGGAATGGAATAGAATGGTGAAGTGAAATCTGAGCTGAACTGTGCCAATGAGCACCACCCTGGGTGACAGAGTGAGATCCTGTCAAAAGAAAGGAATGGAATGGAATGGAGTGGAATGGAATGGAATGGAGTAGAGTGGAGTGGAGTGGAGTTGAGTGGAGTGGAGTGGAAAGGACTGGAAAGGAATGGAATGGAATGAAAGGAGTGGAGTTGACTGCAATGTAATGGAGTGGAGTGGAGAGGAGTGAAGTGGAGTGGAGAGGAGTGGAATGGAGTGGAATGGAATTGGATGTTACGGAATTTAGTGGAGTGGAGTGGAATGGAATGGAACAAAACAGAATTGAATGGAATGGAATCGAGAAAAGTGCGCTGAGATTGTCCCACTGCGCTACAGCCTGTGTGACAGAGGGAGATACAGTTGACAGAAAGGAGTGGAATGGAAGTGATTGGAATGGAATGGAATGGATTGGAGTGGAGCAGAGTAGAATTGAGGGGAGAGGAGTAAAGTGCAGTGGAATGAAATGGAAAGGAAGGGAATGGAATAGAAAGGAATGGTATGTTGAAATGAAATGTGAGATGAGATTGTGTCACTGCACTCCAGCGAAGGTGACGCAGTGATAACCTGTCGTAAGAAATGACTGCAATGCAATGGAGTGAAATGGAATGGAATGAAATGGAATGGAGTGGAGTGGAGTATAGTGCAGTAGAGTGGAGTGGAGTGGAGTATAGTGCAGTAGAGTGGAGTGGAGTGGAGTATAGTGCAGTAGAGTGGAGTGGAGTGGATTGGAGTGCAAAGGAATAGAGTGGAGTGGAATTGAGTGGAGTGTGCTGGAGTGGAGTGGATTGCAGTGCAATGGAGTGGAGTGGAATGGAATGGAGTGGAATGGAAAGGAATGTAGTGGAGTGAATGGACTGGAATGGAATGGAGTGGAATGGAAAGGAATGGAGCGGAGTGAATGTAATGGAATGTAATGGAGTGGGGTGGAGTAGAGTGCAGTGGAGTGTAGTTGATTGGAGTGGAGAGGAATGGAAGGAAATGGAGTTGAAAGAAATGGAAAGGAGTGGAATGGAATGGAATGGAACGGAATGGTGGGGAGTGGAGTGGAATGGAGTGGAGAGTAGAATGGAGTTGAACGGAGTGGAATGTAATGGAATGCAATGGAATTGAGTGGAGTGGACTGGAAAGCAGTGGAGTGGAGTGGAATGGAATGGAGTGGAGTGGAGCAGAGTGGAGTGGAGTGGAATTGACAGGAATGCAGTGGAGTGGAATGGCATGGAGCAGAATGAAGTGGAGTGGAATGGCGTGGCATGGAATGGAGTGGAATGGAATGGAAATGAGTGGATTGGAGTGGAATGGAAAGGAATCAAGTGGCGTGGAGTGTATTGGAGTGGTGTGGAGCGGAATGGCATGTAACGGAATAGAGTGAAATGGAATGGAGTGAATTGGAAAGGAGTGGAGTAGGGTGAAGTGGAGTGGAGAGGAATGGAGTGGAGTGGAATGGAGAGAAATGGAGTGGAATGGAATGGAATTGAGTGGAATTGAGTGGAATGCAGTGGAGTGCAATTGTTTGGAGTGGAATGCAGTGAAATGGAATGGAGTGGATTGGAATGAATGGAATGATCTGGTGTGGAATGGAGTAGAGGGGCGTGGAGTGGAGTGGAGTGGAATGGAGTGGAGTGGAATTGAGTGAAGTGAAATTGAGTGGAATGGAATGCAGTGGAGTGGAATGGAACGGAGTGGAAAGCAGTGGGTTGGAGTGAGTTGGAGTGGAGTGTAGTTAGTGGAGTGAAGTGGAGTGGAATGGAGTGGAATGGAATGAAATGGAAGGGAATGGAATGAAATGGAATGGAGGGGAGTGGAGTGGAATGGAGTGGAGTAGAATGGAATGGAGAGGAATGGAGAGGAATGGAATGGAATGCAATGAAATGAAGTGGAGGGGAACGGCGTGGAGTGGAATGGAGTGGAGTGGAGTGTAATGGAATGCAGTGGAGTGGAATGGAGTGGAGTGGAGTGTAATGGAATGCAGTGGAGTGGAATGGAGTGGAGTGGAGTGGAATGGAATGCAGTGGAGTGGAGTAGAGTGCAGTGGAGTGGAATGGGATGGAATGCAGTGGAGTGGAATGGCGTGGAGTGGAATGAAGTGGAGTGGAATGGAGTGGAATGCAATGGACTGGCATGGAATGGAGGGGAATTGAATGCAATGGAGTGGATTGGAAAGGAATGGAAAGGAGGGGAGTGGAGTGGAGTAGACTGGTGTGGAGTGGAGTGTAATGGAGCTGAATGTACTTCAAAGGAGTACAATGGAATGGAATGGAGTGGAATGGAATGGAATGATATGTGGTGGATTGGAGTGGAATATAGAGGAGTGGAGTGGAATGGAATGAAAGAGAATGGAATGGAGTAGAGTGTAATGGAATGGAGAGAAGTGAAGTGAAGTGGAGTGGAATGGAATGGCATGGATTAGAGTGGATTGGAGTGGAGTGGAGTAGAATGGAATGGAATGGAATGGATTGGAGTAAAATGGAATGGAATGGAATGGAGTGGAGAGGAGGGAGGTGGAGTGGAATGGAATTGAGTGAAGTGGAATGGAGTTGAATGGAATGCCGTGGTGTGGAGTGGAGAGGAAGTGAATGGAGTGAAGCGGAGTGGAATGGAGTGGAAGGTAACAGAGTGGAATGGAGCCAAATGGTGTGGAATGGAATGGAGTGGATTGGAGTGGAATGGTGTCGAATGGACTGGAATGGAGTGGAGTGGAATGGAATGGAGTTAAATGAAATGGAAGGGAGTGGAGTGGAATGCAGTGGATTGGAGTGGAATTGAGTGGAAAGGAATGGAAAGGAGTGGGATGGAGTGGAATGGATTGGAGTGGAAAGGAGTGGAATGGAGTGAAATGGAATTTAGTCTAATGCAGTGGAATGGAGTTGAATGGAATGGAACGGAGTGGAGTGGAGTGGAATGGAATGGAGTGGAATGGAATGGAATAGAATGGAATGGAATGGAATGGATAGGAATGGAGTGGGGTGGAGAGGAGTGGAATGGTTGGAGTGAAGTGGAGTGGAATGGACTTGAGTGGAGTGGAGAGGAAAAGAATGGAATGGAGTGGAGTGGAATGGCATGGAATGGAGTGGAATGGAATGGATAGTCATGGAGTGGAGTGGAATGGAGTGGATTGGATTGGAGTGGACTGGAATGGAATAGAGTGCAGTGGACTGGACTGGAATGGAGTGGAATAGATTGCCGTGGAATGGAACGGAATGGAGTGGAATGTAGTGGAGTGGAGTGGAGTGGAGCAGAGTGGAATGGAGTGGACTGGAGTGGAGTGGAATGGAATGGAATGGAATGGAAGCTGGGATTTTGCCAATGTGCTCTAGGCAGGGTGACTGAGTGTCATACACTCGAAAGAAAGGAATGGAATGTAACGCAGTGGAATGGAATGGAATTGAACAGAGTAGACATTAGTGGAGTGGAGTGGAGTGGAGTGGAATGTGGAGGAATGGAATGAAATTGAAAGTAATGGCATGAAATGGAGTGGAGTGGGGTGGAGTGGATTGTAGTGGAATGCAGTGGAAAGGAATGGGATGGAGTGGAATGCAGTGGAGTGGAGTGGAGTGCAGTGGAGTGGAGTGGAACGGAGTTCAATGGCAAAGAATTGAGTGGACTCAAATGGAATGTAATGGAATGTAATGGAATGCAACGGAATCCATTGTAATAGAATAGAATACAATGGAAAGTTGACATGTAATGTGAGCTGAGATTGTGCCACTGCCCTCCAGCCTGGGTGACACAGTTATATCCTGTGGAAAGAAAGGAATGGAATGCAATGGAGTGAAATGGAATGGAGTGGAATGGAATGGAATGGAATGGAATGGAGTGGAGTGGAATGGAACGGAGTGGAGTGGAATGGAATCGAATGGAATGAAATGGAATGGAATGGAATGAAGAAATATGTGCAGTGATTTTGCCACTGCACTGGAGCCTGTGTGACAGGGGGAGATCCTGTCGATAAAACAGAGTGGAATGGAAGGGATTGGAATGGAATGGAATGGAATGTATTGGAGTGGAGTGGAATGGAATTGAGTGGAGTGGAGTGCAGTGGAATGGAATGGAATGGAATGCAATGGAATGTAATGGAATGGAATGGAATGGAGTAGAGTGAAGTGGAGTGGAGTGGATTGGAATGGAATGGAGTAGAGTGGAATGGAGTGAAATGAAATGGAGTGTAGTGGAACTGGTATGTAATGGAAGGGAATGCAGTGGAGTGGAGTGGTCAGGAGTGGAATGGAATGGAGTGGAACACAGGGGAATGGAGTGGAATGGAGGGTAGTGGAGTGGAATGGAGTATAATGGAATGCAATGGAGTGTAATGGAATGGAAGGGAATGGCGAGGAGTGGAGTGGGGTGTACTGGTATGTAGTGGAATGGAATGGAATGGAATGGAATGGCATGGAATGGAGTGTAGTGAAGTTGTTGAGTGGCATGGAATGGAGTGTAGTGAAGTTGAATGGAGTGGAGTGGAGTGGAAAGGAGATGAATAGAATGTAAAGGAATGGAATGGAGTGGAGAGGAGTGGAATGGAGTGGAATGGATTCGAATGGAGTGGAGTTGAGAGGAATGGAATAGAATGGAATGGAATGGAGTAGGGTGGAACGAAATGTAATGAAACGGAGTGGAGTGGAGTGGAATGGAGTGGAATGGAGAGGAATGGAATGGAATGTAGTGTAGTGGAACGGAGTGGAGTGGAGTGGAAGGGAGTAGAATGGAATGGTGTTGGCATGGAATGGAGAAAGTGGACTGTAGTGGAGTGGAATGGAATTCATTGGAATGGAATGGACTGGAATGGAATGGAGTGGAGGAGAGTGCAGTGGAATGGAAAGGAATAGAATGGAGTGGAGTGGAGTGGACTGGAATGGAGTGGAATGGAGAAGAATAGAGTGGAGTGGATCGGAATGTAGTATAACGGAATGGAAGGGAGTAGAGTGGAATGGAAGGGAGTGGAGTAGGATGGAGTGTAGAGGAGTGGAATGGAGTGAGGTGGAGTTGAGTGGACTGGAAAGAAGTGGAGTGGAGTGAAGTGGAATGGAATGGAATGTAGTGTAGCAGAGTGCAGAGGAATGGCATGGAATGGTATGTAATGGAATGGACTGGAGTGGAATGGAGGGAATAGAATGGAGTTCCGTGCAGTGGTCTGGAGTGGAATAGAGTGGCATGGAATTGAGTGGAATGAAATGGAATGGAGAGGAGTGGAATGAAATGGAATGGAATGGAGGGGAATGGAGTGGAATGCAGTGGAGTGGAGTGGACTGGAATGGAGTGGAATGCAATGGAATGAAAAGGAATGGAATGGATAGGTGTGGAGTGGAGTGGAGAGGAGTGGAATGGACAGGAATGCAATGTAAAAGAATGGAATGAAATGGAATGGAATGGATAGGAGTGGAGTGGAGTGTAGTGGAATGGAGTGTAGTGGAATGGAATGGAATGGAGTGGATTGGAATGGAATGGAGTTGAGAGTAGTGGAATGGAATGGAATGGAGTGGATTGGAATGGAATGGAGTGGAGAGTAGTGGAATGGAATGGAATGGAGTGGAGAGAATTGGAGTGGAGGGGATTGGAGTGGAACAGAATAGAATGGAACGGAGAGGAGTGGAGTGGAGTGGAGTGGGGTGGAATGGTGTGGAATGGAATAGAGTGGAAAGGAATGGAGTGAAATGGAATGGAATGGAATGGAAAAGTGGAATGGCGTGGAATGTAGTTGATTGGAATGGAATGGAATTGAATGGAATGGAATGAAGTGGAATGGAGTGGAGTGGAGTGGAGAGGAATGCAGTGGAAAAGAGTGGAATGGAGTGGAGTGGAGTGGAATGGAATGGAGCGGAGTGGAATGGAATGGATTGGAATGATGTGGAATGGAATGGAAAGGAATGGAATTGAAGCAGACTTTGTGCCATTGTGCTCCAGGCTGTGTGATAGAGTGAGATACTCTCAAAAGGAAGGAATTGAATGGAATGGAGTGGATTGGAGAGGAGTGGAGTAGAGTGAAGTGTAGCGGAGTGGAATGGAGAGGAATGGGATGGAATGCAATGGTATTAAGTGGAATGGAGTGGGGTGGAGTACAGCGCACTGGAATAGAGAGGAATGTAACGGGATGTAGTGGAAATCAGTGGAGTGGAGTGCAGTGGAATAGAGAGAAGTGTAATGGAGTGGAAAGGAACCGGATGTAATGGAATGTAGTGGAGTGGAGTGGAACGTAATTGAACGGAAAGGAGCAGAGAGAAGCGGAGGGCAACGGAACGGAACGGAATGGAAAGGAACAGAATGGAAAGGAACAGGAGCAGAGATTGTGTCACTGCACTCCAGGATGGGTGACAGAGTGAGATACTCTCGAAAGAAAGGAAAGGAGGGCATTGAAGTTGAATGGAATGGAATGGAGTGGAGTAGAGAGGAGTGGAGTGAAGTGGAGTGGAGTGGAATGGGGAGGAATAGAATGGGATGAACTAGAATGGAATGAAGTGGAGTGGAGTGGGATGGAGTGGAGTGAAGTGGTATGGAGCAGAATGGAATGGGATGGAGTGTAATGGATTGGAGTGGAGTGCTGTGGAGAGGAGAGGAGTGGAATGCAGTGGAATTTAATTGGATGTAATGGGATGTGGTGGAGTGGATTGGAATAGAGTGGAACGGAATGGAATGGAATGGAATGGAATGAAAGGGAATGGAATGGATTGGCATGGAAAGGGATGGAATGGAATGGAATGGATGGGAGTGCAGTGGAGTGGAATGGAGTGGAATGGAGTGGAATAGAGTGGAGTGGAATGGAATGGAATGGAATTTAGTGGAACAGAGTGGAATGGATTGGAGTGGAATGGAGAGGAGAGCAGTGCAGTGTAATGGAATGGAATGAAATGGATTGGAGTGGAACAGAATGGAATGGAGTGGAGTGGAGTGAAATATACTGGAAAGGAAAGGGATGGAATGGAATGCAATGGAATGCCGTAAAGAAATGTGAGCTGAGATGGTGGCGCTGCAATCCAGCATTTGATACAGAGTGAGATCCTGTGGAAAGGAAGGAATTGAATGGAATGGAATGGAGTGGAGTGGAGTGAAGTTGAGTGGAATTTAGTTATGTGGAATGGAACGGACTGGAGTGGAGTTGAGTGGAGTGAAATGGAGTGGAGTGGAATGGAGTGGAAAGGAATGGAATGTATTGCAATGGAACAGATTGGAAAGTAATGGAATGGAGAGGAGTTGAATGGAGTGGAATGGACGGGAATGGTGAGGAATGGAATGGAGTGGAGTAGAGGGGAGTGGAGTGGAGTGGAATAGAATGAAGTAGAGTGGAATGGAGCAGAATGCAATGGGATGTAGGAGAATAGGAGTGTAATGGAAGGGAATGCAGTGGGGTGGAATGGAGTGGAATTAAATGGAGTGCAACACAGGGGAATGGAGTGGAATGGAGGGGAGTGGAGAGGATTGGAGTAGAATGGAATGGAATGGAGTGAAATGGAGTGGAATGGAATGGGGAGGAGTGGAGTGAAGTGTACTGGAATGTAGTGTAATTGAATGAAATGGAGTGGAATGGAATGGAATGGCATGGAATGGAGTGTAGTGCAGTTGAATGGAGTGGAGTGGTGTGGAAAGATGAATAGAATGTAAAGGAATGGAATGGGGTGGAGAGAATTGGAATGGGGTGGAATGGATTCCAACAGAGTGGAGTGGATAGAAATGGAATAGAATGGAGTGGAATGGAGTAGGGTGGAATGAAAATAAATGGAATGGAGTGGAGTTGAGTGGAATGGAGTGCATTGGAGTGGATTGGAATGGAATGTAGTGGAGTGGAACTGAGGGGAGTGGAGTGGAAAGGAGTGGAATGGAATGGCGTGGAATGGAATGGAGAGAGTGGACTGTAGTGGAGTGGAATGGAATTTGTTGGAGTAGAATGGACTGCAATGGAATGGAATGGAGGGGAGTGCAGTGGAATAGATAGGAATAGAATGGAGTGGAGTGAATTGGAATGTAATATAACAGAATGGAAGGGGGTAGAGTGGAATGGAAGGGAGTGGAGTGGAATGGAGTGGAGTGGATTGGAATGGAGTGGAGTAGAGTGGAGTGGAATGGAGTGGAGTGGAGTGAAATGGAAATGAAGGGAGTGGAAAGGAAAGGAGTGCAATGGAATGGAGTGGAATGGAATGGAATGGAATGGAACTGAGAAGAGTGGTGTGGAATGGAGTGTAGTGGATTGGTGGAGAGTGGAACGGAATGGAACGGAGTGGCAAGGAATGGAGAGGAGTGGACTCCTGTTTAAAGGAATGGAATGGAGTGGAGTAGAATGGAGTGGAATAGAGTGGAGTGGAATGGAAGGGAACGGAGTAGAATGGAATGGAATGACATGGAGTGGATTGGAAGGGAGTGAAGTGGAATGGATTGGAGTGGAGTAGAATGGGGTGGAATGGAATGGTGTGGAGTGGAGGGCAATGGAGTGGAGTGGAATGAAATTTAATGGAATGGAAAAGAGTAGAGTGGAATGGAGTGGAGTGGAGTGGAATGGAGAGAAATGGAAGGGATTTGAATGGAGTGGAGTGGCGTGGAGAGGAGTGGAAAGGAGAGGAATGGAATGGAACGGAATGGAGTGGAGTGGAGTGGAATGCAGTGGAGTGGATTGCAATGGAATGGAATAGAGTGGAGTGGAGTGGAATGGAGTGCACTGGAATGGAGTCGACTAGAGTGGAATGGAATGGAATGGGGTGGAGTGCAATGGAGCGGAGTGGAGAGGAATCGAGTGGAATGGAATGGAGTGGAATGGAATGGAGTGCAGTGGAGTGCAGTGGAGTGGAGTGGAATGGAATGGAGTAGAGTTGAATGGATTGGAAGAGAATGGAGTGGATTGGAGTGCACTGCAATGGAATGGAATGGAGTGGAGTGGAGTAGAGACAACAGGAATGGAGTGGAATGAAGGGGAATGGAGTGTAGTGGATTGGAATGGAAAGAAATGGAGTAGAATGGAATACAGTAGAATGGAAAGGAGTGGAGTGCAATGGAGTGGAATGGAGTGGTGGGGAATGGAATGGAAATTAGTTTAGTTGAGTGGAATAGAATGGATTGGGAATGAACGGAGTCGAGTGGAATGGAGAGGAGTGGAGTGGAGTCGGGTGGAATGGAAGGGAGTGGATTGGAATATAGTGGTGTGGAAAAGAATGGAACTGCAAGGTATGGAATGAGGTGGAATGGAATGCAATGGAATAGAATGTAGTGGAGTGGAGTGGAATGGAGTGGAATGGAATGGAATGGAGTGGATTGGACAGGAATGGAAAGGAATGGAGTGGAGTGGAATGGAATGGAGTGGAATGGAGTGGAGTGGAATGGAATGGAGTGGAATGGAGTGGAGTGGAATGGATTGGAATGGAATGCAATGGAATGGAATGGAATGGAATGGAGTGGAGTGGAGTGGAATGGAACGGATTGGAGTGGAGTGGAATGGAATGGCAGGGAATGGAGTGGAATGGTGTGGAGAGGAGTGGAGAGGAATGGAGTGGAATTTAATGGAGAGGAGTGGAATTGAATGGAATGGATTGCAGTGGAGAGCAATGGGGTGGAATGGAGGGGAATGGAGTGCACAGGAATGGAATGGAATGGAATGGAATGGAGAGGAGAGGAAAGTAGTGGAAAGGAGTGGAGTGGAGTGGAGTGCAATGGAATTGAGTGGAGGGGAGTGGAGTGGAATAGAATGTAATAGATTGATATCAAATGAAATGGAGTAGAATGCCGTGGAATGGAGTGGAATGGTGTAGAATGGAGTGGAATGGATTGGAGTGGAATGGAATGGATTGAAGTGGAGTGGAGTGAAACGATATGGAATGGAGGGGAGTGGAAATGAGTGGAATGGGATGTAGTGGGATGGAGTGGAATGGAGTGGAGTGGAGTGGAGTGGAATTGAGTGGAATAATCTGGAATGGAGTGGAATGCAATGGAATGGAATGGAGTGGAATGGAATGAAATGGAAGGGAGTGGACTGGAATGGAATGAGGTTGAATGAAATGGAATGGAATGGAGTGGATTGGAATGTAGTGGAGTAGAGTCGTTTGGAGTGAAGTGGAATGAAATGGTGTGGAGTGGAGTGGATTTTAGTGGAGTGGCATTGAATGGATTGGAATGGAAGGGAGTGGAGTGGAATGGCATGGAGTGGAATGGAGGAGAGTGCAGTGGACAGAAGTGGAGTGGAATGGATTGGAGTGGATTGGACAGAAGTGGAGCGGAATGGAATGGAGAGGAGAGGAGTGCAGTGGAGTAGAATGGAATGGAGTCGAGTGGAGTGGAGTGGAATAGAATGGAATTTAGTGGAATGTGTTGGAATGGAGGAGAGTGGAATCGAGTGGAGTGGAGAAGAATGAAGTGGAATGGAATGGATTGGAATGGAATGCAATGGAGTGGAGTGTAATGGAATGGAGTGGAGTGGAGTGGAGATTAGTGAAGTGGCATGAAATGGTTTGGAACGGAATGGAGTGGAGTGGAATATAGTGGAATGGAGTGGAATGATCTGGAATGAATTAGCATTGAATGGAATGGAGAGGAATGGAATGGAATGGAATGGAGTGGAATGGAATGGAATTGAGTGTAGTGCAGTGGAATGGAATGGATTGGAATTGAATGGAGTGGCGTGGAATAGAGTGGAGTGGAGTGTATTGGAGTGAATTGGAATGAAATCGAGTGGAGTGGAATGGAGATTAATGGAGTAGCCAGAAATGCATTGTAACGGAATGGGGTAGAACGGAATGGAGTGGAGTGGACTGGACTGGAGTGCAGTGGAATGGAATGGAATTGAGTGAAATTGAGTGGAGTGGAGTGGAGTGTACCAGAATTAAATTGAATGGAATGGAAAGGAGTGGAGTTTAGTGGAGTGGAGTGGAGTGGAGTGGAATGGAGTTTAGTGGAGTGGAGGGGAATGGAATGGAGTGAAATGAAATGTAATGGCATGGAATGGAATGGAATGGAATCTGAGATTCTGCCACTGCTCTCCAGGCTGTGTGACAGAGTGAGATACCCTCAAAAGAAAGGGCTGAAATGGAATGCAATGGAATGGAATGGAATGGAATGGAATGGAGTGTACTCGAGTCGAATGGAGTGAAGTGGATTGGAGTGAAATGGAGAGGAATGGAATTGGATGGAATGGATTGGAATGAAGCGGAGTGCAGAGGGGTAGAGTGGAGTGCAGTGCAATGGAGTGGAATGGAATGGGACGGAGTGGAATGGAGTAGAGTGGTGTGCCGTGGAGTAGAGAGGAGTGGAATGGAGTGGCCTGGAACAGGATGTAATGGAATGAAGTGGAGTGGAGTAGAGCAGAGTGGAATGGAATGTAATTGAATGGAGGGGAATGGATTGGAGTGGAATGGAATAGAATGGAATGGACCAGTGTTGAATGGAGTGTAATGGAATGGAGTGGAATGTAATGGAGTGGAAAGCAGTGAAGTGCAGTGGAATGGAATGGAATGGCATAGAGTGGAATGGAATAA
This sequence comes from Pongo pygmaeus, assembly GCF_028885625.2. NCBI lineage: Eukaryota > Metazoa > Chordata > Mammalia > Primates > Hominidae > Pongo > Pongo pygmaeus. The sequence continues at coordinate 3,445,060 of NC_072388.2, read as the reverse complement.
AATGGAGTACAGTGGAATGGAATTGAATTGTATAGAGTGGAGTGGAGTTGAGTGGAATAGAACGGAGTGTAGAGGAGTGTAGTGGAGTGCAATGGAATGGAATCGAATTGAGTGAAACTGAGTGGAGTGGAGTGGAGTGGAGTGTAATGGAATTAAATTGAATGGAATGGAATGGAGTGGAGTTTAGTGGAGTGGAATGGCGTGGAGTGGAATGGAGTTTAGTGGAGTGGAGTGGAATGGAATGGAGTGGAATGGAATGTAATAGCATAGAATGGAATGGAGTGGAATATGAGAGTCTGCCACTGCTCTCCAGGCTGTGTGACAGAGTGAGATACTCTCAAAAGAAAGGACTGAAATGGAATGCAATGGAATGGAATGGAATGGAGTGTACTCGAGTTGAATGGAGTGAAGTGAAGTGGAGTGGAGTGGAATGGAGAGGAATGGAATTGGATGGAATGGATTAGAATGAATGGAGTGGAAAGCAGTGAAGTGCAGTGGAATGGAATGGAATGGCATAGAGTGGAACAGAATAAAATGGAGCACAATGGAATGGAATTTAATTGTATAGAGTGGAGGGGAGTTGAGTGGAATGGAATGGAGTGTAGAGGAGTGGAGTGCAGTGCAATGGGATGGAATTGAATTGATTGGAATGGAGTAGAATGTTGTGGAATGGAGTGGAATGGAGTGGAGTGGAGTGGAATGGAATGGAGTGGAGTGGATTGGAATGGCGTGGATTGGAGTGGAAAGGAATGGAATAGAATGTAGTGTAATGGACTGGAATGGAATGGTATGGAACCTGAGAATGTGCCACTGCACTCCAGGCTGTGTGACAGAGTGATATTCTCTTGAAAGAAAGAATGGAATGGAATGCAGTGGAATGGAATGGAATGCAGTGTACTGGAGATGAGTGGAGTGAAGTCAACTGCAGTGGAGTGGAAAGGACTCGAATGAAATGGGACATAAAGGAATGGAATGAACTGGAGTGGAGTGGGGTGTAGTGGAGTGCCGTGGAATCGAGCAAAATGGAATGGAACAGAGTGAAATGAAGTGGAGTGGAATGCAGTGGAGTCGAGAGCAATGTAATGGTTTGTACTGAAATCGGATATAACGGAATGCGGTGGAGTGGAATAGAATGAAAGTGAAAGGAATGGAGTGGAGAGTAGTGGAGTGGAACAGAACGGAAAAAAACAGCAGCTGAAATTGTGCAACCTCGCTCCAGACTGGGTGACAGAGTTAGATACTATCAAAAGAAAGGAATGGAAGGGAACGCAGTGGAATAGAGTGGAATGGAATTGTTTGGAGAGGAGTGGAGTGGAGTGAAGTGGAGTTTAGTGGAATAGAGAGGAATGGAATGGAATGGTATGGAATGAAGTGGAGTGGAGTGGGATGAAGTGGATTGCAGAGAAATGGAGTGGAATGCAATGGGATGGAGCAGACTCGAGTGGAGTGGAGTGCAGTGGAGTGGAGAGGATTGTAAAAAAATTGGAAAGTCATCGTATTTAAAGGAATGTATTGAAGTGGAGTAGAGGGGAGTGGAAGAGAGTGGAATCGTATGGAATTCAATGGAATGGAGCGGAATGGAATGGAGTGGAGTGGAGAGGACTGGAATGGAATGGAATGGAATGCAGTGGAGTGCAGAGGAAAAGAATGGAATGGAGTGGAGTGGAATGGAATGGAATGGAGAGGAATTGAGTGGAGTGCAGTGGAGTGGAGTGGAATGGAATGGATTGCAATGGAATGCAGTGGAATGGAATCGAATACAGTGGAGTTCAATGGAATGGCATGGAATGGAGTGGACTGAAGTGGAGTAGTGTGGAGTAGAGTGGAATGGAGTGGAGTGGACTGGAGTGGAATGGAATAGAAGGGAGTGGAATATAATGGAAGGGAGTGGAATGGAATGGATTGGAAAGGAGTGGAGTGGAGTGGAACGGAGTGCAGTGGGTTGGAAAGGAATGGAGTGGAGTGGAATGGAATGCAATAGAATGGATTGGAAGGGAGGGGAGTGGAGTGGAGTGGAAGGGAATGGAGTGGAGTGTAGTGCGGTGGAATGGAATGGAACTGAATGGAATGGAAAAGAATGGAGTGGAGTGGGATGGAGTGGAGTGGAGTAGAATGGAGTGGAATGGAAGAGAGCGGAATGCGATGGAGTGGATTGGAGTGGAGTGGCATGGAATGGAATGGAAAGGAGTGGAATGGCATGGAGTGGAATGGAATGGAGTGGAATCGAGTGGAATGGAGTGCATTGGAGAGGAGAGGAAAGGAGTGCCATGGAAAGGAATGGAGTGAAATGGAATGGAATGGAACAGAATGGAGTGGAGTGGAGTGCAGTGGAATGGAATGGAGTGAAGTGGAATGGACTGGGGTGGAGTCAATTGGAGTGCAATGTAATAAAACGGGGTGGAGTGGAGTGGAGTTTGGCGGAGTGGCAATGAATGGATTGGAATACATTGAAGTGTAATGGAATGGAGTGGAGTGGATTGGAACGGCACTGAATGGAGTGGAACGCAGTGGAATAGACAGGAGTGGAATGCAATGTAATGGAGCGGAGTGGAGTGGAGTGGGGTGGAATGGAATGGAGTGGAATGGAAAGGAGTCGAATGCAATGGAATGGAATGGAATGGAATGGAGTGGAGCAGAGTGGAATGGAAAGGAAAGGGATGGAATGGAGTGGAGCGGAAAGGAGTGGGGTGGATTGTCCTGCAGTGGAGTGAAATGTAATGGACATGAGTGGAGTGCAATGGGGTGCAGTTGGGTGGAATGGAATGGAATGGAATGGAGTGTGGGGGAAAGGAGTGGAGTTCAGGGGAATGGTGTTTAATGGACTTGAGTGGAATACAGTGGAATGGAGTGGAATGGAATGGAGTGGAATAAAATGGAATCGAATGGAGTGGAGAGGAATGCAATGGAATGGAACAGAATGGAGCATAGTGGATTGAAGTGGAGTGGAGTGGAATGGAATGGAATGCAATGGAGAGGAGTGGACTGTAATAGAATGGAATGGAGTGGTGTGGAACGGAGTGGACTTTAATAGAGTGTAATTCAACGGAGTGGACTGGAGTGGAGGGGAGCGGAGTGGAAAGGAATGGACTGGAATGTTGTGGGGTGTAGTGGAGTGGAATGGAGAGGAATGGAATGGAATGGAATGGATTGGAATGAAGAGGAGTGGCGTGGTGTGAAGGGGATTGAAGTGGTATGCAGCGGGATGGAATAGGATGGAGTGGAACGGAAGGGAGTGTAGTACAGTTGAGTTTAAGGAATAGTAATGGAGTGGCATGGAATTGGATATAGTGGAATGTAGTGTAGTGAAGTTGAGTGGAACGAAGAGGAATATAATGGAATGGAATGGAATGGAATGGAGTGGAATGGAGAAAGTGGAATGGAGTGGAGTGGAGTGCAATGGAGTGGAACGAAATGGAGTGGAGTGGCGTGGAGAGGAATGGAATGGAAAGGAATGGAATGGAGGGGAGTGGAGTGTAATAGAGTGGAGTGGAATGGAGTGGAATGGGATGGAGTGGAGTGGAATGGAGTTGAGTGGAGTAGAATGCGGTGGAAAGGATTGGAGTTCAGTGGAGTGTAGGGGAATAGAATGCAGTGGAGTGAAATGGATTGGAATGGAATGGAGTGGAGTGGAGTGCACTGGAATGGAATGGAATGGAGCGGAGTGGAGTGGGTTTGAATTGAGTGGAATGGAGTGGAATGGAGGAGAGTGGGGTAGAATAGATTGGAATAGAATGGAGTTGAGTGGAGTAGAATGGAATGGCATGGAATGGAATGCAGTGGAATGGATTCGAGTGGAGTGGAATGCAATAGAGTGGAGTGGAGTGGAATGGATTGCAGTGCAGTGGAAAGGAATGGAGTGGTATGGAGTGGAGTAGAATGTAATGGAGTGGAGTGGAATGGAATGGAATGGAATGGAATTTAGTGGAGGGGAGTGGAGTGGACTGGAATGGAGGGGAGTGGCATGGACTGGAGTGGAATTGAATGGAATGGAATGGAATGAAATGTACTGGATTGAAGTGGAATGGAGTGGAGTGGAGTGGAATAGAGAGGAGTGGAATGTAATGGAATGGAATAGAGTGGAGTGGATTGGAATGGAGTGTAGTGGAGTGTAATGGAGTTGAACGTAATGGAAAGGAGTGGAGTGGAGTGCAATGGAATGTAGTGGAGTGGAGTGAGAGTGGCATGGAATGGAATGGAATAGAATAGAGTGGATTGGAATGGAGTGGAATGCAGTGGAATGGAATGGAATGGAATGGAATGGAATGGTGTGTAGTGGAGTGGAAAGGAGTGGATTTGAATGAAGTGGAGTGGAGTGGAGTGGAATGGAATGGAGTGCAGTGGAATGGCATGGAGTGGAATGGATTGGCATGAAATGGAATGGAATGGAATACAGTGGAGTGGAATGGAGTGGAGTGGAATGAAATGTAGTTGAATGGAAGGTAAAGGAATGGATTGGAGTATAATGCACTGTAGTGGAGTGGAGTGGAATGGAGTGGAGTGGAGTGGCATGGAATGGAATGGAATGGAATGGAGTGGAGTGGAATAGATTGGAGTCGAATGGAATGGAGTGTATTGGAGTGGAGTGGAGTGGAATTGAATAGAGATGTGTTCAGAGGAGTGGATTGGAGTGGAGTGGAGAGGAATGGAATGGAGTGGAATGGAATGGAGTGGAGTCTAATGGAATTTAATGAAATAGAATGGATTGGAGTGGAATGGAGTGTAGTGGAATGGAGTGGAAAGGAATAGAGTGGAATGGAGTGGACTGGAGTGTAATGAATGGAATGGAATGCAGTGGAGTGGAGTGGAATGGAATGGAGTGTAGTGGAGTGGAGAGGAGAGGAATTAAATTGAATGGAATGGAATGGAATTAAGTGAGGTGGAATGGAGTGGAGTGGAGTAAAATGGAGGGGAATAGAATGGAGTGGAATAGAATAGAGTGAAGTGGAGTGGAGAGGATTACAGTGGAATGGAATGGCAAGGAATGGAATGGAAAGGAATAGAATCGAACGGAGTGGAGTGGAATGGAATGGGCTGGAATACAGTGGAATGGAGTGGAATGGAGTGGAAAGAATTGGAGTGGAATGGAGTGGATTGGAATGGATTGATATGGAGCAGAGAGGAAAGGAGTGGAGTGGAATGGAATGGAATAGAGTGAAGTGGAAAGGAATGCAGTGCAATGTAGTGAAATGGAGTGAAGTGGAGTGGAATGTAGTGGAGTTTATGGCAGTGGAACGGAGTTGATTAGAATGGAGTGTAGTAGAGTGGAATGGAGTGCAGTGGAATGGAGTGGAGTGTAGTTGAATGGAATGGAATGGAATGAGGTGGAGTGGAGTGGAAGGGAATTGACGGGACTGGCAAGGAATGGAATGGAGTGGAGTGGAATGGAGTGGAAGGGAATTCACGGGATTGGCATGGAATGGAATGGAGTGGCATGGAATGGAATGGAATGGAATGAAATGTAGTGGAATGGAAATAAGAGGAGTGGAAAAGAGTGGAATGGAATGGAGTGTAGTGGCATGGAGTGGAATGGAATGGAGTGTAGTGGAGTGGAATGGAGTGGAGTATAGTGTAATGGAGAGGAGCGGATTGAGTGGAGTGTAATGGAGTGGAATGTACTGGAATTGAGTGGAATGGAGTGGAGTGGAGTGTAATGGAGTGGAATGGAGAGAAATGGAATGGAATGGGATGGGGTGGAATAGAGTGGAAGGTAATGGAGTGGAATGGAATGGAATGGAGTGGAGTGGAATGGAGTGTAAAGGAATGGAGTGAAGTGGAGTGGAGTGGAGTGAAATGGAAAGGAGTGGATTGCAGTGGAGTGATTTGAATGAAATGGATTGGAATACAACGGAGTGGAGTGGAATACAGTGGAGAGGAGTAGAATGGAGGGAATGGAATGGAGTGGAATGGAATGGAGTGGATTGGGGAAGATTGCAGTGGAATTGAATGGCGTGGATTGGAACATATTGAAATGAAATGGAGAGGAGTGGAGTGGAGTGGAATGCAATTCAAAGGAATGGAGTGGAATTGAGTGGAATGGAACGGAGTGGAATGGAGTGGAATGGAGTGGAGTGGACTGGAGTGGAATGTAGTAGAATGGAAAGGAATCGAGAGGAAAGCATTGGAATTGAGTGGTATAAAATGGGATGGAGAGGAATTTAATAGAATGGGGGGGAGTGGAGTGAAATGGAGTGGAGTGGAGTCGAATGGAAACGAGTGGAGAGGAATGGAATGGAATGGAGTGTAGTGAATGGAATGGAAAGGAATGGAGTGGAATGGAGTGGAATGGAGTGGAATGGATTGGAGTGGAGTAGAGTGTAATGGATTGGAATGTACTGGAATGTAGTGGAATGGAGTGGAGTGGAGTCTAATTGAGTGGAATGGACAGTAATGGAATGGAAAGTTATGGAATGGAAAGGGGTGAAATGGAATGGAATGGAATGGAGTGGAATGCAATGAAATGGAGTGGAGTGGATTGGAATGTAGTGGAATGGAGTGGAATGCATAGGAAAGGACAGGAATCGAGAGGAAAGGAATAGAATTGAGTGGCATAAAATGGGATGAAATGAAATTGAATGGAATGGAATGGAATGGAGTGGAGTGGAGTATAAAGGAGTGGAGTAGAGTGGAAGGGAAACGAATGGAAAGGAGTGGATTGGATTGGAGTGGAATGGAGGGTAGTGAAGAGGAATGGAGTGGAGTGGAGTGGAATGGAGTGCAATGGAATGGGCTTGAGTGGAGTGGAATGGAGTTGATTGGGGTGGAGTGGAGTTGAGTGGAATGGAATGGAATGGAGTGCAGTGGAATGGAGTGGTGTGGAGTGGAATGTAGAGGAAGGGGATGGAGTGAAATGGAGTGGAGTGGAGTGGAGTGGAGAGGATTGGAATGGAGTGGAATGGAGTGGAGTGGAGTGGAGTGGAATGGAGTGCAGTGGAGTGGAGTGGAATCCAGTGGAATGGAATGGAGTAGAGTGGAATGGAATGGAGTGCAATGGATGGAATGGAATGGATTGGAATGGAAAGGAATGGAGTAGAGTGGAGTCGAGTGGAAAAGAGTGGAGTGGAGAGGAGAGGAATGGAGCAGTGTGGAGTGAAATGGAATGGAGTGGAGTGGAGAGGAGTGGAATAGAGTAAAATGGAGTGGAGTGGAATGGAATGGAATGGAATGGAATGGAATGGAATGGAATGGACTGGAGTGGAGTCAAGGTGAGAGGAGTGCCATGGAGAGGGGTTGAATGGAGTGCAGTGGAGTGAGATGGAATTGAGCGGAGTGGAGAAAATAGTGTGGAATGGAATGGAATGGATTGGAATGGGATGTAGTGGAATGGAAAGGATTTGAGTGGAATGCAGTGGAATGGAATGGAATGGAAGGGAATGGACTGCAATTGAATGGAGTGGAATACAGTGTAATGGATTGGAGTGGAGTGGAACAGAGTGGAATGGAGTGGAGTGGATTGGTGTGGAATGAAGTGGAATTGAATAGTGTGGAATGGAATGGAGTGGAATGGAATGGAATGGAGGGAATGAAATGGAGAGGAATTGAATGGAATGGAATGTAGTGGAATGGAATGGAGTGGAGTTTAATGGAATAGAATGAATTGGAATGGAATGGAATGGATTTAAAGGGAATGGAGGGGAGTGGAGTGGAATGGAATGGAATGGAATGGAATGGAATGGAATGGAATGGAGTGGAGTTTAATGGAATAGAATGAATTGGAATGGAATGGAATGGATTTAAATGGAATGGAGGGGAGTGGAGTGGAATGGAATGGAATGGAAAGGAATGGAAAGGAACGGAATCTGAGATTGTGTCACTGTGCTCCAGGCTTGGTGACAGAGTGAGATACTCTCAAAAGAAGGAAATGGATTGGAATGGAATGGAGTGGAATGGGACGGACTGGAGTGGAGAGGAGTGGAATGAAGTGGAGTGGAGTGGAGTGGAATTTAGAGGAATGAAATGGGATGAATGGTATGGAATGAAGTGGAGTGGAGTGGGGTGGAATGGAGTGCAGTGGTATGCAGCTGATTGGAATGGGATGGATTGGAATGGAGTGGAGTGGAGTGGTGAGGAGTGGAATGGAGTGGAGTGGAATCAGATGTAATGGAAAGCAGTGGAGTGGAGTGGAGTGAAATGGAACAGAACGGAACAGAGCAGAGCGTAGCCTAATGGAAGGGAATGCAATGCAATGGAATGGAACGGCATCTGAGATTGTGCTACTGCGCTCCAGGCTGGGTGACAGAGTGAGATAATCTAAAAAGAAAGGAATCTATTGCAATGCAGTGGAATGGTTTGGCATGGAATGGAGTGGAGAGGAGTGGACTGGAGAGGAGTGAAGTGGAGTGGAGAGGATTGGACTGGAGAGGAGTGAAGTGAAGTGGAGTGGAATGGAGAAAAACTCAATGGAATGGAAGGGAAAGGAATGGAATGGAACAGAAAGGAATGGATTGAAGTGGAGTGTAGTTCGGCAGAGTGGAGTGCAGTGGAATGGAGCAGAATGGAATTAGATGGAGTGGAATTGAGTGGAGTAGAGTGCAGAGGAATGGAGATTAGTGGAATGGACTGTAAAGGAATCAGACGAAATGAAATGTAGTTTAGTGGAGAGGAGTGGAGTGGAATGGAGTGGAATGGAATGGAATTGATTGGAATCGAATGGAACGGATGGAATGGAGTGGAAGGGAGTGGAGTGGATTGTAACATAATGTAGTGGAGTGGAATGGAGTGGAACGGAATGGAGTGGAGTGGAGTGGATTGGAATGGAGTGGAAAGGAATGGAAAGGAGTGCAGTGGAGTGGAATGGAGTGGCGTGGAGCGGAATTGATTTAAGTGGAGTGAAATGCAATTGAATGTAATGGAGTTGAGTGGATTGGAGAGGAGTACAGTGGAGTGAAATGGAATGGAGTGGAGTGGAGTGGAGGGGAGGGGAGTGGATTGGAATGGAATAGAATAGAATTGAATGGATAGGAATGGAATGGAGTGGAAGAAATTGAGTGGAGTGGAGCGGAATGGAGTGGAATGGAATGGAGTGGAAGGGATTGCAGTGGAGTAGAGTGGAATGCAGAGGAATGGTCTGGAATGGAGTGGAATGGAATGGAGTGGAATGGAATGAAATAGAATGGAGAGCGAGGGAATGGATTGGCATGGAGAGAAGTGGAAGAGATTGAAGTTAAGTGGAGTGGATTGGAGTGGAGAGGTCTGGAATGGAATGGAATGGAAAGAAATGGAGTGGAGTGGAATGGAGTGGAGTGGAGTGAAGTGAAATGGAATGGAGTGCAGACGAGTGAAGTTGAGTGACAAGGAATATAATGGAATGAAGTGGAGTGGAATTGAGGGCAGTGGAATGCAGTGTAGTGTAATACAGTGGCATGGAAAGTGGAATGGAATGGAATGTTGTGGAGTTGAATGGAATGGAATGGTGTGGAGTGGAGTGGACTGGAGGGTACTGGAATGGACTGGAGTGGAATGGAATGGAATGGAGTGGAGTGTAATGGAGTGGAGTGGAGTGGAATTGAATGGAATGGAAGGGAGTGGAGAGAAATGGATTGGATTGGAGTTGAGTTGACTGGAATGGAATGGAGTGGAGTGGAGTGGAGAGGAGTGGAATGAAATGGAAAGGAATGGAATGGAATCGAGTGGAATGGAGTGGACAGGGATGGAACGGAGTTGAATGGAATGGAGCGGAATGGAATGGAGTGGAATGGAGTGGAGTGGAGTTGAATGGAGTAAAGTGGAGTGGAGTGGAGTGGAGTGGATTGTAAAGGAATGGAATGGAGTCGAGTGAAATGGAGTGGAGGGAAGTAGATTGGAGGGGAGTGGAATGCAATGGACTGGAGAGGAAATGAATGAAACGGAGTTCTGCGGAGTGGATTGAATTGGAGTGGAATGGCGTGTAGTGGAATGGAATGGAGTGGAGTGGAAAGGAATGGAGTGGAATGCAATGGAAAGTAATGGAATGGAGTGCAGTGGAGTGGAATGGACTGGAGTGGAGTGGAAGGGAGTTTTGTGTAATGGAATGCAATGGGATGGAATGGAGTGGAATGGGGTGAATTGGAGTTAAGTGAGGTTGAATGGGGTTCTATGGAATGTAAAGGAGTAGAGTGGAGTGGAATGGATATGATTGGAATGGAATGGAATGAAATAGAATGGAGTAGAGTAGAGAGGACTTTAGTGGAGTGGAGTGGAGAGCATTGGAGTAGAATGGAATGGAATGGATTGAAGTGGACTGGAGAGCATGGTAGTGGAATGGAATGGAGTAGAGTGAAGTGGAATTGAATGGAGAAGAGTGGAATCCAGTGGAATGGAAGGGAGTGGATTGGAGTTGAGTGGAGTGCAGTGGAATGGAATGGATTGGAATGGAGTGGAGTGGAATGGAATGGAGATATGTGGAGCGGAGCAGAGAGCAGTGGAGTGGAATGGACTGAGTGGAATGTAATGGAGTGACTGGAATGGAATGGAGTGGAATGGAATGGAAATTAGTGGAATGGAGTGGAGTGGAGTGGAATGGAGTTTAGTGGAATGGAATGGAATGGGATCGAATGGAGTGGAGTGGAATGGAATGGATTGGAAAGGAATGTAATGGAACGGAATGGAGTGGAGTGGAGTGAAATGCAGTGGAGTGGAGTTAAATGCAGTGAAGTGGAGTGGAATGGAGTGGATTGGAAAGGACTGGAAAGGAATGGAGTAGAATGGAATGCAGCGAAGTGCAATGGAGTGGAGATGAATGCAGTGGAGTGGAGTGGAATGGAGTGGAGTGGAGTGGAATGGAATCGTGTGGAGTGCAATGGAATGGATTGGAATGGAATGAAAGGTAATGGAATCGTGTGGATTGCAATGGAATGGATTGGAATGGAATGAAAGGTAATGGAATGGAGTGGAGTAGATTGCAATGGAGTGCAGTGGAGTGGATTGGAGTGCAGTGGAATGGAGTGGAATGGACTGCCATGGAATGGAGTGGAATGGAATGGAGTGGAAAGGAATGGAATGGAATGAAGTGGAGTGGAATGCAGTGGAGTGGAATGCAGTGGAGTGGAATGGAGTAGAGTGGAATGGAATGACATGGAGTGGAAGGGAATGGAATGGAGTGGAATGGACAAGAATGGAAGGAACTGGAGTCTTATGGAATGGAGTGGAGCGAAGTGGAATGGAAAGGAGTGGAGTTGAATGGAATGGAATGGAATGGAGTGGAGTGGAGACGAATGGAGTGGAGTGGAATGGAGTGTAGAGGACTGGAAGGGAGTGGAGTGGAAAGGAATGGAGTGAAATGGAAAGGAATGCAAAGGAATGCAATGGAGTGGCATGGAATGCAGTGGAGTGGAGTGGATTGGAGTGTAGTGGAGTGGAATGGAATGGAATAGGGTGGAATTGAATGGAAAGAAATAGAGTGGAATGGAATGGAGTCGAGTGGAATGGAATGGAATGGACTGGATTGGAGAGGAGTGGAGTAGATGCGAATGGAATGGAGAGGAGAGGAATGAACTGGAATGGAATGGAGTGGATAGGACTGGAGTAGACCAGAGTGCAGTGGAATGGAATGGAATGGGAAGGAATGGAGTGCAGTTGAATGGAATGGAGTGGAGTGAAATGCAATGGAATTGAATGGAATGGAATGGAGTAGATAAGGGTGGATTTCAGAGGTGTGAAAAACAGTGAAGTGAAATGGAATGGAGTGGAGTGGAGTTGAGAGTATTGGACTGGATTTGAGTTAAGAGGATTGGCGTGGATGTGAGTTGAGCAGAGTAGATTGGAGTGGAGTCTAATAGAGTGGAGTGGACAGGAATTGAGTGCAGTGTAATGGGATGGAGTGGAATGGAATGGAATTGATTGGAATGCGGTGGAATGGAGCACAGTGGAAGGGAGTAGAGTGGAATGGAATGGAATGGAGTGGAATGGAATGGAAAGTTGTGGAATGGAAATGAATGGAATAAACTGGAATGGATTGGAATGGAGTGCAGTGGAGTGGAATGGAAAAGAGGGGAGTGGAATGGAATGGAACGGAGTAGAGTGGAGTGGAGAGGAATGGAGTGGAGTGTAGTGAAATTGAATGCAGTGGAGTGTACTGTAATGGAGTGGAATGGAATGGAATGGAATGGAGTGCAGTGGAATTCAGTGGCGTAGAGTAGAAGGGAGTGGAATGGAAAGGAACGGAATAGAATGGAGTGTAGTGGAGTGGAGTGGAATGGAATGGAATGGAATGCAATGCAATGGAATGGAGAGGTATGGAGTGGAATGGAATGGAATGGAATGGAATGCAGTGGAACGGAGAGGAATGGAGTGGAATGAAATGGAGTGGAAGGGCGTGGAATGGAGTGGAGTGGAGTGAAGTGGAATTGAGTGGAATGGACAGGAATGGAGTGCAATGGAATGGAATGGAGTGGAATGCAATGGAATGGAATGCAGTAGGATGGAATAGAGAGGAGTGGAACGGAATGGAGTGGAGCCAGTGCGCGTGAAGTGAAATGAAATTCAATGGAGTGGAGTGGAGTTTAAAGGAGTTGCAGGGAAAGGATTGGAACAGAATGGAGTGGAGTGGAATGCAGTGGAGTGGAATGGAGAGGAGTGGAAAGGAATGACAAGGAATGGAGTGAAATGCAATGCAATGGAGCAGAGTGGAATAATATGGAATGGAGAGGAGTGGACTGGTGTGGAGTGGAATGGAATCGTGTGGCATGGAGTGGAGTGGAGGGGAATGGAATGGAATGGAATATTATGGAATGGAGAGGAGTGGAAAGAAGTGGACAGGAGAGGAATGGAGTGGAATGGATCGGAATGGAATGCAGTAGATTGGAATGTAATGGATTGGAGTGGAGTGGAATGGAATGGAAGGAAGTTGAGTGGAATGGAGAGGAGTGAAATCGACAGGAATGGAGTGGAGTGGAGTGGCATGGAATGGAATGGAATGGAGTGGAAGGGAATGGAATGGTGTGGAGTGTAAGTGAATGGAGTGCAGTGGAGTGGAGTGGACGTGAGTGGAATGGACTTGAGTGTACTGGAATGGAGTGGAATGTAATGGAGTGGAGTGGAATGCAATGAAATGAAATAGAGTGCAGTGAAGTGGAATGGAGTGGCATGCAGCGGAATGGAGTGGAGGGGAGGGAAATGGAATGGAATTGAATGGAGTGGAGTGGAGTGGAGTGGAGTGGAGTGAACAGGAGTGGAGTGGAGTGGAGTGGAATGGAATGGAGTGGAGTGGAGTGGAGCGGCGTGCAGTGCAATGGAATGGAATCGAATTTAATGAAACGGAATGGAATGGAGTGGAGAGGATTTGAGTGGAGTGGACTGGAATGGAATGGATTGGAGTGGAGTGGAGCGGCGTTCAGTGCAATGGAATGGAATTGAATTTAATGAAACGGAATGGAATGGAGAGGAGAGGAATTGAGTGGACTGCGTGGAGTGGAATGGGGTTAAATGGAATGGAATGGAATGGAATGGAATGGAATGAAATGGAGAGGAGTGGAGTGGAGTGGAGTGGAGTGGAATGCAGAGGAATTGAAAGGAATGGAGTGGAATGGAATGGAATGGAATGGAATGGAATGGAATGGAATGGAGTGGGAAGGAATGGAATGGAATAGACTGTATTGGAATACAATGGAGTCAAGTGGAGAGGAATATAGTGGATTGGAGTGGAAAGGAATGGAACGGAAAGAAATGTAGTAGAGTAGAATGGAGTGGTCTGAAGTGGAGTGAAGTGACATGGAATAGAGTGGACTTGAGAGGAACTGAGTGGCTTGGAGTGTAATGGAATATAGTGGAGTGAAATTGAGTGGAGTTGAATGCAGTGGAGTGGCATGGAGTGGCGTGGAATGGAGTGGAATGGAATGGAATGTTGTGGAGTTGAATGGAATGCTAAGGATTGTTGTCTAGTGGAGTGGAGGGTATTGGACTGTTATAGAGTGGAATGCAATGGAAAAGGGTGGAATGGAGTGAAATGGAATGGAGTGGAATGAAATGTAATAGAATGGAATGGGGTGGAGTGTAGTGGAATGGAGTGGACTGGAGTGGAATGGAGAGGAGTGGAGAGGAAAGGACGGGAGGAAAAGGAGTGGAATGGAATGGTGTGGAGTGGAGTAGATGGGAGTCGATTGTAGTGGAATGGAATGAAATGGAATGGAGTGGAGTAGGGTGGAACGGATTTGAATTAAATGAAGCAGAATTGAACGGAGTGGAATGGAGTGGAATGGCGTGCACTGGAGTGGAGTGGAGTGGAGTGGAGTGGCATGGAATGGAATGGAATGGAGTGGAATGGAATGGAGTGGATTGGAATGGATTGGAGTGGAATGGAGTGAATTGGAGTGGAGTGGAGTGGAATGTAATGGAATGGAATGGAGTGGAGTGGAATGGAATGCAGTAGAGTGGAGTGCAATGGAATGGAATGGAGTGGAGTGGAGTGGAATGGAATGGAATGGAGTGGAGTGGAGTAGACTGGAATAGAATTGAGTGGATAGGAATGGAGTGGAATTCAATAGAGTGGAGTGGAGTAGAATGCAGTGGAATGGATTCGAGTGCAGTGGAATGGAGTAAAGTGGAGTGGAATGGAATGGAATTAAATGGAATAGAATGGAGTGGAAAATTGTGGAGTGGAATAAAATTTAGTGCAGTGGAGTGGAGTGGAATGGAGTGGACTACAGTGGAATGGAGTACACAGGAGTGGAATGGAGTGGAACGGTATGGAATGGAGTGGAGTGGAGAGGAATGGACTGGAGTGGAGTGGAAAGGAGGGGAATGGAGTGAAGTGGAATGGAGTGGAATGTAATGGAAATGTATGGAGTGGAAAGGAATGAGATGGATAGGAGGGGAGTGGAGTGGAGTGGAATGCAGTGGAGTGGAGTGGACTCGAAACGATTGGAATGGAATGGAAGAGAGTGGAATGTAATGGAATGGAATGGAATGGAATGCAATGGAGTGGATTGTGGTACAATGGAGTGGAGTGCAGGGGAACGGAGTGTAGTGGAGTGGAATGGAATGGAATGGCATGGGATGGAGTGGAGTGGGATGGAATGGAATGTATTGGAGTGCAGTGGTGTAGACTGTTGTGGAATGGAATGGAATGGAATAAAAAGGAATAGAATGGAATGGAATGGATTGTAGTGGAATCTAGTGCAGTTGAATGGAGTAGAGTGGAATGGAATGGAAGGGAGTGGAATTGAATGGAAAGGAATAGAATAGAATGCAGTGCAGCAGAGTGGAATGGTATGGATTGGAGAGGAATAGAGTGAAATGGAATGGAATGGAATGCAGTGGGATGGAATGGAGTTGAGTGGAGCAGAATGGAATGGAACGGAATGTAGTTGAGTGGAGTGTAGTGGAATAGAACAGAAAGGAGTGGAGTGGAAAGGAGTGGACTCCTATGGAGTGGAATGGAGTGGAATGGAGTGGCATGGAAAAGAGTGGAATGGAATGGAATGGAATGGAATGGAATGGAATGGAATGGATTGGAGTGGAGTGGAATGAAATGGAATAGAATCCAATGGAGTGGAGTGGATAGGAGTGCAGTGGAGTGGAGACGAATGGAGTGGAGAGGAGTGGAATGAAATGGAGTGGTGTGGAGTGGAAGGGAATGGAATGGAGGGGAATGGAATGGAATGGACTCCAATGGAATGGAATGGAGTGGAATGGAATGGAATGGAGTGCAGTGGAAATGAATAGAGTGGAATGGAATGGAGTGCAGTGGAAATGAATAGAGTGGAATGGAATGGAGTGGAGTGGATTGGAATGGAATGCAGTGATTTGGAATGAAGTGAAATGAAATGAGGCGGAGTGGAATGGATTGCAGTGGAATGTAGTGGTTTGGACTGTAGTGGAGTGGAATGCAATGGAGTGGAGTGGAGTGGAATGAAATGGAATGCAATGCAATGCAGTGGAGTGGAGTAGAATGAAATGGAACGCAATGGAGTGGAGTGGAGTGGAGTGGAGTGGACTGGTGTGGAGTGGAATGAACTGCAATTGAGTGGAATGCAATGGCGTGAAAGGGAATGGCATGGCATGGAATGGAATGGAACATAATGGAAAGGAGAGGAGTTGAATGGGGTGGACTGGAGAGGAATGGAGTGGAATGGAATGGAATGGAATTGAGTAGAGTGGAATCGAATGGAATGGAATATAATGGAACGGAGAGGAGTTGAATGGAGTGGACTGGAGTGGAATGGAGTGGAAAGGAATGGAATTGAGTAGAGTGGAATGGCATCGAGTGGATTGGAGTAAAGTGGAGTGGAGTGGAAAGGAGTGGAGTGGAGTGGAATGGAATAGGGTGGAGTGGAGTGGAATGGAATGGAATGGAGTGGAGTTGAATGGAAGCGTATGGAGGGGAATGGAATGGAGAGGAGTGGAATTGAGTGGAATAGAATGGAGTGGAGTGGAGTTAAATAGAATGATAAGGAGTGAAATGGAATGGAATGGAATGCAGTGGAGTGGAGTAGAATGGAATGGAGTTGAGTGCAGTTGAACGGAATGGAATGGAGTGCAGTGGAGAGTTATATAATGGAGAGCAGTGGAATGGAGTTGAGTGAAATGGAATGTAAGGGAGTGGAGTAGAATGGAATGGAATGGAGTGCAGTGGAAATGAATAGAGTGGAATGGAATGGAATTGAGTGGAATGGAGTGGAGAAGAGTGATTTCGAATGAATTGAAATAAAATGGATTGGAGTGGAATGGATTGCAGTGGAATAGATTGGTGTGGAGTGGAGCGGAGTGGAATTCAATGGAGTGTAGTGGAGTGGAGTGCAATGAAATGGAATGGAATGGAGTGGAGTGGAGTGGAGTGGTGTGGAGTGGAGTAGACTGCAATGGAATGGAATGGAATGGAGTGGAATGGAATGGCATGGAACGGAATGGAATTGCATTGAATGGAATGGAATGGAGTGGAGTGCCATGGAATGGAATATAACGGAATGGAGAGAAGTGGAATGGAGTGGAATAGAGTAGAATGGAGTGAATGGAATGGAATGGAATGGTGTAGAGTGGAATGGAATGGAGTGTGGTGGAGTAGAGTGGAGTGGAGTGGAATGGAGTAGAGTCCAGTGGAATGGAAAGTGGTGGAGTGGAGTGGAAGGGAAAGGAATGGAGTGGAGTGGAATGGAATGGTATGGAGGGGAATGGAATGGAGAGCTAAGGAATGGAGTGGAATGGAATGGTGTGGAGTGCAATAGAATGTTATGGAGTGCAATGGAATGGAATGGAATACAGTGGAGTGGAGTGGAATGGAATAGGGTGGAGTGAAGAGGAATGGAGTTGAATGGAATGGAATGGAATGGAGTGGAGTGGAATGGAGTGGAATGGAGTGGAGTGGAAAGGAGTAGTGTGAAATAGAATGGAATGGAGTGTAATAGAATACAATGGAATGGAATGGAATGTAAAAGAATGCAGTGGAGCCAAATGCCATGGAGTGGAGTAAAATGGAGTGGAGTGGCACAGGAATGGAGTGGAGTGGAGTGGAGTGGACTGAAATGGAGTGGACTAGAATGGAGTGGAATGGAGGGGATGGGTATTGAGTGGAGTGGCCAGAAATGGAATGGAATGGAATATAATGGAATGGAGAGGAGTGGAACAGAGTGGACTGGAGTGTAATGGAGTGGAAAGGAATAGAATGGAGTAGAGTGGAATGGAATGGAGTTGAGTTGAGTAGAGTGGAGTGAGGTGGAGTGAAATAAAATGGAGTGGGGTGGAATACAAAGGATTGGAGTGGAGTGGAATGGAATGGACTGGATTGGAGTGGAAAGGAATGTTAGGGAGGGGAATGGAATGGAGAGGTGTGGAATGGAGTGGAATGGAATGCAGTGTAGTGGAGTGTAGTGGAATAGAAAATTATGGAGTGGAATGGATTTTAATGGACTGGAATGGAATGCAGTGGAGTGGAGGGTAATCGAGTGGAGTGGAGTGGAATGAAATGGTATGGAACATATTGTGGAAGAGTGGAATGGAATGGAGTGGAGTGGAATGGAGTTGAATAGAATGGAATGTAATGGAGTGGGGTGGAATGGAGTGGAATGGAGGGGAATGGAGAGGAGTGGAGTGGGATGTTGTGGAATGGAGTGGAATGGAGTACAAGGGAATGGAATGCAATGGAATGGAACGGAATGGAACGGAATGGAATGGACTAGAATGGAGTGCAGTGGAGTGGAAAGGAGTGGAATGGAAAGGATTGAAATGTAGAGGAATGGAGTGGAATGGAGTGTTGTGGAGTGGAATGGATTGAGTGGAGTGGAGTGGATTGTAATGAAACGGAGTGGAGTGGAATGGAGTGGAACGGAATGGAGTGGAATATAGTGGACTGGAGAGGAATGGAACGGTGTGGCATGGAAAGGAATATAATGGAAAGGAATGGAATGGAATGGAACGGAATGCAATGGAATGCAATGGAATGGAATGCAATGAAATGGAAAGTTGACATGTAATGTGAGCTGAGATTGTGCCACTGCATTACAGCCTAGGGGACACAGTGATATCTTCTCCAAAGAAAGCAGTGGAATGCAAGTGAGTGAAACGGAAAGGATTGCAATGCAATGGAGTGGAGTGGAGCGAAGTGAAGTGAAGTGGAGTGGGGTGGAATGCATTCGAATGGAATGCGATGGAATGGCGTGGAATGGAGTGGAGTGGAGTAAAACAGAATGGCATGGAATGGGAAGGAATGGAATGCAATGGAATGGTGAAAAGAAATCTGAGCTGAGACTGATCCACTGTACTCCAGTATTTGTAACACAGTGAGATCCTATGGAAAGAAAGAAATGGAATATAATGGAATGGAACAGAGGGGAATGGAGTGGAGAGTATTGGAGTGGAGGGAAGTGGAGTGGGTTGGAATGGAGTGGACGGGAGTGGAAGGCAATGGAATGGAGGGGAATGGAGTGGAATGGAGTGGAGTGGAGTGAAGTGGAATGGAGTGTAGTGCAGTGCAATGGAATGGAATAGGGTGAAATGGAGTGGAATGGATTGGAGTGGAGTGGATTGGAGTGGAGTGTAATGGAGTGTACAGGAGTGGAAATTAGTTGAGTGGAGTGGAGATTAATGGAGCGGAGTGCAGGGGAATTGAGTGGAATCGAGTGTAGTGGAATGGATTGGAGTCGAGTGGAGTGGAGTGGAGTGGAATAGAATGGAGTGGAATGGACTGGAATGGAATAGGGTAGAATACCATGGAGTAGAAAGGAATGGAATGGAATAGAATGGAATGGAGTGGAATGGAGTGGAGTGGAATGGAGTGGATTGGAATGGAATAGAGTGGAGTGGAGAGGAATGGAATGGAATGGAGTGGAGTGGAGTGGATCTGTGTGGAATTGGGTGGAGTGGAATGGAGTAGAATGGAATAGGACATAAAGGAAAGAAGTGCAGTGGCGTGGAGTGGAGTGGAACGGAGTGGAATGGAATGGAGTTGAAAGGAATGGATTTCAATGGAGTGGAATGGAATTGAATGGAATGCATTGGAGTGGAGTGCAGTGCAATGGAATGTAAGGGAGTGGAGTGGAATGGAGTGGATTGGAGGGGAGTGGAGTGGAGTGGAGTGGAATGGAATAGAATGGAATGAAATGCAATGGAGTGGAGTGGAGTGTGATGGGATGGAATGGAATGGAATGGAGTGGAGTGGAGTGGAGGTGAGAGGAATGGAGTGGAATGTAATGGAGTGGAATTGAATGTTGTTAAAAGGAATGGAATTTTGTAGAGTGGAATGGAATGGAATGAAATGGACTGGAGTGGAGTAGAATGGAATGAAATGGAATGGAATGGAATGGCATGGAATAGAATGGAATGGATTGAAGTGCAGTGAAGTGGAATGAAATGGAAGGGAGTGGAGTGGAATGGAATGGAATGGAGTGGAGGGGAGTGGAGTGGAGAGGCATGGAACGGAATGGAATGTAGTGGAAGGGAATGCAATGGAGTGGAGTGGAGTGTAATGGAATGGAATGGAATGGAGCATAGTTGAATAGAGGTGAGTGGAATGGAGTTGAGTGGACTCAAATGGAGTGGAATGGAATGGAGTGGAATGGAATGGAATGAAATGGAATGGAATGGAGTGCAGTGGAGTGGAATGGAGTGGTATGGAGTGGAATAGTGTCGTGCGGAGTGAAATGGAATGGAAAGGAATGTAGTGTAGTGGGGTGGAGTTGAGTGGAGTCGAATTGAATGGAGTGGAGTGGAGCGGCGTGCAGTGGAATGGAATGGAAGGGAATGGAATTTAATGGAATGAAATGGAATGGAGTGGAGAGGAATGGAGTGGAGTGGAGTGGAATGTAGAGGAATGGACTGTAATGGAGTGGAATGGAATGGAGTGGAGTGGAAAGGAATGGAATGGAATTGAGTGTGATGGAATGGAATGGAATGGAGAGTAGTGGAATAGAATGGATTGAAATGGAGTGGACTTTAGTGGAGTGGAGTGGAATGGAATGGAAAGGAAAGAAAGGGAGTGGAGTGGAATTGAGTGGAGTGAAGTTGAGTGAAGTGAAATGGAATGGAGTGGAGCTGAGTGGAATTGAGTGGCATGGAATGTAATGGAATGTAGTGGAGTGTAACTGAGTGGAGTGGAATGCAGTGGAATGGAATGGAATATTGTGGAGTTGAATGGAATGGAATGGAGTGCTGTGTAGTGGAGTGGAGGGTATTGGACAGTTATGGAGTGGAATGGTACAGAATGTGGTGGAATGGAGTGGAATGTAATTGAGTGGAATGTAATGCAATGGAATGGAAAGGGGTGGAGTGGAGTGCAATGGAGTGGACTGGAGTAGACTAGAGTTTAATGGAGTGGAATGAAATGTAATGGAATGGAGAAGTGTGGAATGGAATGGAGGGGAATAGAGAGGAGTGGAATGGAATGGAGTGGAGAGGACTTGAGTGGAGTTGAAAGGAGAGGAATGAAATGGAATGGAATGGAGTGGAGTGTTATTGAATGGAGTTGAATGGAATGAAGCAGAATTGAATGGAGTGGAATGGAGAGGAATGGAGTGGACTGGAGTGGAGTGGAAGGGAGTGGAGGGAAGTGGTATGGAATGGAATGCAGTGGAATGGAATGGAGAGGAGTGGAATGGATTGGAGTGGAAAGGAGTAAAGTGGAGTAGAGTGGAGTGGAAAGTAATGGGTGGAATAGAGTGCAGTGGAATGGAGTGGAGTGGAATGGATTGGAAAGTAACGGGATGGAAAGGAGTGGAGTGGAGTGGAATGGAATGGACTGGAATGGAATGGAGTGGAATGGAATGGAGTGGAGTGGAGTGCAATGGAGTGGAATGGAGTAGAATGGAGTGGAATGAAATGGAATTGAATGGAATAGAATGGAGTGGAATGTTGTGGAGTGGAATGGAATTGAGGGCAGTGGAGTGGAGGGAAATGAAGTGGACTTGCGTGGAATGGAGTGCAGTGCAGTAGAATGGAACGGAGTGGAATGGAATGGAATGGAAAGGAGGGGAAAGGAAAGGAACGGCATGGAATTCAATGGACTGGAGTGGAATGGAGTGGAGTGGAGTGGAAAGGAGGGGATTGGAGTGGAGTGGAATGGAGAGGAATGGAATGGAAAGGAATGGAGTGGAATGGAATGGAAAGGAATGGAATGGAATGGAAAGGAATTGATATGAGTAGAGTGGAGTGGAGTCGAGGTGAGTGGAGTGGAATGCAGTGGAGTGGAGTGGATTGGAATTCAGTGAAATGGAATGGAACAGATGGGAATGGAATGGAATGGAATGGAGTGGATTCGGGTAGAATGGAGTGGAGTGGAGGGGAATGGAGTGTAGTGGAATGGAGTGGAATGGAATGGCATGGAAGGGAGTGGAGTGGAATGGAGAGCAGTGGAGTGTAGTGGAGTGAAATATAAAGGAATGGATTGTACTGGAATAGTTTAGAGTGGAGTGGAAAGGAATAGAATGGAAAGGAATGAAGTGGAATCCAGTGCAGTGGAATGGAGTAGAGTGGAATGGAATGAAATGGAGTTGAATGGAATGGAAAGGAATGGAATGGAATGAAGTTCAGTGGAGTAGAATGGAGTGGATTGGAGAGGAATAGTTTGAAATGGAAAGGAATGGAATGTAATGCAATGGAATGGAGTTGAGTGGAGTGGAATGGAATAGAATGTAGTTGAGTGGTGTGGAGTTGAGTGGAATAGAATGGAATAGAGTGGAAAGAAGAGGAGTGGACTCCAATGGAGTGGAATGGGGTGGAATGGAGTGGCATGAAAAAGAGTGGAATGGAAGGGAATGCAATGAAATGGAATGGATGGAAGTGGAATTAAATGGAATAGAATGGAATGGAGCAGACAGGATAGGTATGCAGTGGAGTGGAGAGGAATGGAGTGGAGATGAGTGGAATGAAATGGAGTGGTGTGGAGTGTAAGGGAATGGAATGCGGTGGAATAGAATGAATGGAGTGCAATGGAATGGAATGGAGTGGAATGGAATTCAATGGAATGGAATGGAGTGGAATGGAATGGAATGGAGAGCATTGGAAAGGAATAGAATGGAGTGGAATGGAGTGGAGTAGACTGAATTGGAATGAAGTGAAATGAAATCGAGTGTATTGGAGTTCAGTGGGGTTTAGAGGAATGGCAAGGAGGGGATTGGAATAGAATGGAGTATAGAGGAATGGACTGGAGTGGAATGGAGTGGAGTGGAATGCATTGCAGTGGAATGAGGTGAAGTGGAGTAGAGTGGAGTGGAGCGGAAAGCAATGGAGTGGAGTGGAGTGGAATGAAATAGAATGGAATTGAATGGAGTGGTGTGGAGTGGACTGAAATGGAGTGGAATGGAATGGAGTGGAATGGAATTGAATGGAATGGAATGGTGTGGAGTGGGGTGGAATGGAATGGAATGGAATACAATGGAATGGAGAGGAGTGGAATGGAGTGGACTGGAGTGGAATGGAGTGGAATGGAATGGAATGGAATTGAGTAGTGTGGAATGGAATGGAGTGGAGTGGACTAGATTGGAGTGGAGTGGAATGGAATAGAATGGAGTGGAGTGGAATGGAGTGATATTGGGGGAATGGAATGGACTGCAGTGGAATTGAGTGGAATGGAACGGAGTGATATTGGGGGAATGGAATGGACAGCAGTGGAACTGAGTGGAATGGAATGTAGTGTAGTGGAGTGGAGTGGAATAGAATGTTATGGAGTGGAAAGGAATGCAATGCAAGGCAGTGGAGTGGAGTGGAAGGGAGTGGATTGGAGTGGAATAGAGAGAAGTGGAATGGAATGGAATGGAATGGAGTGGAGTGGAGTGGAATTGAATGGACAGGAGTGGAATGAACTTAAATGGAATGGACTGGAATGGAATGGAGTGGAGTGGAATGGAGTGGAGTGGAAAGGAGTAGTGTGGAATGGAAAGGAATAGAGTGGAATGGAATGGAATGGAGTGCAATGGAATGGAAAGTAATAAAAAGAACTTGACTGGAGTGAATGCCGTGAAGTGGAGTGAAATGGAGTGGAGTGGAACGGAACGGAGTGGAGTGGATGGAGTGGAGTGGGGTGGACTGCAATGGAGTGGAATGGAATGCAGTGGAATGCAATGGAATAGAATGGAATGGAGTGGAGTGGACTTCAATGGAATGGAATGGAATATAATGGAATGGAGATGAGTGGAATGGAGTGGACTGGACTGGAGTGCAGTGGAATGGAATGGAATGTAGTAGAGTGGAATGGAATGGAGTGGAGTTGGGACAAGTGGAGTGAGGTGGAGTGGAATAGAATGGACTGGAGTTGAATGCAATGGAGTGGAGTGGAGTGGAATGGAATGGATTGCAGTGGAGTGGAAAGGAACGGTATGGAGGGGAATGGAATGGACGGGAGTGGAATGGAGTGGACTGGAATTTAATGGACTAGAATGGAATGCAGTGGATTGGAGTGGAAACGAGTGGGGTAGAGTGGAATGGAGTGGAGTGGAGTGGTGTAGAATGGAATGGAACGGAGTGTAGTAGAGGGGAATGGAATGGAGTGGTGTGGAACGGAGTTGAATGGATTGGAGAGAATGGAGTGGAGTGGAATGGAGTGGAATGAAGGGGAATGGAGTGGAATGGAGTGGAGTGGAGTGCAATGTAGTGGAATGGAGTGAAATGGAGTGGAACGGAATGGAATGGACTGGAACGGAGTGCAGTGGAGTGGAATGGAGCAGAATGGAATGGAGTGGAATGTAGCGGAATGGAGTGGAATGGAGGGGAGTGGAATATAATGGATGGAGTGGAATGGAGTGGATTGTAACGGAATGAAGAGGAGTGGAATGGAGTGGAATGGAATTAGGGGAATGGTGTGGAATGGAATGGAGTAGAATGGAGTGGAATGGACTTCAGTGGAATGGAGTTGAATGTAATGGAGTGGAATGCAATGGAGTGGAATGGATGGAATGGGATGGAATGGAATGGAATGGAACAGAGTGGAGTGGAGTCGAGTGAAGAGGAGTGGATTGGAGAAGAGCGGAATGCAGTGGAGTGGAGAGAATGGAAAGGAATGGAGTGGAATGGAATGGAATGGATTGGAATTTAATACAGTTGAGTGGAATGGAATGGAATGGAGTGGAATTGAGTGGCATGGAGTGGAATGGAATGGAATGGAGTGGAAATGAGTAAAATGGAATGGATTGGAATGGAGTGAAATGGAGTGGAGTGGAGTGGAAAGGAGTGGAGTGGTGTTGAGTGGACTGGAGTGATGTGGAATGCAGAGGAGTGGGGTGCAATGGAGTGGAGTGGAATGGAGTGGAATTGAATGGAGTGGTATGGAATGCCATGGAATGGAATGCAACGGAGTGGAATGAATTGGAGTGGAACTGAATGGACTGGAATGGAGTGGTATGGAATGGCAAGGAGTGGAATGTAGTGGAGTGGAGTGGAAAGGAGTGGAATGCAATGGAGTGGAGTGGAATGGAGTGGAAAGGAATGGAGTGGAATGGAATGGACTGGAGTGGAGTTTAGTGAAATAGAATGGAATGCAATGGGATGGAATGAAATTCAATGGAATGGTGAAAAGTAATGTGAGCTTAGATTGTAATACTTCACCCTACTCTTTCTGACAGAGTGAAATCCTGTGGAAAGAAAGGAATGGAATGAAATGAAGTGGAATGGAATGGAGTGGAGTGCAGCAGAATGGAGAGGAGTAGATTGGTGTGGAGTTGAGTGGAATAGAGTGGAGCGGAGTGGAATATGGTGGAGTGCAACGGAGTGGAGTGGAGTGGAATGTAGTGGAGTAGAATCGGATGAAATGGAATGTAGTGCAGTAGAGTGGAGTGGAATGGATTGAAATAGAATGGAATGGAATGGAACGGAATGGAATGGAATGCAATTCAATGCAATGGAATATAATGCAATGCAATGGAAATTTGACAAGTAATGTCAGCTGAGATATCGCCACTACACTCCAGCCTGGGTGACATAGTGATATCCTTTGGAAAGAAAGGAATGGAATGCTATGGAGAAAATTGGAATGGAATGGAATGGAGTGGAGTGGAATGGAGTGGTTTGGAATGGAGTGGGTTGGAGTTGAAAGGAACAGAAAGGAATCGAATGGAATGGAGTGGAGTGGAGTGGAATGGAGTGCAGTGGAGTGGAATGGAGTTGACTGGAATATAATGGAACGGAATGGAGTGGAGTGGAGGGGAATGGAGTGGAGTGGAGTGGAATGCAGTGGTGTGGAGTAGAATGGAATGGAATTGAATGGAATGGAGTACAGTTGCATTGACTGGAGTGGAGTGGAGTGGAATGGGAAGGAGTGAAGTGGAGTGTAGTGGAGTGGAGTGGAATGGAATGGAAAGGAATGGAATGGAATGGAGTAGAGTGGAATGGAGTGTAGGGTAATGGAGTAGAGTGAAATAGAATGGAATGCAGTGGAATGGAATGGAATGGAATGGAGTGGAGTTGGATGAACTGGAGTGGGGTGGAATGGATTAGAGTGGAGTGCAATGGAATGAAAAGGAGTGGATAGAAATGTAGTGGTTTGGAATGGAGTGGAATGGAGTATAATGGAATGGAGTGAAAAGGAATGGAATGGAATGTACTGGAATGGAAAAGATTGGAGTGGAGTTGAGTGGTGTGGAGTATAGTGGTGTAGTGCAGTGGAATTTACTTGAGTGGAGTGGAGTGGAGTGGAATCCAGTGGAGAGGAGTTAAATGGAGTGTAGTGGAGCAGAATGGAGTGGAGTGGAATGGAGTGGAGTGGAATGGATCAGAGCAGAGTATAGTGGAGTGGAATGGAATGGAGTGGAATGGAATGGAGTGGAATGGAATGGAATGGAATGGAATGGAGTGGAATTGAGTGGAGTGGAGTGGAGTGGAGAGGAATGGAGTGGAGTGAAGAGGACTGGAACAGTGTGGCACGGAAAGGAATATAATGGAAAGGAATGGAATCGAATGGAATGCAATGGAATAGAATACAATGTAATGGAAAGTTGACATCTAATGAGAGCTGAGATTGTGCCACTGCAAAGTGGTATCTTCTCAAAAGAAAGTAGTGCAATGAGTGAAACGGAATGGATTGCAATGGAATAGAGTGGAGTGGAGCAGAGTGAAGTGAAGTGGAGTGGGGTAGAATGGATTCGAGTGGAATGAGATGGAGTGGAATGGAATGGAGTGGAGGGGAGTGGAGTGGAGTGAAACAGAATGGGATGGAATGGGATGGAAAGTAGTGCAATGGAATGGTGAAAAGAAATCTGAGCTGAGATTGAGCCACTGTACTCCAGCCTTTGTAAAAGAATGAGATCCTATGGAAAGAAAGAAATGAAATATAATGGAATGGAATGGAGTGGAATGGAGTGGAGTGTCTTGTAGTGGAGGGAAGTGTATTAGGTTGGAATGGAGTGGACAGGAGTGGAATGGAATGGAATGGAGGGGAATGGAATGGAATGGAGTGGAATGGAGTGGAGTGGAGTGAAGTGGAATGGAGTGTAGTGGAGTGGAATAGAAAGGAATAGGACGAAATGGGGTGGAATGGATTGGAGTGGATTGGAGTGGAGTGTAATGGAGTGTAGTGAAGTGGAATTCAGTTGAGTGGAGTGGATTTTAATGGAGCAGAGTGCAGGGGAATTGAGTGGAGTAGAGTGTAGTGGAATGGATTGGAGTCGAGTGTAGTGGACTGGAGGGGAATGTAATGCAGTGGAATGGACTGCAATGGCGTGGAATGGAATAGAGTGGAAAGCCATGGAGTAGAATGGAATGGAATGGAATAGAATGGAATGGAGTGGAATGGAGTGGAATGGAATGGAGTTGAATGGAATGGAATAGAGTGGAGTGGAGAGAAATGGAATAGAATGTAATGGAGTGGAGCACAGTGGAGTGGAATGGAGTGCAGTGCAATGGAGTGGAATGGAATCAGACATAAAGGAATGAAGTGAAGTGGAGTGGAGTGGAATGGAGTGGAATGGAATGGAGTTGTAAGGAATGGAATTTAATGGAGTGGAATGAAATTGAATGGAATGGATTGGAGTGGACTGGAGTGGAAAGGAATGGAAGGGAGTGGAGTGGAATGGAGTGGAGTGGAATGGAGTGGATTGGAGGGGAGTGGAGTAGAGTGGAGATGAATAGAATGGAATAGAATGGAATGGAATGGAATGGAGTGGAGTGGAGTGTAATGGAATGGAATGGAATGGAGTGGAGTTTAGTGGAGGTGAGTGGAATGGAGTGGAGTGGATTGGAATGGAGTGGAATGGAATGGAATGCAGTGGAATGGAATAGAGTGGAAGGCTGTGGAGTAGAATGGAATGGAATGGAATTGAATGCAATATAATGGAACGGAATGGAATGGAATGGAGTGGAATGGAGTGCAGTGGAATGGAATGCAATGGAATGCAATGGAGAGGAATGGAGAGGACTGGAATGGAATGGAGTGTAGTGGAGTGGAGGTTAATGGAATGGAGTTGAGAGCAGTGGAGTGGAATGGAGTGGCGTTGAGTGGAATGGAGATGAGTGGAGAGAAATGGAATTGAAAGGAATGGAGCCGAGAGGAATGGGGTGTAGTGGAATGGAGTGGAGTGGAGAGGATAGGAGTGCAATGGAATGGAACGGAATTGAACGGATCGGAATGGAATGTAGTGGAGAGGAGTGGAGTGGAGTGGAATGGAGTGGAATGAAATGGAATGGAATGGATTGGAATGAAGTGGAGTGGAGCGGAGTGGAATGCAGAGGAATGGACTGCAATGGAGTGGAATGGAATGGAGTGGAATGGAATGGAATGGAATGGAATGGAGAGGGATGGAATGGAATGGAAAGGAGAGAAGTGGAATAAAATGGAGAGAGGTGGAGTGGAATGGAGCGGAGTGGAGTGGAATGGAATGGAATGGAAAAAAACGGAGTGGAGTGGAATGCAGTGGAGTGGAGTGAAGTGAAACGGAATGGAGTGGAGTTCAGTGAGGTTGAGTGGCATGAAATGTAATGGAGTGTAGTGGAGTGGAATTGAGTGGAGTGGAATGCAGTGTAGTGTAAAGGAGTGGCATGGAATGGGGTGAAATGGAATGGAATGTTGTGTATTTCCATGGAATGGAATGTACTGGAGCACAGTGTATTCAACTGAACTTCAGTGGAATGGAATAGAATGGGGTGGAATGGAGTAGAGTGGAACGTAATAGAATGGAACGGAAAGGGGTGGAATGGAGTGGAATGGAATGGAGTGGAGTGCAGTGGCATGGAAAGGAATGGAATGGAGTAGAGTGGAATGGAGTGGAGTCGAATGGAGTAAAGTGGAGTGGAGTGGAGTGGAATGGAATGGAATGGAAGGGAGTGGAATGGAGTGGACTGCAGTGGAGTGGAGTGGAGTGGAATGGAATGGAGTGGAGGGTACTGGAGTGAAATGGAATGGATTGGAGTGGATTGGAGTGGAGTAGAGTGGGGTTGAAAGTAATGGAATTTAATGGAATGGAATGAAGTGGAATGTTGTGGAGTGGAAAGGATTTGAGAGCAGTGGAGCGGAATGGAATGGAGTGGACAGGCGTGGAATGGATTGGAGTGGATTGGAACGGAGTGGAATGGAGTGGAAAGGAATGCAATGGAATGGAATGGAATGGAAGCTGAGATTGTGACACTGCACACCAAGCTGTGTGACACAGTGAGATACTCTCGAAAGAAAAGTTTGGAACGGAATGCAGTGGAATGGAATGGAATGGAGTGGAATGGAGAGGAGTGGACAGGAATGAGGTGGAATGGAATGGAATGGAGAGGAATGGAACGGGACATAATGGAATGGAATGAATTGGAGTGGAGTGGAGTGAGGTGCAGTGGAATAGCGTGAAATAGAATGGCATGGAGACGAATGGAGTGAAGTACACTGTAGTGTAGCAGAGAGGAGTGGAATGGAGTGCAATGCAGTGGATCGAAATCGAGTGTATTCGAATGTATTCAATTGCAGTGGATAGGAACGGAAAGACACAGAATGGAATGGTATGGAAAGGCAGCTGAGACTGTGTCACTGCACTCCAGGCTGGGTGACAGCTTGAGATGCTCCCGAAAGAGAGGAATGGAAATTAATGCAGAGGAAAGAAATGGAAAAGAATGTAGTGGAGTGGAGTGGGGTGAAGTGTAGTGGAGTGGAATGGAGAGGAATGGAATCCGATGGAATGGAGTGGAATGTAGTGAAGTGTTGTGCGGTGAAGAGGATTGCAGTGGTAAGGAATGGAATAAAATGGGATGGAGTGTAATGGAGTGTAGTGGAGTGGAGTGGAATGGAGGGAATTGGAGTGGTTTGGAATGGAGTGGACTGGAATGCAATGGAATGGAATGGACGGGAATGGAACAGAATGGAGAGGAATGGAATGGAATGGAGTGTATTGGAGTGGAGTGTAATGAAGTGTAGTGGAGTTGAATTTAGTTGAGTGGAGTGGAATGAAGTGGAGTGGAGTTCAATGGCGTGAAGTGCAGGGCAATGGAGTGGAGTGGAGTGGAATGCATTGGAGTCGAGTGAAGTGGACTGAAGTGGAATGGAATGCAGTGGAATAGACTGGGATAGAGTGGAATGGAATAGAGTAAAAAGCCATGGAGTAGAATGGAAGGGAATGGAATGGAAAGGAATGGAATGGAATGGAATGGAGTGGAATGGAGTGGAATGCAATGCAAAGGAGTGGAGTGGAGTGAAATGGAATGGAATGGATTGGACTGGAGAGGAGTGGAGGTGAGTGGAATGGAGTGGAGTGGGGCGGAGTGGAATGGAATCGGATGGAATGGAATGAAGTGTAGTGTAATGGAGTGGAACAGAGTGGAATGGATTGGAGTTATATGGAATGGAATATTATGGAGTGGAATGGAATGGAATGGAATGGAATGGAATGGAATGGAGTGGAGTGGAGTGGAATGGAAAGGAAGGGAGTGGAGTGGAATGTAGTGCAGTTGAATGGAGTGGAATAGAATGGAGTGGAGTGGTGTGGAGTAGCATGGATTTGAATGGAATGGAGTGGAAGGCAATGGAATGGAGTGGAGTGGAGTGTAATGGAATGAAGTGGAGTGGAGTGGAGGTGAGTGGAATGGAGTAGATTGGACTGGAATGGAGTGGAATGGAATGGAATGGAGTGGAATGGAATGGAATGGAGTGGAATGGAATGAAACGGAATGGAATAGAATGGAGTGCAGTGGAGTGTAATGGAGTGTCATGGAGCGGAATGGAGTGGAGTGGGGTGAAATGTAATTGAATGGAGTGGAGTGGAATGGACTGGAATGGAGTGGAGTGGAGTGCATTGGGGTGTAGGAGCGTTCACTAGAATGGAATAGAAGAGAATGGAATTTAAAGGAAAAGAAAGGAATGGAGTGGAATGGAATAGAATGGAATAGAATGGAATGGAATGGAATGGAATGGAGTGAGATGGAATGGAAAGGAATGGAGGGTAGTGGAATAGAATGGAGTGAAGTGGAGTGGAATGGAGTGGAGTGGAACGGAATGGAATGAAATGGAAAGAAATAGAGTGGAGTGGAATGGAGTGAAGTGGAATGGAGCTAAGTGAAATGGAATGGAGTGGAGGTAAGTGGAGTTGAGTGCGATGGAATGTAATGGAATGTAGTGGAATGGAATTGAGGGGAGTGGAATGGAGTGGAGTGGAATGAAGTGGCATGGAATGGATTGGAATGGAATGGAATGTTGTGGAGTTCAATGGAATAGAATGGAGTGTAGTGGAGTGGAGTGGAGGTTATTGACCTGGAATGGAGTGGAACGGAATGGAATGGAGTGGAATGCAATGGAGTGGAATTTAATGGAATGGAATGGAATGGGGGGAGAGGAGTGGTAAGGAGTGGACTAGAGTGGAATGGAGAGGAGTGGAGTGGAATTGAGGGGAGTGGAGAGCAGTGGGATGGAATGGAGTGCAGTGGAGTTGAGTGAAGTCGATTAGAGAGGAATGGAATGGAGTGGAGTGGAATGGATTGGAGTGGGGTGTAACGGAGTTGAATGGAAAGAAGCGGAACTGAATGGAGAGAATGGAGTGGACTGGAGTGGCAAGGAATGGAATGGAATAGAGTGTAGTGGAATGGAGTGCAGTGGAATGGAGTGGTGTGGAATGGATTGGAGTGGAATGGAATAAATTTGTGTGGAGTGCAGTGGAATGGAATGGAATGGAATTGAATGAAGTTGAGTGGAAAGGAGTCGATTGGAGTGGTGTGAAATGGAATGGAATGGAATGGAGTGGAGTGGAGTGAATTGGAATGGAATAAAGTGGAAAGGAATGGAGTGAAATGGAATGAAGTGGAGTGGAGTGGAATGGACAGTGGAATGGAATGCAATGGAATGGGGTGGAGTGGAATGGACTGGAATGGAGAGGAATGGAATGTAACGAATTTTAATGGAATGGAAGGGCATAGAAGGGAGTGGAGTGGAGTGTAATGGAGTGGAGTGGAGTGGCAAGGAGTGGAAAGGAATGGAATTGAAAGGAATGGGGTAGAGTGGAGTGGAATGGAGTGGAACGGATTGGGATGAAGTGTAGTGAAACCGACTGGAGTGGAGTGCAATGGATTGGAATGGAATGGAGTGGAGTGGTGTAGCAAGGAGTGGAGTGGATTGGAATAGAGTGGAGTGGGTTGGACTGGAATGAAATGGAGTGGAATGGAGAGCAGTGGAATGGAATGGAATGGAGTGCAGTGGAGTAGAGTGGAGTGGAACGCAGTGGAGTGGACTGGAATAGAGAAGAATGGAATGGAGTGGAATGGAATGGAGGGGAATGGAAAGGAGTGGAGTGAAGTGCAATGGAGAGAAGTGTAATGGAATGGAGTAGAGTGGAAGGAGTGGAATGGAATGGAGTGTAGTGCAGTGGAGTGTGTAGGAATAGAATCAAATGGAATATAGAGGAGTGAAATAGAATGGAGATGAGTGGAGAGGAGTGGTTTGGAGTGGAGTGGAATGGAATGGAAAGAATGCAGTGGAACTGAACGGAATGGAATGGAATAGAGTGGAATGGACTGGAGTGGAGTGGAGTGGAGTGCATGGGAATGGACTGGACTGGAGAGGAACGGAGTGGAATGGAAAGGAGTGGAAAGGAGAGGAGTGGATTGGAGTGGAGTGCAGTGGAATGGAATTAAATGGATTGGAGAGGATTGGAATAGAATGGTGTGGAGTGGAATGAAATGGAATGGAATGCATTTGAGAAGGTTGGAGTGTAGTGGACTGGAATGTAGTGGAATGGAGTGAATTTGAGAGGGGAATAGTGGAGAGGAGTGGAGTGCATTGGAGTGGAGTCGACTGTAATGGAGTGGAGTGGAATGGAATCGAATGGAATGGAGTGCAGTGGAGTGGAATGTAGTGGAATGGAGTAGAATGGAATGGAATGGAGTGGAGGGGAGTGGAATGGAGTGGAGTGGAGTGGACTGGATTGGCGTGGAATGGAATGGAACTGAATGGAATGGAATAGAATGGAGTGTAGTGGAATGGAGTGGAGTGGAGTAGAATGGAGTGTATGTAATGGATGTAATGGAACGGAATGGAATTTAGTGGAGAGTAGTGGAATCGAATGGAATGGAAAGCAGTAAAGTGGAATGGAGTGGAATGGAATGGAGTGGAATGGAGTGGAATGGAGTGAAGAGGAATGGAGTGGAATGCAATGGAATGGAGTTCAAAGGAATGGAATGGAGTGGAAAGGAATGGAATGGAGTAGAGTGGAAAGGAATGGAGTGGAATCGAATGGACTAGAGTGTAATGGTGTGAAGTGGTGTGAATTGGAGTGAAGTGAAATGAAATTGATTGGAGTGGATTGGAGTGGAGTTTAGAGGAGTGGCATGGAATGTGTTGGAATAGAATGAAGTGGAGTGGAATAGCGTGGAGTGGAATGCAGTGGAGTGGAATGGAATGGAAAGAAAAGGAGAGAAATGCAATGGAATGGTGGGAAGTTGAAAGGAAATAAATGGAGTGCAGTGGAGTGGAGTGATGTGGAATGGAATGGAATGGAATGGAATGGAAAAATGTTTGCTTCGATTGTGCCACTGCAGAATATGCTGTGTGACAGAGTGAGATCCTGTCTAAAGAAAGGGGTGAAATGGAAGGGATTGGAATGGAATGAAATGGAATGGATTTTAGTGGAGTGGAGTGGAATTGAGTAGACTGAGGTGCAGTGCAGTGGAATGTAATGGAAAGGAATGGAATGGAAATGTGAAATGAAATGTGAGCTGAG
Organism: Pongo pygmaeus; assembly: GCF_028885625.2. Lineage (NCBI taxonomy): Eukaryota > Metazoa > Chordata > Mammalia > Primates > Hominidae > Pongo > Pongo pygmaeus. The sequence continues at coordinate 3,411,557 of NC_072388.2, read as the reverse complement.
ATTGTGCCACTGCACACCAGCCTGAGTGACAGAGTGAGATCCTCTCAAAAGAAAGTAATTGAATGGACTGTACTGGAATGCAATGGAATGGAGTGGAGTAGAGTGCCATGGAGTGGAAAGGAGTGGAATGGAATGAGATAGAATGGAGAGGAGTGGAGACGACTGGAATGGAATGGAGTGGAGTGGAGTGGAGTGGAATGGAGTGGAGTAGAGTGGAATGGATTGTAATGGAGTCGAGTGGAGTTCAGTGGAATGCAATGGAATGGAAAAAATGGAATGGAATGGAATGGAATGGTGAAATGAAATGTGAGCTGAGATTGTGCTTCTCTGCTGCACACTGGGTGACAGAGTGAGACACTCTCGAAAGAAAGGATTGGAATGGAATGCAGTGGAATTTAATGAAACGGAATGGAGTGGAGTGGACTGGAGTGGAGTAGAGTTGATTGGAGTAAGTGGAGTGGAATGGAAAGGAGTGGAAGGAATGCAGAGGAATTGAAAGCAGTAGAGTGGACTGGAATGGACTGGAGAGGAGTAGAGTGGAAAGAATTGGAATGGAGTGGAGTTAAGTGGAGTGGAGTGCAGTGGAATGGAATGTAGTGGAGTGGGCTGAAATTGAATGGAGTGGAGTGGAATGGAATGGAATGGAATTGAATTGCATGGAGTGTAGTGGAATGGAGTTCAGTGGATTGGAAAGGAGTGGAATGGAGTGGAGTGGAGTGAACTGGAGTGGAGTGGAAAGGAATGGAATGGAATGGAGTGGATTGCAATGGAATGGAATGGAGTGGATTGGAGTGGAATGGAGTGGAGTGGAGTGCAGTGGAGTGGAGTGAAATGGAATGGAGTGGAGTGGATTGGATTCGAGTGGAGTGGAATGGAATGGAATAGAGTTGAGTGGAATGGATTGGATTGGATTGGTCTGGATTGGAATGGAATTCAGTGGAATGGAATGGAATGGAGTGGAGTGGAGTGACATGGAATGGAGTTAAGTTAAATGGAATTGAATGGAATGGAGTGAAGGGAATGGAATGGAAAGTAATGGACTGGAGTTGAATCAGGTGAAGTGGAATGGAGTGGAATGGAATGGACTGAAATGGAATCTAGTGGAGTGGAATGGAGTGAAATGGAATGGAATGGAATGGAACGGAATGGAGTGGAATACAGTGGAATGGATTGGAAAGGAATGGAGTGGAGTGGAGTGGAATAGAATGGAATCAAAGGTAGTGGAGTGGAATGCAGTGGAATGGAGTGGAGTGCAGTTGAGTAGAGTGGAATGGAGTGGAATGGAGTGGAATGGGGTGAAATGGAATGGAGAGGAACGGAATGGAATGGAGTGGAATTCAATGTAATGGAATGGATTGGAAAAGAATGGAGAGGAGTGCAATGGAGTGGAATGGAATGGAGTGGACTGGACTGGTATGGAATGGAATGGAATGGACTGGAGGGGAATGGAGTGGAGTGGAGTGGAATGGAGTGGAATGGAATGGAGAGGAATTTATCAGAATTTAGTGGAATGGAGTGTAATGGAGTGTGATGGAGTGGAGTGGAATGGAAAGAAATGGAATTGAATGGAGTGGAGTGGGTGGAATGGAGTGGATGGGAATAGAAAGGATTCTAGTGAAGTGGAATGGAACGCCATGGAATAGAATGGATTGGAGTGGAATGGAGTGGCGTGGAGTGGAGTTCAATGGAATGGAGTGCAGTGGAGTGGAGTGGAGTGGTATAGAATAGAACGGAATGGAATTGAGTGGATTTGAGTGGATTGGAGTAGAGTAGAGTGGAGTGGAGTGGAATGGAATGGAGATGAGTGGAATGGAGTGGAATAGAATGGAGTGGGCTAAAACGGAGTGGAGTGGAGTGGAATGGAATGGATTTAAGTGGAATGGATTGGAATGGAATGGAGTGAAGGGGAGTGGAAAGGAAAGGAACGGAGTGGAGATGAATGGAGTGGACTGCAATGCTGTGGAATGTAGTGGAATGTAAAGGAGTGGAATGGAATGGAGTGAAAAGAAGTGGAGTAGAGTGGAATGGAGTGCGTGAAAAGGAATGGAATGGAATGGAATGGAGTGGAATGGAATTGAATGGAATGGAATGGTATGGTGTGGAATGGAATGGAATGCAGTGGAATGAAGTGGAATGGAATACAGTGGAGTGGAGTGGAGTGGAGTGGAGATGAGTATAGCGGAGTGGAATGAAGTGGAGTGGGGTGAAATGGAATGCAGTGGAGAGGGGTGGAATGGAATGCCATTGAGTGGAATTGAATGGAATGGAATGGATTGCAAGGGAATGGAGATGAGTTAATGGAGTGGAATAGAATGGAGTCGAGTGGACTGGATTGGAATGGAATGGAATGGAGTGGAGTGGAATGGACTGGAGTGCAGTGGAGTGTAGTGGAACGGAATGGAATTGAGTGGAATGGAATGGATTGGAGTGGAATGGAATGGAATGGACTGGAATGGAGTGGAGTGGCGTGTAATACTGTGGGGTGGAATGTAATGCTGTTGAGTGGAATGGAATTCAATGGAACAGAATGGAGTGGAGTGAGGTGGAATGTAATGGAGTGTAGTGGAATGGGGTGTCGTGCAGTGGAATGGAATGCAATGGAATGGAAAGGAGTGGAGGAGAACGGAGTGGAGGGAAGTGGAGTTGAATGGAATGGAGTGGAGTGTAGTCAATTGGTGTGGAGTGGAATGGGATGGAATGGAATGGAGTGGATTGGAGTGGAAAGTAGTGGGGTGGAGTAGAGTGGAGTGGAATGGAATGGAGTGGAGTGGAAAGGAGTGGAGTGGAGTGGAATCGAATGGAATGGAGTTGAGTGGAATGTAGTGTAGTGGAATGGATAGGAGTGGAATGGAATTCAGTGGAATTCAATGGAGTGGAGTGTACTGGAGTGGAGTGGAGTGAAGTGGACTGGAATGGAATGGATTTAAGTGGAATGAAGTTAAATGGAATGGAGTGAAGGGGAGTGGAATAGAATGGAATGGAATGGAGTGGAGTGGAATGAATTGGGGTGGAGTGGAGTGGAATGGAGTGGAGTGGAGTTCAATGGAATGGAGTGGATTGGAGCGGTTTGGAAAGAAGTGGAGTGGAGTGGAATGCAGTGGAATGGAATGGAGTGCAATGCAATGGAGTAGAGCTGAGTGGAGTGGAATGAAGTGCAATGGAATACAATGAAATGGAGTGGAATGGAAAGGGATGGAATGGAAAGGAATGGAATGGAATGGAATATAATGGAATGAAGAAATGTGTGCTGAGATTGTGCCACTGCAGAACAGCCTGTGTGACAGAGGGAGATCCTGTTGAAGGAAAGTCGTGTAATGGAAGGGATAGGAATGGAATGGAATAGAATGGATTGGAATGGAGTGGAGTGGAATTGACTGGAGTGGAGTGGAGTGCAGTGGAACGTAATGGGAATAAATGGAATGGAAATGTGAAATGAAATGTGTGGTGAGATTGTGCCACTGCACACCAGTCTGGGTGACAGAGTGAGATACTGTCAAAAGAAAGGAATAGAATGGAATGGACTGGAATGGAATGAACTGCATTGGAGTGGAGTGGAGTGGAAAGGAGTGGAATGGAATGGGATGGAATGGAAATGAGCTGAGTGAACTGGAATGGACTGGAGTGGAGTGGATTGGAATGGACTGGAATGGAGTGCAGTGGAATGGAATGGTGAAATGAAATGTGAGCTGAGATTGTGCCACTGCACTCCAGCCTGGGTAAGAGAGTGAGATACTATCAAAAGAAAGGAATGGAACGGAATGCAGAGGAATTTAATGGCATGGAGTGAAATGAAGTGAACTGGAGAGGAGTGGAGTTAGTGGAGTGGAGTGGAAAGCAATGGAATGGAATGGAAAGGGGTAGAGTGGACTGGAATGGAGTGGAGTGCATTGGACTGGAATGGATTGGAATGGAGTAGAGTGCAGTGCAATGGAATAGAATGGAATGGAATGCAATGGAATGGAATGGAATGGAATGGTGAAATGAAATGTGAGCTAAGATTGTGCCACTGCGACCCATGCTGGGTGACAGAGTGAGATACTCTCAAAAGAAAGGAAAGGAATGGAATGCGGTGGAATGGAGTGGAATGGAATAGAATGGAATGGCGTGACTTGGAGTGCAGTCGAGTGAAGTGGAGTGGACTGGAATGGAGAGGAATGGAATGGAGCGGAATGTAATGAAATGCAGTGGAGTGAAGTGGAGTAGATTGGAGTGGAGTGCGAAGGAATGGAGAGGAATGGAATGTCATGGAGAGGAATGGAGTGGGGTGGAGTGGAGTGGAAATGAGTGGAATGGAAGTGGATTGAATGGAAAGAGCTGAGTGGACTGGAATGGACTGGAGTGGAGTGGGTTAGAATGGACTGGAGTGGAATGCAGTGGAATGGAATGGAATGGAATGGTGAAATGAAATGTGAGCTGAGATTGTGCCACTGTGCTCCAGCCTGGGTGACAGAGTGAGAAACTATCAAGGAAAGGAATGGAATGGAATGCAGAGGAATTTAATGGAATGGAGTGGAGTGGAGTGAACTGAAGTGAACTGGAGTGGAGTGGAGTGACTGGAGTGGAGTGGAAAGGAATGGGATGGAATGGAAAGGAGTAGAGTGGACTGGAATGGAGTGGAGTGCATTGGAGTGGAATGGATTGGAAAAGAGTAGAGTGCAGTGGAATGGAATCGAATGGAATGGAATGCAATGGAATGGAATGGAATGGAATGGAATGGTGAAATGAAATGTGAGCGAAGATTGTGCCAGTGCAACCCAGGCTGGATGACAGAGTGAGATACTCTGAAAAGAGAGGAATGGAAAGGAATGCAGTGGAATGGATTGCAATGGAATAGAATGGAATAGCGTGAGGTGGAGTGCAGTCGAGTGAGGTGGAGTGGACTGGAATGGAGAGGAATGTAATGGAGTGGAATGTAATGGAATGAAGTGGAGTGGAGTGGACTGGGGTGGAGAGGAGTGCATTGGAAGGTAGAGGAATGGAATGTCATGGAGAGGAATGGAGTGGAGTGGAGCGGAGAGGAACAGATTGGAACGGAATGGAATGAAAGGGAACAGAATAGAGAAATGTATGCTGAGATTGTGCCACTGCACTACAGCCTGTCTGAAAGAGGGATATCCTGTCGAAAGAAAGGAGAGGAATGGAATGGAATGGAATGGAATGGAGCGGATTGGAGCAGAGCGGAATGGAATGGAACGGAACGGAACGGAATGGAATGTGAGCTGAGATTTTGCCACTGTGCTCCAGGCTGGGTGACAGAGAGAGACACTCTCGAAAAAAAGGAAAGGAATGGAATGCAGTGGAATTGAAACGGAATGGTGTGGAGTGGAGTGGAGTGGAGTGAAGTGGAGTGGATTAGAATGGAGAGGAATGGAATGGGAAGAACTGAAATGGAATGAAGCGGAGTGGAGTGGGGTGGAGTGGAGTGCAGTGGAATGGAGGGGAATGGAATGGGATGGAGTGGAGTGGAGTGCAGTGCAGTGAAGTGGAGAGGAGTGGAATGGAGTGGAATGGAATCGGGTGTAATGGAATGTAGTGGAAAGGACAGGAGTGCAGTGGAACTGAGTGGAATGGAATGGAATTGAATGGCATAGAATGGAATGTGATGGAGTGGAATGGAATGGAGTGGAGTAGAGAGGAGTTGAGTGAAATAGAATGGAATGGAATGGGTTGGAAAGAAAAGCAAAGGAATGATGAAAAGGAGTGTGAGATGAGATTGTACCACTGCACTCCAGACTTTCTGACAGAATGAGATCCTGTGGAAATAAAGAAATGGAATGGAATGTAGTGGAGTAGAATGGAGTGGAGTGGAGTGGAATAGAGAGGAGTACAGTGGACTGGAGTGGAGTGGAGAGGAGTGGAAGGGAGTGAAGTGGAATGGAGTGAAAAGGAATGGAGTGCAGTGGAGTGGAATGTAGTGGACTGGAATCGGATGTAATTTAATGTAGTGGAATGGAGTGGAGTGGAACAGATTTGATTGGAATGGAATGGAATGGAATTGAGGGGAATGGAGTGGAGTGAACGGATTGGAATGGAATGTAAAGAAATGGAATGGAACGGACTGAAATGCAATGGAATGCAATGGAATACAATGGAATAGAATGCAATGCAATGGAAAGTTGACATGAAGTGAGCTGAGATTGCGCCAGTGAACTACAGCCTGGGAGACACAGTAATATCCCATCGAAAGAAAGGAATGGAAAGCAATGGAGTGAATCGGAATGGAATGGAATAGAATGCAGTGGAGTGGAGTGGAGTGGAGTGGAATGGAGTGGTGTGGAATGGAATGGATTGGAGTTGAAAGAAACGGAATGGAATGGAATGAAATGGATTGGAGTGCAGTAGAGTAGATGGAGGGAAGTGGAGTTGAGTGGAATGGAAAGTAAAGGAGTGGAATGGAAAGGAATGGAGTGGAATAGAGTGGAATGGAATGGAATGGAATGCAGTGGAGTGGAGTGGAGTGGAGTGGAATGGAGTGGTGTGGAGTGGAATGGAGTGATGTGGAATGGAATGGACTGGAGTTGAAAGGAACAGAATGGAATGGAATGGACTACATTGGAGAGGAGTGGAGTGGAGGGAAGTGGAGTGGAGTGGAATTTAGAGGAATGAAATGGAATGGAGTGGAACGGAGTGGAGTAGAATGGAATGGAGTGGAATGGAGTGGAATGGAATGGAATGGAATGGAGTGGAGTGGAGTGGAATGGGGTGGAGTGGAGTGAAATGGAGTGGTGTCGAGTGGAATGCAATGGAATGGAATGGAATGGAGAGGAATAGAATAACTGGAGTGGAGTGGAATGCAATGGAGTGAAGTGGAGTGGAGCGGAGTGGAATGGAATGGAATGGAATGGAATGGAATGGAACGGAATGGAATGGAATGGGACGGAGTGGAATGGAATGGAGTGGAACGCAATGGAGGGGAGTGGAGTGGAGTAGAGTGGGGTGGAATGGAGTGGAGTGGAGTGGAATGGAATGAAATGGAATTGAGTGGAAAGGAGTGGAGTGGAGTGGAATGGCGAGGAGTGGAGTGGTGTGGAACGGAGTGGAGTGGAAAGGATTGGAGTGGAGTGGAGTGGAGTGGAGTGGAGTGGAGTTGAGTGGAGTGGAGTGGATTTAATTGAGTGGAGTGGATTGGAGTCTAGTGGAATGGAGTGGAGTGGAGTTTAATGGAGTGGAGTGGAGGGTAATGGAGTGGAGTGGAATGGAGTGGAGTGGAATGGATTGGAATGGAGTGTAGTGGGGTGGACTCGAGTGGAGTGGAATGGAGTGGAGTGGAATGGAAAGGAGTGGAATGTAATGGAGTTGAAAGGAAAGGAATGGAGTGGAAGGGAATGGAATGGAGTGGAAATGACTGGAGTGGAGTGGAGTAGAGTGGAGTGGAATGGAGTGGAGTGGTATGAAATGGAGTGGAGTGAATCAGAGTGGAAAGGAGGGTCATGGAAAGGAATTGAATGGAAAGGAATGGAATGAAATGGAACGGAATGCAATGGAAAGCAATGGAATAGAATGAGATGCAATGGAAAGTTGACACATAATGTGAGCTGAGATTGTGCCACTGCACTACAGCCTGGGTGACACAGTGATATCCTGTCGAAAGAAAGAAGGGGAATGTAAGTTAATGAAATGGAATGGACTGGAATAGAAAGAAGTGGTGTGGAGCGGAGTGAAGTGGAGTGGAGTGGACTGGAATGGATTCCAGTGGAATGCGAGTGGAATGGAATGGAGTGGAGTGTAGTGGAGTGAAGTGTAATAGAAAGCATGGAATGGGATGGAATGGAATGCAATTGAGTGGTGAAAAGAAATGTGAGCTGAGATTCAGCCAATGTACTCCAGCCTTTGTGACAGAGTGAGATCCTATGGAAAGAAAGGAATGGAATGGAAAGGAGTGGAGTGAAGTGGAGAAGAATGGAGTTGAGTCGTGTGGAATTGAATGGAGTGGAGTGGAGTGGAGGGGAGTGGAGTGTAATGGAGTGGAATGGAATGGAGTGGAATGGAGTGCAATGGAGTGGAGTGGAGTGGATTGAAGTATAGTGGAGTGCAATGGAATGGAATTGAACGGAATGGAATAGAGATTAATGTGGAATAGAGTGGATTGGAGTGGAATGGATTGGAGTGGAATGGAATGGAGTGAAGTGGAGTTGAATGGAATTCAGTGGAAAGGAATGGAAAGGAATGGAATGGAATGGAATTCACCAGAATGGAATGGAATGGAATGGAATGGAATGGAAGCTAAGATTGTGCCACAGCTCTCCATGCTGTGTGATTGAGTGAGATATTCTTGAAAAAAAAGAATGGAATGGAATGCAGTGGAATGGAATGGAATGGAATGGAATGGAATGGAATGCAATGCAATGGAATGGAATGGAAGCTAAGATTGTGCCACAGCTCTCCATGCTGTGTGACTGAGTGAGATTTTCTTGAAAAAAAGAATGGAATGGAATGGAAGGGAATGCAATGCAATGGAATGGAATGGAAGCTAAGATTGTGCCACAGCTCTCCATGCTGTGTGACTGAGTTAGATATTCTTGAAAGAAAAGGAATGGAATGGAATGCAGTGGAATGGAATGCAGTGGAATGGAATGGAATGGAGTGTACTGGAGTGCAGTGCAGTGAAGTGCAGTGGAATGTGGAATGGACTCAAAGGCAGAGGAATGGAATGGGACGTAGTTGGATGGATTGAAGTGGAGTGGAATGGGCTGGAGTGTAGTACACTGGAAAGGAGTGGAATGGGATGGACTTGAATACAGTGGAGTGGAGTGCAGTGGAGTGGAGAGGAGTGGAATGGAGTGTATTGGAATCAGATGTAATGGAATGTACTGGAGTGGATTGGAGTAGAATGGAATGGAGTGGAGAGGAGTGTAGCGGAGCAGAACGGAATGGAACAGAATGGAACAGCAGCTGAGATTGTGAAACCACACTCCAGACTGGTTGACAGAGTGAGATACTCTCGAAAGAAAGGACTGCAATGGAATGCAGTGGAACGGAAAGGAAAGGAATGGATTGGAGTGGAGTGCAGTTGAGTGAAGTGGAGTGGAATGGAAAGGAATGGAGTGGAGTGGAGTGGCATGGAGGGGAGAGGAATGGAGTGTACTGGAATGGAATGGAATGGAATTTAGTGGAGTGGATTGGAATGGAGTGTAAAGGAATGGAGTTAAGTGAAATGCAGTGGAATGCAACGGAATGAATGGGAGTGGAAAGGAATGTAATGGACTGGAGTTGAAAGGAATGTACTGGAATGGATTTGAATGGAGTGGAATGGTATGGAATGAAATGGAGTGCAGAGGAGTGCAATGGAGTGAAATGGAATGGAATGGAGTGGAAGGGAATGGAATGGAACGGAGTAGAGTGGAATGGAATGGAGTGGAGTGGAATTGAATGGAATGGAATGGAATGGAATGGAATGGAATGGAATGGAAGGGAGTGGGGTGGAGTGGAGTTTAGTGAAGTGAAGTGCAATGGAGTGGAATGGGGTGAAATGGAGTGGAGTAGAGTGAAGTGGAATAGAATGGAATGGAGTGGAATGGAATGGAAAGGAATGGATTGGAAGGAAATGGAGAAGTGTGGAATGGAGTGTAATGGAATGGAGCACAGAGGACTGCATTGGAATAGATGGAATGGAGTGGAGTAAAACGAAGTGGATTGGAGTGGAGTGGAATGAAATGGAATGGAGTAGAAAGGAATGGAAGGGAGTGGAGTGGAGTGGAATGGAATGGAGTGAAGTTTAGTGGAGTGGAATGGAGTGGGGTGGAGTGGAAAGGAATTGAATAGAATGGAGTGGAATGGAATAGAGTGAAGTTTAGTGGAGTGGAATGGAGTGGGGTGGAGTGGAAAGGAATTGAATAGAATGGAGTGGAATGGAGTGGAGAGGAATGGAATGGAGTGGAGTTGAGAGAACTGGATGTCATGTATTGGAATGTCATGTATTGGAATGGAGTGGAGTACAGTGGAATGGAGTAGAGAGGAACGGAGGGGAATGGAAAGGAATGGAATGGAATGCAGTGTAGTGTAGGGGAATGGATTGGAATGGCATGCAGTTGAGGGCAGTGGAATGGAATGTAAAGGAGTGGTGTGCAGTGGACTGGACTGGAATGGAGTAGAATGGAGTGGAGTGGAGTTTAGTGGAATGGAGTGGAATGGAATGGAATGGAGTGGACTGGAATGGATTCGCATGGAATGGAGTGGAGTGAAGTAGAATGGAATGGAATGGAGTGGAGTGGAATGGACAGGAATTAAGTGGAATGGAATGGAATGGACGGCAATAAAATGGGATGGATTCGCAGAGAGTGGAATGACATGGAATGGAGTGGAGAGGTGCTCAATGGAGGGGAGTGGAGAGGAAAGGAGTGGAAAAGAGTGGAATGGAATGGAATGCGGTTCAGTGGAGTGGAATGGACTGGAGTGGAGTATAGAGGAATGGAATGGCGTGGAGTGGAATGGAGTGGACTGGAGGGTAACAGATTGGAATGGAGAGTAGTGGAGTGGAATGCAGTCGAACGCACTGGAATAGAGTGGAATGGAGTGGAATGGAATGGATTGGAATGGAATGGAATGGAAAGGAATGGAACGGAATGGAATGGAAAGGAACGGAATGGAATGGAATGGAATGGAATGGAATGGAATGGAATGGAATGGAAAGGAACGGAATGGAACGGAATGGAACGGAATGGAATGGAATGGAATGGAATGGAATGGAATGGAATGGTGTGGAGAGGAGTGGAATGGAATGGAATTGACTGGAATGATATGGAATGGATTGGAATGGAATGCAATGGCATGGAATGGGGTGTAGTGGAGTGGAAGGGAGTGAAGTGGAGTGTAAACGAGTGGAATGGAATAGAGTGGAGTGGAGTGGAATATTGAGAAATTGACAGAAATGGAGTGGAGTCTAGTGGAATGGAATGGAAAGGAATGAAATGGAATGGAATGGTGTGGGGTGGACTGCAATGGAGTGGAGTGGAATGGAGTGGAATGGAATGGAATGGAGTGGAGTGGAATGGAGTGGAGTGGAGAGCAATGAAGTGGAATGGAATGTACTGCAATTAAATGGAATGGAGTGGAACGGAATGTATTGGAGTGTAATGGATTGGAAAGGAATGTAGTGGAGTGCAGTGGAATGGAAAAGAATGGAGTGGAGTGGATTGGAGGGGACTGGAATGGAGTGTAATGGAGTGGAGTGGAATGGAGAGGAGTGGAGTGGAATGGAGTGGAATGAAATAGAATGGAATGGATTTGAGTGGAGTGGAGTGGAGTGCAATGAATTGCAATGTAGTGGAGTGGAGTGGAAAGGAATAGAATTTCATAGAGTGAGGTGGAGTGCAATGGAGTGGAGCGGAATGGTTTGGAGTGAAGTGGAATGGAATGGAATGGAGTTGAGTGGAAAGCAGTGGAATGGAGTGGAATGGAGTGAAATGGAATGGAGTGGAATGGAGAGGAGTGGAGTGGAGTGGGGTATAGTGGAGTGGAATGTAATGGAGTGGAGTGGAAAGGATTGGAATGGAATGCAGTGGTGTGCAGTGCAGTGGAATGGAATGGAGTGGAATTGAGTGGAATGCAGTGGAATGGAGTGGAGTAGAATGGAATGGAATGGAATGGAGTAGAGTGGAATGGAATGGAGTGGAATGGGTTGGAGTGAAGTGGAGTGGAATGGAGTTTAGTACAGCAGAATGGAATGGAGTGGAGTGGAGTGGAATGGAATGGAATATATTGGAATGGAATGGAATTGAGTGGGGTGGAATGGAAAGCAAAGTAGTGGAATGGAGTGAAATGTAGTAGAGTGGAGTATAGTGGAAAGAAAGGAATGGAGTGGAGTGGAGTGAAGGGGACTAGAATCGAGTGTAATGGAATGGAATTGAATAGAGAGGATTGGAATGGAGTGGAGTGGAATTGAGTAGAGTGGAATGGAATGGAATGGCCTGGAAAGGAATTGACAGGAATGGAATGGAGTGGAGTGGAGTGGAATGGAGTACAAAGGATTGGAATGGAGAGATGTGGAGTGGAGTGGAACGGAATGCTGTGGTGCGGAATGAAATGGAATGGAATGCAGTAGAGGGAAATGTAGTGGAATGGAATGGAACGGAGTAGATCGGATTGGAATGGAGTACAGTAGAATGGAATGGAATGGAGTGGAGTGGAATGGAATGGAATGGAATGGAGCAGAGTAGAGTCGAATGGATTGGAGTGGAATTCAGTGTAGTGGAGTGAAATGGAATGGAATGGAGTGAAGTGGAATGGAATGGAGTGGAGTGGAATGGAATGGAGTGGAATGGAGTGGAGTGGAGTGGATGGAGTGGAGTGCAATGGAATGGAATGGAGTGGAGTGGAATTGAATAGAGTGGAGTGGAATGGAATGTATTGGACTGGAGATGAGTGGAATGGAATGGAGTGGAGTTCAATGGAATGGAATGGAGTGGAGCGGAATGGAATGGAGTGGATTTCAATGGAATGGAATGGAGTGGAGCCGAATTGAATAGAGTGGAGTGGAATGGAATGTAGTGGACTGGATTGGAACAGAGTTGACTGGACTCTAATGCAGTGGAATTGAATGGAATGGAATGGAATGGAATGGAATGGAATGGAGTGGAGTGAAATGGGGTGGAGTGGAGTGGAGTGGAATTCAGTCGAATGGAAAGGAATGGAATGGAGTGGAGTGGAATGGAGTGGAGTGGAATGGAGTACAGTGCATTGGAAGGGAATGGAGTGGAATGGAACTGAATGAAATGGATTGAAATGGAGCGGAGTGGATTGGAAAGGAGTGGAGTGGAGTGGAATGGAGTGGAGTGGAGTGGAGTGGAATGGAGTGGAATGGAGTGGACTGGAGTGGAATGGAATTGACTGGAATGGAATGTAGTGGAGTGGAATGGAGTGAAGTGCAGTGTAGTGCAGTGGAGTGGTATGGAGAAGAGTGGAATGGTGTGAAGTGGAATTGTGTGGAGTGGAGTGCAGGGGCGTGGTATGGAATGGAGTGTAGCACAGTTGAGTGGAAAGAAATGGACTGGAAAGGAATGGAATGGGATGGAGTGGAATGGAGTGTACTGGAGTGGAATGGAGTGGACTGGAATGGAACGGGGAGGAATGCAATAGAGAGCATTGGAATGGAGTCGAGTGAAGAAGAATGGAACGGAATGGAATGGAGTGGAGTGAGGTGGAGAGGAGTGGAATGGAATGGAATTGAGTGGAGTGCAGTGGAGTGGAATGTAGTTGAAAGGAATGGAGTGGAAATAAACGGAACAGAGTGGAGTGGAGAGGAGTTCAATTCAATGGAGTGGAGTGGAGTGGAGTGGAGTGGAATTGAGTGGAGTGCAATGGAATGGAAAGGAATGGAGTGGAGTGGAGTGCACTGGAAAGGAATATATTGGAGTGGAGTGGAGTGGAATGGAGTGGAGTTGATTGGAATGGAATGGAGTGAGGTGAAGTGGAATTTAATGCAAAGGAGTGGAGTAGAGTGGAATGCAATGGAGTGGTGTGGAGTGGAGTGTAATGTAATGGAATGGAATCGAGCGGAGTGTAGTGGAATGGAGTGGGGTGGAGTAGAATGGAATGGAGTGGAGTGGTTTGGAAGGGAGTGGAGTGGATTGGAAGGGAATGGACTGTAATGGAGTGGAGTGGTGTCGAATGGAATGGAACGTAGCTGAATGGCATGGAGTGGAGTGTAGTGGAATGGAGTGGAATGGTTTGGAATGGAATTGAGTGTAGTGCAGTGGAATGGAATCAGATAGAGTGCAGTGGAGTGTACCGGAGTGGAATGGAGTTTACTGGAGTGGAATGGAGTGGAGTGGAATGGAATGGAGTGGATTGGAATGGAATGGAATGGGGTGTTGAGTAGAATGGAGCTGAATGGATTGGAATCGCTTGGAGTGGAGTGGAATGGAATGGAATGGAATGGAATCGAATGGAGTGGACTCCAATTGAGTGGAGTCGAGTGGAGTGTTGTGGAGTGGAATTGAGTGGAAATGATTGTAGTAGAATGGAATGGAGTGGAGTGGAGTTGAGTAGAGTGGAATGGAATGGAATGGAGTGGATTGGAACAGATTGAAATAAAATGGAGTTCAGTGGAATGTAGTGGAAGGGAATATAAGGGAGTGGAGGGGAGTGGAGAGGACTGGAATGGAGTGGAAGGGAGTTGAATGCAGTGGAATGGAGTGGAGTGGAATGGAGTGGAAAGGAGTGCAATGGAGGAGAGTGAAGTGGATTGAAGTGGAATGGAAAGGAATGCAGTGCAGTGAACATCAGTGAACTGGAATGGAGTGGAGTGGACTGGAATGGAGTGGAGCGGAATGGAGTGGAATGGAACGGAGTATAATGGAATGGAATGTAATGGAGTAGAGTGGAATGCAATGGAATGGGGAGGAGTGGAGTGGAGTGGACTGGAAAGGAATGGATTGGAGTGGAACGGAATGGAGTGGAAAGGAATGGAATGGAATGGAATGAAATTCCGTGGAATGGAGTGGAATCAAAGGAGTGGAGTGGATTGAAATGCAATGGAATATAGTGGAGTGGAATGCAATGGAGGGCAGTGGATTGGAGTGGCCTACAATGGAGTGGAATGGAGTGGAATGGAGTGGAGTAGAATAGAATGGAATGGAATGGAATGGAGTAGAGTTGAGTGGAATGGAGTGGGGTGGAGTGGAGTGGAGTGGAATGGACTGGAGTTGAGCAAAACGGAATGCAGTGGAATGGAAAGAAACGCAATGGAATCAATGGAAAGGAATGGAGTTGAATGGAATGGATTGGAGAGGAATGGAGTGCAATGGAATGGAGAGGAATGGATTGAGGGGGAGTGGAATGGAATGGATTGGAGTGGAATGGATTGGAATAGAATTGAATGGAATGGAGTAGCATTGAATGGAATGCAGTGGGTTGGAGTGGAGTTGAGTGTAGTGGATTGGAAAAGATTGGAGTGGAGAGAAATGAAATGGAGTGGAGTGGAGAGGAATAAAATGGAATGGAGTGGAGTGGAATGGAGTGCAATGGAATGGAGTCGAGTGGAGTGAAGCAGAATGGAATGGAATGGAGTGGAGTGGAATGTAGTGGAATTTAATGGAGTGGAATGGAGTGGAATAGAGTGGAATGGAGTGGAGTGGAATTGAGTGGAATGGAATGAAATGAAATGGAATGGAGCGGAGTGGGGTGGAATGGAGTGGAAAGGACTGGAGTGGAATGGAGGGGAATGCAGTGGAATTGAGTGGAGTGCAGTGGAAAGGAGTGGAATGGACTGGAATGGAGTAATTCCACTCCACTCCATTTCCCTTAGTTCACTCCTTTACATTCCATTACAGTCCATTCCACTCCATTCCATTCCACTCCACTCCATTCCAGTCCACTCCACTCCATTCCACTCCAATACACTCCATTACCTTCCATTCCACTCCACTCCATCCATGGCACTCCACTCTATTCCTCTCTATTTCATTCCACTCCATTCCACACCACTCAACTGCATTCCACTCCCCTCCTCTCCATTGCATTCCATTCCATTCCACTCCATTGCATTCCATTCCATTCCACTCTACTCCATTCCACTCCACTTCACTCCATTCCAATAGACTCCATTCCACTCCGCTCCACTCCACTACATTCCTTTGCATTCCGCTCCATTCAAATCCACTCCTCTCCATTCCATTCAATTCCATTCCATTGCACTCCACTCCACTCCACTCCATTCCACTCCATACCACCCCATTCCACTCCACTCTATTCCACTCCATTCAAGTCCATTCCATTCTACTCCAGTACAATCAACTCACCTCCCCTCCATTCTATTCCATTCCATTACTCTCTACTCCACTCCCTTTGAATCCATTCCACTCCTCTCCACTCCATTTCATTCCATTCCACTTCCCTTCAATGCACTCCATTCAAGTCAATTCCACTCTATTCCAGTCCAATCAAGTCCACTCCACTCCATTCCATTCCATTGCACTCCACTCCAATCGATTCCAATCCATTCCACTGCTCTCCATTCCATTCCTCTCCACTCCACTCCATTCAACTGCGTTCCATTTAATTCCATTGCATTCGATTCCACTCCATTCCAGTCCACTAAACTCCATTTCACTCCACGCCACTCCATTGCTCTCTACTCAACTCCATTCCATTCCACTCCACTCCACTAAATTCCATTCCACACCATTCAACCTCTCCACTCTATTCCATCCCATTCCACTCCACCCAGTCCACTCAAGTCCATTCCAGTACACTCCTCTCCATTCCTCTCCACTCCTCTCCACTCCACTGCATTCCATTCCACTCCAATCCATTCCATCACACTGCACTGCCCTCCGTCCACTGTACTGCACTCCATTCCACTGCATTGCATTCCACTCCATTTCACTCAAGGCCGCTACATTCCATTCCATTTCATTCCATTCCACTCCACTCCATTCGAAAGGATTCCACTGCATTCCACTCCACTCCTCTACATTCCATTCCATTCCATTCCATTCCATACCACTCTAATCCAATCCATTCCACTCCACTCCATTCCTTTACATTCCACTAAATTCCACTCCACTCCATTCCTTTCCATTCCATTGCTCTCTATTCCATTCCACTCCAATCCATTCCATTACACTCCATTCCATTCCATTACACTAAATTCCATTCCATTCCACCCCATTCCATTCCATTCCACTCCACTCCACTCCATTCCACTCCACTCCACTTCATTCCCTTCCACTCCACTCCTCTCTACTCAAATCCACCCCACTCCATTCCACTCCTCTCCTTTCAATTCCATTCCATTCAGTCCCAATCCACTCCACTCCATTCCACTTAATTCCACTATATTCCATTACACTCCATTTCACTCCACTCCACTGCATTCCACTCCACTCCACTGCATTCCACTCCACTCCATTCAATTCCATTCCATTCCATTCCACTTCATTCAATTGCACTCCAGTCCACTCCTTTCCAGTCAACTCTACTCCAGTAAACACCACCCCACTCCACTCCACTACATCACTTTCTATTCCACTCCATTCAATCCACTCCACACCCTTTCATTCTATTACTTTCCGCTGCTCTCCACTCCATCCACTCCATTCCACTTCATTCCTCCCTACTCCGTGCCTTTCCATTCCTCAACACTCCACTCCATTCCACTCCACTCAATTCCACTCCACTCCATTCCACTCCACTCCACTCCATTGCATTCCATTCCATTCCATTCCACTACACTACACTCAATTCCAGTCCATTCCACTCCATTCCACTCCACTCCACTACATTCCATTCTGTTCCTTTCCATTCCAATCCTTTCCACTCCACTCCATTCTTCTCCAATACGCTCCATTTCATTCCATTGCATTCCGTCCCACTCCATTCCATTCCAATCCACTCAAATAGGCTCCATTTCATTCCATTCCATTCCATCTCACTCCATTCCTTTCCATTCCGCTCCACTCCACTTCATTCAATTCCCTACCATTCCATTCCACTCGATTCCATTCCATTCCTCTCTCCTCCATTCCATTCCAATCCACTCCATTCCATTACACTCCACTCCGTTCCACTCCACTTCATTACATTCCTTTCCATTCCACTCCATTACTTTCCACTCCACTCTATTCCAATCCATTCCATTCCATTGCACTCCAGACCTCTCCACTCCACACCACTCCATTCCACTCCATTCCATTCCACTCCACTCCCTTCCATTCCATTTAGGTCCACTCTACTCCACTCCATTCCATTATACTCCATTCCACTTCAATCCATTCCATTCCACTACCTTCCATTCCTTTACATTCCACTCCATTCCATTCCATTCCACTTCAGTCCAATCCTCTCCACTCCACTCCTCTCCACTCCATTCCACCCGACTCCATTCCACTCCATTCCGCTCCATTCCATTCCTTTCCATTCCACTCCACTACATTCAATTCCTTTCCATTCCACTATACTGCACTCTACTCCACTCCATTACAATCCATTCCATTTCATTCCACTCCATTCCATTCCTTTCCACTCTACTCCATTCCATTCAAGTACACTCCATTCCATTCCATTCCACTTTGCTAAACTGCACTCCATTCCACTTCATTCCATTCCATTACAATCTTTTCCACTCCACTCCACTCCATTCCACTGCACACCACTTCACTCCACTCCATTCCAGTCAACTCCACGCCATTCCACACCACTCCACTCCACTCCACTACATTGCATTTCACTCCACTCCATTCCATTCCACTCCACTCCAATCCATTCCTTTCCATTCCACAGCACACCCCCTCCATCCACTAAACTCCACTCCATTCCACTCCATTCCACTCCACCCCATTCCATTCCATTCCACTCTACTCAACTACATTTCACTCCACTCAGTTGCACTATACTCAACTCCATTCCTTTCGATTCCATTCTGCTCCACCCAATTCCTTTACATTCAAACCCACTCTGCTCCATTCCACTCCTCTCCAATCCCCTCCACTCCACTCAGTTCCATTCCACTCTGCTCCATTCCACTCCCCTCCACTCCCCATCACTCCACTCAATTCCATTCCATTCCAGTCCATTCCATTCCACTCCATGCCATTCCAATCCAATCCATTCCAGTCCATTCCATTCCACTCCACTCCACACCACCCCTTTCCACTCCATTCCATTCCACACCACCCCATTCCACTCCATTCCGTTCCATTCCACACCGCTCCAATCCATTCCACTCCACTCCATTCCACTACACTAAACTCCATTCCATTCCATTCCACTCCACTCCATTCCACCTCACTTCGCTACATTCTAGTCCACTCCATTATTTCCAATCCACTCCACTCCATTCCATTCCAGTCCACTCCACTCTGTTCCATTCCATTCCATGCCACTGCACTTCACACCATCCACTCCACTCCAGTCCATTCCAATCCATTTCTTTCCACTCCATTCCACTCCATTCCATTGCAATCCACTCCACTCCATTGCAAACCATTCCAGTGCATTCCACTCCACTCCTCTACTTTCCATTCCATTTCGCTACATTCCATTCTGTACCACTCTAATCCAAACCATTCCACTCCACTCCGTTTTATTCCATCAACTCCATTGCACTCCACTCCATTCCATTCCATTCCATTGCACTCCATTCCATGCTACTCAACTCGATTCCATTCCATTCCACTAAATTATATTAAACTACATCACATTCCATTTCCTTCCACTCCATTCCATTCCGTTACACTGCACTCGACACTATTCAATTCCACTCCATTCCATTCCTATCCACTCCACTCCTCTCCCCTCCAATCCACCCCACTCCACTCCACTCCAGTCCAATCCTCTCCATTCCATTCCATTCCAATCCACTACACTCCATTCCATTTAATTCCACTGCATTTCATTCCACTCCATTCCATTCCACTCCATTCCAATCCACCCCACTCCATTCCAGTCCACTCCACTCCACTCCTCTCCACTCCATTCCATTCTATTCCATTCCACTCCATTCAATTCCACTCCACTTCACTCCATTCCAGTCCAATCCACTTAATTCCACTCCACTCAACTACACTCCACTACATAACATTCTACTAAACTCCATTCAATTCCACTCCACTCCACTCCATTCTATTCCATTCCGCTGCACTCCACACCATCCACTCCAGTTCACTCCATTCCACTCCATTCCTTTCCAGTCCATTCCACTGCACTCCATTCCATTCCATTCCACTACACTCCACTCCATTGCACTCCACTCCATTCCACTCCAGTTCACTCCATTCCATTCCATTCTATTCCACTCCATTCCAATCCATTCCACTCCATTCCACTCCACTCCACTAAATTCCATTCCGTTGCATTCCATTCCAATCCTTTCCACTCCACTGTACTCCATTCCGCTCCACTCTGCTCCATTCTATTACATTCCATTACACTCCACTCCATTCCATTCCATTCCAATCCTTTCTACTCCGCTCCACTCCATTCCACTCCACCCTACTCCACTCCTTTACATTCCATTCCATTCCACTCCATTCCACTCCACTCAACTCCATTCCAGTCCGATCCACTTCATTCCATTCCACTCCACTGCACTCTACTACGTTCCATTCCACTCCACTCCATTCCATTCCACTCCACTCCATTCCATTTCATTCCACTTCTTCCCACTCCAACAACTACACTCCACTCTATTGCACCCCATTCCATTCCACTGCATTCCACTCGTCACCATTCCATTCCATTCCACTCTTCTCCATTCCACTCCACTCCATTCTTCTCCACTCCATTCCATTCCTTTCCATTCCACTACATTTCACTCCACTAAACTACATTCCATTCCACTACATTCCATTGCACTCCACTCCATTCCATTCCACTCCCCTCCATTCCGTTCCATTCCATTCCACTGCCCTCCCCTCCACTATACTCCACTCCACCCCATTCCATTGCACTGCATTCCACTCCACTCCTTTTCATTCCACTACATTCCATTCGGTTCCATTCCACTCCCTTCCATTACATTATAATCCACTCTACTCCATTCCATTTCAATCCACTCCACTCATTTCCCCGTCTCTTCTTTCTACTCCTCTCAACCAAACTCCATTGCATTCCACTATACTCTTTTCCATTCCTTTCCATTCCACTCCTTTCAAATCCACTCCACTCCATTCCATTCCACTCTTTTTCATTCCACTCAACTCCATTCAATTCCACTCGAGTCTACTCCTTTTCACTCCACTCTATTCCATTCCAATCCATTAAAGTTCACTTCATTCCATTCCTCTCCACTCCACTCCACTCCATTCCATTCCGTTTAATTCCACAACTTTCCATTCTACTCCATTCCACTTCACTCCTCTCCATTCCAGTCAACTCCACACCATTCCACTCCACTCCACTCCAATGCATTCCATTCCACACCACTGCATTCCATTCCAATCCACTCCAATCCATTCCATTCCATTCCACTGCACTCCACTCTATCTGCTCCACTCCACTCCACTCCATTTCACTGCATTCTATTCCACTCCATTCCACTCCACTCCATTCCATTTCATTCCACTCCACTCCATTCCATTCCACTCCATTCCATTCCACTCCAATGAATTCCAATCCATTCAATTCCACTACACACCACTCCACTCCACACCACTCGATTCCACTGCATTCCATTCCATTCCACTCCGCTCTACTCCATTACACTTCACTCCATTCCACTACACTAAAGTCCATTCCATTCCATTCCATTCCACTCCATTCTACTCCACTCCACTCCATTCTAGTCCACCCCACTAAATTCCACTCCACTCCATTCCATTCCATTCCATTCCACAACACTCCGCTCCAACCACTACACTCCACTCCATTCCACTCTATTCTATTCCACTGCAATCTGCTCCATTCCATTCCATTCTACTACATTCCACTCCATTCCAAACCATTCCACTGCATTCCACTCCACTCCTCTACATTCCATTCCATTCCATTCCATTTCACTCCATTCCACTCCATACCACTCTGCTCCACTCCATTCCACTCCAGTCCTCTCCGTTGCATTCCATTCCATTCCACTCCATTCCATTCCATTCCATTTCTCTCTACTCAATTCCACTCCACTCCATTCCATTCCACTCTTTGCACTCCATTCCATTCCACTCCTTTGCACTCCATTCCATTCCACTCAACTCCATTCCATTCCACTCCAATAAGTTCCATTACACTACATGTCATTCCATTCCATTCCCCTCCATTCCATTCCATTACACTCCACTCCTTTCCATTCCACTCCATCCCTTTCCTTTCCACTCCACTCCTCTCCACTCCAATCCACCACAAACCATTCCAGTTTACTCCTCTCCATTTCTTTCCATTCTGATCCAATCCACTCCCCTCCAATGCATTTAATGTCACTCCATTACTTTCCACTCCATTCCACTCACCTCCACTCCATTCCATGATTCCCCATTCCATTCCACTCCACACCATTCCATTCTATTCCATTCCACTCCATTCAATTCCATTCTATTCCATTCCACTCCATTCAATTCCATTGCACTTCAATCCATTCCATTGCACTCCAATTCATTACACTCCACTCCACTCTACCACATAACATTCTACTCCATTCCATTCAATTCCGCTCCGCTCCACTCCATCCACTCCAGTCCTCTCTGTTCCATTCCATTCCTTTCCACTCCATTCTACTACACTCCATTCCATTCCATTCCACTACACTCGTCTCCATTCCACTCCACTCCATTCGAGTCCACTCCACTCCACTCCACTCCGTTCCATTCCATTCCATTCCACTCCACTCGACTTCACTACAATCCATGCCACTCCATTCCACTCCTCTCCACTAAATTCTATTCTGTTACATATCATTCCAATCCTTTCCACTCCACTCCACTCCATTCCACTCCACTCTTCTGCATTCCATTCCCTTCCATTTCCCTCCACTCCATTCCATTCCATTTCACTCCACTCCATTCCATTCAATTCCCTTCCATTCCATTCCACTCCATTTCATTCCATTTCACTCTACTCCAATCCATTCCATTCTACTCCACTCCATTCCACTCCACTCCATTACATTCCTTTCCATTCTACTCCATTCCATTCCACTGCACTCCATTCCAGTCCATTCCACTGCACTCCACTCCACTCCACAACACTCCATTCCACTCCATTCTATTCTACTCCATTCCACTCTACTTCATTCCATTCCATTCCGCCCTACTCCACTCCACTCCATTCCATTGCACTCTATTCCACTCCACACCATTCCATTCCACTACATTCCATTCCATTCTATTTCTCTCCTTTCCGTTCCATTACACTCCATTCCCTTTCATGCCACTCCACTCCACTCCTTTCAACTCCACTCCTCTCCCCTCCTGTCCACCCCACTCCATTCCACTCCACTCTGCTCTATTCCATTCCTTTCCATTCCATTCCACTCGATTCCATTCTACTCCATTGCATTCCTTTCCATTCCACTATACTCCACTCCAGTCCTCTCCATTACATTATATTCCATTCCACTGCACTCCACTCCATTATATTCTAATCCATTCGACTCTAATCCATTCCATTCCCCTCCACTCCGTTCCACACCGTTCCTTTTAATTCCATTCCTTTCCATTTGACTCCATTCCACTCCACTCCATTACTCTCCATTCCATTCCACTCCATTCAATTCCATTCCTTTCCACTGCATTCCATTTCACTCCACTCCACTCGTGTCCACTCCACTCCATTCCAATTCACTCCACTCCACTCACTACATAACATTCCACTCCATTCCATGCCATTCCACTCCACTCCATTCCATTCCACTCCCTTGCAGTCCACTCCATCCACTCCACTCCACTCAACTCCACTCCATTCCACTCCACTCCATTCCACTCCACTCCACTCCACTTCATGCCATTCCATTAAACTGCACTCCACTCTACTCAACTCCATTCCCTTCCACTCCACTCCCTTCCATTCCACTCCAATCCACACCATTACAAACAATTCCACTCCAATCCACTCCACTCCACTGCTTTCCATTCCATTCCATTCCATTCCATTCCATTCCATTCCATTCCATTTCACTCTACTCCATTTCATTTTGCTGCACTCCAATCCATTCTATTCCCCTCTTCTAAACTCCTTTCCACTTCAATCCACTCCATTCCTTTCCATTCCATTCCAATCCTTTCTACTCCAGTCTACTCCATTCATTCCACTACACTCCACTCCAATACATTCCATTCCATTCCACTTCATTCCACTCCACTACACTCCATTCCATTCCATCCCACTCCACTCCAATCCATTCCATTCCACTGCACTCCACTCCATACCACTCCACTACACTCCATTCGAATCCATCCATTCCTCTTCACTCGATTTCAATCCATTCTGCTCCACTCCACTCCACTCCATTCCATTGCACTCCATTCCTCTCCACTCCATTTCATTACACTACATTCCATTCCATTCCATTCCACTCCATTCCATTCCACTCCATTCCATTGCACTCCATTCCATTCCATTCCACTCCAATCCATACCATTCCATTCCACTCCACTCCACTCCTTTCCACTCCACTCCTCTCCACTGCAATCCTCCCCCCTCCTTGTCACTCCACTCCACTCCATTCCTTTCCATTCCATTCCACTCCATTCCATTCCGTTCCACTCCAATCCATACCATTCCTTTCCACTCCACTCCATTCCATTCCATTCCGCTATGCTCAACTCCACTCCACTGTACTCCACTCATTCCATTCCATTCCAGTACACTCCAATCCATTCCGTTCTGATCCATTCCACTCCACTCCTTTCCATTACACGGCACACCACTCCACTCCATTCCATTTAATTCCACTGCATTCCATTCTACTCCATTCCACTCCTCTCCACTCCATTCCGTTCCACTCCATTGCACTCCACCCCACTCCTTTCCATTCCAATCCATTCCACTCCATTACATTCCAATCCACTCCATTGCAATCCACTCCAGTCCATACTTCTTCACTCCACTGCACTGCATTACATTCCAATCCACTAAATTCCATTCCATTCCATTCGACTGCAATCCACTACATCCATTAAACTCCACTCCATTCAACTACATTCCTCTCCACTCCATTCGACTCCACTCCATTCCATTCCATTCAACTACACTCCACTCTATTCCACTCCAGTCCACTCCATTCCATTCTACTCCATTCCACTCCACTCCACTCCATTCCATTCCAATCCATTCCACCCCATTCCACTCCAATCCCCTCCATTCCTTTCCATTCCATTCCAATCTTTTCCACTCCACATCACTCCATTCCTCTCCACTGCACTACACTCCATTAAATTCCATTACATTCCACTTCATTCCATTACACTCCACTCCCTTCCAGTCCACTCCACTCCATTCTACTCCACTCCACACCACTCCACTACATTCCATTCCTCTCCACTCCATTCCATTCCTCTCGCCTCCCCTCTATTCCATTCCACTGCACTTCACTCCATTGACTCCACTCCAATCCATTCCACTCCATTACATTCCATTCCACTCCATTCCATTCCATTCCACTCCACTTCATTCCATTCCATTCCTCTCCACTTTACTGCATTCCACTCCACTCCATTCCACTCCACTCTGCTCCTTTCCAGTCCATTCCATTCCACACTATTCCATTCCCTTCCATTCCATCCCACTGCACTCCATTCCATTCCATTAACCTCTACTCCATTGCATTCCTCTCCACTCCATTCATTTCCATTCTATTCCACTCCACTCCATTCTAATCCATTCCACTCCATTCCACTACACTCCACTCTATTCCATTCTATTCCATTACAGTCCACTATATTGCGTTCCATTCCACTTTACTCCATTCCACTGTACTGCATTCCACTTCACTCCATTCCAATCCCTCCTTTCCACCCCATTCCATTCCATTCCACTCCATTCCAGTCCACTCCAATCCATCAAACTCCATTCCATTCCAGTCCACTCCATTCCATTCAACTCCCCTCCATTTCACTTCATTCCATTCCACTGCACTACACTCCACTCCAATCCACTCCATTCCGTTCCACTCCATTCCACTCCACTCAACTCCATTCCATTCCAACCCATTCCACTCCATTCCATTCCACTCCACTCCATTTCAGTCCACTCTTTTCCTTTCCACTTCACTCCACTCCACTGCATTACATTCCAATCCCCTAAATCCCATTCCATTGCATTCGACTGCAATCCACCCCATCAAATCCACTCCATTCCATTCAACTGCATTCCTTTCCACTCCATTCGACTCCACTCCATTCGATTCCAACCGATTGAAGTCCACTCCATTCCATTCTTCTCCACGCCACTCCACTCCATTCCGTTTAATTCAACTCCATTCCATTCCACTCCATTCCACTCCACTCCACTCCATTCCAGTACACTCCACTCCATTCTACTTCACTCCACTCCATTCCATTCCACTCCACTTCATTGCATTGCACTCCACACAATTCTTCTCCACTACACTCCATTCCATTCCATTCGACTCCATTCCATTCCACTCCAATCCACTCCAGTTCACTCCACTCCATTCCACTCCACTCCACTCCATTCCAGTACACTCCACTCCATTTCACTCCACTCCAATCCATTCATTTCCACTCCCGTCCACTCCATTCCACTCTACTCCATTCCACTCCACTATGCTCCATTCTATTCCATTCCATTCCACTCCACTCCACTCCTTTCCAGTCAACTCCACTCCATTTCACTCCACTCCAATCCATTCCTTTCCACTCCCATCCACTCCATTCCACTCCACTACGCTCCATTCTAATCCATTCCATTCCACTCCACTCCACTCCATTACAATCCATTCTACTCCATTCCACTCCGTTCCATTCCAGTCCACTACAATCCACTGCACTCCACTACATTCCATTTCACTACACTCCATTACATTCCACTCCTCTCCATTCCATTAAAGTCCTTTCCACTGCACTCTTCTCCTCTCCAATCCATTCCATTCCATTCCACTCCACTCCACTCTATTCCACTCCTCTCCATTCCATTCCATTCCAGGGCAATCCACTCTATTCCATTCCAATCCATTCCATTCCATCGCGTTCCATTCCACTCCATTCAATTCCACTCCACTCCTCTCCATTCCATTTAACTCCATTCCGTTCAATTCCAATCCAGTTAACTCCACTCCAATCCTTTCCATTCCAGTTCACTCCACTGTATTCCATTCCATTTAATTCCACTACATTACATTCCACTCCATGCCACTCCATTCCACTCCATTCCTCGCCACTCCATTCCATTCCATGCCTTTGAACTCCACAGCATTCCACTGCACTCCATTCCATTCTACTCCACTCCATTCCAATTCCATTCCCTTCCTCTGCACTCCACTCCATCTACTCCAGTCCAAACCATTCCACTCCATTCCATTGCACTCCACTTCAGCCATTTCCACTCCACTCCGCTTCACTCCAATCCACCACACTGCAAACCACTCCAATCCGTTCCATTCCATTCCATTACATACTACTCCACTCCACTCCATTACATTACATTACACTCCAATCCACTCCACTCCACTCCATTCCATTCCATTCCACTGCACTCCACTCCGTTCCATTCCAATCCATTCCATTCCACTCAATTCCATTCCACTCCACTCCACTCCACTGCAATCCATTCAATTCAACTCCGTTCCATTCCACTCCATTCAACTCCAATCCATTCCTCTACAATCCATTCTACTCCACTCCTTTCCATTCCACTCCACTCCACTGCATTCCATTCCAATTAATTCCACTTCATTGCATTCCACTGCATTCCACTCCACTCCAATCCATTCCACTCCACTCCATTCCATTCTGTCCCACTCAAGTCCACTCCAATCCACTCCTCTCCATTCCACTCCACTCCATTCCTATCCATTCCATTCCATTTCTCTCCATTCCACTCCAATCCAATCCAATCCAGTCCACTCCACTCCATTCCACTCCACTCCACTGCACACCGCTATATTATATTCCACTCCAAGCCATTCCATTCCACTCCACTCCATTCCATTCCATTCCTCTGCACTCCAGTCCATACACTCCACTACCCTCCATTCCACTTCCCTCCATTCCGCTCCATTCCTTTCCACTCCCTTCCGATCCACTCCATTCCATTCCATTACACTACACTACACTTCATTCCACTCCACTCCATTCCCGTCCACTTCACTCTATTTTATTCCATTCCATTCCTTCCCTCTTCACTCCATTCCAATCCATGACACTCCATTCCACTCACCTCCACTCCATTCCATTCCATTCATTTCCAATCCTTTCCACTACACTCCTCTCCATTCCACTCCATCACACTCCATTACATTACTTTCCTTTCCATTCCACTTCATTTCATTCCACTCCACTCCATTTCAGTCCACTAAATCCACTCCACTCCATTCCAGTCCGCTCCACTCAATTCGACTCCATTCCAGTCCGCTCCACTCAATTCCACTCCATTCCACTTTACTACATTCCGTTCCACCCCACTCCTTTAATTCCACTGCACTCCATTGCATTCCATTCCACTGCACTCCATTCCATCCACTCCACTCCACTCCATTCCACTCCGTTCCATTCCACTCCATTCCATTCCACTCCATTCCACTCCACCCCATTCCATTCCATTCCACTCCACTCCACTCCACTGCATTCCACTTCACTCCATTCCACTCCACTCCAATCAATTCCATTCAATTACATTACACTCCACTCCATTCCATTCAATTCCACTCTACTCCATTGCATTCCACTTCACTCCATTCCATTCCATTTCATTCCTATCCACTCTGCTCCAGTTCATTCCTATCCATTCGTCTCCATTACACTGCACTCCATCCCATTCCTTTCCATTCCATTCAAATCCACCCAATTCCAATCCATTCCTCTCCGTTCCAGTCCACTCCACCCCATTCCATTCCATTCCATTCCAATCCACTCAATTCCACTCCATTCCACTCCACTCCATTCCACTCCACTCCATTCCATTCCTTTCCATTATACTCCATTCCATTCCAATCCAATCCATTACAGTCCACTCCACTCCACTCCACTCAACTCCATTCCATTCCACACCATTCCTTTCCATTCCACTCCACTCCATTCCATTCCAATCCACTACATTCCATTCCATTAAAATCCATCACACCCCAATCCACTCTACTCCACTCCACTACATTCCGTTCCATTCCACTCCACTCCGTTCCATTCTTTTCCACTCTACTGCATTCCATTCCACTCCAATACACTCCTTTCCAGTCCACTCCGCTCCACCCCATTCAATAACATTCGAGTCTACTCCATCTCATTCCATTCCATTCCACTACATTCCATTCCATTCCATTCCAGTCCGTTGCATTGCTTTAAACTCCACAACACTGCATTCCATTCCAATCCACTCCTCTCATTTCCACTTCTCTACATTCCACTCCTCTCCACCAACTCCATTCGTTTCCACTCTACTCCGTTCCAATCCATTCCTTTCCACTCCATTCCACTTCACTGCATTCCACTCCATTCCACTCTACTTCTTTCCATTCCACTCAATTCCAATCCATTCCACTCTGCTCCATTACATTCCACTCCACTCCTCTCCATTCATCTCCATTCCATTTAATCCACGCTATTAAATTCCACTCCATTCCATTCCACTCCACTTCATTCTTCTCCACTCCATTCCATTCCATTCCACTCCATTCCATTCCACTTCACTCCATTCGAGTCCACTCCACTCCACTCCATTGCACTCCACTACACTCCAATACATTCCACTGTAGTCCAATCCACTCCCCTCCACTCCTTTCCATTCGATTATATTCCACGCCAATCCATTCCACACCACTCCAATTCATTCCACTCCACTCCACTCCTTTCCGTTCCATTCCACTCCACTGCACTCCACTCCACTCAACTCCGTTTGCTTCCATTTCACTCCATTCCATTCCACTCCACTCCTCTCCATTCCATTCCATTCCATTCCACAACCTTTCATTCCACTCCACTCCATTCGAGTCCACTCCACTCCATTCCAGTCCACTCCACTAAACTCCAATACATTCCATTCCATTCCATTCCATTCCATTCCACTCCACTCCATTCCATTCCATTCCATTCCACTGCAATCCACTCCATCCTCTCCTCTCCACTTCACTCAACTCAATTACATTTCACTCCACTCCATTCCATTCCACTCCAATCCATTCCATTCCATTCCACTGCAGTACAGTCCACTTCACTCCACTCAACTCAATTCCCTTCCACTCCACTCCATTCCATTCCAATCTGATCCAATCCATTCCACTCCATTCCATTCCATTCCACTCCATTCCATTGCACTCCACTCCATTCGAGTCCACTCCACTCCATTCCAGTCCACCCCACTAAACTCCAATACATTACATTCCACTGCATCTCATTCCATTCCACTCCACTACATTTCATTCCATTCCATTCCATTCCTCTGCAATCCACTCCATCCTCTCCACTCCACTCCACTCAACTCCGTTGCATTTCACTCCACTCCATTCCATTCTACTCCAATCCATTCCATTACATTCCATTCTACTGCACTCCACTCCACTCCAGTCCACTCAACTCCGTTCCCTTCTACTCCATTCCATTCCATTCCACTCCACTCCATACCATTCTTTTCCATTCCATTCCTCTGCAATCCACTCCTTCCTCTCCACTCCACTCCACTCAACTCCATTTCATTTCACTCCACTCCATTCAATTCCACTCCAATCCATTCCATTACATTCCATTCTACTGCAGTCCACTCCACGCAAGTCCACTCAACTCCATTCCCTTCTACTCCATTCCATTGCATTCCACTCCAGTCTACTCCATTCCAAACCATTCCACTCCATTCCTCTCCACTCCACTCCATTCGATTCCATTTCATTCCACTCCATTCCATTCCATTCCACTCTACTCCATTCCATTCCACTCTACTCCATTCCATTCCATTTCACTATACTCCATTCCATTCCTCTAAACTCCATTCCATTCCATTCCTCTCAACTAAACTCCATTCCACTCCGCACCATTCTATTCCATTTCATTCCATTCCAATACTTTCCACTCGCCTCGACTCAAATCCACTCCTCTCCACTCCACATCAGTACATTCCATTCCATTCCATTCCACTCCATTCCACTCCACTCAAATCCATTCCAGTTTACTACACTTCATTACACTCCACTCCACTCCACTACATGGCATTCCATTCCTTTCCATTCCATTCCACTCCACTCCTTTCCATTCCATTCCATTGCACTTCATTCCATTCCGTTTACTCCACTCCACTATGTTGCATGCCATTCCATTCCACTCCATTCTACTCCTCTCCATTCCATTCCTTTCCACTCTACTCCATTCCACTCCACTCCATTCCACTGCACTCCATTCCATTCCTTTCCATTCGATTCCAAGGCATTCCACTCCCTACATTCCATTCCAGTCCATTCCCTTTCACTTCACTCCATTCCATTCCAGTCCACGCCATTCCATTCCATTCCATTCCACTGCTCTCCACTCCACTCAACTCCACTCCATTTCATTGGTCTCTATTCCACTCCCCTCCATTCCATTCCACTGCATTCCCTTCCATTCCACTCAATTCCATTACGTTCCACTCCACTCCACTCCATTCCATTTCAATCCACTCATTTCCGCTTCTCCCCATTCCACTACTCTACACCCCACTCCATTCCATTCCACTCTATTCCGTTCCATTCCTTTCCATTATACTCCATTCCACTCCACGCAACTCTATTCCTTTCCATTCCTTTCTATTCCACTCCAATGCATTCCATTCCACTCTACTCCACTCCATTCCACTCCACTCCACACCACTCAGCTCCACTCCATTCCGATTAATTCTTCTACCTTCCATTCCACTCCATTCCAATCCATTCCACTCCATTGCAGTCCACTCCACATTATTCCACTGCTGTCCACTCCACTACATTCCATTCCACTCCACTCCATTCCATTCCACTGTATTCCAATCCATTCCATTCTATTCCACTGCACTTCTCTCCACCCACTCCAATCCTCTGCACTCCATTCCACTCCACTGCACTAAACTCCATTCGATTTCAATCCATTAAAATCCACTCCATTCCACTCCACTCCACTCAACTCCACTCCATTACATTTAATTCCACTCCATTCCATTTCACTCCTTTCCAATCCACTCCACTCCATTGCAGTCCTCTCCATACCATTCCACTCTACTCCACTCCAATACATTCCAGTCCACTCCATTCCATTCCTTTCCACTCCACTCCAATTCATTCCATTCAATTCCGCTGCACTCCACCCCATCCACTCCACTCCACTCCACTCCGTTCCACTCCATTCCATTGCATTCCATTCCACTCCACTCCATTCCGTTCCAACCCATTCCATTCCACTCCATTCCATTCCATTCTATTCCACTCTATTCCATTCCATTCCACTCCACTCCACTCCTTTCCACTCCACTCTTCTCCACTGCAATCCACCCCTCTCCATTCCACTCCACTCTGCTCCATTCCATTCCTTTTCATTCAATTCCACTCCACTCCATTCTTTTTCATTCCACTGTACTCCACTCCACTCCCCTCTCCTCCACTCCATTCCGTTCCTTTCCACTGCACTCCAATCCATTTCATTCCAATCCATTCCACTCCACTTTTTTCCATTCCACTCCAGTCATCTCCACTCCATTCCATTTAATTCCTCACCATCCCATTCTGCTCCATTTCACTCCACTCCACTCCATTGCATTTAATTCGACTCCATTCCACTCCACTCCATTCCATTCGTTTCCATTCCACTCCACTCCATTCCACTCCACTCCTCTTCACTCCACTCCACTCTAGTCCATTCCAGTGCATTCTACTCCACTCGATTCCATTCAATTCCAATCCACTGCACTCTACTCTACTCTTATACACTCCACTACACTCCATTCCTTTCAACTCCATTCCACTCCATTCCATTCCATTCCTTTAGGATCCACTCCTCTCCATTCCATTCCTTTAGGCTCCACTTCACTGCATTCCATTGCAGTCCATTACAATCCTCTCCATTCCATACCACTATGTTCCATTCCTTTCCATTCCACTCCATTGCATTCCATTCCACTCCAATCCACTACATTCCATTTCACTCCACTGCACTCCTTTCCACTCCATTAAACTCCACTCCACTCCACCCCAACCCGTTCCATTCCACCCACCTCCTTTCCGATCCCTTCCAGTACATTTCATTCCACTCCACTCCTTTCCCCTCCATACCTTTCAATTCCTTTCTATTTCATTCCTGTCCACTCCACTCCACCCGACTCCATTCCATTCCAGTCCCCTGCACTCCACTCCACTCCACTCCACTACAATCCACTCCACCCCATTCCATTCCTTTCCACTCAATTACGTTCAACTCCACTACATTCCATTTCACTCCATTCCGTTCCTCTCCAATCCATTCCATTCCATTCTATTCCAATCCATTCCATTACACTCCATTCCATTCCTTTCCACTCTACTCCATTCCACTCCACTCCATTCCATTTCATTACATTACATTCAACTGTATTCCACTCCACTCCACTCCGTTCCACTCCACTCCACACCACTCCACCCCACTCCACTCCATTCCGTTCCATTCCATTTCAATTCACTCCATTGTACTCCACTCCACTCCCTTCCGCTCCTCTCAAATGCATTCTGTTCCATTCCTTTCCACTCCATTCCATTCCTTTCAACTCTACTCCATTCCACTCCACTCCACTCCATGCCACTCCACTCCACTCAATTCCACTCCATTCCATTCCACTCCATTTCACTCCACTCCAGTCCATGCCTTTCCACTCCACTCCATTCAATTCCACTCCACTCCACTCCATTCCACTGCATTCCATTCCATTCAACAGCACTCCACTCCCTTCCTTTGGAATCCATTCTGCTCCACACCATTCCATTCCACTCCACTCCACTCCATTCCTCTCCACTCAATTCCACTCCATTCCGCTGCATAAAATTCTATTCAACTGTGCTCCACTCCATTTCTTTCCTATCCATTCCACTGCACACCATTTCTCTCTACTCCACTCCACTCCACTCCATTCCATTTAATTCCACTCCATTCCTTTCCTCTCCGTTTCACTCCACTCCATTCCATTCCACTCTATTCCATTCCATTCCACTCCACTTCACTCCACTGTACTCCATTCCATTTAACTCTACTCAATTCCTTTCCACTCAATTCCACTCTGCTCCACTCCATTCTACTCTACTCCATTCCATTCCTTTCCTGTCCACTCCACTACATTCCATTCCACTCCATTCCACTCCATTCCAGTCCACCCCACTCCACTCCACTCCATTCCATTCCATTGCACTGCAATCCACTCCACTCCACTCTATTTCATTGCACTCCCTTCCACTCTACTCCATTCTATTCCATTCCACTCCACTCCAATCCATTCCTTTCCTTCCTATCCATTCCACTCCTCTCTACTCCACTGCTCTCAACTCCATTCCATTCTACTCCATTCCATTCCACTCCATTCCATTCCACCACACTACACTCCATTGCACTCAACTCTATTCCACTCGATTCTACTCCACTCCACTCCAAACCTTTGCATTCCATTCCACTCCTTTCCAATGCACTACCCTCCATTCCACTCCCCTCCACTCCATTCCATGGCATTACACTCGTCTCCTTTCCATTAGATACCATTCCTCTCCATTCCATTACACTCTATTCCAGTCCATTCCTCTATGCTCCACTCCTTTCCAGTCCACCCCAATCCATTCCAATCCACTCCTCTCCACTTCGTTGAACTCCATTCTGTT
This sequence comes from Pongo pygmaeus, assembly GCF_028885625.2. NCBI lineage: Eukaryota > Metazoa > Chordata > Mammalia > Primates > Hominidae > Pongo > Pongo pygmaeus. Next base: position 3,377,191 of record NC_072388.2, on the reverse strand, counting down.
CCGTTTCATTCCACTCCACTCCATTCCATTCCATTCCACTCCTTCTATTGAGCTCAACTCCACTCCACTCCACTGCAGTCCACTCCGATCCAATCCATTCCTTTCCACTCCATTCAACTCCACTCCAGTCCACTCTGATCCAATCAATTCCTTTTTTCTCCATTCCACTCCACTCAAGTCCATTCCATTCCACTCCACTCCACTCAAGTCCATTCCACTCCTTTCCCCTCCACTTCACTCCATTCCATTCCACTCCACTCCACTCCTGTCCATTCCACTCCATTCCCCTTCACATCACTCCATCCATTCCACTCCACTACACTCCACTGCAGTCCATTCCACTCCATTCCACTCTACTCTACTCCTCTCCACTCCACTTCACTCCAATGAAATCCACGCCTGTCCACTCCACTCCTTTCCATTCAACTCCACTCCATTCCATTCCACTCCATTCCATTCCATTGCCCTCCACTCCACTCCAATCCACTTCAATTCATTAAGCTCCCCTCCATTCTTTTCCTTTCCACTAAATTCCACACCACATCACTCCACTGCACTCCACTACCCTCCTTTCTACTCCACTCCACCCAACTCCGTTCCATTCCACTCTCCTCCATTCCACTCCCTTCCAGTGCACTCCATTCCAGTCCACTCCTTTCCTCTCCATCCCTTTCCATTCCATTCCATTTCTTTACAGTCCTCTCCACTCCACTTCATTCCATTACATTCCAGTCCCCTGCATTCCAATCCACTCCGTTCCACTCCAATCAATCCATTCCTTTCCATTCCGTTACATTCCACTCTGCTACATTCCACTCCACTCCACTCCATTCCACTTCACTCCAGTCCATTCCATTCCATTCCATTCCTTTCCGTTCCATTCTTTTCCTCACCACTCCGTTCCTGTCCACTCCATTCCAGTCTTCTCCATTCCATTCCATGACATTCAACTCTTTTCCACTCCACTCCACTCTGTTCCACTCCACTCCACTACACTCGATTCCATTGCACTCCATTCCATTCCACAACACTCCATTAGATTCCTTTCCACTGCATCCCATTCAATTCCAATCCACTCCATTCCATTTCATTCCCCTCCATTCCACTCCATTCTGTTCCACTCCATGCCACTCTATTCCATTCCATTCCAATCCAATCCACTCCATTCTACTACATTCCAATCCTCTCCATTCCATTCCACTCCACTCCATTCCAGTCCAATCAAATCCACTCCATTCTGCTAAGTTCCAATTCTCTCCATTCCACTCCACTCCATTCCAGGCCAATCCAATCCACTCCATTCTACTAAGTTCCAATTCTCTCCATTCCACTCCACTCCACTCCATTCCACTCCACTCCACTCCATTCCATTCAATTTCATTCCACTCCACTCCACTCCATTCCATTAATCTCCACTGAAATCCACTCCACTCCACTCCACTCCATTCCACTCCATTCCATTAATCTCCACTGAACTCCACTCCACTCCGTGCTACTCTACTCCATTCCAATCCACTCCATTCCATTCTACTACACTACACTCAAATCAATTCCACTCGCCTGCAATCCGTTCCACTGCCCTCCAATCCATTCTATTCTATTCCATTCCATTCCAATCCACTCCATTGCATTAAAATCCACGCTACTCCAATCTACTCCAATCCATTACACTCCAATGAACTCCACTACTCTCCGTTGCACTCTAATTCATTTCAATCAACTCCAATCCATTCCACTCCACTCCACACCATTTCTCTCCACTCAAATCCATTCCATTCCATTCCACTCCACCCCATTCCTGTCCACTCCACTCCATTCCACTTCAATCCACTCCACTCAATTCCGTTGCACCCCATTCCATTCTACTCCATTCCATTCCACTCCATTCCATTCCATTCCACTGCACTCCATGCCATTTCACTCCACTTCATTCCATTCCACTCCATTTCATTCCACTCCACTCTATTCCACTCCATTCCACTCCACACCATTCCAGTCCACACTAATCCAGTCAATTACACTCCACTCCACTCCATTCCACTCCATTTCATCCCACTCCACTTTACTCCACTCCAATCCACTCCACGCCATTCCAGTCCACACTAATCCAGCCAATTGCACTCCACTCCATTCCATTCTACTCCATTTCATTCCATTCCACTCCACCCCATTCCACTCCACTCCATTCCACTCTTTTCCACTCCACTGCACTCCCTTCCACTCCACTTTACTCCACTCCAATCCACTCCATGCCATTCCAGTCCACACTAATCCAGCCAATTGCACTCCACTCCATTCCATTCTACTCCATTTCATTCCATTCCACTCCACCCCATTCCACTCCACTCCATTCCACTCTTTTCCACTCCACTGCACTCCCTTCCACTCCCCTCCATTCTACTCCAATCTGCTCCATTTCATTCCATTGCATTCCAGTGCACTCCACTTCATTCCAATCCATTCCTCTCCATTCCACTCCACTCCACTCCATTCCATTTCATTCCACTCTTCTTTTCCACTCCAGTCAACTCCATTCCACTCCACTCCATTCCATGCCATTCCATTCCATTCCACTCCTTTCTATTGAATTCCATTCCATTCCATTCCATTCCATTGAATTCCAGTTCTTTCCACTCCACTCCACTCCACTCCATTCAATTCCATTCCACTCCATTCCAGTACATTCCAATCTATTCCACTCAACTCCACTCCATTCCACTCCACTCCCCTCCATTCCACTCCATTCCATTCCTCTCCATTCCGCTCCACTCCATTCCATTCCACTGCACTGCATTCCATTGCATTCTTCACCATTCTACTCCATTCCTTTCCATTATATTGCACTCCATTCCTCTCCATTCCAATCCATTTCACTCCGTTCCACCATACGCCAGTCCCTTCCATTCCATTCCATTCCATTCAACTCTTTTCCGCTCCAATCCACGCTATTCCACTCCACTCTCCTCCATTCCATACCATTCCATTCCATTCCACTCTATTCTATTCCACTCCCTTCCATTCCATTCCTCTCCTATCCATTCCATTCCACTTCTTTCCACTCCACTCCGTTTCATTCCATTCCATTATATTCCATTCCTCTCCTGACCATTCCATTCCAGTTCATTCCACTCCACTCTACTTCATTCCATTCCATTCCATTCCATTACATTCCTCTCCATTGCAATCAATTCCACTCCATTCTGACCCACTCTACTCCATTCCACTCCAATACCCTCCATTCCTCTCCATTCACTTCCACTCCATATCATTCCATTCCACTCTACTCCATTCCACTGAATTCCATTTCATTCCACTCCATTCCACTCCACTCCACTGCAATCCACTGTACTCCTCTCCACTCCAATCCATTCCATACCATTCAATTCCTTTCAACTCCATTTAATTCCATTCCACGCCACTACATTGCAAACCACTCCACTCCACTCCACTCCGTTCCATTCTATTCCACTACATTCCATTCCATTCCTTTATTTCCACAGGATCTCAATCTGTAACAAAGCTGGAATGCAGTGGCACAATCTCATCCCACATTTCTTTTCACCTCCCCATTGCATTCCGTTTCATCCCTTTCCATTCAATACTATTTCACTCCACTGCACTGCACTCCACTCCATTCCATTCCTCTCTACCCATCCATTCGACTCTGTTCCCATCCACTCCACTGCACTCCACTCCACTCCATTCCATTCCATTCCATTTTATTTCACTCCATTGCATCCCACTCCTTTCCTTCAACAGGATATCACTGTGTCACTGAGGCTAGAGTGCAGTGGCAAAATCTCAGCTCACATTACATGTCACTTTCCATTGCATTGAATTCAATTCCATTGCATTCCTTTGCATTCCATTCCATTCCATTTCATTCATTTGCATTCAACTGCAGTCCGCTCTTTTACACTCCACTCTACTCCACTACATTCCATTATATCTGATTCCATTCCACTCCATTACACTCTTCTCCACTCCATTGCACTCCACTCCATTCCACTTCATTCCTTTCCATTCCCCTCCATTCCATTGCAGTTCACTCCACTCCTCTCCACTCCACTTCTTTTCATTCCATTCTATCTGATTCCATTACTCTTCATTCCACACCACTCCATTTGACTCCACTCCAGTATAGTCCACTCCAATCCATTCCACTCCAATACATTGCCTTCCATTCCTTTCTTTCGACATTATCTCACTCTGTCACTCAGCCTGGAGCGCATTGGCACAATCTCAGCTTCCACTACATTCCATTCGAACCCACTGCACTCCACTCCACTCCACTCAACGCCACTTCACTCCACTCCAATCCATTCCAATCCAATTCACTCCACTCCATTCTACTTCACTGACTCCACTCCTCTTCACATCACTCCAATAAACTTCATTCTACATCATTGGAATGAAGTGGAGGGGAATAGAATGTAGTGGATTGGATTGGGATGGAGTATAGTAGAGTGGAATGGAAAGGAATGGAGTGGAATGGCGAAGAATGGAATGGAGTGGAGTGGAGTGGAATGGAATGGAATGGAGTGGAATGGAGTGGAGTGGAATGGAATACAGTGGAGTGGAATGGATGCTAATTGAAAGGAGTGGAGTGCAGTGGAATGGAATGGAATGGAGTGGAATGGAGTGGAGTGGACTGAAATACAGTGGAATGGACTGGAATGGGGTTGAAGGGATTGGAGTGGAATGGAGTGAAATGGATTGGATTGGTGTGGAATGGAGTGGAATGGAATGAAATGGAATGGAGTGCAGTGGGCTGGAATGGATTAGAGTGGAATGAAATATAGTGGAGTGGAATGAAGTGGAGTGGAATGGAGTGTAGTGGAGTGGAATGGAGTGGAGTGGAATGCAGTGCAGTGAGATGTAATCGAATGGAATGGGATGGAGTGGAATGGAAAGGAGTGGAGTGGAGTGGAATTCAGTGGAGAGGAATGGAATGGAATGAAAAGGAGTGGAGTAGAGTGGACTTTACTGGAGTGGAATGGATTCGAATGAATTCGGATGGAGTGGAATGGAATGGAATGGAGTGGAGTGGAGTGAAATAGTATGGCATGGAAATTGATGGAATGAAATGCAATGGAAAGGTGAAAAGAAATGTAAGCTGACATTGTGCCACTGCACTCCAGCCTTTGTGACAGAGTGAGACACTATGGAAAGAAAGGAATTGAATGGAATGGAATAGAGTGGAACGGAATGGTGTGTAGTGGAGTGGATTCAAGTAGACTGGAGTAGAATGGAGTGGATTTGAATGGAATGGAATGGAATGGAGTGGATTGGAATGAAGTGGAGTGGAATAGATTGGAATGGAATGGAGTAGAATCTAATGGAATGGAATGGAATGGAGTGGAGTGCAGTGGAATGGAGTGGAATGTAATGGATTGGAGTGGACTGGAGTTGAATGGAGTGGAGTAGACGGGAATGTAATGGAATTTAATTGAATGGAGTTGCGTGGAATGGAGTGGAGTAGAGTAGGGTGGAGTAGAGATGAATGATATGGAATGGAATGGATTGCAGTGGAGTAGAATGGAGTGGAGTGGAGTGGAATGGAAAGGAGTGGAATGGAGAGGAGTGGAGTGGAACTCAGTGGAGTGGAGTGGACAGGAATAGATTGGAATGGAATGAAATGGAGTGGAATGGAATGGAATGGAATGGACTGGAGTGGATTGGGGTGGAATGGAGTGGAGTGGAGTGAAATGCAGTGGAGTGGAATGGAATGCAATGAAATGTAATGGAGTGCAGTGGAATGGAGTGGAGTGGAATGGAATGGAATGGAATGGAATGGGTTGGAGTGGAGTGGAGTGGAGTGGAGTGGAATGGAATGGATAGGAATGAATGGAGAGGAGTGGAGTGGAATGGAACACAGTGGAGTAGAGTGGAGTGGGGTGGAATGCAATGGAATGGAATGGAATGAGGTGGAATGGACTGGAGTGGAATGGAATGAAATGGTATGGAGAGAAGTGGAGTAGAATGGAGTGGATTGGAGTGGAATGGAATGGAGTGGAATGGAGTGGCAGAGAATGTAGTGGAATTTAATGGAATGGAGTGGAGTGGAATGGAATAGACTGAATTGGAGTGGAGGGGTGTTGTGCGGAGAGGAATGGAATGGAATGTAGTGGAGTGGAGTGGAGTGGAATGGAATGGAGTGGAGTGTTTTGGAATGGAGTGGAGTGGAGTGGAGTGGAGTGGAGTGGATTGAACTAGAATGGAGTTGAATGGAATGGAATCGGGTGGAATGGATTGGAATGGAGTGGAGTGGAGTGGAATGGAGGGGAGTGGAGTGGAACAGAATGGAATGGAATGGAGTCGAGAGGAATAGAGTGGAGTGGAGTGGACAGTAATGGAGTGGAGTGCATTGGAGTCGATTGGATTGGAGTGGAATGGAATGGAATGGAGTGGAACACAATGAAGTGCAATAGATTGGAGTGGACTGGGATAGAATGGAGTGGAACGGAATGGAGCATAATGTAATGGAGTGGAGTACAGTGGAAAGAAGTGGAGTTGAGTGGCATGGCATGGAATTATATGGAAGAGCGTGGAGTGGAAGTAGTGGAGTGGAATTGGCTGGAGTTTGATGGAGTGTAGGGCAGTGAAATGGGGTTGAGGGGAGTGGAATGGAATGGAATGGAGTGCAGTTGTATGGGGTGGAGTGGATTGGAGTGGAGTGGAATGGAATGGAGTGGAGTGGATTGGAGTGGAATGGAATGGAATGGAGTGGATTGGAGTGGAGTGCAATGGAGTGGAATGGAATGGAGGGGAATGGAATGGAGTGGAATGGAGTGGAATGGATTTTACTGGAGTGGAGTGGAGTAGAGTGCAGTGGAATGGAATGGAATTGAATGGAATGGAATGAATTAGAATATTGAGGAGTGGAGTGGAGTGTAGCGGAGTGGAGTTGAATGAAGTTGACTGGAGAGGAATGGAGCGGAGTGGAGAGGAATGGAATGCAGTGAAATATAATGGAAACGTATGGACAGAATGCAGTAGAATTCAGTGGAGTGGAGTGGAATGGAGTGGAGTGGAAGAGAGTGGCAAAGAATGGAGTGGAATGGATTGGAATGGAGTGGAGTGGAATGGATTGGAGTGGAGTTGAGTGGAATGAAATGAAGTGGAATGGAGTGGAAAGGAATGGAAAGGAATGGAATGGAATGGAATGGAATGCAAAGGAATGGAATGGAATGGAATGGAATGGAATGGAATGGAATGGAGCGGAATAGAGTGGAGTGGAGTGGAGTGGAATGTTGTGGAATTGAATGGAGTGTAGTGGGGTGGAATAGAATGGAATGATGGAATGGAGTGGAGTGGAAAGGTTTGGAATGGAATGGAGTGGAGTGGAATGGAATGTAATGGAGTTGTGTGAAATGTAGTGGAATAGAATGGGGTGGAATTCAGTGTAATGGAGTAGGGTGGAGTGCAGTGGAGTGGACTGGAGTCGAATGGAACGGAATGGAATGGAACCTGAGATTGTGCCACTGCCCTCCAGGATGAATAACTGAGTGAGATACTGTCGAAAGAAAGGAATGGAATGGAATTCACTGGAATGGAATTATATGGAATGGATTGGAGTGGAGTGGACTGCAGTGGAGTGGAGTGGAATGGAGAGGAATGGAAGGGGGTGGAATGGAATGGAATGAAGTGGAGTGGAGTGGAGTGCAGTGGAATGGATCAGAAAGGAATGTGATGGAGTGGAGTGGAGTAGATTGGAGCGCAGTGGAGTGGAGATGAGTGGAATTCAGTGGAATGGATTCAGATGGCATGGAATGTAGTGCACTAGAGTTACATGGAGTGGAAAGGAGTGTAATGGAAATCAGTGGAATGGAATGGAATTGAATGGAATGGTATTGAATGGAAAGCCATGGAATGCAGTGGAATAGATTTCAATGCAATGGAAAGTGACATGTAATGTGAGCTGAGATTGTGCCACTGCACTCCAGCCTGGATGTCAGTGATATCATGTAGAAAGAAAGGAATGGAATGCAATGGAGTGAAATGGAATGGAATGTAGTGGAGTGGAGTACAGTGGAGTGGATTGGAATGGAGCCAAAAGGAATGGGATGGAGTGGAATGAATGGAGTGGAGTGCAGTGGAGGGGAGTGAAATGGCATTGAATGGAATGGGATGGAATGGAATGCAATGGAACAGTGAAAAGAAATGTGAGCTGAGATTGTGCCACGGCACTCCATCTTTTGTGACAGGGTGATATCCTGTGGAAAAAAAGGAATGGAATGAAATGGAGTGGAATGGAATGGAGTGGAGTGGAGAAGTGTAGAGTGGTGTGGAATGAAGTGGTGTCGAAGGGAATGTATTGGAATTGAAACGAATGGAGTGGAATGGATTGTAGAGGAGTGAAGAGGAGGGGAGTGAAGTGGAGTGGAGTGGAATGGAATGGAATGCAGAGGAATGGAGTGGAATGCAATTGAATGCAGTGGAGTGGAGTGGAATGAAGTAGGTTGAAGTGCAATGGAGTCTAATTTAGTGGAATGGAGTGGAGTGGAGTGGAATGGAGTAGAGTGGAATGAAATGGAATGGGGTGGAATGGAACGGAATGAAGTGGAGAGGAGAGAAGTTCAATGGAGTGGGGTGGAGTGCAATGGAGTGCAGTCGAGTGGAATGGAATGGAATGGAATGGAGTGGAATGGAGTCGAGTGCAATGCAGTGGAGTGGAGTGGAATGGAATGGAGTGGAATGGAGTGGAGTGGAAAGGAATGGAATGGAACGAAATGGATTGGAGAGGATTGTGGTGGTGTAGAGTGGAATGGAATGGATTAGGGTGGCATGGAATGGAATGGAATGAAGTGGAATGGAGTGGGGTGGAGTGGATTGCTGTGGAATTGATTGGAATAGAATGTGATGGAGTGGAATGGAGTGGATTGGAGTGCAGTGGAGTGGAGAGGAGTGAAATTCAGTGGAATGGAATAGGATGGCATGGAATGTAGTGGACTGGAGTTACGTGGAGTGGAAAGGAGTGTTTTGGAAATGAAAGGAATTCAGTGGAATGGAATGGATTGGAATGGAAAGCAATGGAATGCAATGGAATGGAATTCAATGCATTGGAAAGTGACATGTAATGTGAGCTGTGATTGTGCCACTGCACTCCAGCCTGGATGACACAGTGATATCCTGTAGAAAGAAAGGAATGGAATGCAAGAGAGTGAAATGGAATGGAATGGAATGGAATAGAGTGGAGTGGAGTGGAGTGGAGTGGAGTGTATTGGAATGGAGCCGAACGGAAGGGGATGGAGTGGAATAGAATGGGGTGGAGTGTAGTCGACCGGAGTGAAATAGTATTGAATGGAATGGGATGGAATGGAATGAAATGTAACGGTGAAAAGAAATCTGAGCTGAGATTGTGCCACTGCACTCCATCTTTTGTGATAGAGTGAGATCCTCTCGAAAAAAAAGAATGGAAAGGAATGGAGTGGAATTCAAAGGAGAGGTGTGGAGTGGAGTGGAGTGCACAGATGTGGAATGGAGGGGTGTGTAAGGGCATGTATTGGAGTTGAAACGAATGGAATGGAATGGATTGGTGAGGAGTGAAGTGGAGAGGAGTGAAGTGGAGTGTAATGGAGTGGAGTGGAGTGGAATGGAATGGAATGGAGAGGAATGGAGTGGAATGCAATTGAATTGAGTGGAGTGGAGTGGAATGGAGTAGGGCGGAGTGGAATGGAGTCGAATGGAGTGGAATAGAATGGAGTTGACTGGAATGGATTGGAGTTGAATGGAGTAGAGTGGAACGGAATGGAATGAAGTGGAATGGAATGGAATAGAGTGGAGAGGAGAGCAGTGCAATGGAGTGGAGTCGAGTGGAATGGAATGGAATGGAATGGAATGGAATGGAGTGGAGTGGAATGGAGTGGAGTGGAATGGAGCGGATTGGTGTGGAGTGAAGTGGAACGGAAAGGAGTGGAGTGGAGTGGAATATAGTGGAATGGAATGAAGAGGACGGGATAGGATAGGGGTAGAGTGGAGTGGAATGGAATGGATTAGAGTGGCAAGTAGTGGAATGGAAAGGAATGGCGTGGAATGGATTGGAATGGAATGGAGTAGTATGGAGGGGAATGGAGTTGAATAGAGAGGAGTGGAGTGGAATGGAGTGGAATAGACTGGAATGGAGTGGAATGGAATGCAGTGGAGTGGAACTGTATGCAATGGAATGGAATGGAATGGAACGGAATGGAATGGAGTGGAGTGGAGAGGAGTGGAGTGGAATTGACTGGAATGGAGAAGAACGGAATGGAATTGAGTGGAATGGAATGGAATGGCATGGAATGGAGTGGAGTGGAATGGAATGGAGTGGAGTGGTGTGGAAGGGAGTGGAATGGAATGGATTGGAGTGGATTGGAGAGGAATGGAGTAGAAAGGATTAGAATGGAGTGGAGTGGAGTGGAATGGAATGGAATGCAGTTGAGTGGACTGGAATGGAGTGGAGTGGAATGGAGTCAAGTGGAGTGGAATGCAATGGAATGGAGTGGAATGGAATGGAGTGAAGTGTAGTGGAATGGAGTGGAATGGAATGGATGAGAAAGGAATGGAGTGGAGAGGAGTGGACTTGAATGGAATGCAATGTAGTGGAGTGGATTGGAGTGGAGTGGAATAGAATGGAATGGAGTGGAGTGGAATGGATTGGATTGGAATGGAGGGGAATGGAATGGAGTTGACTGGATTTGACTGGAGTGGAGTGGAGTGGAATGGAATGGAGTCGAGTGGAATGGAATGAAATGGAATGTGTTGTAGTGGAGTGGAGTGGAATAGAATGGAATGTAGTCGAGGGGAATTGAGTAGACAGGAATGGAGTGGAATGGAGTGGAATGGTGTGTCATGGGAAGGAGTGGAATGGAACGGAATGGAATGGAGTGTAGGAGAATGGAATGGAGTGGAATGGAATGGAATGGAAGAGAGTGGAATGCAGTGGAATGAAACGAAATGGAAAGGAATGTACCGCAGTGGATTGTAGTGGAGTGGAGTGGAGTTGAATGGAGTGAAATGGAGTGGAATGGAATGGAGTGGAGTGGAGTGGAATGGAATGGAATGAAGTGGAGTGGAGTAGAATGGAATGGAATGGAATGGAATGGAATGGATTGGAATGAAAATCAATGCAGTGGAGTGGATTGGAGGGGGATAGAAAGGAATGGAGTGGAGTGGAATGGAGTGGAATGGAATGGAGTGGAATGGAGTTGAATGGAGTGGTGTGAAGTGGAGTGGAGTGGAAATGAGTGGAATGGAATGGAGTGGAATGGAGTGGAATGGAGTGTTTTGGAGTGGAGTGGAGTGGAATGGACTGGAGTGTAATGGACTGGAGTGGATTGGAGCGGACTGCAGTGGAGTGGAATGCAATGGAATGGAATGGAAGCTGAGAATGTGCCACTGGGCTTCATTCTGAGTGACAGAGTGAGCTAATGTCAAAAGAGAGGAATGGAATGGAATGAATTGAAATGGAATGGAAAGGAAAAGATTTCAGTGGACTAGAGTGGAGTGGAATGAAGTGGCATAGAGTGGAATGGAGAGGAATGGAATGGGATGGAATGGAATGGAATGCGCTGGAGTGGGATAAAGTGTAGAGGATTGGAATGAAGTAGAATTGAATCAGATGTAATGGAACGTAGTGGACTGGAGTGGAGTGGAAAGGAGTGGAATGGAATTGAATGGAATGCAGTGGAATGAAATGGAATGGAATGCAATAGAACGCATAGGAATAGAATGCAATGCAATGGAAAGTGACATGTAAAGCGTGCTGAGATTGTACTACTGCACTGCAGCCAGGGTGACAGAAATATCCTGTTGAAAGAAAGGAATGGAATTCAATGGAGGGAAAAGGAATGGAACGTAATGGAATGGAGTGGAGTGGAGTGCAGTGGAGTGGATTGCAATGGAGTCAAATATAAAGGGCTGGAGTGGAATGGAATGGAGTGGAGTGCAGCAGAGTGGAATGAAAAAACATGGAATGGAAAGGGATGGAAAGGAATGCAAAGGAATGATGAAAAGAAATTTGAGCTGAGATTGTGCCACTGCACTCCAGGATTTGTCACAGAGTGAGATCCTGTGGAAAAAAAGTGATAGAATGGAATGGAGTGGAAAAGGAATGGAATGGGGTGGAGTGGAGAGGAGTGGGGTGCTATGGAATGGACTGGTGTGGAATGGAATGGATTGGAGTTGATGACAGTGGAATGTAATGGAATGGAATGGATTGGAGTGGAGTGCAGTTGAGTTAAGTAGAGAGGAGTGGAAAGGAATGGAATGGATTTGAAAGGAATGGAATGGAGTGGAGTGGAGTACAATGGAGTGGGGTAGAGTGGAATGGAGTTGAATGGAATGGAGGGGAGTGGTGAGGAGTGTAGTGTAATGCATTGAAATGGAATTGAGTGGAGTGCAATGGAATGGAGTGGAGTGGAATGGAATGTAGATGAGTCTAGTGGAGTGCAGTGGAGAAGAACGGATTGGAGTGGACTGGAATGGAGTGGAGTGGAATGGAATGGAGTGGAATGGAAAGGAATGGAATGCAGTGAAGTGGAATTGAGTAGAGTGGAATGGAATGGAATGAAATGGAATGGACTGGGAAGAATGGAGTGGAGTGGAGTGGAATAGAGTGAATGTATTGGAATAGAGTGAACTGGAGTGGAATGGAATGAAATGGAGCAGAGTGGAATAAAATGCAGTTGAGAGGATTGGAGTGGAGTGGAATGGAGTGGAGTTGACTAGAATGAACTGGAGTGGAAAGGAATGGTGTTGAATGGAAAGGAATGCAATGGAGTGGAGTGGAATTGAGTGGACTGCAATGGAGTAGAGTAGAATGGAATGAAATGGAGTGGACTGGAATGCAATGGAAAGCATGGAGTGGACTGGAGAGGAATAGAGAGGAATAGATTGGAATGGAGTGGAGTGGGGTGGAATGGAATGGAATGGATCAGAGTGGATTGGAATGGAATGGAATGGATCAGAGTGGATTGGAATGGAGTAGAATGGAAAGGAATGCAATGGAGTGGATTGGAATGCAATGGAAAGAATTGAGTGGTGTGGAGTGGAATGGAGCGGAGTGGATTGGAATGGAGTGGAGTGGGATGGAATGGAATCGAGTGGATTGTGATGGAATGGAATGGAATGCAATGGAGCGGACTGGAATGGCATGAAGGAGAGTGGAATTGAATGGAATGGAATAGAATAGAATGAAATAGAATGGAATGCAATGGAATGGAGCAGAGTAGAGTGGAAAGGAGTGGGGTGGAATGCAGTGGATTGGAGTGGAATAGAATGGAATGGAGTGGAGTGGAATGGAATGGAACGGAATGGAGTGGAATGGAGGGGAGTGGAGTGGATGGAGGGGTGTGCAGTGTAATGGAATGGAATGGAATGGAGTGGAGTGGAACAGAATGTATTGGAGTGGATTGTAGTGGAATGGAGTGGAGTGTACTGGAATGGAGGGCAGTGCAATTTAATGGAATGGAATGGAATGGAGTATAATGGAATGGCATGGAGTGGAAGGGAATGTACTGGAGTGAAGTGGAAAGGACAGAAATGGAATGAAGTGTAATGGAATGGAAAGGAATGGAATGGAGTTTAGTGGAGTGGAAGGGATTGGAATGGATTGGAATTTAGTGGAGTGGAGTTGAATGGAATGGAAACGAATGAAGTGGAGAGGAGTGGAATGGAGTGAAGTGCAGTGGAAAAGAATGCAATTGAGTGGAGTAGAATAGAGTGGATTAGAGTGGAATGGAGTGGAATGCAATGGAGGGGAATTAAACGCAATGGAGTGGAGCGGAGTGGAATGGTATGGAATGAAGTGGAGTGCAATGGATTGCTATCGAATGTAGTGGAGCCCAGTGCAATGGAATGTAATGGAGTGGAGTGGAGTGCCGTGGACTGGAACGGAGTGGAATGGACTGCAATGGAGTGGAAGGAGTGGAGGGGAATGGAGTGTAATGGAATGGAATGGAATGGAATGGAATGGAATGGAATGGAAAGGAATGGAATGGAATGGAATGGAATGGAATGGAATGGAGTGGAGAGAAGTGGAATGGAGTGGAATGGAGTGGAATGGAGTGGAATGGAGTGGAATGGAATGGAGTACAGTGGAATGGAATGGAAAAGAATGAAGCCAAGCAGACTCGAATGGATTAGAGTGGAATGGAGTTGAATGGAGTGGAGTGCAATGGAATGGGGTGGATTGGAATGAAGTGGAATGGAATGGAGTGGAAAGGAGTGGAATGGAGTGCAGTGGAAAGGAATAGAGTGGAATGGAGTGGAGTGGAATGGAATGGAGTGGAGTGGAAGGGAGTGGAGTGGAGTGGAGTGGAATGGAGAGGAGTGGACTGGAAAGGAGTCGAGTGGAAGGAGTGGTGTGGAATGGAATGGATTGGAATGGAATGGAGTGGAGTGGAGTGGAATGGAGTGGAATGATGTGCAATGGAGTGGAGTGAAATGGAATGGAATGGAACGGAGTGCAGTGGAGTGGAATGCAATGGAGTGTAATGGAATGAGATGGAGTGGAATGGAGTGGGTTGGAAGAAATGGAGTGGAATGGAATGGAGTTGGGTGGAATCGAGTGGAGTGGTGTTGAATGGAGTGAAACGGAAAGGACTGGTATTAAACGCAGTAGAGTGGAGTATAGTGGAGTGGAGTGGAGTGCAATGGAATGGAGTGGATTGGAATGAATTGGAATGGAATAGCATGGAGTGCAGTGGAATGAAATGTAATGGATTGGAGTGGATTGGAGTGGATTGGAATGCAGTGGAATGGTGTGGAATGGAATGAAAGAGAGTGGAGTGGATTGGAGTGGAGTGGTGTGGAATGGAGTGGAGTGGAATTGAATGGAGTGGAATGGAGTGGAGTGCAGTGGATTGGAGCGAAGTGGAATTAAATGGAGTGGAGTGGAGTGGAGTTTTGTGAAGTGGCATGGAGTGGTTTGGAATAGAATGGAGTGGCATAGAATGGAGTGGCGTGGAATGGAGTGGACTGGAATGGAGTGGAATGGAATGGCATGGAATGGAGTAAAGAGGAATGGAATGGAATGGATTGGATTAGATTGCAGTGGATTGGAGTAGAGTGGGCTGGAATGGAGTGGAATGGAATGGAATGGAATCGAATGGAATTAAATAGAATGGAATGGACTGGAGTGGAGTGGAATGTGATGGAAAGGAGTGGAATGGAATGGAGTCTAATTGAATGGAATAGAATGGAATGGAGTGGAGTGGAGTGGTATGTAATGGAAAAGAATGGAAAGGAATGGAGTCAAAAGGAATGGAACAGATGGAATGGACTGGAGTGGAGTGGAATGTAATGGAAAGGAATGGAATGGAATAAATTGGAATGGAATGGAGTGGATTGCAGTGGAGTGGAATTGAATGGAAAGCAGTGGATTTTAATGGAGTGGAATGGAATGGAGTGGATTGGAATTGAATGGAATGGAGTAGAATGGAGTCGATTGGAATGGTGTTGAATGGAGTGGTGTTGGGTGAAGGGGGTGGAGTAGAATGGAATGGAATGGAGTGGTGTGCGGTGAGGTGGAGTGGAGTAGAATAGAGTGGAGTGGAGTGGAGTGGAGTGGAGTGGAATGGAATGGAAGCTGAGATTGTGTCACTGAACTCCAGGCTGAGTGACAGAGTGAGATGCTCTCGAAAGAAATAAATGGAAAGTAATACAGTGGAATGGAATGGAATCGAATTGAAGGTACTGGAGTGGAATGGAATGGATTGGAGTGAAGTGGTGTGGAGTGGAATGGAGAAGAATGGAATGGGATGGAATCGAATGGAATGAACTAGAGTGGAGTGGGATGGAGTGTAGTGCAGTGGAAGAGGGCGGAATGGAATGGGATGGATTGGAATGTATTGGAGTGGAGAGCAGTGGAGTGGAGAGGAGTGGAATGGAGTGGAATGGAATCAGATGTAATGGAATGTAGTGGAGTGGAGTGGAGTGGATTGTAAAGGAGTGTAATGGAATGTAATGGAATGCAATGGAATGGAATGGAATGGAAAGCAATTTAACACAATGCAATAGAATGCAATGCAATGGAAAGTGACATGTAATGTGAACTGAGATTGTGCCACTGCACTCCAGCCTGTGTGACACGGTGATATTCTGACGAAATAAAGAAATGGAATGCAATGGAGTCAAAAGGAATGGAATGGAATGGAATTGAGTGGAGTGGAGTGAAGTGGAGTGGAGTGGATTGCAATGGAGTTGAGTGGAATGGCATGGAGTAGAATGGAATGGATTGGAGTGCAGTTGAGTGGAGTGAAATAGTATAGAATGGAATGGGATGGAATGGAATGAAATGGAATGGTGAAAAGAAATGTGAGCTGAGATTGTGCCACTGCAATCCAGCTTTTGTGACAGAGTGAGATCCTGTGGGAAGAAAGGAATGGAATGGAATGGAATGGAGTGGAATGGAACGGAATGGAGTGGAGTGGAGTGGTGTGGAATGGAATAGATTGGGGTGGAAAGGAAAAGAATGCAATGAAATGGATGGGAGTAGAGTGGAGTGGAGTGAATTGGAGGGAAATGGAATGGACTGGAGTGGAGTGGAATGGGGTGGAGGGGAATGGAGTGGAACAGAATGGGATGGAGTAGAATCGAATGGAATGGAGTGTAGCGGAGTGTAGCGGAGAGAAGTGGGGTGCAGTGAAGTGAAATGTAGTGGAATGGAATGGGATGGAATGGAATGGAGTGGAGTGGAAGGAGTGGAATGGGGTGAAGTGTAGTGGAATGGAATGGAATGGAATTGAATGGAGTGGAGTGGAAGGAGTGTAGTGGGGTGAAATAGAGTGGAATGGAATGGGATGGAATTAAATAGAGTGGAGTGGAGTGGAGTGGAGTGGACTGCAGTGGCATAGAAAGGGATGTAATGGATTGGAATGGGGTGGAGTCGAATGGAATGGAAAGGGACGGAATGGAATGGATTGGAGTGGGGGGGATTGGAGTGGAGTGGAATGGAATGGACTGGAGTGGATTAGAGTTGAGTGGAGTAGGGTGGCGTGGAATGGAATGAAATGAAATTTGATGGAATGGAATGGAGTGCAGTGGAGTAGGGGAGAGTTGAGTTTAGTGGAGTGGATTCTAATGGAAAGGAATGAAATTGAATCTGGTGGAGTGGAATGACATAGATGGAGTGGAGTCAAATGGAATGGAATGGAATGCAATGCAATGGAATGCAATGGAATGCAATGCAATGGAAATGAATGGTGAAACAAAATGTGAACTGAGATTCTGCCACTGCACTCCAGCCTGGGAGACATATTGAGGTACTTTTGAAAGAAAGGATTGGAATGGAGTGGAATGGAATAGAATGTAATGAAGTGGAGAGGAGTGGAGTGGAGAGGAGTGCAGTGGAGAAGACTAAAATGGAATGTTATGGAATGCAATGGAATGGAATCGAATGGAATGTAATGGAGAAATGAAAGGTGAGCTGAGATTGTGCCACTGCACTCCAGCCTGGGGGACTGAGAGAGATCCTGTCAAAAGAAATGAATGGATTGCAATAGAGGGGAATGCAATGGAATTGAATAGAAGAGAGTGGAGTGGAGTGGAGTGCAGTGGAGTGGAGTTCAGAGGAATTGAAAGGAATGCTAACGGATGGAGTGTAATGGAATGGAGTGGAGTGGAGTGTGATGGAGTGGAGTGGAGTGCAATGGAATGGAAGTAATTGAATGGAATGGAGTGTAGAGGAGTGGAGTGGATTGGAGGGGAGTGTAATGGAATGGAATGGAATGGACAGAAATGGAGTTGAGTGGAGTGGAGTGGGGTGGAATGGAATGGGATGGGATGGAATGGAATGGAGTGGAGTCTAGTGGAGTGGAGTGGAATAGAATGGAATGTAATGGGATGGGGTGAAATGGAACTTAGGGGAGTGAGAAGGAGAGGAGTGGTGTGGAGTGGAGTGGAATGGAGTGTCAAGGAATGGGATGGAATGGAATGGAGTGAAGAGTAATGGAGTGGAGTAGAGTGGAGTGGAGGTGAATGGAATAGAATGGAATGGAATGGATTGGAATGGAATGGAAAGGAATGGCGATATAAAATGTGAGCTGAGATTGCGCCAGTGCACTCCAGCCTGGGTGACAGGCGACATATTGTAGAAAGAAAGGAATGGAATGAAATTGAGTGCAGTGGTGTGCTGTCAGTGGAATATAGTGTCGTGTTGTGCAGTGGAATGGAGTTGAATGGATTGGGATAGAATGGAAAGGAGTAGAGTGGAGAGGAGTGGAGTGGAATTCAGTCGAATAGAATTGGATGGAATTGAATGGAATGGTGTGTAGTGGAGTGGAGTGGAGTGGAAAGCAATTGAATGGAATGGAATGGAATGGAAAGGAATGATGAAATGAAACGTGAGATGAGATTGTGCCAATGCACTACAGCCTGCATGATGGAATGAGATCCTATTGAAAGAAAGGAATGGAATGGAATAGAGTGGAATGGAATAGAATGGAATGGAGCAGAGTGGAGTGGATAAGAGTGGAGTGGAGTGAAATGGAGTAGAATGGAATTGGATGGAATTGAATGTGAGGGAGTTCAGTGGGGTTATGTGGAGTGCAATGGAATGGGATGGAATGGAATGTAGTGGAGTGCAGTGGAATGGAGTGGAGTGGAATGGGATGGAATGGAATGGAAAGGAATGGTTAGATGAAGTGTGAGCTGGGATTGTGCCACTGCACTCCACCCTGAGTGACTGAGTAAGATCCTTTTGAAAGAGAGGAATGGAATGGAAGGAAGGGGAAAGGCATGGAATGAAACAGAATGGAACGGAATGGAACGGAGCAGAATGGAATGGAATGGAATGGAACGGAATGGAGTGGAGTGGAGTGGGGTGGAATGGACTGGAATGGAGTGGGGTGGAATGGTCTGGAATGAAATGGGATGGAATGGAATGGACTTCAGTGGATTGGAGTTGTGTGGAGTGGACAGGCATGGAGTAGAATGGAGTGGAATGGAATCGGAGAGAAGGGAATGGAAAGGAGGAGAGTGGAGTGGAGTGCAGTGGAGTGGAGTGCAGTGGAGTGGAATGGAATGGGATGGAATGGGATTAAATAGAGTGAAGTGGATTGGAGAAGAGTTTTGTGGAATGGACTGCCGTGGAGTAGAATGGAGTGGAATGGAAACGTATAGAATGGAATGGAGTGGACCGGAGTGGAATGGAAAGGAATGGAATGGAATGGAATGGAATGGAATGGAATGGAATGGAATGGAATGGAGTTGAGTGTAGTTTAGTGGAGTGGAGTGGATTGATATGGAATGGAATGAAATGCAATGGAATGGCGAATTGAAATGTGAGCTTTCATTTTTCCACTGCACTCCAGCCTGGGTGTCAGAGAGAGATCCTGTCGAAAGAATGGAATTTAAGGGAATGGAGTGGAATAGAATGGAATGGAATAGAGTGGAGTGGAATGGAATGGAATGGAATGGAACGGAATGGAATGGAATGGAATAGAGTGTAAAGGAGTGGAGTGGAGTAAACTGGAGTGGAGTGGATTAGAGGGGAATGGAGTTGAATGGAATGAGATGGAGTAGAATGGAATAGAGTAGAGTGGAGTGGGGTGAAGTGAAATGGAGTAGAATGGAATGGAGTGGAGTGGACTGAAGTGAAATGGAGTGGAATGGAATGGGATGGAATGCAATGGATTGGAGTGGAATGGATTGGAGTAGAATGGAATGGGATGGAATGGAGTGGAGTGGAGTGGAAAGGAGTGGAGTGAAATAGAATGGGATGGAATGGAATGGGGTGGAGTGGAGTGAAGTGGAGTTGAATGGAGTGGAAAAGAGTGAAGTGGAGTGGACTGGAGTGGAGTGAAGTGAAATGGAATGGATTGGAATGGTGAAATGAAATCTGAGCTGAAAATGTTCCACTGCACTCCTGCACTGGTGACAGAGTGAGATCCTGTCAAAAGAAAGGAATGGAATGGAACAGATTGTAATGGAATGGAATGGAATTCAGTGGAGCAGATTGGAGTGGAATGGAGTGTACTGGAAAGAAGTGGAATGGAATGAGATGAAGAGGATTGGAGTTGAGTGGAGTGGAGATGAGTGGAGTGGAGTTGACTGTACTGGAATGGAAAAGGATGGAATGGAGTGGAGTGGACTGGAGTGGAGTCACGTGGAATGGAATGGAATAGAATGGAAGGGAAGGGAATCGAATGGAATGGTAAAATGAAATGTGAGCTGAGATTTTGCTACTGCACTCCAGCCTGGGTGACAGAGTGAGAGCCTGTTGAAAGAAAGGAATTGCATGCAATGGAGTGATATCACATGGAAAGGAATGCAATGAATTGGAGTGGAGTGGACTGGAGTGGAATGCAGTTGAAAGGAATGGGATGGAATGGAATGGAGTGAAGTGGAAAATATTGGAGTCTTGTGGAGTCAAATGGAGAGGAATGGAACGGGATGGAATGGAGTATTTAAATGAAAAATGAGCAGAATTTGTACCACTGCACTGCAGCCTGTGAGACAGAGAGATCCTGTCGAACGAAAGCAACGGAATGAAATAGAATGGAATGGAGTACAGTGGAGTGGAGTGGAGTGGACTGGAGTGGCGTGGAATGGAATGGAATGGAATGGAATGGAATGGAACGGAATGGAATGGAATGCAGTGGAGTGGAATGGAGTGGAGTGGAGTGTGGTGGAGTGGTATGGAGTGGAATGCAATGGAATGGAATTTAATGAAACGGAATGGAGTGGAATGGAATGGAATGAAATGGAATGGAGAGGAATGGAATGGAATGGGGTGGAGTGGAGGATTTAGGAGTGGAATGGAATGGGATGGTATGGAGTGGAGCGGAGTCGTGTGGAGTGGGATGGAGTGCAATGGAATGGAATGGAATGGCATGGCATGGCATGGCATGGAATGGAATGGAATGGAATGGAACAGATTGGATAGAATAGGAGTGGAGTGGAATGTAGTGGAGTGGAGTGGAGTGGACCGGAATGGAATGGAATGGAATGGAATGGATTGGAATGGTGAAATGAAGTGTGAGCTGAGATTGTGCCACTGCACTCCAACATGGGTGATACAGTGAAATCCTGTCAAAAGAAAAAAATGCAATGGAATGCAGTGGAATGGAATGGAGTGGAATGCAGTGGAGTGGAGAGGAGTGGAATGAAGTGGAATGCAGTGGAGTGGAGTGGATTGGAGAGGGACGGAATGGAATGGACTGGAGTGGAGTGGCATGGACTGGATTGGGGTGACATGGAATGGAGTGGACTTAAATGGAATGGAGAGGAGTGGAATGGAATGCAATGGAATGGAATGGAGTGGAGTGAAGTGGAGTGGGGTGGGGTGGAGTGGCGTGGAGTGGAGTGGAGTGGAATGGAATGGAATGAAATATAAGGAATGGTGAAGTGAAATGTGAGCTGAGATAGTGCCACTGGACTGTATCCTGTGAGAGAGTGATATAATCAGAAAAGAAAAGAATGGAATGCAATGGAGCGGAATGGAATGGAATGGAACGTAATGGAACGAAATTGAGTATAGTGTAATGGAGAGGAGTGGGCTGCTGTGGAATGGATTGGAATGGAATGTACCGAACTACTGTAAAATTGAGTGGAGTGGTTTGGAGTGGAGTGGAGTGGAGTGGAATGGGTTGCAATGGAATGGAAGGGAATGGAATGAAATGGAATGGAATGGTGAGATGATGTGTGAGCTGAGACTGTGCCACTGCACTCCAGCCAGAGTGACTGAGTGAGATCCTGTCGAAATAAATTAATGGAATGGAATGGAGTGAAATGGAATGGAATGGAATGGAGTGGAGTGGAGTGGAGTGGAGTGGAGCGGGCTGGAATGGAGAGGAGTGTAATGGAGTGGAATGAATTAGGATGGAATGGAAAGGAGTGGAGTGGAGTGGAGTTGTATGGAGTGGATTGGGGTGGAGTAGAATGGAGTGTAATGGAATCGGAAGGAATGGAATGGAGTGGAGTGGAGTGGAGTGGAGTTGTATGGAGTGGATTGGGGTGGAGTAGAATGGAGTGTAATGGAATCGGAAGGAATGGAATGGAGTGGAGTGGAGTGGAGTGGAGTTGACAGGAATGCGATTCAATGGGATAAAGGAATGGAGTGGAGTGGAGTGGACTGGAGTGAAGTTTTGTGGAGTGCACTGGTGTGGAGAAGAACGGAGTGGAATGGAAATGTATAGAATGGAATGGAGTGGAGTGGAGTGGACTGGAGTAGAGTGGAGTGGAATGGAGTGGAGTGGAGTGGACTGGAGTAGAATGGAGTGGAATGCAGTGGTATGCAATGGAATGGAATGGAATGGAATAGAATGGAGTTGAGTGGATTGGAGTGGCATGGTGTTGAGTGGATTGTTATGGAATGGAATGGAACAGAAAGGAATGGAAAACAGAGGAATGGTGAAATGATATGTGAGCTCAGATAGTTCCACTGCTCTACAGCCTGGGTGACAGAGTGAGATACTGTGGAAAGAAAGGAATGGAAGGGAGTGGAGTGGAATGGAATGGAATGGAATGCAATGGAATGCAGTGGAGTGGAGTGGACGGGAATGGAGTGTAATGGAATGTGCAGGAGTGGAATGGAATTGAGTCGAGTGGAGTGGCCTCGTATGATGTGAAATGGAGTGAAATGGAATGGGATAGAATAGAATGGAGACGAGTTTAGTGGAGTGGAGTTGAATGGAATGGAACAGAATGGAGGGGAGTGGAGTGGAATGGAATGGAATGGAGTGGAATGGAATGGAATGCAACTGAATGGAATGGTGAAAAGAAATGTGAGCTGAGATTGTGACACTGCACTCTAGCCTGGGTGACAGCCTCAGATCCTGTCTAAAGAAAGGAATGTAATGGAATGGTGTGGAATGGAATGGAATGGAGTGGAGTGGAGTGGAGTTAATTGGAGTGGTATGTAGTGGAATGGAATGGGATGGAATGGAATGGAATGGAGTGGATTGAAGTGGAGTGGGTTAGAGTGGAGTCGAGTGGAATGGAGGTGAATGAAGTGGGTTGGAATGGCATGGAGTCAAGTGCAGTGTAGAGTGGAAAGGAGTGGAATGGAATGGAATGGAATGGAATGGAATGGAATGGAATGGAATGGTTAAATGGAATGAGACCTGAGATTGTGCCAGTGTACTCCAGCCAGTATACAGAGTGAGATCCTGTCGAAAGAAAGAAATGGAATGGAATGGAGTGGAATGCAATGCAATGGAATGGAGTGGAGTGGAGTGGAGAGGAGTGGAGTTCAATGTAGAGGAGTTGAGAGGAGTGGAACGGAGTGGGAAGGAATGGGGTGGAATGGCATGTAGAGGAGTGGAGTGGAGTGAAATGGAGTGGAATGAAGTGGAATGGAATGGGATGGATGGTTATGGAGTGGAGAGGAGTGGAGTGGAGTGGAGTGGAATGCAGTAGAAAGGAATGGAATTAAATGCAATGCCATAGAATTGAATAGAATGGATTGGAATGGAATGAAATGCAATGGAAGGCAATGGAATTTTGAAATAAAATGTGAGCTAAGATGGCGCTACTGCACTCCTGCCTAGGTGAGAGAGTGAGAACTTGTCGAAAGAATGGAATGGAATGGAATGCAGTGGAGTGCAGTAGAGTGAAGTGGAATGGAGTTGAATGGAATAGGATGGAGTGGAATGGAAAGGAGTGGCTGGAGTGGAGTGGAGTGGAGCTGAATTGATTGAAATGAAATAGGATGGAATGGAGTTGAGTGGAGCGGAGTGGAGTTGAATGGAATGGAATGGAATGGAATGAAGTAGAGTAAAGTTTAGTGAATTGGAGTGAAGTGGAGTGGTGTGGAGTGGAGTGGAGTGGATTGGAATGGACTTGGATGGAATGGAATGGAGAATGGAGTGGTGTGGAGTGCAATTGAATGGAGTGGAGTGGAGTTGAGTGGAGTAGAATGGAATGGGGTGGAATGCAATGGAATGGAATGGAACGGAATGGAATGCAATGGAATGGAATGGAATGGAATGGAATGGAATGGAATGGAATGCAATGCAATGCAATGGAATTGAATGGTGAAATGAAATGTGATCTGAGATTGTGCCACTGCATTCAAGTCTTGGTGACAATGTGAGATACTGTTGAAATAAATAAATGGAATGGATTGGTGTGGAGTAGAATGGAATGGAGTGGAGAGGAGAGGAGTGGAGAGGTATGGAGTTTAATGGAATGGCATGGAAAGGAACGGAATGGAGTGGAGTGGAATGGAGTGGAATGGAGTGGAATGGAATGGGAAGTAATGGGAACGAGTGGAGTGTAGTTGAGTGGAGGGGAGAGGAACGGAGTGGAATCGAATGGAATATAGTGGAGTGGAGTGGAGTGGAATGGAGTGGAATGGAATAGAACGGGATTGAGTGGAGTGGAGTGCTGTGGAATGGAGTTGAATGGAATGGAGTGGACTTGAGTGGGGTGGAGTGGAGTGGAGGGGAGTGCAACGGAATGGAATGGAATGGAATTGAATGGAGTGGAATGGACTGGAATTAAACGGAATGGAAAGGAATGGATTTGTGAAGTGAAATGTGAGCTGACATTCTGCCACTGAACTCCAGCCTGGGTGACAGAGTGAGATCCTGTCTAAAGAAATGAATGGAGTGGAATGGAATGGAATGGAATGGAAAGGAGTGGAATGGAACGGAATGGAATGGAGTGGAGTGGAGTGGATGGAGTAGAGTGGAGTGGGGTGGAATGGAATTCAATGGAATGTGATTGTATGGAATGGAATGGAATGTAGTGGAGTGGAGAGCATTGGAGTGGAATGTGGTGGGATGGAATGGAATGTGATGGAGTGGAGTGGAGAGGAGTAGCTTGGAATGCAGGTGAGTGGCGTGGAGTGGAGATGAGAGGAGACGAATGGAGTGGAATGGAATTGAATGGAGTGGAATGGAATGGATTTGAGTGGAGTGGAGCGGAGTTGAGTGGAGTGGAATGGAGTGGAATGGAATGGGATGGAATGGAATGGAATGCAATGCAATGAAATGCAATGGTGAAATGAAATGTGAGCTGAGATTGGGACATTGCACTTCAGCCATGGTTACAGCATGAGATCCTGTCGAGTGAAAACAAAGGAATGGAATGGAATGGAATGGAATGGAGTGTAGTGGAGTGGAGTGGAGTGGAATGGACTGGAATGGAATGGGATTGACTGGGATCGAGTGTAGTGGAGTAGAGTGGAGTGGCATGGAGTGGAATGCAATGAAATGGAATTGAATGGAATGGAATGGAGTGGAATAGAGGCGCATGGAATGGAAAGGAGTGGAGTGGAGTGATGTGGAATGGAATTAAATGGATACAAAGGAATGGAATTCTGAATTGAAATGTGAGCTGAGATTGTCCAACTGCAATCTAGCATGGGTGACACAGTGAGATAATATCCAAAGAAATGAATGGAATGGAATAGAGAGGAAGAGAAATGAATGGAGTAGAGTAGAGTGGAGTGGAGGGGAGTGGAGTGGAGTGGAGTGGAGCAGAGTGGAGTGGAGTAGAATGGAGTTGAATGGAATGTGATCGAATGGAGTGGAGTTCAGTGTAGAAGAGTGGATAGGAATGGGATGGGATGGAATGGAATGGGGTGGAGTGGAGAGGAGAGCAGTGGGGTGGAATAGAGTAGAGTGGAGTGGACTGGAGCAGAGTGGAGTGTAATGGAGTGGAACGCAAAGGGATGGAATGGAATGGAATGGAATAGTATGGACTGGAATGGTGAAATGAAATGTGAGCTGAGATTGTGCTACTGCACTCCAGCCTTAGTGCAGAGTGAGATTCTGTCGAGAAAACAAATGGAATGGAACGGAGTGGAATGGAATGGAATGGAATGAAGGAATGGAATGGAATGGAATGGAATGGAATGGAATAGAGTTGAGTGGAGTGGAACGGAATGGAATGGAAAGGAATGGAATGGAATGAAATGGAATGGAATGGAAAGGAATGGAAAGGAATTGAATGGAATGGAATGGAATGGAATGGAATGGAATGGAGTGTAATGCAATGGAGTGAAATGGAATGAAAGTAATTGAATGGAAAGGAGTGGAAAGTAGAGGAGTTTAATGGAACGGAACGGATTGGAGTGGAATGGAGTGGAATGGAATGGAATGGAATGGAAAGGTGAAATGAAATGCGAGCTGAGATCATGTGACTGCACTCCACCGTGGGTGACAGAGTGAGATCGTGTCGAAAGAAAGGAATGGAATGGAATGGAGTAGAAATGAATGGAATGGAGTGGAGTGGAGTGGAGTGGAGTGGAATGGAGTGGAATGGAATGGGATGGAATGGAATGGAGTGGAGTGGATAGGAGTAGATTGGAGTGTAGTGGAGTGGAATGGAGTGAAATGGAATTGAGTGGAGTGGAGTGGAGTGGAGAAGAATGGAGTGGAATGGAATGGAATGGAATGGAAAGGAATGGTGAAAAGAAATGCGAAGTGAGATTGTGCCACTGCACTCCAGCGTGGGTGACAGAGTAAGATCATGTTGAAAGAAAGGAATGGAATGGAATGGAGTGGAATGGAATGAAATTGAATTGAATGAAGTGGAGTTGAGTGGAGTGGAGTAGATTGGAGTGGAGGTGAATGGATTGGAGTGGAATGGGATGGAATGGAATGGAAAGGTGTGGATTTGAGTAGAGCAGAGTGGAGTGGAGCGGAGTGGAATAGAGTGGAATGGAAAGGGATGGAATGTAATGGAGTTCAGTGTAGTGGAGTGGAGTGGAGTGGTATGGAGTGGAATGGAATGGAATGGAGTGGAGTTGAGGGGAGTGGAGTGGAGTGAAATGGAATGGAATGGTGAAATGAAATGTGAGCTGAGATTGTGTGACTGCAATCCAGCCTGGGGGACAGATTGAGATCTTTTTGAAAGAATGGCATGGAATGGAATGCAGTCGAATGGAATGGAATTTAATGGAGTGGAGTGGACTGGAGTGGAATTTAGTTGAGTGGAGTGAAATGGAATAGGATGGAATGGAATGGAATGGAGTGCGGTGTAGAGGAGTGGAGTGGTGTGAAATGGAATGGATTGGGATGGAGCTTAATGGAGTGGAGTTTATTGGCGTGGAGTAGTGTGGAGTGGAATGGAATGGAATGGAAAGGAATGAAATGGCATGGTGACATGAAATGTGAGCTGAGATTGTGCTACTGCACTCCAGCCTGGGTGACAGAGTGAGATCCTGTCGAATGAAAGGAGTGGAATATAATGAAGTGGAATGGCATGGAATGGAATGTCATGGAATGGAATGGATTGGAGTGGAGTGGAGTGGAGTGGAGTGGAATGGAGTGGAATGCAATGAAATGGATTGAAATGTAATGGAATGGAATGGAGTATAGTGGATTTTAGTGGATTGCAGTGGAGTGGAGTGGATTGAAGTGGATTGGAGTGGAATGGAGTGGAATGGAATGCAGCTGAGTGGAGTTAAGCAGACTGGAGTGGAGTGGAGTGGAATGGAATGGAATGGTGAAATGAAGGGTGAACTGAGACTGTGCCACTGCACTGCAGCCTGGGTGCCAGAGTGAGATCCTGTTGAAAGAAAGGAATGGAATGGAATGGAGTGGATTGGAATGGAATGGAGTGGAGGGGAGTGGAGTGGAGTGGAATGGAGTAGAATATAATGGGATGCAGTGGAATGGAATGGGGTGAAGTGGAGTGGAGTGGAGTGGAGTGGAGTGAACTGGAGTGGAATGGAATGGGATGGAATGGAATTGAGTGGAGTGTTTTGGAGTGGAGTGGAGTGGAATGGAGTGCATGGAATGTAATGGAATGGAGTGGAGTGGAGTGGAGTGGAATGGAGTGGAGTGGAATGGAGTGGACTGGAATGGAGTGGAGTTTAGTGGTATGGAATGGAATAGAATGCAATGGAATGGAATGCAATGGAAAGCAATGCAATGGAATGGTGTAGTGAAAAGTGAGCTGATATTGTTCCACTGCACTCCAGCCTAGGTGACAAAGTGAGATGCTGTCGAAAGAAAGGAATGGAATGGAAAGAAGTGGAATCGAATGGAAAGCAGTAGAGTGTTTCATGCACGTCTGTGTGAAGAGACCACCAAACAGGCTTTGTGTGAGCAACACGGCTGTTTATTTCACCTGGCTGCAGGTGGGCTGAATCCGAAAAGAGAGCCTGCGAAGGGACATAGGGTATGGGCCGTTTTATAGGATTTTGGAAGGTAATGGAAAATTACAATCAAAAGGGGTTTTTCTCTGGTGGTCAGGTGCAGGGTTCGCAAGGTGCTCAGTGGGTGAGCTTCTGAGCCAGGAGAAGGAAATTCACAGGGTTAATCACTCAGTTAAGGTGGGGCAGAAAGAAATCACAATTTTGGAATGTCATCAGTTAAGGCGGGGCAGGGCCTTTTTACTTCTTTTGTGATTCTTCAGTTACTTCAGGCCATCTGGATGTATACGTGCAAGTCATAGGATATGCGATGACTTGGCCTGGACTCAGAGGTCTGACATTCATGCCTTCTTATATTAATAAGAAAAATAAAACAAAATAGAGTTGAAGTGTTGGGATGGCGAAAATTTTTGGGGGGTGGTATCTAGAGAGAATGGGCGATGTTTCTCAGGGTTGCTTCAAGCGGGATTAGGGGCGGGGTGGGAACATAAAGTGGGAGAGATTAAGCTGAAGGAAGATTTTCTGGTAATGAGTGATATTGTGGGGTTGTTAGAAAAAACATTTGCTGTGTAGAATTATTGGTGATGGCCTGGATATGGTTTTGTATGAATTGAAAAACTTAAAGGAATAAGAGAAGGAGAAAAACAGATATAAAAGTTCTAAGAATTGGGAGGACCTGGGACATATGATTAAGGGTGCCTAAGGAGATTCAGCATAGTCCTGCCAGCAAAGATTATTTATTTACTTCAAGAGTTAAGAGTGGCAGTTTGGGGATAGCACAAGGAGATATCAGCTGGGATAGCTTGGAGGAACAGTGTAAAACGGCAGTGTAAACAAGAGCACAGCATGTACGAGTAGTTGAGAATGGAGAATAGGAGTATGACTAGACTGAAAATAGTAGGGATGCCAAGTTCTTTGGGGTCACAGTCTAAGTTGGTCCGGTGTCTGGAATGAGACTGAGGCCTAATAAAAAGGAGCTCAAATGGGCTGTACCTTGCAGCAGTCCGAGGACAGGCCTGAATTCTGAGAAGCAAAAGTGGTAAAAGTATTTTCCAGTCCTTTTTAAGTTGGTGGCTGAGCTTGGTGAGGTGTGTTTTTAAAAGACCTTTAGTCTGTTCTACTTTTCTTGAAGATGGAGGACCGTAAGGGGTATAAAGGTTTCACTGAATAATGAGAACCTGAAAAACTGCTTGGCTGGTTTGACTAATAAAGGCTGGTCTATTATCAGACTGTATAGAGGTGGGAAGGCTAAACTGAGGAACTATGTCTGACAGAAAGGAAGAAATGAGAGTGGTGGCCTTCTCAGAACCTATAGGAAACGTCTTTAATTATTCAGTGAAAGTGTCTATTTAGACTAAGAGGTATTTTAGTTTCCTGACTCGAGACATGTTGAGTAAAGCTAACTTGCGAGTCCTAGGTGGGGGCAAATTCTCGAGCTTGATGTGTAGGGAAGGGAGGGGGCCTGAATAATCCCTGAGGAGTAGTAGAATAGCAGATGGAACACTGAGATGTTATATCCTTGAGGATAGATTTCCACAATGGAAAGGAAATGAGAGGTTCTCAGAGGCGGGCTAGTAGCTTGTACTATAGCATAGCCTGCCTTTGCTGGTGTGTGGCGATTAGGCCTTGTGGAATTGCCATCAATAAATCAAGTGTGATCATGGTGAGGAACAGGAAAGAAGGAAATATGGGGAAATGTGGTGAACATCAGGTGGATCAGGGAGATACAGTCATGGGTGTCAGGTGTGGTATCAGGAATAATGTGAGAGGCCAGATTGTAGTCCAGGCCAGGAACTTGCAATTGTGGGTAATTGTGGGACTTAACAAAGAGTGAGTACAGCTGAAGTAGCCAGGGAGCAGAAAGTATATGTGTCAGGTATGAGGAAGAAAATAGATTTTAGAAGTTATGAGAAATGTAGAGCATGAGTTGAGCATAGTTTGTGATTTTTAGGGCCTCTAACAGTATTAAAGCAGCGGCAGCTGCTGCATGCAGACATGAGGGCTAGGCTAAAACAGTAAGGTCAAGTTGTTTGGACAGAAAGGCTACACGGTGTGGTGCTGGCTCTTGTGTAAGAATTCTGACCACACTAATCTTGCCTAGGAAGGAAAGGAGTTGTTCTTCTGTAAGGGATTGAGGTTTGGGAGATTAATCGGACATGATCAGAAGGGAGAGCATGTGTGTTTTTATGAGAATTATGCCGAGATAGGTAACAGATGAGGATGAAATTTGGGCTTGACTGAACTAATGGGGCTGTCTGTGAAGCCCTGCGGCAGTACAGCCCAGGTAATTTGCTGAGCCTAATGGGTGTCAGGGTCAGTCAAAGGGAAGGAAAAGAGAGGCTGGGATGAAGGGAGCAAAGGAATAGTAAAAAAAAAAGCCTGTTTGAGATCCAGAAGAGAATAATGGGTAGTAGAGGGAGGTATTGAGGATAGGAGAGTATATGTGTTTGGCACCACTGGGTGGATAGGCAAAACAATTTGGTTGATAAGGCACAGATTCTGAACTAACGCGTAAGACTTGTCTGGTTCTAGGACAGGTAAAATGGGGGAATGGTAAGGAGAGTTTATAGGTTTTAGAAGCCCATGCTGTAGCAGGCGAGTGATAACAGGCTTTAATCCTTTTAAAGCATATTGTCGGATGGGATGTTGGCATTGAGCGGGGTAAGGGTGATTAGGTTTTAATGGGATGGTAATGGGCATGTGATCGGTTGCCAGGGAAGGAGTAGAGAGGTCCCATAGTTGTGGGTTAAGGTGGGGGGATATGAGAGGAAGACGTGAAGGAGGCTTTGGGTTGGGGAGAAGGGTGGCAATGAGTTGTGGCTGTAGTCCAGGAATAATCAGGGAAGCAGATAATTTGGTTAAAATATCTCGGCCTAATAAGGGAACTGGGCAGGTGGGGATAACTAAAAAAGAGTGCATGAAAGAGCGTTCTCCAAGTTGGCACCAGAGTTGGGGAGTTTTAAGAGGTTTAGAAGCCTGGCCATCAGTACACACAAGAGTTATGGAGGCAAGGGAAACAGGCCCTTGAAAAGATGGTAATGTGGACTGAGTAGCCTCTGTATTGATTAAGAAGGAGATGGACTTACCCTCCACTGTGAGAGTTACACGAGCTTGGCATCCGTGACGGTCTAGGGGGCTTCCAAGGTGATCAGACAGTGTCAGTCTTCTGCCGCTAAGCTGAGAAGATCTGGAAAGAAGTCAGAGAGCCTTGGGCCAGAGTTCCAGGGGCTCTTGAAGTGGCTACCAGGTGAGTTGAACCGTCCGATTTTCAGCGGGGTCCCGCACAGATGGGACACGGCTTAGGACGAATCCCGGGCTGGGGGCATTCCTTGGCTTGGTGGTCAGGTTTTTGGCACTTGTAGCAAGCTCCTGGGGGACGAGGTTCTGGAGGAACGCCTGGCTGCTGAGGTTCAGGCGCTTGGAAGTTCTTGTGTGCTGGAGATGTGGCTGGGGTTTGTCTCACAGTGGAGGCAAGGAATTGCAACTTTTTTCTGTTATTGTACACCATGAAGGTGAGGTTAATTAAGTCCTGTTGTGAGGTTTGAGGGCCAGATTCCAGTTTTTGGAGTTTTATTTAATGTCGGGAGCAGATTGGGTAATAAAATGTGTATTGAGAATAAGACGGCCTTTTGACCTTTTAGGGTCTAAGGCTGTAAAGCATCTCAGGGTTGCTGCCAAACGAGCCATTAACTGGGCTGGATTTTTATATTTGATGAAAAATAGCTGAAACGCTATCTGATTTGGGATAAAGAAAAAGGAACATTAAACTTGACTATGCCTTTAGCTCTAGCCACCTTTTTAAGAGTAAATTTCTGGGCATGTGGGGGAGGGCTAGTCACAAAACGAAACTGTAAGCCAGACCAGGTGTGAGGAGGGGAAGCAATAAAAAGATTACAGGTGGAGGAGCGGAGGCTGAGGAAGAATTGGGACCTAGTTTGGGCTGGCAAGGAAGGGAGAGGTCAGATGTGTCTGTAGAAAAGGAAGATTAGAAAGACTCAGTGACACCTGGGGATGGGATTGAGGGGACAGGAGGGAGGGAAAGAAGGAAGATTTGGGACGAGTTGCACTGGGCACAGAGACTAGGAAGGGACTGATGTGTAAAAGAATGCCTGGACGTCAGGCACCTCAGACCATTTGCCCATTTTACGGCAAGAATTATTTAGATCTTGTAGGATGGAAAAATTGAAAGTGCCGTTTTCCGGCTATTTGGAACTACTGTCGAGTGTGTATTGAAGTCAAGTGGCATTGCAGAATAAAATAAGGCATTTAGGTTTTAGGTGACGTGTGAGTTGAAGAGGTTTTAAGTTTTAGAGAACACAGGCTAAGGGAGAAAAAGGAGGAATAGAAGGTGGAAACTTGCCCATTGTGAAGGAGGCAAGCCCAGAGAAAAGAGTACAGACACGGAGAAAGGGTGGGGGTTCTTGCCCTCCAGAAAAGCAGAGAAGGGTTTGTAGCATGGAAATAAGGGATTGGGGCACAGAGATAAGAGGTCAGGGTGGGGAAATAAGGGATTGGGGTGCAGGGATAAGAGTTTGGGGTGTGGAAATAAGCAATTGTGGGGTTCTTGCCCCCAAGGAAAGCAGGACTTGCTGCTAAGCGTGGAGGAGAAGGGGTTGAGGGGTACTTGCCCCTGCCCTAGGAAAGTGGGACTTGCTGCTAAGGGTGAAGGAGAAGGGGTTGAGGGGTACTTGCCCCTGCCCAGGAAAGCAGGACTTGCCGCTAAGGGTGAAGGAGAAGGGGTTGAGGGGTACTTGCCCCTGCCCCAGGAAAGGCAGAGAAGGGGTAGAGACAAGGAGAGAAGGGGTTGGGGTACTTGCCCCTTCCCCAGAAAAGTGGGACTTGCCGCTAAGGGTGAAGGACAAAGGCAGGAGTCCCTGCGTTGTCTGACACCCTTGAAACGTGGGTGTATAATCAGAGGCGCGACCCTGCAATGATTAAACACCAAGGGAAGGCTGCCTTCCCAGTCCGTGACCAGCGCCGGAGTTTTGAGTCCACGGATAAAACGTGTCTCCTTTGACTCTACCAGAAAATGAAAGGAATTGAAATTAAGAGAAGGAAGAGATTGAAGTTTGGCCCCAAGATTGAAAGGAGAAAGAGGTTGAGGGATAGTGAGGGAGGCTGGAGAAGAGAGTAAAAAGAGGCCGCTTACTGGATTTGAAATTGGTGAGATGATTCTTGGGCTGGTCAGACTGAGGACCTGAGGACATAGGTGGATCTTTCTTACGGAACAAAGAGCAGGAGGACGGGGGATTGATCTCCCAAGGGAGGTCCCCTGATCCGAGTCACGGAACAAAATTTCATGTGCGTCAGTGTGAACAGACCACCAAGCAGGTTTTGTGTGAACAACAAGGCTGTTTATTTCACCTGGGAACAGGTGGGCTGAGTCCAAAAAGATAGTCAGAGAAGGGAGATGGGGTGGGGCCGTTTTATAGGATTTGGGAAGTTAATGGAAAATTACAGTCAAAGGGGGTTGTTCTCTGGTGGACAGGGGCGGGGATCACAAGGTGCTCAGTGGGTGAGCTTCTGAGCCAGGAGAAGGAAATTCACAGAGTTAATCACTCAGTTAAGGTGAGATAGGAAAAAATCACAATGGTGGAATCTCATCAGTTAAGGCGGGGCAGGGCCTTTTCACTTCTTTAGTGATTCTTCAGTTACTTCAGGACATCTGGGTATATAGATGCAAGTCACAGGGGATGCGATGTCGTGGCGTGGGCTGAGAGGCCTCACAGAAGGAGGTGGAGTTGAGTGGAGTGGAGTGGAGTGGAATGGAATGGAGTGGAGTGGAATGGAATGGGATGGAGAGGAATGGAATGGAGTCGAGTGGAGTAGAGTGGAATGGAATGGGATTGAATGGAGTGGAGTAGAGTGGAGTGAAGTGTAATGCAATGGAATGGAGTGGAGTTAAGTGGAGGGGAATACAATGGAATGGAATGCAAGGGAATGGAATGGTGACATGAAATATGAGCTGAGATTGTGCCACTGCACTCAAGCATGCATGACAGAGTAAGATCATGTCAAAAGAAAGGAATGGAATGGATTGGAGTGGCAAGTAATGGAATGGAATAGAGTGGAGTGGAGTGGAGTGGACTGGAGTGGAATGGAGTGGAATGGGGTGGAATATAATGGGATGGAAAGGAATGAAGTGGAGTGGAGTGGAGTTGAGTGGAGTGGAGAGCAATGAAGTGGAATGGAATGTGATGGAAAGAAATGGAGTGGAGTGGAGTGGAATGGAATGGAATGGAATGGAAAGGAGCAGAATGGAGTGGAATGGAATGGAATGGAATGGAAAGGAGCAGAATGGAGTGGGGTGGAGTGGGGTGGAGTGGAA
This sequence comes from Pongo pygmaeus, assembly GCF_028885625.2. NCBI lineage: Eukaryota > Metazoa > Chordata > Mammalia > Primates > Hominidae > Pongo > Pongo pygmaeus. The sequence continues at coordinate 3,342,833 of NC_072388.2, read as the reverse complement.
TGGAATGGATTTGGATGGAATGGCATGGCGTGGAGTAGAGTGGAGTGGATTGGAGTGCAATGGACTGGAAGGGAATGGGATGGAATGGAAAGGAGTGGAGCTGAGTGGAATGGAACGGAAAGGTGCAGAATGGAGTGGGGTGGAGTGGAGTGGAATGGAATGGAATGGAATGGAATGGAATGGAATGAAATGGAATGGAATGCAATAGAATGGAATGGTGAAGTGAAATTTGAGCTGAGATTGTGCCACTGCACTTCAGCCTGGGTGAAAGACAGAGATCATGTCAAAAGAAAGGAATGGAAGGGAATGGAGTGGAATGGAAAGGAAAGAAATGGAGTGGAGAGGAATGGAATGGAGTGGAATAGACTGGAGTGTAGTGGAGTAGAGTGGAGGGGAATGGAGTGTAATGGAATGGGATGGAGTGGAATGGAATGGAGTGGAGTGGAGTGGAGTGAAGTGAAATGGAGTGGAATGGAATGGGATGGAATGGAATGGAGTGGAGTACAGTGGAGTCGAGTAGAGTGGAGTGGAATGGAGTGGAGTACAGTGCAGTCGAGTGTAGTGGAGTGGAATGGAGTGGAATGGAATAGGATGGAATGGAATGTAGTGAACTGTAGTGGAGTAGAGTGGAATGGAATGGTACGGAATGGAATGGAATGGGATGGAATGGTGAAATGAAATGAGAGCTGAGATTTCGCCACTGAACTCCAGCCTGAGTACAGAGTGAGATCCGCTCGAAAGAAAGAAATGGAATGTAATGGAGTGGAATGGAATGGAATGGAGTGGAGAGAAGTGGAGTGGAGTGGAGAGGAGTGGAGAGGAGTGGAATGGAACGGAAAGGAATGGGGTGTAATGGGATGGAGTTGAGTAGACTGGAGTGCAGTGGAATGGAGTGGAATGGAATGAAATGGAACGTAATGGAGTGGAGAAGAGTGGAGTGGAGTGGAGGAAAGTGGATTGGAATGGAATGGAATGCAATGGAAAGGAATGGAATGGAATGCAATGGAAAGGAATGGAATGGAATGCAATGGAAAGGAATGGAATGGAATGCAATGGAACCTAACGGAATCTTGGAATGAAATGTGAGCTGAGATGGTGCCACTGAACTCCAGCCTGGGTGAAAGAGTGAGATCCAGTAAAAGAAAGGAAGGGAATGGAATGGAGTAGAATGGAATGGAAGAGAGAGAACGGGAGTAGAGTGGAATGGAACGGAGTTGAATGGAATGGGATGGAGTGGAATGGAAAGGAACGTGTTGGAGTGGAGAGGAGTGGAGAGGAGCTGAATGGAGTGGATTGGAATAGGATGGAATGGAGTGGAGTGGAGTGGAATAGAATGGAATGGAGTGGACTGGAATGGAATGATGTGGAGTGGAGTGCAGTGAGGGGAGTGGAGTGTAATGGAAAGGAAGGGTATTTGATAGAATGGAATGGAATTGAGTGAAGTGGAGTGGAGGGGAGAGGAATGGCAAGGAGTGGAGTGGAGTTCAGCAGAGTGGAAGGGAATGGAATGGATTGGAATGGTATGGAATGGAATGGAATGCAATGGAAAGGAATGGAATACAACGGAATGCCGTGGTGAAATGAAATGTAAGCTGAGATTGTGCCACTGCACTCCAGCCTGGGTGAGAGAGTGAGATCCCGTCAAAAGAAAGGAATGGAATGTAATGGGGTGGGATGGAATTGAATGGACTGGAATGGAGTGGAGTGGAGTTGAGTGGAGTGGAATGTAGTGGAATGGAATGGGATGGAACGGAATGGAATGGAATGGATTGGAGTGGAGTGGAGTTGAGTGGAGTGGAATGTAGTGGAATGGAATGGGATGGAACGGAATGGAATGGAAAGGATTGGAGTGAAGTGGATTGGAGCGGAGTGGAGTGGAATGGAGTGGAATGGAATGGGATGGAAGAGAATGGAGTGGAGTGGACGGGAGTGGAGTGGAATGGAGTGGAATGGAATGGGATGGAAGAGAATGGAGTGGAGTGGACGGGAGTGGAGTGGAATGGAATGAAATCGAATTGGATTGAATGAAATGGAACGGAATGGAGTTGAGTGGATTTGAGTGGAGTGGAGTAGAATGGAATTGAGTGGAAAGGAATGGGATGGAATGAAATGGAGTGAAGTAGAGTGGAGTGCAGTTGAGAGGAATGGAGTGGAATGGAATGAAGTGGAGTAGAGTGGAATTGAGTGGAATGGAATGGCATGGAGTGGAATGGAATGGAGTTGAATGGAGTGGAGTGGAGTGGAAGGGAATGGAATGGAATGGAATGGAGTGCAATGCAATGCAGTGGAACGGAATGGAATGGAATGGAATGCAATGTAATGGAATGGTGAAATGAAATGTGAGCTGAGATTGTGTCATGGCACTCCAGCCTCGGTGACAGCATGAGATCCTGTCAAAAGAAACGAATGGAATGGAATGGATAGGAATAGAATGGAGTGGAGTGGAGTGGCATGGAGTGCAGTGGAGTGGGTTGGAGTTGAATGGAGAAGAATGGAATGGGATGGAATGGAATTGAATGGAGTGTAGTGGAGTTGAGAGTAGTGGAGTGGAGTGGAATGCAGTGGAATGGAATGGGGTTGAATGGGATCGAGTGGAGTGGAGTGGGGTGGAGTGGAATGGAGTAGAATGGAATGGGATGGAATGGAATGGAATGGAATGGAGTGGAGTGGAGTTGAGTGGAGTGGAGTGGTGTGGAATGCAGTGGAATGGGATTGAGTGGAGTGGAGTGGACTGAAATGGAATTGAAAGGAATGTAGTGGAGTGGAAAGGAATGGAATGGAATTAAATGGAATTGAATGGAAAAGAATTGTGAAATGAAGTGTGAGGTGAGATTTTGCCACAGCATCCCAGCGTGCTTGAGAGTGTGAGATCCTGTCGAAAGAAAGGAATGAAATGGAAGGAATTGGAATTCAATGGAGTGGAGTGGAGTGGAGTGGTGTGGGGTGGAGTGGAGTGGAGTGGAATGGACTGGAATTGAAAGGGATGGAATGGAATGGAACGGTGATTAGTGGAATGGAGTGGAGTGGAGTGGAGTGGAAAGGAATGGAATGGAATGGAGTGGAGTAAATTGGAGTGGAATGAAATAACCAGGAATCAATGGAATGGAATGGAATGGAATGGAATGGAAAGGTGAAATGAAATGTGAGGTGAGATCGTGTGAATGCACTCCAGCCTGGGTGACAGACTGAGACCCTGTCAAAAGAAATGAACGGAATGGAATGGAGTGGAATGGAATGGAATGGAGTGGAGTGGAGTGGAATGGAATGAAGTGGAATGGAATGGGATGTAAACGAAAAGAATGGAGTAGATTGGAGTGGAGTGGAGTGCAGTGGAGTAGAGTGGATTGGAGTGGAGTGCAGTGGAGTAGAGTGGAGTGGAATGCAGTGGAATGGAATGGGATGGAATGGAATGGTGTGGAGTGGAGTGGAGCATGGTGGAGTGGAATGGAGTGGAATGCAATGGGATGGAATGATACGGAGTGGAGAATAGTGGAGTGGAGTGGACTGGTGCTGAATGGAATGGAATGAAGTGGAGTGGAGTGGAGTGGAGTGGACTTGTATGAAATTGAATGGAATGGAAAGGAAAGGAATATAATTGTATGGAGTGGAATGCAATGGAATAGAATCGTGAAATGAAAGATGAGCTGAGACTGTGCCACTGCACAGTTGGCAGAGTGACATCCTGTCGAAAGAACGGAATGGAATTGTATGCAGTGTAATGGACTGCAATGAAGTACAATGTAATGGAATGAAGTGGAATGAAATAGAGTGGAATGGAATGGTGTGGAGTGGGGTGGAGTGGGATGGAGTGGAATGGAGTGGAATGGAATGGGATGGAATGGAATGAAATGGAGTGGATTGGATTGGAGTGGAGATGAATGGAATGGAGTAGAATTGAAAGGGCTGGAAGGTAATGGACTTAAGTGGACTGGAGTGGAGTGGAATGGAGTGGAGTGGGGTGGAGTGGAGTGGAGTGGAATGGTATGGAATGGAATGGAATCGAATGGAATGGAATGGTGAAACGGAAAGTTAGATGAGATTGCGCGACTGCAATCCAGCCTGGGTGACAGAGTGCGATCCTGTCAAAAGAAAGGAATGGAATGGAATTGAATGAAACGGAATGGGATTGCACAGAGTGGAGTGGAGTGGAGTGGAATGGATTAGGTTGCAATGGAATCGAATGCAGTGGAGTGGAGTGGAATGGAATTGGTTGGAATGGAATCGAATGCAGTGGAGTGGAGTGGAGAGGAATGGAATGGAATGGTCTGGAATGGAAAGGATTGAAATGGAATGGTGAAATGAAATGTGAGCTGAGATTGTGTCACTTCATTCCAGCCTGGGTGACACAGTGAGAATCTGTCGAAAGAAAGGAATGGAATGCCATGGAATGGAGTTGAGTGGAGTGGAATGGAGTGGAGTGGAGTTTAGTGGAATTGAGTGGAATGGAATGGGGTGAAATGTAATGGAGTGGAATTTAGTGGAGTGGACTGGAGTTAATTGGAGTGGAAAGGAGTGGAAAGGAATGCAGTGGAGTGGAGTTAAGTGGAGTGGACTGGAGTGGAATGGAATTGAATGGAAAGGAATTGTATGGGATGGAATGGAATGGAATGGTGAAATGAAATTTGAGCTATGATTCTGCCACTGTACTCCTGCCTGGGAGACAGAGTGCGATGCTGTCGAAAGAAAGAATGGATTGAATTGGAATGGAATAGAGTGGAATGGAATGGATTGGAGTGGACTGGAGTGGAGTAGAGGGAGTAGAGTGGAGTGGATTGGAATGGAGTGGAATGGGATGGAATGTAATGCAATGAAATGGTGTGGACTGGATTAAAGTGAAGTGGAATGGAAAAGAGTGGAATGGAAATAGAAGGAATGGAATGGAGTGGAGTGGACTGCAGTGGAGTGGAGAGGAATTTAGTGGAAAGGAATGGAATGGAATGGAGTTGAGGGGAGTGGAGTGGAGTCAATAGAATGGAATGGAGTGAAATGCAATGGAGTGGTGGGGAATGGAATGGAATATAATGGAATGGAATGGAATGGAAAGGAATGGAATGGTGAAATGAAATGTGAGCTCAGTCTGTCACACGGGATCCCACTCTGTCACCCAGTCTGGAATGTAGTGGCACAATCCCAGCTCACATTACAATTCACCATTTCATTCCCTTCTGTTCCATTCCATTCCATTCCAATCCAATCCACTACCCTCCAATCTACTCCACTCCATTCCATTCCATCCCATTCCATTCCACTCCACTCCACTCCACCCCACTACACAATTCCATTGCATCCCACTCCATTATATTCCAGTCCACTAAACACCACTCCACACCACTCCACTCCAATCTACTCCATTCCATTCCATACCATTCCACGCCACTCCATTCCTGTCCATCCCATTCCTTTCCACTCCAATCTACTCCACGCAACTCCTCTGCACTCCAGCCCATTTCCTTAAATCCCATTCCATTGCACTCCATTCCACTCCAGTCCATTCCACTCCACTCCAGTCCACTCCACTCCATTCCATTCCACTCCTCTCCACTCCACTCCACTACATTCCATTCCTTTCTTTCTACAGGCACTCACAATGTCACCTAGGCTGCAGTGCAGTGGCACAATCTCAGCTCACATTACATTTCACCATTTCATTCTGTTCCATTCCATCCCTTTCCATTCCACTCCATTCCACTCCAATTAACTCCACTTCGCTCCACTCTACCTCACTCCATTCTATTCCTTCAAATTCCATCCCATTGCATTCCACTCTACACCACTCCACTCCACTCCAATCCACTCCACTCCACTCTACTCCAGTCCATTCCATTCCATTCCACGCCATTACATTCCCTTCCTTTCTTTTGACAGGTTATCACTCTGTCATCCAGGCTTTACTGCAGTGACACAAGTTCAGCTCACATTTCATTTCACCATTCCATTCCATTCCATTCCATTCCATGATATTACATTCCTCTCCGCTCCTCTCCTCTCCACTGCACTCCACTCCATTCCTTTCCACTCAATTCCACTCCACTCCATTCCATTCCACTCCATTCCATTCCATTCCATCCTATTCCATTCCACTCCATTCCACTCTACTCTACTCCAGTAAAATCGGCTCCACTCCACTACACTCCATTCCATTCCATTCCATTCCATTCCACTCCACTCCTCTCCACTCCAATCCATTCCAAACCATTCCATTCCAATCCACTCCAGTCCACTCCACTGCACTACACTCCATTTGGCTCCAACTCAGTCCATTCCTTCCCATTCCTTTCCACTCCATTCCACATCACTCCACTGCACTCCACTGCACTCCATTCCACTCCATTCCATTCCGTTCCCTTCCATTCCTTTCCATTCCTTTCTTTAGACAGGATCTCATTCTGTCACCCAGGCTGGAGTACAGTGGCACAAACTCAGCTCACATTTCATTTCAACATTCCACTCCATTCCATTCCATTCAACTCCACTCCACTACATTCCATTCCATCCCATTCCATTGCACTCCTTTCCACTACAGTGCACCCCACTCCACTAAACAACACTCCACTCCAATCCATTGCATTCCATTCCATTCCATTCCACTCAATTCCACTCCATTCCTTTCTTTCGACAGGATCTCACTCTGTCACCCAGTCTGGAGTGGAGTCACACACTCTCAGCTCACATTACATGTCACCATTTCTTTCCATTTCATTTCATTCCATTCCATTCCATTCCATTTCATCAGACTCAACTCCACTGCACTGCACTCCACTCCAATGCATTCCATTCCACTCCACTCCACTCCACTCTACTACACTCCATTCCATTCCATTCCATTCCATTCCATTCCATTCCATTCCACTCTATTCCATGCCATTCCTTGCTTTCAACAGGATCAAACTCTGTAACCCAGGCTGTCGTGCCATGACAAAATCTCAGCTCACATTTCATATCACGATTCCATTCCATTCCATTCCATTCCATTCTATTCTATCCCATTCCATTCCACTCCATTCCACTCCACACCACTCTACCGCACTCCACTCCACTCCATTCCATTCCAATCCATCCCATTCCATTCCAATCCACTCCACTCCACTCTTCTCGACTCCACTCCACTCCACTTCATTCCATTCCATTCCATTTCATTGCACTCCATTCGTTTCCATTCATTTCATTCGAAACCATCTCACTCTGTCACCCTGGCTATTTAACAGTGGCACAATCTCAGCTCACATTTTATTTCACCATTCCATTCCATTCCACTCCACTCAACGCCAATCCACTCCACTCCACTCGATTCCACTCCATTCCATTCCATCCCATTCCATTCCACTCCATTGCACTCCACTCCACGACATTCCACTACTGTCTACTCAACTCCACTCCATTCCATTCCATGCCATCCCATTCCACTCCATTCCACTCCACTCCACTCTACTCCAGTCCAGTCCACACCACTCCACTCCACTCCATTCCATTCCATTCCAGTCCAGTGCAATCCACTCCACTCCACTCCAATCCACTCCATTCCATCCCATTCAATTCCACTCCACTCCACTCCACTCCATTCCACTCCACTCCAGTCCATTCCACTCGGCTCCATTTCAGTCCATTCCATCCCATTATATTCCACTCCATGCCACTCCACTCCACTCCATTTCATTCCACTCCACTGCATTACATTCCATCACATACCATTCTACTCCATTCCACTCCACTCCATTCCATTCCATTCCATTCAATTCCTTTCCATTCCACTCTATTCCATGCCATTCTTTTCTTTCAATGCGATCTCACTCTGTCACCCAAGCTGGAGTGCAATAGCACAATCTCAGCTGACATTTCATTTCACCATTCCATTCCATCTCAGTCCATTCCATTTCATTCCATTGGATTCCATTCCATTCCACTCCATTCCACTCCACCCCATTACAGTCTATTCCACTCTATTCCAACGCATCCCATTCTGTTACACTACACCCCACTCCACTCGAATCCACTCCATGCCATTCCATTCCACTCAATTCCATTTCATTCCTTTCTTTCAACAGGATCTCTCTCTGTCACCCAGGCTGGAGTGCAGTAGCACAATGTCAGCTCACATTTCATTTCAGCATTACATTACATTACATTACATTACATTACATTAATTACATTTTATTCCATTCCATTCCATTCCACTCCATTCCATTTTACTCCACTTCAGTTCACTCCACTACATTACACTCCAACCCATTCCATTCCACTCCACTCGACTCCACTCTATCCCATTCCATTCCATTCCGCTCCCTTCCACTCCACTGCACTCCACGCTGTTCCATTCAATTCCATTCCATACCATTCCACTCCACTCCATTCGACTCAACTCCACTGCACTCCATTCCACTCCACTCCACTCCACTCCATTCCATTCCACTCCATGCCATTCCATTCCTTTCTTTCGACAGGATCTCATTCTGTCACCCAGGCTGGAATGCAGTGCCACAATCTCAGTTCACAATTTATTTAAGCATTCCATTCCGTTGCATTCCATTCTATTCTATTGCATTGCATTCCTTTCCATTCCATTCCATTCAATTCCGTTCCATTCCATTCCATTCCATTCCACTACACTACACTCCACCCCATTCCATTAAATTCCATACCATTCCTTTCCACTCCTTTCCACTAAACTACACTCCACTCCACTCCACTCCATTTCATTTCACTCCATTCCACACCATTCCATTCCATTCCTTTCTTTTGATTGCATCTCATGCTGTCACTCAGGCTGGAGTGCAGTGGCACAATCACAGCTCACATTTCATTTCACCATTCCATTCCGTTGGATTCCATTCCCTTCCATTCCATTCCATTGCATTTCATTCCACTGCACTGAACTCCACTACACGCCACGCCATTCCACTCCACTACACTCTACTCCACTCTACCTCATTCCTTTCCATCCAATTCCATTCCACTCCATTCCACTACACTCCTATCTGCTCCAGTCCATTCCATCTTATTCCATTCCACACCATTCAGCTCCTCTCCACTCCAATCCACTCCATCACACTCCTTTCGATTCCACTGCATCCCATTTCTTTCAATTCCATTCCACTCCACTCCACTCCATTGCATTCCATTCCATTTCATTACACTCTATTCCATTACACACCATTCCATTGCATTCCATTCCTTTCTTTTGACGGGATCTCACTTTGTCACACAGGCTGGATTGCAGAGGCACCATCTCAGCATATGTTTCATTTCAAAATTCCATTGCATTCCATTCCATTCCATCGCATTGCTTTCCATTCCATTACAATGCATTCCACTCCATTCCATTCCTTTCCTTTCCATTCTACTCCACACTACTAAGCTCCACTCCTCTCTTCTCCACTCCATTCCATTCCATTTCCTTCCATTCCACTGCATTCCACACCATTCCTTTCCATTTCACTCCACTACACTGCATCCCATTACACCACATTACTTTCCACTCCATTCCACTCCACTCCACTCCACTCCAATTCACTCCACTCAATTCCATTCCATTCCAATCAATACTATTCTTTCCATTGCATTCTATACAATTCCATTCCTTTCATTTCCATTCCATTCCATTGCACACCACTCCACTCCACTCCATTCCATTCCACTGCATTCCACTCCACTCCAATCCACTACATTCCACTCCACCCCACTCTATTCCATTCTTTTCTATCCCATTCCATTCCACTCCATTCAACTCCACTCCACTCTAGTCCAATCTACTCCACACCACTCCAATCCATTCCATTCCTTTCGGTTCCATTCAATACCATTATATTCCACTCCATTCCACTCCAATCCACTGCAATACATTCAACTCCACTCCACTCCACTCCATTCACCTCCACCCCACTCCATTCCATTCTACTCCACTCCACTACACTACATCCCATTAAATCCCATTCCAATCCTCTCCACTCTACTCCACTCCATTCCATTCCATTCCTTTCTATTTCACTGCACTAAACTCCACTCCACTCCACTGAACTCCAGTCCATTCCATTCCATTCCATTCCATTCCCCTCCACTCCACTGCACCCCACTCCATTCCAGTCCTTTCCATTCCATTACATTCCATACCACTCCACTCCACTCCACTCTACTTCATGCCACTGCACCCCATTCCATTCCATCCCATTCCTTTCCACTCTATTCGAATCCACTCCAGTATACTCCAATCAACTCCACTCCAATCCATTCCATTCCATTCCACTCCGTTCCATTCCAGTCCTTTCTTTTGACAGGATCTCAATCTGTCAACCAGGTATGATTTCAGTGGCACAATCACAACTCACGTTTCATTTCACCATTCCATTCCGTTCCAATCCATTCCACTCCGCTGCACTCAACTCCACTCCACTGTATTCCATTCCACTACATTCCACTACACTCCACTTCATCCACTCGACTCCATTCCACTCCACTCTACTCCATTCCATTCCACCCCATGCCTTTCCACTCCATTCCATTCCACTCCACTCCACTCCATTTAATTCCTTTCTTTCAACAGGATGTCACTCTGTCACCCTTGCTTCAGTGCAGTGGCACAATATCAGCTCACCTTTCATTTCACCATTCCACTCCATTGCATTCCATTCCATTCCATTCCATTCCATTCCATTCCATACCATTCCATTGCATTCCATGCCATTCCATTCCATTCCATTGCATTTCATTTCTTTCCATTTCATACAAGTCCACTCCACTCCACTCAACTCCACTCCATTCCATTCCATTCCATTCAGCTGCATTCCACTCCAATCCACTACACTCCATTCCATTGCACTACCTCTTATTCCATCGTTCTCCATTCCACTCCACTCCACTCCACTGCATTCCATTCCATTCCATTCCATTCCACTGCATTCCTTTCCATTACTTTCTTATGAAAGGATCTCACTCTGTCACAGAGGCTGGAGGGCAGTGACACAATCTCAGCTCACATTTCATTTCACCATTCCATTTAATTCCATACCATTCCACTCCATTCCACTCCAATCCACTCCACTTCTATCCACTCCATTCCATTGCCTCACATTCCTTTCCACTCCAATCCACTCCACTCCACTCCACTAGATTCCATTCCATCCCATTCCATTCCTCTCCATTCCAATCGACTGTATTCCACTCCACTCCAATCCACTCCACTCCACTCCAATCCACTCCACTCCCCTCCACTCCATTGCATTCTATTCAATTCCATTCTATTCCCCTCTATTCCTTTCCATTTTCTTTCCACAGGATCTGACTCTGTCACCCAGGCTAAAGTGCAATGGCACAATCTCAGCTCACATTTCATTTCACCTTTCCATTCCATTGCAATCAATTCCATTTCACTCCATTGAATTCCATTCCATTCCATTCCATTCCATTCCATTCCATTCCATTCCATTGCACACCACTCCACTCCATTCCATTCCATTCCATTCCACTCCATTCCACTACAGTCCACTCCAATCTATTCCATTGCATCCCATTCCATTAGACTACCTCCCACTCCACTCGACTCCACTCCATGCTGTTCCATTCCACTCCATTCTATTCCATTCCTTTCTTTCGACAGGATCTCTCTCTGTCACCCAGGATGGAGTGCAGTAGCACAATCTCAGCTCACATTTCATTTCACCATTCCATTCCACTCCATTCCATTCCATTCCATTCCATTCCATTCCATTCCAATCCATTCCATTCCACTCCACTACACCTCAGTCCACTATGTTACACTCCATCCCATTCCATTCCACTTCAATCGACTCCACTCAATCCCATTCCATTCGATTCCATTCCACTCCATTCCACTCCACTCCACTCCACTCCATTCCATTCCACTCCATGCCATTCCATTCCTTTCTTTCTACAGGATCTCACTCTGTCACCCAGGCTGGAATGCAGTGCCACAATCTCAGTTCGCATTTTATTTAGCCATTCCATTCTGTTGCATTCTGTTTCTTTCCATTGCATTGCATTCCTTTCCAATCCATTCCATTGAATTCCGTTCCTTTCCATTCGATTCCATTCCATTCCACTCCACTCCAGCCCACTCCACCCCCTTCCATTCCATCCCATTCCATTCCGCTCCATTCCAGTACCCTACACTACTCTACACTACACTACACTACACTACACTACACTGCACTACACTCCATTCCATTCCCCTCCATTCTACACGATTCCATTCCATTCATTTCTTTCAATAGGATCTCATGCTGTCATTCAGGCTGGAGTGCAGTGGCACAATCATAGCTCACATGTCATTTCACTATTCCATTCCTTTGGATTCCATTCCATTCCATTCGATTCCATTGCATTCCATTCCTTTCCACTCAACTGGACTCCACTACACTCCATACCATTGCACTCCACTCCACTGCACTCCAACTCATTCCATTCCATCGAATTCCATTCCACTACATTCCACTACACTCCACTCTACTCTAGTCCATTCCATCCTATTCCATTCCACTCCATTCATCTCCTCTACACTGCATTCCACTCCACTCTGCCACATTCCTTTCCATTCAACTCCATCACATTCCACTCCACTCCACTCCACTCCAATGCATTCTATTCCATTCAATTACACTCCATTCCATTTCATTCCTTTTTTTCGACAGGATCTCCCTCTGTCACACATGCTGGAGTGCAGAGGCACCATCTCAGCTCACGTTTCATTTCAAAATTCCATTGCATGCCATTCCATTTCATTGCATTGTTCTCCATTTCATTCCATTGCATTCCATTCCATTACATTCCTTTCCACTCCATTCCACTACATTCCACTACACACTACTCCATTCCACCTCACTCCTCTTCACTCTATTGCACTCCATTCCATTCTATTCCATTCCTTTCCACTACATTCCACACCATTCCTCTCCACTCCACTCCACTCTACTACATCCCTTTACTCCCCATTACTTTCCACTCCATTCCAGTCCACCCCACTCCACTCCACTTCACTCCACTCCTCTCCACTAAACTCCATTCCATTCCATTCAATCCCATTCCCTTCCATTTCATTCCACTCTATTCCATTCCACTCCACTCTGTTCCACTCCACTCCACTCCACTCTATTCCATTCCATTCCATTGCAATGCACTCCATTCTATTCCATTCCTTTCGTTCAAAAAGGTCTCACTCTGTCACCCAGGCTGGAGTGCAGTGGCACAATTACAGCAGACATTTCATTTCACCATTCCATTCCTTTCCATTCCTCTCCGTTCCATTCCACTACACTCTAATCCACTCCATTCCATTCAATTCCACTCCACTCCATTCCACTCCACTTCACTCCATTCGTTTCCATTCCATTCCATTCCACTCCATTCCACTCCACTCCACTACCCTCCACTCCACTCAATCCCATTCCACTCCTTTCCATTCCGCTCCATTCCACTCCATTTCACTCCAATCCATTCTATTCCATTCCATCCCATTCCATTCCAATCCATTCGACTCCACTCCACTTCATTCCACTCCACTCCATTCCATTCCTTTCCATTCCACTCCATGCCATTACATTCCTTTGTTTTGACAATATTTCACTCTGTCACTCAGGCTGCAGTGCAGTGGCACTGTCACAGCTTACATTTCATTTCACCATTACATTCCGTTAGATTCCATTCCATACCTATCCATTCCATTGCATTCCATTCCATTCCATTGCAATCCATTCCATTCCGTTCCACTCCACTGAACTCCACTATACTCCACGCCATTACACTCCACTCCACACCATTCCATTCCATCCAATTCCATTCCTCTCCATTCCACTCCATTCCACTACACCCAACTCCACTCCAGTTCATTCCGTCCTATTCCATTCTACTCCATTCAGCTCCTCTCCACTCCACTGTACCCCCCTCCTTTCCATTCCACTCCACTCCATCCCATTCCATTCAACTCCATTTCACTCCACCCCACTCCACTCCACTCCATTGCATTGCATTCCATTCCATTCTGCTCCACTCCATTCCATTGCATTCCTTTCTTTCAAAAGGGTCTCATTCTGTCACCCAGGCTGGAGTGCAGTGTCACCATCTCAGCTCACGTTTCATTTCAAAATTCAATTTCATTCTATTCCTTTCAATTCCGTTACATTCCATTGCATTCCATTCCATTCCATTACACCCCATTCCATTCCATTCCACTAAAATCCATTCCATTCCTCTCCACTCCATTCCACTCTACTACATCACATTACTCCCCTTTCCTTTCCATTCCATTACAATCTGCTTCACTCCACCCCACTCCTCTCCACTCCACTCCACGGCATTCCATTGCATTCCATTCCAATCCGTTCCATTCCGTTACTTTCTTTCAACAGGATCTCACTGCGTACCCAGGCTGGAGTGCACTGACACAATCTCACCTCACATTTCATTTCACCATTCTAATCCATTCCATTCCACTCCACTACATTCCTTTCCATCCCATTCCTTTCCACTCCACTTCACTTCTCTCAACTCCACTCAATTCCTTTCCACTCCATGCCATTCCATTGCAATCCATTCCCCTCAACTCTAGTCCATTCCACTCCACTCCACTCCATTCCACCCTCCTCCTCTCCATTCCACTCCACCCCACTCCTCTCCACTCCATTCCATTCCATTCCATCCGATCTCATTCCAATCCACTCCACTCCATTCCAATCCACTCCTCTCCACTCAATCCCACTCCATCCCATTCCATTCCACTCCAATCCACTCCACTCCACTCCACTCCATTCCACTCGACTCCACTGTAATCCACTGGACTTCATTACATTCCACTGCATTGCATTCCATTCCATTCCATTCCACTCCACTCGACTTCACTCTACTCTGCTCCATTCCATTCCATCCATCCCACTCCATTCCATTCCATTCGAATCCATTCCTTTCTTTAGACAGGATCTCACTCTGTCACCCAGGCTGGAGTGCAGTGGCTCAATCTCAGCTGACATTTCATTTCACCATTCCATTCCATTCCATTCCACTCCACTCCTCTCCATTCCCCTGAACCCCATTCCATTCCATTCAATCCCCTTCCATTCCACTTCATTCCACTCCATTACACTCCACTCCACACCACTCCATTCCCTTATATTCTGTTGCAATCCACTCCATTCTATTCCATTCCTTTTGTTCGACAGGATCTCAGTCTGTCATCCAGGCTGGAGTGATGTGGCACAATAAGAGCTGATATTTCATTTCATCATTCCATTCCATTCCATTCGACACCATTCTATTCCATACAATTCCACTTCATTCTGTTCCATTCCATTCCTTTCCTTTCCATTCCATTCCATTCCATTCCATTCCATCCCTTTCCTTTCTTTTCCATTCCATTTCTTTCCATTCCATTCCATTCCATTCCATTCCATTCCACTCCATTCCACTCCGCTCCACTCGACTCCTCTCGATCCCATTCCATTCCTTTCCATTCCATTTCATTCCACTCCATTCCATTCCATTCGTTTCTTTCAACAGGATCTCACTCTGTCCCCAAGGCTGGAATGCAGTGCCACAATCTCAATTCACATTTTATTTCACCATTCCATTCCGTTGTATTCCATTCCATTCCATTGCATTGAATTCCTTTCCATTCCATTCCATTCCATTTCATTCCATTACAGTCCACTCCAGTCCGCTCCAATCCACCCCATTCCATTCCATCCCATTCCATTGCACTCCATTCCCCTCCACTCTGCTCCACTCCACTCCGTTCCATTCCACACCATTACATTTCATTTCGTTTTTTCGACAGGATCTCATACTGTCACACAGGCTGCAGTGCAGTGGCGCAATCACAGCTCCCATTTCATTATACCATTCCATAAAGATGGATTCCATTCCATTCTGTTGCATTCCATTCCATTCCATTCTTTTCCATTCCACTCCACTGAACTCCACTGTGCTCCACGCCATTCCACTCCACTCCACACCACTCAACATCATTCCATTCCTTCCAATTCTATTCAACTCCATTCCACTCTATTCCACTACACTACACTACACTCCATTCTATCCTATTCCTTTCCACTCCATTCAGCTCCTCTCCATTGCACTCCACCTCACTCCCATGCATTCTACTCCATCCCGTTCCATTCAACTCCATTCCACTCCACTGCACTCCACTCCACTCCCCTCCATTGCATTCCATTCCATTCCATACTTTTCTTTCTACAGGCTCTCACTCTGTGACCCAGGCTGGAGTGCAGTGGCACCATCTCAGCTCACATTTCATTTCAAAATTCCTTTGCATTCCATTCCTTTCCATTCCATTGCATTCCATTCCATTCCTTTCCATTCCATTCCACTGCATTCTAATCCAATCTACTCCACTCCTCTACAATCAATTCCACTACATTCCATTGTATTCCATTACATTCCACTCCATTCCACTCCATTCCACTCCACTCCAATACACTCCACTCCATCCTATTACACCCCTTCCTTTCCACTCCATTCCACTCCACTGCACTCCACCCCATTCCACTTCACCCCACGGCATTCCATCCCATTCCATTTCATTCCATTCCACTGCATTGCTTTCCATTTCTTTCTTTCAACAGGATCTCACTCTGTAACCAGGCTGGAGAGCAGTGGCACAATCTCAGCTCACATTTTATTTCACCATTCCATTCCATTGCATTCCATTCTATTCCATTCCATTCCACTCCACTGCACTCCACTCCACTCTACTACGTTCCTTTCCAGCCCATTCCATTCCACTCCATTCCATTCCACTCTGCTCCACTCCACTCAAGTCCTTTCTCTTCTGTCCCATTCAATTCCACGCCATTCCACTACACAATCCACTACAATCGACTCCATTCCATTCCAGTCCATGCCATGCCATTCCGCTAAATTCCACTCAACTCTACTCCACTGCACTCCATTCCACCCCACTCCTCTCCAATCCACTCCATCTCACTCCTCTCCACTCCACCCCATTCCATTCCATCCCATCCCATTCCACTCCACTCCTTTCAATTCCACTCAACTCCACTCCACTCCATTCCATTCTGTTTAATTCCATTCGACTCCATGCCACTCCACTACACTACACTGGATCCCATACCTTGCCAATCCGTTGCACTGCTTTCCACTCCACTCGATTCCACTCTACTCCACTCTGATACATTTCATTCCAACCTATTCCATTCCACTCCATTCCACTCCACCCCAATGCACTCCATGCCACTACACTCCATTCCAATCCATACCGTTACATTCCGCTGCATTCCATTCCATTACTTTCTTTTGACAGGAACTCATGCTATCACACAGTCAAGAGTGCAGTGACACGACCTCAGCACACATTTCGTTTCACCATTCCATTCCGTTGCTTTCCATTGCATTCCCTTCCATTCCATTCTACTCCACACCCCTCCACTCCAATCCACATCAGTCCAGTCCACTCCGTTCCATTCCACTCCATGCCATTCCATTACACTCTATTCCACTCAACTCCACTCTGCTCCACTCTACTCCACTCCATTTCATTACTTTCCACTCCATTCCATTCCACCCCATTCAATTCGTTTCCACTCCATTCCATTCCATTCCTTTCTATAGACAGGATCTGACTCTATCACCCAGGCTGGAGTTCATCGGCACAATCTCAGCACACGTTTCATTTCACCATTCAATTCCATTGCATTACACTCCACTCCACTACATTCCGTTCCATTTCACTCCATTCCACTCCACTCCATTCCATTCCATTACACTCCATTCCACCCCAATCCACTCCAATCCACTCCACTGAAATACACTCCACTCCGTTCCATTCCATTCCATTCCATCACACTCCATTCCACTTCACTCCACTCCACTCCATCCCATTCCATTCCACTCCATTACACTCCACTCCACTCCAGTCCACCCCACTCCTCTCCACTCCACTCCAATCCAATCCCTTCCATCCCATTCCATTCCACTCCACTCTAATCCACTCCACTCCACTCTACTCCTTTCCACTCCACTCCACTCTTTTCCAAACCACTCCACTCCACTCCACTCCTTTCCATTCCTTTCTTTCGACAGGACCTCACTCTGTCACTCAGGATGGAGTGCTGTTGCATAATCTCAGCTTACATTTCATTTCACCTTTCCATTCCATTCCACTCCGTTCCATTCCATTCCATTCTATTCCAATGCACTATACTCCATTCCACTGCACGCCACTCAACTCCTCTCCATTCCCCTCCATTCCATTCCACTGCACTCCACCCCACTTCACTCCATTCCACTCAACTACATGCCATTTCATTCGACTCTACCCTACTACACTCCACTCCAGTCCACTGCACTCCAGTCCACTCCATTCCACCCCACTCCTCTGCCCTGTACTCCACCCCATTCCGTTCCATTGAGTCACATTCCATGCAAATCCATTCCACTCCACTCCACTCTTCTCCTCTCCCCTCGACTCCATTCTGTTCCACTCCATTCCATTCCACTCCATTCCTTTCCATTGCTTTCTTTCGACAGGATCTCTCTCTGTCACGCAGGCTGTAGTACAGTGGCACAACCTCTGCTCACATTTCTTTTCACAATTCCAATCCATTTAATTCCATTCCATTCCACTGTACTCCACTCCACTCCATTCCATTCCATTCCATTCCACTCCGTTGCACTCCAGTCCACTCCACTCCACTCCACTCCACTTGATCCCATTCCATCCCAGTGCATTCCATGTCATTCCACTCCACTCTACACCACTCCACTCTACACCACTCCTCTCCATTACATTCCATTCATTCCCATTCCATTCCACTCGATTCCACTCTACTCCACTCCATTCCACCCAAATCCATTCCATTCCATTCCACTCCACTCAAATCCATTTCATTCCATTCCACTCCACTCCATTCCATTCCATTCCTTTCTTTCAACA
This sequence comes from Pongo pygmaeus, assembly GCF_028885625.2. Taxonomy (NCBI): domain Eukaryota; kingdom Metazoa; phylum Chordata; class Mammalia; order Primates; family Hominidae; genus Pongo; species Pongo pygmaeus. Next base: position 3,323,923 of record NC_072388.2, on the reverse strand, counting down.
GTATCTCACACTGATCCCCAGGCAGGAGTGCAGTGGCACAATCTCAGCTCACATTTCATTTCAACTTTCCATTCCGTTGCATTCCACTCCATTCCATTCCAATCCATTGCACTCTACTCCACTCCACTCCACACAATTCCATTCTACTCCATGCCATTCCAATCCACTCCATTCCATTCCACTCCAATTCACTTCACTCCACTCCACTCAACTCCTTTCCCTTCCATTCCATTACATTACTCTCCATTACATTACATTCCTTTTTTTCAACAGGATCTCACTCTGTCACCCAGGATGGAGTGCAGTGGCAGAATCTCAGCTCACATTTCATTTCAGCATTCCATTCCATTCCATAGCATTCCATTCCATTCCATTCCACTCCATTACAATGCACTCCACTCCATTCCATTAAATAACATTCCTTTACACTCCACTAGAGTCCACTCCACTCCACTGCACTCCACTCCACTCCATTCGATTCCATTGCATTCCATTCCATTCCATCTCACTCCATTCCACTACACTCCACTCTACTCCACTACACTCCACTCCATAGCCTTTCACTCCACTCGTCTCCACTCCACTCCAGTCCCCTCCACTCCTCTCCTCTCCTCTCCATTCGATTCCCTTCTTTTACATTCCATTCCTTTCCACTCCATTCCTCTCCCCTCCTCCCCATTCAACTCCACTACATTCCACTCCAATCCCTTCCATTCGTTTCTTTCGGCAGGGTCTCACTCTCTCAACCTGGCTGGAGTGCAGTGGCACACTCTCAGCTCACGTGTCATTTCATCGTTCCATTGTGTTACATTGCATTCCATTCCATTCCATTCCATACCACTGCATTGCACTGCATTCCATTCCATTCCATTCCGTTGCATTCAATTCCTTTCTACTCCATTCCACTCCACTCCAATGCACTCCACTGCATTCCAGTCCAATCCATTCCACTCCATTCCATTCTAATCCATTCCATTCCCCTACATTCCATTCCAATCCACTCCAGTCCACTCCATACCATTCACCCCATTCCATTCCACTCCATTCCATCTACTCCACTCCATTCCATTCTATTCCATACCTTCCCATTCCACTCCACTCCTCTCCATTCCACTGTACTCCACTCCTATACTTTCCTTTCACTCCCATTCAATTCCACTTCGTTCTACTCAACTCCACTCTACTCCAGTCAACTACACTCCACTCCACTCCAATCCACTGCATTCCACTCCACTGCACTCCACTCCACTCCATTCCATTCCACTCCATCCCATTTCATGCCACTCCACTCCACTTCACTCCACTCCATTCCAATCGAATCCATCCCATTCCATTCCGTTCCATTCCACACCAATCCACTCCACTCCACTCCACACCATCCTGTTCCGTTCCTTTCTTTCGACAGGATCTCACTGTCACACAGGCTGGAGTGTAGTGCCACAATCTCAGGCCACATTTCATTTCAACATACCATTCCATTCCGTTCCATTCCATTCCTTCCACTCCACTCCACTCCATTCCATTAAACACAACTCCACTCCACTCCAAACAACTCCACTCAATTCCATGACTTTGCATTCCACACCATTTCACTTCACTCATCTCCACTCTACTCGACTCCATGCCATTCCATTTCAATCCATTCCACTCTACTCGACTCCACACCACTCCACAGCACTACACTCCATTCCATTTTATTATCTTCCACACCATTCAATTCCATTCCTTTCTTTTGACAGGATCTCAATGTAACACGCAGGATGGAGTGCAGTGGCACAATCTCAGCTCACATTTCACTTCACTATTCTATTCCATTTCATTACATTGCATTCCATTGCATTGCATTGCATTCCATTCCATTGCATTCCATGCCATTGCATTCCACCCCATTCCATTCCACTCCACTCCACTCCACTCCACCCCATCTGATCCATTCCATTCCATTCGACTCCTCTCCACTCCACTCCACTCTGTTCCACTCCATCCAATTCCATGTCAACCCATTCCACTGCACTACACTCCACTACACTAGACTCCACTCGATTTCATTTCATTCCATTCCTTTACACTCCATTGCACTCCACTCCACCCCACTTCACTCCACTGCACTCCACTTCACTGCATTCCATTCCATTCCATTCCATTCCTTTCCATTTGATCCCACTCCATTCAATTTCACTCCGCTCCACTGCACTCCCCTCCACTCCATCCTATTCCTTTCCATTCCTTTGCACTCCAAAGCACTCAACTCCTCTCCACTCCACTCCAATGCACTCCAATCCACTCCATTCCATTCCATTCCATCCCACTCCATTCCACTCCACTCCACTCCACTGCACTCCACTCCATCCCATTCCATTCCACTTCACTCCATTCCACTCCACTCCACTCCGGTCCACTCCACTCCTCTCCACTCCACTCCATCGCTATCCCTTCCATCCCATTCCATTCCACTCCACTCCAATCAACTCCCTTCCACTCCACTCCATTCCAAGATACTCCACTCCACTCTATTCCATTCCATTCCATTCCTTTCCACTCCAATGCATTCCATTCCTTTCTTTCAACAGGACTTAACTCTGTCACCCAGGCTGGAGTGCTGTGGCACAATTTTAGCTCACATATCATTTCCTCATTCCATTCCATTCCTCTCCGTTCCATTCCATTCCATTGCATTCCACTACACTACACTACACTGCACTCCACTCCTCTCCATTGCACTCCATTCCACTCAACCAGCTCCACTCCACTCAATTCCATTCCATCCCAAACCATTCCACTCCATTCCTCTCCACTCCACTACACTCCACCTCACTCCACTCCATTCCATTCCTCTCCTTGCCACTCCATTCCACTCCATCCTAATCCACTCCACTCCATTCCACTCCTCTCCACTCCACTCCATTCCACCCCAGTCTTCTGCACTCCACTCCTCCTCATTTCATTCCATTCAGTCACATCCCATTCAACTCCATTTCCCTCCACTGCACTCCACTCCACTCCTCTCCCCTCCACTCCTTTCTATTCCATTCAATTCAATTCCACTCGATTCCTTTCCATTGCTTTCTTTCAACAGGATCTCCCTCTGTCACTCTGGCTGGAGTAAAGTGGCACCATCTCTGTTCACATTTCATTTCACCATTCCATTCCATTTAAATCCGTTCCATTCCACCCCACTCCAGTCCACTCCGTTTGTTCAATTACATTCCACTTCATTGCAATCCAATCCACTCCACTCAACTCCTCTCGATCCCATTCCATCCCATTCCATTCCAATCTATTCCACTCCACTCCACAACATTCCACTCCGTTATATTCCATTCCTTCACATTACTTTCCACTCCATTCCACTCCACTCCATTCCACTCCTCTCCAATCCATTCCATTCCATTCCATTCCACTCCATTCCATTCCTTTCCTTTCTTTTGACAGCATCTCTCGCTGTCCCCCAGGCAGGAGTGCAGTGGCAAAATGTCAGCTCACATTTCATTTCACATTTCCATTCCGTTGCATTCCATTCCATTCCATTCTATTCCTTTCAATTGCACTCCACTCCACTCCATTCCATTCTACTCCACGCCATTCCATTCCTCTCCACTTCACTCCACTCCACTCCCCTCCTTTCCCTTCCATTCCACTACATTCAACTCCATTCCATTCCATTCCTTTCTTTTGACAGGTTGTCACTGTATCACCAAGGCTGGAGTGCAGTGGCACACTCTCAGCTCACATTTCATTTCACCATTCCATTCCATTGCATTCCATTCCAGTGCATTCCTTTCCATTCCATTCCTTCCACTCCACTCCATTCCAATCCATTAAACTCCACTCCTTTCCATTAATTTCCATTCCATTACACTCCATTACACTCCATTCCACGCCACTTCACTCCACTCCACTCCACTCCATTCCATTCCATTCCATTCCTTTCCAACTTACTCCATTCCAATCCACTCCACTCTGCTCCAATCCACTCCACTCCACTCCATCACATTGTATTCCATTCCAGTCCCCTCCATTCCAATCCTCTCCACTTCAATCCTGTCCCTTCCACTCCTGTCCACTCCATTCCATTCGATTCCCTTCCATCCCATTCCATTACACTCCACTCCATTCCACTCCATTATGTTACATTACATTACATTACGTTACATTACATTACATTACATTACATTACATTACATTACATTACATTACATTACATTACATTACACTCCAATCCATTTGATTCTTTCTTTCGACATTATATCACTCTATCACTCCGTTTGGAATCCACTGTCATAATCTCAGCTCACATTTCATTTCACCATTTCATTGCATTACATTCCATTCAATTCAATTCCATTTCATTCCATTCCATTCTCTTCCATTCCATTGCATTCCATGGCGTTCCATCCTTTCCCCTCCATTCTACTCCACTCCACTCCACTCCACTGCACTCCACTCCACTCCACTCCATTCCATTCTATTCCATTCCATTCGTCTCCATTCTACTCCATTCCACTCCACTCCACTCCATCCCATTGAACCCCATTCCTTTCCACCCCATTCCATCTACTCCACTCAACTCCACTCTACTCCACTCAACTCCACTCCGTTCCATCCCATTCCATTCAACTCCACTCCTCTCCACTCCACTCCTCTCTACTTCACTCCAATATTTTCTATTCACTCTTTCCATACCACTGCGTTCCACCACACTGCACTCCACTCCAATCCACTGCATTCCATTCCACTCCACTGCAATCCACTCCACTCCATTCCATTCCAATCAATCTCATTCCACTCCACTGCACTTCACTCCACTCCATTCCATTGGATTCCATCCCTTTCCATTCCATTCTACTCCACACCACTCTACTCCACTCCACTCCACTCCACTCTCTTCCATTCCATTCTTTTCTTTTGACAGGATCTTACCCTGTCACCCAGGCTGGAGTACAGTGGAAGAATCTCAGTTTACATTTCATTTCAACATTCTGTTGCATTCCATTCCATTCCATTCCATTCCACTCCACTCCATTCCATTAAACTCCACTCCACTCCCCACCACTCCATTCAGTTCCATGTCTTTGCATTCTACGCCATTCCACTCCACTCCATTCCACTCTACTCGACACCATCTCACTTCATTCCATTCGATTCCACTCCACCCCACACCACTCCACTCCATCCCATTCCTAACATTCACCTCCATTCAATTCCATTCCTTTCTTTTGACTGGTTCTCACTGTAACACCCAGGATGGAGGGCAGTGGCACAATCTCAGCTCAACTTTCATTTCACCATTACATACCATTTCATTACATTGCATTCCATTTCATTGCATTCCATACCGTTCCATTCCACTCCATTCCTTTCCATTCCATTCCACTCCAATCCACTTCACTCCACCCCACTCCACTCCATTCTATTCCATTCCATTCCTTTCAATTCCTCTCTGCTCCACTCCACTCCGTTCCACTCTATCCCATTCCATTCCAACCCACTCCATTCCACTCCAATCCACACCACTCCACTTCATTCCATTCCATTCCATTACATTCCTTTACACTCCATTGCAATCCACTCCACTCCACACCGGTCCACTGCACTCCATTTCACTTCATTCCATTCCACTTCATTCCATTCCATTCCATTCCATTCCACCCCACTCCATTCAAATCCACTACACTCCATTCCACTGCACTGCACTCCATACCATTCCATTCCGTTCCATTCCACTCTCTTCCAATTCACTCCACTCCACTCTTTTCCACTCAACTCCACTCCACTCCATTCCATTCCATTCCATTCCATTCCACTCCAATCCATTACATCCCTTTCTTTCGACAGTATCTCTCTCTGTCACCCCGGTTGGAATGCAGTGGCACAATCTCAGCTCACATTTCATTTCACCATCCCATTGCATTCAATTCTAATCCATTCCATTCCATTTCAAGGCATTCCATTCCATTGTTTCGCATTCCATTCCAATCCATTCAATTCCATTCCATTGCATTCCTTTCCTTTCCATTCCTTTCCACTCACTTCCACTCTATTTGACTCCACTCCACTGATCCCCACTCTACTCCATTCCACTCCATTCCACTCCATTCCATTCTGTTCCATTCCATTCCTCTCCATTCCACTCCATTCCACTCCAATACACTCCCACCCATCCCATTCCACCGCATTCAATTCCACTCCTTTCCTCTCTACCCAATTCTACTCCACTCCATTTCATCCCATCCCATTCCACTCCACTCGTCTCCAATCCACTCTACTCTACTCCAATACTTTCAAATCTCTCCCATTACTTTCCATTCCATTCACCTCAACTCCACTCCCCAACATTATACTACACTACACGACAGTCCCCTCCAATACACTCCACTCCACTCCACTCCAATCCACTCCATTCCATTGCATTGCATTCCACTCCATTCCATTCCACTCCACTCTACTCCACTCCACTCCACTCCATTCAGTTCCTTTCCGATCCATTCCATTCCACTGGTTTCCACTCCACTCCATTCCACTCCACTCCAATCCATCCCATTCCAACCCATTCCTTTCCACTCCACTCCACTCCATTCCCTTCCATTATATCCCATTCCATTTCACTCCATTCCATTCCATTCCATTACAGTCCATTCCACTCAACTCTACTCCAATACGTTGCATTCCATTTGCATCAAATTCCATTACATTCCATTCCACTCCATTCCATTACACTCGACTCCACTCCACTCCTCTCCACTCCAATCATCTCCATTCCACTACTCTCCATTCCACTCCTCTCAACTCCACTCAATTACCTTCCATTCCATCCCATTCCATTCCACTCCATTCCTCTCCATTCCATTCCACTCCATTCCTCTCCATTCCACTCCACTCCACTCCATTCCACTCTCTTCCATTCCATTCCATTACTTTCCACTCCATTTTATTTCATTCGATCCTTCCCACTCCATTCCTTTCCGTCCCTTCTTTCGACAGGATCTCACTCTGTCACACAGGCTGGAGTGCCATGGCACAATCTCAGCTCACATTTCATTTCACCATTCCATTCCATTCCATTCAATTCCATTCCATTCAGTTCCAATCCACTCCACTCCACTCTATTCCATTCCTTTTCATTTCAATCTATTCCACTCCACTCCACACCTCTCTACTCCACACCATTCTACTCCATCCCATTCCATTCCACTCCACTCCAATCCATTCCATTAAATTCCATGCCATTCCATTCAACTACATTCCACTCCAATCCACTAAACTCCACTCCACTCCACTCCTCTCCTGTCCATTTCATTCCATTCTATCCCTTTCCGTTCCCATCCATTCTACTCCAATCCACTGCACTCGACTCCAGTCCACTTCACTCCACGCCATTCCCTTTCATTGCATTCCATCCCACTCCACTCCACTCCCCTTGACTCCACTCCACTCTATTCAATTCCATTCTTTTACACTCCACTCCATTCCATTGCTTTACTTTCTTTCTACAGGATCTCACTCTGTCACCCAGGATGGAGTGCAGTGGCACAATCTCATCTCACATTTCACTTCGCCATTCCATTCCATTCCATTCCATTCCACTTCACTCCACTCCACTCTACTCCTGTCCACTCCAGTCTAATCCATTCCATACCGTATTCCACTCCACTCCATCCCATTCCATTCTATTCCATTCCACTCCAATCCACTGCATTCCACACCACTGTTCTACACTCCAGTCCACTACGTTAAACTGCATTCCTTTCCATCCCATTCCATTCCACTCCATTCCACGGCATTCCTTTCCACTCCACTCCAATCCACTCTACTCCACTAAACTCCACTCCTGCCCACTCCACTCTATTCCATTCTATACTGCAACTTTCTATTCCACTCATTTCCAATTCACTCTACTCCACTCCCCTCCACTCCAATCCTTTCCATTCCATTCTTTTCCTTTCCATTCCAGTACATGACATTCCATTCCATTCTATTCCCTTCCATTCCTTGCCACTCCATTCCATTCCTTTCTTTTGACACGATCTCATTCTGTCACCCATGCTGGAGTGCAGTGGCACAATCTCAGCTCACCATTTCATTTCATTTCATTTCACCATTCTATTCCATTCCATTCTGTTTCATTCCATTCCATTCCATTCTACTAAACTACACTCCACTCCACTCCACTCCATTCCACCCAAATCAATTCCAATCCACTGCATCCATTGCACTCCATGCCACCACATTCCACTCCACTCCTCCCCACTTCACTTCACTCCATTCCATTCCACTCAATACCATCCCATTACACTTCATTCCACTCCACTCCACTCCATTCCATTCCATTCCTTTCTTTTGAAAGGATCTCACCTTGTCACTCTGGCGGGAGTGCAGTGGCACAATCTTAGCTCACATTTCATTTCACCATTCCGTTCCAATACTTTCCATTGCATTCCATTCCATTCCAATACTTTCCATACCATTCCATTCCATTCCACTCCATTCTAATCCACTGAACTCCGCAGCACTCCACTCCACTCTATTCCATTACATTACATTCCACTCCATTCCTTTCCACTCCAATCCACTCGATCCCATTGAATCCCATTCCATTCCACTGCATTCCACACCACTCCACTCCACTCCATTCCATTCCATTCCATCCTGTTCCATTCCACTCCACTCGACTCCACTCCACTCCACTCCACTCCATTCCATTCCATTCCATTCCTTTCCTTTCCATTCTATTCCATTCCTTTGCTTTCCTTTCTTTCCTCAGGATCTCACTCTGTCACCCAGGCTGGAATGCAGTGGCACAATCTCAGCTCACATTTTATTTCACAATTCCATTCCGTTGCAAACCATTCCCTTCCATTGCATTACATTGCATTGCATTGCATTGCATTGCATTGCATTCATTCCATTCCATTCAATTCCATTCCACTCCTCTCTTCTACATACCATTCCAGTCCATGACATTCCATCCCATTCCATGCCATTCCTTTCCCCTGCAGTCCCCTCCACTCCACTCCACTCCACTCCACTCAATTCCATTCCATCCCTTTCCTTTCCACTCCATTGCACTCCACTACACTCCAATCCACTCCATTGCATTCCAATACATCCCATTCCATTCCACAGTATTCCACTGTACTCCATTCTTCTCCACTCCATTCCTTTCCATTCCATTCCATTCCATTCCACTCCATTCCATTCCATTCCTTTCTTTCCATAGGATTTAACTTTATCACCCAGGATGCAGTTCAGTGGCACAACCTCAGCTCACATTTCATTTCACCATTCCATTCCATTACATTCTGTTCCTTTCAATTCGATTCCATTCCAGTCCACTCCACTCCATTCCACTCTACTCAACTGCACTCCACTGCACTCAACTGCACTCCACTCCACTTTACTCCATCCGATTCTATTCCACTCCATTCCACTCCACTCCATTCCACTCCAATCCACTCCTCTCCTCACCACTCAATTCCAATCCATTTCATTCCATTCCACCCAATTCCATGCCCTTACATTGCACTCCATTCCACTCTACTGCACTCCACTCCACTCCACTCCACTCCACTCCACTACATTCTATTCCATTCCATTCCATTATATTCCATTCCTTTCTTTCGACACCATATCACTCTGACACCCAGGATTGAGTGCAGTGAAACAATCACAATTCACATTTCCTTTCACAATTCCATTCCATTCCATTCCATTCCATTCCATCCTACTCCACTCCACTCCACTCCATTACATTACATTTCATTTGGTTCCAATCCATTCCACTCCATTCCACTCCACTCCACTCTACTCCACGCCATTCCACTCCACGCCATTCCACTCCATCCCATTCCATTCCATTAAATTCCACTCCACTCCAATCCATTCCATTAAATTCCATCCCATTCCTTTCCACTCCATTCAACTCCACTCCACGAAACTCCACTCCACTCCACTCCTTTCCATTGCATTCCATCCCTTTCCATTCCAGTACATTCCACTCCACCTCACTGCACTCCACTCCAATACGTTCCACTCCACTCCACGCCATTCCATTCTATTGCATTCAATTCCATTCAATTCAATTCCATTCCACTCCGTTCCACTACATTCCATTCCATTCCCTTCCATCCCACTCCACTCTACTCCACTCGACTCCACTCCACTCCATTCAATTCCATTCCTTTCCATTCCACTCCATTCCATTGCTTTAATTTCTTTCGACAGGATCTCACTCTGCCACACAGGCTGGAGCGCAGTGGCACATCTTCAGGTTACATTTCACTTCACCATTCCATTCCATTGCATTGCATTCCATTCCATTCCATCCCATTTCACTCCACTCCACTCCATCTCATTCTACTCCGCTCCACTCGACTCCACTCCACTCCTTTCAATTCCATTCTTTTCCATTCCACTCCATTCCATTGCTTTACTTTCTTTCAACAGGATCTCACTGTCACACAGGCTGCAGTGCAATGGCACAATCTCAGGTCACATTTCATTTCACCATTCCATTCCATTCCATTCTTTTCCAGTTCTTTCCATTCCATTCCATTCCATTCCATACCTCTCAACTTCATTCCATTCCATTCCATACCTCTCAACTTCATTCCATTCCATCCCATTTCATTCCACTCCACTCCACTCCACTCCAGTCCACTACACTCCACACCACTACACTCTATTCCATTCCATCCCATTGCATTCCACTCCATTCCAACCTACTCCACTTCACTCCAAACTACTCCACTCCATTCCATTCCACTCCATAAAATTCCACTCCACTCCACTCCATTCCATTCCATTGCATTCTTTTCCATTCCACTCCACTCCACTCCACTGCACTCCAATCTACTCCTTCCATTCCAATCCACTCCACTCCAATCCACTCCACCCCAATCCGTCCATTCCATCCCATTCCATTCCACTCCATTCACTCCACTCCACTTCACTCCAATCCACTCCATTTCACTCCAATCCACTCCACTCGTCTCCACTCCATTCCATTCTATTACATCCCATTGCATTCAACTCCATTCCACTCTGCTCCATTACACTCCACTCTACCTCACTCCACTGCATTCCATTCCATTCCATTGTATTCCACCCCATTGCATTCCATTCCTTTCTTTCGACAGGATCTCACTCTTTCACCCAAGCTGCAGTGCAGTTGCACATTCTCAGCTCACATTTTATTTAACCTTTTCATTCCATTGAATTCCATTCCACTCCTTTCCATTCCATTCCATTCCATTTCATTCTATTCCATTCCTATCCATTGCACTCCTCTCCAATCCACTCATCTCCACTCCATTCCATTCCACTCCATTCCACTCCACTCCACTCCACTCCGTTCCATTCCTTCCCATTCAATTCCATTCCACTCCATTCCACTCCAATCCACTCCACTCCATTCCATCCCATTCCATCCCTTTCCATTCTATTCCAATCAACTGCATTCCAAACCACTCATCTATACTCCACTACACTCCACTCCTTCCCATTCCACCCATTCCTTTCCACTACATTCCACTCCACTTGACTCCACTCTGCTCCATTCCATACTATTCCATCCCAAACCATTGCACTCCATTACACTCCACTCCATGGCACTCCACTCCACTCTACTGCATTGCATTCCATTCCATTCCATTCCACTCAATTTCTCTCCAATCCACTCCACACCACTTCACTCCATTCCATTCCGTCCCATTCCTTTCCACTCCACTCCACTCCAATCCACTGCACTCCATTACATTCTATTTCATCCCATTCCATTCCACTCCATTCCACTCCACTCCACCCCAATCTACTCCACTCCACTCGACAGCACTCTACTGCACTCCACTGCATTCCTGTACATTCCATTCCTTTCCACTCCATTACATTCCATTACTTTCTTTCAACACGATCTCACTCTGTCACCCAGGATGGATTACAGTGGCACAGTCTCACCTCACATTACATTTCACCGTTCCTTTCCATTCCATTCCATTCCACTCCACTCCACTTCACTCCTCTGCACTCCATTCCATTCCATTCCATTCCACTCCATTCCACTTCGTTCCACTCATCTCCTCTCCACTTCATTCCACTCCTTTCCATTCCTTTCGTCTCCACTCCAGCCCACTCCATTCCATTCCATTCCGTTCCACCCCCATTCCACTCCACTCCACTCCACACCAGTCCACTTCATTCCATTCGTTTCCATCCCATACCATTCTAGTCCATTCCACTCCACTCTGCTGCCCTCCACTCCACTCCACTCCATTCCATTCCTATCATTCCATTCCCCTCCATTCCATTCCTTTCTTATGACAGTATCTCACTGTGTCATCAAGGCTAGTGTCACCAAGGCCGTGGCACAATCTGAGCTGACATTTCATTTCACCATTTCTTTCCATTCCATTCCATTTAATTCAATTCTATTCCACGGCACTGCACTCCATTCCATTCCGTTCCATTCCACTCCCTTACACTCCACTCCACTCCATTCCATTCTATTCCATTCCATTCCACTCCAATCATCTCCAGTGTACTCCACTCCCCTCGATCCCATTCCATCCCATTCCATTCCACTGCATTCCACTCCTCTCCACTCCATTCAGCTCTTCTCCACTCCATTCCATTCCATTCCATAAAATTCCAGTCAAGTCGTTCTCCTCTCCACTCTACTCCACTCCACTCCACTCCATTCCATTCCAAATCCATTCCATTCCACTCCATCGATTTCATTAATTTTATTGAAAGGATCTCATGCTATCACCCAGGCTAGAGTGCACTGTCACAGTCTCAGCTCACACTTCATTACACCATTCCATTCCGTTTCATTCCATTCCATTACATTACATTCCATTACATTCCATTCCACTCCACTCCACTCCAATCTACTCCAATCCATTCCATTCCACTCCATGCCATTCCACTCCACTCCATTCCACTCTACTCCTCTCCACTTCAGTCCATTCCATTCGATTCCATTTCATTACACTCCATTCCACTCCATTACCCTCCACTCCTCTCCACTGCACTCCACTCTACTCCATTCCATTCCATTCCATTTCATTCCATTCCATTCCATCCCACTCCCCTCCACTCTACTCCATTCCATTCCATTCCACTCCATTCTTCTCCACTCCACTCCACTCCACTCCATTCCTTTCCATCCCATTACATTCCATTCCATTCCACTCCACTCCAGTCCACTCCTTTCCATTCCATCTGATTCTATTCCACTGCATTCCCCTCCACTAGACTCCACTCCATTCCACTCGACTACAATCCACTCCATTCAATTCCATTCTATTCCATTCAACTCCATTCCATTACGTTCCTTTCTTTTGACAGTATCTCCCACTGTCACACAGGCTGGAGTGCAGTGGCACAATCTCAGCTCACCTATCATTTCACCATTCCATTCCATTTCATTTCATTCCATTCCATTCGACTCCCCTCCACTCCATTCCAATAAATTCCATTCCATTCCACTCCACTCCACTCCACCCCACTCCATTCCACTCCACTCCACTCCACTTCATTCCATTATATCCCATTCCTTTCACTCCATTCCACTCCACTCCACTCCACTCCATTCCATTCCATTACATCCCGTACCATTCCACTGCTTTCCACTCCACTCCACTCCACTCCATTCCATTCCATTACATCCCGTACCATTCCACTGCATTCCACTCCACTCCACTCCACTCCATTCCATTGCATTACAATACACTCTATTGCATTTCATTCCTTTCTTTCGACAGGATCTCACTCTGTCACACAGGCTGCAGTGCAGTGGCACAATATCAGCTCTCATTTCATTTCACAATTCCTTTCCATTCCATTCCATTCGATTAAATTAGATTCCATGCCACTCCACTCCACTCGGAGTAATTTGATCATCTGAATCCTTCTTCTCTCAGCTTGTCAAAGTCATTCCCCGTCTAGCTTTGTTCCGTTGCTGGTGAGGAACTGCGTTCCTTTGGAGGAGGAGAGGGGCTCTGCTTTTTAGAGTTTCCAGTTTTTCTGCTCTGTTTTTTCCCCATCTTTGTGGTTTTATCTACTTTTGGTCTTTGATGATGGTGATGTACATATGAGTTTTTGGTGTGGATGTCCTTCCTGTTTGTTAGTTTTCCTTCTAACAGAGAGGACCCTCAGCTGCAGGTCTGTTGGAGTACCCGGCCGTGTGAGGTGTCAGTCTGCCCTTGCTGGGGTGCCTCCCAGTTAGGCTGCTCTGGGGTCAGGGATCAGGTACCCACTTGACGAGGCAGTCTGCCCGTTCTCAGATCTCCAGCTGCATGCTGGGAGAACCACTGCTGTCTTCCAAGCTGTCAGACAGGGAAATTTAAGTCTGCAGAAGTTACTGCTGTCTTTTTGTTTGTCCATGCCCTGCCCCCAGAGGTGGAGCTTACAGAGACAAGCAGGCCTCCTTGAGCTGTGGTGGGCTCCACCCAGTTCGAGCTTCCCAGCTGCTTTGTTTTCCTAAGTAAGCCTGGGCAATGGCGGGAGCCCCTCCCCCAGCCTCGCCGCCGCATTGCAGTTTGATCTCAGACTGCTGTGCTAGCAATCAGTGAGACTTCGTGTGGGTAGGACCCTCTGAGCCAGGTGCGGGATATAATCTCCTGTTGCGCCATTTTTAAAGCCCGTGGGAAAAGCGCAGTATTCGGGTGGGAGTGACCCGATTTTCCAGGTGCTGTCTGTCACCCCTTTCTTTGACTAGGAATGCAAACTCCCTGACCCCTTGTACTTCCCAAGTGAGGCAATGCCTTGCCCTTCGGCTCACGCACGGTGCAGCCACCCACTGACCTGCGCCCACTGTCTGGCACTCCCTAGTGATATGAACGTAGTACCTCAGAAGGAAATGCAGAAATCATCCGTCTTCTGCATCGCTCATGCTGGGAGGTGTAGACTGGAGCTGTTCCTATTTGACCACCTTGGCTTCCGACCATCCTCAGTTCACATATTATTATACCATTCCATTCAGTTGCATTTCATTCTATTGCATTGCATTGCATTCCTTTCCATTCCATTCTATTCCATTCAGTTCCATCAAACTCCTCTCTACTCCACTCCAATCCACCCCATTCCGTTCCATTAAATCCCAATCCATTCCACTCCATTCAACTCCACTCCACTCCACTCCATTCCATTCCATTCCATTCCACAACATTCCATTCCGTTCCTTTCTTTTGACAGGATCTCATGCTGTCACACAGGCTAGAGTACAGTGGCACAATCACAGCTCACATTCATTTCACCATTCCATTCCGTTGAATTCCATTCCATTCCATTGCATTCCATTCCATTCCATTCCACCACACTGAATCCACTAAACTCCACACCATTCCACTCCACTCCACTCTACTCCATTCCCTCCTATTCCAGTCCAATCCATTCAGCTCTTCTCCACTCCTCTCCACTACACCCCACTCCTTTCCATTCCACTCTATCCGATTCCAATCAACTCCATCCCACTCCACTCCACTCCACTACATTCCATTCTATTCCATTCCATTCCATTCCATTCCAATCCTTTTTTCGACAGAATCTCATTCTGTCACCCAGGCTAGAGTGCAGTGGAACCATCTCAGCTCACGTTTCATTTCAAAATTCCATTCCATTCCATTCTTTTCCATTCCATTCCATTCCATTCCATTGCATTGCATTCCAATCCATTCCATTTCGTTTGATTCCATTCCATTTTTTACATCTCCATTCCACTCCATTTCACTCCACTCCACTGCTCTCCATTCCATTGCACTCCACTCCACTCCACTTAATGCCATTCCATTCCATTCCACTCCATTCCAATCCATTTCTTTCTTTCAACAGCATCTCAGTCTTTACCCAGGCTGGAGTCCAGTGGATCAATCTCAGCTCACATTTCATTTCACGATTCCATTCGACTCCATTCCATTCCAATCCATTCTATTTCACTCCACTCCACTCCACACCACTACATTCTTTTCCATCCCATTCCATTTCACTCCACTCCTCTCCACTCCACTCAACTCCATTTCATTCTATCCCGTTCCATTCCTCTCCATTTCACTCCATTGCACTCCACTCCTTTCCACTCCATCCCATTCCATTCCTCTCCATTCCCCTCCACTCCACTCCACGACTCACCACTCCACTCCAATATACTAACTTCTCTTCCATTCCATTCCTGTCCATTCCAGTCCACTCCACTCCAATCCACTCCATTGCATTCCATACCATTCCATTCCAAACCATTAAACTCCAGTCCACTTCACACCATTCCATTCCCTTCCATTTAATTCCTTTCCCTTCAATTCCCTTCCAATCCACTCAACTCCACAACACTTAACTCCACTCCACTCCACTATTCTATTCCATCCCATTCCATTCCACTCCCTTCCACTCCACTCCAATCCACTCTACTCCACTCCACTACATTAAATTTCCTTCGATTCCATTCCACTCCATTCTATTCCATTCCTTTGTTTCGACAGGATCTCACTCTGTCACCCAGGTTGGAGTGCAGTGGCAAAATCTCAGCTCACATTTCATTTCACTATTCCATTCCATTCCATGCCATTCAATTCCTTTCCATTCCATTCCCTTCCATTCCATTGAATTCCACTCCACTTCAGTGCAATCCACTCCATTCCTTTCCATTCCATTCCATTCCACTCCAATCCACTCCATCCTACTCCATTCTATTCCATTCCACTCCATTCCATTCCATTCCATTCCATTCCATTCCATTCCATTCCACTCCACTCCACTCCATTCCATTCCTTTCTTTTGACAGGATCTCACTGTCATCCAGGTTTGAGTGCAGTGGCACAATCTCAGCTTGCTTTTCATTTTAGCATTCCATTCCACTCCTATCCAATCCATTCCATTCAATTCCATCCCATCCCATCCTGTTCCATTCCTCTCCACTCCTCTACACTCCACTCCTCTCCACTCCATTCCGTTCCATTCCATTCTATTAAACTCCTTTCCACTCCATTCCCCTACACCACACTCCACTCCACTACACTCCATTCCATTCCGTTGCATTCTGCTCCATTCCATTCCATTCCACTCATTTCAATTCCATTCCATTCCATTCCCTGCCACTCCATTCCACTCCACTGCACTCCACTCCAATCCACTCCACACCATTGCATTTCACTCCATTCCATTCCATTCCATTCCACTCCACTCCATTCCACTCCTCTCCACTCCACTCCATCCCATTCCATCCCATTCCATTCCACTCCATTGCACTCCACTCCACTCCACCCCACTCCATTCCACTCCGCTCTGCTCCTTTCCTTTCCATCCCATTCCATTCCACACCATTAAACTGCACTCCTCTCCACTCCACTCCACTCAACTCCATTCCGTTGCATTTCATCACATTGCATTCCACTCCCTTCCACTCTACTCCACTCCACTACACTCCACTCCATTCCATTCCATCCCATTCAACTCCATTCCATTCAATTCTTTTCTTTTGATGGGATCTCACTCCGTCACACAGACTGCAGTGCAGTGGCACAATCTCAGCTCAAATTTCATTTCACCATTCTGTGCCATTCCATTCCATTCCATTACACTCCACTCCACTCCATTCCATTCCATCACATACCATTCCATGCCACTCCACTCCACTCCACTCCATTCCATTCCTTTCCTTTCCTTTCCACTCCATTCATATCCATTCCTTTCTTTTGGCAGGATCTCACTGTGTCACACAGGCTGGAGTGCAGTGGCACAGTCTCAGCTCACATTTCATTTCACCATGCAATTGCATAGCATTTCATTCCATTCCTTTACATTGCATTCCATTTCATTTCATTCCGTTCAATTCCATTCCAGTCCACTCCATTCCACTCCACACCACTCCACTCCACTCCAATCCATTCCATTCCATTCCACTCCATTCCATTACATACCTTTCTTTCCACAGGATCTCACTCTATCACACAGGCTGGAGTGCAGTGGCACAATATCAGTTCACATTTCATTTCACTATTGCACTCCATTCCATTCCAGTCCATTCCATTCCGTTCCTTTCCACTCCATTCCACTCCACTCCACTCCACTCCACACCATTGCCTTCCATCCCATTCCATTCCATTCCACTCCAGTTCACTCCAATCCATTCTATTCCATCCCATTCCTTTCCTATCTATTCCATTCCACTCCAGTCCACTCCACTCCACTCCACTAAATTGCATTCCATTCCATAATATTCCACTCCATTCCATTCCATTGCTTTCTTTCGAGGGGATTTCGCACTGTCAGCCAGATTAGAGTGCAGTCGCACAATCTCACCTCATATTACATTTCACCATTCCATTCTATTTTTTCATTCCACTCCATTCCATTCCATTCCATTCGTCTCCTTTCCATTCCATTCCATTCCATTCCTCTCCATTCCATTCCACTCCACTCCACTCCATTCCATCCCATTCCACTTACCTCCATTCCACTCCATTCTAATAAACTCCAAATCCACTCAACTCCGCTCTTTTCCATTCCATTCCCTGCCATTCCATTCCACTCCTTTCTACTCCATTCCATTCCACTCCCCTCGACTCCACTCTACTCCTCTCCAATCAATTCCATTCCATTCCAATCCATTCCATTCCACTCCTTTCTATCGACATGATCTCACTCTGTCACCCCAGCAGGACTGAAGTGGCACCATCTCTGCACACATTTCATTTCACTATTCCATTTTATCCCATCCCCCTCCATTCCACTCCACTCCACTCCTATCCAGTACACTCTATTCCATTCCATTCCATTCCCCTCAAATGCATTCCATTCCTTTCTTTCTACAGGATCTCACTCCATCGCCCAGGCTTGGGAGCAGTGTCACAATATCAGCTCAATTTTCATTTCAACATTCCACTCCATTCCCTTCCATTACAATCCATTCTATTCCATCGCACTCCATTCCATATAATCCCACTCCAATCCACTCCACTCCATTCCCTTCCATTCCATTCCATTCCATTACACTGCATTCTATTCTATTCCACTCCACTCCACTCCACTCCAATCCATTCCATTCATTTCCATTCCATTCCATTCCATTCAACTCCAGTCCACTTCATTCTATCCCTTTCTATTCCACTCCATTCCACTCCACTCCACTCCACTGCACTCCACTCACCTCCATTCCAGTATGTTCCATTCCATGCCATCCAATTACATTGCACTCCATTCCACTCCGCTCCAATCCACTCCAATCCACTCCACTCCATTCTATTCTATTCCATATCATTCCACTCCATTCCATTCCATTCCTTTTTTTTGACCGAATCTCACTCTGTCACCCAGGCAGGAGCGCTGCGGTACAATATCAGCTCACGTTTCTTTTCACCTTTCCATCCCATTCTATTCCACTCCAATCCACACCACTCCACTACACTCCACTCCATCCAATTCCATCCCATTCTGATACACTCCATTCCACTCCACTCCACTCCACTCCTCTCCATTACATTACATTCCATCCCATCCCATCCCACTCCATTCCACCCCACTCCAGTCAACTCCACTCCACTCCTCTCCACTCTATTGCATTCCATTCCATTCCATTCCACTCCATTCCATTCCATTACTTGTTTTCGACAGGAGCTCACTCAGAGACCCATGCTGGAGATCAGTGGCACGATATCAGCTCACATTTCATTTCACAATTCCATTCCGTTGCATTCCATTCCATTCCATTCCATACCATTCCATCCACTCCCCTCCACTCCTCTCCGCTACACTCCTCTCCATTCCATTCCATTCCATTCCATTCCACTCCATTTCTCTCCACTCCACTCACCTTCACTACATTCCATTCCGTCCCATTCCATTCCAATCCATTCCATTCCACTCCACTCCATTCCTCTCCATTCCAATCCACTGCATACCCTTCCATTCCATTGCATCCCTTCCCATTCTACTCCATTCCACTCCACACCACTACACTGTACTCCTCTCCACTCTACTGCACATCAGTGCATTCCTTTCCATTCCATTCCATTCCACTCCAATCCACTCCATTCCAGTCCACTCGTCTCCTCTCCACTCCACTCCTCTCCTCTCCAATCCACTCCATTCCACTCCATTGCATTCCATTCCACTCCACTCCACTCCACAACACTCGACTCCATTCCGTTCCATTTCATTCTACGTCACTGCATTCCTCTGCACTCCAGTCCTCTCCACTCCATACAAATTCACTCCACTCCATTCTATTCTGTCCCTTTCCATTCCACTTCACTGCACTCCACTCCACTCCACTTCATTCCACTCCGTTCTATTCCACTCCATTCCATTCTTCTCCACTCCAATCCATTCCTTTCCATTCCATTCCATTCCACTCCATTCCCCTCCAGTCCACTCCACTCCACTGCACTACACTCCACACGATCCCATTCCATCCCATTCCATTACACTTCTTTTCACTCCACTCCACCCCACTCCATTCCTTTCCATTGAATCCCATTCCATTCCACTTCATTCCACACCTCTCCACTCCACTCCACTTCACAACATTCCACTACATTCCATTCCATTCCTTTCTTTCAACAGGATCTCTCTCTGTAACCCCGACTGGGGTGCAGTGACACAATCACAGCTCACATTTCATTTCACGATTCCATTGCATTCCATTCCATTCCAACCCATTTCACTGCATTCCATTGCATTCCATTCCATTCCATTGCATCCATTCCATTCCATTCAATTCTATTCCATTGCATTCCATTCCATTCAATTCCATACCACTCCACTCCATTCCATTCCGTTCCTTTCTTTCAACAAGATCTCACTCTGTCACCCAGGCTTGAGTGCAGTGGCACAACCTCAGCTCACATTTCATTTCACCATTCCATTCTATTCCATTCCACTCCACTCCACTCCACTCCATTCCATTTAACTCCTCTCCACTCCACTCCACACCACTCCATTTCATTCCATGCCATTGCTTTACACGCCATTCCACTCAACTTCACTCCACTCCACCTGACTCCATCCCATTCCATTCCACTCCATTCCACTCGATTCCACTCCACACCAGTCCACTCCATACCATTCCATTACATTCCACTCCATTCTATTCCATTCCTTTCGTTTGAAAGGTTTTCACTCTAACACCCAGCATGGAGTGCTGTCACACAATCTCAGTTCACATTTCATTTCACCGTTCCATTCCATTTCATTCCATTTCTTTGCGTTCCATACCATTCCATTCCATACCATTGCATTGCATTCCATTTCACTTCATTTCACTCCACTCCACTCCATTCCACTCCATTACATACCATTCTACTCCTCTCCACTCCACTCCACTCCATTCCACTACATCCCATTGCATTCCAATCCATTCCACTCCACTCCACTTCAAATCAATCCACTCCACTCCATTCCATTCCATTCCACTCCATTCCAATACACCCCAATGCACTCAAATCCACTCCTCTCCACTCCAGTGCGCACCACTACACTTCATTCAATTCTATTCCATCCAAACTACTCAATTCCACTCCAGTCCACTCCAATTAACTACACTCCATTTCCATTAAACTCCACTCCACTCCATTCCACATCACTCCATTCCATTCCATGCGATTGCATTCCACGCCATTCCATGCAATTGCATTCCACGCCATTCCACTCCACTCCAGTCCACTCCACTCGACTCCATTCCATTCCATTCCACTCCCTGCCACTCCACTCCACACCACTACACACTGCTCCACACAACTCCACTCAATTTCATTCCGTTACATTCCACTCCATTCCATTCCATTCCTTTCTTTTGACAGGTTCTCACTCCAACAACCAAGATGGAGTCCATAGGCAAAATGTCAGCTCACGTTTCATTTCACCGTTCCATTCCATTTCATTCCGTTGCATTCCATTCCGTTGCATTCCGTACCAATCCATTCCATTCCGTTGCATTCCATTCCACTCCATTCCATTCCACTCCACTCCACTCCACTCCACTCAATTCCATTCCATTCCACTCCTCTCCACTCCACTCGACTACACTCCGTGCCATTCCTTCTGATTCCAATCCACTCCATTGCACTCCACTCCACTCCACTCAATCCCATTCTATCGCATTCCATTCCACTCCACTCCACTCCACTCAACTGCACTCCACTCCACTCAACTGCACTCCACTCTGCTGCATTCTTTTCAAGTCCATTACATTCCACTGCATTCCATTCCATTCCTTTATTTCGAGAGTGTCTCACGCTGTCACACAGGTAAGAGTTCAGTGGCAGAATCTCATGTCCCATTTCATTTCACCTTTGCATTCCATTGCATTCCATTGCATTGCATTCCATTCCGTTCCTTTCCATTCCACTCCACTCCACTCCACTCAGCTCCACTCCACTCCACCCTTTTCCTTTACACTGCGTTCCATTCCGTTCCACTACATTCCACTCCACTCCACTCCACTAAACTCCACTCCACTCCAATCCATTCCCTTCCATTCCATTCCATTCCACTTCATTCCACGCCATTCTTTTTTTCGGGAGTATCTCAATCTGTCACCCAGGCTGGAGTGCAGTGGTACAATCTCAGCTTGAATTAAACTTCACCATTCCATTCCATTCTATAGAATTCCATTCCATTCTATTCCACTCCATTCCAAACCACTACACTCCACTCAACTCCACTCCCTTCCCTTATATTCTATCCGATTCAATTCCACTCTATTCCATTTTGCTTCACTCGTCTCCACTCCATTCCATTCTATTACATTCCACTCCATTCTATTCCTTTTTTTCGACAGGATCTCACTCTGTCACCCAGGGTGGAGTGCAGTGGCACAATCTCAGCTCAGATTTCTTTTCACCATTCCCTTCCACTCCATTGCATATCTTCCATTCCATTGCATTGCATTCCATTCCATTCCATTCCATTGCATTGCCTTCCATTCCATTTGATTCCATTGAATTCCAATCCACTAAAATCCATTCCAATCCACTCCACTCAACTCCACTCTACTCCATTCCACTCCATTCCATTGCATCCCATTCGATAACATTGCATCCCATTCCATTCCTTTCTTTCAACAGTTTCTCACTTTGTCCTCCTGGCTGGAGTGCAGTGGCACAATCTCAGCCCAGCTTTCATTTCACCATTCCATTGTATTGGATTGCATTCAATTCCATTCCATTCCATTCCTTTCCATTCCATTCCATTCCATTCAATTCCATTCCATTCCATTGCATTCCATTCCATTCTATTCCATTGAATTCCATTGCATTCCATTCCATTCCATTGCTTTCAATTGTATTCCATTTGATTCCATGCCATTTCATTCCATTCCATTCCACTCCATTCAACTGCATTGCACTGGTCTCCACGGCAGTCCTACCCACTCCACTGCACTCCATTCGAATGCCTTCCATCCCATTCCATTTCACTCCACTCCACTCCTCTCCACTCCAATCCATTCCATTCCATTCCATTCCATTCCATTCCATTCCATTCCATTCCATTCCACTCCAATCCATTTCATTCCTTTCTTTCAACAGGTTCTTACTCTTTCCCCCCGGCTGGAGTGCAGTGGCACAATCTCAGCCCACTTTTCATTTCACCATTCCATTGCATTCAATTCCATTCCATTCCATTAAATTCCAATTCATTCTATTCCATTCCATTGCTTTCAATTGCATTCCATTGAGTTCCATTCCAATGCATTCTATTGCATTCCATTCCATTCCATTCCGTTCCTTTGAATTCCATTGCATTCCATTGCTTTCAATTGCATTCCAGTCAATTCAATTCCATTCCATTCCATTCCATTCCTTTCCTTTCCACTCCATTCCACACCACTCCACTCCACTCCATTCCACTCCCATCCATTAAATTCCAGTAACTTCTGTTCCATTCCACTCCATTCCATTCCATTCATTTCTATTGATAGGATCTCATGCTGTCACCAAGGCTGGAGTGCAGTGGCACAATCTCATCTCACATTTGAGTTCACAATTCCATTCCGTTGCATTCTATTCCATTCATTCCTTTTCATTGCATTCCATTCCATTCCATTCCTTTGCATTCCATTCCATTCCGTTGGCTTCCATTCCATTCCATTCCTTTCCACTCCATTCCCCTCCTTTCCATTCCACTCTACTTCACTCTTCTCCACTCCATTCCATTCCTTTCCCACTCATTCTGATCCACTCCACTCCACTCTACTCCACTTCACTCCATTCCATTCCATTCCATTCCACTCCAATCCATTCCATTCCTTTCTGTCAGCAGATTCTCACTCTGTCCCTGCGGCTGGAGTGCAGTGACACAATCTCAGCCCACTTTTCATTTCACCATTCCATTGCATTCATTTGCATTCAATTCCATTCCATTCCATTCCATTCTATTGAATTCCATTCCATTCCATTCCATTCCATTGCTTTCACTTACGTTCCTTTCTATTCCATTCCATTGCATTCCTTTCCACTCCAATCCCCTGCATTCCACTGCATAACACTCCACTCCATGGCAGTCCACTCCACTCCACTCCAATCCATTCCACTCCATTGCATTCTATTCCATTCCATTCCTCTACATTCCACTCAATTCCACTCCACTCCAATCCACTCCAATCCACTCCATTGGATTCCTATAAATTCCACTTAATTTCATTCCATTCCTTTCTTTCAACAGGATCTAACTCTGTCACACAGGCTGGAGTGAAGCGGCACAGTATCAGCTCACTTTTCGTGTTACCATTCCATTCCATTCCGTTCCATTTTTCCATTCCATTCCATTTCATTCCATTCCATCGCACTCCACTCCATTCCACTCCACGGCACTGCACTCCACTCCACTGCATTCCATTCGATTCCATTGCATCCCATTCCTTTCCATTCCATTCCTTTCTTTCGACAGGATCCCACTCTGTGTCCAGGTTGGAGTGCAGTGTAACAATCTCAGCTCATATTGCATTTCACCATTCCAATCCATTCCATTCCATTCTATTCCTTTCCACTCCACTCCACTCCACTCCTGTCCAATCCATTCTTCTCCACTCCATTCCATTCCACTCCATTCCATTCCAATCCCTCCACTTCACTCCACTCCACGCCATTCCATTCCATCTCATTCCACTCCACTCCATTCCTCTCCACTCCATTCCTCTCCACTCCATTCCATTCAATTTCATTCCATTCCACTCCATTCCTCTGAACTCCACTCCACTTCACTCCACTCCACTCCACTCCATTCCATGCCATGCCATGCCATTCCATTCCTTTCTTTTGACAGGATCTGCAACTGAGGCTGGAGGGCAGTGGCACAATCTCAGCTCACATTTCATTTCACCATTCCATTCCATTTCATTTCATCCCATTATATTAAATTCCACTCCACTCCACACCACTCCACTCCACTCCATTCCATTCCTTTCTTTCGACAGGATTACACTCTGTCACCAGGACTGTAGTGCAGTGGCAAAATCTCAGCTCACATTTCATTACTCCTTTCCATTCCTCTCATTTCCATTCCACTCCACTCCCCTCTATTGCTCTCCACTCCCCTCCACTCCATCCCAGACAACTCCACTCCACTCCAATCGTCTCCACTCCACTCCACTCTGCTCCATTCCATTCCATTCCACTCATTCCTCTTCACTTCATTCAATTAAATCCATTCCACTCTATTCCACTCCACTTCCGGCCAATGCACTCCATTCCATTGCATACTAGTTCACTCCACTCCATTGTATTCCCCTCATTCCACTGCACTCCACTCCATTCCATTGCACCCCGTAACATTCCATTCCACTCCACTCCACTCCACTCAACTCCATCCATTCTATTACATTCCACTCCATTCCATTCCATTTTTTCTTTTGACAGGATCTCACTCAGTTTCCCATGTTGAGTGCAGTGATGCAGTCTCATGTCACACTTAATTTCACCATTCCATTCTGTTCCATTCCATTCCATTGCATTCCAATAGATTACATTCCATTCCACTCCATTCCACTCCATTCCACTCTACTCCACTCTACTCCACTTCACTCAATTCCATTCCTTCTCATTCCATTCCTTTCCACTCCACTACACTCCTCTCCACTCCACTCCGTTCCGTTTCATCCCATTACATTCTCCTACTTTCAATTCCACTCCACTCAACTCCACTCCACTCCACACCACTCCACACCACTCTCCTTCATTCCATTCAATTCCAATCCATTCCTTTCCGTTCCATTCTTTTTTTCCTACAGGATCTCACTCTGTAACCGAGGCTGGATTACAGTTGCACAATCTCAACTCACATTTCATTTCACCATTCCTTTCCATTCCATTGCATTCCATTCCACTCCACTCCACTACTCTCCAGTCCACTCCACTCCATTCCACTCCATTCCATCCCACTCCTTTCCACTCGATTCCACTCCACTCCACTCAAGTCTACCCCATTACATTCCATCCCATTCCATTAAACTCCATTCTACTCCACTCCAATCCACTGCACTACAATCCATTCCTTTACATTCCATTTCACTCCACTCCAATCTACACCATTCAATTTCCCTCCATTACACTCCACTCCATTCCATTGTACTTCACTTCATTCCTTTCCATCCCATTCCATTTCCCTCCATTCCACTCCACTCCCCTCCACTCCACTACACTCCATTCCATTATGTTCCATCAAATTCCATTTCACTACATTCCACTCCACTTCATTCCACTCCACTCCAATCCACTCCATTCCATTCCATTCCACTCCATTCCTTTCCATTCCTTTCTTTCGACAGGACCTCACTCTATCACCCAGGCTGCTGTGCAGTGACACAATATCAGCTGACATTTCATTTCAATATTCCATTCCATTACTTTCCATTCCATTCCACTCCACTCCACTATACTCCACTCCAATTCATTCCACTCCATTCACTTCCATTACACTCCAGTCCATTCCAGTCCATTGCACTGCATACCTTACTTTCGAAAGGAACTTTCTCTGTCACCAGGATGGAGTGTAATGGCACAATTTCAGCTCACATTTCATTTTACCATTCCATTCCATTTTATTCCATACAATTGCATTCCTATGCATTCCATTGCATTCCATTTAATTCCATTACATTCCACTCAACTCCACTCCACTCCACTCCATTCCACGCCCATCCACTCCACTCTTTTCCTTTCAATTCCTTTCCACTGCATTCCACTCCATTATAATCCATTCCATTCAGTTCCATCCCATTCCATTCCACTCAATCCCACTACAATCCACTCCACTGTACTCCAGTCCATTCCACATCATTCCATACATTCATTTCCATTCTATTCCACTCCATTCCTTTCTTTCTACAGGATATCACTCTGCACCCAGCCTGGAGTGCAGCAGCACAATCTCAGCTCACATTTCATTTCATCATTCCGTTCTATTCCATTCCATTCCATTCCATTCCATTCCACTCTACTCCATTCCACTCTACTCCAGTCTACATGACTCCAGTTCACTCCATTCCATTCCACCTCATTCCATTCCATTCCATTCCACTCCACTGCACTCCTCTCCACTCTACTCCATTCTATTCAATCCCATTCCACTCCATTCCACTCCTTTCCACTCTTTTCCACACCACTCCACACCACTCCACTCCATTCTCCTCCCTTCCATTCAATTCCAATACACTCGTTTCCGTTCCATTCTTTTTCTTTGACAGGGTCTCACTCTGTCACCCGGCTGGAGTACAGTCGCACAGTCTCAGCTCACATTTCATTTCACCACTCTTTTCCATTCCATTCAATTCCATTACACTCCACTCCTCTCCAGTACACCACACTCCATTCCACTCCATTCCATTACATTCCATCCCATTCCTTTCCACTCGATTCCACTCCACTCCACTCAAGTCCACACCATTCCATTCCATTCCATCCCATTCCTTTCCACTCGATTCCACTCCACTCCACTCAAGTCCACACCATTCCATTCCAACCAATTCCACTCAACTCCATTCCACTCCACTCCATTCCAATGCACTAAAATCCATTCCATTCCATTCCATTCCTTTCCACTCCATTCCACTCCATTCCATTCCATTCCATTTCACTCCACTCCACTGCAATCTACTCAATTCCATTCCATTCCATTTGACTCCACTCCACTCCACTCTACTCAATTCCATTCCTCTTCATTACACTCCACTCTATTCCACTGCACTCCACTTCATTCCATTCCATAGCATTCCATTGCACTCCATTCCACTCCACCCCACTCCTCTCCACTTCACTCCACTCCACTCCACTCCATTCCATTATGTTCCATCACATACCATTCTACTCCCTATCACTCAACACCATTCCACTCAACTCCACTCCACTGCACCCCACTCTTTTGCATTCCATTCCACTCCATTCCATTCTGCTCGTTTCTTTCGACAGGATCTCACTCTATCACCCAGGCTGCAGTGCAGTGGCACAATCTCAGCTCACATTTCATTTCAATATTCCATTCCATTCCATTCCATTCCACTCCACTCCACTATACTCCACTCCAATCCATTTCACTCAATTCATTTCCATTCCACTCCATTCCATTCCACTCCGTTCCATTCCATACCTTACTTTCGACAGGAACTCTCTCTGTCACCCAGGCTGGAGTGTAGTGGCACAATCTCAGCTCACATTTCATTTCAATATTCCTTTCCATTCCATTCCATTCCATTCCACTCCACTCCACTATACTCCACTCCAATCCATTCCACTCAATTCACTTCCATTTCACTCCATTTCATTCCACTCCGTTCCATTCCATACCTTACTTTCGACAGGAACACTCTCTGTCACCCAGGCTGGAGTGTAGTGGCACAATCTCAGCTCACATTTCATTTCACCATTCCATTCCATTGTATTCCATAAAATTGCATTCCTATGCATTCCATTGCATTGCATTCCATTACATTCCACTCCACTCCCATCCACTCCACTCCATTCCATTCCTCTCCACTCCTTTCCAATCCACTCAACTACTCTTCACTCTAATCCACTCCATTCCATTTCATCCCATTCCATTCCACTCCATCATACTGCAGTCTACTCCACTCTACTCCACCCCACTCCATTCCATTCCATATATTCCATTTCACTCTATTCCATTCCATTCTTTTCTTTCAACAGAATATCACCCTGCACCCAGGTTGGAGTGCAGTGGCACAATCTCATCTCAAATTTCATTTCACCATTCCATTCTGCTCCATTCCATTACATTACATTACTTTCTACTCCATTCCACTGTATTCCACTCAAAACTACTCCAGTTCATTCCATTCCATTCCACTCCACTGCACTCCTCTCCACTCCACTCCACTGCACTCCTCTCCACTCCACTCAATTCCATTCCATCCAATTCCATTCTACTCCTTTCCATTCCACTCCATTCCACTCCACCCCACTACACGTCATTCTCCTCCATTCCATTCATTTCCAATCCACTCTTTTCCATTCCATTCTTTTCTTTCGAAGGATCTCTCTCTATCACTCCGGCTGGAGTACAGTCGCACAATCTCTGCTCACATACCATTTCACCATTCCTTTCCATTCCATTGCATTCCATCCCACTCCACTCCACTCTTCTCCAGTCCACTCCACCCAATTCCACTCAAGTTCATTCCTTTCCACTCGATTCCACTCCACTCCACTCAAGTCTACCCCATTCCATTCCATCCCATTCTATTCAACTCCATTCCACTCTAATGCACAACAATCCATTCCATTCCTTTCCATTCCATTGCACTCCACTCCATTCCATTCCATTCCTTCTTTTATCAGGATCACTCTCTATCACCCATGTTGTAGTTCAGTGGTACAATCTCAGCTCACTTTTCATTTCTCCATTCCATTCCATTCCATCCAATTTCATTTCATTACATTACACACCTTTCCATTCCATTCTTTTCTTTCGACAGGATCTCACCCTGTCACGCAAGCTGCAGTGAAGTCGTACAAAGTCAGCTCACATTTCATTTCCCTACTCCTTTCCATTCCATTCCATTCGATTTAATTCCATTCCACTCGATTCCACTCCACTCCACTTCACTCCACTCCACTTCATTCCATCCCATTCCGTTCCACCGCATTCCACTCCACTCCACTCCACTCCACTACAATCCATTCCATTCCATCCCATTCTATTCCACACCATTCCACTCCACTCCCCTCCACTCCATTCCACATCATTCCACTCAACTCCACTCCAGTCTATTCCACTCCACTCCATTCCATCCCATTCCATTCCACTTCATTCCACTCCACTCCTCTCCACTCATCTCCTCTCCACTCCACCCCACCCCACTAAACTCCACTCCATTCCATTCCTTTCAATTCCACTCCATTCCAGTCTATTCCACTCTACTCCAGTCCACTCCATTTCATTCCATCCCATCACATTCCACCGCTTTCCCCTCCACTCCACTCCACACCACACTATTAAATTCCCCTCCATTCTATTCCGTTTTATACCATCTGATTCCATTCCACTTCACACCACTCCTCTCCACTCCATTCCATTAAATTCCATCCCTTTCCATTCCACTTCATTCCACTCCACTCCACTACTCTCCACTCCATTCCATTCCAATCCATTTATTCCATTCCGTTCCTATCCATTCCACTCCACGGCACTCCACTGCACTCCATTCCATTCCATTAAACTCCACTCCACCACACTCCACTCCATTCCATTCCACTCTAATCCACTCCCCTCTAACCCACTCCACTCCACTCCATTCCACTCCACGCCAGTCCTCTAAACTCCATTCCATTCCAATCCTTTCCTTCCCATTCTATTCCAATGCATTCCACTCCACTGTACTCCACTCCATTCCATTCCATTCCATTGCATTCCACTCCACTCCACCCCACTCCACTCTATTCTATTCAACTGCAGTCCATTCCACTCTATCCCACTCCACTCCACTCCATTCCACTCCATTCTACTCCACTCTTCTCCACTCCACTCCAATCCATTCCATTCCATTCCACTCGACTCCACTCCACTCTACTCCGCTCCACTCCATTCCATACCATCGCATTCCATTCCACTCCATTCCGCTCCACTTGATTCCACTCCACTCCACTCCATTCCATTCCTTTCCCTTCCATTCCATTCCATTCCACTCCATTCCACTCCACTCAAATCCATTCCGTCCCATTCCATTCCACCCCATTCCATTCCACTCCACTCCACTCCACTTTACTTCACTCCACTCCATTCCATTCGTTTCCATTCCATTCAACCCCATTCCATTCCACTCCACTCCACTTTACTTCACTCCACTCCATTCCATTCGTTTCCATTCCATTCCACCCCATTCCATTCCACTCCACTCCACTCCAGTTTACTTCACTCCACTCCATTCCATTCGTTTCCATTCCATTCTATTTCATCTGATTTCACTCCACTCGACTCCACTCCCCTCCATTCCATTGCTTCGCATTCCTTTACACTCCATTCCACTCTACTCCACTCCTTTCTATTACATTCCTTTCCATTCCTTTCCTTTGAATTTCACTTCGTTCCATTCCACTCCACTCCACTCCTTTCTATTACATTCCTTTCCATTCCTTTCCTTTGAATTTCACTTCGTTCCATTCCACTCCATTCCAGTCTACTTGATTCCACTCCAATCCACTCCATTCCATTCCTTTCCCTTCCATTCCATTCCATTCCAGTCCGTCCCACTCCACTCCACTCCTCTGCTCTCCATTCCGTTCCACCCCGTTCCACTCCACTCCACTCCACTTCCCTTCAGTCCCCTCCTTTCCATTCCTTTCCATTACATTCCATTACATTCCAATCCATCTGATTTCACTCCACTCGACTCCACTTCACTCCACTCCATTCCATTGCATCACATTCCATTCTACTCCATTCCACTACATTCCATTCCATTTCTTTCCATTCCATTCTATTAAATTCCACTCCATTCCATTGCATCTCATTCCATTCTACTCCATTCCGCTTCATTCCATTCCATTCTATTAAATTCCACTCCATTCCATTACATACCTTTCTTTCGGGAGGATCTCTCTCTGTCACCCAGGCTGGTGTGCAGTGGCACAATCTCAGCTTACATTTCTTTTCACCATTCCATTCCATTCCATTCCATTCTATTTATTCGGTTCCATTCCACTCCACTCCCCACGATTCTATTAAACAACGCTCCACTCCACACCACTCCATTCCCCTGCAGTCCATTCTATCACATTAAATTCCCCTCCATTCCACTCCTTTCCACTCCATTCCACTTCGCTCCATTCCACTCCATTCCATTACAGTCCATCACACTCCATTCCACTCTATTCCACTGTACAACACTCCACTCCAATCCAATCCATTCAATTCCATTCCTCTCCACTCCACTCTATTCCATTCTTTCCTTTGATGGGATCTTACTCTGTCACCCAGGCTGGATCGCAGGGGCACAATCTCAGCTCCTATTACATATCACCATTCTGTTCTATTTTATTCCATTCCATTTCATTCCATTCCACTAAATTCCATTCCATTCCTTTCAACTCCACTCCATTCCATTTCATTTCATATCATTCTATTGTCCTCCATTCCACTCGACTCCACTACACCACAATCCACTCCATCACATTGCATCCAATTCCATTCCACTCCATAACACTCCTCTCCACTCCACTTCTCTCCACTCCTCTGCACTCCTTTCCACTCCATTCCATCCCATTCCATTCCACTCCATTCCATGCCACTCCAATCCACTCTATTCCACGCCACTCCACTCCACTCCACTCCTCTCCATTCCATTCCATTCTTTTCCACACCATTGCATTCCATTCCATTCCATTCTTTTGACAGGATCTCACTCTGTCATCCAGGTTGGATTTCAGTGGCACAATCTCAGCTCATATTTCAATTCACCATTACATTCCTTTCCATTCCAATCCATTCCTTTGCACTCCACTCCACTCTAATCCATTCCATGCCATTTCATTCCATTCCATTAAACCCCATTCCACTCCACTCCACTAGTGTCCACTCCACTACATTCCATTCCACTGCATCACATTCCATTTCACTCCATTCCGCTCCACTCCTCTCCATTCCAGTCCACTCCACTCAATTGCATTCCATTTCACTGCGTTACCCTCCACTCCACTCCATTCCAGTCCACTCCGTTCTACTCCATTCCATTCCTTTCCATTTCATACCATTATATTAAATTCCACTCCATTCCTTTCCATTCCTTTCTTTCAACAGGATCTCACTCTACCACCCAGGCCGGATTGCAGTGGAACAATCTCAGCTCACATTGCATTCCACCATTCTATTCCACCATTCCACTCCATTCCATTCCATTCCATTGCATTCCTTTTCACTCCACTCAAATCCTCTCCTCTCCATTCCATTCCATTTGATCCCATTCCATTCCACTCCCCTCAACTGCACTCTACTCCACTCCACTCAATTCCATTCCATTCCATTCCATTCCATTCCATTCCGTTCCATTTGACTCCATTCCATTCCATTCCTTTCTTTCGACAAGATCTCACCCTTTCATCAGGCTGGAGTGCAGTGGCACAATCTGAGCTCACATTTCATTTCACCATTCAATTCCATTACATTCCATTCCTTCCCATCTCATCCTGTTCTATTCCATTCTGCTCCGTTCGAATCTACTCCACTCCACTCCATTCCATTCCATTCCATTGCATTCCATTCCATTCCGCTGCAATCCACTCCATGATATTCCTTTCCATTACACTCCACTCCATTCAATTACATTCCGTTATTTTGACAGGATTTCACTCTGTCTTCCAGGCTGGAGTGAAGTGACAAAAACTCAATTCATTTCATTTCACCATTCCATTCCATTTCATTCCATTCCTTTCCATTCCACTCTACTCCAATTCACTTCATTCCAGTCCATCGCATTCTATTCTACTCCATTCCACTCCACTCCAATCCACTCCACTCCACTCCATTCCATTCCATCCCATACCATTCCATTCCATTCCTCTCCACTCCACCCCACTTCACTTCTCTCCCGTCCACTTCATTCCATTCCATCCGGTTCCATTCCAATCCATATCATCCCATTCCTTTCTTTTGACAGGATCTCTCTCTGTCACACAAAATGGACTGCAGTGTCACAATCTTAGCTCACATTTCATTTCACTATTCCATTCCTTTCCATTCCATTCCTTTCCATTCAGTTTCACTCCACTCCACTCTACTCCATTCCATTCCACTCCATTACACTCCTCTGCATTCCACAGACCTCCACTCATTCCATTCCATCCCATTCCATTTCCCTCCATTCCACTCACCTCCCCTCCACTCTACTCTACTTCACTCCACTCCATTCCATTATTTTCCATCACTTTCTATTCCACTCCGTTCCACTCCACACCATTCCGCTCCACTCCACTCCGTGACATTCCGTGACAATCCATTCCATTCCTTTCCTTTCTTTCGACAGGATCTCACTCTATCAAGCAGGCTGCAATGCAGTGGTGCAATCTCAGCTCATATTTCATTTCAATATTCCACTCCATTCCATTCTATTCCATTCCATTCCACTCCAATCGACTCTAGTATACTGCACTCCAATCCACTCCACTCTACTGCACTACAATCAATTCCACTCCATTCACTTCCATTCCATTCCATTCTATTCCACTCCATTCCATTCCATACCTTACTTTCGACAGGAACTCTCTCTGTCACCCAGGCTGGAGTGCAGTGGCACAATTCCAGCTCACATTTCATTTCACCATTCCATTCCATAGCATTCCATTCTATTGCATTCCTATGCATTCCATTGCTTTCCATGCCATTGCATTCCACTCCACCCCACCCCATCCACTCTCTCCATTCCATTCCATTACTTTCCACTCCTTTCCACTCCACTCCACTCTAATACACTCCATTCCATTCCATCCCATTACATTCCACTCCATCCCACTCCAATCCACTCCAATCTTCTCCACTCCATTCCATTCCGTTCCATTCTTTCCATTCCACTCTATTCCATTCCATTCCTTTCTTCGAACAGGATATCACTCTGTCACCCAGGCTGGAGTGCAGCCACACAATCTCAGCTCACATTTCATTTAACCATTCCTTTCTGTTCCATTGCCTTCTATTCCATTACGTTACATTACACTCCATTCCACTCTACTCCACTCTACACCACTCCACTTCTCTCCATTCTGTTCCATCCCATTCCATTCCATTCAATTCCACTCCACTGCACTCCTCTCCACTCCACTCCATTCAATTCCATCCCACTCCATTGTACTCCATTCCACTCCACTCCACTCCACACCACTGAACACCATTCTCCTCCATTCCATTCAATTCCAATCCACTCCTTTCCATTCCATTCTTTCCTTTCTACAGGATCTCACTCTGTCACCCAGGCTGGAGTACAGTGGCACAATCTCAGCTCACATTTCATTTCACCATTCCTTTCCATTCCATTACATTCCATTCCATTCCACTCCACTCCATTCCTCTCCAATCCATTACACTCCATTTCACTCCATTGCATTCCACTCCATCCCATTCCATTCCACTCTATTTCACTCCATTACACTCCAGTCCACCACATTCCATTCGATCCCATTCCATTCAAATCCATTACACCAAAATCCACTCCAATTCACTACAATCCATTCCATTCCATTCCATTCCTTTCCATTCTTTCATCAGGTTCCGACTCTATCACCCAGGTTGGAGTGCAGTGGTAGAATCTCAACTCAGATTTCATTTTTCCATTCCATTCCATCCAATTCCATTCCATTAGACTACACTCCTTTCCATTCCATTCTTTTCTTTCGACAGGATCTCACCCTGTCACCCAGGCTGTAATGCAGTCACACAATCTCAGCTCACTCTTCATTTCACCATACCTTTCCATTCCATTCCATTCCATTCCATTCTACTCAATTCCACTCCAATCCACCTCACTCCACTCCACTCCACTCCATTCCATCCCGTTCCATTCCAACACATTCCACTCCACTCCACTCCATTCCATTCCATCACATTCTACTCCAAAAAATTCCACTCCACTCCTTCCACTCCTCTCCACTCCACTCCACTGCATTCCACATCATTCCACTCAACTCCACTCCAGTCTACTCCACTCCACTCCATTCCATCCCATTCCATTCCACTTCATTCCACTAAACTCCTCTCCACTCCTCTCTTCTCCATTCCTCTCCACTCCACTAAAATCTACTCCATTCCATTCCCTTCAATTCCTTTCCATTCCAGTCCATTCCACTCTTCTCCAATCCACTCCATTTCATTCCATTCCGTTCCATTCCACTGCATTCCACTCCACTCCACTCCACTCCAGTCCACTCTACTCCACACCATTCCATTCCTGTCCATTCCATTCCATTCCACTCCATCCAATTCCATTCCGCTTCATACCACTCTACTCCACTCCACTCTATTGCATTAAATTCCATACCATTCCATTCCACTGCATTCCAGTCCATTCCACTCCTCTACAATCCATTCCATTCCAATCCATTCGATCCCATTCCATTCTACTCCACTCCACTCCACTCCATTGCACTCCACTCCACTCTACTACATTCCATTCCATTCAATTCCAGTCCATTCAATCCCGTTATTTTATTTCAACAGTATCTCTCTGTGTCACCCAGGCTGGAGTGCAGTGGCACAATCTCAGCTCACATTTCATTTCACTGTTCCATTTCATTGCATTGGCTTCCATTCCATTCCTTTCAATTGCATTTCATTCCATTCAATTAAACTCCACTCGACTCTACTGCACTCCACTCAACTCCACTCCATTCAATTCCATTCAGTTCCACTCCATTCCAATTCATTCATTTCCTTTCTTTCAACATGACCTCACTCTTTCAACTGGGCTGCATTGCAGTGGCACAATCTCAACTCGCATTTCATTTCACCATAACATTCCATTCCATTCCAATCCATTGCATTGCATTCCACTCCACTCCACTCCAATCCACTCCACTCCACTCCATTCCACTCCACTCCAATCAACTCCATTCCTTTCCATTCTATTTCACTGCATCTCATTCCACTCGCCTCCAATCCACTCCACTCTACTCCACTCCATTCCATTCCATCCAAAACCATTCCACTCCAATCCAGTCCACTTCATTCCACTCCACTCCACTCCTTTCCATCCCGCTCCATTCCCCTCCACTCCACTCCTCTCCACTCCATTCCACTCCATTCCATTCCATTCCACTCCTCCACTCTACACCGTTCCATTCCATTCCATTCGATTCCACTCCATTCCACTCCACTTCATTCCACTCCAGTCCACTCTACTGCGCTCCACTCCATTGCAATCTGTTCCATTCCATTCCACTCCATTCCTTTCTTTCGAAAGGATTTCATTCTGTCATGCAGGCTGGAGTGCATTGGCACAATCACATCTCACATTTCACTTCGCCATTCGATTGCATTCCATTCCATTCCATTCCACTCCACTCCAATCCACTCCACTCCACTCAATTCCACTCCACTCTACTCCACTTCATTCCACTCCATTCCACTCCACTCCACTCCAATCCACTCCATTGCATTCCATTCCATTCCATTCCATTCCATTCCATTCCATTCCATTCCTTTCCTTTCTTTCGAAAATTTCTCCCTCTGATACTTAATCTGGAGTGCAGGGGCACAATCTCAGTTCAAATTACATTTCATCTTTCCATTCCATTCCACTTCCTTCCACTCCACTCCACTCCAGTCAATTCCACTTCACTCCTCCATTCCATCCCATTCCATCCCATTCCATTCCACTCCATTCCTCTCCACTCCAATACACTCCATTCCATTCCATTCCATTCCATTCCATTCCAC
The DNA here is from genome assembly GCF_028885625.2 of Pongo pygmaeus. Classification (NCBI taxonomy): domain Eukaryota; kingdom Metazoa; phylum Chordata; class Mammalia; order Primates; family Hominidae; genus Pongo; species Pongo pygmaeus. The sequence goes on along the minus strand of NC_072388.2, from coordinate 3,286,066 downwards.
TCCATTCCTTTCCACTCAATTCCATTCCACTCCATTCCACTCCACTCCAATCCACTCCAGTCCATTCCATTCTATTCCATTCCACTCCATTCCATTCGTTTCCACTCCACTCCACTCCACTCTATTCCATTCCATTCATTCCACACCATTACATTCAATTCCACTCCACTCCACTCCATTCCCCTCCACTCCACTCCATCCCATTCCATCCCTTTCTATTCCACTCCATTCCACTCCACTTCACTCCAATACACTACATTGCATTCCATTCCATCCCACTCTATGCCCCGCCATTCCACTTCACTTCACTCCACTCCACTAGGCTCGACTCCACTATACTCCACTCGACTCCACTATACTCCACTCCACTCCGCTATACTCCACTCCACTCCGCTATACTCCACTCCACTCCACTATACTGCATTCCGTTCCATTGCAATCCAGTCTATTCTATTGCATTCCTTTCTTTCCACAGGATATCACTGTGTCACCAACGCTAGAGTGGAGTGGCACAATCTGAGTTCACATTTCTTTTCAACATTCCATTCCACTCCACTCCACTTCCCTATACTCCACTCCAATCCATTCCACTCCTTTCACTTCCATTCCATTCCATTCCATTCCACTCCGTTCCATTCCATAATTTACTTTCAACAGGAACTCTCTCTGTCACCCAGGCTGGAGTGTTGTGGCACAATATCAGCTCTCATTTCATTTCATCATTGCATTCCATTGTATTCCATACAATTGCATTCCTATGCTTTCCATTGCATTGCATTCCATTGCATTCCACTCCAATGCCATCCAATCCACTCCATTCCATTCCATTTCTTTCCACTCCTTTCCAAATCACTCAACTACACTCCACTCTACTCCACTCCATTCCTTTCCATTCCATACATTCCACTCTACTCTATTCCATTCCATTCCTTTCTTTCAACAGAATATCACTCTACACCCAGGCTGGAGTACAGCAGCACAATCGCAGGTCAAATTTCATTTCACCATTCCATTCTGATCCACTCCATTTCATTACATTACAATACATTACATTACATTACATTACATTACATTACATTACATTACATTCCACTCTACACCACTCCACTTCATTCCATTCCATTCCACTCCACTGCACTCCACTCCACTCCACTCCTCTCCACTCCACTCCATTACATTCCATCCCATTCCATTCTACTCCTTTCCATTCCACTCCACTCAACTCCACACCACTCCACACCTTTCTCCTCCATTCCATTCAATTCCAATCCACTCCTTTCCATTCCATTCTTTTCTTTCGAAAGAATCTCACTCTGTCACCCAGGCTGGTGGGCAGTTGTGCAATCTCAACTCACATTTCATTTCACCATTCCATTCCATCCCTTTCCATTCCATTCCATCCCATTCTATTCCATTCCACTCCACTCCACTCCTCTCCACTCTATTCCATTCCCCTCCATTTCAGTCCTTTCAGTTACATTCCTTTCTTTCGACAGGATCTGTCTGTGTCACACAGGCTGGAGTGCAGGAGCACTATCTCAGCTCACATGTCATTTCATCATACCATTCCATTGCATGCCATTCCATTCCATTGCATTCCTCTCCACTCCAGTCTAGTCCACTCCACTCCACTCCATTCCATTCCACCCCATTCCATTCCACTCCATTCCACTCCACCCCTCTCCACCCCATTCCATTCCATCCCATTCAACTCCGTTCCACTCCACTCTACTCCAATCCACTTCACTCCATTCCATTCCATTCCGTTCCACTCCAAAACATTCCATTCCATTCGTTTCTTTTGACAGGATCTCACACTGTCACCCATGTTGGAGTGCAGTGGCACAATCTCAGCTCACATTCCATTTCACCATTCCATTCCATTCCATCCCATTACCTTCCAATCCATTCCACTCCATTCCACTTCACTCCACTCCACTCCACTGTATTCCATTCCATCCCATTGCATTCCAATAAAGTCTAATCCACTCCTTTCCTCTCCAATCCACTCTACTCGATTACATTCCATCCCCGTCTATTCCACTCTTTTCCACTCCACTCCTCTCCACTCGACTCCATTCCACTCCATTCCATTGCACACCATTCCATTCCATTGCATTCTATTCCATTCCACTCTATTCCCCTCCATTCCACTCCACTCTGCTCCACTCCACTCGACCCACTCCAGTCCACCCCACTCCACTCCTTTCCATTCCATTCCATTCCATTCCGTTCCACTCCATGCCATTCCACTCCTCTCCTCTCCAGTCCACTCCATCCCATTTGATCGCATTCCATTCCACCCCATTCCACTGCACTCCCCTCCACTCCACTCCCCTCCACTCCACTCCACTCCACTATATTCCATTCTTTTTCATTCCATTCCACTCCATTGCATTTCATTCCCATCTTTCGACAAGATATCACTCTGCCACCCAGGCTGCAGTGCAGTGACACAATCTCAGCTCACATTTCATTACACCATTAGATTCCATTGCGTTCAATTCTGTTCCAGTCCACTTCACTCCTCTCGACTGCATTTCTTTCCATGCCATTCCCCTCTACTCTATTCCACTCTACTCCCCTACATTCCATTCCATTCCACTCCACTTCACTCCACATCACTCCACTCCATTGCATTCCCCTCCACTCCACACCATTCCATTCTATCCCATTCCATTTCCCTCCATTCCACTCCAATCCAATCCACTGCACTCCAATCAACTCCATTCCATTGCATTCCATTCCATTCCACCCCACTCCACTCCAGTACACTCCAGTCGAATCCACTCCACTCATCTCTTCTCTATTCCATTGCATTCCGTTCAAATCCACTCCATTCCATTCCATTCCTTTCTTTCAACAGGATCCCACTCTGTCACCCAGGCGTGAGTGCAGTGGCCCAATCTCAGCACACATTTCATTTCACCATTAGATTCCGTTCCATACCCTTCCATTCCATTGCATTCCATGCCACTCCATTCTGCTCCACTCCAGTCCACTCCACTCCATTCCACTTCATTGCATTCCATTCCATTCCAAGCCATTCCATACCACTTCGTTCCACTGCACTCCAATCCACTCCACTGCATTGCACTCCATTCCATTCCATTCTATTCCATTCCTTTATATACCATTCCATTCCATTCCTTTCTTTCGAGAGGATCTCACTCTGTCACCAAATCTGGAGTGCAGTGGAACAATCTCAGCTCACATTTAACTTCACAATGCCATTACATTTCAATAAATCCCATTCCATTCCATACCATTCTTCTCCCCTCCACTCCACTCCAGTCCACTCCAATCCCCTCCATTCCATTCCATTCCATCCCATTCCATTCCACTCCATTCCACTCCACTCCATTCCACTCAACTCCACTCCACTCCACTCCAACCCATTCCATTCAATTCCATTCCTCTACTCCATTACACTCCATTCCACTCTAATCCACTGTACTCCAATCCATTCCATTCCACTCCATTCCAATCTATTCCACTGCACTCCACTCCGCTCAACTCCATTGCATCCCATTTCATTCCACTCCACTCCACTCCTCTCCACTCCCCTCTGCTCCATTCAATTCCATCCCATTCTATTTCATTCCATTCCACTCCACTCCACTCCATTCCACTCCTTTCCATTCCATTCCATTCCATTCCATTCCATTGCATTCCACTCCACTCCATTCCATTCCATTCCATTGCATTCCACTCCGCTCCATTCCATTCCATTCCTTTCCATTCCTCTCCATTGCACTCCACTCCTCTCCTCTCCAGCCCAATCCATCCCAATCGATTCCATACCATTCCACTCTATTGCAATCCACTCCACTCCACTGCAATCCACTCCATTCCATTCCATTCCATCTCATTCCATTCCACTCCATTCCACTCCACTCCATTCCACTCGACTCCACTCAACTCAATTCCAACCCATTCCATTCAATCCCATTCCTCTCAACTTCATTACACTCCACTCCACTCTAATCCACTGTACTCCAATCCATTCCATTCCACTCCATTCCAATCCATTCCACTGCATTCCACTCCACTCAACTCCATTGCATCCCATTTCTTTCCATTCCACTCCACTCCTCTCCACTCCCCTCTGCTCCATTCTATTCCATCCCATTCTATTCCACTCCACTCCACTCCATTCCACTCCACTCCATTCCACTCCATTCCATTCTATTCCATTCCATTCCATTGCATTCCACTCCACTCCATTCCATTCCATTCCTTTCCATTCCTCTCGATTGCACTCCACTCCTCTCCTCTCCAGCCCAATCCATCCCAATCGATTCCATACCATTCCACTCTATTGCAATCCACTCCACTCCACTGCAGTCCACTCCATGCCATTCCATTCCATCCCATTCCATTCCACTCCATTTCACTCCACTTCACTCCACTCCACTCCACTCCACCCCACGCCATTCCATTCCATTCCTTTCTTTCGACCAGATATCACTCTGTCGCCCAGACTGGAGTACAGGGGCGCTATCTCAGCTCACATTTCATTTCTCCATTACATTCCATTGCATTGCATTCCATTCCATTCCTCTCCTCTCAATTCCACTCCACTTCCCTCCTTTCCATTCTATTCCATTCCACTCTAATCCACTCCTCTCCATTCCATTCCTCTCCACTCAATTCCATTACATTACATTCCACTCCATTCCACTGCACTCCAGTCCACTTCACTCGGGTCAGCTCCATTCCATTCCCTTCCATCCCAGTCCATTCCACTGCAGTGCACTCTACAACACTCCACTCCACTCCACTCCACTCCATTCCATTCCACTCCATTCCATTGCATTCCTTTCTTTCGACAGGATATCACTCTGTCACCCAGGCAGGAGTGCAGTGGCACAATCTCAGTTCACATTTCATTTCACCATTCCATTCCGTTCCATTTCATTCCATTCCATAGCATTCCATTCCATTCCATTCCACTCCAGTCCACTCCATTCCATTCCATTCCATTACACTGCATTCTGCTCCACTCCACTACAATAAACTCCACTCCACTCCATTCCATTTCATTCCAATCCATTCCATTCCATCCCACTCCATTCCTTTCTATCCCACTCCATTCCTCTCCACTACGCTCCAATCCACTCCAAACCATTCAATCCCATTGCTATCCATTACATTCCACGAAATTACACTCCACTCCACTGCACTCCAGTCCACTCCACTCCTCTCCACTCCACTCCATTCCCATTCCTTCTATCCCATTCCCTTCCAATCCTCACCAATCCACTCCACTCCACTCCATTTCATTCCATTCTATTACATCCTATTCTATTCCATTCCACTCCAGTTCACTCCACTCCTCTACATTTCACTCCATTCCATTAAGTCCTATTGCATTCCACTCCATTCCACTCCACTCCACTCCTCTCCACTCCAATCCACTGCACTCCATTCCATTCCATTACATCCCATTCCATTCCACTCTATTCCACTAAAATCCAATATACTCCACTCCATTCCATTCCATTTAATCCGATCCCATTCCACTCCGCTCAACTCGTCTCCACTCCTCCCCACTCCAATCAACTGCATTCCATTCCATTTCGTTCCATTACACTGCATTCCACTCCACTTCCCTCCACTCCACTCCACTGCACTCTTCTCCACTCCAATCCATTCCATTCAATTCCATCCCACTCCATTCCACTCCACTCCAGTCCAATCCACTCCAATCCACTCCACTCCACTGCACTCCACTGCATTTCATTCCATTCCATTCCTTTCCATTCCATGACTTTCCAATCCACTCCACTCGACTTCACTGCACTCCACTACGTTCCATTCCATTCAATTCCATTCCATCCCATTCCATTCCACTGCATTCCAATGCAATCCTTTCTTTCGCCAGGGTCTCGCTCTCTCACCCAGGCTGGAGTGCAGTGGCATAATCACTTCGTACATTTCATTTCACCATTCCATTCTATTCCATTCCATTCCACTCCACTTCTTTCCACTCCACTCCGTTCATTTCCCTCCCAGTCTGTTCCACTCCATTCCAATCCACTCCACTCAACTCCATTCAGTTGCTTTCCACTCTAATCCTTTCAACTTCATTCCACGCCTCTCCACTCCACTCCCTTCCATCCCATTCCATCCCATTCCATTAAACTCCATTCCATTGCACTACACTCCTCTCCACTCCATTCCATTCCATTATATCCCATTCCATTCCACTTCATTTCACTCCATTCCACTCCACTCCACTCCACTCCACTCCACTCCACTCCATTCCATTCCATTTTATTCCATTCCACTCCAATCCACCCCACTCCATTCCACTCCATCCCATTCCATTCCACTCCAATCCACTCCAATCCTTTGTACTCCCCTACACTCCACTCCATTCCACTCCATCCCATTCCATTCCACTCCACTCCAATCCACTCCATTCCATTCCATTCCACTCCACTCCAATGCACTCCATTCCATTCCATTCCACTCCACTCCTATCCACTCCATTCCATTCTATTCCATGCCATTCCATTCAACTCCATTCCACTTCATTCCATTCCTCTCCACTCCACTCCTCTCCTCTCCACTCCACTCCATTTCATTCCATTCCATCCCTTTCCACACCACTCCATTCCGTTTCACTCCATTCCAGTCCAATCCTCTCCATTCTGTTCCTTTCCACCCCATTCCATTACATTCCACTCCATTCCACTGCATTCTACTCCATTCCATTCCTTTCCACTCCATTCCACTCCATTCCATTCCACTCCATTCCACTGCATTCCACTCCATTTCATTCCATTCCACTCCATTCCACTGCATTCCTTTCCATTCCTCTAAATTTCTCTCCATTGCATTCCATTCCATTCCATTCGTCTCCATTCCACTCCATTCCATTCCATTCCATTCCATTCCATTCCATTCCATTTCCTTCTTTTGACAGGATGTCATCGTATCACCCAGGCTGGAGTCCAGTAGCACTATCTCCACTCACATTTCGTTTCACCATTCCTTTCCGTTCCATTCCGTTCCATTCCCTTCCATTCCATTCCTCTCCACTCCACTCTTCTCCATTACACCCAGATAATGTCTAATCCACTCCAATCCATTACATTCCATCCCATCCAATTCAACTCCTCTGCTCTCCCTTCCACTCCACTCCACTCCACTCCTCTCCATTCCATTCCATTCAATCCTATCCCATTCTTCTTCATTCCACTACTCTATACTCCACTCTACTCCACTCCACTCCTCTCCATTCCATTCCACTCCATTGCAGTCCACTCCATTCTCTTCCATTCATTTCTTTCGACAATATCTCACTGTGTCACCCAAGCAGGAGTGTAGTGGCAGAATAACAACTGCAAATTTCGTTTCACCTTTCCATTCAATTGCATTCTACTCCATTCCATTCCACTCCACTGCATTCCATTCCATTCTGTTCTACTCCATTACACTCTACGCCACTCCACCACACTCCACTCCACTACATTACTTTCCATTCCATTCCATTCCACTACATTCCCCTACACTCCCCTCCACTCTATTCCATTCCCTTACTTCAAAATCCATTCCACTCCATTCGACTCCTCTCCAGTCTACTCCACTGCATTCCATTCCATTCCCTTCCAGTCCATTCCACTCCACTCCACTCCATTCCATTCCATTACATCCCATTCCATTCCACTCCATTCGACTCCAATCCACAACAATCCCGTCCATTCCATTCCATTACATAACATTACATTACACTCCATTCAGCTCCTCTGCACTCCACTCCACTCTACTCCATGTCACTTCTTTCCATTCCACTCTATCCCATTCCATTCAACTCCATTTCACTGTAATCCATTCCACTCCACTCCATTCCATTACATTCTACTCCATTCCATTCCATTCCTTTCTTTTGACAGGATCTCACTCTGTCACCCACGCTGGAGTTCAGTGGCAACATCTCAGCTCACGTTTCATTTCAAAATTCCATTTCTTTCCATTCCATTCCATTGCATTGCATTCCATCCCATTCCATTGCATTCCATTCCATTCCATTCCTTTCCACTGCATTCCACTCCATTTCACGCCACTCTACTTCACTCCAGTCCACTCCTCTACAGTCCATTCCACTACATTCCATTCTTTTCCATTCCATTCCACTCCATTCTACTCCATTCCACTCCACTCCAGTCCACTCCATCCAGTTACCACCCATTGCTTTCCACTCCATTCCAATCCTCTCCACTCCAGTCCTCTCTATTCCACTCCATTCCACTCCATTCGACTCCATTCCATTCCATTTCTTTCTTTAGACAGGATATCAATCTGCACCCTGGCTGGAGTGCAGTGGCACAATCTCAGCTCACATTTCATTTCACCATTTCATTCCATTCCATTCCATTCCATTGTATTCTACTCCACTCCACTCCACTCCTTTACATTCCTTTACATCCCATTCCATTCCTCTCTATTCCACTCCACTCTGCTCCACTCCACTCCACTCCATTCCATTCCCTTCTGTCTCATTTCATTCCACTCCATTCCACTACACTCCACTCCATTCCATTCCACTCCATTCCACTCCACTCCACTCCTTTCCATTCCACTCTATTCCAGTCCATTCCATTCCACTCGATGCCATTCCATTCCACTCAGTTCCAATCCACTCCACTCCATTCCATTCCACTCTATTCCAGTCCATTCCATTCCACTCGATGCCATTCCATTCCACTCAATTCCAATCCACTCTATTGCACTTTACTCCACTCCACTCCTTTCCACCCCAGTCCACTCCATTCCACTCCACCACACTCCTCTCCACTCCACACCATTCCATTCCTTCCAATCCCCTTCTACTCCACTCCATTCCACTCCACTCCACTCCACTCTACTCCATTCATTGCTCTCCATTCCACTCAATCCCATTCCTTTCAACTCCATTCCATTCCACTCCACTCCACTCCTCTAAACTCCATTCCATTCCATTCCATTCCATTGAATGCCATACCATTTCATTCCATTACTTTCTTTCGACAGGATGTCACTCTGCCACGCAGGCTGGGGTGCAGTGGCACAATCTCAGAGTACATTTCATTACATCATTCCATTCCATTTATTTCTATTCCATTCCATTCTATTCCAATGGATTCCATTGCATTCCATTGCACTCCATTCTAATCCAATACAGTCCACGCCATTCCAATCCACTCCACTACACTACACTCCCCTAAACTCCATTCCATTCCATCCCATTCCATTCCACTCCACTCCACTCCAGTCGATTCCATTCCATCCACTTCCATTCCATTCCATTCCTACCAATTCATTTCCACTGCTCTCCACTCCACTCCTCTCCAATCCACTCCTCTCCACTCCACTCCATTACATTCCATTCCATCCCATTCCATTCCACTCCATTCCACTACACTCAACTCCACGCCACTCCACTCTACTCCATTCAACTGCATTCCAATCGATTCCATTCCATTCCTTTCCACTCCATTCCATTCCATTCCACTCCACTCCATTCCATTCCACTCCACTCCACTCCATTCCACTCCACTCCACTCCACTCCATTCCATTCCATTCCACTCCACTCCACTCCATTCCATTCCATTCCATTCCACTCCATTCCATTCCATTCCTTTCCCCTCCAATCCATTCCTCTCCATTCCATTCCATTTAATTCCATTACACTCCATTCCCTTCTTTCGACAGGATCTCACTCTGTCACCCAGGACAGAGTGCAGTAGCACAATCGCAGCTCACATTTCATTTCGCCATTCCTTTCCATTCCATTCCGTTCCATTCTATTCCATTCCAATCCACTCCACTCCACTCCACTCTACTCCATTCCACCGAAATCCACTCTAATCCACTGCACTCCATTGCATTCCATCCCATCCAATTCCACTCCACTCCTCCCCTCTCCACTCCACTCCACTCCATTCCATTCCATTCCATTCAATCACATTCCATTCCACTTCTTTCCACTCAAATCCTCTCCACTCCACTCCTCTCGACTCCATTCCATTCCATTGCTTTCTTTCGACAGGATCTCACTCTGCCACCAAGGCTGGAGTGCAGTGGCACATTAACAGCTGACTTTTCATTTCACCATTCCATTCCATTCCATTCCACTCCACTCCACTCTACTCAATCCTAATCCATTCCATTCCACTCCATTCCACTCCAATCCACTCCATTCCACTCCACTTCACTCCATTCCATTTCCTTCCATTCCACTGCACTCCATTCCATTTCCTCCCATTCCACTCCATTCCATTTCATTCCACTCCACTCAACTTCAATCGATCCCATTCCATTCCATTCCATTTTACTGCATTTCACTGCAGTCCACTCGACTCCATTCCGTACCATTTCATTACACTGTATGAGACTCCACTCCAAGCCACTCCATTCCATTCCATTCCTTTCCATTCCTTTCCATTCCACTCCATTCCGTGCTTTCCTTTTTTTTTTATATTATTTCACTCTGTCACTCAGGCAGGAGTGCAGTGGCACAATCTCAACTCACATGTCATTTCACCATTCCATTCCACCCCACTCCACTTCACTCCACTCCACTCCACTCTACTCCTCTACTTCACGCCAACCCATTCCGTCCAATTCCATTCCACTGTTTTCCACTCCACTCCACTGCACTCCAGTTCTTTCAACTCCATTCTGTTCTATTCGAGCCCATTCCATTCTACTCCATTACACTCCACTCCAATTGACTCCACTCTTCTCCTTTCCACTCCATTCCATTCCCTTCTGTTAAATTCCACTCCATTCCCTTCCATTCTATTCCATTCCATTCTTTTATTTCTACAGGATCTCATTCTATCCCTCAGGCTGTAGTGCCGTGGGACAATCTCACTGCACATTTCATTTCACCATTCCGTTCCATTCCGTTTCATTCCTTTCCATTCCTTTTCATTCCATTCCATTCCGTCTCATACCATTTCAGTCCATTCCACTCCATTCCACTTCACTCCACTCCACTATACTCCACTCCAATCCACTCCACATCAGTACATTCCATACCTTTCCATTCCACTCCACTCCATTCCACTCCATTGGAATTCATTCCATTCTACTCCAATACATTCCATTCCTTTCTTTAGACAGGATTTCAATCTGTCAACCAGGCTGGAGTGCAGTGACAAAATTTCAGCTCACATTTCATTTCACCATTCCCATCCATTCCATTCCGTTCCATTCCATACCACTCGACTCCATTCCATTCCACTCCACTCCACTCCATTCCATTCCATTGCATTCCATTCACCTACATCCGATCTTTCCTTTCTTTCGACAGTATCTCACTCTGTCACTCAGGCTGGAGTGCAGTGGCACAAACTAGTCTCACATTTCTTTTCACCATTCTACTCCATTCCACTCCACTCTACTCCACTCCACTTGACTAAATTCCATCCCTTTCCATTCCACTCCCGTCCACTCCACTCCACTCCACTCCATTCCATCCACTCCAGTTCTATTCCAATCCATTCCACTCAACCGCACTCCACTCCACTGCACTCCACTCCATTCCATTCCATTCCATTCCACTTTATTCCATTCCATTTCTTTCTTTTGACAGCATCTCACTCTTTCACCCAGGCTGAAGTGTAGTGGCACAATCTCAGCTCACATTAAATTTCACCATTTCATTCCCTTCCATTCTCTTTCATTCCATTCCATTCCATTCCATTCCATTCCATTCCGTTCTACACCAATCCACTCCACTACACCTCATAACACTCCTCTCCATTACGTTCCATTCCACTCCTTTCCACTCCACTCCACTCCATTCCATTCCATTCCATTCCATTAAATTCCATTCCACTCCACTCCACTTCACTCATCTCCTTGGCACTCCACTCCATGCCATTCCATTCTATTCCATTTCACTATTCTCCATTACACTCAATTCCTCTCCACTCCACTGCAGTCCACTCTACTCCATTCCACTATATTCCATTCCATTCCATTCCATTCCATTCCACTCCAAGCCACTCCACTGCACTCCAATTCACTCCACTCCATCCCATTCCATCCCATTCCTTTCCACTCGATTCCACTCCACTCCAATCCACTCCACTCCACTCCACTCCATTCCATTCCATTCTCACCGATTCCATTCCACTACATTCTACTCCATGTCAGTCCACTCCATACAACTCCACTCCATGCCACTCCACTCCATTCTATTCCATCCTATTGCATTCCATTCCCCTGCACTCTATTCCATTCCTTTCTTTTTTATTTATATATTTATTTATATATATATTTATTTATTTATTTATTATACTTCAGGTTTTAAAGTACATATGCGGAACGTGCAAGTTAGTTACATATGTATACGTGTGCACTACTGTTGCGCTGCACCCCCTAACTCGTCTTCTAACAGTAGGTATACCTCCCAATGCTATCTCTTCCCCCTCCCCCCACCACAAAACAATCCACAGAGTGTGATGTTCCCCTTCCTGTGTCCATGTGTTCTCATTGTTCAATTCCCACCTATGAGTGAGAACATGTGGTGTTTGGTTTTTTGTTCTTGCGATAGTTCACTGAGAATGATGATTTCCAATTTTATCCATGTCCCTACAAAGGACATGAACTCATCATTTTCTATGGCTGCATAGTATTCCGTGGTATATATGTCCCACATTTTCTTAATCCAGTCTATCATTGTTGGACATTTGGGTTGGTTCCAAGTCTTTGCTATTGTGAATAATGCCACAATACACATACGTGTGCATGTGTCTTTATAGCAGAATGATTTATAGTCCTTTGGGTATATATGCAGTAATGGGATGGCTGGGTCAAATGGTATTTCTAGTTCTAGATCCCTGAGGAATCACCACACTCACTTCCACAATGTTTGAACTAGTTTACAGTCCCACCAACTGTGTAAAAGTGTTCTTATTTCTCCACATCCTCTCCAGCACCTGTTGTTTCCTGACTTTTTAATGATTGCCATTCTAACTGGTGTGAGATGGTATCTCACTTTGGTTTTGATTTGCATTTCTCTGATGGCCAGTGATGGTGAGCATTTTTTCATGTGTTTTTTGGCTGCATAAACGTCTTCTTTTGAGAAGTGTCAGTTCATGTCCTTCGCCCACTTTTTGATGGGGTTGTTTGTTTTTTTCTTGTAAATTTGCTTGAGTTCATTGTAGATTCTGGATATAAGCCCTTGGTCAATTGAGTAGGTTGCAAAAATTTTCTCCCATTTTGTAGGTTGCCTGTTCCCTCTGATGGTAGTTTCTTTTGCTGTGCAGAAGCTCTTGAGTTTAATTAGATCCCATTTGTCAATTTTGGCTTTTGTTGCCATTGCTTTTGGTGTTTTAGACATGAAGTCCTTGCCCATGCCTATGTCCTGAATGGTAATGCCTAGGTTTTCTTCTAGGGTTTTTATGGTTTTAGGTCTAACGTTTAAGTCTTTAATCTATTTTGAATTGATTTTTGTATAAAGGGTAAGGAAGGGATCCAGGTTCAGCTTTCTACATATGGCTAGCCAGTTTTTCCAGCACCATTTATTAAACAGGGAATCCTTTCCCAATTGCTTGTTTTCTTCAGGTTTGTCAAAAATCAGATAGTTGTAGATACATGGTATTATTTCTGAGGGCTCTGTTCTGTTCCATTGACCTATATCTCTGTTTTGGTACCAGAACCATGCTGTTTTGGTTACTGTAGCCTTGTAGTATAGTTTGAAGTCAGGTAGTGTGATGCCTCCAGCTTTGTTATTTTGGCTTAGGATTGACTTGGTGATGCGGGCTGTTTTTTGGTTCCATATGAACTTTAAAGTAGTTTTTCCAATTCTGTGAAGAAAGTCATTGGTAGCTTGATGGGGATGGCATTGAATGAGCAAATTACCTTGGGCAGTATGGCCATTTTCACGATATTGATTCTTCCTACCCATGAGCATGGAATATACTTCCATTTGTTTGTATCCTCTTTTATTTCATTGAGCAGTGGTTTGTACTTCTCCTTGAAGAGGTCCTTCACGTCCCTTGTAAGTTGGATTCCTAGGTATTTTATTCTCTTTGAAACAATTGTGAATGGGAGTTCACTAATGATTTGGCTCTCTGTTTGCCTGTTGTTGGTGTATAAGAATGCTTGTGATATTTGTACATTGATTTTGTATCCTGAGACTTTGCTGAAGTTGCTTATCAGGTTAAGGAGATTTTGGGATGAGACAGTGGGGTTTTCTAGATATACAATCATGTCGTCTGCAAACAGGGACAATTTGACTTCCTCTTTTCCTAATTGAATACCCTTTATTTCCTTCTCCTGCCTAATTGCCCTGGCCAGAACTTCCAACACTGTGTTAAATAGGAGTGGCGAGAGAGGGCAACCCTGTCTTGTGCCAGTTTTCAAAGGGATTTCTTCCAGCTTTTGCCCATTCAGTATGATGTTGGCTGTGGTTTTGTCATAGATAGCTCTTATTATTTTGAGATACGTCCCATCAATACCTAATTTATTGAGAGTTATTAGCATGAAGCGTTGTTGAATTTTGTCAAAGGCCTTTTCTGCATCTATTGAGATAATCATATGGTTTTTGCCTTTGTTTCTGTTTATATGTTGGATTACATTTATTGATTTGTGTATGTTGAACCAGCCTTGCATCCGAGGGATGAAGCCCACTTGGTCATGGTGGATAAGCTATTTGATGTGCTGCTGGATTCGGTTTGCCAGTATTTTATTGAGGACTTCTGCATCAATGCTCATCAAGGATATTGGTCTAAAATTCTCTTTTTTGGTTGTGTCTCTGCCCAGCTTTGGTATCAGGATGATGCTGGCCTCATAAAATGAGTTAGGGAGGATTCCCTCTTTTTCTATTGATTGGAATAGTTTCTGAAGTAATGGTTCCAGTTCCTCCTTGTACCTCTGGTTGAATTCCGCTGTGAACCCATAAGATCCTGGACTCTTTTTGGTTGGTAAGCTATTGATTATTGCCACAATTTCAGCTCCTGTTATTAGTCTATTCAGAGATTCAACTTCTTCCTGGTTTAGTCTAGGGAGAGTGTATGTGTCGAGGAATTTATCCCTTTCTTTTTTTTTTAATTTTTTTTCTTTTTATTATTACTATCATTATTATTATTATTATTATTGTTATTATTATACTTTAGGCTCTATGGTACATGTGTGCAACGTGCAGGCAAGTTACATATGTATACATGTGCCATGCTGGTGCGCTGCACCCACCAACTCGTCATCTAGCATTAGGTATATCTCCCAATGCTATCCCTCCCCCCTGCCCCCACCCCACAACAGTCCCCGAAGTGTGATGTTCCCCTTCCTGTGTCCATGTGTTCTTATTGTTCAATTCCCACCTATGAGTGAGAATATGTGGTGTTTGGTTTTTTGTTCTTACGATAGTTTACTGAGAATGATGATTTCCAATTTCATCCATGTCCCTACAAAGGATATTAACTCATCATTTTTTATGGCTGCATAGTATTCCATGGTGTATATGTGCCACATTTTCTTAATCCAGTCTATCATTGTTGGACATTTGGGTTGGTTCCAAGTCTTTGCTATTGTGAATAATGCCACAATACACATACGTGTGCATGTGCCCTTATAGCAGCATGATTTATAGTCCTTTGGGTATATACTCAGTAATGGGATGGCTGGGTCAAATGGACTTTCTAGTTCTAGATCCCTGAGGAATCACCACACTCACTTCCACAAGGGTTGAACTAGTTTACAGTCCCACCAACAGTGTAAAAGTGTTCCTATTTCTCCACATCCTCTCCAGCACCTGTTGTTTCCTGACTTTTTAATGATTGCCATTCTAACTGGTGTGAGATGGTATCTCATTGTGGTTTTGATTTGCATTTCTCTGACGGCCAGTGATGGTGAGCATTTTTTCATGTGTTTTTTGGCTGCATAAATGTATTCTTTTGAGAAGTGTCTGTTCATGTCCTTCGCCCACTTTTTGATGTGGTTGTTTGTTTTTTTCTTGTAAACTTGTTGGAGTTCATTGTAGATTCTGGATATTAGCCCTTTGTCAGATGAGTAGGTTGTGAAAATTTTCTCCCATTTTGTAGGTTGCCTGTTCACTCTGATGGTAGTTTCCTTTGCTGTGCAGAAGCTCTTTAGTTTAATTAGATCCCATTTGTCAATTTTGGCTTTTGTTGCCATTGCTTTTGGTGTTTTAGACATGAAGTCCTTGCCCATGCCTATGTCCTGAATGGTATTGCCTAGGTTGTCTTCTAGGGTTTTTACGGTTTTGGGTCTAACATTTAAGTCTTTAATCCATCTTGAATTGATTTTTGTATAAGGTGTAAGGAAGGGATCCAGTTTCAGCTTTCTACATATGGCTAGCCATTTTTCCCAGCACCATTTATTAAATAGGGAATCCTTTCCCCATTTCTGGTTTATGTCAGGTTTGTCAAAGATCAGATAGTTGTAGATATGTGGCATTATTTCTGACGGCTCTGTTCTGTTCCATTGATCTCTGTCTCTGTTTTGGTACCAGTACCATGCTGTTTTGGTTACTGTAGCCTTGTAGTATACTTTGAAGTCAGGTAGCGTGATGCCTCCAGCTTTGTTCTTTTGGCTTAGGATTGACTTGGTGATGCGGGCTCTTTTTTGGTTCCATATGAACTTTAAAGTAGTTTTTTCCAATTCTGTGAAGAAAGTCATTGGTAACTTGATGGGGATGGCATTGAATCTGTAAATTACCTTGGGAAGGATGGCCATTTTCATGATATTGATTCTTCCTACCCATGAGCATGGAATGTTCTTCCATTTGTTTGTATCCTCTTTTATTTCCTTGAGCAGTGGTTTGTAGTTCTCCTTGAAGAGGTCCTTCACATCTCTTGTAAGTTGGATTCCTAGGTATTTTATTCTCTTTGAAGCAATTGTGAATGGGAGTTCACTCATGATTTGGCTCTCTGTTTGTCTGTTATTGATGTATAAGAATGCTTGTGATTTTTGTACATTGATATTGTATCCTGAGACTTTGCTGAAGTTGCTTATCAGCTTAAGGAGATTTTGGGCTGAGAAAATGGGGTTTTCTAGATATACTATCATGTCATCTGCAAACAGGGACATTTTGACTTCCTTTTTTCCTAATTGAATACCCTTGATTTCCTTCTCTTGCCTAATTGCCCTGGCCAGAACTTCCAACACTATGTTGAATAGAAGTGGTGAGAGAGGGCATCCCTGTCTTGTGCCAGTTTTCAAAGGGAATGCTTCCAGTTTTTGCCCATTCAGTATGATTGTGGCTGTGGGTTTGTCATAAATAGCTCTTATTATTTTGAGATACGACCCATCAATACCTAATTTATTGAGAGTTTTTAGCATGATACGCTGTTGAATTTTGTCAAAGGCCTTTTCTGCATCTATTGAGATAATCATGTGGTTTTTGTCTTTGGTTCTGTTTATATGCTGGATTACATTTATTGATTTGCGTATATTGAACCAGCCTTGCATCCCAGGGATGAAGCCCTCTTGATCATGGTGGATAAGCTTTTTGATGTGCTGCTGGATTCTGTTTGCCATTATTTTATTGAGGATTTTTGCATCAATGTTCATCAAGGATATTGGTCTAAAATTCTCTTTTTTGTTGTGTCTCTGCCAGGCTTTGGTATCAGGATGATGCTGGCCTCATAAAATGAGTTAGGGAGGATTCCCTCTTTTTGTATTGATTGGAATAGTTTCAGAAGTAATGGTACCAGCTCCTCCTTGTACCTCTGGTAGAATTCGGCTGTGAACCTATCTGGTCCTGGACTTTTTTTTGTTGGTAAGCTATTGATTATTGCCACAATTTCAGCTCCTGTTATTGGTCTATTCAGAGATTCAACTTCTTCCTGGTTTTGTCTTGGGAGGGTGTATGTGTTGAGGAATTTATCCATTTCTTCTAGATTTTCTAGTTTATTTGCGTAGAGGTGTTTGTAATATTCTCTGATGGTAGTTTGTATTTCTATGGGATCGGTGGTGATATCCCCTTTATCATTTTTTATTGCATCTATTTGATTCTTCTCTCTTTTTTTCTTTATTAATCTTGCTAGCGGTTTATCAATTTTCTTGATCCTTTCAAAAAACCAGCTCCTGGATTCATTTATTTTTTGAAGTGTTTTTTGTGTCTCTATTTCCTTCAGCTCTGCTCCGATTTTAGTTATTTCTTGCCTTCTGCTAGCTTTTGAATGTGTTTGCTCTTGCTTTTCTAGTTCTTTTAATTGTGATGTTAGGGTGTCAATTTTTGATCTTTCCTGCTTTCTCTTGTGGGCATTTAGTGCTATAAATTTCCCTCTACACACTGCTTTGAATGCATCCCAGAGATTCTGGTATGTTGTGTGTTGGTTCTCGTTGGTTTCAAAGAACATCTTCATTTCTGCCTTCATTTCGTTATGTACTCAGCAGTCATTCAGGAGCAGGTTGTTCAGTTTCCATGTAGTTGAGAGGTTTTGAGTGAGATTCTTAATTCTTAGTTCTAGCTTGATTGCACTGTGATCTGAGAGATAGTTTGTTATAATTTCTGTTCTTTTACATTTGCTGAGGAGAGGTTTACTTCCAATTATGTGGTCAATTTTGGAATAGGTGTGGTGTGGTGCTGAAAAAACTGTATATTCTTTTTATTTGTGGTGTAGAGTTCTGTAGATGTGTATTAGGTCCGCTTGGTGCAGAGCTGAGTTCAATTCCTGGGTATCCTTTTTAACTTTCTGTCTCGTTGATCTTTCTAATGTTGACAGTGGGGTGTTAAAGTCTCCCATTATTAATGTTTGGGAGTCTAATTCCCTTTGTAGGTCACTCAGGCCCTGCTTTATGAAGCTGGGTGCTCCTGTATTGGGTGCATATATATTTAGGATAGTTAGCTCTTCTTGTTGAATTAATCCCTTTACCATTATATAATGGCCTTCTTTGTCTCTTCTGATCATTCTTGGTTTAAAGTCTGTTTTATCAGAGACTAGGATTGCAACCCCTGCTTTTTTTCTGTTTTCCATTTGCTTGGTAGATCTTCTTCCATCCTTTTATTATGAGCCTATGAGTGTCTCTGCACGTGAGATGGGTTTCCTGAATACAGCACACTGATGGGTCTTGACTCTTTATCCAATTTACCAGTCTGTGTCTTTTAATTGGAGCATTTAGTCCATTTACATTTTAAGTTAATATTGTTATGTGTGAATTAGATCCTGTCATTATGATGTTAGCTGGTTATTTTGCTCATTAGTTGATGCAGTCTCTTCCTAGTCTCGGCGGTCTTTACATTTTGGCATGATTTTGCAGCGGCTGGTACTGGTTGTTCCTTTCCATCTTTAGCGCTTCCTTCAGGAGCTCTTTTAGGGCAGGCCTGGTGGTGACAAAATCTCTCAGCATTTGCTTGTCTGTAAAGTATTTTATTTCTCCTTCACTTATGAAGCTTAGTTTGGCTGGATATCAGATTCTGGTTTAAAAATTCTTTTCTTTAAGAATGTTGAATATTGGCCCCCACTCTCTTCTGGCTTGTAGAGTTTCTGCCTAGAGACCCGCTGTTAGTCTGATGGGCTTCCCTTTGAGGGTAACTCGACCTTTCTCTCTGGCTGCCCTTAACATTTTTTCCTTCTTTTCAGCTTTGGTGAATCTGACAATTATGTGTCTTGGAGTTGCTCTTCTTGAGGAGTATCTTTGTGGCGTTCTCTGTATTTTCTGAATCTGAATGTTGGCCTGCCTTGACATATTGGGGAATTTCTCCTGGATGATATCCTGCAGAGTGTTTTCCAACTTGGTTCCATTCTCCCTGTCACTTTCAGGTACACCAATCAGACGTAGATTTGGTCTTTTCACATAGTCCCACATTTCTTGGAGGCTTTGGTCGTTTCTTTTTATTCTTTTTTCTCTAAGCTTCTCTTCTCACTTCATTTCATTCATTTCATCTTCCATCACTAATACCCTTTCTTCCATTTGATCGCATCAGCTCCTGAGGCTTCTGCATTCTTCACGTAGTTCTCGAGCCTTCATTTTCAGCTCCATCAGCCCCTTTAAGCACTTCTCTGTATTGGTTATTCTAGTTATACATTCTTCTAAATTTTAGTCAAAGTTTTCAACTTCTTTGCCTTTTGTTTGAATATCCTCCCGTAGCTCAGAGTAATTTGATTGTCTGAAGCCTTCTTCTCTCAGCTTGTCAAAGTCATTCTACATCGAACTTTGTTCCATTGCTGGTGAGGAACTGCGTTGCTTTGGAGTAGGAGAGGTGCTCTGTTTTTAGAGTTTCCAGTTTTTGTGCTCTGTTATTTCCCCATCTTTGTGGTTTTATCTACTTTTGGTCTTTGATGATGGTGATGTACAGATGAGTTTTTGGTGTGGATGTCCTTTCTGTTTGTTAGTTTTCCTTCAAACAGACAGGATCCTCAGCTGCAGGTATGTTGGATTACCTGCCCGTGTGAGGTGTCAGTCTGCCCTTGCTGGGGGTGCCTCCCAGTTACGTTGCTCGGGGGTCAGGGGTCAGGGACCACTTGCGGAGGCAGTCTGCCCATTCTCAGATCCCCAGCTGCATGCTTGGAGAACCACTGCTCTCTTCAATGCTGTCAGACTGGGACATTTAAGTCTGCAGAGGTTACTGCTGTCTTTTTGTTTGTCTGTGCCCTGCCCCCAGAGGTGGAGTTTACAGAGGCATGCAGGCCTCCTTGAGCTGTGGTGTGCTTCACCCAGTTCGAGCTTCCCGGCTGCCTTGTTTACCTAAGCAAGCCTGGGCAACGGCGGGGCCCCTCCCCCAGCCTCACTGTTACCTTGCAGTTTGATCTCAGACTGCTGTGCTAGCAATCAGCGAGACTCCGTGGGCATAGGACCCTCTGAGCCAGGTGCGGGATATAAACTCTTGGTACATCGTTTTTTAAGCCTGTCGGAAAGGCACAGTATTCGTGTGGGAGTGACCCAATTTTCCAGGTGCCGTCTTTCACCCCTTTCTTTGACTAGGAAAGGGAACTCACTGAAACGTTGCCCTTCCCAAATGAGGCAATGCCTTGCCATTCTTCTGCTCGAGCACGGTGCATCCACCTACTGACCTCCGCTCACTGTCTGGCACTCCCTTCTGAGATGAACCCATTACATCAGATGGAAATGTAGAAATCACCCGTCTTCTTCGTCGCTCATGCTGGAAGCTGTAGACCACAGCTGTTCCTATTTGGTCATCATGGCTACTCCATTCCATTCCTTTCTATTAAAAGGATGCATCTATCTCTCAGATTACAGTCAGTTGCACAATCTCAGCTCACATTTCATTTCACCATTCCATTCCATTCCATTCCATTTCATCCCATTCCACTCCACTACACTTCACTCCACTCCACTCCAATCAACTCTACTCCACTCCACTCCCTTCCTTTCCATTCTATCCGATTCCATTCCACTCCATTCTACTCCACTCCTGTCCACTCCTCACAACTCCACTCCACTCCACCATAGTCTGCTTCATCCCATTCCATCCCATTCCATTCCAGTGCATTCCACTCAACTCCTCTCCACTCCACTTCAATCCACTCCACTCCACTCCATCCATGCCGTTCTCTCCGAATCCATTCCAGTCCACTCCATTCTACTTCACGCCAGTCAACTTCACACAACTCCACTACACTACACTGCTTTCCATTCCATCCCATTCCATTCAACTCCATTACACTGCACTCCACTAAACTCCATTCCATTCCCCTCCATTCCATTCCATTCCTTTCTTTTGACAGGATCTCACTCTCCAACTCAGGCTGGAGTGCAGTGGCAAAAGCTAAGCTCACACATTATTTCACCATTCTATTCCATTCCATTCCATTCCATCCCATTCCATCCGATTTCATTCCACTCCACTCCTCACCACTCTACTCCAATGCACTCCACCCAATTCCACTCCATTCCACTCTATTCCATTGCATCCCATTCCATTCCTATCCATTCTGCTCCATCACAGTCCACTCCACTCCATTCCACTCCACTCCATTCCATTCCATCCCATTCCACTCCACTCCATTCCCCCCCACTCCAATCAACTCCACACCAATCCATTTCATTCCATTCTCTTCCCTTCCATTCCATTCCACTCCATTGCATTCCATTCATTTATTTCAACAGGATATCATTCTGTCACCCAGGCTGGAGTACAGTGGAACAGTCTCAGCTCAAATTTCATGTCACCACTCCATTCAATTCACTTACTTTCCATTCTATACCATTCCATTCCTTTCCATTCCAATCCTTTCCTTTCCATTCCACTCAACTCCACTACACTACACTCCATTCCATGCCATTCCATTCCACTCCACTCCATTCCATTCCATTTCATCCCATTCCATTCTAATCGATTCCACTGCAATCCACTCCACTCCACTCCATTCCATTCCACTCCATTAGATTCCATTCCAGTCCACTCCAATTCATTCCATTCCTTTCTTTTTATAAGATCTCACTATATCAGCCAGGCTGGAGTACAGTGGCAAAATCTCAGCTCACATTTCGTTTCACCATTCCATTCCATTCCATTTCATTCCGTTCCATTCCTCTCCACTCCATTCCACTCCACTCCACTCAACTCCATTCCATTACATTCAACTGCATTCCGAACTTTCCTTTCTTTAGAAAGGATCCCACACTGTCACTCAGGCTGGAGTGCAGTGGCACAGTCTCAGCTCACATTTCATTTCGCCATTCCATTCCATCCCATTCCATTCCACTCTGCTCAACTCCACTCCACTCCATTCCATCCCTTTCCATTCCACTCCAGTCCACTCCACACCACTCCAGTGAAATCATTTCCATTCCGTCCCATTCCACTCCACTCCACTAAACTCCACTCCATTCCATTCTTTCTTTTGGCAGGATCTCACTGTGTCTTCCACGCTGTAGGTCAGTGGCACGATCTCAGCTTGCATTTCATTTCACCATTGCTTTCCGTTCCATTCCATTCCATTCCATTCCACTCCACTTCTCTCCACTCCACTACATTCCATTCCATTCTATTCCACTCCATTCCACTCCACTCCACTCCTCTCCTGTTCATTCCATTCCACTCCATTCCATTCCATGCCTTTCTTTCAACAGGATCTCACTCCATCACCCAGGTTGGAGTGCTGTGGCACAATCTCAGCTCACGCTTCATTTCACCATTCCATTCCATTCCATTCAATTCCATTCCATGTCAGTCAGTTCCATTCCACTCCACTCCACTCCATTCCACTCCACTCCGCTCTACTCATTTCCACTCCACTCCACTCCAATCCCCTCCACACCATCGCATTCCATCACATTCCATTCCACTCCACTCCACTCCCTTCCATTCCACCCATTCCATTCCATACCATTCCACTCGACTCCACCCCACTCAACTCCATCTCACTTCTTTCCATTCCATTCTATCCCTTTACATTCCACGACATTGCACCCCACTCAAGTCTTCTCCATGCCAGTCCACTCCATTCCATTCCCTTTCATTCCATTGCACTGCAGCATTCCATTCCTTTCTTTCGACATGATCTCACTCTGACACCCAGGCTGGAGTGCAGTGGCACAATCTCAGCTCACATTTCATTTCACCATTCCATTACTTTCCATTCCATTCCATTCCATGCCATTCCGTTTCATTGCACTCCACCATACTCTACTCCACTCCATTCCATTCCACTTCATTCCACTCCACTCCACTCCAATTCACTCCACCCCACTCCACTCCATTCCATTCCATTCCTTTCCACACCAATCCACTCCACTCCACTCAACGCCATTTCATTCCATTCCACTCCACTCCATTCCACTCCACTCCCCTCCACAGCACTCCTCTCCTCAGCACTCCACTGTGTACCATTCCATTCTATTCCACTTCACTATGCTCCATTACACTCAATTACACTCCATTCCACTGCAGTCCACTCTACTCCATTCCACTATATTCTATTCTATTCTATTCTATTCCATTTCATTCCACTGCAGTTCACTCCAGTGCACTCCAATCCACTACACTCCATCCCATTCCATCCCAATCCATTCCACTCCATTCCACTCCAGTCCACTCTACTCCACTTCATTCTATTCCATTATCTCGGATTCCATTCCAATACTTTCTAATCCTCTCCAGTCCACTCCAAACAACTCCCCTCCACGCCACTCCACTGCACTCCATTCCATTCCATTCCGTTCCATTCCATTACCTTCTACTCCATTCCATTCCTTTCTATCGAAATGATCTGTCTGTCACTGAGACTAGATTCAGTGTCACAATCTAGGTTGCCATTTCATTTCACCATTCCGTTCCATTCCATTCCATTTCATCCCATTCCACTCCACTACACTTCACTCCACTCCACTCCAATCAACTCCACTCCACTCCACTCCAGTCCATCCTATTCCATCCCATTCCATTCCACTCCATTCTACTCCACTGTACTCCCTTCCATTCCATTCTATCCAATACCATTCCACTGCATTGTACTCCAGTCCAGTCCACTCCACACAATTCCACTCCACTCCACTCTACTCCGCTTCATCCCATCCCATTCCATTCCATTCTGTTGCATTCCACTCCATTCTGCTCCACTCCAATGTACTCCACTGCACTCTACTGCATTCCATTCTCTCCGATTCCGTTCCACTCCATTCTACTCCATGCCCGTCCATCCCACACAACTCCACTTCACTCCACCGCATTCCATTCCATCCCATTCCTTTCTACTCCATTCCACTACACTCCACTCCGCTCCACTCCATTCTATTCCTCTCCATTCCATTCCATTCCTTTCTTATGAAAGGTCCTCACTCTATCACTCAGGAAGGAGTGCAGTGGCAAAAGCTAAGCTCACACATCATTTCATCATTCCATTCCATTTCATTCTATTCCATTCCATCCCATTCCACTCCACTCCACTCCACACCACTCTACACCACTCTACACCACTCTACTCCAATACATTCCACTCCATTCCACTCCACTCCACTCCATTCTATTGCATCCCATTCCATTCCTATCCATTCCAATCCACCACACTCCACTCCAGTCCACTCCACTCCACTCCATTCCATTCCACTCCACTCCATTGGATTCCATCCCTTTCCATTCCGCTCCATTCCCCCCACACCAATCAACTCTACTTCACTCCATTCCATTCCATTGCATTCCATTCCATTCATTTCTTTCCACAGGTTGTCATTCTTTCACCCAGGATGGAGTGCAGTGGCACAATATCAGCTCTCATTTCATGTCACCATTCCATTCATTTCCTTTCCAATCCATGCCATTCCATTCCATTCCATTCCTTTCCATTCCATTACTTTTCTTTCCATTGCATTCCATTCCTTTCCATTTCACTCGGCTCCACTCCAGCCCACTCCATTCCACTCCACTCGATTTCACTCCACCCTACTCCACTCCATTCCATTCCATCCCATTCCATCCCATTCCATTCCACTCGATTGCACTGCACTCCACTCTAATCCACTCCACTCCACTCCACTCCATTAGATTCCATTCCAGTCCACTCCAATTCTTTCTATTCCTTTCTTTCGACAAGATCTCACTCTGTCAGACAGGCTGGAGTGCAGTGGCAAAATATCAGCTCATATTTCATTTCAACATTCCCTTCCATTCCATTCCACTCCATTCCATTCCATTCCATTCCTTTCTACTCCATTCCACTCCACTCCAATCCACTTCATTCCATTACATTCCACTACATTCTGATCTTTCCTTTCTTTTGACAGGATCTCACTCTTTGAGTCAGGCTGCAATTCAGTGGCATAATCTCAGCTCTCATTTCATTTCACCATTAAATTCCTTCCCATTCTTTTCCACTCTGCTCAACACCACTCCACTCCACTCCATTCCCTCCCTTTCCATTCCACTCCAGTTCACTTCACACCAGTCCACTGAACTCCTTTCCATTCCATCCCATTCCATTCCACTCCATTCCACTCCACTCCACTAAACTCCACTCCATTCCTTTCCATTCCATTCCGCTCTATTCCATTCCATTCTTTCCTTCGACAGGATCTCACTTTGTCACCCACACTCTAGTGCAGTGGCACGATCTCAGCTCTCATTTCATATCACCATTCCATTCCATTCCATTCCTTTTCATTCCATTCCACTCCATTCCATTCTACTCCACTCCACTCCACTCCACTCCGCTCCATTCCACTACATTATATTCCATTAAATCCCACTCCATTCCACTCCACTCCACTCCTCTCCCCTCCAGTCCATTCCATTCCATTCCGTTCCTTGCTTTCAACAGGATCTCACTCTCTCACCCAGTCTGGAGTTTTGTAGCACAATATCAGCTCACATTTCATTTCACCATTCCATTCCATTCTATTCCATGCCATTCCATTCCACTGAACTCCACTCTACTCCACTCCACTCCATTCCACTTCATTGCACTCCCCTCCAGTCTTATACACTCAACCACAGTACATTCCACTCCACTCCATTCCACTTCATTCCACTCCACTCCAGTCTTATACACTCAACCACACTACATTCCACTCCACTGCACTCCTTTCCATTCCATCCCATTCCATTCCAATCCATTGCAGTCCACTGTACTCCACTCCACTCCACTCCATTCCACTCCATTCCACTCCACTCCACTACAATCTACTCCATTCCCCTACATTCAACTCCACTCCATTCCACTCCACTCCACTGCCTTCCACTCCATTCCATTACTCTCTACTCGACTCCACTACACTCCATCCCGTTACAACCCATTAAATTCCACTCCACTCCTCTCCACTCCACACCATTCCATTCCATAACTTTCCATCATAGTCGATTCAACTCCACTCCACTCCACTCCACTAAAATCCATTCCATTCCATTCCAATCCATTCCATTCCCCTCCATTCCTTTCTTTTGACAGGATCTAATGTGTCTCCCTGGCTGAAGTGCAGTTGCACGATCTCAGCTCACATTCTATTTCATGATTCCATTCCATTCCTTTCCATTCCAGCATTCCATCTCATTCCTTTCAATTCCACTCCACTGCACTCCCCGCCACTCCCCTCCACTCCATTCCACTCCACTCTACTCCACACCTCTCCATTCCATCCCATTCCATTCCAATCCACTCCACTCCAATCCACTCCACTCCACTCTATTCCATTACATTCCATCATATTCTATTCCACTCCATTCCACTTTACTCCACTCCACTCCTCTCCACTCCACTCTATTCCGTTCCATTCCATTCCATTCTACTGCATTCCATTCCATTCGTTTCTTTCAGCAGGATTTCACTCTGTCATCCTGGCAGCATTGCAGTTTCACTATCTCAGCTCACATTTCATTTCACCATTGCATTCTACTCCCTTCCATTCCACTCCATTCCACTCTGCTCCACTCCTCTCCACTCCACTCCATTCCATTGCCTTCCATTCCATTCCATTCAATTCAATTCCTCTCCACTACCCTCCACTCACTTCACTCCAATCCATTCCACTCCACCGCATCGCATTTCATTCCACTCCTCTCCACTCCACTCCACTCCACTACATTCCTTTCCATTTCACCCCATTGCTTTCCATTCCTTTCTTCAAAAGGATCTCACACTGTCACCAAGACTGGAAAGCAATGGCACAACCTCAGCTAACATTTCATTTCACCATTCCATTCCATTCCATTCCTTTCCTTTCATTCCTCTCCATTCCACTCCATTCCACTCCACTCCAACCCATTCTTCTCAACTCCATTCCACTCCACTCCATTCCATTCCATCGCATTCCATTACTCTACATTCCACTCCAATATACTCCAGTCCTCTCCACTCCACTCCATTCCATTCTATTTTATTTCATTCCAATCCATTCCATTCCACTCCACTCCACTCCACTCCACTCCACTCCATTCCACTCCATTCCATTCCACTCCTCTCCACTCCATTCCACTGGGCTCCATTCCACTCCACTCCGCTTCATTACATTCCATCCCTTTCCATTCCACTCCATTCCACTCCACTCCTCTCCACGCCACACCACTCCACTCCTCTCCATTACGTTCCATTACACTCCATTCCGTTCCCTTCCTTTCTTTTGAGAGGATCCCACTCTGTCATCCAGGCTGAAGTGCAGTTGTCCAATCTGTGCTCGCATTTCATTTCACCATTCCATTATGTTCCATTACGTTCCATTTCACTCTGTTATATTCCACTCCACTTCCCTCAACTCCATTCCATTCCATTCCATTCCATTCCTTTCCTTTCCATTCCATTCCATTAATTTCCATGCCATTGCACTCCACTCCTCTCCACTTCACTCATCTCCATTGCATGGCATTCCATTCCACTCAATTTATCTCCACTAAACTGTACTCCTCTCCACTCCATTCCCTACTTTCTCATTCCATTACACTCCACTCCAATCCACTCCACTACCCTCTTCTCCACTCCAAACCATTCCATTTCATTCCATCCCATTCCATTTCACTCCACTTCATTCCACTCCACTCCACTTCATTCCACTCCACTCTACTCCCCTCCACTCCACTACAATCAATTCCCTTCCATTCCATTCTATGCCACTCCAATCCTTTCCAATATTTTCTTTTGACAGGATTTCACTCTGTTACCAAGGCTGGAGTGCTGTGGCACAATCACAGCTCATATTTCATTTCAACATTCCTTTCCATTCCATTCCATTCCACTCCACGGCACTCCACTTAACTCCACTCCCTTCCATTCCATTCCACTCCATTCCACTCCACTCCACACCAATCAACTCAATTCCATTCCATTCCGTTCGCTCCACTCCTTTCAATCCCATTCCTGTCTTTTGACAGGATCTCACTCTGTTACCCAGGCTGGAGTGCAGTGACACAATCTCGGCTCTCATTTCATTTCACCATTCCTTTGCATTCCACTCCATTCCATTCCACTCCACTCAACTCCACTCCACTCCCCTCTGTTCCATTCTGCTCCATGCCTCTCTACTCCTATCCAATCCTATATAATACAATCCACTCCATTCCATTCCATTCCATCTCATCTCATTCCTTTCCACTCCATTCCACTCCACTCCTCTCCGTTCCACTCCAATCCACTCCAATCCAGCGCACTCCACTCCATGCCATTCCACTCCATTCCATTCCACTCCATTCTATTACATTCATTTCTTTTGAAGGTATCACACTCTGTCACCCAGGCTGGAGTGTAGTAGCACAATCTCAGCTCACATTTCATTTAACCATTCCATTACATTCCATTACATTACATTTGACAACATTCCATTCAACTCCACACAACTCCATTCCATTCCCTTACATTCTTTACACTCCATTTCACTCTGCTAAAATCCACTTCTCTCTACTCCACTCAATCACACTCCGTCATATGCCTTTCCACTCCAATCCACTCCACTCCACCCTATTCCATTCGATTTCATCCCATTAAATTCCATTTCATTCCACTCCACTCCAATCCACTCCACTCCAATCCACCCAACTCCACTCCACTCCACTCCACTCCAATCCACCCCACTCCACTCCACTCCACCTAACTCCACTCCACTCCATTCCTTTGCATTCCATTCCATTTCACTCCATTCCATTCCATTTCTCCCTTTTGACTTGATCTCATTCTGTCACCCAGGCTGGTGTGCAGTGCCACAATCTCAGCTCACATTTCATTTCACCATTCTATTCAATTCCATTCCATTC
Source organism: Pongo pygmaeus (assembly GCF_028885625.2). Taxonomy (NCBI): domain Eukaryota; kingdom Metazoa; phylum Chordata; class Mammalia; order Primates; family Hominidae; genus Pongo; species Pongo pygmaeus. The sequence continues at coordinate 3,256,460 of NC_072388.2, read as the reverse complement.
CATTCCATTTCATTCCATTCCATTCCATTTCAAATTCCATTCCATTCCATTTAATTCCACTCCACTCCACTTCTCTCCACTCCACGGCACTACACTACACTCCATTCCATTCCATCCCATTCCATTACAATCCATTCCACTCCACTCCACTCTTCTGCACTCACTCTCCTCCACTCCAATCCATTCTATTCCGTTCCATTGAATTACACTGCATTGCATTCCATTAATGTCTTTGTACAGGATCTCACTCTGTCACACAGGCAGGAGTGCAGTGGCACAATCTCAGCTCACATTTCATTTCACCATTCCATTCTACTCCATTCCATTCCATTGAATTCCATTCCATTTCATTCAATTCCATTGTATTCCATTCCATTCCATTTAATTCCTCTCCACTCCACTTTTCTCCACGCCACGGCACTCCACTCCACTCCATTCCATTCCATCCCATTCCATTCCAGTCCATTCCACTCCACTCCACTCTTCTGCACTCACTCTCCTCCACTCCAATCCATTCCATTCCGTTCCATTGAATTACACTCCATTGCATTCCATTAATGTCTTTGTACGACATCTCACTCTGTCAAACAGGCAGGAGTGCAGTGGCAAAATCTAAGCTCACATTTCATTTCACCATTCCATTCCATTCCATTCTATTCCACTCCACTCCATTCCACTCAACTTCACTCCACTCCATTCCACTCCACTCCACTCTAAATCACTTAACTCCATTATATTCCATCCCTTTTCATTCCACTCCCTTCCACTCCACTCCACTGCATTTCATTTCATTGCATCCCATTCCATTCGACTCCACTCCACTCCCCTCCCCTCCACTCCCCTCCCCTCCACTCCACTCCATTCAATTCCATTCCCTTCCACTCCATTCCATTCCCTTCCACTCCATTCCATTCCATTACTTTCTTTCGCCCGGATCTCATTCTGTCACCCAGGCTGGAGTGCAGTCGCACAATCTCAGCTTACATTTCATTTCACCATTCCATTCCCTTCCATTCCACTCCATTCCATTCCATTCTATTTCTCTCCATTGTACTCCACTGTACTCCACTCCACTCCATTCCAATCTACTCCATTCCAATCCCCTCCACTCCTATCCACTCCACTCCATTCAAGTCAGCTTCACTCCATTACACTCCAATCCACTCCAATCCACTCCACTCCATTCCAATCCATTCAATTCCATCCCATTCTATCACACTCCATTCCACCACACTCCATTCCACACCACTCTTCCAATCCACTCCACTCCACTCCTCTCCAGTCCATTCTACTTCATTCCACTACAATCCACTCCAATCCAGTCCACTCCATTCCATTCCATTCCATTCCATTCCATTGTATTCCACTCCATTCTGCTCTCTTCCACTCCACTCCACTCCACTGCTCTCCGTTCCATTCCGTTCAATACAATTCCACTGCATTCCATTCAATTCCTTTCTTTTGACAGGATTTCACTCTGTCACCCCGGCTGCATTGTGGTCGCACTACCTCAGCTGGCATTTCATTTCACCATTCCATTCCACTCCAGTCCATTCCAATCCATTCCACTCCGCTCCACTCCTCTCCATTCCAGTCCACTCCATTCCATTCCCTTCCATTCCATTCCAATCCATGCCATTCCACTCCACTCCACTCCACTTCACTCCAATCCATTCCACTGCACTCCATCGCATTTCATTCCACTCCTCAACATTCCAATCCTCTCATTCCATTCCATTCCATTCCACTCCATTCCATTCCATTCCTTTCCTTCTAAAGGATCTCACTCAGTCACTCAGGCTGGAGTGCAATGGCACAATCTCAGCTCACATTTCATTTTTCCTTTCCATTCCATTCCATTCCATACCACTCCACTCCACTGCACTCCACATCATTCTACACCACTCCATTCCACTCTACATCACTCCACTCTACTCCACGGAACTCCATTCCATTCCATCGCTTTCCATTACTCTCCATTCTACTCACCACTCCACTCCTCTCCACTCCATTCCATTCCAATCCATTCCTTTCCACTCCAATCCATTCTATTCTGTTCCATTCCATTCCTTTCCTATCCACTCTATTCTACTACACTCTATTCCATTCCACTCCACTCCATTCCACTCCACTGCATTCCACTCCACTCCAATGCATTCTATTCCATTACAGTCTATTCCACTCCACGCCAATCGTCTCCACTCAACTCCTCCAATCCATTCTATTCTGTTCTTTTGCTTTACACTCCATTGCATTCCATTCCTTTCTTTCTACAGGATCTGTCTCTGTCACACAGGCTGGAGTGCAGTGGCACAATCTCAGCTCACATGGCGTTTCACCATTCTTTCCATTCCACTCCACTCCACTCCACTCAACTCCATTACATTCCATCCCTTTCCATTCCACTCCTTTCCACTCCACTCCACTCTGCTCCATTTCATTCTATTCCATCCCATTCCGTTCCACTCCAGCCCACTCCACTCCTCTCCACTCCACTTCGTTCAATTCCATTCCATTCCACTCCATTCCATTCAATTCCTTTCCTTCACCAGGATCTCCACTCAATTCTACTCCACTCCACTTTGCTCCATTCCATTCCACCCCACACCACTTCCCTCCAGTCCACTCCACTGCAAGCCATTCCATTCCACACAATTCCATTCCATTCCATTCCTTTCTTTGGACACGTTCTCACTGACACCCAGGCTTGAGTGCAGTGGCACAGTCTCAACTCACATTTCATTTCAACATTCCATTCCATTCCATTCCACAGAACTCCACTCCACTCCATTCCATTCCATTCCATTGCACTCCATTCCACTCCACTCCAATCCACTCCATTACATTCCATCCCTTTCAATTCCACTCCATTGGACTCCACTACACTCCACTCCACTGCACTCCAATAGACGCCACACCACTCCTCTCCACTCCACTCCATTCCATTGTATTCCATTCCATTCCACTCCATTCCATTCCATTCCTTTCTTGCGACAGAATCTCACTCTGTCACCCAGGCTTGAGTGAAGTGGCATAATCTCATCTCATATTCCATTTCACCAATCCATTCTATTCTATTCCATTCCATTCCAATCCATTCCATTCCATTTCATTCCACTCCACTACATTCGAATCCATTCCACTCCAGTGCACTCCACTCCATTCCGCAGCATTCCCATACCCTCCACTCCACTGCATTCCCTTAGCATTCACTCTACTCCACTCCATTCCACTCCACTCTGTTCCATTCCACTCCACTCCAGTCGATCCCATTCCTTCCCATTCCATCACACTATATTGCACTCCACTCCACTGCATTCCACTCCACTATATTCCATTCCACTCCACTCCAGTCGATCCCATTCCTTCCCATTCCATTACACTATATTGCACTCCACTCCACTCCACTTCAATCCACACCATTCCGCTCCATTCCATCCCATTCCGTTGCTATCAATTCCACTACACTCCACTCTACTCCAATCCACTCCACTCCATTCTAAGCCTTTCCATTCCATTCCATTCTATTCCACTCCATTCCATTCCACTCGTTTCTTTCAACAGGATCGTACTCTGTCACCCAGTCTGGAGTTCAGTGGCACAATCTCAGTGCACATTTCATTTCACCATTCCGTTCCATTCTATTCCATTTCTCTCCACTCCAATCCACTCCATTCCATTCCACTCCTTTCCAATCCACCAAACTCCAATCCACTCCACTCCACAGCACTCCATTCCACTAAACTACATTCCATTCCATTCCACTCAATTCTCCTCCGCTCCACTCCACTCCACTCCATTCCATTCCTTTCCTTTCCACTCCACACCATTCCATTCCTTTCTTTTGACAGAATCTCACTCTGTCACCCAGGCTGGAGTGCAGTGACAAAATCTCAACTCATATTTCATTTCACCATTCCATTTCATTCCACTCCATTCCATTCCTTTCCTTTCCATTCCACTCCACTGACCTCCACTCCACTCCATTCCATTGCACTCCATGCCACTCCACTCCTATCCACTCCAATACAATACAGTCCTCTCCATTCCATTACATTCCATCCCATGCCATTCCTTTCCACTCCATTCCATTCCACTCCATTCCATTTCGCTCCACTCCACTCCATCAACTCCATGCTATTCCACCCCATTCCATTCCACTCCATTCTATTCCATTGTTTTCTTTTGACAAGATCTCACTCTGTCACCCAGGCTGGAGTGCAGTAGCAAAATCTCAGCTCACATTTCATTGCACCATTTCATTACATTCCATTCGACTCCATTCCACTCAGCTCCACTCCATTCCATTCCATTCCTTTGCACTCAGTTCCGCTCAGCTAAAATCCATTCCTGTCTACTCCACTCAATTACACTCCATCATATTCCTTTACACTCCATTCCACTCTTCTCCTCTGCACTCCACGCTATTCCATTCCATTCCATCCCATTGAATTCCATTCCATTCCTCTACACTCCACTCCAAACCACTCCACTCCACAACAATCCATTCTACTCCACACCACCCCTCTCCACTCCACTCCACTGAATTCATTTGCATTACATTCCATTTCACTCCAATCCATTCCATTCCTCTCTTTCGACAGGATCTCACCCTGCCACCCAGGCTAGTGTGCAGTGGAACAATCTCAGCTCACATTTCATTTTAACATTCCATTCAATTCCATTCCATTCTGTTCCATTGCATTCCATTCCATTCCATTTAATTCCACTCCACTCCACTCCACTCCACTTTTCTCCACTCCACTGCACTTCACTCCACTCCATTCCATTCCCACCCATTCCATTACAGTCCATTCCACTCAATTCCACTATTCTACACTCCAATCCACTCCACTCCAATCCATTCCATTCCGTTCCATTGCATTACACTCCATTGCATTCCATTCCTTTCTTTGTACCGGATCTCAGCCTTTCACAAAGACTACAGTGCAGTGGCACTATCTCAGCTCATATTACATTTCACCATTCCTTTCCATTCCATTCATTCCATTCCATTCCACTCCACTCCACTCCACTTAACTCCAGTACATTCCATTCCTTTCTATTCCACTCCATTCCACTCTACTCCATTTCACTCCACTGCATTTCATTCCATTCCATCACTTTCCATTCCATACCACTCCACTCCACTCCCCTCCACTCCACTCCATACAATTCCATTCCATTCCACTCCATTCTATTCCATTCCTTTCTTTCACCAGGATCTCAATCTGTCACCCAGGCTCGATTGAAGTTGCACAATCTCAGCTCACATTTCATTTCACCATTCCAATCCATTCCATTCCACTCCATTACATACCATTACATTTCTCTCCATTGCAATCCACTGCACTCCACTCCACTCCATTCCATTCCACTCCATTAAACTCCACTCCACTCCTATCCACTCCACTTCACTATATTCAGCTCTACTCCATTCCACTGCATTCCACTCACCTCCACACCATTCCATTTCACTCCACTCCACTCCACTCCATTCTATGCTATTCCATTCCATTCCATCCGATTATATCACACTCCATTCCACTCCAGTGCAGTCCATTATACTCCACTCCACTCTTCTCCACTCCATTCCACTTCATTCCTCTCCACACCATTCCACTCCACTCCACTCCACTCCACTCCATTCCATTCCATCCCATCCCATTCTATTCAACTCCGTTCCACTCTGCTCCACTCCTCTCCACTCCACTGCACTCCATTCCATTCCATTCCATTCCACTGCATTCCATTCCATTCCTTTCTTTCGACAGGATTTCACTCTGTCACCCAGGATGTATTGCAATCACACTATCTCAGCTCACATTTCGTTTCACCATTCTATTACTCTCCAGTCCATTCCAATCAATTCCACTGTGCTCTACTCCTCTCCAATCCACTCCACTCCACTACATTCCATTCTCTTCCATTCCTTTCCACTCCATATCATTCCACTCCGTTCCACTCCACTCCACTCAAATCCACTCCACTCCATTCATTTCAATTCAATTCCACTCCATTCCACTCCACTCCACTCTACTCCACTCCATTACATTCCATCTCTTTCCATTCTGCTCCACTCAGCTCCACTCCACTTCTCTCCACCCCACTACACCCCACACAACTCCACTCCACTCCATTCCTTTCCATTGCACACCATTCCATTCAATTCCTTTCTTTCGGCAGGATCTCACTCTGTCACCCAGGTTTGAGTGCAGTGGCAATGACTCAGTTCACATTTCATTTCACCATTCCATTCCATTCCATTCTATTCCATTCCACTCCATTCCACACCATTCCACTCCACTCCACTCTATTCCACTCCATTACATTCCACACCATTCCACTCCACTCCACTCCACTCCATTACATTCCATGCCTTTTCATTCCACTCAATTCGACTCCATTCCACTCCACTCCACTCCACTGCACTACACCACACACCACTCCACTCCATTCCATTCCACTCCTTTCCATTCCATTCCTTTCTTTCAACAAGATCTCACTCTGTCACCCAGGCTTGAGTGAAGTGGCACAATCTCAGCTCACATTTTATTTCACCATTCTATTCCATTCCATTCTATTTCATTCCATTCCATTTCATTCCACTCCACTCCTCTCCAGTTCATTCAGTTCCTTTCCACTCCATTCAATTCCACTCCATTCCACTCCTCTCTACTCCACTCCACTCCATTTCATTAAATCCTTTTCCATTCCTCTCCATTCCACTCCTGTCCACTCCAGTCCACTCCAGTCCATTCCATTCCACTCCATTCCACTCCACTCCACTGCACTCCACTCCACTCTACTCCACTCCATTAAACTCCACTCCAATCCACTCCATTCTACTCCATTCCATTCCAAAACATTTCCTTCCACTCCACTCCACACCATTCCATTCCATTCCATCCATTTCCATTCCATTCCATTCCCCTCCATTCCATTCCACTCCACTCCACTCCACCCCAGTCCACTGCATTCCATTCCATTCCATTCCTTTCTGTTATATTCCATTGCATTCCATTCCTTTCCATTCCATTCCATTCCATTCCACTCCATTCCATTGCATTACCTTCTTTCGACAGGATCTCACTCTGTCACCCAGGCTGGAGTGCAGTGGCACAATCTCAACTCAGATTTCATTTCACCATTCCATTCCATTTCATTCCATTCCACTCCACTCCACTCTACTCCATTCCAACCAAATCCACTCTACTTCATTGCATTCCATCCCATCAACTCTAATCAACTCCTCTCCTCTCCAGTCCACTCCATTCCACTCCATTCCACTCAATTCCATTCCATTCCATTCCACTTCATTCCACTCCCCTTCATTCCACTGCAATCCACTCCATTCCATTATATTCCATTGCAATCCTATCCATTCAATTCCCTTCCTTTCTTTTGAAAGGATCTCACTCTGTCATCCAGGCTGGAGTTCAGTGGCACATTAACAACTGACATTTCATGTCACTATTCCATTCTATTCCATTCCTCTCCACTCCACTCTATTGCATTATATTCCATTCCCTTCCACTCCACTCCGCTCTACTCCATTCCACTCCATTCCTTTCCACTCCACTCCACTCTAATCCATTCCATTCCATTCCCTTTCACTCCATTCCACTCTACTCCATACCATTCCATTCCTTGCCACTCCACTCCACTCTACTCCATTCCATTCCATTCCATTCCACTCCTTTCCACTCTACTCCACTCTACTCCATTCCACTCCATTCCTTTCAACTCCACTCCACTATACTCCATTCCATTCCATACCATTCCACTCCATTCCACACCACTCCACTCCCCTCCCCTCCACTCCATTCCATTCCATTCCACTGCATTCCACTCCACTTCACTCCACGCGACTCCACTCGATCCCATTCCATTCCATTCCATTCGACTGCATTCCACTCCACTCAACTCCACCTCACTCCATTCCATTCCATTCTCTCCTATTGCATTACACTCCATTCGGCTCCCCTCTGCTTCACTCCACTCCACTCTATTCCATTCCATTCTATTCCATTCCATTCCTTTCCACTCCATTCCATTTCATTCCTTTCTTTTGACAGGATCTCAATCTCTCACCCAGGCTGGAATGCAGTGCCACAATCTCAGTTCATATGTTATTTCACCATTCCATTCCATTACATTTCACTCACTGCACTTCACTCCACTACATTCCTTCACATCCCATCCCATTCCACCCCATTCCATTCCACTCCACTCCACTCCTCTGCGCTCCACTCCATTCCCGTCCATGCCATTCCATTACACTCCTTTCCACTCCTCTCCACTCCATTCCATTAAATTCCACTACATACCACTATACTATACTCCACTCCACTCCTCTCCACAACACTCCACTCCACCACACTCTTCTACACTCCACTCCACCCCATTCCATTCCATCCCATCCCACCCCACCCTACTCCTCTCCATTCCACTCTTCTCCACGCCACTACACTCCACTCTCGCTCTGTCACCCAGACTGGAGTGCAGTAGCACATTCTCATCTCACATTTCCTTTTGGCAATCCATTCATTTCCATTTCAATCCATTCCTTTCCAGTCCATTCCATTCCACTCCACTCCACTCCACTCCATTCCATTTCATTACACTCCACTCCTTTCGTTTCCACTCCAATCCACTCCATTCAACTCCACTAAACTCCAAAACACTCAATCCGTTTCCATTCCACTCCATTCCACTCTAATAAACTCCAGTCCAATCCACTCCATTACATTCCATCCCTTTCCATTCCAATCCATTGCTCTCCACTCCACTTCACTGCACCCCACTCCACTCCATTCCTCTCCACTCTAGTCCATCCCACTCCAGTCCACCCCACTCCACTCCATTCCATTCTAATTCACTCCATTCCATTCCATTCCTTTCGTTTGAAAGGAACTAACTCTGCAAGGAGATGAAAGGAATGGAATGATGTGGTGTGGAGTGGAGTGGAGTGGAATGGAATGGATTGGAATGGAATGCAATGGAATGGAATGGAATGCAATGGAATGGAATGGAATGCAATGGAATGGAACGGTGAAATGAAATGTCAACTGAGATTTTGCCAATGCACTCCAGCCAGGGACACAGAGGGAGATCTTGTCGAAAATAAGGAATGGAATGGAATGCAGTGAAATGGAATGGAATGGAATGCTATGGAGTGGAGAGGAGTAGAGTGGAATGGAATGGAGTGGCATCGAGTGGAATGAAGTCGTGTGGAGTAGAATGCAGTGGAACAGAATGGGATAGAATGTGATGCAGTGGAGTGGAGTGGAAAGGAGTGGAGTGGATTAGTGGGTATTGGAGTGGAATAGAATGGGATGGAATGGGATGGAGTGGAGTGGAGTTTAGTGGAGTGGAATGCAGTGCAATGGAACGGAAAGGAATGGAGTAGAAAGGACTGGAGTGGAGTTGAGTGGAGAGGAGTGGAGTTTAATGGAATGGAATAGAATGGAATGGAAAGGAATGGAATGGAATGGATTGGAGGTGAGTGGAACGGGATGGAATGTATGGAATGGAATGGAATGGAATGGAGGGGAGTGGAATGGAATGGAATGTATTGAATGGAATGAAATCGAATGGAATTGTTAAATGAAACATTAGCTGATATTGTGTCACTGCACTCCAGCCTGGGTGACAGAAGGATCCTGTGAAAGAAAGGAATGGAATGGAATGGAGTGGAATGTTATGGAATGGAGTTGAATGTTATGGAATGAAATGGAATGGAGAGGAGTGTAGTGGAGTGGATTGGAGTGGAGTGGAGTGGAATGGAGTGCAATGGAATGGGATGAAACGGAATGGAATGTACTTTAGTGGAGTTGAGTGGAGGGGAGTGGAATGGATTGAAATGGGAAGGGATGGAATGGAGTGGAGTGGAGTGGACTGGAGTGAAGTGGAGTAGAGTGGAGTGGAATGGAATTGAATGGAAAGGAATGGCATGCAGTGGATTGGAGTGTGGTGGAGTGGAATTAAATGGAATGGGAAGGAATGGAAAGGAAATGTGGAATGAAACGTGAGCTGATATTGTTCCACTGCAATCCAGCCTTGGTGACAGAGTGAGATCCGGTCGAAAGAAAGGAATACAATGGAATTGAGAGGAATGAAATGGAATGGGAAAGAATGGAATGGAGTGGAGTGGAGAGAAGTGGAGTGGAATGGGATGGGACTGGATTGAATGCAATGGAGTGGACTGGATTGGAATGGAGTGGAGATTAATGGAGTGGAGTGGAATGGAATGGTCTGGAACGGTGTGGAATGGAATGAAATGGAAAGGATTGCAGTGGAATGGAATGGTGAAATTAATGTGAGCTGAGATTTTGCCACTGCAGTGCAGTCTGGGTGATGGAGTGAGGAAAGTTGAAAACAAGGAATGGAATGGAAGGTAGTCGAATGTACTGGAAGGGAATGGAATGGAATGGAGTTTAATGGATTAGAATGGAAAGGAATGGGATGGAGAGAATTGGATTGGAGTGGAGTGGATTGGAATGGAGTGGAATGCAATGGGATGTAATGGAATGGAATGGAGTGGAGTGGAGTGGAGTGGAATTGAGTGGAATCGAATGTGATTCAATGGGATGGAGTGAAGTGGAGTGGAGTGGAATGGAATGGAATGGAATGGAATGGAGTGACGTGGAATGGAATGAAATGTTATGGAATGGAACGGAATGGAAAGGTAAAATGAAATGTGTGCTGTGATTTTGCCACTGCACTACAGCTTGGGTGACAGAGTAAGAGACTGTCAAAAGGAAGGTATGGAATGGAATGAAATGGAGTGGAGTGGAGTGGAGAGGAACGGAATGGAATGGAAGAGATTGGAGTGTAGTGGAGTGGAGTGGAATGGAATGGAATGCATGGAATGGAGTGGAGTGAAGTAGAATGGAATTTAATGGTATGGAATGGAGTGGAGTGGAGTGGAGTGGAGTGGAGTGGATTGGAGTGGAATGGAGTGGAACGGAATGGGATGGAGTTAAATGGAATGGTGTGTATTGAAGTGGAGTGGAGTTGACGGGAATGGAATGGTGTGGTGAAATGAATTGTGAGCTGAGATTTTTGCACTGCACACCAACCTGGGTGACAGTGAGATCCTGTCAAAGAAAGGAGTGGAATGGAATGGAGTGGAGGGAATTGAATGGAATGGAGTGGAATGGAGTGGAGTGGAGTGGAATGTAGTGGAATAGAGTGCAGTGGGGTAGAAGGGAGTGGAATGGAATTTGATGTAATGGAATGGAATGGAGTGGAGTGGTGTGCAGTCGAGAGTAGTGTAACGGAGTGGAACGGAATTTGATGTAATGGAATAGAATGGAGTGGATTGGAGTGGACTCGAGTGGGGTGTAATGAAGTGGAATGGAATGAGATGGAATGAATTGGAGTGGAGTGGAGTCGCATGGGGTGAAATGGAAAGGAATAGAGTGAAGTGGAGTGCAGTGGAGTGGAGTGGAGATGAATAGAGTACAATGGAATGGGATGGAATGGAGGGGAGTGTAGTGTAGTGGAGAAAAGTGGAGTGGAATGGAATGTAATTTAGAGGTGTGGAGTGGAGTGGAGTGAAATGAAACGAAATGGAATGGAATGGTGAAATGAAATGTGAGCTGAGATTGTACAACTAAACTCCAGCCTGTGTGACAGAGCGTGATCCTGTTGAAAAAAAGGAATGCAATGCAATCGAAAGGAATGGAATAGAATGGAATTGAATGGATTGGAGTATAGTCGAGTGGAGTGGAGTGGATTCGAATGGAGTTGAATGGAGTGGAATGGAATGGGATGGGATGGAATGGAGGGGATTGGAGTGGAGTGGAGAGGAGTGGAATGGAGTGGAATGGAATGGAATGGAGTGGAATGGATGAAGTGGAGTGGAGCAGAGTGGAGTGGAATGGAATGGAACGGAGTGGAGTGGAGTGGGGTGCAGTGGAGTGGAATGGAATGGGATGGAATGGAATGGAGTGGAATGGAGTGGAGTGTAGTGGAATGGAGTGGAAAGGAAAGAAATGGTATGGAATTGAAGGGAATGGAATGGAGAAATGAAATGTCAGCAGAGATTGTGCCACTGCTCAACAGCCTGTGTGACAGAGTTAGATGCTCTCAAAAGAAAGAGGTGGAATGGAATGAAATGGAATGGAATGGAATGGAAAGAAGTGGAGAGGAGTGGAATGGAGTGGAGTGGGATGGAAAGGAATGGAATGAAGCGGAGTGGAGTGGAGTTGAGGGGAATGGAGTGGAATGCAATGGGATAGAATGAGATGTAGTGGAGTGGAATGGAGAGTGAAATGGACTGGAATGTAGTGGAATGGAAAGGCATGGAGTGGAGTGGAGCGGAGTGGAATGGAATGGAATGGAATGGAATGGAATGGAATGGAATGGAATGGAATGGAATGGATTCCAATGGTGAAATGAAACGTGAGCTGACCTTGTGCAGTGGAGGGGTATGGCAAGAATGGAAAGGGTTGGAATGCAGTGGAACGGAGTTGAGTGGAGTGGAGTGGAATCTAGTGGAATGCAATGGGATCGAGTGGAGAGGATTGCAGTGGAGTGGAGTGGAATAGAATGGAATAGAATGGCGTAGAGTGGAGTGGTGTGTAAGGGAGTATAATGCAATGGAATGGAGTAGAGTGGAGTGTAATGGAACGGAATCGAATGAAATGGAATGGAATAGTGAAATGAAATGTCAGCTGAAATTGCGCCACTGCAGTCCAGCCTGGGAGAAACAGTGAGATCCTGTCAAAAGAAAGGAATGGAAAGCAATGGAATTGAATGTAATGGGATGCAAAGGAATGGAGGAGAATGGAGTGGAGTGGAGTGGAGTGGAGTCCAGTGGAATGGAATGGAATTGAATGGAATGGAGTGCAGTGAAGTGGAGTGGAGTGGAATGGAGTGGAATGGAATGGATGCAATGAAATTGAATGCAGTGCAGTGGAGTGGAATGCAGTGGATTAGAATGTAATGGAATGGGACGAGTGGAAGGGAGTGAAGTGGAATGGAGTGAAATGTAGTGGAATGGAATGGAAAGGAAGGGAATGGAATGGAATACAATGGAATGGAATGGAATGAAATGCAATGGAATGGAATGGTTAAATGAAAGTTGAGCTGAGATTGTGCCAATGCACTCTAGCGTGGGTCAGAGAGTGAGATCCTCTCAAAAACAAGGAATATAGTGGAATGCAGTTGAATAGAATGGAATGGGAGGCAATGGAGTGGAGTGGAGTGCAGTCAAGTGGGGTGGAGTGGAATGGGATTGGATGGAATGGAACAGAATGGAGTGGAGTGGAGTCGAGTGGAGTGGAATGGAGTGGAACGGAATGCGATCGAATGGGATGGAGTGGAGTGTAGTGGAGAGGACAAGAGTGGAGTGCAGTGGAGTGGATTGTAGTGGAATGGAATGGGATGGAATGGGATGGAGTGGAGTGGAGCGGAGCAGAGCAGAGTGGAGTGGAATGGATTAGAATATTATGGAATGGAATGGAATGCAATGGTGAAATGAAACTGAGCTGATATTGTGCCACTGCTCTCCAGCCTCGGTTGCAGAGTAAGATCCTGTCGAAATAAAGGAATGGAATGGAAAGAAGTGGAATGGTAAGGAATGGAATGGAATGGAGACGAGTGGAGTGGAGTAGAGTGCAGTGGAATGGAGTGCAATGGAATGTACTGGAATAGACTTGAGTGTAGAGGAGTGGAGTGGAATGCAGAGGAATGGAATGGAATGGAACAGAATGTAATGGAATGGAGTGGAGTGGAATGGAAAGGAGTGCAGTGGAATTAAATGGAATGGAATGGAATACAATGGAATGGAATGGATTGGAATGGAATGGTGTAATGAAACATGAGCTGATATTGTGCCACTGCACTACAGCCTGGGTGACAGAGTGAGATCCTGTCGAAAGAAAGGAATGGAATGGAATGTAGGGGCATGGAATGAAATGGAATAGAATGGAGTGGAGTGGAGTGCAGCAGAGTGGAGTGGAGTGGAAGGAGGGGGTTGCTATGGAAAGGAATGGATTGGAGTGAATAGGAGTGGGATGGAGTGGAGTGGAGTGGAATGGGATGGGACACAATGGAGTGGAGTGGGGTGAAGTTTAGTGGAGTGGACTGGAATGGAATGGAATGGAATGGAAGGGAATGGAGTGTGGAGGAATGGAATGGTGAAATGAAATGTGAGCTGAGATTGTGCCACTGCAGTGAAGACTGGATGATGGAGTGAGATCCTGTCGAAAGCAAGGAATGGAATGCAAAGTAGTGCAACGGATTCGAATGGAATGGAATGGAGTGGAGAGTTTTGGAGAGGAGTGGAATGGAGTGGAATTGAACAGGAAGGAAAAGAATGGAATAGAATGGAGTGGAGTGGAGTGGAGTGGAATGGAATGGAGTGGAATCGAATGGGATTCAATGGAATGCAGCGGAGTGGAGGGCAGTGGAATGGAATGGAATGGAAGGGAATAGAATGGAGTGCAGTAGAATAGAATGGAATGTTATGGAGAGGTATGGAATGTTATGGAATGGAATGGAAAGCAATGGAACGGAATGGAATGGAGTGGTGAAGTGAAATGTGTACTATGATTTTGGCATTGCACTGCAGTCTGGGTGAAAGAGTAAGATCCTGTTAAAACAAAGGAATGGAATGGAATGGAGTGGAATGGAACGGAATGTAATGTAGTGGAGTGGAGTGGCATGCAGTGGAGAGGAGTAGAGTGAAGTGGAGTGGAATGGAGTGCAATGGAATGGGATGGAGAGGAATAGAATGGAGAGGACTGGAAACGGGTGGAGTGGAGTAGAGTGGAGTGCAATAGAGTGGAATGGAATGGAATGCCATGGAGTGGAGTGGAGTGGAGAGGAGTGCAGTGGAGTTGAGTGGAATGGAATGAAATGGAATGGAATTTAATGGAATGGAATGGAAGCGAAAGGAATGGAACAGAATGCATTGGAATAGAATGGTTAAATCAAATGTGAGCTGAGATTGTGCCACTGCACGCCAGCCCGGGTGACAGAGTGAGATCTTGTCGAAGGACAGGAATGGAATGCAATGTGGTGGAATGGACTGGAATAGAATTAAATGGAGTGGAGTGGAGTTGTATGGAGTGGAATGCAGTGGAGTGGAATGGAGTTGAAAGGAATGGGATGTAATAGAATGGAACGGAGTGGAGACGAGTGAAGTGGATCAGAGAGGAGTGGAGTGGAATGAATAGAGTGGAAAGGAATGGGATGAAATGGAGGGGATTGGAGTAGAGGGCAGGGGAGTGGAATGGAATGGAATGTAGTAGATTGGAGTGGAGTAGGAGTGGAGTGAAGTAAAATGGAATGGAATCGAATGGAATGGAATAGAATGGAATGGAATGAAATGCAATGGAATGGAATGGAATGGAATGGAATGCAATGGAATGGAATGGAATGGAATGCAATGGAATGGAATGGAATGGAATGGAATGCAGTGGAATGGAATGGAATGGAATGGAATGGAATGGAATGGAATGGAATGGAATGCAATGGAATGGAATGGAATGGAATGGAATAGAATGGAATGGAGTGGAATAGAGTGCAGTGGATTTAGTGGAATGAAGTGGAATGGAAATGCATGGAATGGAATGGATAGGAGCAGACTGGAGTGGATTGGAGAGGAACGGAATTGTATGGAATGGAATGGAGTGGAGTGGAGTGGAGTGGAATGGAAAGGAATGGAATGGAATGGAAAGGTGAAACGAAATGTGAGTTGAGATTGTGCCACTGCAATCCAACCTGTGTGACAAAGTAAGACCCTGTCGAGAGAAAAGTATAGAATGGAATGGAGTCGAATGGAATGGAATGGAATGGAATGGAATGGAATGGAAAGGAATGGAATGGAATGGAGTGGAGTGGAGTGGATTGGAGTGGAGTGGAGGGAAGTGGAGTGGAATGGACTGGAATGAAATGGAATGGAGTGGAGTGGAGAGGAGTGGAGTGGAGAGGACTGGAGTGAAATGAAATGAGATGGATTTCTATGGAGTGGAGTGGAGTGGAGTGGAGTGGAATGCAACGGAATGGAGTGGAATGGACTGGAATGGAATGGAAAGGAATGGAATGGAATGGAATGGAATGGAATGGAATGGAATGGAATAGTGAAATGAAATGTGAGTTAAGATTGTGCCACTGCACTCCAGCCTTTGTGACAGAGTGAGTCCCTGTCGAAAGAGAGGTATGGAATAGAATGGAGTCGAATGAAATGGAATGGAATGGAACAGAGTGGAGTGGAGTGGAGTGCATTGGAGTGGAATGGAGTGGAATGGAGTGGAATGAAATGGGATGTAATGGAATGGAATGGAGTGGAGTGGAGTAGAGTAGAGTGGACTGTAGTGGAGTGGCATGGAATGAAATGGAATGTGATGGATTTCAATTTAGTGGAGTGGAGTGAAGTGGATTGGATTGGAATGGAATGGAATGGAAGGGAATGGAATTGTGAAATGACATGTATGGTGAGATTGTGCCACTGCACTCCAACCTCGGTGACAGAGTGATATCCTGTCGATAGAAAGGAATGGAATATAATGGAGTGGAATGGAATGGAATGGAGTGAAGTGGAGTGGATTGGAGTGGAATGGAGTGGAATGTAATGTGATGGAGTGGAATGAAATGGAGGGGACTGGAATGGAGAGGAGTGGAGTGGAATGGAGTGGACTGGAGAGGAGTGAAATGGAATGGAATATAATGGAATGCAATGGAATGAAATGGAATGTTGAAATGAAATGTGAGATGATATTGTGCCAAAGCACTCCAGCCTGGGTGACTAAGTGAGAACCTGTCGAAAGAAAAGAATTTAATGCAATGGAGTGTATTGGAGTGGAATGGAATGGAATGGGGTGGAGTGGAGTGGAGTGGAATGGAGTGGAATGGAGTGGAGTGCAATGTAATGTGATGGAATGGAGAGGAGTGCAGTGGAGTGGAGTGGAATAGAATGGAATTTAGTGGAGTAGAGTGGAGTGGAGTGGATTGTAATGGAATAGAATGAAATGAAATGGAATGGAATGCTGAAATAAAATGTGAGCTGAGATTGTGCTACTGCATTCCAGCCTGGATGACAGAGTGAGATCCTTTTGAAAGAAAGTAATGGAGTGGAATGGAAAAAAATGGAATTGAAAGGAGTAGAGGGTAGTCGAGTGGAGTGGCATGGAGTCAAGTGGAGTGGAATGGAGAGAAATGAAGTGGGATGGAATGGAATGGAGTGGAATGGAGAGGAGCGGAATGGATAGGAATGTAACGGAATGGAGTGGAGTGGAGTGAAGTGGAGTGGAATGGAAAGGAAAATATTGGAATGGAATGGAATGAAATGGAATGGAATGGAGGAATCAAATGTAAGCCGAGATTGTGCGACTGCACTCCAGCCTGTGTGACAGATTGAGATGCTGTCGAAATAAAGGAGTGGAATGGAATGGAATGGAATAGAATGGAATGGAGTGGAGATGTGGAGTGGAGTGGAGTGGAGAGAAGTGGAATGGAGTGGAATGTGATGGGAAAGAATGGAAACTAATGAAGCAGAGTGGAGCGAAGTGGAGTGGAATGCAGTGGAATGCAATGGGATTGAATTAAATGGAGTGGAGTGAAGTGGATTGGAATGGAGTGGAAGGAAATGGAATGGAATGGAATGACGTGGAGTGGAGAGGAGAGGAGTGGAGTGGAATTAAGAGAAATGGAATGGAATGGAATGGAATGGAATGCATCGTGAAATGAAATGTGAGCTGAGATTGTGCTCCTGCCTCCATCCTTGGTGACAGAGTGACATCCTCTCGAAGGAAAGAAATGGAATAGAATGAAGTGGAATGGAAAGGAATGCAGTGCAAGGGAGTGGAAAGGAGTGGAGTGGAGTGGAGAGGAATTTGATGGAGTTGAATTGAATGGAGTGGAGTGGAGTGGACCACAGTGCCATGGAGTGCAATGTAAGGGGATGGAATAGAATAGAGTGTAGTGGTGTGGACTGGAGTTGAATGTACTGGAATGGAATGAGATGGAATGGAACGGAGTGGAGTGGAGTGGAATGGAAGGGAATGGAAGGGAATGGAATGGAATGGAATGGAATTGAATGGAATGGAATGGAAAGGAATGGAATGGAAAGGTGGAATGAAATGTGACCTGAGATTGTGCCATTGCACTCCACCATGGGTGACAGAGTGAGATGCTGTCGAAAGATAGGAATCAAATGGAATGGATTGGAATGGAAAAGAATGGAATAGAATGGACTGGATTGGACTCGAGTGGAGTGGAGTGGACTGGAATGGAATGGAATGGAATGGAATGGAATGGAATGAATTGGACTGGAGTGCAGTGGAGTGGAGGTGAGTGGATTGTAATGGAGAGTAATGGAATGAAAAGGAAAGGAATGGAATGGAGTGGAGTGCACTGGAATGGGATTGGATGGAATGGATTGGAGTGGAATACAGTGGAGTGGAATGGAGTGGAGTGGAGTGGAATGGAATGGAGTGGAATGGAATGGAAAGGAATGGAAGGGAATGGAACTGTATGCATGGAATGGAATGCTGAAATGAAATATGAGCTGAGATTGTGCCACTGCAGTGCAGCGGAAACCAAACAATGGAATGATATGAATTGGGATGGATTTAAATGAAATGGAGTGGAGAGGAGTCGAGTAGAATGGAGTGGAATCCAATGGGATTCAATGGGATGGAGTGGAGTGGAGTGGAATGGAATGGAATAGAATGGAATGGAATGGAATAGAGTGGAGTGGAATGTAATAGAATGTTATGGAATGGAATGGTGAAATGAAATGTGTGCTGAGATTTTGCCAGCGACAGAGTAAGATTCTCTCCAAAGAAAGGAATGGATAGGAATGAAGTGGAATGGAGTGGAATGGAATGGAGTAGAGTGGAGTGGAGTGCAGTGGAGTGGAATAAAGTGGAGTGGAGTGGAGTGGAATTGAATGCAATGGAATGGAATGGAATGGAATGGAATGGAATGGAATGGAATATTGAAAAGAAGTGTAATCTGAGATTGTGGTACTGCAGTGGAATACAGTGGAGTGGAGTGGAGCATACTGGAGTGGAGTGGAATGGAGTGGAATGGAATGTAATGGGGAAATAAAATATGAGCTGAGATTGTACCACTGAACTCCATCCTGGGTCACAGTTTGAGATTCTGTTGAAAGAAAGCAATGGAATGGAATGGCGTGGAATGGAAAGGAATGGAGTGTATTTGAATGGAGTGGAGCGGAGTGTAGTGGAGTGTGGTGGAATGGAATGGGGTGGAATGGAATGGGATGGAATGGAATAGAGTGGAGTGGATTGGAATGGAGTGGGATGGAGTGGAGTGGAGTGGAATAGAATGGAATGGAATGGAATGGAATGGTGAAATGAAAAGTGACATTGTGTCACTGCAGTCCAGCCTGGGTGACACAGTGAGAACATGTCGAAAGAAAACAATGAAATGAAAGAGTGGAATGGAATGGAATGGAAATGAGTGGAGTGGAGTGGAGTGGGGTGGAGTAGACTGAAGTAGAATCGAGTGGAATAAAATGGGATGGAGTGGAATTGAGTGGAGTGAAGTGGAGTGGAGTGGAATTGAGTGTAATGGAACGGAGTAGAGACGAGTGGAGTGGAATGGCATTGAATGGTATGGAGTGGAATGGAATGGAATTGTGAAAAGAAATGTGCCCTGAAGTTGTTCCACTTCACTCCAGCCTGGGTGAAAGACTGAGATCCTGTCGAAAGAAAGGAATGGTTTGAAATGTAGTGGAATGGAATGGAATGGAGTGGAGTGGAGTGGAATGGAATGGAAAGGAGTGGAGCGGAGTGGAGTGCAGTGGAGACGAATGGAGTAGAATGTAATGTAATATAATGGAACGGAATGGAATGGAGTGGAGTGGAGTAGAGGGGAGTGGAATGGGATGGGATGGAATGGAATGAAATGGAATGAAATGCAGTTGAAGGGAATGGAATGGAATGCAATAGAATGGAATGGTGAAATGAAAAGAGAGCTGATATTGTGCCACTGCAGTCTAGACTGGGTGACAGAGAGAGATCCTGTTGAAAGAAAGGAATGGAATGGATTGGAGTTGAATGGAATGGTTGAATGGAATAGAATGGAATGCAAATGAGATGAGTGGAGAGGAGTGGAAACAAATGGAATGGAATGCAGATGAGATGAGTGGAGTGGAGTGGAAAGAAATGGAATGGAATTGTATGGGATGGAATGGGATGGAGTGGAGTAGAATGGAGTGAAGTGTACTGGAATGAAGCGGAAGGTAATGGAATGCAATTAAATGGAATGAAGTGGTGTGGAGAGGAGTGGAGTGAAGTGCAGTGGACTGGAGTGGAATGGAATAGAACTGAATGAAGTGGAATGGAATGGAATGCAATGCAATGGAATGGTGAAATGAAATGTGAGCTGAGATTTTGCCACTGCACTTCAGCCTGGATGAAAGAGAGAGATCCCCTCGAAAGAGAGGAATGGAATGTAATGGACTGTAAGGGAATGGAATTGATTGGAATGGAATGGAATGGATTGGAGAGGAGTGAAGTGGAGTGGAGTGGAATGCAGTGGATTGGAGTGAAGTGGAATGGAATGGAATGTTGAAATGAAACGTAAGCTGAGATTGTGCCACTGAAGAAGAAGGGAGTGGAGTGGAGTGGAGGGCAGTGGAATGGAATGGAATGGGATGGAATGGAGTGGAAATGAATACAATGCAATGGAAATGAATGAAATTGAATGGAATGGAATGGTGAAGTAAAATTTGAGCTGATATTGTGCCACTGCACTTCTGCTTGGGTGACAGAGTGAGATGCTGTCGGAAGATAGGAATGGAATGGAAAGGAGTGGAATGGAAAAGAATGGAATTGAAAGGAGTGAACTGGAGTCGAGTGGAGTGGAGTGGGATGGAATGGAATGGAATGGAATAGAATGGATTGGAGTGGATTGCAGTGGAGGGGAGGGGAGTGGAGTGGAATGGAGTGTAATGGAATGGAAAGGAATGGAATGGAATGGAGTGGAGTGCAGTGGAATGGGACGGGATGGAATGGAATGAAGTGAAGTGTAGTGGAATGGAGTGGAGTTTAGTGGAGTGGAGTGGAATGGAATGGAATGCAATGAAAGGAAATTGAATGGAATGCAATGAAAAGAAGTGGAATTGAATGCAGTGGAATAGAATGGAGAAATGAAATGTGAGCTGAGATTGTGCCACTGCAGTGCAGCGTGGGTGATGGACTGAGATCCCGTCGAAAGCAAGGAATGGAATGAAATGGATTGGAATGGATTAGAGTGGAATTGAATGTAGTGGAGAGGATTGGAGTGGAGTGGAATGGAGAGGAATGGAATAGGATGGAATGGAATGGAGTGGAATCGAGCGGGGTGGAGTGGAGTGGAATGGAGTGGCATCCAATGGGATTCAATGGGATGGAGTGGAGTGGAATGGAAAGGAATGGAATGGAATGGAGTGGAATGTAATTCACTGGAATGTTATGGAATGGAATGGAAAGGAATGGAATGGTGAAATGAAAAGTGTGCTAAGATTTTTGCCACTGCACTACAGCCTGGGTGACAGAGTAAGGTCCTATCAAAAGAAATGAATGGAGTGGAAAGGAGTGGAATGGAATGGAGTGGAGTGGAGTGGAGTGCAGTGGAGTGGAATAAAGTGGAGTGGAGTGGAGTGGAATGGAATGCAGTGGAATTGAATGGAATAGCATGTTGAAATGAAGTGCGAGCTGAGATTGTGGCAGTGCAGTACAATAGAGTTGAGTGGAGGGGTGTGGAGAGGAGTACTGGGGTGCAGTGGAATGTAGTAGATTGGAATGTAATGGTGAAATAAAATATGACCTGACATTGTGCCACTGAACTCCAGCCTGGGTGACAGTTTGATAATCTGTTGAAAGAAAGCAATGGAATGGAATGGAGTGGAATGGAATGGAATGGAGTGGAATGGAATGGAATGGAGTGGAATGGAATGGAATGGAATGGAATGGAATGGACAAATGAAAAGGAAGATTGTGTCACTGCAGTCCAGCCTGGGTGACAGACTGAGTTCATGTCGAAAGAAAGTAATGGAATGCAATAGAGTGTAATGGAAAGGAGTGGAGTGGAGTGTGGTGGAGTAGAGTGGAGTGGAATGGAGTGGAGTAGAGTGGAGTGGAGTTGAGTGGAATGGAATGGAATGGAATTGTGAAATGAAATGTGAGCTGAGATTGTTCCAGTGCACTCCAGCCTGGGTGAAAGACTGAGATCCTGTAGAAAGAAAGCAATGGGACACAATGGAGTGGAATGGAATGGAATGGAGTGGAGTGGAGTGGAATGGAGTGGAGTGGAATGGAGCAGAATGAAATGGAATGGAATGGAATGGAATGGAGAGGAGTGGAGGGGAGTGAAATGGAATGGAATGGAATGAGATGGAATGGAATGGAATGCAATGCAATGCAATGCAATTGAAGGGAATGGAATGAATGCAATGGAATGGAATGTTGAAATGAAAAGTGAGCTGATATTGTGCCACTACACTCTAGTCTGGGTGACAGAGTGAGATCCTTTCAAAAGAAAGGAATGGAATGGAATGGAGTTAAATGGAACGGAATGGAATGCAAATGGATGAGTGGAGTGGAGTGGAAGAGAATGGAGTGGAATGGTATGGGATGGAATGAGATGGAGTGGAGTGGAGTGGCGTGGAGTGGAATGGATTGCAACTGAATGGAGTGGAATGGAATGGAATGCAATGGATTGGAATAGTGAAATGAAAATTCAGCTGCGATTTCGTCACTGCTGTCCAGCATGGATGACAGAGTAAGATACTCTCGAAAGAAACGCATGGAATGGAATGGACTGTAATGGAATGGAATGGATTGGAATGGAGTCGAATGGAGAGGAGTGGAGTGAAGTGGAGTGGAGTGGAGTGGAGTGGATTGATGTGAAGTGGAATGGAATGGAAAGGAAAGGAATGGTGAAATAAAATGTGAGATGAGATTGTGCCACTGCAGCGGAATGGAGTGGACTGGAGTGGAGTAGAGTGGAGTGGAAAGGAGTGGAATTGAAAGGGATAGAATGGGATAGAGTGCAGAGGAGTGCATTGGAATGGAAAGGAATTAAAACGAATGGAAAGAATGGAATGGATTGGAATTTATTTTAGTGCAGTGGAGTGGACTGGAGTGCAATGGAATACAAAGGAATGGAATGCACTGGAGTGGAGATGAGTGGAGATGAGTGCAGTAGAGTTGAGTGTAGTGGAATGCAGTGGAGTGGAGAGGATTGGAGTAGCATGGAATTGAATGGAATGGAATTGATGGAATGGATTGGAATGGAATGGTGAAATGAAATGTGAGCTGAGATTGTGCCATTGCACTCCAGCCTGGGTGACAGTGTGAGATCCTGTCGAAAGAAAGGAATGGAATGGAATAGAGAGGAAAGGAATGGAATGGAATGGAATGGAGTGGAGTGGAGTGCAGTGGGGTGGATTGGAGGGGAGTGAAATGGAATGG
Organism: Pongo pygmaeus; assembly: GCF_028885625.2. Lineage (NCBI taxonomy): Eukaryota > Metazoa > Chordata > Mammalia > Primates > Hominidae > Pongo > Pongo pygmaeus. The sequence goes on along the minus strand of NC_072388.2, from coordinate 3,233,019 downwards.
GATGGAATGGAATGAAATGGAAAGGAATACAATACAATGGAAAGGAGTGGAATTTAATGGAATGGTGAAATGAAATGTGAGCTGATATTTAGCCACTGCAATCTAGCCTGGGTGACAGAGTGAGATCCCATGGAAGTAAAGGAATGGAATGGAGTGGAATGGAATGGAATGGAATGGAAATGAGAGGAGTGGGGTGGCGTGGAGTGGATTGACGTGGAGAGGAGTTGAATGGAGTGGAGTGGAGTGGAGTGGAGTGGAGTGGAGTGATGCTGAATGGAGTGTAATTGAATGGGATATAATGGGAGGGAGAGGAGTGTAGTGTAGCCTAGTGTAGTGGAACGGAGAGCATAGGAATGGAATGCAATGGAATGGAATGAAGTGTTGTGGAGTGTAGTGGAGTGGAGTGGAAGGGAATGGAATGGAAAGGAGTGGAATGGAATAGAATGGAATAAAATGGAACGGAATGGATGGAATGGTGAAATAAAATGTGAGCTCAGATTGTGCCACTGAACTCCAGCCTGGGTGACAGACTGAGATCCTGTCAAAAGAAAGGAATGGGATGGAATGCAGAGAATGGAATGGAACAGATGGGAATGGAGTGGAGGGGAGTGGACAGGAGTGGAGTGGAGTGGAATGGAATTGCATGGAGTGCAATGGAATGGACTGCACTGTAGTAGAGTGGAGTGGAGTGGAGTGGATTGGAATGGATTGTAATGGAATGGAGTAGATTGGAGTGGAGTGGAGTGGAATGGAATAGAATGGTATGGAATGGACCAGAATGGAATGGAATGGAATCGAATCGAATCGAATGGAAATGTGAAATGAAATGTGAGCTGAGATTGTGCCACCGCACTGCAGCCTGGGTGACAGACTGAGATCCTGTTGAAAGAAAGGAATGGGATGGAACGGAGTGGAAAGGAATGGAATAGAATAGAGTGGAGTGGAGTGGACTGGACTGGAGTGGAGTAGAGTGGAGTGGAGTAGAGAAGAATGGAGTGGAATTGAAAGTAATGTAATGAAATGGAGAGGAGAGGAGTGGAGTGGAGGGAAGTTGAATGGAATGGAATTGAATGGAATGGAATGCAATGCAATGCAACACAATGCAATGGAAGGAAATGAAATGGAAAGCAAAGGAATAGAATGGTGAAAGGAAACCTGAGCTGATATTGTGCCACTGCACTCTAGCCTGGGTGACAGAGTGAGGTCCTTTCAAAAGAAAGGAATGGGATGCTATGGAGTTGAATGGAATGCAAATGAGATTAGTTGAGTGGAGTGGAGAAGTGTGGAGCAGAGCAGAGTTGAATGGAGTGGAGTGGAGTGCAGTGGAACGGAATGCAGTGGAATGGTATGGGATGGAGTGGAGTGGAGTGAAGTGTAGTGGAATGGAGCAGAACGGAATGCAATGCAATGGAATGGAATGAAGGGGTATGGAGTGGAGTGGAGTGGACAGGAGTGGAATGGAATGAAACGGAATGCAGTGGAATGGAATGGAAAGTTGAAATTAAATGTGAGTTAAGATTTTGCCACTGCACTACAGCCTGGATGACAGAATGAGATCCTCTCGTAAGAAAGAATGGAATGGAATGGACTGTAATGGAATGGAATGGATTGGAATGGAGTGGAATGCAGTGAAGAGGAGTCAAATGGAGAGGAGTGGAATGGAGTTGATTGGAGTGAAACGGAATGGAATGGAATGGATTTGTGAAATGAAATGTGGCCTGAGATTGTGCCACTGCAGAGGAATGGAGTGGAGTGGAGTGGAGTGGCATGGAGTGCAATGAAAAAGGGATGGAATAGGATAGAGTGTAGAAGAGTGCAGTGGAGTGGAATCGAGTTGAATGGAATGTAAAAATGGAATGGAATTGAATGTACTGGAGGGCAGTGGAGTGGAGTGTACAGCAATGGAATACAATTTAATGGAATGTAGTGGAGTGGAGTGCAGTGGAGTTGAGTGGAGTCGGATGGAATGGAATGGAGATGATTGGAGTGGCATTTAATGGAATCGAATAGAATTGAATAGAATGGATAGGAATGGAATGGTGAAATGAAATGTGAGATGAGATTCTGCCACTGCATTCCCACCTGGGTGACAGAGTGAGGTCCTGTCAAAAGGAAGGAATGGAATGAAAAGGAGTGGAATGGAATGGAATGGAAAAGAATGGATTGGAGTGCAGTAGAGTGGAGTGGAGTGGAGTTGTGTTGAGTGGTGTGAATTGGAGTGGAATTCAGTGGAATGCAATGGGAAGCAATGAAGTGCAATGGATTGGAGTGAAGTAGAATGGGGTGGAATGCAATGGGACGCAATGGAATGGAAGGGAGTGGATTGGAGTGGACTGGAGTGGAATTCAGTGGAATGGAAAGGGATGGAATGGGATCGAGTGGAGTGGAGTGGAGTGGAAAGGAGTGGAATGGAGCAGAGTGGAGTGGAATGGAATTTAATAGAGTGGAGTGCATTGGAGTGGAGTGCTATGGAGTGGAATGGAATGGCACGGGGTGGAAGGATATAGAGTGGACTGCAGTCGAGTGGAGTGGAGTGGAATGGAGTGGAATGGAGTGGAGTTCAGTGGAGTGGAGTGGAGTGGAATGGCATGGAATTTAATGGAATGGAATGGAATGGAATGGAGTGATGAAATGAAATGCGACCTGAGATTGTGACACTGCGCACAAGCCTTGGTAACACAGTGAGATCCCATCGGAAGAAAGGAATGGAATGGAATGCAGAGTACTGCAATGGAATGGAAAGGAATGCAGTGGTGTGGAGTGGAGTGGAGTGTAGTGGATTTGAGTGGAATGGAATGGAATGGAATGGGAAATAATGGAATGCAATGGAGTGGAGTTTAGTGGAGTGGAGTGGAGTGGAATTGATTGGAATGGAATGGGATGGAATAGAGTGGAGTTCATTGGATGGAATTGAGTGGAATGGAATGAAATGCACTGGAGTGGGGTGGACTGGAGGGGAGTGGATTGCAGTGGAACGGAATGCAATGGAATGGAATGCAATTGAATGGTGAAATGAAATGAGAACTGAGATTGTGCCACTCCACACCAGCATTTGTGACAGAGTGAGATCCTGTCGAAAGAAAGGAATGGAGACGAATACAGTGGAATGGAATGGAATGGAAGGGAATGGAATGGAATGGAATGGAATGGAAGGGAAAGGAATGGAATGGAATGGAATGGAATGGAATGGAATGGAAGGGGAAGGAATGGAATGGAATGGAAGGGAATGGAATGGAATGCAATGGAATGGAAGGGAATGCAATGGAATGCAATGGAATGCAATGGAATGGAAGGGAATGGAATGGAATGGACTGTAATGGAATGTAGGGGAATGGAGTTCAGTGGAGTGGAGTGGAATGGAGTGGAGTGGAATAGAGTGGAATGGAATGGGATGGAATGGAATGGAATGGAAGGAAATGGAGTGGAGTGGAGTGGAACAGAGTGGAACGAAATGGGTTGGAGTGGAATGGAAAGGAATAGTGAAGAGTACAGTGGAGTGGAGTGGAATGGAGTGGAATGGAATGGCTTGGAATGGAGGGGAGTGGAGTGGATAGAATGGAGTGGAATGGAATGGAATGGAGTTGAGTGGAGTGGAGTAGAGTGCAGTGGAGTGGAATGGAATGGAATGGTGAAATGCTCTTGAAAGAAAGGAATGGAACGTTAAAGAATGGAATGCAATGGAATGGAGTGGAGAGCAGAGGAGTGCAGTGGAGTGGAGTGGAATAGACTGGAGTGGAGTGGACAGGAGTGGAATGGAGTTGAATGTGATGGGATGGAATGGAATGGAGTGTAGTGGAGTGGAGTGGGGTGGAATAGAATGTAATTTAATGGAATAGAATGCGGTGGAGTGGAGTGGAGGGAAGTGGAGTGGACTGGAATGGACTGGAATGGACTGAAATGCAATGGAATGGAATGGCATGGAGTGGAGTTTAGTGCAGTGGATTGGACAGGAATTACGTGGAATGAAATGGAATGGAGTGTCATGGAAGGCAATGGAATTGTGAAACGAAATGTGACATGAGATTGTGACACTGCACTCCAGCATGTGTGACAGAGTTAGATGCTGTCGAAGGAAAGGAATGGAAAGGAATGTAGTGGAATGGAATGGATTGGAATGGAGAGGAGTGGAGTGGCGTGGAGTAGAATGGAATGGGATGGAGTGGAGAGGAATGGAGTGCAGTGGAGTGTAATGGAGTGTAATGGAGTGTAATGGAATGGGAATGAATGGAATGGAATGGAGTGGAGTGGAGTGGAGTGGGGTAGTGTGGAGTGGAATGTATTGGAATGGAATGGGATTGAATGGAATGGAGTGGAGTGAGTGGACTGGAATGGAGAGGAGTGGTAAGGAGTGGAGTGGAATGGAGTGGAGTGGAGTGGAGTAGAATGGAAAGGAAGAGAATGAAATGGAATTGAATGCAATGGAATGCAATGGAATGCAATGGAATGGAATGGAATGGAGTGCAGTGGAATGGAATGGTGAAATGAAATGTGAGCTGAGATTGTGCCACTGCACTCCATCCTTATTGAGAGAGTGAGATCCTGTCAGAAGAAAGGAATGGAATGGAATAGAATGGAATGGGATGGAATAGAATGGAATGGAGTGGAGCGGAGTGCAGTGGTGTGGCGTGGAGTGGAGTGGAGTGGAACGTAGTGGAAAGGAATGGGATGAAACGGAAGGGAGTGGAGTGGTGTGGAATGTAATGGAATTGAATGGAATGCAACGGAATGCAATGAAATGTGGGCTGTGATTGTGCCACTGCACTCCAGCCTGGGTGACCAAGGGAGATCCTATGGAAATAAAGGAATGGAATGGCTTGGAGTGGACTGGAGTGGAGTGGAGTTTAGTGGAGTGGAAGGGAATGGAGTGGAATGGAATGGGATGGAGTGGAATGGAATGAAGAGGAGTGCAGTAGAGTGGAGTGCAATAGAATGGAATCGAATGGAATGGAATGGAGTGGAGAGAAGTGGAGTGGCGTAAAGTGGAATGGATTGGAATGGAATGGAGTGGAGTGGAGTGGAATGGAATGCAATGGAATGGAATTGAAAGGGATGGCAAAGAATGGAATGGAATGGATTGGAGTGAAGTGAAGTGGAGTGGAGTGGAATGGAGTGGAATGGAATGGAATTCAGTGGAGTGGAGGGAAGTGGAATGGAGTGGAATGGATTGGAGTGGAGTGGAGTGGAATGGAGTGGAATGCAATGGGATTGAATGGAATGGAGTGGAGTGGAGTGGAGTGCAGTGGAACGCAGTGGAATGGAAAGGGATGGTATGGGATCAAGAGGATTGGAGTGCAGTTGAGTGGAGTAGAATGGAGTGGAAAGCAATGGAATGGAAGGGATTGGAGTGGAGTGGAGTGGAATGGAATTTAATCGAGTGGAGTGGATTGGGTTGTGTGAAATTGAGTGGAATGCAATGAGATGGAGTGGAACAAAGTGGAGTGGACTGCAGTCGAGTGGAGTGGAGTGTAATGGAGTGGAAAGTAATGGAGTTTATCGGAGTGGAGTGGAATGGAATGGAATTTAATGGAATGGATTGGAATGGAATGGAATGGTGAAATGAAATGTGAGCTGAGATAGTGCCACTTCACTCAAGCCTGGGTGACACAGTGAGATCTCATCAAAATAAAGGATTGGAATGCAATGGAGTGTATTGGATTGGAAAGGAATGGAATGGAGTGGAGTGGAGTTCAGTGTAGTGGAGTGGAGTTGAGTGGAATGGAGTGGAATATAATAGGATGTAATGGAATGGAATGCAATGGAGTTTAGTGAAGTGGATTGGAGTGGAATTTATTGGAATGGAATGGGATGGAATAGAGTGGAGTGGAGTTGAGGGAGTGGAGTGGAATGGAGTGGTGTGGAGAGGAATGGGGTGGAATGGAGTGGTGTGGAGAGGAATGGGGTGGAATGGGATGGGATGGAAGGGAATGGAATGAAGGGGAGGTTAGTGGAGTAGAGTGGAGTGGAGAGGAGTGGAATGGAATGGAGTGGAATGGAATGGAAGGGAGTGGAGTGGATTACAGTGCAATGGAGTGGAACGAACTGGGTTGAAGTAGTATGGAAAGGATTAGTGTGGAGTGGAGTGGGGAGGAGAGTGGAATGGAATGGAGTGGAATGGAGTGGAATGGAGTGGAACAGAATGGAATGGAACGGATTTGAGTGCAGTAGAGTGCAGTGGAGTGGAATAGAATAGAATGGAATAGAACGGTGAAATGCTGTCAAAAGAAAGGAATGGAATGTAAGGGAATGGAATGGTGAAATGAAATGTGAGCTCAGATTGTACCACTGCACTCCAGCCTGGGTGACCGAGTGAGATCCTGTCGAAAGAAAGGAATGGAATGGAATGGATTGGAATGGAACGGAATGGAAAGCAGTGGAATGGAGGGGAGTGGACTGGATTGGAGTGGAGTGGAGTGGAATGGAACGGCATGGAGTGCAATGGAATGGAGTGCAATAGAGTAGAGTGGAGTGGAGTGGAATGGAGTGGAATGAAGTGTATTGGGATTTGATGGAATGGAATTGAGTGGAATGGAGTGGCATGCAGTTATATGGAAAGGAATGGAATGGAATGTTGAAATGAAATGTGAGCTGAGATTGTGCCACTACATTCCAGCCTGCATGACAGAGTGAGATCTCGTCGAAAGAAAGGAATGGAATGGAATGGAGTGGAATCGAATGGAATGGAATGGAATGGAATTCAGTGGAGTGGAGTGGAATGGAATGGAATGGAATGGAAGGAAAGGGAATGGAATGCAGTGTAAATGAATGATGAAGTGAAATATGAGCTGAGATTGTGCCACTGCAGTGCCACCTAGGTGATGGAGTGACATCCCGTGGAAAGCAAGGAATGGAATGCTATGAAGTGGAATGCATTGGAATGGAATGTAATGGAGTGGAATGGAATGGGGTGGAATGGAGAGGAGTGAGGTGGAGTGGAATGGAATGGAGTGGAATGGAATGGAATGGGATGGAATGGATATGAAAGGAGTGGAGAGGAGTGCAGTGGAGTGTAGTGGAATGGAATGAAAAGGAATGGAATGGAATAGAAAGGAATGGAAAGAAATGGAATGGAATGCAATGGAATGGAATGGTTTCATGGAATGTGAGCTGAGATTGTGGCACTGCACTCCAGCATGAGTGAGAGAGTGAGGTCCTTTTGAAAGAAAGAATGGAATGCAATGGGGTGGAATGGAATTGAATGAAATGGAATGGAGTGGAGTGCAATTGAGTGGAGTGGAATGGAGTGGATTGGAATGGAGTTGAACAGAATGGGATGTAATAGAACGGAATGTAGTGGGGAGGAGAGGAGTGGAGTGGAGTGGAATGCAGTGATGTGGAATGGGATGGATTTCAATGGAGAAGACTGGACTGGAGTGCAGTGGAGTGGAATGGAGTGGAATGGAATGGGATGGAGTGGAATGGAATGGGATGGAGTGGAATGGAATTAAGTGTAGTGGTTTGGAGTGGAGAGGAATGGAATGGAATGGAATGGAGTGGAATGGAGTGGAATGGAATGGAATGGAATGGAATGGAGTGGAATGGAGTGGAATGGAATGGAATGGAATGGAATGGAACGGAATGGAATGGAGTGGAATGACATGGAAAGTTGCAGATTGGAATGGGATGGATTGGAATTGAATGGAACGGTGAAATGAAACGTGAGCTGATATTATGCCACTGCACTCTCGTGTGAGTTACGGATTGTTTTCCTGACGAAAGAAAGGAATGGAATGGAATGGAGTGGAACGCAATGGATTGGAATGGAGTGCCGTGGAGTGGAGTGGAGTGGAATGGATTGGAATGGAGTGGAGTGGAGTGGAATGGAATGGGATGGGGTGGAATTGAATGTAGTGGAACTGAGTGGAATGAAATGGAGTGGAATGGAGTGGAGTGAAATGTGATGGAATGGAATAGAGTGGAATGAATGGAATGGAATGGAATGGAGTGGAGTCGAGTGGAGTGTAGTATAATGGAATGTAACGTGATGGAATACAATGGAATGGAGTTGAGTTGAGTGGAGTGGAGTACAATGGAGTGAAGTGGAATGGGATGGAATGGGATGTAGTGGAATGGGGTGCAGTGGACTGGACAGGAGTGGAATGGAGTGGAATGGAATGGAATGGAATGGAATGAAGTGGAATGAAATGGAGTTGAGTGGAGTCGAATGGAAAGGAAAGGAATGGAAAGGAATGGAATAGAATGCAATGGAGAGAAGTGGAGTGGAATGGAATAGGATGGAGTGGAGAGGAATGGAGTGCAGTGGAGTGTAATGGAGTGTAATAGAAGGGGAATGAATGGAATGGAATGGAATGAGTGGAGTGGAGTGGTGTGGTGTGGAGTGGAATGTGTTGGAATAGAATGGGTTTGAATGGAATGGAGTGGAGTCGGGTGGAATACAATGGCGAGGAGTGGTAAGGAGTGGAGTGGAGTGGAATGGAGTGGAGTGGAGTGGAGTAGAATGGAAAGGAAGATAATGAAATGGAATTGAATGGAATGGAATGGAGTGCAGTGGAATGGAATGGTGAAATGAAATGTGAGCTGAGATTGTGGCACTGCACTACATCTTTGGTGAGAGAGCGAGATCCTGTCAAAGGAAAGGAATGGAACGTAATGGAATTGAATGGGAAGGAATGGAATGGAATGGAATGGAGAGGAGTGGAGTGGAGTGCTTAGGTGTCGAGTGGAGTGGATTGGAGTGGAATGTAGTGGAAGGGAATGGATGTAATGGAAAGGAGTGGAATGGAGTGGAATGGAATGGAATGGAATGGAATGCAATGGAATGCAAAGAAATGAGGGCAGAGATTGTGCCACTGCACTACAGCTTCGGTGACAGAGTGAGATCCTACCGAAATAAAGGAATGGAACGTCATGGAGTGGTGTGAAGTGGAGTTTAGTAGAGTGGAGGGGAATGGAGTGGAATGGAATGGGATGGAGTGGAATGGCACGAAGAGGAGTGGAGTAGAGTAGAGTGGAATGGAATGGAATGGAATGGAATGCAATGGAATGGAATGGAGTGGAGAGAAGTGGAGTGGCATGGAGTGGAACGGATTGGAATGGAATGGAGTGGAGTGGAGTGGAATGGAATGCAACGGAATGAAATGGAATGGCATGGCAAGGAATGGAATGGAATGGTTTGGAGTGGAGTAAAGTGGAGTGGAGTGGAGTGGGCTGGAGCGGAATGGAGTAGAATGGAATGGAATTGAGTAGAGTGGAGTGGAGTGGCATGGAGTGGAATGGATTGGAGTGGAGTGGAGTGGAATGGAGTGGAATGCAATGGGATTGAATGGAATGGAGTGGAGTGGAGTGGACGGCAGTGGAATGCAGTGGAATGGAAAGGGATGGAATAGGATCGAGTGGACTGGAGTGCAGTTGAGTGGAGTAGAATGGAGTGAAAAGCAATGTAATGGAATGGATTGGAGTGGAGTGGAGTGGAATGTAATTTAATCGAGTGGAGTGGATTGGTGTTGAGTGGAATGGAGTGGAACAGAATGGGATGGAGTGGAATAAAGTGGAGTGGAATGCAGTCGAGTGGAGTGGAGTGTAATGGAGTGGAAAGGAGTGGAGTTTAGCGGATTGGAGTGGAATGGAATGGAATTTAATGGAATGGATTGCAATGGAATAGAATGGTGAAATGAGATGTGAGCTGAGATAGTGTCACTGCCCTCAAGCCTGGGTGACACAGAGAGATTCCATAGAAAGAAAGGATTGGAATGGAATGGAGTGTATTGGAATGGAAAGGAATGGAATGGAGTGGAGTGGAGTTCAGTGTACTGGAGTGAAGTTGAGTAGAATGGAGTGGAATATAATAGGATGTAATGGAATGGAATGCAATGGAATTTAGTGAAGTGGATTGGAGTGGAATTTATTGGAATGGAATGAGACGGAATAGAGTGGAGTGGAATGGAATGGACTGCAGTGGAGTGGATTGGAATGGAGTGGAGCACAGTGGAATGGAATGGAACGGAATGGAATGGAATGGACTGGTGAAATGAAATGGCAGCTGAGATTGTGCCACATCATTCCAACTTTTGTGACAGAGTGAGATCCTGTCGAAAGAATGGAAAGGAATGGAATGCAGTGGACTGGAATGGAATGGATGGAAGGGAAGGGAATGGAATGGAAAGGAGTGGAGAGGAGTGGAGTGGAGTGGAGTGGAGGGGTGTGGAGTGGAGTGGAATGGAGTGGAATGGAATGGGATGGAACGGAATGGAATGAATGGGAGGTTAGTGGAGTAGAGTGGAGTGGAGTGGAATGGAATGGAGTGGAATGGAATGGAGTGCAATGGAATGGGATGAAATGGAATGGAAGGGGATGGAATGGAATGGAATGGAATGGAATGGAATGGAATAGAATGGAATGGAAGGGAGTGGAGTGGATTAGAGTGGAATGGAGTAGAACGAATTGGTTGCAGTGGAATGAAAAGCATTAGTGTGGAGTGGAGTGGAGTGGAGTGGAGTGGAGTGGAGTGGAGTGGAGTGGAATGGAATGGAGTGGAATGTGGTGGAAAAGATTGGAATGGAATGGATTTGAATGGAGTACACTGCAGTGGAATGGAATGGAATAAAATAGAATCGTGAAAGTCTGTCAAAAGAAAGGAATGGAAAGTAAGGGAATGGAATGCTGAAATGAAATGTGAGCCCAGATTGTGCCACTGCACTCCAGCCTGTGTGACAGAGTGAGATCCTGTCGAAAGAAAGGAATTGAATAGAATGGATTGGAATGGAATGGAATGGAAAGGAGAGGAGTGGAGGGGAATGGACTGGATTGGAGTGGAGTGGAGTGGAATGGAATGGCATGGAGTGCAATGGAAAGGAGTGCAGTGGAGTAGAGTGGAGTGCAGTGGAGTGGAATGAAGTGCATTGGGATTTGATGGAATGGAATTGAGTGGAATGGAGTGGAGTGGAGTGATATGGAACGGAATGGAATGGAATGTTGAAATGAAATGTGAGCTGAGATTGTGCCACTACATACCAGCCTGGGTGACAGAGTGAGATCTCGTCAAAAGAAAGGAATGGAATGGAATGGAGAGGAATGCAATGGAATGGAATGGAGTGGAGTGGAATGGAATGGAATTGAGTGGAGTGGAGTGGAGTTTTATGGAATGGAAGGAAAGGGAACGGAATGCAGTGTAATGGAATGGTGAAATGAAATATGAGCTGAGATTGTGACACTGCAGTGCCGCTGGGGTGATGGAGTGAGATCCCGTGGAAAGCAAGGAATGGAATGGAATGGAGTGGAATGGAATGGGATGGAATGGAAAGGAGTGGAGTGGGGTGGAGTGGCGTGGAATGGAATGGAGTGTAATGGAATGGAACGGGATGGAATGGATGGAACGGAATGGATAGAAGTGCAGTGGAGTGTAGTGGAATGGAATTAAAGGGAAAGAATGGAATGGAAAGGAATGGAATGGAATGGAATGCAATAGAATGGAATGGTTTAATGGAATGTGAGCTGAGATTGTGGCACTGCACTCCAGCATGGATGAGAGAATGAGATCCTGTCAAAAGAAAGGAATGGGATGCAATGTGGTGGAATGGAATTGAATGAAATGGAATGGAGTGAAGTGGAGTGGAGTGGAATGGAGTGGATTGCAATGGAGTTGAACGGAATGGGATGTAATAGAACGGAATGTAGTGGGGAGAAGTGGAGTGGAGTGGACTGGAGTGGAGTGGAGTGGAGTGACATGGAATGGGATGGATTGCAATGGAGTAGACTGGACCGGAGTGGAGTGGTATGGAATGGGATGGAATGGAATGGATTTAAGTGTAGTGGATTGGAGTGGAATGGAATGGAATGAAGTGGAATGAAGTGGAGTGGAGTGGAGTGGAGTGGAGTCGAATGGAATGGAATGGAATGGAATGGAATGGAATGGTGAAATGAAATATGAGCCGAGATTGTGCCACTGCAATCTAGCCTGGGTGACACGGTCAGATCCTCTCTAAAGAAAGGAATGGAATGAAATGAGTGGAATGGAGTGGAATGGAATGGAGTGGAGTTGTGTGGAGTTGAGTGCAGTGGAATGGACGGGAATGGAATAGGATGGAATGGAATGGAGTGGAGTGGAATGGAGTAGAGTGGAATGGAATGGAATGGAATGGAATGGTGAAATGAAATGTGAGCTCAGATTGTGCTAGTGCACACCAGCCTGGGAGACAGAGTGAGATCCTGTCATAAGAAAGGAATGGAATGGAATGGAGTGGAGTGGAGTGGAGTGGAGTGGAATGCAGTGGGATGTAGTGGAGAGGAGTGGGATTGAGTGGAGAGGAGTGGAGAGTAGTGGGGAGTAGTTGAATGGAATGGAAAGTAATGGAATGGTATGCTATGTTGAAATGATATGTGAGATTGTGTCACTGCACTCCAGCCTGGGTGACATGGTGAGATCCTGTCGAAAGAGAGGAATGGAATGGAATGGATTGGAATGGAATGGAATGGAAAAGAGTGGAGTGAATTTGAGTGCATTGGAGTAAAGTGGAGTGGAATGGAGTGGAATAGAAGGGGAAGAGGTGAATGGAGTGGAGTGGAGTAGATTGGAGTGGAGTGGAGTGGAATGGAATGGATCAGAGTGGAGTGGAGAGGGGTTTAGTGAAATGGAATGGAAAGGTATGGAATGGAATGGAATGGAATGGAATTGTCTAAAGAAATGGGAGCTGCGATTGTGCCACTGCACTACAGCCTGCATGACAGATGGAGAACTTGTCAAAAGAAAGGAATGGAATGACATGGAGTAGAGTGAAATAGAATGGAAGTGAATGGATTGGAGTGGAGTGGAGTGGAGGGGAGTGGATTGGAGTGCAGTGGAGTGTAGGGGAGTGGAATGGAGTGGAGTGGAGTGGAAAGGAGTTGAATGCAATGGAATTGAATGGTGAAATCGAATGAGAACTGAGATAGTGCCACTGCACTCCAGCCTGGGTGACAGAGTGAGATCCTGTTGAAAGAAAGGAATGGAATGGAATGGAATGGAATGGAATGGAGTGGAGTGGAGTGGAGTGGAGTGGAGTGGAGTGGAGTGGAGTGGAGGGGAGTGGAGTGGAGTAGAGTGGAGGGGAGTGGAGGGGAGGGGAGTGGAGTGGAATGGAGGGAAGTGGAGTGGACTGCAGTGGAATGGAGTGGAATGGAATAAAAGGCAATGGAATGGAATGGAGTGGAGTGCAGTGAAGTGGAGTGGAGGGGAGTGTAATGGAATGGAATGGAATGGGATGGAATGCAATGGAATGGAAAATGGTGGAACGGAATGGAATGGGAAGGAATTGAATGGAATGGAATGCAAAGAAATGGAACAGAATTCAATGCAATTCAATGGAACGGAATGGTGAAATAAAATGTGAGCTCCTATTGTGCCACTGCACTCTAGCCTGGGTGACAGAGAGAGATCCTCTGGAAAGAAAGGAATGGAATGGAATTGAGTGGAATGGAATGGAATCAATGGAAATGAGAGGACTCAAGTGGAGTGGAGTGCAGCGGAGCGGAGTGGAATGTTGTTCAGTGGAGTGAAGTGGAGTCGAAAGGAGTGAAATGGAATGGGATGGAATAAGATTGAGTGGAGTGGATTGGAGTGGAGTGGAGTGAAGTTCAGTGGAGCAGAATGGAATGGAATGCAATGGAATAGAAAGAAGTGGTGTGGGGTGGAGTGGAGTGGAAATTAAAGGAATGGAATGCAGGGGAATAGAATGGAAGGGAATGTATTGGAATGTAGTGGATTGGAGTGAAGTTGAATGGAATGGAACAGAATGGAATGGAAAAGAATGGTGAAATGAAGTGTGAGGGGAGATTGTGCCACTGCAGTGGAATGGAGTGGAGTGCAGTGGAGTGGAGTGGAATGGAATGGAATGGAATGGAAAGAGATGGAATGGGATAGACTGGAGTGGAGTGGAATGGAGTTGAATGGAATGGAATGGAATGGAACGTACTGGAGTGGAATGGACTGGAGTGGAGTGCAAAGGAATAGAATGGAATGGAGTGGAGTGGAGTGGAATGGAATGGAAAGGAATGGAATGGAATGGAATGGAATGGAATGGAATGGTGAAATGAAACCTGAGCTGAGATTGTGTCACTTCACTCCAGCCTTGGTGACAGATCGAGATCCTGTCGAAAGAAAGGAATGGAAAGGAATGGAATGGAACGGAATTGAATGCAATGGAATGGAATGGAGTGGAGTGGAGTGAAGTGGAGTGGAGTGGAGTGAATTGGAATGGAATGAGATTGAATGGGATGGACTAGAATGGAGTGTAGTGTAGTGGAATGGAGAGGAAGGGAATGCAATGGACTGGAGTGGAGTGGAGTGGAGTGGAATACGATGGAGTGGAATGGAATGGAATGGTGAAATGAAATGATAGTTGAGATTCAGCCACTGCAATCCTGCCTGACTTACCGAGTGAGATCCTGTTGAAAGAGAAGAATGGAATGGAATGGATTGGAAAGAAACAGAAAGGAATGGAGTGGAGGGGTGTGGAGTGGAGTAGAGGGGAGTGGAATGGAGTATAGTGGAAAGAAATGGGATGGAGTGGAATGGAATGGAGGGCTGTGGAGTGGAGTGGAGAGGAATGAATGGAATGGAATTGAATGGAATGGAATGGAATGGAATGGATTGGAGTGGTGTGGAGTGTACTAGAGGGGATTGGAGTGGTGTGGAGTGTAGTAGAGGGAAGTGGAGTGGAGTGGAGTGGAAAGAAATGGAATGAAGTTTAATGGAATGGAGGGGTGTGGAGTAGAGTGGAGAGGAATGAATGGAATGGAATGGAATGGAATGGAATGGAGTGGAGAAATGAAATGTGAGCTGAGATTCTGCCACTGCTCTCCTGCCCGGTGACAGAGTGACATTCTGTCAAAAGAAAGGAATGTAATCGAAAGGAGTAGAATAGAATGGAATGGAGAGGAGTGGAGTGGAGTGGAGTTGAATGAACTGGAATGGAAAGGAATGGAGTGGAATGGAATGGAGTGGAATGGAGTGGAGTGGAGTGTTATGCAGTGGAAAGGAATGGGATGGAATAGGGTGGAGTGGAGTGGATTGGAGAGGAATGGAATGCAGTGGAACGGAGTGGAATGGAATGGAGTGGAGTGGTATGGAATGCAATGGAATGGAATGGAGTGGAATGGAATGGAATTGAATGGAATGGTGAAAAGAAAGGTAAGCTGAGATTGTGCCAATGCACTCGAGCTTGGGTGACAGAGTGAGATCCTTTCAAAAGAAAGAAATTAAATAGAATCGAGTGGAATGGAATGGAATGGAGTGGAGTTAAGTGGGGTGGAGTGGAATAAAGTGGAGTGGAGTCGGATGGAATGGAATGGAATGGAATGGTGAAGCATAGTGTGAGCTGAGATTGTGACACTGCAGTGGAATAGAGTGGAGTGGAGTGGTGTGGAGTATAGAGTAGACTGGAGTGGAATGGAGTGGAATGTATTGCGATGGAATGGTATGGAGTGCAGTGGAGTGGAGTGGAGTATAGAGGAGTGAAATGGAATGGAATGGAATTTCATGGAATATACTGTATTGGAGTATTGTGGAATGGTTTGGAGTGGAATGGAATGGAATGGAATGGAGTAGAGTGGAGTGGAGTGGAGTGGAATGGAATGGAATGGAATGGAACGGAATGGAATTCTGAAATGAAAATTGAGCTGAGATTGAGCCACTGCACTCCAGCCTGGATGGCAGAGTGAGATCCCTTCGAAAGAAAGGAATAGAACGGAATGGAGTGAAATGGAATGGAATGGAATGGAGTGGAGTGGAGTGGAATGGAGTGGAATAAAGTGGAGTGGAGTGAAGTCGAATGAAATGGACTGGAATGGAATGGAGTGGAAAGGAATGGAATTGAATGGAATGGTGAAAAGGAATGTGAGCTGAGATTGTGCCAATGCACTCGAGCTTGGGTGACAGAATGAGATCCTTTCAAAAGGGAGGAATTGAATAGAATGGAGTTGAATGGAATGGAATGGAGTGGAGTTGAGTGGGGTGGAGTGGAATAAAGTGGAGTGGAGTGGAGTCGAATGGAATGGTGAAATGTAGTGTGAGCTGAGATTGTGGCACTGCAGTGGAATAGAGTGGAGTGGAGTGTTGTGGAGTTTAGTGGAGTGGAGTGGAGTGGAATGGAGTGCAATGTATTGGGATGGAATGGGCTGGAGTGCAGTGGAGTGGAGTGGAGTATAGAGGAGTGGAATGGAATGGAATTTAATGGAATATACTGCATTGGAGTAGAGTGGAATGGATTGGAATGGAATGGAATGGAATGGAATGGAATGAAATGGAATTCTGAAGTGAAAATTGAGCTGAGATTGAGACACTGCACTCCAGCCTGGGTTGCAGAGTGAGATCCCTTCGAAAGAAAGGAATGGAACAGAATGGAGTGAAATAGAATGGAATGGAATGAAGTGGAGTGGAGTGGAGTGGAATAAAGTGGAGTGCAGTGAAGTCAAGAGGAATGGAATGGAATGGAATGGTGAAATGGAGTGTCAGCTGAGATTGTGGAACTGTAATGGAAAAGAGTGGAGTGGAGTGGAGTATAGTGGAGTGGAGTGCAGTGGAATGGAGTGGAATAGAAAGGGATGGAATAGGATAGAGTGGAGTGGAGATGAGTGAAATGAAGTGTAATGGAATGGAATGGAATGGAATTAAATGGAATATATTGGAGTGGAGTGGAGTGGAATGGAGTGATGTGGACTGGAAACAAATGGAATGGAGTGGAGTGGAAGGGTATGGAATGGAATGCAATAGAATGGAATGGAATTGTGAAATGAAATTTAAGCTGAGATTGTGCCACTGCCCTCCAGGCTGGGTGACAGAGTGAGATCCTGTCGAAAGAAATGAATGTAATGGAATGGAGCGGAATGCAATGGAGTGCAGTGGAGTGGAGTGGAGTAGAAAGGAGTGGAATATAATGGAATAGAATAGAATGGAATGGAGTGGAGTGGAGGTTACATGAGTGGAGTGTGGTGGAGTGGAATCGAATGGGATGGAAGGGAATTGAGTGGATAGGAGTGGAGTGGAGTTGAATGGAGTAGAATGGAATGGGATGGAATGCAATGTAATGGAATGGGATGGAATACAGTGTAATGGAATGGAATGGAATGGAATGGGTTGGAGTAGAGTGGAATGGATTGGGTTGCAGTAGAGTGGAATGGATTGGGTTGGAGTGGAGTGGAATGGAATGGAGTGGAATGGAATGGAATGGATTGGAGTCGAGTGGAATGGAATGGAGGTGAATGGAATGGAATGGAATGGAATGGAATGGTGAAATGAAATAGGAGATTGTGTCACTGCACTCCAGCCCGGGAGACAGGGTGAGATCCTGTCGAAAGAAAGCAATGGAATGGCATGGAGTTGAATGGAATGGAATGGAAATGGATGGAGTGCAGTGGAGTGGATTGGAATGGTGCGGAAATTAATGGGATGCAATGGATGGAAATGAAGTTCAGACGAGTGGAGTGAAATGGAATGGAATCGTATGGAATGGAATGTAAAGGAATGGAATTCTGAAATGGAATGTGAGCTGAGATTGTGCCACTGTACACTAGCCTGGGTGAAAGGCTAAGATCCAGTCGAAAGAAAGGAATGAAATGGTATAGAGTGGAATGAAATGGAATGGAAAGGAATGGAATGGAGTTGACTGGAGAGGAGTGGAGTGCAGCGGAGTGGAATGGAGTGGAATTTAGTTCAGTGGAATGGAGTGGAGTGGAGTGGAATGGAATGGAATGCAATGGAATGGAATGGAATGGTGAAATGAAACGTGAGCTGAGATTGTGCCACTGCACACCACCCTGGGTGACTGAGTGAGATCCCGTTGAAAGAAAGGAATGGAATGGAATGGAATGGAGTAGAGTGGAGTGAAGTGTAATGGAATGGAATGGACAGGTTAAATGAAAAGCAAGCTGAGATTGTGCCACTACACTCCAGCCTGGGTGACAGAGTGAGATCCTGTCGAAAGAAAGCAATGGAATGGAATGGAGAGGAAAGGAATAGAGAGGAATGGAATGGAATGGAATGGAATGGAATGGAATGGAGTGGAATGGAGTGGAGTGGAGTGGAGTGGAGTGGAGTGGAGTGGAGTGGAGTGGAGTGTGGAGTGCTGTACTGTGGAGTGGAGTGGAGAGGATTGAATTGAGTTTAGTGGATTTGATTGGAGTAGAATGGAGGGCAATGGAATAGGCTGGAATGGAATGGAGTGGAGTGTAGTGGAGTGGAGTGGAATGGAATGGAATGGAAGGGAACGGAATGGAATGAAATGGTGAAATGAAATGTGAGCTGATATTTTCCCACTGCACTCCAGCCTGTGTGACAGAGTGCGATTCTGTCAAAAGAAAGGAGTAGAATGGAATGGAATGAAATGTAATGGAATAGAATGGAGTAGAGTGGAGTGAAGTGGAGTGGAAAGGAGTGGAATGGAAAGGATTGGAATGGAATAGAGTGGAGTGGAGTGGACAGGAATGGAATGGGATGTAGTGTATAGGAGTGGAGTGCAGTGGAGTCGAGTGGAGTAGACTGGATTGGAATGGAATGAAACAGACTGCAGTGGAGTTGGTGGAGTGAAGTCGAGTGGAATGGGATGGGAAGGAAAGAAATGGAGTGGAGGGAGTGGATTGGAGTGGAAAGGAGAGGAATGGAATGGGATGGAATGGAATGGAGCAGTGTGGAGTGAATGGAGTGGAGTGGAGTGGAATGAAGTGGAATGGAATGGGTTGGAATGGGATAGAGTGGAGGGGAGTGGAGTGCAGAGGAGTGGAATGGAGGGGAATGGAATTAGATGCAATGGAATGGAATGGAATGGAGGGGAATAGGATCCACTGCAGTGGAGTAGAGTGGAGTGGAGTGGAGTATAATGGACTGGAGTGAAATGGAAAGGAATGGAGTTGATTGGAGTGGAGTGGAGTGGAGTGGAGTGAATTGGAATGGAGTGAGATGGAATGGAATGGAATAGAGTGGATTGGAGTGGAGAGGAGTGCAGTGTAATGGAGTTGAATGAAATGTGATGCAATGGAATGGAGTGGAGTGGAGCGGAATGGAGTGGAATGGAATGGAGTGGAGAGGAATCGAGGTGGGTGGAGTGGAATGGAATGGAATGCAATGGAATGGCATGGAGTGGAATGGAATGGAATAGAATAATTGTGAAATGAAATGAGAGCTGAGATTGTGCCAATGCACTGCAGCCTGGGTGACAGAGTGAGATGCTGTCGAATGAAAGGAATGGAATGGAATGGAATAGAATGGAATGGAGGGGAATGAAATGTAGTGGAGTTAACTGGAGTGGAGTGGAGTGTACTGGAGTGGAGGGGAGTGGAAAGGAATCGTATGGCAAAGAATGGAATGGAGTGGAGTGGAGAGGAGAGGAGTGGAGTGGAGTGGATTGGAATGGAATGGAATGGGCTGGACTGCTATGGAGTGGAGTGGAGTGGAGTGGAATTTAATGGATAGAATGGAATGGAATGGTGAAATGAAATGAGAGCAGAGATTATGCCAATGCACTCCAGACACAGTGGCAGAGAGAGAACCTCTCAAAAGAAAGGAAAACAATGGAATGATGTGTAATGGAATAAATGGAGTGGAGTGGAGTGGACTGTAGTGGAGTGCAGTGGAATGGAGTAGAATGGAATATGATGGAATGGAATGCAGTGGAGTGGAGTGGAGTGCAGTGGAATGGAGTGGAATGGAATGCAGTGGAATGGAGTGGAATGGAATGGGGTGGAATGGAATGCAGAGGAGTGGAGTGCAGTGGAATGGATTGGAGTGGAATGGGACTGAAAGGAGGGGAATGGAGAGGAATGTAGTGCAGTGGAATGGAGTGGAGTAGAATGGGATGGAATGGAACGGAGTGGAGTGGAGTGATATGGAGTGGAATGGAATGGAGTGGAGTGGAATGAAATGGAGAGGAGTGTAGTGGGGTGGAGTGGAATGGAATGGCATGGAAAGGAATGGAATGGAATGGAATGGAATGGTGAAATGAAATTTGAGCTGAGATTGTGACACTGCACTCCAGCCTGGGTGACAAACTGAGATCCTGTCGAAAGAAAGGAATGGAGTAGAATGGAATGGAATGGAAAGGAATTGAGTGGAGTTGAGTGGAGTGGAGTTTAGTGGACTGGAATGGAGTGGAATGCAATGGGATGGAATGGAATCGAAAGGAGTTGAGTGGAGTGGAGTGCAGTGGAGAGGATTGGAATGGAGTGGAAGGGAGAGTTATAGATGGAATGGAATGGAGTGGATTTGATTGGAGTGGAGTGGAATGGATTGGAATGGAATCGAATGGAATGCAATGGAGTGCAGTGGAGTGGAGTGGAATGCAATGAAATAGAATGGAATGGAATAAAATGCAATGGAATAGTGAAATGAAAGGTGAGCTAAGATTGTGCCACTGCACTCCAGCAGGGTGACAGAGTGAGATCCTTCCGTAGGAAAGGAATGGAATGGAAGGGAGTGGAATGGAATGAATGGTGTGGAGTGGAGTGGAGCGGAGTGCAATGAAGTGGAATGGAATCGGATGGAATGGAATGGAGTGGACTGGAGTGGAGTTGTGTGGAATGGAGTGGAATGAAAAGGGATGGAACTGAATGGAGTGGAATGGAAAGGAATGGAATGTAATAGAGAGGAATGGAGTGGAGTGAAGTTGAGTGGAATGGAATGGACTGGAATGGAATGGAATGGAAAGTAATAGAGAAGAATGGGGCAGAGTGAAGTTGAGTGGAATGGAATGGAATGGAATGGAGTGGAGTCGAGTGGATTGGAAAGGATTTGAGAGGAAAGGAGTGGAATAGAATGGGATAGAATGTGATGAAGTGGAGTGGATTGGAGGGGAGAGGAGTGGAATGCAGTGGAATGGAATTGAATGAATGGGAGTGGACTGGACTGGAGTGGAGTGGAATGGCATGGAATAGAATGGAATAATGAAATGAAATGTTAGCTGAGATTGTGTCACTGCACTCCAGCCCAGGAGACAGAGTGAGACCCTGAAGAAAGAAAGGAATGGAATAGAATCGAGTGGAATGAAGGAAATGGAATGGTGTGGAAGGCAGTGGAGTGGAGTGAAGTGGAGTGGAGTGGAATGGATTGCAATGGAATAGGATGAAATGTGGTGGAATGGAGTAGTGTGGAGTGGAGTGGAGTGGAGTGGATTGAAGTTGAGTGATATTTAGTGGAATGGAATGGGATGGAATGGAATGGAGTGGAGTGGAATGCTGTTGAGTGGATTGGAGAGGAATGGAGTGGAGAGGACTGGACTGCAAAGGAAAGGAATGGAATGGAATGGAAAAGGGAAATGAAATGTGAGCTGAGATTGTTCCCCTTCACTCCAGCCAGGTTGAAAGAGTGAGATCCTTTCAAAAGAAACGAATGGAATGGAGTGTAGTGGAGTGTAGTGGAGTGGTGTGCGGTGGAGTGGAGTGGAGTAGAATGGAGTGAAATGGAATGGGATGGGATGCAATGGAATGGAATGTAGTGGAGTGGAGCGGAGTGGAATGAATGGGATGTAGTGGAGTGGATTGGAGTTGAGTGGAGTGGAGTGGAATGGAATCGGATGGAGTGGAATAGACTGGAGTGTAGTGGAGAAGAGTGTAGTGGAATGGAATGGAATGGAATGCAATGAAATGGTGAAATGAAATGTAAGCTGAGATTATTACACTTCACTCCAGCCTGTGTGACAGAGTGAGATCCTGTCAAAAGAAAGGAAAGGAATTGAATGGATTGAAATGAAAAGGAATGGAATGGAATGGAGTGGAGTGGAGTGGAGTGGAGTGGAGTAGAGTGGAGTGGAGTGGAGTGGAGTGGAGTGGAGTGGAGTGAGTGGAGTGGAGTGGAGTGGAACGGAACGGAACGGAACGGAATGGAGTGGAACAGAATGAAGTGGAATGGTGAACTGAAATGTGAGCTGAGATTGTGCCAATACACTCCAAGCTGGTTAACAGGGTGAGTTCCTGTCAAAAGAAAGGAGTGGAATTCAACGCAGTGGAATGGAATGGAATGGGATGGAGTGGAGTGGAGTCACGTGGAGTGGAGAGGAGTGGAGTGGAATGGAGAGGAATTGAATGGGATGGAGTGGAATGGTGTGGAGTGGAGTAGAGTGGAGTGGAGTGGAGTGGAATGGGGTGCAATGGAGTTGATTGGAGAGGAGTGCAGTGGAGTGGAATGGAATGGAATTTAAAGAAATGGAATGGAACGGTGAAAAGAAATGTGAACTGAGATTGTGCGACTACACTCCAGGATGGGTGACAGATTGAGATCCTGTAGGAAGAAAGGAATGGAATGGAATGGAGAGGAATGGTACAGAATGGAATGGAATGGAGTGGAGTGGAGTGGAGTGCAGTGGAATGGAATGGAATGGAATGCAATGGAATTAAATGGTGAAATGAAATGTGAGCTGAGATTGTGCAACTGCACTCCAGCTGGTGTGATAAAGTTGCATCCTGTAGACAGAAAGAAATGGAATGGAAAGGAGTGTAATGGAATGGATTGGAGTGGAGTGCACAGGAGTGGAGAAGAGTCGAGAGGAATGGAGTGGAATAGGATGGGATGGAATGAATTGAAATGGAGTGGAGTGGAGTTGAATGGAGTTGAATGGAATGGGATGGAATGGGATGCAGTGTAGAGGAGTGGAGTAGGGTGAGGTGGAATGGAGTGGAATGGAATGGTATGGAGTGGAGTGGAATGGAATGGAATGGGATGGTATGGATTGTAATGGAGTGGAATGGAATAGAATGGAATGGAATGGAATACAATGGAATGGTGAAATGAAATGTGAACTGAGATTGTTCCACTGTACTTCAGCCTGGGTGACAGAGTGAGATCCTGTCGATAGAAAGAAATGAAATGGAAAGGAGTGGAATGGGGTGCAATGGAATTGAACTAAGTGGAGTGGAGTTGAGTGCTGGAGTGGAATGGAATGGGATGGAATGGAATGGAACGGAGTGGAGTGGAGTGGAATGGAGTCTAGTGGAGTGGAGTGGAATGGAATGGAATAGAATTGAGTGGAGTATAGTGGAGAGGAGTGCAGTGGAGGGGAGTGGAATGGAATGAAATAGAATGCAGTGGAATGCAATGGATTGGAATGAAATGGAAAGCAATGGAATTGAACGCTGAAATGAAATGTTAGCTGAGGTTGTGCCACTGCACTCCAGCCCCTGTCACAGAATGTGATCCTGTCGAAAGAAAGGAACGGAATGGAATGCAGTGGAATGGAATGGAGTGGAGTGGAGTGGAGTGGGATAGACGGGAATGGAGCAGAATGGAATGGGATCGCATCGGATAGAATTCTGTGGAGTGGAGTGGAACGGAATGGAGTGGAATGGAAAGGTATGGGATGGAATGGAATGGAAAGGAGTGGAGTGGAGTGGAACTTAGAGGAGTGGAGTGGAATGGAGAGGAAAGGAATGGAAAGGAGGGGAATGGAATGGAGTGGAGAGGAGTGGAGAGGAGTGGATTGGAATGGATTGGAATGAAATGAAATGCAATGAAATGGAATGGAGTGGAGTGGAGTGGAATGGAATGGAATGGAATGGTAAAATGAAATGTGAGCTGAATTTGTTTCACTGCACTCCAACCTGAATGACAGAGTCAGATCGTGTCAAAAGAAAGGAATGGAATGGAATGGAGTGGTATGGAATGGTGTGGAATGGAATGGTGTGGAGGGGAGTGGAGTGGACTGGAGTGTAGTGAAATGGAATGGAGAGGAATGGAATGGAATGGAATGGAAGGCGGTGTAGTGGTGAGGAGTGGTGTGGAGTGGAAAGGAGTGGAATGGAATGCGATGGATTGGAACGAAATGGAGTGGAGTGGAATGGAGTGGAATGTAAAGGGATGGAGTGGACTGGAGTGGAATGCAGGGGAATGGAGTGGGATGGAATGGAGTGGAGTGGACTGGAGAGGAGTAGAGTGAATTGGAGTTGACTGGAGTGGAATGGAATGGGATGGAAAGGAATGGAATGGAGTGGAGTGGAGTGAACTTGAGTGGAGTGGAGCCATGTGGAGTGGAATGGGAAGTAATGGAATGGAATGGAGTGGAGAGGAGTGGAGTTGAGTGGAGTTTAGTGGAGTGGGGTTGAGTGGAGTGGAATGGAGTGGAATGGAGTGGAATGGAGTGGAATGGAGTGGATTGAAGTGGAATCAAATGGAATGGGGAAATGAAATGTGACCTGAGTTAGTGCCACTGCACGCCAGCCAGTGTGACAGAGTGAGATCTTGCTGACAAAAAGGAATGTAATGGAATGGAATGGAATAGAATAGAATGGAATGGAATGGAATGGAGTGGAGTGGAAGAAAGTGGAATGGACTGGAATGAAGTGGGGTGAAGTGGGATGGAGTGGAGAGAAGTGGAGTAGAGTGGAGTGGTAAGGAGTGGAATGGAATGCAATGCCACAGAGAGGAGGGGAGAGGAGTGGAGTGGAGTGGAATGAAATGGAATGGAATGCAATGGAATGGTGAAACGAAATGTGAGCTGAGATTCTGTCACTGCACTACAGCTTGGGTGACAGTGTGAGATTCTGTCAAAAAAAAACCGAATGGAAGGTAAAGGAGGGGAATGGAATGGAAGGGAAAGGAATGGAATGGAGTGGAGTGGAGTGGAGTGGATTCTAGTGAGTGGCATGGAATGGAATGGAATGGAATGGAATTGAGTGGACAAGAGTGGAGTGGTGTGTACTGAATTTGAGTGGAATGGAGTGGAATGGAATGGAGTGGACCGGAGTGGATTGGAGTGGAGTGGAGTGGAGTGCAATGGATCGGAATGGAACCGATTGGAATGGAATGGTGAAATGGAATGTGAGCTGAGATTGTGCCACTGCACTCCAGCCTGGGTGACAGAGCGAGATCCTGTCGAAGGAGAGAATGGAATGGAATGGGGTGGAATGGAATGGAATGCAGTGCAGAATAGTGGACAGGAGTGGAGTGGAGTGGAATGGAATGGTATGGTGTAGAATGGAATGGAGTGGAGTGGAGTGGAGTAGAGTGGAGTGGAATGGAATGGGATGGAATGGAATGCAATGGACTGGAGTAGAATGGAGTGGGGTGGAATGGAATGGAATGGAATGAAGTGAAATGGAATGGAGTGGAGTGGAGTTGAGTGGAGAGGAATGGAATGTAAAGGAATAGAATGGAAGGGAATGTAATGGAATGGAATAGTGAAATGAAATGTGAACTGAAATTGTGACACTGCACTCCAGCCTAGGACACAGAGAGAGATCCTATCAAAATAAAGGAATGGAATGGAATGGAGTACAATGGAATGGAATTGAATATAGTGGAGTGGAGTGGAGTGGAGTGGAGTGTAATGGAGTGGAATGGAATGGAATGGAATGGAGTGGAGTGGAGTGGAGTGGAATTGAGTGAAATGAAACGAAATGGAATGGAGGTGAATGGAGTGTACTGGAGTGGAGTGCAGTTAAGTGGAATCGAATGGAATGAGATGGAATGGAATGGAATGGAATGGAATGCAGTGGAATGGAATGGTGAAATGAAATTTGAGCTGAGATTGCGACAATGCACTACAGCGTGGGTGCCAGAGTGAGATCTTGTCAAAAGAAAGGAATGGAATGGAATGGAGTGTAACGGAATGGAAAGGAATGGAGTGGAATGGAGTGGAGTGGAGTGGTTTGGACTGGAGTGGAAGGATGTGGAGTGGAGTGGAGGGGAATGCATTGGAATGGAATAGGACGTAGTGGAATGGAATGAAGTGGAGTTGAGTGGAGTGGAGGGGAAAGGAGTGGAATGGAATGTGATAGAGTCGAATGGATTGGATTCGAGTGTAGTGGTTTGGAGTGGAATGGAATGGGATGGAATGGAATGGAGTGGAGTGGGGTGGAGTGGAGTGGAGTGGAGTGGAATGGAGTGGAATGGAACGGAATTCAACAGGGTGGAATGGAATATATTGGAGTGAAATGAAGTGGATTGGAGTCGAGTGTAATAGAATTGAATGGAATCGAATGGAATGGAATGGAATGGAATGGAATGCAACGGAAGGGAATAAAATGGAATTCAGAGGAATGGATTGGTGAAATGATATGTGAGCTGAGATTATGCCACTGCACTCCAGCCTGGATCACAGTGTGATATCCTTTCGAAAGAAAGAAAAGAATGGAATAGAGTGGAATGGAATGGAATGGAATGGATAGGAGCACAATGGATTAGGGTTGAATGGAGTGGAGTGGAACAGAATGGGATGAAATGAAATGGAGTGGAGTGTGTTGAAATGGATTGGATTGGAAAGGGATGGAATGGAATGGAAAGAATTGGAGTGGAGTGGAGTGGAGTTTAGAGGAGTGGAGTGGAATGGAGTGGAATGGAATGGAATGGAATGGAGGGGATTGGAGTGGAGTGGAATGGAGTCGAATGGAATGGGATGGAGTGGAATGGAGTGGAGTGGAGTGGATTGGAATGGATTGGAATGAAATGGAATGGAATGGAAGGGAA
This sequence comes from Pongo pygmaeus, assembly GCF_028885625.2. Taxonomy (NCBI): domain Eukaryota; kingdom Metazoa; phylum Chordata; class Mammalia; order Primates; family Hominidae; genus Pongo; species Pongo pygmaeus. The sequence continues at coordinate 3,206,645 of NC_072388.2, read as the reverse complement.
CGGAGAGGAGTGGAATGGAGTGGAGTGAGGTGGAGGTGAATAGAATGGGATGGAATGGAATGGAATTGAGAAATGAAATGTGAGCTGGGATTGTTACACTGCACTCTATGCTAGGTGACAGAGTGCAATCCTGTCGAAAGAAAGAAATGGAATGGAATGGAGTGGCATTGAATGGAATGGAATGGAATGGAGTGGACTGGAGGTGAGTGGATTGGAGTGGAGTGGAGTGGAGAGGAGTGCAGTGAAGTGGAATGGAGTTGAATGGAATGGAATGGAATGCAATGGAGTGGAGTGGAGTGGAATGGAGTCGAGTGTAGTGGAATGGAATGGAGTGGAGTGGAATGGAATGGGATGGAATGGAGAGGAGTGGAGTGGAGTGGAACGAATTGAATGTAGTGAATTGGAGTGGAGTTGAGTGGAGTGGAGTGGAATGGAATGGAATATAATGGAACGGAATAGAAGGTGAAATGAAATGTGAGCTGAGATTGTGCCACTGCACTCTGGCCTGTGTGACACAGTGAGTCACTATCCAGTCGAAAGAAAGGTATTGAATGGAATGGAATCAAATGGAAAGGAATGAAATGGAGTGGAGTTGAGTGGAGTGGAGTGGAATGGAATGGAATGGAATGGGATGGAATGGAATGCAATAGAGTGGAGTAGAATGGAGTGGGGTGGAATGGAATGGAAGGGAATGGTGAAATGGAAGTGAGCTGAGATTGTGCAGCAGCACTCCAGCCTGGGTGTCAGAGTGAGATCCTCTCAAAAGAAAGGAATGCAATGGAATGGAGTGGAATGGAATGGAGTTGGTGGGCTGGAGTGGAGTGAGTGAAGTGGAGTGGAGTGGAGGGGAATGGAGTGGAATGGAATGGGATGGAATGGAATGCAATGGAGTGGAGTAGAATGGAGTGGGGTGGAATGGAATGGAATGGAATGAAATGAAATGGAATGGAGTGGAGTGGAGTTGAGTTGAGAGGAATGGAATGGAAAGGAATGGAATGGAAGGGAATGGAATGGAATGGAGTAGTGAAATGAAATGTGAACTGAAATTGTGACACTGCACTCCAGCCTAGGAGACAGAGAGAGAGCCTATCAAAATAAAGGAATGGAATGGAACGGAGTACAATGGAATGGAATTGAATGTAGTGGAGTGGAGTTGACTGGAGTGGAGTGGAGTGTAATGGAGTGGAATGAAATGGGATGGAATGGAGTGGAGTGGAGTGGAGTTGAGTGAAATGAAACGGAATGGAATGGAGGGGAATGGAGTGTACTGTAGTGGAGTGCAGTTAAGTGGAATCGAATGGAATGGGATGGAATGGAATGGAATGGAATGCAGTGGAATGGAATGGTGAAATGAAATTTGAGCTGAGATTGCGACAATGCACTACAGCCTGGGTGCCAGAGTGAGATCTTGTCGAAAGAAAGGAATGGAATGGAATGGAGTGTAACGGAATGGAAAGGAATGGAGTGGAATGGAGTGGAGTGGAGTGGTTTGGACTGGAGTGGAAGGATGTGGAGTGGAGTGGAGGGGAATGCATTGGAATGGAATAGGACGTAGTGGAATGGAATGAAGTGGAGTTGAGTGAAATGGAGGGGAAAGGAGTGGAATGGAATGGGATAGAGTGGAATGGATTGGATTCGAGTGGAATGGAGTGGAGTGGAGTGGAGATGAATGGAGTGGAATAGAATGGTATGGAATGGAATGGAGTGGAGTGGAGTGGAGTGGAATGGAGTGGAATGGAATGGGATGGAATGGAGAGGAGTGGAGTGGAGTGAAGTGGAATGAAACGGAGTGGAGTGGAGTGGAATAGAATGGAATGGAATGAAATGCAATGGAATCGTGAAAAGAAATGTGATCTGAGATTGTTTCCCTTTACTACAGCTTGGGTGACAATATGAGATCCTGTTGAAAGACAGGAAAGTAATGGAATGGAGAGGAATGGAATGGAAAGGAATGGAATGGAATGGAATGGAATGGAATGGTGTGGAGTGGAATGGAGTCAACTGCAGTGGAATGGAGTGGAATGGAATGGGATGGCATGGAGCAGACTGGAGTGGAATGGACTAGAATTTAGTGGAGTGGAGTTGAGTGGAGTGGAGTGCAATGGAATGGAATGGAATAGAATGGAATGGAATGGTGAAATGAAATGTGAGCTGAGATGTGCCACTGCACTCCCACCAGGGTGACAGAGTGAGATCCTGTCGAAAGAAATGTATGGAAAGGGATGCAGTCGAATGGAAAGGATTGAAATCTAATGGAGTAGAGTGTAATGGAATGGGATGGAGTCAAAAGGAATGGAGTGGAGTGTAGTGGATTTGAGTGGAGTGGAGTGGAGTGGAATGGAGTCGAATGCAATGCAATGGAATGGGATGGAATGCAATAGAGTGAAGTGGTGTGGATTGGAGTGGACTGGAGTGGAATGGGGTAGAATGGAATGGGGTGGAACGGAGTGGGTTGAAATGGAACGGGGTGGAGTGGAGTGGAGTGGAATGGAATGGAAGAATTGATCGGAATGGAATGGAATGAATGGTGAAATGAATTGTGACCTGAGAATGTGCCACTACACTCCAGCTTGGGTAACAGAGTGAAATTCTTTCAAAAGAAAGGAATAGAATTGAATGGAGTGGAATGGAATGGAATGGGGTGGAGTGGAGTGGAGTGGAGTGCAGTGGAGTGTTGTGGAGTGGAGTGGAATGGAGTGGAATGTAATGGAATGGAATGCAATGGAGTGGAATGGTTTAAAGAAAAGTGAGCTGAGATTGTTCCACTGCACGGCAGCCTGGGTGTAAGAGTGACATCCTGTTGAAATAAGGAATGGAAGGGAATGGAGTGGAATGGAATGGAATGGAATGGAATGGAATGGAGTGGAATGGAATGGAGTGGAATGGAATGGAATGGAATGGAGTGGAATGGAATGGAATGGAGTGGAGTGGAGTGGAGTGGAGTGGAATGGAATGGAATGGAATTGAGTGGAATGGAGTGGAATGGAATGTAGTGGATTGGATTGGAGTGGAGTGGACTGGAATGGAGTGGATTGGAGTGGAGCGGAATGGAGTGGAATGGAATAGGATGGAATAGAATGGAGTGGAGAGAAGTTGAAAGGAATGAAATGAAATGGAGTGGAATGGAATGGAATGGAATGGAGTTGAATTGAAAGGAATGGAGTGGAGTGGAGTGGATTGTAGTGGAATGGAGTGGAATGGGAAGGGAAGGTATGCAATGGAATGGAGTGGAGTGGAATGGAGTGGAATCGAATGGGATAGAATGGGATGGAGACGAATGGAGTGGATTAGAGTGGAGTGGAATGGAATGGAATGGAATGGAATGGAATGGAGTGGAATGGAGTGTAGCAGAGTGGACTGGAGTGGAGTGGAATGGAATGGATCGGAATGGAATGGAATGGAATGGAATGTAGCATGGTGGACTGGAGTAGAGTGGAGTGGAATGGAATGGAATGCCATGGAATGGTGAAAAGAAATGTGAGCTGAGACTGTGCCACTGCACTGCAGCCTGTGTAACAGAGTGAGATCATGTCTAAAGAAAGGAATGGAATGGAAAGGAGTGGAATGGAATGGAATTGTATGGAATGAACTGGAGTGGAATGGAGTGTAGCAGAGTGGACTGGAGTGGAGTGGAATGGAATGGATCGGAATGGAATGGAATGGAATGGAATGTAGCATGGTGGACTGGAGTAGAGTGGAGTGGAATGGAATGGAATGCCATGGAATGGTGAAAAGAAATGTGAGCTGAGACTGTGCCACTGCACTGCAGCCTGTGTAACAGAGTGAGATCATGTCTAAAGAAAGGAATGGAATGGAAAGGAGTGGAATGGAATGGAATTGTATGGAATGAACTGGAGTGGAATGGAGTGTAGCAGAGTGGATTGGAGTGGAACGTAATGGGGTGGAATGCAAAGGAGTGGAGTGGAGTGGAATGGAGTGGACTGGAATGGGATGGAATGGAATGTGGTGAAGAGGAGTGGAGTGGACTGGGGTAGAGTGGAATGGAAAGGAATGTCATTTAATGGAATGGAATGGAATGGATTGGAATGCAATGGAATGGTGAAATTGATAATGAGCTGAGATTTTTGCACTGCAATCCAACCTGGGTGACAGGGTGAGATCCTGTCGAAAGAAAGGAATGTAAGGGAATGGAATAGAATGGAAAGCAATGGAATGGAATGCAATGGAATGCAACGGTGAAATGAAATGTGAGCTGAGATTGTGCCACTGCACTGCAACCAGGGTGACAGAGTGAGATCCTGTCAAAAGAAAGGAATGGAATGAAAGGGAGTGTAATAGAATGGAATGGAGTGGAGTGAAGTGGAGTGCAGTGGAATGGAGTGGAGTGCAGTGGAATGGAATGGAGTGGAATTGAATGGGATTGGGTGGGATGGAATAGATTGGAGTGGAGTGGAATGGAGTGGAGTGGAGTGGAATGGAGTGGAGTGGAGTGGAATGGAGTGGAGTGGAATGGAATGGGAAGGAATAGAATGGATGGAAGTGGAGTGGAGTGGTGTGGAGTGGAATGGAATGGAATGGAGTGCAGAGGAGTAGAGTGGAGTTGAGTGTTGTGGAATGGAATGGAATGCAAAGTTATGCAACGGTGAAATGAAATGTGAGCTGAGATTGTGCCACTGCACTCCAGGCTGGGTGACAGAATGAGATCAAGTCGAAAAAAAGATTGTAATGGAATCGAGGGGAATGGCATGGAGTGGAGTGGAGTGGAATGGAGTGGAATGGAATAGTGAAAGGAAATATGAGATGAGATTGTGCTCCTGCACTCCATCCTGTGTGACAGAATGAGATCCTGTGGAAAGAAGGCAATTGAATGGAATGGAGTGAAAAGGAATGAAATGGAATCAAATGCAATGGAATGGAACGGTGAAATAAAATATGAGCTCAGATTGTGCAACTGCACTCCAACCTGTTTGACAGAGAGAGATCCTGTTGAAAGAAAGGAATGTAATGTAATGGAGTGTATTGGAATGGAATGGAATAGAAAGGGGTGCAGTGGAGAGGAGTGGAGTGCATTGGAGGGAAGTGGAGTGGAATGGAGTTGAATGGAATTTGATGTAATAAAGTGGAATGGAGTGGAGTGGAGTACAGTGGAGTGCAGTGGAAAGGATTGGAATGGGATGCAAAAGAGAGGAGTGGCATATAGTCGAGTGGAGTGGAGTGGAGTCGAATGAAATTTAATGGTAAAATGAAATGTGAGCTGAGATTGTGCCAATGCACTCCAGCTTGTGTGACAGAGTGAGATCCGTCGAAAGAAAGGAATGGAATGGAATGGAGTGGAAGGGAATGGAATGGAAATGAATGGAGTGGAGTGGAGTGGAGTGGAGTAGAGTGGAGTGGAATGGCGTGGAATGGAATGGGATGGAATGGAATGAAATGGAGTGGAGTGGAGTGGAGTGGAATGTAGTGGAATGGAATGGGATGGAATGGAATGGAGGGGACTGGAGTGGACTGGAGTGGAGTGGAATGGAATGGAATGGAATGGATTGGAAGGGAGATGAGTGGATTGGAGTGTAGTGGATCGTAATAGAAAAGGATGGTGTGGAATGGAGTAGTGTGGAGTGGAGTGGAATGGAGTGGAATGGAATGAGATAGAATGGAATGGGGTGGAGTGGAGTGGAGTGAAATGGACTGTAGTTGAGTGGAGGAGAATCTAATGGAATGGAACGGAATGCAATGGAATGGAAAGGAATGGAATGGATTGGAATGGAATGGAATGCAATGGAAAGCAATGAAATGCAACGCAATATAATGGAATGGAATGGAATGGAATGCAATGGAATGGAATGTAACGGAATGCAATGCAATGGAATGGAGTGCCACAGCACTACAGCCTGTGTCACAGAGTGAGATCCCGTCGAAAGAAAGGAATGTATGGAATGGAGTGGAATGGAATGGAAAGGAATTGAACGGATTGGAGTGGAGTGGAGTGGAAAAAAGTGGAATGGAATTTGATGGAATGGAATGGAGTGGAGTGCTGTGGAGTGGAAAGGAATAGAATTTAAAGGAGTGACATGGAGTGTAGTGTAGTAGTGCGGAGTGGAGTGGAATGGAGTGGAATGGTATGGAATGGAATGGAATGGAATGGAATGGAATGGAATGGGATGCAATGGAATGGAATGGAATGGAATGGAATGCAGTGGAATGGAGTGCCACTGCACTCCAGCTTGGGTCATAGAGTGTGATCCTGTCAAAAGAAAGGAACGGAATGGAATGGATTGGATTGGAATGGAAGGGAAGGGAATGAAAAAGAGAGGAGCAGAGTGAAGTAGAGTGAAATAGAGTATAATGGAATTTGATGGAAGAGAATGGAATGGAGTGGAGTGGAGTGGAATAGAATATAAAGGAGTGAAATGGAATGTAGTGTAGTAGAGCAGAGTGGAGTGGATTGGAAATGGAAAGGAATGGAATGGAATTCAATGGAGTAGAACGGTGAAAAGAAAAGTGAGCTGAGATTGTGCCTCTGCACTCCAGCCTGGGTGTAAGAGTGAGATCCTGTCGAAATAAAGGAATGGAAGGGAATGGAGTGGAATGGAATGGAATGGAATGGAATGCAATGGAATGGAATGGAAATAAAGGAATGGAAGGGAATGGAGTGGAATGGAATGGAAGGGAATGGAATGGAATGCAAAGGAATGGAATGCAATGGAATGGAATGTAGTGGATTGGAGTGGAGTGGAGTGGACTGGAGTGGAGTCGATTAGAGTGGAGGGGAATGGAGTGGAATGGAATGGGACTGAATTGAATGGAGTGGAGTGGAGTGGATTGGAGTTGAAAGGAACGGGATGGAGTGGAGTGGAGTGGAATAAAACGGAATGGAATGGAATGGTAAAAGGCAATGTGAGCTGAGATTGTGCCACTGCACTCCAGCTTGTGTGACAGTGAGATCCTGTTGAAAGAAAGGAATGGAATGGAATGGAGTGGAATGGAATGGAATGGAGTGGAGTGCAGTGGAGTGGAGAGGAGAGGAGTGGAATGGAGTGGAATGGAGTGGGAGGGAATGGAGTGGAGTGGAGTGGAGTGGAGTGGAATGTAGTGGAATGGAATGGGATGGAATGGAATGGAGTCGAGTTGAGTGGAGTGGAATGGAATGGAATGGAATGGATAGGAGGGGAGATGAGTGGATTGCAGTGTAGTGGATTGTAAAGGATTGGGATGCTGTGGAAAGGAATGGAGTGGTGTGAAGTGGAGTGGAGTGGAATGGAGTGGAATGGAATGAGACTGAAGGGAATGGGGTGGAGTGGAGTGCAGTGAAATGGACTGTATGCAGTGGAGGGGAATCTAATGGAATGGAATGGAATGGAATGGATGGAATGCAATGTAATGGAATGGAATGCAATGGAATGGAATGGAATGGAATGGAATGGAATGGAATGCAATGGAATGGAATGGAATGGAATGGAATGGAATGGAATGCAATGGAATGGAATGGAATGGAATGGAATGGAATGGAATGGAATGGAATGGAATGGAATGCAATGGAATGGAATGGAATGGAATGGAATGCAATGGAATGGAATGGAATGCAATGGAATTGGAATGGAGTGGAATGGAGTGGAATGGAATGCAATGGTACTGGAATGGAGTGGAATGGAATGGAATGGAGTGGAATGGAATGCAATGGAATGGTGTGGAATGGAATGCAATGGAATGGAATGGAGTGGAATGGAATGGAATGCAATGCAATGGAGTGGAATGGAATGGAATGGAATGGAATGGATTGCAATGGAATGGAATGGAATGGAATGGAATGGAATGGAATGGAATGGAATGCAATGGAATGGACTGCCACTGCACTACATCCTGTGTCACAGAGTGAGATCCTGTCAAAAGAAAGGAATGGAATGGAATGAAGTGGGATGGAATGGAATGGATTTCAATGGATTGGTGTGAAGAGGAGAGGAATGGAATCTGATGGAATGGAATGGAGTGGAGTGGTGTGGAGTGGAATGGAATTGAATTTAAAGGAGTGAAATGGAGTGTAGTGTAGTAGTGCGGAGTGGAGTTGAGTGGAATGGAATGGAATTGAATGGAATGGAATGGAATGGAATGCAATGGAATGGAATAAAGTGGAATGCAGTGGAATAGAGTGCCACTGCAATCCATCCTGGGTCACAGAGTGAGATCCTGTTGAAAGAAAAGAATGGAATGGAATGGAGTGGAATGGAATGGAACAGAATGGAATGGAATAGAAAAGAGTGGAGTGGAGTGGAGTAGAGTGGAATAGAGTATAATGGAATTTGATGGAATGGAACGTAGTGGAGTGGAGTGGAGTTGAATGGAATAGAATATAAAGGAGTGAAATGGAATGTAGTGTAGTAGAGCAGAGTGTAGTGGAATGGAATGGAATGCAATGCAATGCAATGCAATGGAAAGGTGAAAAGAAAAGTGACCTGAGATTGTGCCTCTGCACTCCAGCCTGGGTGTAACAGTGAAATCCTGTAGAAATAAAGGAATGGAATGCAATGAAATGGAATGGAATGGAATGGAATGGAATGGAATGGAATGGAATGGAAAGTGAAATGAAAAGTGAGATTAGATGGTGCAACTGCACTGCAGACTGCATGTAATAGTGAGATCCTTTCGAAAGTAAGGAATGGAAGGGAACGGAGTGGAATGGAATGGAATGGAATAGAATGGAATGGAATGGAATGGAATGGGTTGGAGTGTAATGGAGTGGGCTGGAGTGGAGTGGTTTGGAGTGGTGGGAATGAAGTGGAAAGGAATGGGATGGAATAGAACGGAGTGGAGTGGATTGGAGTGGAGTAGAATGGAATGGAATGGAATGGAATGGAATGGAATAGAGTGGAATGGAATGGAATGGAGTGGAATTGAAAGGAAGGGAGTGGAGTGGAGTGCAGGGGACTGGAATGGAGTGGAATGGTATGGGAAGGAATACAATGGAATGCAGTGGAATGGATTGGACTGTAGTGGAGTGGAATGGTATGGGAAGGAATACAATGGAATGCAGTGGAATGGATTGGATTGTAGTGGAGTGGAATGGAGTGGAATGGAATGGGACGGAATGGGATGGAATGGAGAGAGTAGAGTGGAGTGGGGTGGAGTGGAATGGAATAGAGTGGGATGGAATGGAATGGAATGGGATGGAATGGAATGGAATGGAATGGAATGCAACGGAATGGTGAAATGAAATGTGAGCTGAGATTGTGCCACTCCACTCCAGACTGTGTAACAGAGTGAGATCATGTAGAAAGAAAGGAATGGAATGGAAAGGAGTAGAATGGAATGGAATGGAGTTGAGAGGAGTGGAGTGGGGTGGAGTGCAATGTAGTGGGATGTAATGGAAACGAATAGAGTGGAGTGGAGTGGAATGGAGTGGAATGGAATGGGATGGAATGGAATGGGGTGGAGAGGAGTTGAGTGAAGTGGAGTGGAGTGTAATGGAAAGGAATGGAATTTAAGGGAATGGAAAGGAATCGAACGGAATGGAATGGAATGGAATGGACTTGTGAGATGAGATTGTTGCACTGTAATGCAACCTGGGCGACAGAGTGAGATCCTGTCGACAGAAAGGGATGGAATGGAATGGAGTGGAATAGAATGGTATGGAGTGGAATTGAAAGGAATGGAGTGGAGTGGAGTGGCATGGAGTGGAATGGGATGGGAAGGAATGCAATGGGATGGAGTGGAAAGGATTGGAATGGAGTGGAGTGGAATGGAGTGGAATGGAATGGGATGGAATGGGATGGGGAGAAGTGGAGTGGAATGAAGTGGAATGGAATGGAATGGAATGGAGTGGAGTGGAGTTGAGTGGAGTGGAATGGAATGGAATGCAATAGAACGGAATGGAATGGAATGCAATGGAATGCTGAAATGAAATGTGAGCTGAGATTGTGCCACTGCACTCCAGCCAGTGTAACAGACTGAGATCATATCGAAAGAAAGGAAAGGAAAGGAAAGGAATGGAATGGAATCGAATGGAATGGAGAGGAGTGGAGTGGAGTGGAGTGGTGTGGAGTGGAGTGGATTAGAGTGGAATGTAATGGGATGTCATGGAAAGGTGTGAAGTGGAGTGGATTAGAGTGGAATGTAATGGGATATCATGGAAAGGAGTGGAGTGGAGAAGAGTGGAATGGAGTGGAATGGAGTGGAATGCAATGGTATGGAATGGAATGGGGTGGAGAGGATTGGAGTGGAGTGGAGTGAAATGGAAAGGAATGGAATTTAATGGAATGAAATGCAGTGGAATGGAATGGAATGGGCTGGTGAAATGAATTGTGACCTGAAATTGTTGCACTGTAATCCAACCTGGGTGACAGAGTGAGATCCTGTCGTAAGAAAGAATGGAATGGAATGGAGTAGAATGGAATAATGTGGAATGGAATGAAGTGGAGTGGAGTGGACTGGAGTGGAGTAGAGGGGAGTGGAGGGGAATGGAGTGGAATAGAATGGGATGGAGTGGAATGGAATGGAGGGGAGAGGAGGGGACTGGAGTTTAATAGATAGGAATGGAATGGGATGGAATGGAATTGATTGGTGTGGTGTGGAGTGGAATGGAGTGGAGTGGAATGGAATGGAATGGAGTGTATTGGAGTGTGGTGGAATGGAGTGGAGTTTAGTGGACTGAAATGGGATGGGATGGAATGGTATGCAATGGAATGCAATGGAATGGAAAAGTGCAATGAAATGTGAGCTGAGATTGTGCCACTGCACTGCAGCCAGGGTGACAGAGTGAGATCCTGTCAAAAGAAAGGAATGGAATGAAAGGGAGTGGAAAAGAAAGGAATGGAGTGGAGTGAAGTGGAGAGGAGTGGAGCGGAATGGAGTGGAATGGAATGGGATAGAGTGGAATGGAATAGAGTGGAGTGGAGTGGAATGGAGTGAAGTGGAATTGAATGGGAAGGAAAGGGATGGAGTGGAGTGGAGTGGTGTGGTGTGGAGTGGAATGGAGTGGTGTGGAGTGGAAAAGAATGGAATGGGGTGCAGAGGAGTAGAGTGGAGTAGAGTGGAGTGGAGTGGAATGGAATGGAATGGATTGGAATGCAATGGAATGGAATGGCGAAATGAAATGTGAGCTGAGATTTTGCCACTGCACTGCAGCCAGGGTGACAGAGTGCGATCCTGTCAAAAAAAAGGAATGGAATGGAAGGGAGTGGAAAAGAAAGGAATGGAGTGGAGTGAAGTGGAGAGGAGTGGAGTTGAATGGAGTGGTATGGAATGGGATAGAGTGGAAAGGAATGGAGTGGAGTAGAGTGGAATGGAGTGGAATGGAATTGAATGGGAATGAATGGGATCAGTGGAGTGGAGTGGTTTGGAGTGGAACAGAATAGAATGGAGTGCAGAGGAGTAGAGTGGAGTATAGTGGAGTGCAGTGGAATGGAATGGAATGGATTGGAATGGAATGGAATGGTGAAATGAAATGTTAGCTGAGATTGTCCCACTGCACTCCAGCCTGGGTGACAGAAAGAGATCCTGTCGAAGGAATGGAATGGAATGGAGTGGAATAGAATGGAGTGGAATGGCATGGAGTGGAGTGGAGTGGAGTGAAGTGGAATGGAGTGGAATGGAATGGTGAAATGAAATATGATATGAGATTGGGCTACTGCACTCTGGCCTGTGTATCAAAGTTAAATCCTCTAGAAAGAAGGGAATTGAATGGAATGACCTGGAATGGAATGAAATGGAATCGATTTCAATGGAATGGAACGGTGAAATGTAATGTGAGGTGAGATTCTGCAGCTGCACTCCAGCAAGGGTTACAGAGTGAGATCCAGTTGAAAGAAAGGAATGGAATGGAATAGAGTGTATTGGAATGGAATGGAATGAAATTGAGTAGAGTGGAGAGCAGTGGAGTGGAAGAGAGTGGAGTGGAGTGAAATGGAGTGGAATGGAATTTGATGTAATCAAGTGGAATGTAGTGGTGTGGAGTAGAGTGGAGTGGAATGGAGTGGAAATATGTGGAATGGAATGGAATGGAATGGAATGGGGTGGAGTGTAGTGGAGTCCAGTAGAGTGGAGTTGAATGAAATGGAATGGAGTGGAGGAGTGGGGTGGAGTGAAACGGAATGGAAAGGAATGGAATGGAAAGGTAAAATGAAATGTGAGCTGAGACTGTGCCACTGCACTCCAGGCTGTGTGACAGCGTGAGATTCTGTCGAAAGAAAGGAATGGAATGGAGTGGAATGGAATGGAATGGAGTGGAATGGAATGCAATGGAATGGTAAGGAATGGAACGGAATGGAGTGGAGTGCAGTGGAGTGGAGTGGAGTGGAAAGGAGTGGAATGGAATGGGATGGAATGCAATGGAATGGAGTGGACTGGAGTGGAGTGGAGTGGAATGGAGTGCAATGGAATGCGATGGAATGGAGTGGAGTGGAGTGGAATGGAGTGAATGGAAAGGAGTGGAATGGAGGGGAGAGGAGTGGATTGGAGTGTAGTGGAGTGGAATGGAATAGGATGCAGTGGCATGGAATGGAGTGGAGTGGAATGGAGTGGAATGGAATGCGACGGAATGGAGTAGGGTGGAGTGGAATGGAGTGAATGGAATAGAATGGAATGGAGGGGAGAGGAGTGGATTGGAGTGTAGTGGAGTGGAATGGAATGGGATGTAGTGGCATGGAATGGAGTAGAGTGGTGTGGATTGGAGTGGACTGGAGTGGAATGGAGTGGAATGGAATGGGAAGGAATGGACTGGACTGGAGTGGAGTGGATTGGCATGGAGTGGAATGGAATGGAATGCAATAGAATGGAATGGAAAGGAATAGAATGGCATGGAATGGAATGGAATGGAATGGAATGGTGAAATGAAATGTTACCTGAGATTGTGCCGCTACACTTCAGCCTGGACACAGAGTGAGATCCTGTCAAAAAAAAGAAATTCAGTGGAATGGAGTGCAATGGAATGGAATGGAATGGAACGAGTGCAGTGGAGTGGAATGGAATTGAGTGGAGTGGAGTGGAATGGAGTGGAATGGAGTGGAATGGAATGGGATGGAATGGAATGGAGTGGAGTGGAGTGGTGTGGAGTGGAGTAGAGTGGAATGTAGTGGAATGGAATGGCATGGAAGGGAATGGAGTGGAGTGGAGTGGAGTGGAATGGACTGGAATTGAGAAGAGTGGAATGGAGGGGATTGGAGTGCAGTTGAATAGAATAGAGTGGAGTGGAGGGTATTTGAATGGAATACAATGGAATGGAGTGGAAAGGAATGGTGAAAATATGAGCTGAGATTGGGCCACTGCATTCCAGCCTGGTTGACAGAGAGATACCCTGTCAAAAAAAACGAATGGAATGGAATGGAGTATAATAGAATGGAATGGAATTGAATGTAGTGAAATGGAGTGGAGTGGAGTGAAGTGGACTGTAATAGAATGGAATGCAATGGAATGGAGTGGAGATGAGTGGAGTAGAGTGTAATGGAATGGAATGAAGTGGAGTGGAGTGGAGTAGAATGGAGTGGAGTGGAGTGGAGTGGAATAGAATGCAATGGAATGCAGTGGAATGGAACGGTGAAAGAAATTTGAGCTGAGATTTTGCCACTGAACTGCAGCCTGTGAGACAGAAGAGATCATATCAAAAGAAAGGAATAGAATGGAATGGAGTGTAATAGAATGGAATGTAATTGAATGGAATGGAATGGAGTGGTGTGGAGTGGAGTGGACTGGAGTGGAGTGGAGAGGAGTGGAATGGAATGGGATGGAGTGGAATGGAATGGAGTGGAGTGGAGTGGAGTGGAATTGAATGGGATGGAGTGGAGTGGAGGTGAATGGAATGGAATGGAATGGAAAGGTGAAATGAAATGAGAGCTGAGATTGTTGTACTACACTCCAGCCTGGGTGACAGAGTGAGATCCTGTTTGAAAAAAGGTATGGAATGGAATGGACTGGACTGGAATGGAATGGAATGGAATGGAATGGAATGGAATGGAATGAAATGGAGTGAAGTGGAGTGGAGTGGAGGAGAGTGCAGTAGAGTTGAATGGAGTGGAATGGAATGGGATGTAATGGAACGGAATGGATTGGAGTGGAGTGGAGTCGAATGGAGTGGAATGGAGTGGAATGGAATGGGGTGGTATGCAGTGGAGTGGAGTGGAGTGGACTCAAGTGGAGTGGAACTGAATGGAATGTAATTGATTGGATTTGAGTGGAGTGAAGTGGAGTGGTTTGGAATGGAATGAAATAGAATGAAATGGAATGGAATGGTGAAATGAAATGTGAGCTTAGATTGTGCCACTGCATTCCAGACTCTGTGACAGTGTGAGATCCTGTCGAAAGAAAGGTTTGGAATGGAATGGAGTTGAAAGGAATGGAATGGAATCGAGTGGAGTCGGGTGGACTGGAGTGCAGTGGTGTGGAGTGCAAAGAAGTGGAAAGGAATGGGATTGAATGGAATGGAATGGAATGGAGTAGATTGGAGTGGAATGGAATGGAAAGGAAAGGGATTGAATCTAATGGAGTCTAGTGGACCATAGTGGAGTGGTGTGGAGTGGACTGGAATGGAAGGGATTGGAATGGAGTGGACTGGAATGGAGTGGAGTGGAATGGAATGGAATTGATTGAAATGGAATGGAATGGAATGGAATTTAATGGTGAAATGAAATGTGAGATGAGATTGTGCCGCTGCACTCCAGGCTGGGTGACAGACTGAAATCCTGTCGAAAGAAAGGAATGGAATGGAATGGAAAGGAATGGAAAGGAATGGGGTGGAGTGCAGTGGACTGGAGTGAACTGGAGTGGAGTGGAGTGGAGTACAATGGAATGGAGTGGAACTAAATGGGATGGAATGGGATCAAGTGAATTGTACTGGAGGGTAGTGGAGTGGAATGGAGTGGAATGGAGTTGAGTGTAGTGGAATGGAGGGGAATGGAGTAGATTCGAATGTTATGGAATGGAATGGAATGCAATGGAATGCAACAGAATGGTGAAATGGCATGTGAGCTGAGATTGTTCCACTGCACTTCAGCCTGGGTGACTGAGCGAGATCCTGTCGAAAGAAAGGAATGGAATGGAATGGAGTGGAATGGAATGGAGTGGAATGAAGTGGAGTTGAGAGGAGTAGAGTAGAATGGAGTGGAATGGAATGGGATTCAATCTAATGGAGTGTAGTGGAACGTACTGGAGTGGAGTGGAGTGGACTGGACTGGAATGGAGTAGAATGGAATGGAAGGGAATGGAATGGAGTGCACTGGAGGGAAGTGGAGTGGAGTGGAATGGAATGGAATTGATAGAAATGGAATGCAATGGAATGGAATGGAATGGTGAAATGAAATGTGAGCTGAGATTGTGCCGCTGCACTCCAGCCTGGGTGACAGAGAGAGATCCTGTCGAAAGAAAGAAATGGTATGGAATGGAGCAGAATGGAATGGAATGGGGTGGAGTGGAGTGGAGTGGAGTGGAGTAGAGTAGAATGTAGTGGAAAGGGATGGTATGGATTTGAATGGAATGTAGTGGAGAGGAGTGCAGTGCGATGGAGTGGAATGGAGTGGAATTGAATGTGATGGAATGGGATTGAATGAATTGTACAGGAGTTGAGTGGAGTGGAGTGGAATGGAGTGTAATGGAGTGGAGTGGAGTGGAGTGGAGTGGATTCGAATATTATGGAATGCAAAGGAATGCAAAAGAATGGTAAAATGACATGTTAGCTTAGATTGTTCCACTGCATTCCAGCCTGGGTGACTCAGTGAGATCCTGTCGAAAGAAAGGAATGGAATGGAATAGAGTGGAATGGAATGGAGTGGAGTGAAGTTGATTTGAGAGGAGTGGAGTGGAATGGAGTGGAATGGAATGGGATGGAATGGAATGGCGCAGAGGGTAATGGAGTGGACTGGAGAAGAGTGCAATGGAGTTGAATGGAATGGGATGTAATGGAATGGAGTGGAGTGGAGTTGAGTGGAGTGGAAAGGAATGGAATGGAAAGGAGTGGAATGGAGTGGAGAGGAGTGGGGTGGGGTGGAATGGAATGGATTGGAATGGAATGGAATGAAATGGTATGGAATGGAATGCAATGAAATGTAATGGTGAAGTGAAATCTGAGCTGAGATTGTGCCACTGCACTCCAGCCTGTGTAACATAGATCATATCAAAGGAAAGTAATGGAATGGAAAGGAGTGGAATGGAATGGAATGGAATGGAGTGGAATGGAATGGAATGGAATGGAATGGAGTGGAGTGGAGTGGAGTGGAGTGGAATGTAATGGAATGCGATGGCAAGGAAACGAGTGGATTGGAGTAGAGTGGAATGGAGTGGAATGGAATGGGATGGAATGCAATGGGGTGGAATAGAGTGGAGTGGAATGGAAAGGAATGGAATTTAATGGAATGGAATAGAATGGAGTGCAATGGAACGGAATACAATGGAATGGAATGGAATGGTCTGTTTTTTTTTCTTTTTTTTATTATTATCATACTTTAGGTGTTATGGTACATGTGTGCAATGTGCAGGTTAGTTACACATGTACACATGTGCCATGCTGGTGCGCTGCATCCACTAACTCCTCATCTAGCATTAAGTATGTCTCTCAGTGCTATCCCTCCCCCCTTCTCCCACCCTACAACATTCCCCGAAGTGTGATGTTCCCCTTCCTGTGTCCATGTGTTCTCATTGTTCAATTCCCACCTGTGAGTGAGAATATGCGGTGTTTGGTTTTTTTTCTTGCAATAGTTTACTGAAAATGATGATTTCCAATTTCATCCATGTCCCTACAAAGGACGTGAACTCATCATTTTTTATGGCTGCATAGTATTCCATGGTGTATATGTGTCACATTTTCTGAATCCAGTCTATCATTGTTGGACAATTGGGTTGGTTCCAAGTCTTTGCTATTGTGAATAATGCCGCAAGAAACATACGTGTGCATGGGTCTTTATAGCAGCATGATTGATAGTCCTTTGGGTATATACCCAGTAATGGGATGGTTGGGTCAAATGGATTTCTAGTTCTAGATCCCTGAGGAATCACCACACTGACTTCCACAAGGGTTGAACTAGTTTACAGTCCCACCAACAGTGTAAAAGTGTTCCTATTTCTCCACATCCTCTCCAGCACCTGTTGTTTCCTGAGTTTTTAATGATTGCCATTCTAACTGGTGTGAGATGGTATCTCATTGTGGTTTTGATTTGCATTTCCCTGATGGCCAGTGAAGGCGAGCATTTTTTCATGTGTTTTTTGGCTGCATAAATGTCTTCTTTTGAGAAGTGTCTGTTCATGTCCTTCGCCCACTTTTTGATGGGGTTGTTTGTTTTTTTCTTGTTAATTCGTTGGAGTTCATTGTAGATTCTGGATATTAGCCCTTTGTCAGATGAGTAGGTTGCAAAAATTTTCTCCCATCTTGTAGTTTGCTTGTTCACTCTGATGGTAGTTTCTTTTGCTGTGCAGAAGCTCTTTAGTTTAATTAGATCCCATTTGTCAATTTTGGCTTTTGTTGCCATTGCTTTTGGTGTTTTAGACATGAAGTCCTTGCCCATGCCTATGTCCTGAATGCTAATGCCTAGGTTTTCTTCTAGGGTTTTTATGGTTTTAGAGCTAACGTTTAAGTCTTTAATCCATCTTGAATTGATTTTTGTGTAAGGTGTAAGGAAGGGATCCAGGTTCAGCTTTCTACATATGGCTAGCTAGTTTTCCCAGCACCATTTATTAAATAGGGAATCCTTTCCCCATTGCTTGTTTATGTCAGGTTTGTCAAAGATCAGATAGTTGTAGATATGTGACATTATTTCTGACGGCTCTGTTCTGTTCCATTGATCTATATCTCTGTTTTGGTACCAGTACCATGCTGTTTTGGTTACTGTAGCCTTGTAGTATAGTTTGAAGTCAGGTAGTGTGATGCCTCCAGCTTTGTTCTTTTGGCTTAGGATTGACTTGGTGATGTGGGCTCTTTTTTGGTTCCATATGAACTTTAAAGTAGTTTTTTCCAATTCTGTGAAGAAAGTCATTGGTAGCTTGATGGGGATGACATTGAATCTCTAAATTACCTTGGGAAGGATGGCCATTCTCACGATATAGATTCTTCCTACCCATGAGCATGGAATGTTCTTCCATTTGTTTGTATCCTCTTTTATTTTCTTGAGCAGTGGTTTGTAGTTCTCCTTGAAGAGGTCCTTCACATCCCTTGTAAGTTGGATTCCTAGGTATTTTATTCTCTTCGAAACAATTGTGAATGGGAGTTCACACATGATATGGCTCTCTGTCTGTTATTGGTGCATAAGAATGCTTGTGATTTTTGTACATTGATTTTGTATCCTGAGACTTTGCTGAAGTTGCTTATCAGCTTGAGATTTTGGGCTGAGACAATGGGGTTTTCTAGATATACAATCATGTCGTCTGCAAAGAGGGACAATTTGACTTCCTCTTTTCCTAATTGAATACCCTTTATTTCCTTCTCCTGCCTAATTGCCCTGGCCAGAACTTCCACCACCATGTTGAAAAGAAGTGGTGAGAGAGGGCATCCCTCTCTTGTGCCACTTTTCAAATGGAATGCTTCCAGGTTTTGCCCATTCAGTATGATTGTGGCTGTGGGTTTGTCATAGATAGGTCTTATTATTTTGAGATACGTCCCATCAATACCTAATTTATTGAGAGGTTTTAGCAGGAAGTGTTGCTGAATTTTGTCAGAGGCCATTTCTGCATCTATCGAGATAATCATGTGGTTTTTGTCTTTGGTTCTGTTTATATACAGGAATACATTTATTGATTTGTGTATATTGAACCAGCCTTGCATCCCAGAGATGAAGCCCACTTGATCATGGTGGATAAGCTTTTTGATGTGCTGCTGGATTCTGTTTGCCAGTAATTTATTGAGGATTTTTGCATCAATGTTCATCAAGGATATTGGTCTAAAATTCTCTTTTTTGGTTGTGTCTCTGTCCGGCTTTGGTATCAGGATGATGCTGGCATCATAAAATGAGTTAGGGAGGATTCCCTCTTTTTCTATTGATTGGAATAGATTCTGAAGGAATGGTACCAGTTCCTCCTTGTACCTCTCGTAGAATTTGGCTGTGCATCCATCTGGTCCTGGACTCTGTTTGGTTGGTAAGCTATTGATTATTGCCAGAATTTCAGGGCCTGTTATTGGTGTATTTAGAGATTCAAATTCTTCCTGGTTTAGTCTTGGGAGAGTATGTGTGACGAGGAATTTATCCTTTTCTTCTAAATTTTCTAGTTTATTTTCATAGAGGTATTTGTAGTGTTCTCTGATGGTAGTTTGTATTTCAGTGGGATCAGTGGTGATATCCCATTTATCATGTTTTATTGCATCTATCTGATTCTTCTCTCTTTTTTTCTTTATTATTCTTGCTAGTGGTCTATCAATTATGTTGATGTTTTCAAAAAACCAAGTCGTGGATTCATTAATTTTTGGAAGGGTTTTTTGTGTCTCTATTTCCTTCAGTTCTGTTCTGATTTTAGTTATGTCTTGCCTTCTGCTAGTTTTGAATGTGTTTGCTCTCGCTTTTCTAGTTCTTTTAATTGTAGTGTTAGGGTGTCAATTTTGGATCTTTCCTGCTTTCTCTTGTGGGCATTTGGTGCTATAAATTTCCCTCTACACACTGCTTTGAATGCGTTCCAGAGATTCTGGTATGTTGTGTCTTGGTTCTCGTTGGTTTCAAAGAACATCTTTATTTCTGCCTTCATTTCGTTATATACCCAGTAGTCATTCAGGAGCAGGTGGTTCAGTTTCCATGTAGTGGAGAAGTTTTGAGAGAGATTCCTAGTCCTGAGTTCTAGTTTGATTGCACTGTGATCTGAGAGATAGTTTGTTATAATTTCTGTCCTTTTGCTTTTGCTGAGGAAAGCTTTACTTCCAAGTATGTGGTCAATTTTGGAACAGGTGTGGTGTGGTGCCGAAAAAAATGTACATTCTGTTGATTTAGGGAGGAGAGTTCTGTAGATGTCTATTAGGTCCGCTTGGTGCAGAGCTGAGTTCAATTCCTGGGTATACTTCTTCAATTTCTGTCTTGTTAATCTGTCTAATGTAGACAGTGGGGTGTTAATGTCTCCCAGTATTAATGTGTGGGAGACTAAGACTCTTTGTAGGTCACTCAAGACTTGCTTTATGAATCTGGGTGCTCCTATAGTGGGTGCTTATATATTTAGGATAGTTAGCTCTTCTTGTTGAATTGATCCCTTTACCATTATGCAATGGCCTTCTTTGTCTCTTTTGATCTTTGTCGGTTTAAAGTCTGATTTATCAGATACTAGGATTGCAACCCCTGCATATTTTTGCTTTCCATTTACTAGGTAGATCGTCCTCCATTGTTTTATTTTGAGCCTATGTATGTCTCTGCATGTGAGATGGGTTTCCTGAATACAGCACACAGATGAGTCTTGATGCTTTATCCAATTTACCAGTCTGTGTATTTTAATTGGAGAATTTAGCCCCCATCAAAAAGAAGGGGGCAAAGGACATGAACAGATACTTCTGAAAAGAAGACTTTTATGCAGCCAAAAAACACATGAAAAAAATGCTCACCATCAATGGCCATCAGAGAAAACAAAATCAAATCAACAATGAGATACCATTTCACACCAGTTAGAATGGCAATCATTAAAAAGTCAGGAAACAAAAGGTGCTGGAGAGGATGTGGAGAAATAGGAAGACTTTTACACTGTTGGTTGGACTGTAAACAAGTTCAACCATTGTGGAGGTCAGTGTGCAGATTCCTCAGGGATCTAGAACTAGAAATACCATTTGACACAGTCATCACATTACTGGGTATATACACAAAGGACTATAAATCATGCTGCTATAAACACACATGAACACGTATGTTTATTGTGGCATTATTCAAAATAGGAAACACTTGGAACAAACCCAAACGTCCCACAATGATAGACTGGATTAAGAAAATCTGGCACATATGGAATAGGAACAGCTCCTGTCTACAGCTCCCAGTGCGAGCGATGCAGAAGATGAGTGACTTCTGCATTTCCATCTGATGTACCGTGTTCATCACACTAGGGAGTGCCAGACAGTGGGCGCAGGTCAGTGGGTGACTGCACTCTGCGCCAGCTGAAGCAGGGGCGAGGCACTGCCTCACTCGAGAAGCACAAGGGGTCAGGGAGTTCCCTTTCCAGGGGTGACAGATGGCACCTGGAAAATTGGGCCACTCCCACTCAAATACCGTCCTTTTCCGACGGGCTTAGGAAACGGTGCCCCAGGAGAGTATAGCCCACAACTGGCTCAGAGGGTCCTATGCCCACAGAGTCTCGCTGATTGCTAACACAGCAGTCTGAGATCAAACAGCAACTCGGCAGCGAGGATGGGGGAGGGGCGCCCGCCATTGCCCAGGCTCAACTAGGTAAACAAAGCAGTCTGGAAACTTCAACTGGGTGAGTTCCACCACAGCTCAAGGAGGGCTACCTGCCTCTATAGGCTCCACCTCTGGGGGCAGGGCACAGACAAACAAAAAGACAGCAGTAATCTCTGCAGACTTAAATATACCTGTCTGACAGCATTGAGGAGAGCAATGGTTCTCCCAGCACGCAGCTGGAGATCTGAGAACGGGCAGACTGCCTCCTCAAGTGGGTCCCTGACCCCTGACCCCCAAGCAGCCTAACTGGGAGGCACCCACCAGCAGGGGCAGACTGACACCTCACACGACTGGCCAGGTATTCCAACAGACCTGCAGCTGAGGGTCCTGTCTGTTAGAAGGAAAACTAACAGAAAGGACATCCACACCCAAAACCCATCTGTACATCAACATCATCAAAGAACAAAAGTAGATAAAACCACAAAGATGGGGAAAAAACAGAGCAGAAAAACTGGAAACTCTAAAAAGCAGAGTACCTCTCCTCCTCCAAGGAACACAGTTCCTCTCCAGCAACGGAACAAAGCTGGACGGAGAATGACTTTGACGAGCTGAGAGAAGAAGACTTCAGACGATCAAATTACTCCGAGCTACGAGAGGATATTCAAACCAAAGGCAAAGAAGCTGAAAACTTTGAAAAAAAATTTAGAAGAATGTTTATCTAGACTAACCAATACAGAGAAGTGCTTAAAGGAGCTGATGGAGCTGAAAACCAAGGCTCGAGAACTATGTGAAGAATGCAGAAGACTCAGCAGCTGATGCGATCAAATGGAAGAAAGGGTATCAGCCCTGGAAGATGAAATGAATGAAATGAAGCGAGAAGGGAAGTTTAGAAAAAGAAGAATAAAAAGAAATGAGCAAAGCCTCAAAGAAATGTGGGACTATGTGAAAAGGCCAAATCTACGTCTGATTGGTGTACCTGAAAGTGACGGGGAGAATGGAAACAAATTGGAAAACAGTCTGCAGGATATTATCCAGGAGAACTTCCCCAATCTAGCAAGGCAGGCAAACATTCAGATTCAAGAAATACAGAGAATGCCACAAAGATACTCCTCGAGAAGAGCAACTCCAAGACACATAATTGTCAGATTCACCAAAGTTGAAATGAAGGAAAAAATGTTAAGGGCAGCCAGAGAGAAAGGTCGGGTTACCATCAAAGGGAAGCCCATCAGACTAACTGCGGATCTCTTGGCAGAAACCCTACAAGCCAGAAGAGAGTGGGGGCCAATATTCAACATTCTTAAAGAAAAGACTTCTCAAACCAGAATTTCATATCCAGCCAAACTAAGGTTCATAAGTGAAGGAGAAGTAAAATACTTTACAGACAAGCCAATGCTGAGAGATTTTGTCACCACCAGGCCTGCCCTAAGAGAGCTCCTGAAGGAAGCACTAAACATGGAAAGGCACAACCAGTATCAGCCACTGCAAAATCATGCCAAAATGTAAAGACCATCGAGACTAGGAAGAGACTGCATCAACTAACGAGCAAAATAACCAGCTAACATCACAATGACAGGATCAAATTCACACATAACAATATTAAATTTAAATGTAAATGGACTAAATGCTCCAGTTAAAAGACACAGACTGGCAAATTGGGTAAAGACACAAGACCCATCAGTGTGCTGTATTCAGGAATCCCATCTCACATGCAGAGACAAATATAGGCTCAAAGTAAAAGGATGGAGGAAGATCTACCTAGCAAATGGAAAACAAAAAAAGGCAGGGGTTGCAATCCTAGTCTCTGATAAAACAGACTTTAAACCAACAAAGATCAAAAGAGACAAAGAAGGCCATTACATAATGGTAAAGGGATTAATTCAACAAGAAGAGCTAACTATCCTAAATATAAATGCACCCAATACAGGAGCACCCAGATTCATAAAGCAAGTCCTGAGTGACCTACAAAGAGACTTAGACGCCCACACATTAAAAATGGGAGACTTTAACACCCCACTGTCAACGTTAGACAGATCAGAGAGACAGAAAGTCAACAAGGATACCCATGAATTGAATTCAGCTGTGCACCAAGCGGACCTAACAGACATCTACAGAACTCTCCACCCCAAATCAACAGAATATACATTTTTTTTCAGCACCACACCACACCTATTCCAAAATTGACCACATAATTGGAAGTAAAGCTCTCCTCAATAAATGTAAAAGAACAGAAATTATAGCAAACTATCTCTCAGATCACAGTGAAATCAAGCTAGAACTCGGGATTAAGAATCTCACTCAAAACCACTCCACTACATGGAAACTGAACCACCTGCTCCTGAATGACTACTGGGTACATAACGAAATGAAGGCAGAAACAAAGATGTTCTTTGAAACCAACGAGAACAAAGACACAACATACCAGAATCTCTGGGATGCATTCAAAGCAGTGTGTAGAGGGAAATTTATGGCACTAAATGCCCACAAGAGAAAGCAGGAAAGATCCAAAATTGACACCCTAACATCACAATAAAAAGAACTAGAAAAGCAAGAACAAACACGTTCAAAATCTCGCAGAGGGCAAGAAATAATTAAAATCAGAGCAGAACTGAAGGAAATAGAGACACAAAAAACCCTTCGAAAAATAAATGAATCCAGGAGCTGGTTTTTTGAAAGGATCAACAAAATTGATAGACCGCTAGCAAGATTAATAAAGAAAAAGACAGAGAAGAATCAAATAGATGCAATAAAAAAAGATAAAGGGGATATCACCACCAATCCCACAGAAATACAAACTACCATCAGAGAATATTACAAACACCTCTACTCAAATAAACTAGAAAATTCGAAGAAATGGATATATTCCTCAACACATACACACTCCCAAGACTAAACCAGGAAGAAATTTAATCTCTGAATAGACCAATAACAGGAGCTGAAATTGTAGCAATAATCAATAGCTTATCAACCAAAAAAAGTCCAGGACCAGATGGGTTCACAGCCGAATTCTACCAGAGGTACAAGGAGGAGCTGGTACCATTCCTTGTGAAAATCTTCCTATAAATAGAAAAAGAGGGAATCCTCCCTAACTCATTTTAAGAGGCCAGCATCATCCTGATACCAAAGCCGGGCAGAGACACAACAAAAAAAGAGAATTTTAGACCAATATCCTTGATGAACTTTGATGCAAAAATCCTCAATAAAATACTGGCAAACAGAATCCAGCAGCACATCAAAAAGTTTATCCACCATGATCAAGTGGGCTTCATCCCTGGGATGCAAGGCTGGTTCAATATACGCAAATCAATAAATGTAATCCAGCATATAAACAGAACCAAAGACAAAAACCACATGATTATCTCGATAGATGCAGAAAAGGCCTTTAACATAATTCAACAACCCTTCATGTTAAAAGCTCTCAATAAATTAGGTATTGATGGGACGTATCTCAAAATAATAAGAGATTTCTATGACAAACCCACAGCCACAATCATACTGAATGGGCAAAAACTGGAAGCATTCCCTTCGAAAACTGGCACAAGACAGGGATGCCCTCTCTCACCACTTCTATTCAACATAGTGTTGGAAATTCTGGCCAGGGCAATTCAGCAGGAGAAGGAAATAAAGGGTATTCAATTAGGAAAAGAGGAAGTCAAATTGTCCCTGTTTGCAGTTGACATGATTGTATATCTAGAAAACCCTATTGTCTCAGCCCAAAATCTCCTTAAGCTGATAAGGAACTTCAGCAAAGTCTCAGGATACAGAATCAATGTACAAAAATCACAAGTATTCTTATACACAAATGACAGACAAACAGAGAGCCAAATCATGAGTGAACTCCCATTCACAATTGCTTCAAAGAGAATACAATACCTAGGAATCCAACTTGTGAAAGACCTCTTCAAGGAGAAGTACAAACCACTGCTCAAGAAAATAAAAGAGGATACAAACAAATGGAAGAAATAGTGTTTCAAAAATAGTGTTTCAAAACTGCTCAATCAAAAGGAACTTTCAACTCAGTGAGTTGAATGCAAACATCACAAAGAAGTTTCTGAGAATGCTTCTGTCTACTCTTTATGTGAATATATTTCTTTTTCCAGCATAGGCCTCAAAGCGCTCCAAATATCCACTGGCAGATGCTTCACAAAGAGAGTTTCAAAACTCTTCTATCAAAAAGAAGGTTCAACTCTGTAAGTTGAATGCACATATCATAAAGTAGTTTCTGAGAATCCTTATGTCTAGTTTTTATGTGAAGATATTTCCTTTTCCAGCTAGGTCTCAAAGCGCTCCAAATTTACAATTGCAGAAACTTCAAAACGAATTTTTCAACTCTCCTCTATGAAAAGGAAGATTCAATTCTGTGACTTGAATGCACATATCACAAAGTAGTTGCTGAGAATGCTTCTGTATAGTTTTTATGTGAACATATTTCCTTTTCCAGCATAGGCCTCAAAGTGCTCCAAATATCCACTTGCAGATTCTACAAAAAGAGTGTTTCAAAACTTCTCTATCAAAAGGAAGGTTCAACTCTGTCAGTTGAATGCACACATCACAAAGAAGTTTCTGGAAATGCTTCTGTCTGGTTTTGATTTGAAGATATTTCCTTTTCCAGCATAGGCCTCAAAGCGCCCCAAATATCTACTTGCAGATTCTACAAAAAGTTTGTTTCAAAACTGCTCTTTCGAAAATAAAGTTCAACTCTGTGAGATGAAATCACACATCACAAAGAAGTTTCTGAGAATGCTTCTGTCTAGTTTTTATGTAAAGATATTTTCTTTTCCAGGATTGGCCTCAAATCACTCCAAATGTCCCCTTGCAGATTGTGCAAAAACTGTGTTTAAAAACTGCTCTATGAAAAGGAAGGTTCAACTCTTTGATTTGAATGTACACATCACAAAGAAGTTTCTGAGAATGCTTCTGTCTAATTTTCATGTGCAGATATTTCCATTTGTAGCAGAAGCCTCAAAGCGCTCAAAATGCCCACATTCAGAATCTTCAAAAAGAGTGTTTTTAAACAGTTCTATCAAAGGGAATATTCAACTCTTTGGATTGAAAGTACACATCACAAGTAAGTTTCTGAGAATGCTTCTTTCTAATTTTTAGGTGAAGATATTTCCTTTTCCAGTATAGGCCTCAAAGCGCTCCAAATATCCACTTGCAGATTCAACAAACAGTGTGTTTCAAAACTGCTCTATGAAAAGGAAGGTTCAACTCTGTGAGTTGGATGCACACATCATAAAGAAGTTTCTGAGTATGCTTCTGTCTAGTTTTACTGAGAAGTTATTTCCTTTTCCAGCATTGGCCTTAATGTGCTCCAAATATCCTTTTGCAGATTCTACAAAAAGAGTGTTTCAGAACTCCTCTATGAAAAGGATGGTTCAACAATGTGAGTTGAATTCACATATCACAAACAAATTTCTCAGAATAATTCCAATTTTTCTGTGAAGATATTTCCTTTTTACAGCAGAGGCCTCAAATCGCTCCAAATATCCACTTGCCGATTCTACAAACAGTGTGTTTCAAAACTGCTCTATCAAAACGAAGGTTCAACTCTGTGATTTGAGTGCACACATCACAAAGAAGTTTCTGAGAATGCTGCTTTCTAGTTTTTACGTGAAGATATACCGTTTTCCAACATAGGCATCAAAGTGGTCCAAATATCCACTTCCAGATTCTACCAAAAGAGTGTTTCAAAACTGCTCTATTAAAAAGAAGGTTCAATTGTGTGAGTTGAAGGCAGACATCACTGAGAAGTTTCTGAGAATGCTTCCGTCTAATTTTTATGTGAAGATATTTCGTTTTCAAGCTTAGGCTTCAAAGTGCTCCAAATATACACGGGCAGATTATTCAAAAAGAGTGTTTCAAAATTGCTTTACCAAAATTAAGGTTCAACTCTGTGAGTTGAATTCACACGTCACAAAGAAGTTCCCGAGAATGCTTCGGTCTAGTTTTTATGTTAAGATATTTCCTTTTCCAGCATAGGCCTCAAAATGCTTCAAATATCCAATTGCAGATTCTATAAAAAGAGTATTTCAAAACTGCTCTATCAAAAGAAAGGTTCAACTCTGTTAGTTGAGTGCACACATCACAAAGAAGTTTCTCAGAATTCTTCAGTCTAGTTTTTATGTGAAGATATTTCCTAATCTAGCTTAGGCCTCAAACGCTGAAAATATCCACTTGCAGATTGTACAAAAAGAGTGTTTCAAAACTGCTCTATCAAAAGGAATGTTTACCTCTGTGAGTTGAATGCACACATCACAAATAAGTTTCTTAGAATGCTTCTGTCTAGTTTTTATGTGAGGATATTTCCTTATCTAGCATAGGCGTCAAAGCACTCCAAATATCCACTGGCAGATCTTACAAAAAAAGTGTTTCAAAACTGCTCTATCAGAAGAAAGATTCTACTCTGAGAGTTGAATGCAATCATCACAAAGAAGTTTATGAGAATGCTTCTGTCTAGTTTTTATGTGAAGATATTTCCTTTTCCCACATTGGCCTCAAAGCACTCTAAATATCCACTTGCAGATCCTACAAAAAGTGTGTTTCAAAGCTGCTCTATCAAAAGGAAGGTTCAACTTTGTGAGTTTAGTGGACATATCACAAAGTTGTTTCTGAGAATGCTTCTGTCTAGTTTTTATGTGAAGATATTTCTTTTTCCAGCATAGACCTTAAAGCACTCCAAATATCCACAGGCAGATGCTTCAAAAAGAGTCTTTCAAAACTGTTCTTTCAAAATAAAGGTTCAACTCTGTGAGTTGAATGCACACATCACAAATAAGTTTCTTGGAATGCTTCTGTCTGGTTTGTATGTGAAGATATTTCTTTATCTAGCACAGGCGTCAAAGTGCTCCAAATATCCACTGGCAGATCCTACGAAAAGCGTTTTCCATAACTGCGCCATCAGAAGGAAGATTCAACTCTGAAAGTTGAATGCAAACATCACAAAGAAGTTTCTGCGAATGCTTCTGTCTAGTTTTTATGTGAAGATATTTCCTTTTCCCGCATAGGCCTCAAAACGCTCCAAATATCCACTTGCAGATCTTACAAAAAGTGTGTTTCAAAACTGCTCTATCAAAAGGAAGGTTCAACTTTGTGAGTTGAGTGGACTTATCATAAAGTTGTTTTTGAGAAAGATTCTGTCTAGTTTTTATGTGAAGATATTTCCTTTTCCAGCATAGGCCTCAAAGCCTTCCGAATATCCACCTGCAGATTCCACAAAAAGTGATTTTTCAAAACTGCTCTATCAAAAGGAAGGTTCAACTCTGTCACTTGAATGCACACATCACAAAGGTATTAGTGAGAATGCTTCTGTCTAGTATTTTGTGAAGATATTTCCTTTTCTATCATAGGACTCAAAGTGCTCCAAATATCCACTGTCAGATTCTACAAAAAGAGTGCTTCAAAACCGCTGTATCAAAATGAAGGTTCAACTCTTTGACTTGAATGCATACATCGCAAAGAGGTTTCTGAGAGTGCTTCTGTCTAGTTTTGATGTAAACATATTTCCTTTTCCAGCATAGGTCTCAAAGCGCTCCAAATATCCACTTGCAGATTCTACAAAAAGAGTGTTTCAAAACTTCTCTATCAAAAGGAAGGTTCATCTCTTTGAGTTGAATGCACTCATCACAAAGAAGTTTCTGAGAATGCTTCTCTCTAGTTTTTATGTGAACATATTTCCTTTTCCAGCATAGGCCTTAAAGTACTCCAAATATCAACTTGCAGATTCTACAAAAAAGTGTTTCAAAACTGCTATGTCAAAACGAAAGATCAACCCTGCCAGTTGAATGCACACATCACAAAGAAGTTTCTGAGAGTGCTTCTGTCTAATTTTTATGTGAAGACATTTCCTTTTCCAGCGTATGCATCAATGCGTTCCAAATATCCACTTGCAGATTCTACAAAAAGATTGTTTCAAAACTGCTCTATCAAAGGGAAGTTTCAACTCTGTGAGTTGAATGCACACATCACAAAGAAGTGTCTGAGAATGCTTCTTTCTAATTTTTATGTGAAGATATTTTCTTTTCCAGCGTATGCCACAAAGCTCTCAAAATATCCACTTGCAGATCCTACAAAAAGATTGTTTCAAAACTGCTCTATCAAAAGGAAGCTTCAACTCTGTGGGTTGAATGCACACATCACGTAGAAGTTTCTGAGAACCCTTCTGTCTAGTTTTTATGTGAAGAAATTTCCTTTTCCAGCATAGGTCTCAAAGAGCTCCAAATATCCACTGGCAGATTCTACAAAAAGAGTGTTTCAAAAATGCTCTGTCAAAAAGAATGTTCAACTCTGTTAGTTGAATGCACACATCACAAAGTAGTTTCTGAAAATGCTTCTCTCTTGTTTTTTTTGAACATATTTCCTTTTGCAGCCTATGTCTCTAAGCGCTGCAATTATCCACTGGCGTATTCCACAAAAGATTGTTTCAATCCTGTTCTATCAAAGGGAACGTTCAACTCTGTGAGTTGAAGGCACACATCATGTAGAAGTTTCTGAGAATGCTTCTGTCTAGTTTTTATGTGAAGATATTTCCTTTTCCAGCATAGACCTCAAAGCGCTCCATATATCCACTTGCAGGTTCTACGAAAAGATTTTTTCAAAACTTCTCTATCAAAAGGAAGCCTCATCCCTGTGAGTTGAATGCACACATCACAAAGAAGTTTCACAGCACAGTTCTGTCTAATTTTTATGTGAAGATGTTTTCTTTTCCAGCATAGTCCTCAAAGGGCTCCAAATATCCACTTGAAGATTCTACAAAAAGAGTGTTTCAAAACTGCTCTATCAAAAGGAAGGTTTAACTTTGTGAGATGAATGCGCACATCACAAAGAAGTTTCTTAGAATTCTTCTGTCTCGTTTTTATGTGAAGATATTTCCTATTCAAGAATTGACCTCAAAAAGTTCCAAATATCCACTTGCAGGTTCTACAAAGAGAGAGTTTCAAAACTGCTTTATCAAAAGATAGGCTCAATTGTGTGAGTTGAATTCACACATCACAAAGAAGTTTCTCAGAATGCTTCTGTTTAGTTTTTCTGTGAATATATTTCCTTTTTCACCGTAGGCAGCAAAGACCTCCATATATCCACTTGCAGATTCTACAAAAAGAGGCTTTCAGGACTGTTCTATCAAAAGATAGGATGAAATCTGTGAGAAGAATGCACACATCACAAAGAAGTTTCTCAGAATGCTTCTGTGTAGTTTTAATGTGAAGACTTTTTTTCCTCATTAGGCCTCAAAGAGCTTCAATTATCCACTTTCATATTCTACAAAATATGTATTTAAAACTGCTCTGTCAAAAGAGAAGTTCAACTCTGTGAGTTAAATGCACACATCACAAAGAAGTTTCTAAGAATACTTCTGGGTATGTTTTATGTGAACATATTACTTTTTCCATTCTAGGCCTCAAAGGACTCCAAATATCCAATTGCAGATTCTACGAAAAGAGTGTTTCAAAACTGCTCAATCAAATCAAATGCTCAACTAAGTGAAATGAATGCACACATCACAAAGAAGTTTCTCAGAATGCTTCTTTGTAGTTTTTACGTGACGATATTTCCTTTTACTCCGTCGGCCACAAAGGACTCCACCTAACCACTTGCTGATCCTACAAAAAGAGAGTTCAAAACTGCTCTAACAAAAGATTGGTTCAACTCTGTGAGGTGAATGCCCACATCACAAAGAATTTTCTCTGAATATTCTGTGTAGTTTTTAGGTGAAGATATTTCCTTTTCCACCATAGGCTGCAAAGGCCTACAAATATCCACTTGCAGATTCTTCAAATAGGCAGTTTCAAAACTGCTCTCTCAAAAGATAGGTTTAACTCTGTGAGTTGAATGCACATTTCAAAAAGTAGTTTCTCAGAGTGCTTCTGTGTATGTTTTATGTGAAGATATTTCCTTTTCCACCATAAGTTACAAAGCGCTCCAAATATCCACTTGCTGATTCTCCAAGAGAGTTTCAACACTCCTCTGTCAAAGTATATGTTGAATTCTTTGAGATGAATGCACACGTTGCAAAGTAGTTTCTCAGAATGCTTCTGTGCAGTTTTTATGTGAAGATATTTAGTTTTCCACAATTGGCCTACTGTGTTTCCCAATATCAACTTGCAGATGCTACTAAAAGAGTTGTTTCCAAACTTCTCAATCAAAAGAAACTTCAACTCTGTGAGATGAATGCATATATCACAAAGAAGTTGCTCAGAATGCTTCTGAATAGTTTTTATGTGAAGATATTTCCTTTTCCAGCATAGGCCTCAAAGCGCTCCAAATATCAACTTGCAGATTCTATGCAAAGAGTGTTTGAAAACTGCTCAATCACAAGAAAAATTAAACTCTGTGAGATGGATGCACGCATCACCAAAAAGTTTCTTAGAATATTTCTGTGTAGTTTTTAAGGGATTCTATTTCTTTTTCCACCATCGGCCACAAAGGACTCCAAATACTCTCTTGCAGATTCTACCAAAAGGGAGTTTCAAACTGCTCAGTCAAAAAGTAGGTTCAATTCTGGAGTTGAATGCACACATCACAAAGAACTTTCTCAGAATGCTTCCATGTAGGTTTTATGTGAAGATATTTCCTTTTCCACCATAGGTCTCAAAGCGCTCCAAATATCCACTTGCAGATTCTACAAAAGAGTGTTTCTCAACAGATGCTGGAGAAGATGTGGAGAAATAGGAACACTTTTACGCTGTTGGAGGGAGTGTAAACTAGTTCAAACATTTTGGAAGTCAGTATGTCGATTCTTCACTTATCTAGAACTAGGAATACTATTTGACCCAGTCATTTCATTACTGGGTATATACCCAAAGAACTATAAATCATGCTGCTATAAAGACACATGCACACATATATTTATTGCTGCACTATTCACAATAGCAAAGACTTGGAACCAACCCAAATGTCCAACAATGATACACTGGATTAAGAAAATGTGGCATATATACACCATGAAATAACTCTGCAGCCATAAAAAAAGATGAGTTCATGTCCTTTGTAGGGATATGGTTGAAATTGGAAATCAACATTCTCAGTAAACTATCGCGAGGATAGAAAACCAAACAACGCATGTTCTCACTCATAGATGGGAACTGAAAAATGAGAACACATGCACACAGGAAGGGGAACATCACACTCTGGGGACTGTTGTGGGGTGGTGGGAGGCGAGAGGGATAGCATTAGGAGATATTCCTAATGCTAAATGATGAGTTAATGGGGGCAGCACACCATCATGGCACATTTATACTTATGCAACTAACCTGCACATTGTGCATAGGTACCATAAAACTTAAAGTATAATAACTATAATAATAATAATAATAAATAAAAAAGAGAGATAAGAAAAAAAGAGCATGTCAAAACTTCTCAATTAAAAGAAAGGTTCAACTCTGTGAGATGAATGCACACATTACAATGTAGTTTCTCACCATGCTTCTTTGTAGTTTTTATGTGAAGATATTTCCTTTTCCACCATAGGTTGCAAAGGGCTCCAAATATCCACCTGCAGATTCTACAAAAAGAGAGTTTCAAAACTCTCAATCAAAATATTTCTTCAACTCTGCGAGATGAATGCACACATCACAAAGAAGTTTCTCAGAATGCTTCTGTGTAGTTTTTATGTGAAGGTATTTCCTTTTCTACCATAGGACGCAAAGACCTCCAAATATCCACTTGCAGATTCTACAAAAATACAATTTCAAAACTGCTCTCTCAAAAGATATGTTGAAATGTGTGTGTTTAATGCACACATCAGAAAGTTGTTTCTCAGAGTGCTTCTGTGTAGTTTTTATGTGAAGATATTCCCTTTTCCACCAGAGGTTGCAAAGGGCTCCAAATATCCACTTGCAGATTCTACAAAAAGAGAGTTTCAAAACTGCTCTACCAAAAGATAAGTTCAACTCTATGAGATGAATGCTCACATCACAAAGAAGTTTCTCAGAATCCTTCTTTGTGTTTTTTATGTGAAGATAGTTCCTTTTTTCACCGTAGGCCTGAAAGCACTCCAAATATCCACTTGCAGATTCTACAAAAAGATAGTTTCAAAAGTACTCTCTCAAAAGATAGGTTCAACTCTGTGAGTTGAAAGCACACATCACAATGTAGTTTCTCAGAGTGCTTCTGTGTAGTTTTTATGTGAAGATATTTCCTTTTCCACCGTAGTTTGCAAATGGCTCCAAATATCCACTTGCAGATTCTACAAAAAGAGAGTTTCAAAACTCCTCTTTCAAAATATATGTTCAACTCTTTGAGATGAATACACACATCACAAAAAAAAGAAGTTTCTCAGAATGCTTCTTTGTAGTGTTTATGTGATTTCCTTTTCCACCATAGGGCACATAGGGCTCCAAATACCTACTTGCAGATTCTACAAAAAGAGAACTTCAAAACTGCTTTATCAAAAGATAGGTTGGATTCTGTTAGATGAATGCACACATCACAAAGTGATTTCTTAGAATGCTTCTGTGTAGTTTTTATGTGAAGATATTTCCCTTTCCACCATCGCCACAAAGCGCTCCAAATATCCACTTGCAGATTCTACAAAAGGTGAGTTTCAAAACTGCCGAATCAAAATAAAGGTTCAACTCTGTGAGATGAATGCACACAAAATAAAGGAGTTTCTGACAATGCTTCTGTGTAGATTCTTTGTGAATATATTCCCTTTTCCAGAATAGATCTCAAAGTGTGGCACATATCCACTTGCAGATTCTACCAAAACAGTTTTTCAATACTGCTCAATCCAATGAAAGATTCAACCACGTGAGATGAGTGCACACATCACAAAGAAGTTTCTGAGAATGCTTCTGTGTAGTTTTTATGTGAAGATATTTCCTTTTATACCATAGGCCACAAAGGTCTACAAATATCCACTTGCAGATTATACAAAAAGAGAGATTCAAAACTTCTGTGTCAAAAGATAGGTTCAGCTCTGTGAGATGAATGCACACATCACAAAGTAGTTTCTCAGAATTCTTCTGGGTAGTTATTATGTGAAGAGATTTCGTTTTCCACAATAGACCTCAAAGTGCTCCAAATATCCTCTTGCAGATTCTACAAAAACAGTTTCAAAACTGCTCAATCAAAGGAAAGTTTCAACTATGTGAGTTGAATGCACACATCACAAAGAAGTTCCTCAGAATGCTTCTGTGTAGTTTTTATGTGAAGATATTTCCTTTTCCACAATAGGCCTCCAAGAGCTCCAAATACCCACTTGCAGATTCTACTAAAAGAGTTTTTCCAAACTACTCAATCAAAAGAAAAGTTCAACTGTGTCAGATGAGTGCACTGAAACAAAGAAGTTTCTGAGAATGCTTTTTTTAATTTATATGTGAAGATAATTCCTTTT
This sequence comes from Pongo pygmaeus, assembly GCF_028885625.2. Classification (NCBI taxonomy): domain Eukaryota; kingdom Metazoa; phylum Chordata; class Mammalia; order Primates; family Hominidae; genus Pongo; species Pongo pygmaeus. The sequence goes on along the minus strand of NC_072388.2, from coordinate 3,172,097 downwards.
CCAAAATAGACCTCAAAGCACTCCAAATATCCACTTGCAGATTGTACAAAAAGAGTGTTTCAAAACTGCTCAATCAAATGAAATGTTCAACTCATTGAGGTGAGTGCATACATCACAATGAAGTTTCTTGGAATGCTTCTGTGTAGTTTTTATGTGAAGATATTTCCTTTTCCACCATAGGCCTCAAAGCAGTCCAAATATCCAACTGCAGGTTCTACAAAAAGAGTGTTTCAAAACTGCTCAATCAAAAAAAAGTTCAACTCTGAGAGATGAATGCACACATTATAAAGAAGTTTCTCAGACTGCTTCTGTGTAGTTTTTATGTGAAGATATTTCCTTTTCCAAAATAGGCCTCCAAGGACTCCAAATATCCACTTGCAGATACCACTAAAAGACTTTTTTCAAACTGCTCAATCAAAAGTGAGGTTCAACTCTATGAGACGAATGCACACATCACAAAGGAGTTTCTCTGAATCCTTCTGTGTAGTTTTTATGGGTAGATATTGCCTTTTCCACCATTGGCCCTAAAGGGCTCCAAATAACCACTTGCAGTTTCTACAAAAACAGACTTTCAAAACTGCTCTATCAAAAGATAAGTTCAACTCTGTGAGTTGAATGCACTCATCACAAAGAAGTTTGTCAGAATGCTTCTGTGTAGATTTTATGTGAAGATATTCCCTTTTCCACCATAAGCCACAAAGCACTCCAAATATCCACTTGCAGATTCTACAAAAAGAGCGTTTCAAAACTGCTCTTTCAAAAGATAGCTTCAAATCGGTGAGATGAATGCACATATCACAAAGAAGTTTCTCCTAATGCTTCCATGTAGTTTTTATGTGAAAATATTTCCTTTTCCAGCATAGGCCTCAAAACGTTCCAAATATCCACTTGCAGATACTACAAAAAGTTTGTTTCAAAACTGCTCAATCAGAAGAAAGGTTTAACTCTGTTAGATGAATGCACACATCATAAAGAAGTTTTCCAAATGCTTCTGTGTAGTGTTTATGTGCAGATATTTCCTTTTCCTCTGTAGGCCTCAACGTGCTCCAAATATCCACTCGCAGATTCTACAAAAAGAGATTTTCAAAACTGCTCAATCAAAACAAAGGTCCAACTCTGTGAGATGAATACCCACATCACAAAGTAGTCTCTCAGAATGCTTCTGTGTAGTTCTTATGTGAAGATATTTCCTTTTCCACAGAAGGCCTCCAATGTTTCCAAACATCCACTTGCATATTCTACTAAAGAATGTTTCCAAACTGCTCAATCAAAGGAAGGTTCAACTCTGTGAGATGAATGCACTCAAAACAAAGAAGTTTCTAAGAATGCTTCTTTGTAGTTTTTATGTGAAGATATTTCCTTTTCCACAATAGGCCTCAAAGCACTCCAAATACCCACTTGCGGATTCGACAAAAAGAGTGTTTCCAAGCTGCTCAATCAAATGAAATATTCCACTCTGTGAGATAAATGCACACATCACAAAGAAGGTTCTCACAATGCTTCTGTGCAGTTTTGAGGGAAGAAATTTCCTTTTCCATCGTCAGCAACAAAGGGCTCCAAATATCCACTTGCAGATTCTACAAAAAGAGAATTTCGAAACTGCTCTATCAACAGATAGGTAAAACTCTGCGTGTTGAATGCACACATCATAAAGAAGTTCCTCCTAATGCTTCTGTGTAGTTTTTATGTGAACATATTTCCTTTTCAACCATAAGCCTCAAGGCGCTCCAAATATCCACTTGCTAACTCTACAAAAACAGTGTTTCCAAACTACTCAATCAAAAGAAAGTTTCAAATCTGTGAGATGAATGCACAAAAAACAAATAAGTTTCTGAGAATGCTTCTGTGTAGTTATTATGTGAAGATACTTCCTTTTCCACAATAGTCATGAAAGTGCTCAAATATCAACTTGCAGATTCGACAAGAAGAGTGTTTCAAAACTGCTCAATCAAATGAAAGTTTCAACTCTGTGAGATGAATGCACACATAACAAAGTAGTTTCTGAGAATGCTTCTGTGTGGTTTTCATGGGAAGATATTTCCTCTTTCACCATTGGCCACAAAGGGCTCCAAATAACCACTTGCGGATTCTACAAAAATGTGTCTGAAAACCTCTATCAAAAGACAGGTTCAAGTCGGCGAGTTCAATGCACACATCACAAAGAAGTTTCTCAGAATGCTTCTGTGTAGTTTTTATGTGAAGATATTTCCTTTTTCGCCATAGGCCTAAAGTGCTCCAAATATCCATTTTCAGAATCTGCAAAAAGAGGGTTTCAAAACTGATCAATCAAAAGAAAGTTTCAAATCGTGAGATAAATGGATGCAAAATAAAGAATTGTCTGAGAGTGCTTCAGTGTAGTTTTTATAAGAAGATATTTCCTTTTCCACAATAGGCCTCAAAGGGCTCCAAATATCCACGTGCAGATTCTACAAAAAGAGTGTTTCAAAACTGCTCAAACAAATGGAAGGTTCAACTATGTTAGATGAATTCACGCATCACAAGGAGTTTCTCAGAGTGCTTCTGTGTAGTTTTTATGAGAAGATATTTCATTTTCCACCATTGGCCTCAAAGAGCTCCAAATATCCACCTTCAGATTCTACAAAAAGAGTGTTTCAAAACTTCCCAATCAAAAGAAAGGTTCAACTCTGTGAGATGAATACTCACATCACAAAGAAGTTTCTCAGAATACTTCTGTCTAGTTTTTATGAGAAGATATTTCCTTTTCCACAATAGGCCTCCAATGGTTTCAAATATCCATTCGCAGATTCTACTAAAAGAGTGTTTCCAAACTGTTCAAAGAAAAGAAAGTTTCAACTGAGTGAGATGAATGCACACATCACCAAGAAGTTCCTGAGAATGCTTCTGTGTAGATTTTTTGTGAAGATACTTCCTTTTCCACAATAGGCCTCAAAGCCATCCAAAGATCCACTTGTAGATACTACAAAGGAGTGTTTCAAAACTGCTAAATCAAATGAAATGTTCAACTCTCTGAGATGAATGGAAACATCAGAAAGTAGTTTCTCAGAATGCTTCTGCGTAGTTTTTATGGGAAGATTATTCGTTTTCCACCATTGGCCACAAAGGACTCCAAAGAACCACTTGCAGATCCTACAAAAAGAGATTTATAAAACTGCTCTATCAAAAGAAAGCTACAGCTCTGTGAGATGAATGCACACATCACAAAGAAGCTTCTGTGAGTGTTTCTGTGTAGTTTTTATGTGAAGATATTTCCTTTTCCTCAAAAGGACTCAAAGAGCTCAAAATATTCCTTGCAGATTCTACCAAAAGAGTGTTTCAAAACTGCTCAATCAAATGAAAGGTTCAACTTGGTGAAATTAATACACACATCACAAATTAGTTTCTAAGAATGCTTCTGTGTAGTTTTTATGGGAAGATATTTCCTTTTCCACCATCAGCCATAAAGGGCTTGAAATAAACACATGCAGATTCTACAAAAAGAGAGTTTCAAAACTGCTCTATCAAAACATAGGTTCAACTCTGCGAGTTGAAAGCACACATCACAAAGAGGTTTCTCAGAATGCTTCTGTGTAGTTTTTATGTGAAGATATTTGCTTTTCCATCATAGGCCTCAAAGTGCTCCAAATATCCACTTACAGTTTCTACAAAAAGAGAGTTTCAAAACTGCTTAATCAAAAGAAAGTACAACTCTGTGAAATGAATGCACACATCACAAAGATGTTTCTCAGAATGCTTCTGTGTAGTTTTTATGTGAAGATATTTCCTTTTCCATAACAGGCCTGAAAGCGCTCCAAATATCCATTGCAGATTCCACAAAAAGAGTGTTTCAAAACTCCTCTATTAAAAGAAAGTTTCAACTCCGTGAGATGAATGCAAATGTCACAAAGAAGTTTGTCAGAATGCTTCTATGTAGTTTTTATGTGAAGACATTTCCTTTTCGACCATAGGCAGCAAAGGGCTTCAAATATCATCTTGCAGATTCCACAAAAAGAGTGTTTCAAAACTGCTCTATCAAAAGATAGGTTCAACTCTGGGTGTTGAATGCGCACATCACAAAGAAGTTTTTCAGAATGCTTCTGTGTAGTTTTTATACGAAGCTATTTCCTTTTCCACAATAGGCCTCCAAAGGCTCCAAATATCCACTTGCAAATTCTACTAAAGGAGTGTTTACAAACTGCTCAACCAAAAGAAAGGTTCCACTTTGTGAGATGAATACACACATCACAAAGAAGTTTCTCAGAATGCTTCTGTGTAGTTTTTCCTTTTCTACACTAGGCACTTAAGGACACCAAATATCCACTTGCAGATTGTACTAAATGAGTGTTTCCAAACTGCTCAATCAAGAGGAAGGTTCATCTCTGTGAGATGAATGTTCACATCACTAAGGAGTTTCTCAGAACTCTTCTGTGTACTTTTTATGTGAAGATATTTCCTTTTCCACCATAGGCGTCAAAGGTCTCCAAATATCCACTTGCACATTCTCCAAAAACAAAGTTTCAAAACTGATCTATCAAATAAATTTTGATATCATCAAAATTTATTTTGATGGTTCAAATCATTGAGATGAATGCACACATCACAAGGAATTTTCTCATAATGATTCTGTGTAGTTTTTCTATGAAGATATTCCCCCTTCAAAAATGGGCCTGAAAGCACTACAAATGTACACTTGTAGATTCTACAAAAAGTGTGTTTCAAAACTGCTCAATGAAAAGAAAAGTTCTACTCTGTCAGATGAATGCACACATCACAAAGCAGTTTGTCAGAATGTTTCTCTATAGTTTTATTTTAAGAAATTTCCTTTTCCACCATTGGCCTCAAAGCGTTCTAAATGTACAATTGCAGATTCTAGAAAAAGAGTGGTTCAAAGCTGCTCAATCAAAAGAAATGTTCAAATCTGTGAGATAAATGCACACATTACAAAGAAGTTCCAGAATCCTTCTGTCTAGTTATTTTGTGAAGATATTTCTTTTTCCACCATGTGCCTCATAGTGATCCAAATATCCACTTGTAAATTCTACATAAAGAGTGTTTCAAAACTGCTCAATCGAAAGTAATGTTCAACTCTGTGAGATGAATGCACAAATCACGAAGAAGTTTGTCAGAATGTTTCCGTCTAGTTTTTATGTGAAGATATTTCCTTTTCCAGCATAGACCTCAAAGCGCTCCAAAGGTCCACTTGCAGATACTTTAAAAGGAGTGTTTCCAAACTGTTCAATCAAAGAAAGGTTCCACTCTGTCATTTGAATTCACACATTGCAAAGAAGTTTCTCAGAATGCTTCTGTCTACTATTTATGTGAAGATATTTTCTTTCCCACCATAGGCCTTAAAGCGCTCCAAATGTCCACTTGCAGATACTACAAAGAGTGTGTTTCCTAACTTCTCAATCAAAAGAAAGGTTCAACTCTGTGAGATGTTTGAACACATCACAAAGTATTTTCTCAGAATGATTCCGTCTAGTTTTTATGTGAAGATATTTCCTTTTCCACCATAGGCCTCAAAGAGCTCCAAATGTACAATTATGGATTCTTCAAAAAGGGTGCTTCAAAATTGTTCATTGAAAAGAAATGTTCAACTCTGTGAGACGAATGCACACATCACAGAGTGGTTTGTCAGAATGTTTCTGTATAGTTTTTATGAGAAGATAATTCCTTTTCCACCATAGTCCTCGAAGCACTCTAAATGTCTAATTGCAGAATCTACAAATAGTGAGTTTCAAAGCTGCTAAATAAAAAGAAATTTTCAACTCTGTGAGATGAATGCAAACATCACAAATAAGTTTCTCACAATGCTTCTGTCTAGTTATTATGTGAAGATATTTCATTTTCCACCATAGGCTTCAAAGCGCTCCAAATGTCCACTTGCAAATTCTACAAAAAGAGTGTTTCAAAACTGCTCAATTGCAAGTAAGGTTCAACTCTGGGAGATGAATGCACACATCACAAAGATGTTTGTCAGAATGCTTCTGCCTAGTTTTTATGTGAAGATATTTCCTTTCCCACGACAGGCTGCAAAGCACTCCAAATATCCACTTTCAGATAGTACAAAAAGGATGTTTCAAAACTGCTCAATCAAAAATAGAGTTCATCTTAGTGAGATGAATTCACATATCACAAACAATTTTCACAGAATTATTCTGTGTAGTTTTTATGTGAAGATATTTCCTTTTACAACTTAGGCCACAAAGCTCTGCAAATGTCCACTTGCAGATTCTACAAAAAGAGTGTTTTAAAACTGCTCAATCAAAAAAAAAGTTCAACTCTGTGAGATGAGTGCACATATCAAAAGAATATTCTCAGAATGATTCTGTCTAGTTTTTATGTGAAGATACTTCATTTTCCACCTTAGGCCACAAAGCGCTCCAAATGTCCTATTGCAGATTCTACAAAAAGAGTGTTTCAACCCTGCTAAATCAACAGAAAGTTTCAACTCTGTGAGATGAATGCACACATCACAAAGGAGTTTCTCAGAATTCTTCTGTCTAGTACTTAAGTGAAGATATCTCCTTTTCCACCATGAGCCTCAAAGCGCTCCTAATGTCCACTTGCAGATTCTACAAAAAGAGATTTCCCAGGCTACACAATCAAAAGAAAGGTTCATCTCTGTGTGATGAATGCACACATCACAAAGTAGTTTCTCAGAATGCTTCTGTCTAGTTCTTAAGTGAAGTTATTTCCTTTTACACCACAGTCGTCAAAGCCCTCCAAATGTCCACTTGCAGATTCTACAAAAAGAGAGTTTCCAAACTATTCAGTCAAAAGAAATGTTCATCTCTGTTTGACCTATGTGCACATCAAGAAGAAATTTGTCAGAATGCTTCTGTCTTGTTTTTATGTGAAGATATTTCCTTTGCCACCTTAGGCCTCAAAGCACTCCAAGTGTCCACATGCAGGTAGTACAAAAACAGTGGTTCAAAAGTGCTCCATCAAATGTAAGATTCAACTCTGTGAGATGAATGCACATATCACAAAGGAGTTTCTCAGAATGCTTTTGTCTACTTTTTATGTAAAGATATTTCCTTTTCCACCAGAGGCCTCAAAGTGCTCCAAATGTACACTTGCAGATTCTACAAAAAGTGTTTCCAAACTGCTAATCAAAAGGAAGTTTCAACTCTGTTAGATGAATGGACACATCACAAAGAATTTTCTAAGAATGATTCTGTCTAGTTTTTATGTGAAGATATTTCCTTTTCCACTATAAGCCTCAAAGTGCTCCAAATGTACAATGGCAGATTCTTCAAAAATGGTGTTTCAAAACTGATCATTGAAAAGAAAGGTTCAACTCTGTAGATGAATTCAAACATCACAGAGTAGTTTGTCAGAATGTTTCTGTATAGTTTTTAGAGAAGATAATTCCTTTTCCATCGTAGTCCTCGAATCACACCAAATGTCCAATTGCAGATTCTACAAAAATAGTGTTTCAAAGCTGCTCAATAAAAAGAAATTTTCAACTCTGTGAGATGAAATCACACAGGACAAAGAAGTGTCTCAGAATGGTTCTATGTAGTTTTTATGGGAAGATAATTCATTTTCCACCATTGGCCACAAAGGGCTCCAAATAACCACTTGCAGATTCTACTACAAAGGTGTTTCAAATCTGGACGATCAAAAGAAAGTTTTGACTCCGTTAGATGAATGCACACATCACAAATAAGTTTCTGAGAATGCTTCGGTGTAGTTTATGTGAAGGTATTTCCTCTTCCACAATAGGCCTCAAAGTGCTCCAAATATAAACTTGCAGATTCTGTAAAAAGAGTATTTCAAAACAGCTCAATGAAATGAAATGCTCAACTCTGTGAGATGAATGAACACATCACAGATAATTTTCTCAGAATGATTCTGTCTAGTTTTTAGGTGAAGATATTTCCTTTTCCACCATAGGCCTCAAAGTGCTCCAGATGTCCACTTGCAGATTCTACAAAAAGAGGGTTCCAAAACTACTCAATCGAAAGTGAGGTTCAACTCTGTGAGATTAATGCACACATCGCAAAGAAGTTTGTCAGAATGCTTCTGTCTAGTTTTTATGTGAAGATATTTCCTTTTCCACCATAGGCCACAAAGCACACCAAATGTCCAGTTGCAGATTCTACAAAAAGACTGTTTCAAAACAGCTCAATCAAAACAAAGGTTCAACTCTGTGAGATGAATGCACACATCACAAAATAATTTGTAAGAATGCTTCTGTCTAGTTTTTATGTGTAGATATTTCCTTTCTCACCATTGAAATCAAGGCACTCTCAATGTTCACTTGCAGAGAGTAAATAAAGGGGGCTTCAAAACTGCTCAATCAACAGTAAGGTTCAACTCTGTGAGATGGAATGGAATTTGCAGAGGAATGTGGATTGCAATGTGGAATGGAATGTTGAATGGAATGAGGAATGGAATGGAATAGAATGTGGAATGGAACGTGGAATGGAATGTGGAATGGAACTTGGAAAGGAATGTAGAATGGAATGTGGAATGGAACGTGGAATGGAACGTGGAATGGAACTTGGAAAGGAATGTAGAATGGAATGTTGAATGCAAAGTGAAATGGAATGGAATGGAATGTGGAATGGAAGGTGGAATGGAACGTGTAATGGAACATGGAATGGAAAGTGGAATGGGATGTGCAATGGATTGTGGAATGGAAAGTGGAATGGAAAGGAATGTAACGTGGAATGGAACGTGGAATGAAATGGAATGGAAAGTGGAATGGATAGTGGAATAGAACATGGAAAAGAATGTGGAATGGAATGTGGAATGGATTGTGGAATGGAATGTGGAAGGCAATGTGCCATAGAATGGAATAGAATGTGGAATGGAACTTGCAATGGTTCCTGTAATTAAACGTGGAATGGAACGTCAAATGGAACTGGAAGGGAATGTGGTATGGAATGTGCAATGGAATATGGAATGGAACGTGAAATTTAATGGATCGGAATGTTAAATGGAACGTGGAAAGGAATGGAATGGAATGAGAAATGGAATGTGGAACGGAATGTGGAATGCAATTGAATGGAATGGGGAATGGAATGGAATGGAATGTGGAATGGAAAGACATGGAACGTGGAATGGGACGTGGAATGGAACATGGAATACAACATCGAATGGAACTTGGAATGGAATGACAAATGGAATGGAATGGAATGTGAACTGGAATGGAAAGGAATGAGGAATGGAAAGTAATGGAATGTGGAATGGAACGTAGAATGGAAAGTGGAATTGAATGGAATGGAAAGTGGAATGAAATGTGGAATGTAATGGAATGGAACGTGGAATTGAATGCAATGCAATGTGAAATGGAAAGTGAAATGGAATGGAAAGGAACGTATAATTTAATGGAATGGAAAGTGGAATGGAACATGGAATGGAAAGGAATGGAACTTGAAATGCAACGTGGAATGGAAAGTGGAATGGAACATGGAATGGAACATGGAATGGAATGGAATTGAACGTGTAATGGAATGAAATGGAATGTGGAATGGAAAGGAATGCAACGTGGAATGGGACGTGGAATGGAAAGTGGAAAGGAATGGAATGGAATGGAATGGAGTGGAATATAGAATGGAATGGAATGGAAAGGAATGGAATGGAATGCGGAATGCAACGGAATGAAAGGTGGAATTGAATGGAATGGAATACAATGAAATGTGGAATGGAATGGAATAGAATGGAAACTGAAATATAATTTGGAACGGAATTTGAAATGGAATGTGGTATTAAAGGTGGAATGGAATGGAATGGAAAGTGGAAAGGAATGTGGAAAGGAATGCAACGGATTGAGAATGGAATGGATGGAATGTGAAATGGAATATTGAATGGAATGTGGAATGGAATGTGGAATGGAATGTGGAATGGAACGGAATGGAATGAGGAATGGAATGTGGAATGGAATGTGGAACGGAACGTTTAATGGAATGTGGAATGGAATGTGGAGTGGAATGGAATGGCATATTAAATGGAATGGAATGGAATGTTAAATGGAATGGCATGGAATTTGGAAAGGAAAGTGGACTGGAATGTGCAACAGAATGCAATGGAAAGTGGAATGGAAGGGAATGGAAAGTGGAATGAAATGTGGTATCGAATGGAATGGAGTGGAATGTGGAATGGAATGTGGAATGGAATGGAATGGAATGTGGAAAGGAATGTGCAATGGAATAAAATGGAATGTGGAATGGAATGTGGAATGAAATGGAATGGAATGCAATGTGGAATGAAATGCAATGGAATATGCACTGGAGTGGAATGGAATGTGAAACGGAATGTGCAATGGAAAGTGGAATGGAATGTGGAATGGAATGGAATGGAATGTGGAATGGAATTGAAATTGGAATGTAATGGAATGGAATGTGGATTGGAATGGAATGGAATGGAATGTGGAATGGAATAGATTGGAATGTGGAATGGAATGTGGAATGAATTGTGGAATGGAACGGAATGGAACAAGGAATGGAACGTGGAATGGGATGTTCAATGGAATATGGAATGGAAAGTTGAATGGAATGGAATGGAACGTGGAATTGAATGTGGAAAGGAATGGAATGGAATGTGGAATGGAACGTAGAATGAAACGTGTAAAGGAATGTGGAATGGAACGTGGAATGGAATGTGGAATGGAATGTGGAAGGGAATGTGGAGGGGAATGAAATGGAATTTAATAGAGTGTGGAATGGAACAGGCAATGTATCGTGGAATAGAGTGTGGAATGGATCGCGGAATGGAACGTGAAATGGCATGTGGAATGGAATGTGGAATGGAATATGGAATGGAACGGAATATTGAATGGAATGGAATGTTGAATGGAACGTGGAATGGAATGGAATGGAATGTGGAATGGAATGTGGAATGTTTTGGAATGGAACGTGGAATGGAACGTGGAAAGGAAAGTGGAATGGAATGGAATGGAATGTGGAATGAAATGCGGAATGTAACGGAATGGAATGTGGAATTGAACGTGGAATTGAAGCTGGAAAAGAACGAGGAATGGAATGGAATGGAAAGTGGAATGGAACTTGGAAAGAATGGAATGGAACTTGGATTGGAATGTGAAATGGAATGTGGAATGGAACGTGGAATGGAACGTGGAATGAAACCGATTGGAATGTAGAATGGAATGTGATGGAACTTGGAATGCAATGTGGAATGGAATGTGAAATGGAATGTGGAATGGAAAGTGGAGTGAAAGGGAATGGAATGTGGAATGGAATGGAATGCGGAATGGAATGGAATGGAATGTGGAATGGAAAGGAATGGAACATGAAATGGGTCGTGGAATGGAACAAGGATTGCATTGTGGAATGGAACGTGGAGTGGAATGTGGAATGCAATGGAATGGCATGTGGAATCGAATGGAACGGAATATGGAATGGAATTGAATGGAGTGGAATGTGGATTGGAATCGAATAGAATGGAATGGAAGGTGGAATGCGATGGAATGGAATGTGGAATGGAATGGAATGGAATGGAATGTGGAATGTAATGTAATGGAATTGAATGGAATGTGTAATTTAATGGAATGGAATGAGGAATGGAATGGATTAGAATGTGGAATGCAATGGAATGGAACTTGGAATGTGGAATGGAATGTGGAATGGATTGTGCAAAGGAATGGAATGGAATGTGGAATAGAATGGAGTGAAATGGAATGTGGAATGGAATTTGGAAAGGAATGCGGAATGGAATGGAATGGAATGTACAATGAAATGGAATGGAATGTGGAATGGAGTGGAAAGGAAATTGAAATAGAATGTGGAACGGAATGAGAAATGGAATGTGGAATGGAATGTGGAATGGAATGAAAAGGAATGTCGAATGGAATGGTATGGAACGTGGAATGGAATGGAATGGAACGTGGAATGGAAGGTGGAATGGAACATGGAATGGAAAGTGGAAAGGAATGTGGAATGGAATGTCGAATGCAATGGAATGGAATGTGGTATGAAATGTGAAATGGAATGGAATGGAATGTGGAAAAGAATGTGGAATGTAATGCAATGGAATGAGAATGGAATGTGCAATGGAATGGAATGGAATGTTTAATGGAATGTGGTATGGAATGGAATGGAATGCGGAATGGAATGTGGAATGAAATGCGAAATGGTAGGGAAAGGAATGTGGAATGGAATGTGGAATGAAACGTGGAATGGAACGTGGATTCGAATGGAATGGAACTTGGAACAGAATGTGGAATGGAATGGAAGGGAATGTGGAATGAACTGTGGAGTGTAATGGAAAGGAATGTGGAACAGAATGGAATGGAATATTGAATGGAAAGTGGAATGGAACAGAAAGGAATGTGGAATGGAATGTGCAATGCAAAGTGGAATGGAAAGTTTAATGGAATGTAATGGAATGTGGAATGGAATGGAATGGAATGTGGAATGGAATGTGTAACGGAGTGTGGAATGGAATGGAATGGAATGTGCAATGGAATGTGGCAGGAAATTTAATGGAATGTGGAATGGAAAGTGGATTGCAATGTAGAATGGGTTGTGGAATTGAAAGTGGAATGGAATGGAATGGAAAGTGGAATGGAACATGGAATGGAATTGAACAGAAAGGGGAATGGTTTGTGGAATGGAACTTGTAATGGAATGGAATGGAATGAGGAATGGAAAGTGAAATGCAATGGAATTGATCGTGGAATATAACGTCTAATGGAATGTGGAAAGGAATGTGGAATTGAACATGGGATAGAATGTGGAATCAAGTGTGGAATCGAATGCAATGGAATATGGAAAGGAATGTGGAATTGAGTGTGAAATGGAAAGTGGAATGGAATGGAATGGAATGTGGAATGGATCGTGGAATTGAATGGAATAGAATGGAATGGAATGTGGAATGGAATGTGGAATGGAATGTTCAATGAAATGGAAAGAAATGTGGAATGAAATGTTTATTGGAATGGAATGGAACGTGGAATGGAATGGAATGGAATGTGGAATGAAATTTAACGGACATTGGAATGCAATCTGCAATGGAATGTGGAATGGAATGTGCAATGGAATGTGGAATGGAAAGTGGAATGGAATGGAATGGAATTTAAAGGAATGTGGAATGGCAAGTGAATTGGAATGCAACAGATTGTGGAATAGACTCTGAAATGAAACGCAATGGAATGAGAATGGAACGTGGAATGGAATGTGGAACGGGCTGCGGAATGGAATGTGGAATGGATTGTGGAATTGAACAGAATGTGGAAAAGAATGTGGAATGGAATGTGGAATTAAATGGAATGGAATGTGAAATGGAATGAAATGGAATGTGGAAAGGAAACTGGAATGGAATGCAATGGAATGTGGAATGGAACGGAAAGGAATGTGGAATAGAATGTGGAATGGAATATGGAATGGAACGGAATGGTATGTGGAATGGAATGTGAAATCCAATGTGGAATGCAATGGAATGGACGGTGGAATGGAATGTTATGGAATGGTATGGAATGTGGAATGGAATGGAATGGAATGTGGAATGGAACGTGGAATGGAGCGTGGAATGGAAAGTGGAATGCAACGCGGAATAGAATGGAATGGAAAGTGAAATGGAATGTGGGATGGAATGGAATGGACCCTGGAATGGAATGTGGAATGGAATGTGGAATGGAATGGAATGGAATGTGACAGGCAATGTGGAATGCAATGTGGAATGCAATGGAAGGAATGTCGAATGGAATGTGATATGGAATGGAATGGAAGGTCAAATGGAATGTGGAAAGGAATCGGGAATGGACAGTGGAATGGAAAGTGCAATGGAATGTGGAATGTATCGTCGAATGGAAAGTGGAATAGAATGGAATGGAACATGTAACGGAATGTGGAATGGAATGGAATGGAATGCAGAATGGAATGTTTAATGGAATGTGGAATGGAATGGAGTGGAATGTGGAATGCAACGTGTAACGGAATGTGGAATGGAATGGAATGCGGAATGGAATATTTAATGGAATGTGGAATGGAATGGAGTGGAATGTGGTATGTAATGTGGAATGGAATGTGTAATGAAGTGAAATGGAATGTGGAATGGAACGGAACGGAATGTGGAATGTAACGTGGAATGGAATGTGGAATGGAAAGTAATGTAATATGGAAAGGAATGTGGAAACGAAAGTGGAATGGAATTCAATGGAATGTTTAATGTAACATGGATTGGAAGGGAATGGAAAGTGGAAATGAACGTGTATTGTAAACTGGAGTGGAATGCAATGTAGAATGGAATATGGAATGGAATGTGGAATGGAATGGAATGGAATGTGGAATGGAATGGAATGGAAGGTGGAATGGTATGCAATGGAGTGTAATAGAAAGGAATGTGGAACAGAATGGAATGGAATATGGAATGGAATGTGGAATGGAACAGAATGGAATGTGGAATGGAATGTGCTATGGAATGTGGAATGGAAAGTTTAATGGAATGGAATGTGGAATCGAACATGGAATGAAATCGAATGGAACGTGGAATGGAAACTGGAATGGAATGTGGAATGGGATGTGGAATGGAATAGAATTGAATGTGGAATGGAATGTGGAACGGAGTGTGGAATGGAATGGAATAGAATGTGGAATGTAATGTGGCAAGTAATTTAACGGAATGTGGAATGGAAAGTGGATTGCAATGTAGAATGTGTTGTGGAATGGAATGTGGAATAGAACGGAATAGAATGTGGAACGGAATGTGGAATGTAGTGTGGAATACAACTTGGAATGTTATGCAATGGAATATGGAATGGAACGTGTAATGGAATGGAATGGAAAGTGGAACAGTATGCGGAATGGAACTTGTAATGGAATGGAATGGAATGCGAAATGGAATGGAATGCAATGCGAAATGGAACGTGGAATGGAACGTGGAATGGAACGTGGAATGGAACTTGGAATGGAATGTGGAATTGAATGGAAAAAATGAGAATGAAATGGATTGGAATTTGGAATAGAATGTGGTATGGAATGGAATGGAATGTTGAATGGAATAGAATGGAATGGTATGGAATGTGGAATGGAGTAGAATGGAATGGTATGGAATGTGGAATGGAATGGAAAGCAATGTGGAATGGAAGGTAGAATGGAATGGAATGGAACGTGGAATAGACTGTGTAATGGAATGAGGAATACAACGTTCAATGGAACGTGGAATGGAATGGAATGGAACGTGGAATGGAATGTGGAATGGAATGCAGAATGGGACGTGGAATAGAATGTGCAATGTAATTTGGAATGGAGAGGAATGGAATGTGGAATGGAAAGGAATGGAATGTGGAATGGAATGTGGAATAGAATGGAATGGAAGGCAGAATAGAATGCGAAATGGAATGGATAGGAATCCGGAATGGAATGGAAAGGAATGGTATGGAATGTGGAATGGAAAGTGGAATGGAAACTAGAATGGAATGTGGAATGGAACGTGGAATGGAATAGAATGAAATGTGCAATGGAATGTGGAATGGAATGTGGAATACAACGTGGAATGGAATGTGGATTTGAACTTGTATTGGAAGGTGGAATGAAATGGAATGGAAGTTGGAATGGAAAGTGGAGTGGAATGGAATGGAATGTGGAACGGAATGGAATGGAATGTGGAATGGAAAGGAATGGATCGAGGAATGGAACATGGAATGGAACGTGTAAAGCAACATGGAATGGAACGTGGAATGTAATGAGAAATGGAATGGAATGTAATGGGGAATAGAACGGAACGGAATGTGGAACGGAATGAAATGGAGTGGAATGTGGAATGGAATGGAATGCGGAATTCAAAGGAATGAAATATGGAATGGAATGGAATGAAATGGAATGGAATGGAATGGAATTGAAAGAGCCATGCAATGGAATGGAATCTAATGGAATTTGGAATAGAATGGAATGGAATGTGGAAAGGAATGGAACGTTATGTGAAATGGAATGTGGAATAGAATGTGGAATGGAAAGTGCAAAGGAAAGTGGAATGGAATGGAATGGAATGTGGAATGGAAAGCGGAATTGAATCGAATAGAACGTGGAATGGAAAGTAGAATGGAATGGAGTTGAACGTGGAATCGAAGGTGGAATGGAACGTTGAATGGAATGGTCAATGTAATGTGGAATTGAACGTGGAATGGAATGGAATGAAAAGTGGAATGGGAAGTGAAATGTACTGTAAAGGAATGAAATGGAATGTGGAATGGAATGTAATGGAATGTAGAAAGGAATGTGGAATGGAATGTGGAATGGAATGCGGAATGGAATGTGGAATGGAACGGAATGGAATGTGGAATGGTATGGGGAATGGAATGTGGAATCGAAAGTGGATTTGAATGGAATGGAATGTCGAATGGAACATGGAATGTAACGGAATGGATTGTGGAATGGAATGTGGAAGGGAATGTGAAATGGAAAGTGGAATGGAATCGATTGGAATGTTGAATAGATCGTTGAATGAAATGGATTGGAACGTAGCATGAAACTTATAGTGGAAGGTGGAACGGAACGTGGAATTGAATGTGGAATGGAACATGGAATAGAATGTGGAATGGAATGTGGAATGTAACCTGGGATGGAATGCAATGGAAGGTGAAATAAAACGTGGAATGGAATGGAAGGTGAAATGAAACTTGGAATGGAATGCAATGGAACATGGAACGGAATGTGGAATGGAATGAGGAATGAAATGTGGAATGCAGGGTGGAATGGAAGGGAATGGAACGTGGAATGGAATGTGGCATGAAATGTCGAATGGAAGGGAGTGGAATGTGGAATAGAATGGGGATTGGAATAGAATGAAATCCGGAATGGAATGGAATGGAATGGAGTGGAATATGGAATGGAATGGAATGGAACATGGAAAGGAACGTGGAATGGAATATGAAATGGAATGTGGAATGGAAAGGAATGGAATGAAATATGGAAAGGAATGGAATGGAATGTGTAATGGAATGTGTAATGTAAAGTGGAATGGAATGTAATGGAATGGAATTGAAAGGAATGAGGAATTAAATGGAAAGAATGTGGAATGGAAAGGAATGGAATGCGGAATGCAATGGAATTTTATAGAATGTGAATTGGAATGTAATGGAATGGAAACGAATGTGGAACGGAATGTAATGGAATGCAATGGAATGTCGAAAGGAATGCAATGGAACGGAATGGAATGCGGAACTGAATCAATTGGGAAGTGGAATGCAATTGAATGGAATATGGAATGCAATGGAATGGAATGGAATGGAAGGTGGAATGGAATATGAAATGGAATGAGGAATGGAACGTGGAATGGAATGAAATGGATCTCGGAATGGAGTGGAATGGAACGTGGAGTGGAATGTAATGGAACCTTGAGAGGAACGTGGAATGGAACGTGGAAAGGAAAGTGGAGTGGATAGTATAATGGAATGCAATGGAATGTGGAATGGAATGGAATGGAAAGTGGAAAGGAATGGAATGGAATGTGAAATGGAATGGAATGGAATATGGAATGGAAAGTGGAATGGAATGAAACGGAAAGTGGAATGGAACGCCTAATGGAAAGTGGAAGGCAACGTGGAATGGAATTGAATGGAACGTGGTATGGAATGTGGAATGGAATGTGGAATGGAATGGAATGGAGTGTGGACTAAAACGAGGAATGGAAGGGAATGGAACGTGGAATGGAATGTGGAATGGAATGTGGAATGGAATGTAATGGAATGCGGGATGCAATGTGCAATGGAATGAGGAATGGAATGGAATGTGGAAGGGAGCGTGGATTGGAAAGGAATGGAATATGGAATGGAACGCTCAATGGAATGTGGAATGGAATATGTCGGAATGTGTAACGGAATGTGGAATGGAACGTTGAATAGAAAGGAATGGAATGTGGAATGGAATATGGAATGGAATGTAGAATGGAAAGTGGAATGGAATGGAATGAAATGTGGAATCTAATGTGGAAAGGAACATGGAATGGAAGGTGGAATGGAATGGAATCGAATGTGGAATGGAGTGGGGAATGGAATGGAATGGAATGTGCAATTAAATTTGTAATGGAATGGAAAGGAATGTGGAATTAAATTTGCAATGGAATGGAAAGGAATCTGGAATGGAATGGAACGTGGAATGGAATGTGGAATGCAACGGAATGGAATGTAGAATGAAATGTGGAATGCAATGAAATGCAATTTGGAATGGAATGTGGAGTGGAATGGAATGCAATGAGGAATGCAATGTGCAAAGAAATGTGGAATGAAGCGTGGAATGGAAGATGGAATGGAATGGAATGGAATGTGGAATGGAAGATGGAATGGAATGTGGAATGGAATGTGGAATGGAATGGAATGTGGAATGGAATGGAATGTTTAATGGAATGGAATGGAATGCAATGTGGAAAGGAATGGAATGGAATGGAATGTGGAATGGAATGTGGAATGGAATGGAAAGGAATGTGGAATGGAATGGAATGTGGAATGGAATGGAATGTGGAATGGAATGGAATGTGGAATGGAATGGAAAGTTTAAATGGTATGTAATGGAATGTGGAATGGAATCTGTACTGGAATGTAACACTGTGTGGAATTGAATGTGGAATGGAATGGAATGTAAAGTGGAATGGAATGTTCAATGGAATGTCTAATGGAATGGAATGGTATGTGGAATGGAATGTGGAATGGAATGTTCAATGTAATGTGTAGTGAAATGTGGAATAGAATGTAATGGAATGTGGAATGGAATGTGGAATGGAAGGTGAAATGGAACGGAATGGATTGTGGAATTGAATATGGAATGGAAAGTGGAAAGGAAAGTGGAATGTAACGTGGAATGGAACGTGGAATGTAACGTGGAATGGAACGTGGAATGGAATGTGGAATGGAATGGAATGGAATGTGGAATGGAACATGGAATGGAATGTGGAATGGAATGGAATGGAATGATTAATGAATTGTGGAATGGAATGGAATGGGATGTGTAATGGAATGGAATGGAATGTGCAATGGAGAGGAATGAAACGAGGAATGGAACATGGAATAGAACGTGGAATGCAACATGGAATGGAACGTGGAATGGAATGTAAAATGGATTCGAATTTAATGTGGAATTGAATGGTATGGTATGTGGAATGCAATGGAATGGATTGAAATGTGGAATGGAATGGAATTTGGAATGTAATGGAATGTGGAATGGAATGGAATGGACTCTAATGTAATGCAGAATTGAATTGAATAGAATGTAGAATGGAATGGAATGCAATGTCGAATGGAATGAAATGGAAAGTGGAATGGAATGTGGAATGAAATGTGGAATGGAAAGTGGAATGGAATGGAAGGGAAAGTGTAATAGAATGGAATGGAATGGAATGAGGAATGCAATGTGGAATGGAATGTGGAATTGAACGGAATGGAATGTGAAATGAAATGGAATGGAATGTGGAATGGAATGGATCGGACTGTGGAATGAAATGGAATGGAATGGAATGGAAAGTGAAATAGAATGTGGAATGGAAAGTGGAATTGAATGTGGAACAGAACGTGGAATTGAAGGTGGAATTGAATCGAATGTATTCTGAAATGGATTGTGCAATGGAATGGTATGGAATGTGGAATGGAATGTTGAATGCAATGTGGAATGGAATGGAAAGAAACGTGGAATGAAATGTGGAATGGAACGTGGAAAGGAACGTGGAATTGAATAGGGAATTGAATGGAATAGATTGTGGAATGTAATGTGTAATGGAATCGTATGGAATATGGAATGGAATGTGGAAAGCAATGTGGAATGGAATGTAATGGAATGGAATGTGGAATGGAACGTGGAATGGAGCGTGGAATGGAACGTGGAATGGAATGGATTGGAATGTAGAATGGAACGTAGGATGCAATGGAATGGAATGTGTAATGGAATGTTGAATGCAGTGTGAAATGGAATGGAAAATGGAATGCAATGTGGAATGGAAGGGAATGGAATGTTTAAATGGAATGGTATGGAATGTGAAATAGAATATGGTCTGTAATGGAATGCAATGTGGAAAGGAATGTGGAACTTATTGGAATGGAACGTGGAATGGAATGTGGAATGGAACGTGGAATGAAAAATGGAATAGAATAGAATGGAATCTGAAATGGAAGGGAATGGAATGTGGAATGCAATGTGCAATGGAATGGAATGGAAAGGAGTGGAAAGTGTAAGGCAATGGAGTGGAATGTGGAGTGGAAAGATATGGAACGTGGAATGGAACGCGGAATGAAACGAGGAATGCAATGTGGAATGGAACGTGTAATGGAAAGTGGAATGGAATGGAATGGAATGGAATGTGGAATGGAAGGGAATGGAACGTGGAATGCAACGTGAAATGGAAAGCAGAAAGCAACGTGGAGTGGAACTTGGAATGGAATGTGGAATGGAATTGAATGGAATGTGGAATGGAATGGAATAGAATGTCGAATGGAATGGAATGTATTGGAATTTGGAATGGAATGGAATGGAATGCAACATATAATGGAATGGAATGTGGAATGGAATGGAATGAAATAGAAAGTGGAATAGAAAGGAATGGAATGGAATGTGGAATGGAATGTCGAATTGAATGTGGAATGGAATGGAAAGGAATGTGGAATTGAATGGAATGGAAGGTAGGAGGTTTTGGAATGGAAAGTGGAATGGAATGTGGAAAGGAACGTGGAATGGAGTCCACTGGAACTTGGAATGGAACGTGGAATGGAATGCAATGGAATGTGGAATGGAATGCAATGGAATGTGGAATGGAACGTGGAATGGAATGTGGAATGGAAAGTGGAATTCAACGTGGAATGGAATGGAATGGAAGGTTGAATGGAATGTGGAATGGAATGTGGAATGGAACGTTCCATTCCACATTCCATTCCATTCCATTCCATATTCCTTTCCATTCCATTCTGCATTCCATTCAATTGCATTCCACATTCCATTCCATGTTTCATTCCATTACATTGCACAATCCTTTCCATTCCATTCCACATTACATTCCACATTCCATTCCACATTCCATTCCATTGCAGCTCACATTCCATTCCATTCCATTCAACATTCCATTCCACATTCCATTCCTTTCCATTCCACATTCCATTCAATTCCATATTCCACTCCTTTCCATTGCATTCCACATTTCATTCCATTCCACGTTACATTCCCTTCCATTCCACATTCCATTCCATTCCATTCCATTCCACATTCCATTCCATTACATTCCACATTCCACTCCATTCTATTCCACGTTCCATTCCTAATTCCATTACACATTCCTTTCCATTCCATTCCACGTGTCATTACGTTCCGTTCCACGTTCCATTCCACTTACCATTCCATTCATTTCCACATTCCATTCCATATTCCATTCCGTTCCATTCCACATATCATTCCATTCTATTCTCTTCCATTCCACATTCCATTCTATTCCATTCCACATACTATTCCATTCCCTACCACGTTCCATTCCGCATACCATTAGACATTCCTTTCCATTCCATTCCACATTCCATTCCACATTCCATTCCATACCATTCCACATTCCATACCATTCCATTCCACGTTCCATTCTGCATTCCACTACATTCCATTTCGCGTTTCATTACACATTCCATTCCATCACATTCCACATTCCATTCCACTTTCCATTACATTGCACTGCACATTCCATTCCACATTCCATTCCAAGCATTAGACATTCCATTCCACATTCCATTTCATTCCATTCCACATTCCATTACACATTCCATTCCAATCCATTCCACATTCCATTCGATTGCATCAATATTCCATTCCATTTCATTCCACATTCCATTCTGCATTCCACTCCATTCCATTACACGTTCCATGCCATTCCATTCCACATTCTATTCCATTGAATTCCACATTCCATTCCATTACATTCCACATTCCATTCCATTCAATTCCACGTTCCGTTCTATTCCATTCCAAGTTCCATTCCATTTCACCTTCCATTCCATTCCATTACATGTTCCATTCCAATCCATTCCAAGTTCCATTTCACATTCCATTTGATTCCATTACACATTCCATTCCATTCAATTCACATTGCATTCCACATTCCATTCCCATTCCATTCCATTCCATTCCATATTCCATTCCAAGCATTCCAAATTCCATTCCACATACCATTCCATACCGTTCCACATTCCATTCCACATTCCTTTGAATTCCATTCCACATTCCATTTCACTGCATTTAACATTCCATTCCTTTCCATTGCACACTCAATTCCACATTCCATTTCTTTCCATTCCACATTCCATTCCACATTCCATTTCATATCATTCCACGTTCCATTCCACATTCCATTCCATTCCATTCCACATTTCATTCAATTCCATTCACTTTCCATTCCACATTCCATTCCATTCCACAATCCTTTGCATTCCATTGCACATTCCATTCTAAATTCCATAACATTCCTTTCCACATTCCATTCCAATGCAGTTCACATTCCATTCTATTCCATTCCACATTCCATTCCATTCCATTCCACATTCAATACCATTTCGTATTCCATTCCATTCCATTCCATTCCACATTCAATTCCAATCCACGTTCCATTACACATTCCATTCTATTCCATTCCACATTCCATTCCATTCCACATTCCTTTCCATTCCATTCCACATTCCATTCCATTCCATTTCAAATTGCATTCCATTCCATTCCATTCTATTCCATTCCATTCCATTCCACATTCCATTCCACATTCCTTTCCATTCCATTCCATTCGACATTTCATTCCACATTCCATTCCTTTCCATTCCGCATTCCATTGTACGTTACATTTCACGTTCCATTCCACCTTAAATTGCACGTTCGATTCCATTCCATTCAACATTCCATTCCATTCAATTCCACATTCCATTCCATTCCATTCCATTCCATTCCATTCCATTCCACGTAGAATTCCACAATCCATTCCAGGTTCCATTCCATTCCATTCCAAATTCCATTGCACATTCCATTCCATTCCATTGCATTCCACATTCCATTCCATTCCATTCCATTCCACATTTCATTACAAATTCCATTCCATTCCTTTCCATTCCTTTCCAAATTCCATTGAACATTCCATTCCATTCAGTACAATTCCACATTCCAATCCACATTCCAAAACATACCATTCCACATTCCATTCCACATTCCATTGCATTCCATTCCATTCCATTCCACTGCATTCCATTCCACATTCCATTCCACAGTCCATTCCATTCCATTCCTTTCCATTCCATTCCATTCCATTCCAAGTTACGTTCCAGATTCCATTCCATTCCATTCTACATTCCATTTCATTGCACATTCCATTCCACCTTCCATGCCAAGTTCCATTCCACCTTCCATTCCACGTTCCATTCCACGTTCCATTCCATTCCGTTCCACATTCCATTCCATTAAATTCCACGTTCCATTCCATTCCGTTCCACATTCCATTCCATTAAATTCCACATTCCATTCCATTCCATTATTCTGTCCATTCCTTTCCAGATTCCATTCCATTCCATTTCTCATTCTACTCCATTCCATTCCACGTTCCATTCCACATTCCGTTCCATTCCATTCCACGTTCCATTCCATTCCATTCCACTTTCCATTCCACATTCCATTCCATTCAATCCCACGTTTCATTCCAAATTAGATTCCATTCCACTCCACATTCCATTTCTTTCCATTCCACATACCTTTCCACAATCCATTCCACGCCATTCCATTCAATATTGCATCCCATTCTCTTTCCTTCCATTCCACATTCCATTCCCTTACATTCTGCATTCCCTTCCATTCCATTCCACATTCGATTCCACGTTCATTTCAAAGTTCCATTACACGATACATTCCACTTTCCATTCCACGTTCCATTGTACGTTCCATTCCGCGTTCCATTCCAAATTTCATTCCATTCCATTTCAATTTCCGTTCCATTCCATTCCATTAAATTCCACATTCCATTCCATTGCATTTCATTGCCCATTCCATTCCATTCCAAATTCCATTCCACATTCCTTTCCACATTCCATTCAATTCCATTCCACATTGCATTCCTTTCCACATTAGATTCCACATTCCATTCCTCATTGCATTCCATTCCTTTACGCATTTCATTCAATTCCTTATTCCATTCCACATTCGATTCCACATTCCATTCCATTCCATTCCATTCCACATTCAATTACATTCCATTCCACATTCCATTAAATTCAATACCCTTCCATTCCAAATTCCATTCCTTTTCATTCCACATTCCATTCCATTCCATTGCACATTCCTTTCCACTCCATTCCACATTCCAGTTCCATTCCATTCCACATTCCATTCCATTCCATTGCACATTCCATTTCATTGCATTCCACATTCCATTCCATTCCATTCCACATTCCATTCCATTCCGTTCCACATTCCATTCCATTCCATCCCACATTCCATTCCATTCCATTCCACACTGCATTACATTCCATTCCATTCCACATTTCATTCAACAATCCATTCCATTCCAAAACACATTCCATTCCATTCCCTTCCACATTCGACTCCAATCCAAATTCAATTGCACATTGCATTCCACTCCGTTCAATTCTATTTTCCATTCCATTCCACTCCATTTCATACCAAGTTCCATTCCACGTTCCATTCCATATTCCATTCTGTTCCATTCCATTCCATTCCACATTCCATTCCACATTCCATTCCATTCCATTTCACATTCCATTCCATTCCATTCCACATTCCATTCCATTCAATTCCATTGCATTCCACATTCCATTCCGTTCCATTCCATTCCACATTCCATTCCATTGCATTCCACATTCTATTAAATTCCATTCCACATTCTATTTCACATCACTTTCCATTCCATTCCACGTTCCATTCCACATTCAATTCCATTCCAATCAATTCAAGTCCACATTCCATTCCATTCCATTCCATTACACTTTCGATTCCATTATGTTACACATTCCATTCCACATTCATTCCATTCCATTCCTCTTTCCATTCCACATTCCATTCCACATTCCAACACATTCCATTCCACATTCCATTCCATTCTATTACCCATTCCATTCCCTTCCTTTTCTTTCCATTTCATTCCATTCCATTTCATACTCGATTCCACATTACCTTCCATTCCACTCCACGTTCCATTCCGCATTCCATTCCTTTCCATTCCACATTCCATTCCATTCCATTTCAAATTCTATTCCATTCCATTCCACATTCCAATCCATTCGATTCCACATACCATTCCATTCCATTCCATTCCACATTCTATTCCATTCTATTAAACATTCTATTCCACATTCCATTCCATTCCACATTCCATTCTTCAATCCATTCCATTCCACATTGTATTCCATATTCCTTTCCATTCCAATCCCTATTCCAATCCATTCCATTACATATTCTATTCCACTTTCCATTCCATTGCTTTCCACATTCCATTCCACAATCCTCTCCATTACATTTCACGTTATATTCCATTCCATTCTATTGCATTCCATTCCCTTCAATTCCACATTCCATTCCTCATTCCATTTGATTCCATTCCACATTCCATTCCATATTTCATTTCATTCCATTGAACATTCCATTCCACTTTCCATTCACTTTCTTCCCACTCCACATTCCTTTCCGTTCCTTTCCTTCATTCTACTTTCCAATCCATTCCATCCCATTCCTCCTGTCTACCTTCCAATCCATTCCATTTCACATTCATTTACATTCTGTTCCACATTCCATTCCATTCCATTCCTCATTCCATTTAATTTCGTTTCGCATTCCATTCCATTCTATTCCATTCCATTCCACATTCTATTCTATTCCATTCCATTCCATTCCACATTCCATTCCATTGCATTCCATTCCACATTCCACTCCACATTCTCTTCCACTTTCCAGTCCATGTTCCATTCCATTCCATTATACTTTCCATTCCACCTTCCATTCCATTCCATTCTACCTTCCATTGCATTCTATTCCACATTCCATTCCGCATTCCATTACACATCTTTCCACATTGCATTAAATATTCCATTCCACGTACCATTCCATTCCATTCCACATTCCATTCCATTCATTTCCACATTCCATTCCACATTCCATTCCATTCCATTCTTCAATCAATTGCATTCCATTCTTCATTCCATTGCATATTCCATCCCATTACATTCCACATTCCATTCCATTCTTTTCCATACCATTCCTGATTCCATTTCACATTCCATTCGTTTCCAATCCACGTTCCTTTCCATTCCATTCCATGTTCCATTCCACATTTCATTGCATTTCATTACACATTCCATTCCATTCCTTTCCATTCCATTCCATTCCATTCCACATTCCATTCCATACCATTCCATTCCACAATCCATTCCATTTTATTTCACATTCCATTCGTTTCCATTCCATTCCACATTCCATTCCATTCCATTCCACATTCCATTCCACATTCCATTCCACCTTACACTCCATTGCATTCCACATTCCAATCTGTTCCATTACAATCCCTTCCATTCCCCATTCCATTTCATTCGATTCTACATTCCATTCCACTCCTTTTCACAATCCATTCCATTCTATTCCGCATTCCATTCCATTCCATTCCACTCCACGTTCCATTCCACATTCCATTCCACGTTCCATTCCTCTTTCCATTACACGTTCCACTCCACGTTTCATTCCACGTTCCACTCCATGTTCCATTGCATTCCATTCCATGTTCCATTCCTCATTCCATTACACTTTCCATTCCATTCCACATTCCATTGCACATTCCATTCTGCATTCCATTCCCTTCCATTCCACATTCCATTCCATTCCGTTCCACATTCCATTCCACGTTCCATTCCATTCCACATTCCATTAGACATTCCATTCTATTACAGTCCACATTCCATTCCATTCTATTCTGTTACTTTCCTCATTCCATTTCACATTACATTCCAGTCCATTCCATGTTCCATTCCATTCCATTTCATTCCACATTCCATTCTACATTCCATTGCACGTTCCACCCCACGTTTCATTCCGTTTCATTCTGCATTCCACTCCATTCCATTCCACATTCCATTCCACATTCCATTCCACATTCCATTCTATTCCATTCCATATTCCTTTCCATTCCATTCCACATTCCATTGCATTCCATTCCACATTCCATTCCATTGCATTCCACATTCGATTCCATTCAATTCCACATTCTGTTCCAATCAATTCCAATCCATTCCTTTCCATTCCACATTCCATTCCATTGCATTTCAAATTCCTTTCCACATTCCCTTCCATTCTGTTCGACATTCCATTCTTTTGCATTCTGTTCCGTTCCACATTCCATTCCATTCCTTTTCATGCCATATTCGATTCCATTCCATTCCATTCCTTTCCACATTCCACTCATTTCCATTCCTTTCCTCATTTCACTCCAATCCATTTTATTCCTCATTACATTCCATTCAATTCCGCATTCTATTTAACAGTCGATTCCACTACATTCCACGTTCCATTCTGCATTCAATTCCATTCCGTTGCACATTCCATTCCATTCCATTCCATTCCATTCCTTTCCATTACACATTCGATTTCATTGCATTCGACATTCCATTCCACATTCCATTAAATTACACTCCTCGTTCCATTTCACATTCCATTCCATTCCAT
The DNA here is from genome assembly GCF_028885625.2 of Pongo pygmaeus. Lineage (NCBI taxonomy): Eukaryota > Metazoa > Chordata > Mammalia > Primates > Hominidae > Pongo > Pongo pygmaeus. The sequence continues at coordinate 3,144,516 of NC_072388.2, read as the reverse complement.
TCCACATTCCATTCCACATTCCAACACATTCCATTCCACATTCCATCCCATTTCATTCCACATTCCATTCCATTCTATTCCACATTCCATTTCTTTCCATTACATGTTTCACTCAATTCCTTTCCTTTCAACATTGCATTACATTCCATTCCACATTCCTTTTCACTCCATTTTATTCAACTTTCCATTCAGTTCCATTCCACATTCCATTCCATTCCATTCCACATTCAATTCCACATTCCATTCCACGTTCCATTCCACATGCCATTCCACTTTCCATTCCACATTCCACTCCATTCCATTCCAATTTCCATTTCACCTTACATTCCACTCCATTCAACGATTCATTCCATTCCACGTTCCATTCCATTAAAATTCACGTACCATTCCATTCCATTCCACTTTCCATTCCATTCCACGTTCCATTCAAATGCATTCCACGTTCCATTCCTCCTTCCATTCCACTTTCCTTTAAATTCCATTCCACAATCCATTCCGCATTCCATTCCACATTGCATTCCACATTCCATTCCATTCCCCTTTCCATTCCACATTCCATTCTATTCCATTCCACATTCCATATCATTCCATTCCACATTCCATTTCATTTTCCATTTCACTCCATTCCACGTTCCATTCCATTGCACGTTCCATTCCTTACATTTCCATGTTCCATTCCATTCCATTCCACTTTCCAATCCTTTACATTACACTTTCAATTTCACGTTCCATTGCATGTTCCATTCCACGTTCCATTCCATTCCATTAAACGTTCCATTCTTTATTCCATTCCACGTTCCATTCTTTATTCCATTCCACGTTTCATTCCATTTCATTCCACATTCCATTCCACATTGCAATCCATTTCATTCCACTTTCCATTCCGTTCAATTCCACATTCCACTCCACATTCCATTCAATTCCATTCCACATTTCATTCCACATTCCATTGCATGATCCATTCCATTACATTGTACGTTCCATTCCGATTTCAATACCGTGTTCCATTCCATTCCATTACACGTTCCATATCACGTTCCATTCCACTATATTCCACGTTCCATTTCACAATTCATTGCACATTCCATTGCACGATCCATTCTACATTCCATTTCACATTCCAGTCCACGTTCCATTCCACATTCTAATCCATTCCATTCCACATTCCATTCCGTTCCATTCCACTTTCCATTCCATTCCTTTCCCCTTTCCATTCTATTGCATTCCACCTTCCATTCCATTCCACGTTCCATTCCATTCCATTCCACTTTCCATTCCACGTTCCACTCCACGTTCCATTCCATGTTCCATTTCACGTTCCATTCCACCTTCCACTCCATGTTCCATTCCATGTTCCATTTCACGTTCCATTCCACTTTCCATTCCACATTCCACTCCACGTTCCATTCGACGTTCCATTCCACGTTCCATTCCATTCCATTCCAAGTTCCATTCCTCAATCCATTCACATTCCATTCCGTTATATTACACATTCTATTCCACATTCCATTCCACGTTCCATTCCACGATCCATTCCATTCGTTTCCACATTCGTTTCCATGTTACATTCCTTTCCATTCCCCTATCACTCCACCTTCCATTCCAATACAATCCACATTCCATTCCAGTACAATCCACATTGAACTCCATTTCATTCCATTCCATTCCTCATTTGATTTCATATTACATTACATTGCATTTCATGTTCGATTCCATTATATTCCACTTTCCATTCCATTCTTTTCCATTGCATTCCTCATTCCATTTCACATTCCATTCCATTCCATTCCATTCCACGTTCTATTCCATTCCATTCAACGTTCCATTCGTCGTTCCATTCCGTTCCATTCCATTCCATTCCACCTTCTATTCAATATTACATTGCATTCCATTCCACATTCTATTCCATTTCATTCCCTTACATTCCATTAAACATTACATTCCATTCCACTGCATATTCCATTCCATTCCATTCCACATTCCATTCCATTCCATTCTCGATCCATTCCATCTTGCATTCCATTCCATTCCACATTCCATTCCAATTCATAACACATACCATTCCACATTCCTTTCCATTCCATTCCACGTTCTATTCTACATTCCATTCCACATTCCATTCCATTCCACTCCATTCCATTCCATTCCACATTCCATTCCACATTCCATTCCACATTCCATTCCATTCCTCTCCATTCCATTTCATTCCACGTTCCATTCCACATTCCATTTCATGTTCCATTCCACATTCCATTCCATTCCATTCCACTTTCCTTTCCACATTCCATTCCACATTCCGTTCCATTACCTGCCATTACATTACATTCCATTGCACATTCTATTCCATTCCACATTACATTTCACTAATTGCCACATTCCATTCCATTCCTTTCCACGTTCCATTCCATTGCATTCCATTGTATTCCATTCTATTGCACCTTGCATTCCAGTTTCCGTTCCACATTCTATTCCACATTCCTTTCCATCCCATTAAATTCCGCATTCCATTCCACATTCCAACCCATTCTAATCCAAATTACTTTCCATCCCATTCCACACTCCATTCCACATTCCATTCCACTACATTCCAAATTCCATTCCACATTCCACTTCATACCATTCCACAGTCCTTTCCTTTCTATTCCACTTTCCATTACATATTCCATTCCATTCCACATTCCATTCCATATTCCATTCCACATTCCATTGCATTCCACATTCCATTCCATATTCCATTCCATTACATTGCATTCCACATTCCTTTCCATTCCATTCCAAATTCCACTCCATTCAATTACACATTCCATTCCACATAAAATTCCATTCTATTCCACGTTGAATTACACAATCCTTTCCACATTCCATTCCATTCCATTCCATTCCATTCCACTTTCAATTCCATTCCATTCTATTTCAATCCACTTTCTATTGCATTCCTTTCCACATTCCATTGCATTGCATTCCACATTCCATTCCATTCCATTCCACCTTCCATTCCGTTCGCTTTCAATTCCATTCCATTCCTCATTCCATTCCATTCCATTCCATATTACATTCTCTTTGATTCCACATTCCATTCGATTCCTTTCCATTCCACATTCCATTACATTCCATTCCATATTCTATTGCACATTCCTTTCCATTCCATTCCACATTCCATTCCACATTCCATTCCATTCATCATTCCACTCCGCTCCATTCCATTGTGTTCCACATTGCATTCCATTCCATTCCATTCCACATTCCATTCCATTCCATTCAATTCCACATTCCATTCCATTCCATTCCATTCTGCATTCCATTCCACATTGAATTCTCTTCCATTCCACATTAAATTCCATACCATTGCCCATTAAATTCTATTTCCATTTCACTTTCCATTCAACTCCATTCCACATTATATTGCATTCCATTCCACATTCCATTGCATTCCATTACGAATTGCATTCCATTCCATTCCACATTACATTCCATGCCGTTGCATTGCATTCCATATTCCATTCCATTTCATTCCACATTTCATTCCCATCCATTCCATATTGAATTCCACATTCGATTCCATTCCATTCCACTTTGCATTCCACATCCCATTGCACATTCCGTTCCATTCCACTTTGCCTTCCACGTTCCATTTCCCATTACATTCCATTCCATTCCACATTCCATTCCATTCCATTCCATTCCATTGCATTTCACATTCCATTCCATTCCATTGCATTTCACATTCCATTCAATTCCATTCCGTTCCACATACCATTCCATTCCATTCCACATTCCATTCCATTCCATTCCACATTCCATTCAACGTTACATTCCACATTCCATACAACGTTGCATTCCACATTCCATTCCTTTCCATTCCATTGCATTCCACATCAATTCCATTCCATTCAACGTTCCATTCCACATTCCGTTCCATTACATTCCATTGCATTCCACATTCCATTACATTGCATTAAATTCCATTTTACATTCCATTCCATTTCATACCACATTCCATTCCATTCCATTCGACATTCCATTCCTCATTACATTCCACTTTCCACTCCACTTTCCTTTCTATTCCATACCACATTCCATTCCAATCCACTCCACATTCCATTCCACATTCCATTCCATTCCATTCCACGTTGCTTTCCACAATGCATTCCGCATTCCAATCCATTCCATTCCACCATCCATTCCACATTTCATTCCATATTCCTTTCCATTCCAAGCCATTCCATACCAGTTACCATTCCACATTCCATTCCACATTCCATTCCGTTGCATTCCATTCCATTCCAAGTTCCATTCCATATTCCATTCCACATTTCATTCCTTTCCATTCCACAATGAATTACAATCCATTCCCTTCCATTCCAAATTCCATTACATTCTATTCTACATTTCATTCCATTCCATTCCATTCCACATTCCATTCCATTCACTTCCACATTCCATTCCATTCCATTGCATTCCACATTCCATTACACTCCATTCCATTCCATTGCATTCCACATTGCATTTCGGTCCATTCCATTCGACATTCCATTCCATTCCATTCCACATTCCATTCCGTTCCATTACACTTTCCATTATACTTTTCATTACCTTCCATTACATTCCAAATTCCATTCCATTCCCTTCCATTCCATTCCATGTTCCCTCCCACTTTCCACTCCATTCCATTTCACATTCCATTACATTCCATTCCACTTTCCATTCCACATTCCATTCCATTCCATTACACATTCCATCCATTCCATTCGACATTCAATTCCATTCAACATTCCATTCAATTCCACTCCACATTCCATTCCATTCCACTCCACATTCCATTCCATTCCATTAAACATTCCATTCTATTTCCACTTCACATTCCATTCCATTCCATAACATTCCACATTCCGTTCCATTCCATTCCATTCATTTCCAAATTCCATTCCATTGCATTCCACATTTCTTCCCACATTCCAATCCATTGATTTCCACTTTCCATTGGATTCCATTCTGCATTCCATTCCTTTCCATTCCAAATTCCATTCCACCTTCCATTCCATTCAAATCCATTACACATTCCGTTCTATTGCATTCCATTCCATTCCACATTCCTTTCCATTGCATTGCATTCCACATTCCATTCCATTCCCTTCCACATTCCAGTAAACATTACATACCATTCCTTTCCACAGTGCATTGCACAGTCCATTGCAATCCATTCCACATTGCATTCCACATTCCATTCCATTCCATTCCACATTCCATTGCATTCCATTTAACATTCCATTCCACTTTCTATTCTATTACATTCCGCTTTCCGTTTCACATTCCATTCCATTCCACTCCGCATTCAATTCCACGTTCCACTCCACGTTCCATTCCATGTTCCATTCCACATTCTGTTCCACGTTCTATTCCAATCCATTCCATATTCTATTCCATTCCATTCCACATTCCATTCATTTCCATTCCACATTCCATTCCGTTTCATTTCACATTCTATTCCACATTCCATTCCATTCCATTCCATATTCCTTTCCATTCCATTCCACATTCCATTCAATTCCATTCTACACTCCATTCCACATTCCATTCCATTCCATTGCACAATCCTTTCCATTCCACTCCACATTACATTCCACATTCCATTCCACATACCATCCCAATACATTGCACATTCCATTCCATTGTAGTTCACATTCCATTCCATTCCATTCAACATTCCATTCCACATTCCATTCCTTTTCATTCCACATTCCGTTCCATTCCATATTCCATTCCATTCCATTGCATTTCACTTTTCATTCCATTGCATGTTCCGTTCCAAATTCCATTCCATTCCATTCCACATTCCATTCCATTCCATTCCACAGTACATTCCATTCCAAACAATTCCAGTCCGCATTCCATTCCATTCCACATTCCATTCCACATTCCATTCCATTCCATTCCACATTCCATTCCATTCCCTTCCATTCCTCTTTCCATTCCATTCCATTCCATTCCACACTCCTTTCCCTATTCCATTCCCTTCCACATTCCATTCCATTCCATTCTACATTCCTTTCCACATTCCTTTCCACGTTCCATTCCACGTTCCATTCCAAGTTCCATTCCACGTTCCAGTCCACGTTCCGTTCCATTCCATTCGACGTTCCATTACAAATTCAATTCTGTAACATTCCTCTTTCCATTCCACGGTCCACTCCATTTCATTCCACATTCCTGTCCACATAACATTCTATTCCATACCACATTCCATTACACATTTCATTCCATTCCATCCCACATTCCATTCCACGTTCCATTCCATTCCATTCCACATTCCATTCCAAATTGCATTCCGCGTTCAATTTCACCTTCCATTAGACGTTCCATTCCAAGTTCCATTTCACATTTCATTCCATTCCATTTCATATACCATTCCACGATCCATTCCATTCCATTCCACATTCAATTCCACGTTCCATTCAATTCCATTCCATCTTCCTTCCCATTCCGTTGCAAATTCCATTCCTTTCCATTTCACATTCCATTCCATTCCATTGTATTCCACATTCCATTCTATTCCATTCCACAATCTATTCAATTCCATTTCATTCTATTCCATATTCCATTCCACTTCCCATTCCACATTATATTACATTCCTTTTCACATTCCATTCCACTCCACTCAATTCCACATTCTATTCCATTGCATTCGATATTCCATTCCACATTCCCTTCCAAATTCCAATCCACATTCCATTGCATTCCATTCCACAATCCATTCCATTCCACTCCATTGCATTCCACATTCCATTCCTTTCCTTTTCACATTCCAATCCATTCCATTCCATTCCACAGTCCACTCCATTGCATTTCACATTCCATTCCAAATTCCATTCCTCATTCCATTCCATATCATTCCACATTCCTATCCATTGCATTCCATTGCATTCCACATTCCCTTCCATTTGGTTTCATTCCACATTCCATTCCATTCCATTCCACGTTCTATTCCATTCTATTCCACATTCCATTCAATTCCACATTCCATTCCCCATTCCACTCCATTCCATTCCACATTCCATACCATTCCACTCTTCCTTTCATTCCATTCCATTACACATTCCATTCCATTCCGTTCCACATTCCATTCCAATTCTTTCCATTGCATGCCACATTCCATTCCATTCCATTCAATTCCATATTCCTTTCCATTCCATTCCACTTTCTGTTCCATCCCATTCCACTTTCCGTTCCATCCCATTCCACTTTCCATTCCTCTTTCAATTACATTGCATTCCACATTGCATTCCCATTCCATTCCAATCCATTTCACATTCCATTCCAAGCATTCCACATTCCATTCCACATACCATTCCATTACGTTCCACATTCCATTCCACATTCCGTTGCATTCCATTCCACATTCCATTTCATTGCATTCCACATTCCATTCCTTTCCATTCCACATTCAATTCCACTTTCCATTTCTTTCCATTCCACATTCCATTCCATTTCATTCCACGTTCCATTCCACATTCCATTCCATTCCGTTCCACATTCCATTCCACATTTCACTCCGCATTGCAGTCCATTCCATTCCACATTCCATTCCACATTACTCTCCACGTTCCATTCCACATTTAATTACACATTGCTGTCCATTCCATTTCACATTAAATTCCACATTACTTTCCACATTCCATTCCACATTCCATTCCACATTCCATACCATTCCGCATTCCATTCCATTCCAATTCACATTCCATTCCATTATATTCCACATTCCGTTCCACATTCAATTCAACATTCCATTCCACATTCCGTTCCATAATCATTTCCACATTCCATTGCATTCCATTCCTCGTTCCATTCCATTCCATTCCACATTCCATTCCATTTCATTTCACATTCCATTCTATTCCATTCCAAATTCATTTCCACATTCCATTCCACATTCCATTCCACATTCCGTTCCATTCCATTCCACATTCAATTCCACATTGCTTTCCATTCCATTCCACCTTCCATTCCATTCCATTCCACTTTCCATTCCAAGTCCCATTACCCATTCCATTCCATTACATTCCACTTTCCATTCCACATTCCAATCTACATTCCATTCCATGTTCCATTCCATTCCATTCCACGTTCCATTCCACGTTCCATTGCACGTTCCTTTCCACATTCCTTTCCACATTCCATTCCATTCCATTACATATTCCTTACCACTAATTTCCATTCCTCTCCACACCGCATTCCATTCCATTCCACATTCCATTCCATATTCCACTCAACATTCCATTCCACATTCCATTCCATTCCTTTCCACATTGCATTCCACATTCCATTGCATGAAATTCCTCATTCCGTTGCATTCCACTCCACGTTCCTTTCCTTTACATTCCACATTCCATTTCACATTCCATTGCACATTCCATTCCACTTTCCGTTCCATTCCATTCCACATTAAATTCCATTCCATTCCACATTCCATTGCATTCCATTCCACATTCCATTCCACGTTCCATTAAATTCCATTCCACATTCCATTCAACGTTCCAGTCCAATTCCAATCCTTGTTCTATTCCACGTTCCATTCCACATTCCATTCCACTTTCCATTCCTCATTCCATTCCATTCAATTCCACATTACATTCCATTCTGTTCCACATTCCATTCCACCTTTCATTCCACATTGCAGTCCATTCCATTCCACATTCAATACCACTTTACTTTCCACATTCCTTTCCACATTTCATTCCAAATTTCATTCCAGATTGCAGACCATTCAATTTCACATTCCATTCCACATTACTTTCCACATTCCATTCCACATTCCATTCCATTCAACATTCCATTCCATTCCATTTCACATTCCATTCCGTTATATTCCACATTCCATTCCATTCAACATTCCATTCCATTCCATTTCACATTTCATTCCGTTATATTCCGCATTCCTTTCCACATTCCATTCAACATTCCATTCCTCCTTCCATTCCATAATCCTTTCCACATTACATTGCATTCCATTCCTCATTCCATTTCATTCCATTCCACATTCCATTCCATTTCATTTCACATTTCATTCAGTTCCATTCCACATTCATTTCCACATTCCATTCCACATTCCTTTCCACATTCTGTTCCACATTCCATTCCACATTCCGTTCCATTCCATTCCTCATTCCATTCCACATTCCTTTAAATTCCATTCCACATTCCATTCCACGTTCCATTCCACGTTCCATTCAATGTTCTATTCCACGTTCCATTCCATTCCATTCCACGTTCCATTCCACGTTCCATTAAATTCGATTCCACGTTCCATTCCACATTCCATTCCATTCAATTCCACATTACATTTCCCATTCCATTCCACATTCCATTTCACATTCCGTTCCATTCCATTACCCATTCCATTCAACATTCCATTTCACATTGCATTCCACATTTCTTTCCATTCCCATCCAAATTTCATTCCATTACACGTTCCCTTCCACATTCCAGTCCAAATTCCACTCCACATCCCATTCCCTTCCATTCCATGTTCCATTACACATTCCATTCCATTCGATTCCACTTTCCATTCCACATTCCACTGTACATTGCATTCCACATTCCATTCCACGTTCCATTCCATTCCATTCCACGTTAAATTCCACGATCCATTCCAAGTTCCATTGCACGTTCCATTCCACGTTCCTTTCCACATTCCATTCCATTCGAACCTATATTCCCTACCATTTATTTCCATTACTCTGCACACTCCACTCCATTCCATTCCACATTCCATTCCATATTCCACTCAACATTCCATTCCACATTCCACGCCATTCCTTTCCACATTGCATTCCAAATTCCATTGCATTAAATTCCTCATTCCATTACCTTCCACTCCAAATTCCATTCCGTTACATTCAACATTCCATTGCACATTCCATTCCACATCCCATTTCATTCCATTCCACGTTCCATTGCACGTTCCTTTCCACATTCCTTTCCACATTCCATTCCATTCCATTCCATATTCCCTACCATTAATTTCCATTCCTGTCCACACTCCATTCCATTCCATTCCACATTCCATTCCATATTCCACTCAACACTGCATTCCACATTCCATTCCAATCCACATTCCATTCCACATTACTTTCCACATTCCATTCCACATTTCATTCCACATTGCAGTCCATTCCATTCCGCATTCCATTCCACATTCCATTCCATTCCATTTCACATTCCATTCCGTTATATTCCACCTTCCTTTCCACATTCCACTCAACATTCCATTCCACATTCCGTTCCATAATCCTTTCCACATTCCATTGCATTCCTTTCCTCATTCCATTCCATTCCATTCCACATTCCATTCCATTTCATTTCACATTCCATTCTGTTCCATTCCACATTCATTTCCACATTCCATTCCACATTCCATTCCACATTCCGTTCCACATTCCATTCCACATTCTTTTCCACATTCCATTCCACATTCCATTCCATATTCCTTTCCATTCCATTCCACATTCCATTCCATTCCATTCCACATGCCATTGCATTCCATTCCACATTCCATTCCACTTTCCATTAAATTCCATTCGACATTCCATTCAATGTTCCAGTCCATTCCAATGCATGTTCCATTCCACGTTCCATTCCACCTTCCATTCCATATTCCATTCCACGTTCCATTCAACATTCCAATCCATTCGATTCCACATTAAATTCCATAATGTTCCACATTCCATTCCACATTTCACTCCGCATTGCACTCCATTCTATTCCACATTACTTTCCACATTACTTTCCACATTCCATTCCACATTTCAATCCACTTTGCAGTCCATTCAATTTCACATTCCATTCCACTTTACTTTCCACATTCCATTCCACTGTCCATTCCACAGTCCATTCCACATTCCATACCATTGTGTATTCCATTCCATTCCATTTCACATTCCATTCCATTATATTCCACATTCCATTCCACTTTCCATTCAACATTCAATTCTACATTCCGTTCCATAATCCTTTCCACATTCCATTGCATTTCATTCCTCAATTCATTCCATTCCATTCCACATTCCATTCCATTTCATTTCACATTTCATTCTGTTCCATTCAACATTCATGTCCACATTCCATTCCACATTCCATTCCACATTCCGTTCCATTCCATTCCACATTCCATTCCTCATTCCTTTCCATTGTATTCCACATTCCATTCCATGTTCCATTCCTTGTTCCATTCAATGATCTATTCCACGTTCCATTCCATTCCATTCCACGTCCATTCCATGTACCATTCAATTCAATTCCACGTTCCATTCCACATTCCATTCAATTCAATAACACATTCCATTTCACATTCCATTCCACATTCCATTTCACATTCCGTTCCATTCCATTACACATTCGATTTCCCATTCCATTCCACATTCCATTCAATATTCCATTTCACATTCCAATCCATTCCCTTCCAAATTTCATTTCATTCCACGTTCCCTTCCACATTCCATTCCACATTCCAGTCCACGTCCCATTCCATTACATTCGACGTTCCATTACACATTCCATTCCATTCCATTCCACTTTCCATTCCACATTCCAATCAACATTCCATTCCACATTCCATTCCACTTCCATTCCATTCCATTCCACCTTCCATTCCACATTGCATTGCACGTTCCTTTCCACATTCCATTCCATTCCATTACATATTCCCTACCATTAATTTCCATTGCTCTCCACACTGCATTCCATTCCATTGCACATTCCCTTCCATATTCCACTCAACATTCCATTCCACATTCCATTCCATTCCTTTCCACATTGCATTCCACATTCCATTGCATTAAATTTCACATTCCATTACATTCCTCTCCACATTCCTTTCCTTTACATTCCACATTCCATTGCACACTCTATTCCACATTCCATTGCATTCCATTCCACGTTCCATTCCACGTTCCATTCAATTCCATTCCACGTTCCATTCAACGTTCCATTCCACATTCCATTCCACATTCCTTTCCACATTTCATTTCACAATCCATTCCACATTCTATTGCACATTCCAACCCCATTCCATTACATTCCATTCCTCACTCCGTTCCACCTTCCATTCCATTGCACATTCCATTCCACATTCCATTCCATTCCATTCCACATTCCATTCCATTCCATTCCACATTCCAGCCATTGCATTCCATTCCACATTCCATTCCACGTTCCATTAAATTCCATTCCACATTAAATTCAACGTTCCAGTCCATTCCAATCCATGTTCCATTCCACGATCCATTCCACCTTCCATTCCACATTCCATTCCACATTCCATTCCTCATTCCATTCCATTCAATTCCGCATTCCATTCCTTTCCGTTCTACATTCCATTCCACATTTCATTCCACATTGCAGTCCATTCAATTCCACATTCCATTCCACATTCCATTCAACATTCCATTCCACATTCCGTTCCATAATCCTTTCCACATTCCATTGCATTCCATTCCTCGTTCCATTCAATTCCATTCCACATTCCATTCCAGTTCACTTCACATTCCATTCTGTTCCATTCCACATTCATTTCCACGTTGCATTCCACATTCCATTACACATTAGATTCATTCCATTGCACTTTTCATTCCATTACATTCCACATTCCATTCCTTTCCATTCCATTGCATTCCAAATTCCATTCTATTCCATTGCATTCGATTCCACATTCCGTTCCGTTCCATTCCACATTTCTTTCTATTCCATTGCACATTCCTTTCCATTCCATTGCACATTCCTTTCCATTCCATTCCATTACACATTACATTCTTTCCATTCCATTCCCAATTCTATTCCATTCCATTCCATTCCATCCCACTTTCCATTACACATTTACTACCATTCCACATTCCATTCCATTCCATTCCATATTCTGTTCCTTTACCTTCCATTCCATTCCAAAGTCCATTACACATTCCTTTCCATTCCACATTCCATTCCATTCCATTCCATATTCCTTGCCATTTCATTCCATTCCATTGCACATTTCTTTCCAAATTACATTCCATTCCATTCCAAATTCCATACCATTCCATTCTACATTGCTTTCCATTCTGTTCCACCTTACATTCTGCTGTTTTCCACTATCCACTCTGTTCCTTTCCACGTTCCTTTCCATTCCATTCCACATGCCATTTCATTCCACTCCATTCCATTCCACATTCCATTCCATTCCATTCCACATTCCATACCATTCCATTCCACATTCCATTCCGTTCCATTCCACATCCCATTCCATTCCATTCCATTCCACATTCCATTCCGTTTCTTTTCATATTCCTGTGCATTCCATTCCACATTCGATTTTATTCCATTCAATTCCATTCCTTTCCACATTCCATTGCATTCCATTCCAATCCATTCCACTTTCCATTACAAATTGCATTCCATTCCATATTCCACTCCTTTCCATCTCATTCCATTCCACATTCCATTCAATTCCATTCCATACCACATTCCATTCCACTCCATTCCACAGTCCATTCCATTCAATTCCATTCCACATTCCATTTCACATTGCATTCCATTCCATTCCACTTTCCATTCCATTCCATTTCACTTTCCTTTACATTCCATTCCATTCCACATTCCATTCCATGGCATTCCGCATTCCATTCTGTTCCAATCCATTCCACATTCAATTACATTCCAATCCAAATTCCATTGCATTCCATTCCACATTCCCCATTCCATTCCATGTTCAATTCAACGCTCCATTCCACTTTCCATTACACGTTCCCTTCCATTTCATTTCACGTTCCATTCCACTTTGCATTCCACATTGAATTCCATTGAATTCTACATTTCAGTCAATTACATTACACATTCCATTCCACTCTATTCGATTCCATTCCACATTCCATTCCATTGTATTCCACATTACATTCAATTCCATTCCGTTACACATTCCATTCCTCTTTCCATTCAAATTCAATTTCACTTTCTGTTCCATTCCATTCCATTCCAATCCACATTCCATTCCATTCCATTCTATTCCATTCCACATTCCATTCCATTCCATTACACGTTCCATTCCATTTCATTCCATTCCATTCCACATTCCATTCCATTTCATTCCACATTCCATTCCATTCCATTTCACATTCCTTTCCATTCCATTACATTCCATTTCACCTTGCATTCCATTCCATTCCATTCCTCATTCCATTCAAATCTATTCCGCATTCCATTCCTTTCCATTCCTCATTCCATTCCATTCCATTCTATTCCTCATGTGATTCCATTTTCAAATCCATTCCATTCCAGACTCCATTCAATTCCATTCCATTCCAATTTCCATTCCATTTTATTGCATTCCACTTTCCCTTCCATTACACTCTACATTCCTTTCCACATTCCTTCACACTTTCCATTCCATTCCTTTCCACATTCCATTCCATTAAATTCTACGTTCCATTCCACGTTCCATTCCAATCCATTAAACATTCCTTTGTAAATTCCATGCCACATTAAATTCATTTCTTTTCCACATTCCATTCCACATTTCATTCCATTCCATTACACATTCCTTTCCATTGCATTCCACATTCCATTCCACTTTATATTCCCGTCCATTCCACTTTCAACTCCACGTTCCATTCCACATTCCATTCTACATTCCATTCATCATTCCATTCCATTCCTGTCCACCTTCCATTAGAACACATTCCACCTTCCATTTCACATTCCATTCCTTTGCATTTAATGTTCCATTCCACATTGAATTCCACATTGAATTCCACATTCCATTCCACATTCCATTCCACATTGCATTCCACATTCCATTCAACACTCCACTCCATTCCATTCCACATTACATTCCATTACATTCCACTTTGCATTCCATATTCCTTTCCATTTCTTTCCAATTAAAATTCCATTCCATTCCATTCCACATTCCAATCCTCTCCACTTTCCATTCTACGTTCCATTCCACATTCCATTCCACATTCCATTCCATTCCATTCCACGTTCCATTCCATTCCATTCCACGTTCCATTCCACATTCCTTTCCACATTCCATTCCACATTCCATTCCTTTGCATCCAATATTCCATTGCAAATTCCCTTCCACATTCCTTTGCACGTTCCATTGCATTCCATTCCACATTCCATACCATTCCATTCCACATTCCATTCCATTCCATTCCATTACTCATTCCATTGCACATTCCATTCTATGTTCCTTTCCACTCCATTGCATGCTCCATTACATAGTCTATTCCGTTCCATTCCAAATTCAATTCCACCTTCCTTTCCATTCCATTCCATATTCCATTCCACATTCCATTCCACATTGCTTTCCACATTCCATTCCATTCCATTCCACCTACCATTCGACATTCCGTTCCACATTACATTCCACATTCCTTTCCACATTCCATTCCATTCCATTCGACATTACATTCCACATTCCATTCCTTTCGATTCCACTTTCCATTCCGTTCCATTCCACTTTCGTTTCCATTGCATTCCCCATTCCATTTTATTCCTTTCCACATTGCATTCTATTCCATTCCACTCCACTTTTCATTCCATTCCATTCCCTTCCACATTCCATTACATTCCATTCAAAATTGCATTCTATTACATTGCACATTGCATTCCATTCCATCCCATCCCATTCCACATTCCATTCCTTTCCATTCCAGATTCAACTCCATTCCACTCCACATTCCATTCCATTCCATTCCACATTCTATTCCATTCAATTCCATTCCATTCCACATTCTATTCCATTCCATTCCATTCCATTCCACATTCCATTCCAAATTCTTTTCCATTCCATTCCAAATTCCATTGATTTCCATTCCACTTTCCATTCCATTCCATTCCGCATGGTATAGCATTCCATTCCATTCAACATTGCATTCCATTCCACTCCATTGCACATTCCATTCGATTCCATTCTACATTCAATTTCATTACATTCCACATTGCATTCCATTCCATTACATTCCACATTCCATTCCACATTCATTTCCATTCCATTCCACATTCCTTTCCACATTTCTTTCCATTCCATTCCACATTCCATTCCACATTCTATTCCATTCCGTTCCACATTCCATTCCACGTTCCAAAATCCATTCTATTCCACATTCCATTCCATTATATTCCATTCCACAATCCGTTCCATTCCGTTTCATTCCATTCCACATTCCATTCCACTTTCCAATCCATTCCACAACACATTCAATTCCATTCCCTTTCACAATCCATTCCATTCAATTAAACTTTCCATTCCACTCCATACTACATTCAATTCCATTACATTCCAATTTCAATTCCACCCCATTCCATTCCATATCCCACTCCATTCCGTTCCACATTACTTTCTATTCCATTCCATTCCATTCTACATTCCATTCCACTTTCCATTCCATTCCATTCCACATTGTATTCCATTCCATTGCACATTCCATTCTAATCAATTCCACATTGCTTTCCATTCCATTGCTTTACACATTGCATTTAATTCAATTCCACATTCCATTCCACTCCACAGTCCATTCCCTTCCATTTCATTAAATTCCAAACTCTATTCCATATTCCATTCCATTCCAATCCACATTCCTTTACATTCCATTACGCATTCCATTCCATTCCATTCCATTTCATTCCATTTCATTCCATTCCCTTCTACGTTCCATTCCATGTTCCATACCAAGTTCCATTCCATTCCATTCCACGTTCCGTTACGTGTTCCATTCCACGCTCCATTCCAAGAAACTTTCCATTGAATTCCACATTCCATTCCATTCCTTTCCACATTCTATGCTATTCCATTCCACATTCCATTCAATTCCATTCCACTTTCCATTGAATTCCATTCCATTCCATTCCATTCCATAATCCGTTCCACATTCCATTGAATTCCACTGCACATTCCATTCCATTCCACATACCATTTCGCATTCCATTCCATTCCATTCTACATTCCATACCATTTCATTCCACATTCCATTTCATTCCATTCTACATTCCATTCCATTCCATTCCACATTCCATTCCATTCCATTCCACTTTGCTTTGCATTCCATTCCGCATTCCATTCCATTCCACATTCCATTCCAATCCATTCCTTATTCCATTCCACATTCCATTCCATTCCATTCCACATTCCATTCCATTCCATTCCATTCCATTCCATTCCACATTCCATTCTATTCCATTGCATTCCATTTCAAATTCCACTCCACCTTCGATTCCAATGTATTCCACAATCCATTCCACATTACATTACATTCCATTCCAATCCATTCCACAATCCATTTCACATTCCATTCAATTCCATTCCATCTTCCATTCCATTCCATTCCATTCCATTCCATCACATTTCATTTCACATTGCATTCC
The DNA here is from genome assembly GCF_028885625.2 of Pongo pygmaeus. Classification (NCBI taxonomy): domain Eukaryota; kingdom Metazoa; phylum Chordata; class Mammalia; order Primates; family Hominidae; genus Pongo; species Pongo pygmaeus. The sequence continues at coordinate 3,127,122 of NC_072388.2, read as the reverse complement.
ATTCCATTCCATTTTCCATTCAATTCCACATTCCTTTGCATTCCATAGCATTCCATTCCAAATTCCATTGCACATTCCATTCCATTCCACTACACATTGTATTCCAATCCATTCCACATTCCATTCCATCCCATTCCAATCTACCTTACAATTCACGTTCCATACTACATCCACTCCACTCCATTCCACGGGCCATTCAACGTTTCCTTCCACATTCCATTCCGGGATCCTTTCCATTGAATTCCACGTTCCATTCCATTGTGTTCCACATTCTATTCAATTCCATTCCACATTCCATTCGATTGCATTCCATTCCAAATTCCATTCCATTGCATTGCACATTCCATTCCATTCAGTTCCACCTTCCATTCCATTCCATTCCATTCCATTCCATATTCCATTCCACATTCCATTTCATTCCACTCCACATTCCAATCCATTACACATTCCTTTCCACATTCCATTCCATTCCATTCCACATTCCATTCCATTCCATTCCACTTTCCATTGCATCACATTCCACATTCCATTACATCCCACATTCAATTACATTTGTTTCCATTCCATTACAAATTCCATTCCATTCCTTTCAACATTACATTCAATTCCACATTCCTTTGCATTCCATTCCATTCCATTCCAATTTCCATTCCATTCCATTCCATTCCTTTCCACATTCCATTCCACATTCCTTTCCTTACCATTCCACATTCCATTCAACTTTATATTCCATTTAATTACACACTTCATTCAACATTTCATTCCATTTCATTCCACATTGCATTCCATTCCATTGTATTCCATTTCATTCATTTCCACATTCCATTCCATTCCATTCTGCATTCCATTGCGTTCCATCCCACATTCCATTCTATTCCACTCCACATTCCATTCCATTCCATTTCACTTTTCATTCCACTTTCCATTCAAATCCTTTCCAAAATCCGTTCAACCTTCCACTCAATTCCATTCCATATTCCATTCCATTCCGTTCCACGTTCCATTCCATTTCTTTCTATTCCATTCCAATCCACATTCGACAACACATTGTATTCCAATCTAGTCCACCTTCGATTCCATGTTCCATTCCATTCCGTTCCACATTCGATTCCACTCCATTCCACATTCCATTCCATTCCATATCAAATTCCATTGCTTTAATTCCACACTCCATTACATTCCATGCCGCATTCCAATCCATTCCGTTCCATGTTCCATTCCATTCCATGCCACAATCCATTCCTTTCCATTCCACATTCCATTCCATTCCATTCCACATTCCATTCCATTCAACATTCCATTACCTTCCATTCAACATTTCATTCCATTTCATTCCACATTCCCTTCCACTCCATTCCAAATTTCATTGCATTCCACATTACGTTCCTTTCCATCCATTGCACATTTCATTCCAGTTTCCATTCCATTCCACATTCCATTTCATTAAACATTCCATTCCATTCCATTCCATTCCACGTTCCATTCCATTTCACATTCCACTCAATTTCATTCCACATTCCATTCCATTCCATTCCACATCCCCTTCCTTTCCACTTCATTCCGTTACACATTCCATTCCACTTTCCATTCAATTTCACATTCCATTCCATTCCATTCCACATTCCATTCCATTCCATTCCACTTTCCATCCCATTACATTACATTCCATTCCACATTGCATTCCATTCCATTCCATTCCATTCCACATTCTCTTCAATTCTATTCTGCATTCCATTCCATTCCATTTCACGTTTCATTTGTTTCCATTCCATTTGATTCCACATTCCATTCCATGCCATTCCACATTCCGTTCCATTCCATTCCACATTGCATTCCATTGCATTCCACATTCCATTCCTTTCCATTCCACATTCCATTCCATTGCACATTTCATTCCATTCCACATTCCATTCCATTCCATCCCATTCCCGATTCCATTTCATTCCATTCCATTCCATTCCACATTCCATTCCACATTGCATTCAATTCCACATTCCTTTCCATTCTGTTCCACATTCCATTCCATTACATTCCACTCCTTTCCACATTCCATTACACATTCCTGTTCATTCTCTTTCCATTCAATTCCATTACACATTCCATTCAATTTCATTCCATTCCATTGCACAGTCCTTTCCACATTCCATTCGTTTCCATTCCACTTTCCATAGCATTCCAATCCACATTTCATTCCATTCCATTGCATTGCATTCCATATTACATTCCACTTCATTACACATTCCACTCCATTCCTTTCCACGTTCCTTTCCATTCCATTGCACATTCCTTTCCATTCCATTCCATTTCTTTCCATTCCATATTCCGATATATTATATTCCACATTCCATACCATTCCATTCCACATTCAATTCCATTCCGTTCCACATTAGATTCCATTTCATTTTACATTCCATTCCATTACTTTCCACATTCCTCTCCAATCCATTCCACATTCCATTCCATTCCATTCCTTTCCACATTCCATTCCATTCCATTGCATTGCATTCCACAATCCATTACAGATTCCCTTCCGTTCCACATTTCATTCCATTCCACTTCATTGCATTCCACATTCCATTCCATTCCATTCCAATCCATTCCACATTCCGTTCCATTCCATTCCACTTTCCATTCCATTGCATTCCACATTCCATTCCTTTCTTTTCCATTTCACATTCCATTCCATTCGACATTCCATTCCATTCCATTCCATTCCCGATTCCATTCCAATCCATTCCATTCCATTCTTCTTTCCAATACACATTGCTTTCCATTACGCATTCCTTGCTATTCAATTCCAGATTCCATTCCATTACATTCCACTCCTTTCCACATTCCATTACACACTTGTTTTCATTCCACATTCCATTCCATTCCATTCCACATTCCATTCCATTTCATTCCGTTCGATTGCACATTCCTTTATACATTCCATTGCATTCCATTCCACATTCCACACCATTCCATTCCACATTCCATTCCATTTCATTCCAAATTCCATTCCATTGCATTCCACATTCCATTCCATTCCATTCCACATTCCACTCCATTTCTTTCCACCTTCCATTCCATTCCATTCCACTTTCCGTTCCATTCCATTCCACATTCCATTCAATTGCATTCCACATTCAATTCCATTCCATTTCTTTCCACATTCTATTCCATTCGACATTCTATTCCTTTCCATTCCATTCCCGATTCCTTTCCAATCCATTCCATTCCATTCCACTTTCCATTACACACTGATTTCCATTACACATTCCTTTCCATTCAATTCCACATTCCATTTTCTTACATTCCACTCATTTCCACAATACTTTACACATTTCTTTTCATTCCACATTCCATTCCATTACATTCCACATTCCATTCCATTTCTTTCCATTCCATTGCACATTCCACACCATTCCATTCCACATTCCATTCCATTTCATTCCACATTCCATTCCATTGCATTGCACTTTACTTTCCATTCCATTCCACATTCTGCTCCATTCCTTTCCACATTCCTTTCAATTCCATTCCACTTTCCATTCCATTCCATTCGATTCCACATTACATTCCACATTCCATACCATTCCATTCCACATTCCATTCCATTCCTTTCCACATTCCATTACGTTGCTTTCCACATTCCTTTCAATTCCATTCCACATTCCATTTCATTCTATTCCATTCCCTTCCTTTCCACATTCCGTTCGATTCCATTCCATTCCACATTCCATTCCATTCCACTTCATTCCATTCCACATTCTGTACCATTCCATTCCTCATTTCTTTCCTTTCGATAGCACAATCCATTCCATTCCGTTGCAACATCCTTTGAATTCCATTTCACAATCCGTTCCATTCCATTTCTCTTTCCATTCCATTCCATTCTAGTCTATTCCACATTCCATTCCATTCCCTTCCACATTCCATTCAATTACATTCCTCATGGTATTCCATTCCATTACATTACATTCCATTCCACATTGTATTCCATTCCATTCCACTCCATTCCTCATTGCATTCCATTCCATTCCATTCCATTCCACATTCCATTGCTTTCTATTCCATTCCATCTTCCATTCCATTCCAATCCACTTTGAATTTCATTCCATTCCATTTTCCATTCCACGTGCCATTCAGCTTTCTATTCCACGTTTTATTCCACGTGCCACTACACATTATATTCCATTCCATTCCACGTTCCATACCACATTCCATTCCACGTTTCATTCTACATTGCATTCCATATTGCATTCCACATTCCATTCCATTGCATTCCATATTCCACTCCATTCCATTCCACTTTCCATTCTACGTTGCTTTCCACGTTCCCTTCAACGTTCCATTCCAAGTTCCTTTCCATTCAATTCTACATTGCATTCCACATTGCATTCCTTTGAATTCCACATTCCATTCCGTTCCATTCCACATTTCATTCCACATTTCATTCCAGATTTTATTCCACGTTCCATTCCAGATTTCATTCCACATTCCATTCCATTACATTCCACATTCCATTCCATTACTTTCCAAATTCCATTCCAAATTCCATTCCAATTTCCATTCCATTCCATTCTTCATTCCATTCCACAGTCCATTCTACTTTCCATTCCATGTTCCATACTTTTTCTTTCCATGTTCCATTCCACATTCCATTCCATTCCATTCCAATTTCCATTCCATATTCCATTGCACATTCCTTTCCACATTACATTCCGTTCCATTCCTCATTCCTTTCAAAATTCCATTCCATACCTTTCCACATTCAATTCCATTACACTTCACATTTCATTCCACATTTCCTTGCATTCCATTCCACATTCTATTCCAAGTTCCATTCCATTCAATTCCACGTTCCATTCCACGTTTCATTCCACATTCCATTCCACAATCCATTCCGTTCCATTCCACAATCAATTCCATATTGCATTCCACATTCCTATCCATTGTATTCCACATTCCATTGCACATTGCATTCCATTCCATTTCACCTTCCATTCTCAATCCATTGAATTACGTTCCACATTCCATTCCACATTCCATTACATTCTATTCCACATTTCATACCACATTCCATTAGATTGCATTCCACATTCCATTCCACATTCCATTCCACTTTCCATTCCTTGTTGCATTCCATGCACCATTACTCCTTCCATTGCATTCTATTCCATGTTCCACTCCATTCCATTCAACGTTTCATTTCTTTCCGTTCTGCATTCCATTCCACATTCCATTTCATAATCCTTTCCATTACATTCCATTCCATTTCATTCCACATTCCATTCCATTCCATACCACATTCCATTCCATTCCATTGCACATTCCTTTCAACATGCCATTCCTCATTCCATTCCTTTCCATTCTATTCCAGATTCCATTCCGTTCCATTGCAAAATGCATTCCACATTACACTCCAGGTTCCATTCTACAGCTTTACACATTCCAATCCATTTAATTCCTCATTCCATTCCATTAAATTCCACATTCCATTCCATAACATTCCATTACATTTAATTCCACATTCCATTCCTTTCCATTCTATTCCAGATTCCATTCCATTCCATTAAATTCCACATTCCATTCCATTACATTCCATTCCATTTTATTCCACATTCCATTCCATTCCATTCCATTCCATTCCACATTCCATTCAATTGCATTCCGAATTCCATTCCATTCCATTCCATTCCACATTCCACTCCATTCAATTCCATTCCACATTCCTTTCCATTATTTTCCACATTACATTCCGTTGCAATCCACATTCCATTCCACGTTCCATTCCACGTTGTGTTCCATGTTCCATTCCACGTACCATTTCACATTCAATTCCTTTCCAATCCCTATTCCATTCCATTGCATTCCACATTCCATTCCATTCTATTCCACATTCCATTCCACGTTCCATTCCATTACATTCCACGTTCCATTCCACATTCCATTCCACATTCCATTCCACAGTCCAATGCATTAAATTCCACATTGCATTTCTTTCAATTTCATTTTCCATTCCATATTCCATTCCACAATCCTTTCCGCATTCCATTTCACGTTCCATTCCATGATCCATTCCACATTCAATTCCACGATACATTGCAGGTTTCATTCCACATTCTATTCCATTCCATTCCATTCCACTCCACATTCCCTTCCACATTCCTTTCCACGTTCCATTCTACGTTCCGTTCCACATTCCATTCCATTACATTCCACGTTCAATTCCATGTTCCATTCCATTCCATTCAGCTTTCCATTCCGTATTCCATTTTACATCCCATTCCTCATTCCATTCCATGTTCCTTTCCACGTTCCATTCCATGTTCCATTCCACATTCCATTCCATTCCATTCCACTTTCCATTCCACATTACATTCCACATTACATGCCACATTACATTCCATTCCTTTCCACATACCATTTCATATTCCATTCCACATTCCATTCCACATTCCATTCCATTCCACTTTCCATTCCACATTCCATTCCATTTTCCAATCCACTTTCCATTACATTCCATTCCACATTCCATTCTCATTGCACTGCATTTCATTCCACATTGCATTCCACATTCCATTGCATTCAAATTAGCAATCCATTCCACATTCAATTCCATTCCAGATTCCATTCTGCATTCTATTGCACAATCCATTCCATTCCTTTGCAAATTCCATTCCATTTCATTCCATTTCATGTTCCTTTCCACTTTCCTTTAAGTTCTCTTCCACATTCCATTCCACATTCCAGTCCATTCCATTCCACATTCCATTCCATTACAATCCAAATTTCATTCCACAAATCATTCCATTCCATTCCACATTCCATTCCACATTCCATTCCCTTCCATTCGACATTCCATTCCATTGCATTCAATTCTATTCCACTTTCCATTCCACATTCCATTCCATTCCACGTTCAATTGCATGTTCCATTCCTCATTCCATTCCATTCCACTCCACGTTCCAATTCACACTCAATTCCACAATCCATTCCACATTCCATTCCGTTCCATTGCACGTTCCATTCCACATTCCATGCCACGTTCAATTCCACATTCCTTTCCACGTTCCATTGCATGTTCCATTCCACATTCCATTCCATTCCATTGCACTTTCCATTCCATTCCATTACACATTCCTTTTCATTCAGTTGCTTATTTCTTTCCATCCGTTTTCATTCCACTTTCCATTTCATTCCATTCCAAATCCTTTCCATTCCATTCCATTCCATTCCACATTCCATTCCATTCCATTCCGCATTCCATTCCACATTCTATTCCACGTTTCTTTCCATTTCATTCCACATTCCATTCCATTCCACTCCACATGCCATTACATTCGATTCCACTTTCCTTTCCACATTCCATTCCACATTCCATTCCATTCAATTCCACGTTCCATTCCACATTCCGTTCCTTTCCACATTCGTTTAGACATTCCATTTCACATTACATTCCTTTCCATTCCACTTTCCATTCCACATTCCATTCAACATTACATTCCTTTCCACTCCACATTCCTTTCTACATTCCGTTCCACCTTCCGTTCCAATCCATTCCACATTCCATTCCCTTCCATTCCACACTCCATACTGCATTCCACTTTCCACACTCCATTCCACATTCCACTCCGTTCCATTGCACATTCCATTCCACATTCCATTCCACATTCCATTTCCTTCCATTACTCTTTCCATTGCATTTCCTTCCACATTCCTTTCCACATTCTACTCCATTCCATTCCAGGTTCCATTCCATTCCATTCCACATTACATTCCACATTATATTCCACATTCCATTCCACCTTCCATTCCATTGCATTTCAGGTTCCTCTCCCCATTCCATTCCATTCCATTACAAATTCCATTCCATATTCCATTGCATTTCATTGCACCTTCCATTCCACTTTCCATTCCATTCCATTCCACATTCCTTTCTATTGCATTCCACGTTCCATTCCACGTTCCATTTCATTCCATAACACTTTCATTTCCGCATTGCATTCCACAGTCCATTCCACATTACATTCCTTTCCATTCCACATTCCATTCCGCATTCCATTCCGCATTCCATTCCATACCATTCCACATTGCTTTCCACATTCAATTCCATTGCATCCCACATTTCATGCCACATTCCATTCCATTCCATACCACAATCCATTCCACATTCCATTCCATTCCATTCAAAATTCCACTCCGCATTCCATTCCATTCCATTCAATTTCATTCCACATTCCTTTCCATTTCATTCCACATTTGATTTCATTTCGTTGCACGTTCCTTTCCATTTCATTCCACATTCCATTCCATTCCATTCCACGTTCCATTCCATTCCATTCCACTTTCCATTCCATTTCATTCCATATTCCATTCCATTTCATTCCATATTCCATTCCCCATTCCTTATCACAAACCATTCCATTTCATTCCACATTCCATTGCATTCCATTCTACTTTCCATTCCATTAATTTCAACATTCCATTCCTTTCCACATTCCATTCCACGTTTCATTCCACGTTCCATTCCATTCCATTCCATGTACCATTCTACTTTCAATTCCATCTTCCACTCCATTCCATTCCACGTTCCATTCCACATTCCATTGCCTTTCATTTCAAGCTCCCTTCCACATTCCTTACCACATTCCATTCGTTTCTCCATTGCGATCCATTGCACATTCCATTCCATACTCCACTCGGAATTCCATTCCACATTCCATTCCACAATCCATTCGACATTTCATTCCACAACCCATTCCATTCCATTCCACATTCTATTCCACATTCCATTCCACATTCCATTCCATTTCATTCCACATTCCATTCCACATTCCATTACACGTTCCATTCCACTTTCCATTCCACATTCCTTTCCAACTTCCATTCCATTCCATTCCTCATTTCAGTCCACTTTCCTTTCCATTATTCTCCACTTTCCTTTCCATATTTCTTTCCACCCTCCATTCCACGTTGCATTCCGTTCCAATCCACGTTCCTTTCCACATTCCATTCCACATTCCATTCCATTACATTCCACATTCCGTTGCACATTCCATTCAAAATTCCATTCTACATTCCATTCCTTTCGTTTCCACATTCCATTCCTTTCCATTCGTTTCCACGTTCCATTCCACATTCCCCTCCATTCCGTTCCACATTCCATTCCATTCCATTCCACATTCAATTACACGTTGCATTCTATTTTATATCACGTTCCATTCCACGATTCATTCCACATTCCGTTCCACATTCCATTCCACATTCCATTTCACATTCCATTCCTCATTCCATTTGGTATTCCATTCCATTCCATTTCACATTCCATTCCACATTCCATTCCATTCCATTCCACATTCCATTCCACATTGCATGCCACATTCCATTCCATTACATTTCATATTCCTTTCCACTTTCCATTCCATTGCATTCCGCATCCCTTTCCATTCCATTCGATTCCATTCTAGATTCCACCGCATTCAATACCATTCCATATTTCATTCCATTCCACTCTACATTTCATTCCATTGCATTCCACGTTCCATCCCACATTCCATTCCACATTCCATTCCATCCCATTCCATTCCATTCCATGTTCCATTCCACATTCCATTCCATTCCATTCCACATTCCATTCTATTACATTCCACATTCCATTCCACATTCCATTCCATTCCACACTCGATTCCATTCCATTCCACATTCCTTTCCACATTCCTTTGCACATTCCATTCCATTGTATTCCACTTTCCATTCCACGTTCCATTTGATTCCACTTTGCATTCTATTATGTTCCATTTCATTCCACATTCCATTCCACGTACTATTCCACTCCATTCCATGTTCCATTCCATTCCATTTTCAATTCCATTGCATTCCACGTTGCATTCTGTTCCATTCCACGTTCCATTCCATTGCATTCCACGTTCCATTCCATTCCACTTTCCAATCAACTCCATTCCATGATCCATTCCACGTTCCATTCTTCATTCCATTCCACGATCCATTGCAAGTTCCAATCCATTCCATTCCACGTTTCATTACTCACTACATTCCACACTCCATTCCATTCCATTCCACATTTCATTCCACTTTCCATTCCACATTCCTCACCCTTCCAATCCACATTCCTTTCCATTCCATTCCATTCCACATTCCATTCCATTCCATTGCCCTCCATTCCATTGTATTCCACATTTCATTCCAGCTTCCATTCCATGTTCTGTTCCACATTCCATTCTATTCCACATTCCATTCCACATCCCATTCCGTTCCATTCCAATTTCCATTCCTTTCCATTCCCTTATATTCCACACTCCATTCCATTCCATTCTATTTCACATTCCATTCCACATTCGATTCCAATACACATTCAATTCCACATTCCTTCAAATTCCATTCCTTTCCAGTCCACATTCCAATCCATTCCATTCCATATAAAATTCCATTCCATTCCACATTCCTTTCCATTCCATTCCAAACTCCATTTCACATCTCATTCCATTCCACATTCCTTTCTATTCCATTCCCTTCCATTCCACATTCCATTCCATATTCCATTACGCATTAAATTCTTTTCCATTCCACATTCCATTCCATTTCTTTCCACGTTCCATTCCACATTCCATTCATTCCATTCCTCATTCCATTCCATATTCCATTCCATTCCATTCCACTTTTCATTGCATTCCATTCCCTTCCATTCCACATTCTATTATATTCCGTTTTAAATTCCATTCCATTCCATTCCATTCCATATTCCATTCCATTCCACATTCCATTCCTTTCCATTCCATTCCACATTCCAATCCATTCAACGTTCCAATCCATTCATTTCCACATTCCATTCCACATTCCATTCCATTCCATTCCATATTCCTTTATATTCCTTTTTTCATTCTATTCCATTCCATTCCTCGTTGCATTCCCTTCCATTCAAAGTGGCATTCCATGTTCCTTTTCTCGTTCTGTTCCTCTTTCCATTCCACGTTCCATTCCATTCCATTCCATGCCACATTCCAGTGCATTCAATTTCACGTTCCATTCAATTCCATTCCCCATTCCATTCCATTGCATTCCACGTTCCATTCCATTCCACTTTCCAATCAACTCCATTCCATGATCCATTCCACGTTCCATTCCACGCCATTCCACGTTCCATTCCACATTACATTCCACTTCACAGTCCATTCCATTCCTTTCCTTTCCATTTAACATGCCATTCCATTCGATTACACATTCCGTTCCACATTCCATTTCATTCCATTCCATTTCCAATTCCATTCCATTCCACATTGTATTCCATACCATTACATTCCATATTCCATTCCATTCCATTCCACATTCCATTCCATTCCACCCCATTCCACATTCCATTCCATTCCATTCCTTTCTACATTCCATTCCATTCCTATCCACATTACGTTCCATTCTATTCCATTCCATTCCACGTTCTATTCCATTCCATTCCATTCCGCATTCCATTCCATTCCATTCCATTACACATTGCATTCCATTCCAATCCATATTCGATTCCATTCCATTCCACACTCCATTCCATTCCATTTCAAATTCCATCCCATTCCATTCCACATTCCGTTCGTTTCCGTTTCAAATTCCACTTCATATTCCATTCCATTCCGTTGCACATTCCATTCCACGTTCCATTCCAAATTCCATTCCGTTCCATTGCATTCCACTCCACATTACATTGCATTGCATTCCACATTCCAATCCACTTTCCTTCCCATCCCAGATTCCGTTCCATTGCATTCCACATTCGGTTCCATGCCGTTCCACGCTGCATTCCACATTCCATTCCATTCCATTCCCTATTCCATTCCACATTCCATTGCTTTCCATTCCATTCCACATTCCAATCCATTCTATTCCACCTTCCATTCCACATTCCATACCACATTGCAATTCATTCTATTCCACATTCCTTTCCACAATCCATACCACGTTCCATTACACATTCCTTTCCATTCCATTACACATTCCATTCCATTCCATTCCACATTCCATTCCACGTTCCATTGCATTACATTCCACATTCCATTCCGCATTCCATTCCATTCCACTTTCCGTCCTATTCCATTCCACGTTCCATTCCACATTGCATACCATTCCATTCCACATTCCATTGTATTCCATTCCACGTTCCATTCGACATTGCATTGCACATTCCTTTCCATTCCATTCCACATTCCTTTCCATTCCATTGCACATTGCTTGCCATTCCAGTCCACGTTCCATTCAACATTCCATTCCACATTCATTTCAATTCCTTTCCACGTTCCCTTCCATTCAATTCCACGTTTCATTCCATTCCATTCCATTACAGTTTCCATTCCTTTCCATTCCTTTCCATTCCACGTTCCATTCCACATTCCGTTCCATTGCATTCCACGTTCCATTCCATTCCATTCCAATGCACAATCCATTCCACATTTCATTCCACATTCCATTCCATTCCATTCGACATTCCATTCCATTCTATTCCGCAGTCCATTCCACGTTCCATTTCGTTCCATTCCACGTTCCATTACACTTTCCATTCCACATTCAATTCCACATTCCATTCCATTCCATTCCACATTCCATTCCACCTTGCGTTTTACATTTCGTTCCATTCTATTCCATTCCACATTCCATTCCTTTCCATTCCATTCCACATTGCATTCCATCCCCCATTCAATTCCACATCCCATTCCACATTCCATTCCATTCCATTTCACATTCAATTCTATATTCCATTCCATTGCATTCCTCATTCGATTCTACATTCCGTTCCATTCATTTCATTCCACATTCCATTCCACATTCCATTCCATTCCATTCCTCGTTCCCTTCCACTTTTCATTCCATTCCATTCCACATTCCATTCCATTGAATTCCACTTTCCATTTCAGTACATTCCATGTTCTATTCCACGTTCCATTCCATCTTCCATTCCTTTTTTTCCTATTCTACATTTTTCCATTTTTTTCCATTCTACATTTCATTCCATTCCATTCCACATTCCATTCCACATTCCATTCCATTCCATTCCACATTCCATTCTGCATTCCATTCCTTTTCATTCAGCTTTCCATTCTACATTCCATTCCATTCCTTTGAATTCCATATTACACTGCACAATCCATTCTTTTCCATTGCAGTCCACATTGCACTCAATTGCATTACAATCCACATTCCGTTCCATTCCATTCCACATTCCCTTCCATTCCATATTCCATTCCACATTCCATTCCATTCCATTTCACATTCCATTCCATTCCATGGCATTATATTCCATTCCATTCCATTTCACATTCCATTCCATTCCATGGCATTATATTCCATTCCATTCCATTTCACATTCCATTCCATTCCATGGCATTATATTCCATTCCATTTCATTCCATATTCTATTGCATTCCACATTCCATTCCTTTCCATTCCATTCATTATTCAATTCCATTCCATTCCACTTTCCATTCCGTTCCATTCCACATTCCATTCCGTTCCATTCCACTTTGCATTCCACGTTCCATTCCACATTCCTTTCCACATTCCATACTGCATTACATACAATTTCATTCCATTGCATTCCTCATTCCTTTCCACATTTCATTAAATTCCATTCTATTCCACATCCCATTCCATTCCATTCCATTCCACATTCCATTCCACATTCCATTACACATTCCATTATACATTCCATTACACGTTCTATTGCACATTCCGTTCCAAATTGCATGCCATTCCATTACATTCCATATTCCATTCCATTCCAATCCATTCTACATTCCATTCTATTCCATTCAATTCCACGTCCCATTCCACATTCCATTCCTTGCCATTCCACGTTCCACTCCATTCCATTGCACATACCATGCCATTCCATTCCATTCCAGTAAAAATTCCAATCCATTCCATTCAATTCCACATTCCATTCCACTTTCCATTCCGCATTCTGTTCCATTGCATTCCGCATTCCATTCCATTCCATTCCATTTCATTCCACATTCCATTCCATTCCATTTCATTCCACATTCCATTACATTCCATTCCATTCCACAATCTATTGCATTCCATTCCAATCCACGTTCCATTCCACATTGCATTCCAATCCATTCCACATTCCATTCCTTTCCATTACACATACCATTCCATTCCATTCCATTCCAGTCTATATTCAATTCCATTCCAGTCTACATTCCATTCCATTCCATTCGACATTACATTGCATTGAATTCCACATTCCATTCCATCCCTTTCCACTTTCAACTCCTTTCCATTCCACATTCCATTACACATTCCATTCCATTACATTCCACATTTCATTCCATTCCAATCTATCCCATTCCTTTACATTCCACTTCCCATTTCAATCCATTGCACATTCCATTCCCTTCCATTCCATTCCACATTCCATTAAATTCCATTCCAACTTCCATTCCAACCCATTCCACATTCCATTCCACTTTCCATTCTATTCTATTTCAAATTCCATTCCACATTCCATTCTATTCCATTCCCCTTTCCTTTCCATTCCAATCCATTCTGTTCCATTCCATACCATCCATTCAACTTCATTCCACATTCCAAGCATTCCATTCCAAACGGTTTTCCATTCCACATTCCCTTCCATTCCACTTCAAATTCCATTCCATTCCATTCTATTCCATTCCATAACATTCCGCACTTCATTGCATATTCCATTCCATTCCATTCCACATTCCATTCAATTCCATTCCACATTCCATTCCATTTCATTCTATATTCCTTTCTATTCCATTACATTCCATTGCATTCCATTCCATTCCACATTCCATTCCATACCATTCAATTCCACATTCAGTTGCATTGCATTGCATTCCAGAATCGATGGCATTCCTTTCCAAATTCCATTCCATTCCATTCCGAATCCCATTGCACATTCCATTCCATTCTAGTCCACATTCAATTACATTCCATTCCACATTCAAATCCATTCCATTCCAAATTCCTTTCCATTCCATTCCATTTCAGTCTGCATTCCATGCCAT
The DNA here is from genome assembly GCF_028885625.2 of Pongo pygmaeus. Lineage (NCBI taxonomy): Eukaryota > Metazoa > Chordata > Mammalia > Primates > Hominidae > Pongo > Pongo pygmaeus. The sequence goes on along the minus strand of NC_072388.2, from coordinate 3,112,099 downwards.
TCCATTACACATTCCATTCCACGTTCCATTTCACATTCCATTCCATTCCAGTACACAATCCTTTCCATTCCATTCGACATTCCAATCCGTTTCATCCGATTCCATGCAACATTCCATTCCACATTCCATTCCCCATTTCATTACACATTCAATTCCATTCCATTCCACATTCTATTCCATTCCATTCCACATTCTATTCCATTCCATTCCACATTCCACTCCATGATATTCCATTCCATTCTACATTCCATTACACATTCCAAAGCGTTCCATTCCACATTCCATTCCATTCGCATTTCCATGCCATTCCATTCCATTCCAATCCGCATTTCATTCCACATTCAATTCAATGCCATTCCACTTTCCATTCCATTCCACACTCCATTCCACATTCAGTTCCATGCCATTCCATTCCTTTCCACATTCCATTCCACATTCCATTCCATTCCATTCCTCATTCCATTCCATTCCATTCGACATTCCATTCCATTTTATTCCACATTCTGTTCCATTCCCATCCATTCCATTCTGCATTCCATTCCATATTGCATTCAATTCCATTCCACATTCCATTCCATTCCATTCCACTTTCCATTCCACATTCCATTCCTTTCCATTGCACATTCCATTTCATATCATTCCACATTGAATTCCACATTCAATTCCAGTCCACTTCACATTCGAATACACATTCCATTCCATTCCACATTCAATTCCACATTCCATTTCACTCCATTCCAAATTCCATTCCAAATTATATTCCACATACCATTGCATTCCTTTCCACATTCAATTCCATTCCATTCCATTCCACTGCATTATACATTCCATTCCACATTCAATTCCATTCCATTCCACATTACATTCCACATTCCATTCCACTCCATTAGACATTCCATTCCACATTCAATTCCATTCCATTCCACATTCCATTCCACATTCCATTACACATTCCATTCCATTCCATACCATTCCATTCCATTTTCCTTTCCTTTCCATTCCATTCCACTTTCCCTTCCACTCCATTCCACTTTCCATTTCAAATTCCATTCCACGTTCCATTACACGTTCCATTTCATATTCCATTGCATTCCATTCCACATTCAATTCGACATTCAATTTCATTCAATTCTCCCTTTCATTCCATCCCACATTCCATTCCACATTCAATTTCATTCAATTCCACCATTCATTCCATTGCAACTTCAATTACATTCCATTCCACGTTCTAAGCCATTCCATTCCATGTTCCATTCCATTCCATTCAGCGTTCCATTCCGTATTCCATTCCATTCCACATTCCAATCTATTCCATTCCATATTCCATTCTATTCCATTCAACTTTCCTTTGGAATTCAATGGAATTTGTAATGGAAAGGAAGGGAATATGGAATGAAATGGAATGTTATGAAATGTGGAATGGAAATGAAAGTTGTGGAATGGAATTGAATATTATGGAATGGAAAGAGGGATTGAATGGAATGGAAAGTGGAATAGAGTGGAATGAAACATCCAATGGAAAGTGAAATGCAATGTAGAATGGGACGTGGAATGGAATGCTGAATGGAATGTGGAATGGAAAATTATGGGATGTGGAATTGAATGGAATGGAATGTGTAGTGGAATTGAATGGAATGTGGAATGGAATGAAATGGAAATTTGAATGGAATGTGGAATGGAATGGAAATAAATGTGGAATGGAATGGAAAGGAATGTGGAAAGGAATGGAATGGAATGTGGAATGCAATGTCGATCGCAATGTGGAATGGAGTGGAAAGAATGGAATGTGCAATGGAAAGGAAGACAATGTGGAATGGCAGAGAATAGTATGGAATGCGGAATGGAATGGAATGGAACGAGGAATGGAATGTGGAATTGAATGTGGAATGCAAAGTGGAATGGAATGGATTATAATGCAATGTGGAATGGAATGTGGAATGCAATGTAATGGAATGTGGAATGGAATGTAATGGAATGTGGAACAGAATGGAACATGGAATGGAAAGTAATGCAATGTGGATTGAAATGGAATGGAATGTGAAATGGAATGTGAAATGGGATGTACAATGGAATGTGGAATGGAATGAAGTGGATCATGGAATGGAATGAGATGGAACACGGAATGGAAAGGAATGGGCAGTGAAATGGAATGTGGAATGGAACGTGGAATGGAATGTGCCATGTAATGCGGAATGGAACGTGGAATGGAGTGAACTGGAATGTGAAATGGATCGTGGAATGGAATGGAATGGAACGTGTAATGGAGTGTGAATTGGAATTTGGAAGGGAACATGGAATGCAACGTGGAATGGAATGCAATGCAAACTGGAATGGAACTTGTAAAGGAACGTGGACAGGAACGTGGAATGTAACTTGGAATGGAAAGGAATGGAATGTGGAATGAAAGGAAGTGAAATGTAATGGAATGTGGAATGGAACCGAATGGAAATTGGAGTGGAATTTGTAATGGAATGGTGGAATGGAACATGAAATGGAATGGAATGGAATGTGGAGCGGAACGTGGAATGTAATGGAATGGAACACAGAATGGATCATGGAATGCAATGTGGAATGGAATGGAATGGAACATGGAAAGGAATGTGGAAAGGAATGCGTAAAGGATTATAATACGGAAAGGAATGGAATGAAAGGTGGAATGGAATGGAATGTATAGGGGAATTTAATGCAAAGGAATGTGTAACGGAATGTGGAATGCAATGCGAAATGGAAAGTGGAATGAAATGTGGATGGAACAGAATGGAACATGGAATGGAATGGAATGGAACGAGGAATGGAAGGTGGAATGGAACGCGGAATTGAATGTCGGATGGAATGGAATGGAATGTGGAATGGAATGGATTGTAATGTGGAATGGAATCTGGAATGGATTGTGGAATGGACTGTGTAATGGAATCGAATGGAATGTGGAATGGAATGCGGAATGGAATGCAGTGGAATGGGGAATGGAATGTAGAATGGAATGTGGAATGGGGAGGAATGGAATGTGGAATGAACTGTGGCATGGAAAGTTGAATGCAATAGATTGGAATATGGAAAAGAATGTAGAAATGAATTGAAAGTAACGTGGAATGGAAAGTTTAATGGAAAGTGAATGGAACGTGGAATGGAATGTGGAATGAAATGGAATTGAATGTGGAATCGAATGGATTGGAATGTGTAATGGAATGTGAAATGGAATGTGGAATGGAATTTTGAATGGAAAGGAATGGATGGTGGAATGGAACGTGGAATGGAACGTGGAATGCAATGTGGAATGGAATGGAATTGAATGTGCAAAAGAATGGACTTTAAAGCGGAAAGAAATGTGTAAGGGAATTCAACACAATCTGGAATGTAATGCAATGGAATGTGGAATACAATGTGGAATGGAATGTGAAAAGGAATGGAATGGAATGTGGAATGGAATGTGGAATGGAGTGTGAAATGGAATGGAGAATGTAGTGAAAGGAAATGTGGAATGGAACGTGGAATGGAGTGTGTAGTCCAATGTGGAATTGAACAGAATGGCATGTCGAATGGAATGTGGTATGGAATGTGGAATGGAATGTGGAATGGAAAGTGGAATGGATTGAAATGGAATGCTAAATGAAATGGAAAGGAACGTGGAATGGAACGTGGAATGGAATGGAATGGAACATGGAATGGAACGTGGAATGGCAAGTGGAATGCAATGTAATGGATCGTGGAATGGAATGTGGAATGGAATGTGTAAAAGATTGGAATGTGGAAATGAATGGAATGCAATGGGGAATAGAAGGGAATGGAAGGTGAAATGGAATGTGGATTGGAATCTGTAACGGAATGGAATGGAACGTGGAGTGGTATGGAATGGAAAGTGGAATGAAATGTGGAATGGAAAGTGGAATGGAATGTCGGATGCAATGGAATGCAATCTTGAATGCAATGGAATGGAATGTGGAACGGAAAGTGGAGTGGAATGGAATGGAATGAAATGAAATGTGGAATGGAATGTAAAATGGAATGTGTAAAGGAATGTGGAATGGGATGTGGAGTGGAATGGAATGGAAAGAAATGTGGAATGGAATGTGAAATGGAATGTGTAAAGGAATGTGGAATGGAATGGAATGGAATGTGGAAAGGAATGTGAAAAGTCATGTGAAATAGAATGTGGAATGTAATGTGGAATGCAATATAGAATGGTGTGGAATGGAATATGGAATTGAATGTAATGGAATTTGGAATGGAATGTGGAATGGGTTGGAATTTTATTTCTAATGGAATGAAATGGATTGAAGAATAGAATGTTTAATGGAATGTGGAAAGGAATGTGGAATGGAATGAAATGGAAAGTGGAGTGGAATGTCAAATGGAATGGAATGCAATGTGAAAAGGAATGTGGAATGGAATGTGGAAAGGAATGTAATGTAATGTGGAATAGTATGCAATGGAATTTGGAATGCAATCGAATGGAATGTGGAATGGAATGGAATGCAATTGAAAGGAATGTGGAATGGAATGGAATGGAATGTGGAAAGTAATGGAATGGAATGTGGAATGGAAAGGAATGGAATGTGGAATTGAAGTTGGAAGGGAATGGAATGGAATGTGGTAAGGAATGTGGAAAGGAGGGGACTGGAAAGTGGAATGGAAGATGCAATATAATGGAATGGAATGTGGAATGGAATGGAATGAAACATGGAATGAAACGTGGAATGGATCGTAAAATGGAACGTGGTATGTAAAATGAAATGGAATTTGTACTGGAAAGTGGAATTGAAGATGCAATGGAATGGAATGGAATGTGGAATGGAATGGCATGTGACAGAATGTTTAATGGAATGGAATGCAATGTAGAATGGAATATGCAATGGAATGTGATGGAATATGGAATGGAATGTGATGCAATGTGGAATGGAATGTGGAATAGAACAGTACGGAATGTGGAATAGAATGGAATGGATTGTGGAAAGAAATGGAATGGAATGTGGAATGCAATGGAATGGAATGTGGAATGGAATGGAATGGAATGCAATGGAATGTGAAATTGAATGGAATGGAATGGAATGGTATGGAATGTGGAATGGAATGCAATGGAATGTGGAATGGAAAGTGGAATGGAATGGAATGGAAAATGGAATGAAACGTGGAAATGAAAATGTAATGGAACGTGCAAAGGAACGTGGAATGGAAGATGTAATGCAATGAATAATGGAATGGAATAGAATATGGAATTAAATGGAGTGGAATGTGGTATTCAATGGAACGGAATGGAATGTGGAATGGAATGGACTGGAATGGGATGGAATGGAATGTGGAATGGAATGGAATGGAATATGGAATTGAATATGGAATGGAATGGGAAGCAAATTGGAATGGAATGTGTAATAGAATGGAATGGAAAGTGGAGTGGAATGTGGAGTGGAAGGGAATGTGGAATGGAATGGAATGGAAAGTGTAATGGAATGGAATGGGACTTAATGTGGAATGGAGTAGAATGGAATGGAAAGCAAAGGGGAATGCAAAGGAATGGAACGGTATGGAACGTGGAATGGAAAGTGGAATTTAATGGAATGAAACGTGGAATGGAATGGAACGGAATGGAATGTGGAATGGAATGGAACTCAATGTGAAATGTAATGTAATGGAATGTGCAATGGAATGTGGAATGGAAAGTGGAGTGGAATTGAATGGAATGTGGAACGGAAGGTGGAATGGAATGCATTAGAATGTAGAATGGAATGTGGAATGCAATGGAATGTGGAAAGAAGAGGAATGTAATGTGGAATGGAATGTGGAATGGAATGGGATGGAATGTGGAATAGAATGTGGAATGGAATGGAATGAAACGTGGCATGGAATGTGGAAGGGAATGGGCTGAAATGTGGAATGGAATGTGGAATGGAATGTGGAATGAAATGTTGAATGGAATTGAATGCAATGTGGAATGGAATGGAATGGAATGCGGAATGGAATGTAAAGGAATGTGCAATTGAAAGGAAAGTAATGTGGAATGGAGTGGAATGGAATGCGGAATGGAATGTAAAGGAATGTGCAATTGAAAGGAAAGTAATGTGGAATAAAATGGAAAGGAATGTAGCATGAAATTGAATCGAAAGGAATGGAATGTGGTATGGAATTGAATGGAACGTAGTATGGAATGTGGAACAGAAACTGGAATGGAATTGAACGGAATCTGGAATGGAATGTATAATGGAATGGAACAGAATGTGGAATGGAATGGAATGGAATGTGGAATGTAATTCAATAGAATCGCATGGAAGGTGGAATGTATTGGAATGGAATATGGAATGGAGTGGAATTGAATATGGAATGGAATGGAAAGGAATGGAATGTTTAATGGAATGGAATGGAATGGAATGTGGAATTGAATGGAATGTGGAATGGAATGTGAAATGGAATGCGGAAAGGAATGGAATGTGGTAAGAAGTGGAACGTGGAATGTAACGTGGAATGGAATGTGGAATGGAATGAGAAATGGAACGGAATAGAATGTGTAATGGTACGTGGAACGGATCGGATTGAAATGTGGAATGGAATGTGGAATGGAAAGGAATGGAATGGAATGTGGAATGGTAAGTGGAATGGAATATGGAATGGAATGAGAAATATAATGGAATGGAATGTGGAATGGTATGTGGAATGGAATGGATTGAAATGTGGAATGGAATGTGGAATGGAATGGAATGTAAAGTAATGAGGAATGAAATTGAATGGAACGTGAAATGGAAAGAGGAACAGAACGTGGAAGAGAATGTGGAATGTGGAATTAAATGGAATGGAAATTGCAATGGAATCGAATGAAATCTGGAATGGAACGGAACGGATTGCAATGTGGAATGGAATGGAATGTGCAATAGAATGGAATGGAATGTGGAATGGAATGGAATATGCAATAGGATGGAATGGAATGTGGAATGGAATGGAATGGAATGGAATGGAAAGGAATGTGGAATTGAATGGAATGGTATGTGGAATGGAATGGAATGGAAACTGGAATGGAATGTGGAATGGAAACTAATGTGAAATGGAATGGAGAATGGATAGGAAAGAAATGTGGAATGGAAGGGAATTTAATGTAGAATGGCATGCAATGGAATGGATTTGAATGTGGAATGGAATGGAATGGAAAGTAGAATGGAAAGGAATCGAATGTGGAATGGAATGGAATGGTGTGGAATGTGGAATGGAAAGGAATGGAATCCGGGATGGAATGCTATGGAATGTGGAAAGGAAAGAAATGGAATGTGGAATAGAATGAAATGGAATGGAATGTGGAATGGAAAGGAATAGAATGTGGAATGGAACGCGGAATGGAATGGAATTGAATGTGGAATGGAACTTGTAATGGAATGGAATGGAACCTGGAATGGAATATGGAATGGAAAGTGGAATGCAATGTGCAATGGAACTTGGAAGGGAATGTACAATAGAAAGTGGAATGGAACGTGGAATGGAATGGAATGGAGGGTGGAATGGAATGTGGAATAGAATGGAATGGAACGTGGAATGGAACATGGAATGGAATGTGGGATGGAACGTGAAATTAAACGTGGAATGGAATGGAATGGAATGGAACATGGAATGGAATGTGGAATGGAACGTTAAATTAAACGTGGAATGGAATGCAATGGAATGTGGAATGCAATGTGGAATGGAATGTGGAATGGAATGGAATTGAATGGAATGTCGAATGGAATGGAATGGAATGGAATGTGGAATGAAATGTGGAATTGAATGTGGAATGGAACATGGAACGAAACGCGGAATGGAACGTGGAATGGAACGAGGAATGAAACGGAACGGAATGTGGAATGAAATGTGGAATGGAACGTGGAATGGAATGGAATTGAATGTGGAATGGAACTTGGAATGGAATGTGGAATGGAATGTGGAATGGAAAGGGGAATGGAATGTGGAATGGAAATTGGAATGGAATGTACAATAGAACGTGCAATGGAACGTGGAATGGAATGGAATGGAAGGAGGAATGGAACGTGTAATGGAATGGAACGGAACGTGGAATGGAACGTGCAACGGAAAGTGGAATGGAACGTGAAATGCAACGTGGAATGCAATGGAATGGAATGTGGAATGCCATGTGGAATGGAATGTGGAATTGAATGTGGAATGGAATGGAACGGAATGGAATGTGGAATGGAATGTGGAATTGAATGTGGAATGGAACGTGGAATGGAAAGTGGAGTGGAACATGGAATGGAACGTGGAAGGAAATGGAACGGAATGTGGAATGGAATGTGGAATGGAATGGAATGGAATTTGGAATGGAATTTGGAATGGAATGCAAGGTGAAATCGAATGTGGAACAGAATGGAATGGAAAGTTTAAATGGAATGGAATGCAATGTTGAATGGAATGTGGACTGCAATGGAATGCAATGTGGAATGGAATGGAATGGAATGTGTAATGGAAGGCGTATACAATGGAATGTAATTTGGAATGGAATGTGGAAAGCCATGCGGAATGGAATCTGGAATGGAATGGAATGCAATGGAATTTGGAATGGAAAGTGGAAAGGAATGTGAAATGGAAGGGAATGGAATGTGGAATGGAATGTGGAATGGAATGCGGAATGCCACGTTAAATTGAATGGAATGAAATGTGGAATGGAATGTGGAATCGAATGTGGAAAGGAATGGAATGGATTGCGGAATCGAATGTGGAATGCAGTGCAATGGAATGTGGAACGGAATGTGGAATGGAATGCGGAACGGAATGTGGAATGGAACCTGGAATGGAACGTGGAATGGAATCGAATGGAATGGAACGTGGTATGGAAAGTGGAATGGAACATGAAATGGAATGTGAAATGGAACGTGGAATGGAATGTGCAATGGAATGTGGAATGGAACGTGGAATGGAATGTGGAATGGAACGTCGAAAGGAATGGAATAGAATGTGTAATGAAGCTTGGAATGGAATGGAGTGGAACATGGAATCAAATATGGAATGGAAAGTGAAATGGAATATGGAATGGAACTTGGAATGGAATGTACAATGGAATGTGTATTGGAAGGTGGAATGGAATGGAATGGAAGGTAGAATGGAACGTGGAATGGAACGTGGAATGGAATGGAATGGAACGTGGAATGAAACGTGGAGCGGAATGTGGAATGGAATGGAATGGAATGTGGAATGGAACGTGGAATGTAACGTGGAGTGGAATGGAATGGAATGTGGAATGCAATATGGAACGTAAAATGGAATGGAATGTGGAATGCAATGGAATGGAATGGAATGTGGAATGGATTGTGGAACTGAATGTCGAACGGAACCTGGAATGGAACGTGGAGTGCAACGTGGAATGGAATTTGGTTTGGAATTGACCGGAATGTAGAATGGAACGTGGAATGGAATGGAATGGGGTGTGGAATGGAATTTGGAACGGAATGTAAGGTGAAATCGAATGTGGAATGGAATGGAATGGAAAGTTTAAATGGAATGGAATGGAAAGTTGAATGGAATGTGGACTACAATGGAATGCAATGTGGAATGGATTGTAATGCAATGTGGAATGGAATGGGGAATGCAATGGAATGGAATTTGGAATGGGATGTGGAATATAATGTGGAAAGGAATGTGGAATGGAATGGAAAGGAATGTGGAATGGAAAGTTTAAAAGAATATAGAATGGAACGGAATGAAATGTGGAATGTTATGTGCAATGGAATGGGGAATGGTACGTGGAAAGGAATGGAATGGAATTGAATGGAATGGATTGTGGAATGGAATGTGAAATGGAATGTGGAATGGAATGTGGAATGGAACAAGGAATGGAGTGGTATGGAACGTGGAAAGGGATGGAATGGAATGTGGAATGGAACTTGGAGTGGAATGGAATGGAACATGGAATGGAACATGGAATGGAACATGGAATGGAAAGTGGAATGGAATGTGCAATGGAATGTGGAATGGAACGTGGTACAACGTGGAATGGAATGGAATGGAACGTGAAATAGAACGTGGAATGGACTTTGGAATGGAACGTGAAATGGAATATTGAATGGATTGTATTGGAATGTGTAATGGAATGTGCAACGTGACGCAAGGCAATGTGGAAAGGAAAATGGAATGGACTGGAATGGAATTTGGAATGCAATGTGAAATTGAATGGAATGGGATGTGGAATGGAACGTAATGGAATGTGGAATGGAACGGAAATGAATGTGGAATGTAATGCAAGGCAATGTGGAATGGAAAGTGGAATGGAATGGAATAGAATTTGGAATGGAATGTGAAATTCAATGGAAAGGAATGTGGAATGGAATGGATTGGAAAGTGGAATGGAACCGAATGGAATGTGGAATGGAATGTGGAATAGAAAGTTTAATGGAATGGAATGGAATGTTCAACGGAATGTGGAATGGAATGGAGAGGAAAGTGGAACGGAATTTAGAATGGAAATTGGAATGGAAAGTGGAATGGAATGTGGAATGCAACCTGGAATGAAATGTGGAATGGAATGAGGAATGGAATGGAATGGAATGTTGAAAAGAATGAAATTGAATGAGGAATGGAATGTGGAATAGAATGTGGAATGGAACAGAATGGAACGGAATGGATTGTGGAATGGAATGTGGAATGCAATGTGGAATGGAACGTGGAATGTAATGGAATGGACCTTGGAATGGAAAGTGTAATGGAACGTGAAATGGAATGTGGCATGGAACGAGGAATGGCATGGGCAATGGAATGTGGAATGGAACATGGAATGTAACGGAGTGGAAAGTGGAAGGGAATGTGGAATGGAATGGAATGGAACGTGGAATAAAACGTGGAATGGAACATGGAATGGAATGTCGAATACAATGGAATGTGGAATGTAATGGAATGGAATGCAATAAATGAATGGAATGGAATGCGGAACAGAATGGAATGGAATGTGCAATGGAATGGAAGTGGAATGGAATGGCATGGAATGGAATGTGGAATGGAATGGAATAGAATACAGTAGAATGAAATGTGGAATGGAATGGAATGTGGAATGGAATAGAATGTGGAATGAAATGAAATGGAGTGGAATGAAATGGAATGGAAAGTGGAATGGAATGGAAAGGGATGTGGAAAGGAATGGAATGGAATGGAGTGGAATGTGAAATGGAATAGAATGGAATGTGGAATGCAATAGAATGTGGAATGGAATGGAATGGAAGGGAATGGAGAATCTTATGGAATGGAACATGGAATGGATTAGAATGGAAATTGGAATGCAATGGAAAGGAATGTGGAATGGCATGGAATGGAATGTCCAATGGAATGTGGAGTGGAATGGAATTGAATGTGGAACGGAATGTGGAATGGAATGGAAAGGAAGGTGAAATGGAAAGAAATGGAATGTGGAATGGAATGTGGAATGGAATGTGCAATGGAATGTGGAATGGAATGTGGAATGAAATTTGCAGTGGAATGTGGAATGGAATGTGGAATGGAAAGTGGAATGGAAAGTGGAATGGAATGGAATAGAATGTGGAATGGAACGTGGAATGGAACGTGGAATGGAACGTGGAATGGAACATGGTAAGGAATGTAGAATGTAATGTGGAAGGGAAAGTGGCATGCAATGGAATGGAATGTGGATTGGAACGTGGAATGGAAAGTGGAATGGAAGATGGAATGGAACATGGAATGGAAAGTGGAATGGGATGTGCAATGGAATATGGAATGTAAAGTGGAATGGAGAGAAAGGTAACGTGGAATGGAACGTGGAATAAAACGGAATAGGAAGTGGAATGGAACGTGGAAGAAAACATGGAAAGGAATGTGGAATGAAACATGGAATGGAATGTGGAATGGAATGTGGAAAGTAATGTGGCATGGAATGGAATGGAATGGAAAGGAATGTGGAATGGAAAGTGCAATGGTTCCTGTAATTGAACGTGGAATGTATCGTGGAATGGAACTGGAAGGGAATGTGGAATGTGGAATGGAATATGGAATGGAACGTGAAATTGAATGGATTCAAATATTGAATGGAACGTGGAATGGAATGGAATGGAATGTGAAATGGAACGTGGAATGGAATGGAATGGAATATGGAATGGAATGGAATGGAATGTGGAGTGGAAAGGCATGGAACGTGGAATGGGACGTGGAATGGAACATGTAATTCAACGTGGAATGGAGAGTGCAATGGAATGTCGAATCGAATGTAATGGAATGTGAAATGGTATGGAAAGGAAAGTGGAATGGAAAGGAATGGAATGTGGAATGGAAGGTAGAATGGAAAGTGGAATAGAATGGAATGGAACGTGGAATGGAATTTGGAATGGAATGGAATGGAACGTGGAATTGAATGGAATGGACGTGGAATGGAATGTGGAATGGAATGGAATGGAACGTGGAATTTAATGGACAGGAACGTGGAATGGAATGTGGAATGCAATGGAATGGAACTTGGAATGCAACGTGGAATGGAAAGTGGAATGGATCATGGAATGGAACGTGGAATGGAATGGAATGGAATGTGGAATGGAATGGAATGGAATGTGGAAAGGAAACGAATGCGACCTGGAATGGGACGTGGAATGGAACATGGAATGCGACGTGGAATGGAAAGTGGAATGGAATGTGGAATGGAATGGAATAGAATGGAATTCAATGCGGAAAGCAATGGAATGAAAGGTGGAATGGAATGGAATGGAATGGAATGCAGACTAGAATGGAGTGGATTGGAATGGGAAATATAATGTGGAACGGAATGTGAAATGGAATCTGGAATGGAATGTGGAATGGAATGAATTGGAACGGGGATGGAATGGAAAGGAATGAGGAATGGAATGGAATGGAATGGAACATGGAATGGAACGTGGAATGGAACGTGTAATGGAGCATGGAATGGAACGTGTAATGGAATGTGGTATGAAAAGTGGAATGGAATGGAATGGAATGTGGAATGGAATGTGGAAATGAACGCAACGGAATGAGAACAGAATGTGGAATGAAATGGAATGGAATGTGGAATAGAATGTTGAATGGAATGTGGAATGGAATGTGGAATGGAATACGGAATGGAATGTGGAATGCAACGGAATAGAATGAGGAATGGAATGTTGAATGGACTGTGGAACAGAACGTGGAATGGAATCTGACATGGTATGTGGAGTGGACTGGAATGCAATGTGGAATGGAATGGAATGAAATGTGGAATAGAATAGAATGGAAGTGAATGTGCAATGGAATGTGGAATAGAATGTGGAATGCAATGGAATGGAATGTGGAATGCAATTGAACTTGGAATGGAATGGAATGGAATGTGGATTGGAATGGAATGGAATGGAATATGGAATGGAAAGGAATGGAATGGAATGGAATGTGGAATGCAATAGAATGGAATGTGGAATGGAATGGAATGGAATGTGGAATGCAATGGAATGGAATGGTATGTGGAATTGAATGGAATGGAATGGAACTATGAATGCAATGCAATGGAATGGAATGTAACGTGGAATTGAATGTAAATGAACGGGGAAAGGAATGTGGAATGGAAAGTGGAATGGAATGTGGAATAGAATGAAATGAAATGTTGAATTGAATGGAATGGAATGTGGAATAGAATGGAATGGAATGGTATATGCAATGGAATGTGGAATGGAAGGTGGAAAGGAATGGAATGGAATATGGAATGGAATTGAACTTGGAATGGAAAGGATGGAATGTGGATTGTAATGGAATGGAGTGGAATGTGGAATGAAATGTATTGGAATGGAAAGGGAAATTGAATTTGGAATGGAATGTGGAGAGGAATGAAATGCACTGTGGAATGGAATGGAATGGAATGTGGAATGGAATGGAATGGAATGTGGAATGGAATCAAATGGAATTCAAAGTGAAATGGAATTTTCAATGGAATGTGGAATGGAATGAAATGGAATGTGGAATGGAATAGAATGGAATGTGGAATGGATAGTGGAATCCAATGGAACATGGAATGGAATGTGGAAATAAATGTGTAGTGGAATGTGGAATGGAATGTGGAATTGAATGTGTAATGCAATTTGGAATGGACTGTGAAATGGAATGTGGAATGGAATGTGGAAAGGAATTTGGAATGGAATGGAATGGACTTTGGAATGGATTGTGGAATGGAATGGAATGCAACGTGGAAAGGTATGTGGAACAGAATGTTTAATGAAAAGTGGAAAGGAATGGAGTGGAATGTGGAATGGAATGTGGAATGAAAAGTGGAATACAATGTGGAATGCAACGGAATATAATGTGGAATGTAATGTGGAATGGAATGTGGAAGACAAAGTGGAATAGAATGGAATGGAATGTGGAATGGAACGTGGAATGGAACATGGAATGGAATGTAGAATGGAACATGGAGTGGAACATGGAATGGAACGTGGAATGGATCATGGAATGGAACGTGGAATGTGCTGTTCAATGGAATATGGAACGGAAAGTTGAATGGAATGCAATGGAACGTGGAATTGAATGTCAAAAGGAATGGAATGGAAAGTGGAATCGAAGGGAGAATGCAACGCGGAAAGGAATGTGGAATGGAACGTGACATCGAAGGTGGAATGGAATGTGGAAGGGAATGTGGAGTGGAATGGAATGGAATGGAATGGAATGTGGAATGGAACGTGCAATTTATCGTGGAATTGAATGTGGAATGGATCGTGGAATGGAATGTGAAATGGAATGTGAAATGGAACGTGGAATGGAATATGGAATGGAACGTGAAATTGAATGGAATGGAATGTTGAATGGAACGTAGAATGTAATGGAATGGAATGTGGAATGGAATGTGGAATGGAATGGAATGCAAAGTGAAATGGAATCTGGAAAGGAAAGTGGAATGGAATGGAATGGAATGTGGAATGGAACATGGAATGGAATGTGCAACGCAATGTGGAATGGAATGGAATGCAATATGGAATGGAATGTGGAATGGAACGGAATGTAATCTGGAATGTAATGTGAAATGGAATGTGGAATGTAATGGAATGGAATGTGGACTAAAACGAGGAATGGAATGGAATGGAAGGTGGAATGGAACTTGGAATGGAATGTGGAATGGAACGTATAATGGAAAGTGGAATGGTATGGTGAATGCAATGGAATGGAATCTGGTATGGAATGGGGAATGGAATGTGGAATGGAATGTGGAATGGAATGCAGATAGGAGAGTGGAATGCAATGGAATGGAATATGGACTGAAACGAGGAAAGGAATGGAATGGAAGGTGGAATGGAACATGGAATGGAATGTGGAATGAAACGTGTAATGTAATGTGGAGTGGAATGTCTAATTGAATGGAATGGCATCTGGAATGGAATGTGGAATGGAATGTGGAATGGACTGTGGAATGGAATGGAATGGGATGTAGAATGAAATGTGGAATGGAATATCTAATGGAATGTCGAGTGGAGTGTGGAATGGAACATGGAATGGAACATGGGTTGGAACGTGGAATGGGATGTTCAATGGAATATGGAATGGAAAGTTGAATGGATTGGAATGGAACGTGGAATTCAACGTGGAAAGGAATGTAATGGAATGTGGAATGGATCGTAGAATGGAACACAGAAAGGAATGTGGAATGGAATGTGGAATGGAATGTGGAATGTAATGTGGAAGGAAATGTGGACTGGAATGGAATGGAATGGAATGTGGAATGGAACGTGAAATGTATGGTGGAATTGAATGTGGAATGGAACGTGGACTGGAACGTGAAATGGAATGTGGAATGGAATATGGAATGGATTATGGAATGGAACATGAAATTGAATGGAATGGAATGTTGAATGGAACATGGAATGGAATGGAATGGAATGTGGAATGGAATGTGGAATATAATGGAATGGAATGTGGAATGGATTCTGGAAAGGAAAGTGGAATGAAATGGAATGGAATGTGGAATGGAACGTGGAATAGAATGTGCAACGGAATATGGATTGGAATGGAATGGAATGTGGAATGGAATGTGGAGTGGAATGTGGAATGGAATGGAATGGGATGTAGAATGAAATGTGGAATGGAATGTGGAATGGAAGGGAATGGGATGTAGAATGAAATGTGCAATTGAATGTGGAATGGAATGTGGAATGGAATGTCGGGTGGAGTGTGTAATTGAATGTAGAATGGAACGCAATGGAATGTCGAATGGAATGTGGAATGGAATGTGGAAGGAAACTTGAAATGTAAGGGAATGGAATTTGGAATGGAACATGGAATGGAATGGAGTGGAACTAGGAATGGGACGTGGAATGGAACGTTGAATGGAATGGAATGGAACGTGGAATGTAATGTGGAATGGAATGTGGAAATGAATGGAATGCGGGAAGGAATGGAATGGAATGGAATGGAATGCAGAATGGAATGGAATGGCATGTGATATGGAATGAGGAATGGAATGCGGAATGGAATGGAAAGGAAAGTGGAATGCAATGGAATGGAACGTGGATTGGAATGTGGAATGGAATGCAATGGAAAGTGGAATGGAATTGAATGGAATGTAGAATGAAATGGAAAGGAATGTGGAATGAAATTGAATGGAATGGAACGGAATCTGGAGTGGAATGTGGAATGGAATGGAATGGAATGGAATTGAATGGAATGTGGAATGAAATGGAAAGGAAGGTGGAATGAAATTGAATGGAATGGAACGGAATCTGGAGTGGAATGTGGAATGGAATGGAATGGAATGGAATGGAATGGAATGGAATGCGGAGTTTAATGGAATGGAATGTGGAATGCAATGGAATGGAATTGAATGTAGAATTCAATGGAATGGAATGTAGAAAGTAATGGAATAGAATGTGGAATAGTATGGAATGCAACGTGGAATAGAATGTGGAATGGAATGTGGAATGGAATGTAGAAACTAACTGAATGGAATATGGAATGTAACAGAATAGAAAGTGGAATAGAATGCAGTGGAATGGAATGTGGAATAGAATGGAAGGCAATGGAATGGAATGCGGAATGGAATGGAATGCAATGTGGAATGCAACGGAATAGAATGAAATGTGGTATTAAATGGAATGGAATGTCGAATGGAATGGAAGAGAATGTGAAATGGAAGGTGGAATGAAACGGAGTGGAAGGTGCAATGGAATGTGGAATGGAATGGAATGGAATGTGGAATGGAAAGGAATGGAATGGAATGGAAAGGATTATTCCACATTCCATTGCATTGCATTCCATTCCACATTCCATTCCATTCCATTCCACCTTCCATTCCACATTCCATTCCATTTCATTCCACCTTCCATTCCACATTCCATTGTATTGCATTCCACATTGCATTCCATTTCATTCCACATTCCATTCCATTCCACATTCCATTCCATTCGATTCCATTGCATTCTATTCCAAATTCCATTCCATTCCATTCCATGTTACATTTCACATTCCTTTCGTCATTACATTCTGTTCCATTCCATTCCTTTCCACGTTCCATTCCACATTCATTCCACATTCCATTCCACTCCATTCCACATTCCATTCCACATTCCATTCCATTAAATTCCACCTTCCATTCCTTTCCATTCCATTTCATTGCATTCCACATTCCATTCCACTCCATTCCATTCGACATTCCATTCCTTTCCATTCCACCATCCATTCCATTCCGTTCCACATTCCATTGCACGTTCCACTCCGTTTCATTCCACGTTCCATTCCACATTCCATTCCATTCCATTCCATATCCCATTCTATTTGAATATCACATTCCATTCTGTTTCCATTTCACATTCCATTCCATTCCATTCCATTCCACATTCCTTTCCATTCCATCCCACTTTCCATTGCATTCCATTCCACATTCCATTGCATTGCATTCCATTCCACATTTCATTCCATTCCATTCCACTTTCCATTCCACATTCCATTCTATTCCTTTCCACATTGCATTCAATTTCATTCCACATTCCATTCCATTCAACCTTCCGTTCCACATTGCATTCCATTTCATTCCACATTCCATTCTATTCAAAATTCCATTACATTCCCTTCCATTCCATTCCACAT
Organism: Pongo pygmaeus; assembly: GCF_028885625.2. Lineage (NCBI taxonomy): Eukaryota > Metazoa > Chordata > Mammalia > Primates > Hominidae > Pongo > Pongo pygmaeus. The sequence goes on along the minus strand of NC_072388.2, from coordinate 3,094,096 downwards.
TTCATTCCACCTCATTCCATTCCATTCCACTCCACCCCATTCCATTCCATTCTACTCTACCGCATTCCATTCCATTCCAAATTAAATTCCATTCCGTTTAAATCCATTCCACATTCCATTCCATTCAATTCCACCTTCCATTCCATTCCATTCCATTCCATATTCCATTCCACATTCCATTCCATTGCATTCCACATTCAATTCCAATCCATTCCACATTCCATTCCATTCCATTCCACATTTCATTCCTTTCCATTCCACATTTCATTCCATTCCATTCCACATTCCATTCCATTCCACTTTCCTTTCCATTCCACATTCCATTCCATACCATTGCTTTCCACATTTCACTCCATTTCATTCCACATTCCATTCCACGTTCCATTCCAGATTCCATTCCAGATTGCATTCCATTCCATTCCATTCCACATTCCATTCCATTCCATTCCACATTCCATTCCATTCCATTCCATTCCACGTTCCATTCCACGTCCAGTTCCATTCCATTCCCCATTCCATTCCACGTTCCATTCCAGATTCCATTCCACCTTGCATTCCATTCCACATTCCATTTCACTCCATTCCATTGCATTCCACATTGCATTGCACTTCATTCCATTCCATTCCATTGTATTCCATATTCCGTTCCAGTTTCCATTCTATGTTCCGTTCCACATTCCATTCCATTCCACATTCCATTCCTCTTCCCATTCCATTCCATTCCACATTCCATTCCATTCCATTCCCTTACATTCCACATTCCATTCCATTCCATTCCATTCCATTCCATTCCACGTTCCATTCCATTTCATTCCATTCCACATTCCATTCCATTCCATTCCATTTCACATTCCATTCCCCATTCCATTCCAATGTACATTCCATTCCACATTTCATCACATTCCATTCCTTTCCAGTCCACGTTCCAATCCATTCCATTCCATTCCAGATACCATTCCATTCCATTCCACATTCCTTTCCATTGCACTCCAAACTCCATTCCACATTTCATTCCATTCCATTCCACATTCCAATCCATTCTATTTCCTTCCATTCCACATGACATTCCACGTTCCATTCCACATTAAATTCCATTCCATTCCACATTCCATTCCATTCCATTCCACATTCCTTTCCATTCCATTGCCTTGCATTCCACATACCATTCCATTCCATTCCACTTGCCTTTCCCGTCCAATCCACATTGCAATCCACTTTCAATTCCATTCCATTCCACATTCCATTGCACATTACATTACATTGCACCTTCCATTCCACATTCCATTCCCCATTCCATTCTATTACATTCCGCTCCATTCCATTGAATTTCACAGTACATTCCATTCCATTCCATTTCACTATCCATTCCATTGCCTTCCCCATTCCATTCCACATTCCATTCGGTTCCATTGAACATTCCATTCCACATTCCATTCCATTCCGTTCCATTGAATTCCACATTCCATTCCACATTCCATTCCATTCTATTCCACGTTCCATTCCTCTTTCCATTCTAATCCATTCCAAATTCCATTTCCATCAATTCCACATTCCATTCCACGTTCAATTCTATTACATTCCACGTTCCATTCCGCATTGCATTCCACATTTGAGTCCTTTCCTTTCCATTACATTCCATTCCTGCTTCCGTTGAACATTCTATTCCACATTCCATTGCTTTCAATTCCATTCCATTACTCGTTTCATTCCACATTCTATTCCGCATTCCATTCGATTCCATTCCACGTTCCATTCCATTAAATTCTATTCCATTGCATTCCTCATTCCATTCCACTCCATTCCATTCTACATTCCATACCTTTCCATTCCACTTTCCATTTCATTGCATTCCACATTCCATTCCATTCCATTCCTCATTCCTTTTCATTCCATTCCACATTCCATTCTACTTCCATTTCGCATTCCATTATATTTCCATTTCACACGCTATTCCATTACATTCCACATTTCATGCCATTCCATTCCACATTCCATTCCATTCCACACTGAATTCCATTCCATTCAATTCCATTCCATTCTACTTTCCATTCCATGCCATTCCATTCCCTTCCATTCCACTTTCCATTCCATTGCATTGCATTCCACATTCCATTCCACATTCCATTGCACATTCCATTCCATTGTATTCCGCTTTCCATTCCACGTTCCATTTCATTCCACTTTGCATTCTATTATCTTCCATTTCATTCCACATTCCATTCCAAGTACTATTCCACTCCATTCCACGTTCCATTCCATTCCACTTTCCATTCCATTGCATTCCACGTTGCAGTCTGTTCCATTCCACGTTCCATTCCATTGCATTCCACGTTCCATTCCATTACACTTTCCAATCAACTCCATTCCATGATCCATTCCTCGTTCCATTCTTCATTCCATTCCACATTCCATTCCAAGTTCCAATCCATTCCATTCCACGTTCCATTACTCATTACATTCCACATTCCATTCCATTCCATTCCACATTTCATTCCACATTCCATTCCACATTCCAAACCTTTCCATTTCACATTCCATTCCATTCCATTCCATTCAACATTCCATTCCACATTCCATTCCATTCCATTGCATTCCATTCCATTGTATTCCACATTCCATTCCAGTTTCCCTTCCATATTCCGTTCCACATTCCATTATATTCCACATTCCATTCCACATCCCATTCCGTTCCATTCCACTTTCCATTCCTTTCCATTCCCTTATATTCCACGTTCCATTCCATTCCATTCCATTTCACATTCCATTCTACATTCGATTCCAATACACATTCAATTCCACATTCCATCATATTCCATTCCTTTCCAATCCACAGTCCAATCCATTCCATTCCAATCCATATAAAATTCCATTCCATTCCACATTCCTTTCCATTCCATTCCAAACTCCATTCCACATCTCATTCCATTCCATTCCACATACCCTTTCAATTCCATACCCTTCCATTCCACATTCCATTCCACATTTCATTCCACATTAAATTCCTTTCCATTCCACATTCCATTCCATTTCTTTCACGTTCCATTCCACATTCCATTCCATTCCGTTCCTCATTCCATTCCATATTCCTTTCCATTCCATTCCACATTAAATTGCATTCCATTCTCTTCCATTCCACATTCCATTCTATTCCGTTTTAAATTCCATTCCATTCCAGTCCATTCCATATTACATTCCATTCCACATTCCATTCTTTCCATTCCATTCCACATTCCAATCCGTTCAACGCTCCAATCCATTCATTTCCACATTCCATTCCACATTCCATTCCATTCCATTCCATATTCCATTACATTCCTTTTTACATTCTCTTCCATTCCATTCCACGTTGCATTTCCTTCCATTCAAAGTGGCATTCCACGTTCCTTTTCTCGTTCTATTCCTCTTTCCATTTCACGTTCCATTCCATTCCATTCCATGCCACATTCCAGTCCATTCCATTTCACGTTCCATTCAATTCCATTCCCTGTTCCATTCCACGTTCCATTCCATTGCATTCCACTTTCCATTCCTGTACATTCCACTTTCCATTCCACATTTCATTCCATGCCATTCCACGTTCCATTCCACATTACAATCCACTCCACAGTCCATTCCATTCCATTCCCTTCCATTTCACTTTCCATTCCATTCCATTCCACATTCCGTTCCACATTCCATTTCATTCCATTCCACATTCGATTCCATTCCATTTCAAATTCCATTCCATTCCACATTGTATTCCATACCATTATGTTCCACATTCCATTCCATTCCATTCCACATTCCATTCCATTCCATTCCTTTCCACATTCCATTCCTTTCCTATCCACATTCCGTTCCATTCTATTCCATTCCATTCCACATTCTATTCCATTCCATTCCATTCCACATTCCATTCCATTCCATTCCATCACACATTGCATTCCATTCCAATCCATATTCGATTCCATTCCATTCCACATTCCATTCCATTCCATTTCAAATTGCATGCCATTCCATTCCACATTCCATTCGATATTCCATTCGACATTCCATTGATTTCCATTTCAAATTCCACTTCATATTTCATTCTATTCTATTCCATCTTCCATTCCAGATTCCATTCCAAATTCCATTCCGTTCCATTGCATTCCACTCCACATTACATTGCATTGCATTCCACATTCCAATCCACTTTCCTTTCCATCTCAGTTTCCGTTCCATTGCATTCAACATTCCGTTCCATTCCATTACACGTTCCATTCAACATTCCATTCCACATTCATTTCCATTCCATTCCGCGTTCCCTTCCATTCAATTCCACGTTCCATTCCATTCCATTCCGTTACAGTTTCCATTACTTTCCATTCCTTTCCATTCCAAGTTCCATTCCATTCCTTTCCAATGCACAATCCATTCCACATTTCATTCCACATTCCATTCCATTCCATTCGACATTCCATTTCATTCTATTCCACAGTCCATTCCAAGTTCCATTTCGTTACATTCCACGTTCCATTAAACTTTCCATTCCACATTAGATTCCACATTCCATTCCATTCCACATTCCATTCCACCTTGCATTCCACATTTCATTCCATTCCATTCCATTCCACATTCCATTCCATTCCATTCCATTCCACATTGCATTCCATCCCCCATTCAATTCCACATCTCATTCCACATTCCTTTCCATTCCATTTCACATTCAATTCTATATTCCATTCCATTGCATTCCTCATTCGATTCTACATTCCACATTCCATTCCATATCATTCCACGTTCCATTCCACATTCCATTCCATTCCATTCCACGTTCCCTTCCACTTTTCATTCCATTCCACTCCACATTCCATTCCGTTGCATTCCACTTTCCATTTCAGTACATTCCACGTTCTATTCCACGTTCCATTCCAACTTCCATTCCTTTTTTTCCTTTCCACATTCCTTTCCATTCCATTCCACATTCCTTTCTACATTTCATTCCATTCCATTCCACATTCCATTCCGCATTCCATTTCATTCCATTCCACATTCCATTCCACATTCCATTCCATTCCATTCCTCTTTCCATTCCATTCCATTCCATTCCACATTCCATTCTGCATTCCATTCCTTTCCATTCAACTTTCCATTCCACATTCCATTCCATTCCTTTGAATTCCATATTACACTGCACATTCAATTCCTTTCCATTGCAGTCCACATTGCACTCCATTGCATTACAATCCACATTCCGTACCATTCCATTCCACATTCCCTTCCATTCCACATTCCATTCCACATTCCATTCCATTCCATTTCACATTCCATTCCATTCCATGGCATTATATTCCATTCCATTCCATTTCACATTCCATTCCACATTCCATTCGAACTTCTATTCCACATTCCATTCTACATTCCATTCCATTCCAAATTCCATTCAATTCAATTCTACATTCCATTCTACATTCCATTCCTTTCCATTCCACATTGCATTCAACATTCCGTTCCACTTTTCGTTCCTCATTCCATTCCATTATATTTTAAATTCCAATCTTTATTCCATTCTATTCCATTGCACCTTCCTTTCTACTTTCCATTGCATTCCATTCCGCATTCCATTCCTTTCGATTCCATTCCAAATTCCATTCCATTACATTACATTCCATTTCAAATTCCTTTCTATTCCACTTTCCATTCTACATTCCATTCCATTCCCCATTCCATTCTACATTCCATTCCATTCCATTCCATTAAACATTCTGTTCTACATTCCATTCCATTCCATTCCACTTACCTTTCCGCATGCCATTCCATTCTGTTCCACATTCCATTCCATTTCAAATTCCATTCTACATTCCATTACATTCCCTTCCACATTCCATTCCACATTCCAATCCATTGTATTCTATTCCATTCCACATTCCAATCCATTCCATTCCACGTTCCATTCCAAGTTCCATTCCACGTTCCCTTTCAATTCCATTCTATTCCACATTCCATTCCATTCCATTACACATTCCATTCCACATTCCATTCCGCATTCCATTCTATTATTTTCCATTCCTCATTCTATTCCATTTCATTCCAAGTTCCATTCAACTTTCCTTTCCATTACATTCCATATTCCATTCCACATTCCATTCCTCTTTCCATTTTATTCCATTCCCTTCCACATTCCTTTCCATTCCATTGCACGTTCTATTCCAAATTCCACTCCATTCCATTCCACATCCTATTGCATTCCACATTCCATTCCATTCCATTCCATTCATCATTCAATTCCATTCCATTCCACTTTCCATTCCGTTCCATTCCACTTTCCATTCCACGTTCCATTCCAAGTTCCTTTCCACATTGCATACTACATTACATACAATTTCATTCCATTGCACTCCTCATTCCTTTCCACGTTTCATTAAATTACATTCAATTCCATATCCCATTCCATTCCATTCCACATTCCATTCCACATTCCATTCCACATTCCATTATACATTCCATTACACATTCCATTGCACATTCCATTCCACATTGCATGCCATTCCATTCCATTCCACATTCCATTGCATTCCATTCCATTCTACATTCCATTCCATTCCATTCAATTCCACGTCCCATTCCACATTCCATTCCTCGCCATTCCACGTTCCACTCCATTCCATTGCACATTCCATTCCATTCCATTCCAGTCCAAATTCCAATCCATTCCATTCAATTCCACATTCCATTCCACTTTCCATTCCACATTCCATTCCATTCCATTCTGCATTCCATTCCATTCCATTCCATTTCATTCTACATTCCATTCCATTCCATTCCACATTCCATTGCATTCCATTCCAATCCACGTTCCATTCCACATTGCATTCCATGCCATTCCACATTCCATTCCTTTCCATTGCACATTCCATTCCATTCCATTCCATTCCAGTCTACATTCCATTCCATTCCATTCGACATTACATTCCATTGCATTCCACATTCCATTCCATCCCTTTCCACTTTCAACTCCTTTCCATTCCACATTCCATTACACATTCCATTCCCTTACATTCCACATTCCTTTCTATTCCAATCTATCCCATTCCATTCCATTCCACATTCCATCACATTCCATTTCACCTTCCATTCCAAGCCATTCCACATTCCATTCCACTTTCCATTCTATTCCATTTCAAATTCCATTCCACTTTCCATTCTATTCCATTCCACTTTCCTTTCCATTCCAATCCATTCTACTCCATTCCATACCATTCCATTCCACTTCATTCCACATTGCAAGCATTCCATTCCATAAGGTTTTCCATTCCATATTCCCTTCCATTCCACTTCACATTCCATTCCATTCCGTTCTATTCCATTCCATAACATTCCACACTCCATTGCATATTCCATTCCATTCCATTCCACATTCTATTCTACATCCCATTCCATTTCATTCTTTATTCCTTTCTATTCCATTACATTCCATTGCATTCCATTCCATTCCACTTTCCATTCCATACCATTCAATTCCACATTCAGTTCCATTGCCTTGCATTCCAGAATCGATGCCATTCCATTCCAAATTCCATTCCACTCCGTCCCGGATTCCATTGCACATTCCATTCCATTCCAGTCCACATTCAATTACATTCCATTCCACATTCAAATCCATTCGATTCCAAATTGCTTTCCATTCCATTTCTTTTCATTCTGCATTCCATTCCATTCCATTCCACATTCCATTCCACGTTCCATTTCACATTCCATTCCATTCCAGTACACAATCCTTTCCATTCCATTCGACCTTCCAATCCATTTCATCCGATTCCATTCAACAATCCATTCCACATTCCATTCCCTGTTTCATTACACATTCCATTCCATTCCATTCCACAATCCATTCCACATTCCATTCCCCGTTTCATTACACATTCCATTCCATTCCATTCCACATTCCATTCCATTCCATTCCACATTCCATTCCATTCCATTCCACATTCCATTCCATGACATTGCATTCCATTCCACATTCCATTACACTTTCCTAAGCATTCCATTCCACATTCCATTCCATTGCGATTTCCGTGCCATTCCATTCCATTCCAATCCGCATTACATTCCACATTCCATTCAATTCCATTCCACATTCCATTCCATTCCATTCCATTCCACACTCCATTGAATTCCACACTCCACATTGAATCCATTCCACATTGAATCCATTCCACACTCCACATTGAATTCCACATTCCATTCCAATCCACTTCACATTCGATTGCACATTCCATTCCATTGCACATTCAATTCCACATTCCATTACACTCCATTCCAAATTCCATTCCACATTATATTCCACATTCCATTGCATTCCATTCCACATTCAATTCCATTCCATTCCATTCCACTCCATTAGATATTCCATTCCACATTCAATTCCATTCCATTCCACATTACATTCTACATTCCATTCCACTCCATTAGACTTTCCATTCCACATTCAATTCCATTCCATTCCACATTCCATTCCACATTCCATTCCACATTCCCTTCCACATTCCATTCCACATTCCCATCCATTGCATTCTATTCCATTCCACATTCCAATCCATTCCATTCCACGTTCAATTCCAAGTTCCATTCCACGTTCCCTTTCAATTCCATTCTATTCCACATTCCATTCCATTCCATTACACATTCCATTCCACATTCCATTCCGCATTCCATTCTATTCCTTTCCATTCCTCATTCTATTCCATTCCACTCCAAGTTCCATTCAACGTTCCTTTCCAGTACATTCCATATTCCATTCCACATTCCATTCCTCTTTCCATTTTATTCCATTCCCTTCCACATTCCTTTCCATTCCATTGCACGTTCTATTCCAAATTCCACTCCGTTCCATTCCATATTCTATTGCATTCCACATTCCATTCCATTCCATTCCATTCATCATTCAATTCCATTCCATTCCACTTTCCATTCCGTTCCATTCCACTTTCCATTCCACGTTCCATTCCAAGTTCCTTTCCACATTCCATACTACATTACATACAATTTCATTCCATTGCACTCCTCATTCCTTTCCACATTTCATTAAATTACATTCAATTCCATATCCCATTCCATTCCATTCCACATTCCATTCCACATTCCATTCCACATTCCATTATACATTCCCTTACACATTCCATTGCACATTCCATTCCACATTGCATGCCATTCCATTCCATTCCACATTCCATTGCATTCCCTTCCATTCTACATTCCATTCCATTCCATTCAATTCCACGTCCCATTCCACATTCCATTCCTTGCCATTCCATGTTCCACTCCATTCCATTGCACATTCCATTCCATTCCATTCCAGTCCAAATTCCAATCCATTCCATTTAATTCCACATTCCATTCCACTTTCAATTCCACATTCCTTTCCATTCCATTCTGCATTCCATTCCATTGCATTCCATTTCATTCTACATTCCATTCCATTCCATTCCATTCCACTTTCCATTGCATTCCATTCCAATCCACGTTCCATTCCACATTGCATTCCATGCCATTGCACATTCCATTCCTTTCCATTGCACATTCCATCCCATTCCATTATATTCCAGTCTACGTTCCATTGCATTCCATTCGACATTACATTTCATTGCATTCCACATTCCATTCCATCCCTTTCCACTTTCAACTCCTTTCCATTCCACATTCCATTACACATTCCATTCCCTTACACTCCACATTCCTTTCTATTCCAATCTATCCCATTCCATTCCATTCCACATTCCATCACATTCCATTCCACCTTCCATTCCAACCCATTCCACATTCCATTCCACTTTCCATTCTATTCCATTTCAAATTCCATTCCACTTTCCTTTCTATTCCATTCCACTTTCCTTTCCATTCCAATCCATTCTACTCCATTCCATACCATTCCATTCCACTTCATTCCACATTGCAAGCATTCCATTCCATAAGGTTTTCCATTCCACATTCCCTTCCATTTCACTTCACATTCCATTCCATTCCATTCTATTCCATTCCATAACATTCCACACTCCATTGCATATTCCATTCCATTCCATTCCACATTCCATTCCACATTCCATTCCATTTCATTCTTTATTCCTTTCTATTCCATTACATTCCATTGCATTCCATTCTATTCCACTTTCCATTCCATACCATTCAATTCCACATTCAGTTCCATTGCCTTGCATTCCAGAATCGATGCCATTCCATTCCAAATTCCATTCCATTCCATCCCGGATTCCATTGCACATTCCATTCCATTCAAGTCCACATTCAATTACATTCCATTCCACATTCAAATCCATTCCATTCCAAATTCCTTTCCATTCCATTCCATTTCATTCCGCATTCCATTCCATTCCATTCCACATTCCATTCAACGTTCCAATTCACATTCCATTCCACGTTCCATTTCACATTCAATTCCATTCCAGTACACCATCCTTTCCATTCCATTCGACCTTCCAATCCATTTCATCCGATTCCATTCAAGAATCCATTCCACATTCCATTCCCCGTTTCATTACACATTCCATTCCATTCCATTCCACATTCCATTCCATGACATTGCATTCCATTCCACATTCCATTACACTTTCCTAAGCATTCAATTCCACATTCCATTCCATTGCGATTTCCATGCCATTCCATTCCATTGCGATTTCCATGCCATTCCATTCCATTGCGATTTCCATGCCATTCCATTCCATTGCAATTTCCATGCCATTCCATTCCATTCCAATCCGCATTTCATTCCACATTCCATTCCATTCCATTCCACATTCCATTCCACATTCCATTCCATTCCATTCCATTCCACACTCCATTCCACATTCAGTTCCGTGCCATTGCATTCCGTTCCACATTCAATTCCACATTCCATTCCATTCCATTCCACATTCCATTCCATTGTATTCCACATTCCGTTCCATTCCCTTCCATTCTATTCTGCATTCCATTCCATATTCCATTCAATTCCATCCCACATTCCATTCCATTCCACTTTCCATTCCACATTCCATTCCTTTCCATTGCACATTCAAATGCATATTATTCCATATTGAATTCCACATTCCATTCCAATCCACTTCACATTCCATTGCACATTCCATTCCATTCCACATTCAATTCCATATTCCATTACACTCCATTCCAAATTCGATTCCACATTATATTCCACATTCCATTGCATTCCATTCCACATTCAATTCCATTCCATTCCATTCCACTCCATTAGACATTCCATTCCACATTCAATTCCATTCCATTCCACATTACATTCTACATTCCATTCCACTCCATTAGACTTTCCATTCCACATTCAATTGCATTCCATTCCACATTCCATTCGACATTCCATTCCACATTCCATTCCATTCTATACCAGTCCATTCCATTTTCCTTTCCCTTCCATTCCTTTCCACTTTCCATTCCATTCCTTTCAACTTTCCATTCCACATTCCATTCCAAGTTCCATTACACGTTCCATTTCACATTCCATTGCATTCCATTCCTCATTCCATTCCACATTCAATTTCATTCAATTCTCCCTTTCATTCTATCCCTCATTGCATTCCACATTCAGTTTCTTTCAATTCCACCTTTCATTCCGTTACATTCCAACTTCAATTACATTCCACGTCACGTTCCAAGCCATTCCATTCCATGTTCCTTTCAATTCCATTCAATGTTGCATTCCATATTCCATTCCAATCCACATTCCAATCAATTCGATTCCATATTCCATTCTATTCCATTCCACTTTCCTTTGGAATTCAATGGAATGTGTAATGGAAAGGAAGGTAATATGGAAGGAAACGGAACGTTATGAAATGTGGAATGGAATTGCATGTTGTGGAATGGAAAGTGGGATGGAATGGAATGGAATGTGGAATAGAGTGGATGAAACGTGCAATGGAAGTGAAATGGAATTTAGAATGGGACATGGAATAGAATGCTGAATGAAATGTGGAATGGAAAATTATGGGATGTGGAAATGAATGGAATGGAATATGTAATGGAATGGAATGGAATGTGGAATGGAATGAAATGGAAATTTGAATGGAATATGGAATGGAATGGAACTGAATGTGGAATGGAATGGAAAGGAATGTGGAAAGGAATGGAATGGAATGTGGAATGCAATGTCGAATGCAATGTGGAATGGAATGGAGTGAAATGCAATGTGCAATGGAATGGAATGCAATGTGGAATGGCAGAGAATAGTATGGAATGCGGAATGGAATGCAATGGAATGGGGAATGGAATGTGGAATGCAAAGTGAAATGGAATGGATTGTAATGCATTGTGGAATGGAATGTGGAATGCAATGAAATGGAATGTGGAATGGAATGTAATGGAATGTGGAACAGAATGGAACATGGAATGGAATGTAAGGCAATGTGGATTGGAATGGAATGGAATGTGGAATGGAATGTGAATTGGAATGTATAATGGAATGTGGAATGAAATGAAATGGATCGTGGAATGGAATGAAATGGAACATGGAATGGAAAGGAATGGGAAGTGGAATGGAATGTGGAATGGAACATGGAACGGAATGTGCAGTGTAATGCGGAATGGAAAGTGGAATGCAACGGAATGGAATGTGGAATGGATCCTTGAATGGAATGGAATGGAACGTGTAATGGAATGTGAATGGAATGTGGAATGCAACATGGAATGCAATGTGGAATGGAAATTGGAAAGGAATGTGGACAGGAATGTGGAATGTAACTTGGAATGGAAAGAATTGAATGTGGAATGAAATGAAATGTAATGGAATGTGGAATGGAACGGAATGGAAAGTGGAGTGGAATTTGTAATGGAATTGTGGAATGGAACGTGAAATGGAATGGAATGGAATGTGGAGCGGAACGTGGAATGGAATGGAATGGAACACATAATGGATCATGTAATGCAACGTGGAATGGAATGGAATGGAACATGGAAAGGAATGTGGAATGGAATGCGGAAAGGATTATAATATGGAAAGGAAGGGAATGAAAGTTGGAATGGAATGGAATGGAATGGGGAATTTAATGCCAAGGAATATATAACGGAATGTCGAATGGAATGCGAAATGTAAAGCGGAATGAAATGTGGAATGGAACAGAATGGAACATGGAATGGAATGGAATGGAACGTGGAATGGAACGTGGAATGGAACGTAGAATTGAATGTCGGATGGAATGGAATGGAATGTGTAATGGAATGTGGAATGGATTGTGGAATGGTCTGTGTAATGGAATGGAATTGAATGTGGAATGGAATGTGGAATGGAATGCAGTGGAATGGGGAATGGAATGTAGAATGGAATGTGGAATGGGAAGAAATGGAATGAGAATGAACTGTGGCATGGAAAGTTGAATGCAATAGATTGGAATGTGGGAAAGAATGTAGAAATGAATTGAAAGTAACGTGGAATGGAAAGTTTAATGGAAAGTGAAAGGAACGTGGAATGGAATGTGGAATGAAATGGAATTGAATGTGGAATCGAACGGATTGGAATGTGTAATGGAATGTGAAATAGAAAATGGAATGGAATTTTGAATGGAAAGGAATGGATTGTGGAACGCAACATGGAATGGAATGTGGAATGGAATGGAATTGAATGTGCAATGGAATGGAATTTAAAGCGGAAAGGAATGTGGAAGGGAGTGCAATACAATGTGGAATGTAACGCAATGGATTGTGGAATAGAATGTGGAATGGAATGTGAAAAGCAATGGAATGGAATGTGTAATGGAATGTGGAATGGAGTGTGAAATGGAATGCAAAAAGTAACGGAAGGAAATGTGGAATGGAAAGTGGAATGGAGTGTGGAGTGAAATGTGGAATGGAAGAGAATGGAATGTCGAATGGAATGTGGTATGGAATGTGGAATGGAATGTGGAATGGAAAGTGGAATGGATTGGAATGGAACGCTAAATGAAATGGAATGGAATGTGGAATTGAACGTGGAATGGAATGGAATGGAACATGGAATGGAATGTGGAATGTAAAGTGGAATGCAATGTAATGGAACGTGGAATGGAATGTGGAAAAGATTGGAATGTGGAATGAATGGAATAGAATGGGGAACGGAAGGGAATGGAAGGTGAAATGGAATGTGGATTGGAATGTGTAACGGAATGGAATGGAACGTCGAATGGTATGGAATGAAAAGTGGAATGAAATGTGGAATGGAAAGTGGAATGGAATGTCGGATGCAATGGAATGCAATGTTGAATGCAATGGAAGGGAATGTGGAATGGATTGTGGAGTGGAATGGAATGGAATGAAATGTTGAATGGAATGTAAAATGGAATGTGTAAAGGAATGTGGAATGGAATGTGGAGTGGAATGGATTGGAAAGAAATGTGGAATGGAATGTGGAATGGAACAGAATGGAATGTGAAATGGAATGTGAAATAGAATGTGGAATGGAATGTGGAATGCAATATAGAATGGTGTGGAATGGAATATGGAATTGAATGTAATGGAATTTGGAATGGAATGTGGAATGTGATGGAATTGAATGTCGAATTGAATGGAATGGATTGAAGAATAGAATGTTTAAAGGAATGTGGAAAACAATGTGGAATGGAATGGAATGCAATGTGGAGTGGAATGTCGAATGGAATGGAATGCAATGTGGAATGGAATGTGAAATGGAATATGGAAAGGAAGGTAATGCAACGTCGAATTGTATGCAATGGAATATGGAATGCAATGGAACGGAATGTGGAATGGAATGGAATGCAATTGAAAGGAATGTGGAATGGAATGGAATGGAATGTGGAATGGAATGGAATGGAATGTGGAAAGGAAAGGAATGGAATGTGGAATTGAAGTTGGAATGGAATGGAATGTGGTAAGGAGTGTGAAAAGGAATGGACTGGAAAGTGGAATGGAAGATGGAATGGAATGGAATGCAATGTGCAATGGAATGGAATGAAACGTGGAATGAAACGTGGAATGGATCGTAAAATAGAACGTGGTATGCAATATAAAATGGAATTTGTACTGGAAAGTGGAATTGAAGATGCAATGGAATGGAATGGAATGTGGAATGGAATGGAATGAAACGTGGAATGAAACGTGGACTGGAATGGAATGTGGAATGGAATGTGCAATGGAATGGAATGGTATGTGGAATGCAATGTGGAATAGAATGAAGAATAGAATTGACAGGAATGTGGAATGGAAAGTGGATTGGAATGGAAAACCATGTGGAACCGAAAGGGGTGGAATGTGGAATGGAAAGTGGAATGGAATGTGGAATGGATTGGAATATAATGTGGAATGGAATGTGGAATGGAAAGGAATGGAACGTGGAACGGAATGTGCAATGGAGTGAAACGGAACGTGGAATGGAACGTGGAAAGGAACGTGAAATGGAATGCAATGGAAAGGGTAATGGAATGTACAACGGAAAGTGGAATGTAATGGAATGGAATGGAATGTGAAATAGGATGTGGAATGGAATGTGAATTGGTACGTGGAATGCAATGTGGAATGGAATGTGGAATGGAATGGAATGGAATGTGGAATGGAATGTGGAATGGAATGGAATGGAATGGGGAATGCAATGTGCAATGGAATGGAATGGAATGTGCAAAGGAATGAGGAATGGAATGTGCAAAGGAATGTGGAATGGAATGTGGAGCGGAATTCAATGGTATGTCAAATGAAATGTGGATTATAATGTGGAATGGAAAGTGGAAACTAATGTCGAATGAAGTGGAATGGAACGTGGAATGGAATGGAATGGGACGTGAAATGGAATTTGGAATGGAAAGTGGAAAGGAAGGTGGAATGGAATGGAAGGGCATGTGGAATGTAATATGGAAAAGAATGTGGAATGGAATGTGGAATGGAATGGAATGGAAACGAATGCAATGTGGAATGGAATGTGTAATGGAAGGTGGAATGGAATGTGGAATGGAAAGGAAAGGAACGGGGAATGGAACGTGGTATATTACGTGGAATGGAACGTGGAATGGAATGAGGAATTGAATGGAAAGGAATGTGGAATGGAATGTGGAATAGAAAGTGAAATGCAGTGTGGAATGGAATAGAATGGGACTTCGAACGGAACGTAGAATGGAATGGAATGGAACGTGGAATGGAATGTGGAACGGAATGGAATGAAACGTGGAATGGAACGTGAAATGGAACGTGGAAAGGAATGTGGAATGGAATGGAATGCAATGTGCATTGGAATGTGGAATGAAATGTGAAATTTAATGAAATGGAATGTTTAACAGAATGTGGAAAGGAATGTGTAATGGAATGGAATGGAATGTGGAATGGATGGAATGGAATGTGGAATGCAATGTGAAAGGGAATGTTGCATGTAACGTGAAATGCAATGGAAATGATTTTGGAATTGAAGGTGGACTGAAATGGAAAGGGAAGGGGAATGGAAAGTGGAATGGAACGTGGAATGCAAAGGAATGGAACGTTAAATGGAATGTGGAATAGAAAGTGGAAAGGAATGGAATGGATTCTGGAATGGAATGTGGAATGGAATGTGGAAAGGAATGTGGAATGGAATGTGGCATGCAATGTGGAATGGAATGTGGAGTGAATGTGGAATGGAACGGAATGGAATGTGAAATGTAATGTGGAATGCAAAGGAATGGAAAGTGGAATGGAATGGAAGGGAATATGGAATGGAAAGTGGAATGGAGTGTTGAACGAAATGTGGGAAGTAATGTGGAAAGGAATGTGGAATGGAATGGAATGGAATTTGAAATGGAATGGAATGGAACGTAGAATGGAATGTGAAATGGAATGGAATGGAATGTAGAATGAAATGTGGAAAGGAAAGTGGAAAGGAATGTGGAAAGGAGTGTGGAATGGAATATGGAATGGAGGGCAGAAAGGAATGTGAAAAGGAATGTGGATTGGAACGGAATGGAATGTGGAATGGCATGTGGAATGGAGTATGGAATGGAATGCGGAATGAAACGGAATGTAATGTGGAATGGAATGTGGAATGGAATGTGGATTGGAGTGTGGAATGGAATGTGTAATGCACCAGAATGCAATGTGAAATGGAATGTGGAATGGAATGTGGAATGCAATGTCAAACGTAATGCAATGGAATGTGTAATTGAACGTGGAAAGGAATGGAATGGAAAGTGGAATGAAATGGGGAATGGAATGGAATAGAATGTAGAATGGAATCTGCAATGGAATGTGTAATGGAATGGAAAGGAATGTGGAATGGAAGGTGGAGTTTAATGGAAAGAAATGTGGAATGGAATGCTATGGAATGTGCAATGGAATGTGGAATGGAATGGAATGTGGAAAGGAATGTGGAATGGAATGGAATGTGGAATGGAATGTGAAATGGAAAGGACTGTAATGTGGAATGGAATGTGGAATTGAATGTGGAATGGAATGGAATGGAACGTGGAAAGGAATATGGAACAGATAGTGGAATGGAATTTAATGGAATGTGGAATATAATGAAATGGAATGGAATGGAATGTGAATGGAATAGAATGGAAAGTTGAATGGAATGGAATGGAATGAAATGAGGAATGGAATGGAACGGAATATGGAATGCAATGCAGTGGAATGAAATGAGGATCTGAAATGAATGGAATGTGGAATGGAATGGAAAGGAATGTGCACTGGAATGGAAGAGAAAGTGGAATGGAATGTGGAATGGAATTCAATGGAATGTGGAATGAAATGGAATGGAACGTGGAATAGAATGTGGAATTGAATGTGGAATGGAAAGTGGAATGGAATGGAATGGAATGTGGATTAAAGCAGAATGGGATGGAATGCAATGTGGAATGAAATGGAATGGAATGTGGAATGCAATGGAATGGAGTGAAATGTGGAATTGAATGGAATGGAAAGTGGAATGGAAAGTGGAGTGGAACGTGTAATGGAATGGAAACAAACGTGGAATAGATTCGAATGGAACGTGGAATGTAATATGGAATGGAATGCGGAATGTGATGTGGAACGGAAGGGAATGCAACTTGGAATGGAATGTGGAAGAATGTGGAATGGAAAGGATTGGAATGTGAAAGGGAATGAATTGGAAAGTGGAATGGAATGGAATGTAACGTGGAAAGGAATGTGGAATGGTAAGTGGAATGGATTGTTTAATGGAATGGAATGGAATGTGGAATAGAAAGGAAAGGAATGAAATGTGGAATGGAATGTGGAATGGATCGTGTAATGGAATGGAATGGAATGAGCAACGGAATGGAAAGGAATGTGTAATGGAATGGAAGGGAATGGAAAGGAAAATGAAATACAATGTGGAACGGAATGTGAAATGGAAAGTGGAATGGAATGTGTAAAGGAATGAAATGGAAACTGAAATGGAATGAAATGGAACGTGGAATGGAATGGAATGGAACATGGAATGGAACGTCGAAAGGATCATGGAATGGAAAGAGGAATGGAATGTGGAACGCAATGTTGAATGGAATGGAATGGAATGTGGTATGAAATGTGGAATGGAATGGAATGTGGAATGGAATGTGGAATGAAATGCATTGGAATGAGAATGGAATGTGGAATGGAATGGAATGGAATATGGAATGGAATGTGGAATGGAATGGATTGGAATGCGAAATGGATTGTGGATTGGAAAGTGCAATGAAACGTGGAATGGAACGTGGAATTGATTGGAAAGGAACTTGGTATAGAATGTGGAATGTAATGGAAGGTAATGTGGAATGAAATGTGGAGTGTAATGGAATAGAATGTGGAACGGAATGGAATGGAATGTGGAACGGAATGTGGAATGGAACGGAATGTAATGAAGAATGGAATGTGGAATGGAATGTGGAAGGGAAAGTGGAATGGAATAGAATGGAATGTGGAATGGAACATGGAAGGAAATCAAATGGAACGTGGAATGCAAAGTGGAATGTAATGTGGACTGGAATGTGGAATGGAATGTGAAATGGAATGCAATGGAATGTGGAATGGAAGGTGGAATTCAGTGTGGAATGGAATGGAATGGAAGAGGGAATGGAACATGGAATGTAATGGAATGGAACGTGGAATGAAATGTGGAATGGAACATGGAATGGAAAGTAGAATGCAATTGAATGGAACGTGGATTTGAATGGGGAAAGGAATGTGAAATAGAAAGTAGAATGCAATGTGAAATGGAATGTTGAATGGAAAAGAATGGAATGTGGAAAATAATGGAATGGAATGCGGAATGGAATGGAATGGAATGAGGAATGGAATGTTATGCAATGGAAGGGAATATGGAATGCAAGTCGGAATGGAGTGGAAAGGAAAGTCAAATGGAACGTGGAATGGAAGGTGGAATGAAACATGGAAGGGAATGGAATAGCAGGTGGAATGGAAGGTGGAATGGAATGTGGAATGGAATGGAGTGGAATGGGGAAAGGGATGTAATCGAATATGGAATGGAATGCAGAAGGGAATGGACTGGAAAGTGGAATGGAAATAGGAAAGAATGGAATGGAATGGAATGTGGAAGGGAACGTGGAATCGAATATGGAATGTAATGTGGAAAGGAATAGAACGGAATGTGGAACGGAATGTGTAATGTAATGGAATGGAATGTCAAAGGGAATGTGGAAAGAATGTGGAAAGTTATGTGGAATGGAATGTGGAATGGAATAGAATGGAATGTGGAAGGGAATATGGAATGGAATGGAGAAAGTAATGTGGAAAGCATTGGAATGGATTGTGGAATGGAATGTGGAATGCAATGTGGAATGGAATGGAATGGAATGTGGAATGGAATCTGGAATGGAAAGTAATGGACTGAGGAAGGGAATGTGGAATGGAATGTGGAATATAATGTGGAATAGAATGCAAAGGATAGTGGAATGGGATGTGGAATGAAATGGAATGGAATGTCTAATGGAATGTGGGAAGGAATGGAATGGAATGTGGAATCCAATG
Organism: Pongo pygmaeus; assembly: GCF_028885625.2. NCBI lineage: Eukaryota > Metazoa > Chordata > Mammalia > Primates > Hominidae > Pongo > Pongo pygmaeus. The sequence continues at coordinate 3,074,200 of NC_072388.2, read as the reverse complement.
TGCAATAGAATGTGGAATTGAATGGAATGCAATTTTGAATTGAGTGTCGAATAGAATGGAATGTGGAAGGGAACATAGAATGGGATGTGTACTGGGATGTGGAATGGAATGTGGAATGTAACATGGAAGTGAAAGTGGTATGGAATGGAATTTAATGTGGTATGGAATGTGGAATGGAATGGAATGGATTGTGGACTGTTATGTGGAATAGAATGTGGAAAGGAATGCGCAAAGGAACGTGTTATGGAACAGAAGGGAAAGTGGAATGAAATCTGGAATGGAATGTGAAATGGGTTGTGGAATGGAATGGAATGGAATGTGGAATGGAACGTGGAATGGAATGGAATGAAACCTGGAATGGAACGTGCAATGGAACGTGGAATGAAACGTGGAATGGAATGTGGAATGGAATGTGGACTGGAACGTGGAATCGAATGGAATGGAAAGTGGAATGGAACGTGGAAAGGAATGTAAAGGAATGTGGAAAGGATTGTGGGAAGGAATTTCAAATGGATCGTGGAATGCAATGGAAAGGAACGTGGAATGGAATGTGGAATGGAATGTGGACTGGAACGTGGAATGGAATGGAATGGAATGTGGAATGGATGGGGAATGGAATGGATTGGAATGTGGAATGGAATGTGGAAAGGAATGTGTTATGGAATGTGGAATAGAAAGGAATGGAATGTGGAATGGAACGTGAAATGGAATTTTAAATGGTATGGAATGGAATGTGGCATGGAATGTGGAATGGAATTGAATAGAATGTTGAGTAGAATGTGGAATGGAATGGAATGGAAAGAGGAATGGAATGAATGCAATGGTAAGTAATATGGCATGAAATGGAAAGGAAAATGGAATGCAATGTAGAATGGAATAGTATGGAATGTGGAATGGAAAGTGGAATGGAATGTGGAATGGATCGTGGAATACAATGTCGAAAGAAATGGAATGAAATGTGGAATGGAGTTGAATGGAATATGGAATTGAATGTGGAGAGGAATGGATTGGAATCTGGAATAGAATGTGGAATGGAATGCGGAATGGAATGGAATGGAATGCTATGGAATGTGGAATGGAATGGAATAGAATGTGGAATGGAATGCGGAATGGAATGGAATGGAATGCTATGGAATGTGGAATGGAATGGAATGCAATGTGGAATGGAATGGAATGGAATGGAATGAAACCTGGAATGGAACATGCAATGGAACGTGGAATGAAATGTGGAATGGAATGTGGAATGGAATGTGGACTGGAACGTGGAATCGAACGGAATGGAAAGTGGAATGGAACGTGGAATGGAATGTAAAGGAATGTGGAAAGGATTGTGGGAAGGAATTTCAAATGGATCGTGGAATGCAATGGAAAGGAACGTGGAATGGAATGTGGAATGGAATGTGGACTGGAACGTGGAATGGAATGGAATGGAATGTGGAATGGATGGGGAATGGAATGGATTGGAATGTGGAATGGAATGTGGAAAGGAATGTGTTATGGAATGTGGAACAGAAAGGAATGGAATGTGGAATGGAACGTGAAATGGAATTTTAAATTGTATGGAATGGAATGTGGCATGGAATGTGGAATGGAATTGAATGGAATGTTGAGTAGAATGTGGAATGGAATGGAATGGAAAGAGGAATGGAATGAATGCAATGGTAAGTAATATGGCATGAAATGGAAAGGAAAATGGAATGCAATGTAGAATGGAATAGTACGGAATGTTTAATGGAAAGTGGAATGGAATGTGGAATGGATCGTGGAATACAATGTCGAAAGAAATGGAATGAAATGTGGAATGGAGTTGAATGGAATATGGAATTGAATGTGGAGAGGAATGGATTGGAATCTGGAATAGAATGTGGAATGGAATGCGGAATGGAATGGAATGGAATGCTATGGAATGTGGAATGGAATTGAATGCAATGTGGAATGGAATGGAATGGAACATGGAATGTAACGTGGAATAGAATGTGGAAAGTGGAATTTAATGTGGAATTTAAAGTGGAATGGACAGGAATGGAATGGAAGGGAATGTGGAATGTAAAGTATGTAGAATGCAGTGGAATGGAATGTGGAATGGAATGGAATGTAAGGGAATGTGGAATAGAATGGAATGGAATGGAATGGAATGTGGAATGGAATGTGGAATGGAATGTGGTAAGAAATGTGGAATAGAATGGAATTGAATGTGGAAAGAAAAGTGGAATGGAATGGATTGCAATGTGGAATGGAATGTGGAATGGACTTTAATGGAAGGTGGAATGGAAAGTGGAATGGAATGTGGAATGGATTGTGCAATGGAATTTGGAATGGAACGGAATGGAAGGCAGAATGGAATGTGGAATGGAGTGTGGAATGGAAGTTGGAATGGAATTCAATGGAATTTACACTGGAACAAGGAATGGAAAGTGGAATGGAATGGATTGGAATGGATCGTGGAATAGAATGTGGAATGGAACGTGAAATGTAATGGAATGGAAAGTAGAATGGAACCTGGAATGGAACATGGAAAAGAATGTGGAACTCAAAGTGGCATGGAATGTGGAATGGAAAGTGCAATGGAATGGAATGGAATGTAGAATGAAATGTGGAAAATTTGTAATGTGGAAAGGAATGGAATGGAATGTGGAATGGAAGGGAAAGGAAAGTGAAAGGGTATGTAGCTTGGAATATGGAAGGGAATGGAACGGAACATGGAATGGAATGGAATGGAACGTGGAATGAAATGTGGAATGGAACGTGGAATGGAATATCAGTTGGAATGGAATGCAACGTTGAATGCAATGGAATGGAATGTGGAATGGAATCGAATGGAATGTGGAATGGAATGTGGAATGGAATGTGGAGTAGAATGGAAAGGAATGGGGAATGGACGGAGGAATGGAATCTATTGAAATGTGGAATGGAATGTGGAATGGAATGTGGATTAGAATGCAATGGAATGGAATTTATTGTGGAATGGAATGTGGAATGGAATGTGGAATGGAAAATTGTAATGGAACGGAATGGAATGTGGAATGCAATGTGGAATGAAATGTGCAATGGGACGTGGAATGCAATGGAATGGAATGTGGAATGGAACTTGTAATGGGATGGAATAGAAAGCGCAATGGAATGTGGAATGGAACCTGGAAAGGAAGGGGGAATGGAAGTGGGAATGGAATATGGAAGGGAATGTGTAATGGAATGTGGAATGGAAGGTGGAATAGAACGTGGGAGGGAATGTGGAATGGAACGTGGAATGGAATGGAATGAAACGTGGAATGGAATGGGATGGAATGTGGAATGGAATGCAATAGAATATGGAATGGAATGGAATGGAATGCGGAATGGGAAGGAATGGAATATGGAACGGAATGGAATGGAACGTGGAATGGAATGTGGAATGGAATGTGGAAGGAAATGGAAAGGAATGTGGAATGGAATGGCATGGAATGTGGAAGAGAAGGGAATGGAATGGAATTGAATGCGGAATGGAATGCATTGGAATGTGTAATGCAATGGAATGGAATGGAATGAGGAATTGAATGAAATGGAATGTGGAATGGAGTGGAATAGAATGTGGAATGCAATGGAAGGGAACATGGAATAGAATGTGGAATGGAATATGGAATGGAATGTGGATTGTAATTGAATGGAATGTGGAATAAATTGGAATGGAATGTGGAACAGAATGGAATGGAACGAAATGTGGAATAGAACAGAATGCAATGGAATGGAATACGGAAAGTAACGGAACGGAACGTGGAAAGAAATAAAATGGAATGGAATGTGAAATTGAATGGAGTGGAATGTGGAATGGAAAGGAATGGAATGTGGAAGGGAATGGAATGGAAAGTAAAAGGGAATGTAGAATGGTATTTGGAATGGAATGGAATAGAATGGAATGTGGAATGGAATGTAATGGATTATGGAATAGAATGGAATGTAATGGAATGTGGAATGGAATGTAATGGATTGTGGAATAGAATGGAATGGAATGGAATGAGAAATGGAATGTGGAATGGAATGTGGAATGTAATGGAATAGAATGTGGAATGGAATGGAATGGAATGTGAAACGGAATGTAACGTGGAATGGAATGGAATGAGAAATGGAATGTGGAAGGGAATGTGGAATGTAATGGAATGGAATGTGGAACGGAATGGAATGGAATGTGAAACGGAATGTAACGTGGAATGGAATGGAATGAGAAATGGAATGTGGAAGGGAATGTGGAATGTAATGGAATGGAATGTGGAACGGAATGCAATGGAATGTGAAACGGAATGTAACGTGGAATGAAATGGAACGGAATGAGGATTGGAATTGAACGGAACATGTAATGGAATGGAATGGAAAATGAATTGGAATTTGGAATGGAATGTTAACTGGAATGCGGAATGGAAAGTGGAATGGATTGTGGAAAGGAATGTGGAATGGAACGGAATGGAATGTGGAAAGGAATGTGCAGTGGAGTGTGGAATGGAAAGTGCAATGGATCGGCATGGAAACTGTAATTGAATGTGGAATGGAATGTGGAATTGAATGTTGAATGGAGTGTGGAATGGAATGTGGAATGGAACTGAATGGAGTGTGGGAAAAAGTGTAGAATGGAACAGAATGGAATTTGGAATGGAATGTAGAATGGAACGTGAAATGGAGTAGAATTGAATGTAGAATTGAACGTGCAATGGAATGTAATGAGACATCGAATGGAAAGTGGAATGCAACATGGAATAGAATAGAATGCAACGTGAAATGGAAGGTGGAATTGAATGTGTAAAGGAATGGAATGGAATGTGGAATTGAATGTGTAAAGGAATGGAATGGAAAGTGGAATGGAACAGAATAGGGAATGGAAAGGAATGGAATGTGAAATGGAATGGGGAATGGGATGTGAAATGGAAACAGGAATTGAATGTGGAATGGAATGGATGTAACGTGGAAAGAAATGGAATGGAATGAGGAAGGGAACGTGGAATGGAACGTGGACAGCAACGTGGAATAAAAGGTGTAATTGAATGTAATGCTATGTGGAATGGAGAGGAATGCAATGTGGAATCAAATGTGGAATGTAACGGAATGGAATATGGAATGGAATGAGGAACGGAATGTGGAATGGAATGGAATGGAATGAGGAATGGAATGGAATGGAGCGTGGAATTGAATGGAATGGAATGAAATGCAAAATGCAATGTGGAATGGAACGTGGAAAGGCATGAAATGGAACGTAGAATGGAATAGAATGGAATGTGGAAAGGAATGGAATGGAACATGAAATGGAAGGTGGAATGGAACGTGGAATGGAGTGTGGAATGGAATGTGGAATGGAAAGGAATGCAATGTGGAATGGAATGTGGAATGGAATTTAAAGGAATGTTCAAAGGAATATGGAAGAGAATGTGGAAGGGAATGTGGAATGGAACGCAATAGAATGTGGAATTGAATGTCAAATGGAAAGTGGAATGCAAACTGGAAAGGAATGGAATGGAAAGTGGAATGGAATGTGGAATGGAACGTGGAATGGAATATGAAATGGAACGTGGAATGGAATGTGAAATGGAACGTGGAATGGAATGTGAAACGGAATGAAATTGAACGTGGAATGTAACGTGGAATGGAATGTGGAATGCAATGGAATGGAATGTGGAATGGAATGATGAATGGAATGGAATGTGGAATGGAATGTGCAACTGAATGGAATGGAATGTGCAAAGGAATGTGGAATGGAATGTGGAAGTGAATGCAGTGGTATGTCAAATGGAATGCGCAATGCAATGTGAAATGGAAAGTGGAAAGTATTGTCGAATGTAATGGAATGGTACATGGAAAGGAATGGAATGGAATGTGGAATGGGTCATGGAATGGAACGCAGAAAGCTATGTGGAATGGAATGCAATGGAATGTGGAATGGAATGTGGAATGGAATGTGGAATGGAATCAAACAGAATGGAATGGAAAGGATTGTGGAATGCAATGTGAAATGGAACCTGAGATAGAATTTAATATAATGGGGAAGGGAACGTGGAATTTAACTGAATGGACCTTGGAATGGAACGTAGAATAGAATGTTGAATTGAATGTGGAATCGAATGGAATGGAATCTGGAATGGAATGGAATGTGGAATGGAATGAAATGGACTGTGGAATCTAAAGTGGAACGCAATGGAATGGAATGGTTAATGGAATGGAATGGAATGTGAAACAGAATGCAGAAAGGAAAGTGAAATGGAATGTAGAATGGAATGCAATGCAATGTGGAATGGAATGGTAAGGAATGAGTAATGGAATGTGGAACGGAATGTGGAATGGAATGGAATGAAACGTGGAATGGAATGGAATGGACTGTGGAATGGAAAGGAATGGAAAGTGGAATGGAAAGTGGAATGGAATGGAATGGGATGGGGAATGGAATGGAATGGAATGTGAAATGCAATATGGAATGGAAAGTAAAGTGGAATATGGAATGGAATGGAATGCAATGAGGAATGGAATCGAATAGAATGTGGAATGCAATGCGCAACGGAATGTGGAATGGAATGTGGAAAGGAATGTGGAAAGGAATGTGGAATGGAATGTGAAATGGAATGTGGAATTGAACGGAATGGAATGTGAAATTGAAAGGAATGGAGTGTGGAAGGGAAGGTGGAATGGAATGGAATGCAATGTGGAATTAAATGTGGAATGGAAAGGAATGCAATGTGGAAAGGAATGTGGAATGAAACGGAGAATGGAATAGAATGGAATGTGGAATTTAATGGAATGGAATGGTATGGAATCTTTAATGGAATGGAATGGAAAGTGGAATGGAATGGAATGGAATGAGGAATGGAATGTGGAATGGAATGTAATGGAATGTGGAATGGAATGAAATGGAAGGTGGAATGGAATGTGGAATGGAATGGAATGAATTGTGGAATGAAATGTGTTCTGGAATGAAATGAAATGTGGAATGGAATGGACTGGAATATGGAATGGAAAGTGGAATAGAATTTAATGGAAAGAGGAATGGAACGTGGAATGGAAGGGAATGGAATGGAATGGAATGTGGAATGGAATGGAATGGAATGTGGAATGGAATGTGGAATGGAATGGAATGGAATGTGGAATGGAATGTGGAATGGAATGTGGAATGGAATGGAATGAAATGTGGAATGGAATGTTGTTTGGAATAGAATGGAATTTGGAATAGAATGGAATGGACTGCGGAATGGAATGTGGAATGGAATGTTGAATGGAATGTGGAATGGAAGGAATGCAAGGAATGCGGAATGGCATGAGAATTGGAATGCAATGGAATGAGGAATGGAAAGTGGAAGAAATGCAATGGAATGAGAATGGAATGTGGAATTGAAAGTGTAATGCAAATTGGAATGGACTTTGAAATGGAATGTGGAATGGAATGTGGAAAGGAATGTGGAATGGAATGGAATGGACTTTGGAATGGATTGTGGAATGGAATGGAATGCAATGTGGAATGGAATGTGGAACGGAAATTTTAATGGAAAGTGGAAAGGAATGGAGTGGAATGTGGAATGGAATTTGGAATGGAAAGTGGAATGCAATGGTGAATGGAACGGAATATAATGTGGAATCTAATGTGGAATGGAATGTGGAAGGCAAAGTGGAATAGAATGGAATGGAATGTGGAATGGAACGTGGAATGGAACATGGAATGCTACGTGGAATGGAACATGGAATGGAATGTGGAATGTGCTGTTCAATGGAATATGGAAAGGAAAGTTGAATGGAATGGAATGGAACGTGGAATTGAATGTCAAAAGGAATGGAATGGAATGTGGAATTGAAGGGAGAATGCAACGTGGAAAGGAATGTGGAATGGAACGTGAAATCGAATGTGGAGTGGAATGCGGAAGGGAATGTGGAGTGGAATGGAATGGAATGGAATGGAATGTGAAATGGAACGTGCAATATATCGTGGAATTGAATGTGGAATGAATCGTGGAATGGAATGTGAAATGGAATGTGGAATGGAACGTGGAATGGAATACGGAATGGAACGTGAAATTGAATGGAATGGAATTTTGAGTGGAACGTAGAATGTAATGGAATGGAATGTGGAATGGAATGGAATGCAAAGTGAAATGGAATCTGGAAAGGAAAGTGGAATGGAATGGAATGGAATGTGCAATGGAACGTGGAATGAAATGTGCAACGGAATGTGGAATGGAATGGAATGTAATATGGAATGGAATGTGGAATGGAATGTGGAATGGAATGTGGAATTGAATGTTGAATGGAATGGAAAGGAATGTGGAATGGAAGGTGGAATGGAATGTGGAAGGGAACATGGAATGCAATGCAAAGGAATGTGGAATGGAATGTGGAAAAGAATGAGGAAGGGAATGTTGAATGCAATGCAATGGAATGTGTAATGGAATGTTGAATAGAATGTGAAATGGAATGTGCAGTGGAATGGAATGTGTAATGGAATATATTGAAAAGTGGAAAGGAATGTTGAATGGAATGCAATGGAATATGGCATGGAAAGGAATGGAATGTGGAATGGAATGTGGAATGTAATGTGGAATGAAACAGAATGGAATGTGGATTGCAATGTGGAATGGTGTGTGGAACGGAATGAGGAATGGAAAGGAATTGAATGTGGAATGGAAAGAAATTGAATGAGAAATGGAATGTGGAATGCAATGAGCAATGGAATGTAATGCATTGTGGAATGGAAAGGAATGGAATAGTATGGAATATGGAATGTAGTGGAATGGAATGTGGAATGGAACGTGGAAAGGAGCGTGGGAGGGAACGAGGAATGGAACATGGAATGGAAGGTGGAATGGAATGCAATGGAACGTGGAATGGAATGTGGAATGGAATGGAATGGTATGTGGAATGGATTGGAATCTGGAATGGAATGGAGTGGTATGTGAAATGGATTGGAATGTGGAATGGAATGGAATGGAGTGTGGAATTGAAGTTGGAATGGAACGGAATGGAATGTGGAATGGAATGTGGAAAGAAGTGGAGAGGAATGTGGAAAGGAAGGTGGAATGGAATAGAATGTGGAATGGAATGGAATGAAACATGGAATGGAACGTGGAATGCAAAGTGAAATGCAACGTGGAATAGAATGGAATGGAATGTGGAATGTAACGTGGAATGCAATGGAATGGAAAGCGGAATTAAAAGTGGAATGAAATGTGTAATGGAATGTATTTGATCATGGAATGAAACGTGCAAAGTAATGGAAAGGAACGGGGAATAGAATGTGGAATGGAAGGTGGAGTGGTACATGGAATTGAATGGAGTGTGGAATGGAATGTTGAATGGAATGGAATTGAATGGGGAAAGAAATGTGAAATGGAATGGAATGGAATACGGCACCGAACGGAATGCAAAGTTGAATGGGATGTGAAATGGAATGGAATGGAATGTGGAATGGAAAGTGGAATGGAATGGAACGGAATGTGGAATGCAATGTGCAAAGAAATGTGGAATGGAAAGTGGAAAGGAATGTGGAATAGAACGGAATGGAATGTGGAATTGAATGTGGAATGCAATGTGGAATGGAAAGTGGAATTGAACGTGGATTGGAATGGATGGAACTTGGAATAGAATGTGGAATGGAATGGAATGGAATGTGGAATGGAATGTGGAACAGAATGGAATGGAATGTGGAATGGAATGGAATGGAACATGGAATGGAACGTGAGATGGAATGGAATGCAATGTTGAATGCAATCGAATGGAATGTGGAATGGAATGTGGAATGGAATGGAATGGAATGTGGAAAGGAATGTGAAATGGAATGTGCAAGGGAATGTGGAATGGAAGGCAATGGAATGTGGAATGGAATATGAAAGAGAATGTTGAATGGAATGTGGAATGGAACATGGTATGGTCTGGAATGGAATATGGAATTGAATGGAATGTACTGTGGAGTGAAATGTGGAAAGAAATGGAATTGACTGTAGAATGGAATGGAATGGCTTGAGGAATCGAATGTGAAATGGAATGTGAAATTGTATGTGTAATGTAATGGAATGGAATGTTTAATTCAATGGAAAGGAATGTGGAATGGAATGGGGAATGTAAAGTGGAATGGACCGAGGAACGGAAAGGAATGGAATGTGGAATAGAACGTGGAATGGTATGCAATGGAACGTGGAATGGAACGTTGAATGTAACGTGGAATGGAATGTGGAATGTAATGTGGAATGGAAGGTACAATGGAATGTGCAACGGAAAGAGTAATGGAACGATGAATTGAAATAAATGGAACCTGGAATGCAACATGGAACAGAATGAAATGCAACGTGGAATGGAATGTGGAATGGAATGCGGAATGGTACGTGGAATGGAATGTGGAATGAAATGTTATGGAATGTGGAATGGAAAGTGGAATGGAATTCAATGGAATATGGAACGGAATGTGGAATGGAATGTGGAATAGAATGGAATGAAATGTGGGATGGAACGTGGATTGGAATTGAATGGAATGAGGAATGGAAAGGAATGGAATGTGGAATGGGATGTGGACTGGAATGCATTGGAATGTGGAAAGGATTGTAGAAAGGAATGGAATGGAATGGAATATGGAATGGAATGTGGAAAGAAATGTGGAATGGAATGTCGACAGGAATGCAATGGAATGTGGAATGGAATGTGGAATGGAGTAGAATGGAACGTGAAATGGAATGTGGATCGGAATGTGGACAGGAAAGCAATGGAATGTGGAAGGGAATGTGGAATGGAATGCAATGGAATGTGGAATGGAATAGATTGGAATGGAATGTGGAATTGAGTACAATGGAGTAGAATGAAATGTAAGGTAATGTGGAAGGGACCATGGAATGGAAGTTGGAATGGATTGGAATGAGATGTGGAATGGAATGGAATGGAACGTGGAATGGAAAGGAATGGAATGTGTAATGGAAAGGAATATAATGTGGAATGAAATGGAATGGTATGGAGTGTGGAATAGAATGGAATGGAATGGAATGGAATGTGCAGTGGAATGGACTGCAATGTGGAACGGAATAGAATAGAATGTGGACAGGAATGGAATGGAATGTGCACTGGAATGTGAAATGGAATGTGGTATGGATTGGAATGGAATGTGGAATGGAATGTTGAACGGAATGTGGAAGGGAATGTGCAATGGAATGTGGAAAGGAATGTGGAATTGAACAGAATGGAATGTGAAATGGAATGCGGAATTGAATGTGTAATGGAATGTAAAATGTAATGCAATGGAATGAGAATTTGAACGTGGAATTCAATGGAATGGAACATGGAATGGAATGTGGGATGGAATGTGTAATGGATTCTGGTATGGAATGTAGAAAGGAATGTTGAATGGAATGGAGTGGAATTTGCAATGGTATGTGAAATGGAGTGGAATAGAATGTGAAATGGAATGTGGATTGGAATTTGGAATGGAAAGTGGAATGCAACCTGGAATGGAAATTGGAATGGGACGGAATGGAACATGTAACGGAATGCGAAATGGAAAGGAATGGAATGTGGAATGGAATGGAGTGGAACGTGTAATGGAAGGTGGAGTGGAATTGAATCGACCTTGGAATGGAACGTACAATGGACAGTGGAATGGAATGTGGAATGGAATTAAATGTTGAATGGAATGGAAGGGACAGTGGAATGGAATGTGGAATGGAATGGAATGAAATGGTGAATGGAATGGAATGGAATGTGAAATGAAATGTGGAATGCCACGTGGAATAGAATGTAATGGAATGTGAAATGGAATGTTGAATGGAGTGGAAGAGAACGTGGAAAGGAATATTGAACAAAATGTGGAATGGAATGTGGAATGGAATGTGGAATGGAACGTGGAATAGAACGGAACGGAAAGTGAAATGGAATGTGGAATGGAATGGAATGGAACGTTAAATGGAAGGGAATGGAATGTAGAACGGAATGTGGAACGGAATATGGAAGTGAATGTGAAATGAAATGTGGAATGGAATCTGGAATTTAACGGAATGGAATGTGAAATGTAATGGAATGGAACGGAATGGAATGTGGAATGGAGAGTGGAATAGAATGTGGAAAGGAATGTGAAACGTAATGTGGAATGGAATGGAATGGAAGGTGGAATGGAATGTGGAATGGAATGTGGAATGGAGTGTGGAATGGAATGTGTAATGGAACGCAATGGAATGTTAAAGGCAATTTGGAATGGAATGTGGAATGGAATGTCAAATATAATAGAATTGAAAATGGTAAGGAAAGGAATGGAACGTGGAATGGAATGTGGCATGGAAAGGAATGGAATGTGGAATGCATTGTGGAATGGAATGTGGAATGTATTGTGGAATGGAATTTGGAGTGGAATGTGTAATGGAATGTGGATTGGAATGTGTAATGGAAAGTGGAATGGAACGTGGAATGGAACGTGGAATGTAATGGAATTGAACGTGTATTGGAATGTGGAATAGAATGGAATGTGTAATGAAATGTGGAATGGAATGTGGAATGAAATGTGGAAAGGAAAGGAGTGGAATGTGGAATGGAATGTGCAATGGAATGGAATGGAATGCATTGTGGAACGGCATGCGGAATGGAATGTGGAATGGAACGCAATGTAATCTGGAATGGAATGGCGAATGGAATGTTGAAAGGAAAGTGGAATGGAATGGAATATAATGCGGAGTGGAACGTGGAATGATATCAAATGGAACTTGGAATAGAACGTTGAATGGAACGTGGAATGGAATGTGGAATGGAATGGAATGGAAAGTGGAAAGGAATGTAATGGAATGTGGAAGGGAATGTGGAATGGAATGCGGAATGTAATGTGGAACGAAATATGGAATGGAACAGAATGGAATGTGGAATGCAATGTGGAATGGAGTGTGGAATGGAATGTGTAATGGAACGGAATGGAATGTGAAAAGGAATGTAGAATGGAAAGTGGAATAGAAAGTCATATGCAATGGAATGGAATGTTTAATTTAATGTGGAATGCAATGGAATGGAACGTGGAATGGAATGTGGGATGGAACCTAATGGACTGTGGAATGGATTGTGGAATGTAATGTAGTGGAATGAGGAATGCAATGTGAAATAGAGTGTGATGGAATGTGAAATGGAGTATGGATTGCAATGTGGAATTGGGCATGGACTGGAATGGAATGGAGCGTAAAATGCAATGTGGAATGGAATGGAATGGAATGTGGAATGGAATGTGGAATGGAATGGTATGGAATGTGGAATGCAAAGGAATGGAATGTGGAATGGAATGTGGAAATGAAAGTGGAATGTAATGTAATGTAATGGCGAATGGAACGTGGAATTTAATTGAATGGACCTTAGAAAGGAACGTAGAATGGAACGTTGAATGAAACGTGGAGTGGGATTTAATGGAAAGTGGAATGGAAAGGAATGGAATGTGGAATGGAAAGTGCAATGGAATGGAATGGAATGAGAACTGCAATGTGGAATGGAATGGAATGCAGTGTGGAATGGAATGGAGAGAAAAGTGGAATGCAATGCAGAAAGGAAGGTGGAATGGCATGTTGAATGGAATGTTGAAAGGAATGTGTAATGGAACAGAATGGAATGTGAAATGGAATGTGGAATGGAAAGTAATGGAATGTGGAATGGAAAGTGGAACCGAATGTGGAATGGAATGCGGAATGGAATGTGGAAAGAATCTGGAATTGAACGGAATGGAATGTCAAATTGAATAGAATGGAATGTGGAATGGAATGTTTAATGGAATGGAATGGAATGTGGAATGGAATGTGGAATGGAACGGAATGGAATGTGGAATGGAATGTGGAATGGAATGGTATGGAATGTGGAATGGAATGGAATGGAATGTGGAATGGAATGGAATGAAATGTGGAATGGAAAGTGGAATGGAATGGAATGGAATGTGGAATGGAATGGAATGTTATCGTATGGAATGTGGAATGGAATGGAATGGAATGTGGAATGGAATGTGGAATGGAATGGAATTGAATGTGGAATGGGATGTGGAATGGAATGGAATGGAATATGGAATGGAACATGTAAAGGAACTTGCAATGGAAAGTGGAGTAGAACGTGGAATGGAATGAATAATAGAATGGAATGGAATGAGGAATGGAATGGAAACTAATGGAAGGTGGAATGGAATATGGAATGAAATGGACTGGAAAGTGGAATAGAATGGAATGGAACATGGAGTATGGAATGAAATGGACTGGAAAGTGGAATAGAATGGAATGGAATGTGGAATGGAATGGAAACGAATGCAATGTGCAATGGAATGGAATGTGGAATTGAATTGAATGGAATGTCAGATGGAATGGAGTGGAATTGAATGGAATGTGGATTGGAATGGAAAGGAATGGAACGGAATGTGGAATGGAATGAAATGGAATGGAATGTGGAATGGAATGGAACGATTTGTGGAATAGAACGTAATGGAAAGTGGAATGGAATACAGAATGGAATGCAGAAATTTATGTTGAACGGAATGGAATGGAATGTGTAATAAATTCGAATGGAAGGTGGAACGGAATGGAATCGAAAAGAATGTGGAATAGAAGGGAATGGAATGGATCTGAATGTGGATTGGAATGGAATGGAATGTGGTATGGAATGTGGGATGAAATGAAAAGGAATGTGGAATGGAATCAAATGGAATGTGGAATGGAATTGAAAGGAATATGGACTGGAATTTGGAATGGAATGTGGAATGGAATGGAATGGAATGGAAAGTGGAATGTAATTGAATATAATATGGAATGCAACGTGAAATGGAATGGAACTGAATGTAGAATTCAATGTGGAATGGAATGGAATGGGACGTGGAATGTAATGTGGAATGGAATGGAATGGAATGTGGAATGGAATCGAATGGAATGTGGAATGGAATGTGGAATGGAATGGAAGTAATCTGGAATGGAATGTGGAATGGAATGTGGAAAGGAAACTGGAACGGAATGGAATGGAGAGTTAAAAGCAACGTGGTACGGAATGGAATGGAACGTGAAAGAGAACATGGAATGGAACGTGTAAGGCAAAGTGGAATGGAATGTGGAGTGGAATGGAATGGAATGTGGAATGGAAGGGATTGGAATGTGGAATGTAATGAGGAGTGGAGAGTGGAATCAAATGCGGAATGGAATGGAATGGAAAGAGAAATGGAATTTGTAATGGAATTGTGGAAGGGAACGTGAAATGGAATGCAATGGAATGTGGAGCGGAACGTGGAGTGGAATGGAATGGAACAGAGAATGGATCGTGGAATGCCACGTGGAATGGAATGGAATGGAATGTGGAAAGGAATGTGGAAAGAATGCGGAAAGGATAGGAATATGGAAAGGAATGGAATGGAAGGTGGAATAGAATGGAATGGAATGGGGAATGGAATGCAAGGGAATCTGTAATGGAATGCCGAATGGAAAGCGAAATGGAAGGTGGAGTGAAATGTGGAATGGAACAGAATGGAACATGGAGTGGAATGGAATGGAACGTGGAACGGAAAGTGCAATGGAACATGGAATTGAATGTCAGATAGAATGGAATGGAATATGGAATGGAATGGAATGTGGAATGGAATGTGGAATGGATTGTGGAAGGGATTGTGTAGTGGAATGGAATGGAATGTGGAATGGAATTTGGAATGGAATGCAGTGAAATGGGGAATGGAATGTAGAATGGAATGTGGAATGGAAAAGAATGGTATGTGGAATGGAGAGTGGCATGGAAAGTTGTATGCAGTGGATTGGAATGTGGAAAAGAATGTAGAAATGAATGGAAAGGAACGTGGAATGGAAAGTGTAATGGAAAGTGAAAGGAACGTGGAATGGAATTTGGAATGAAATGGAATTGAATGTCGAATGCAATGGATTGGAATGTGTAATGAAATGAGAAATGGAATGTGGAATAGAATTTTGAAAGGAAAGGAATGAGTTTTGGAATGGAATGTGGTATGGAATGTGGAATGGAACGTGGAATAGAAGGAATTGAATGTGCTATGGAATGGATTTTAATACGGAAAGGAATTAATTGTGGAATGGAATGTGGAATGGAATGTGGAAAGGAACGTGGAATAGAAGGAATTGAATGTGCTATGGAATGGATTTTAATGCGGAAAGGAATGTGGAAGGGAATGCAATGCAATGTGGAAAGCAACGCAGTGGAATATGGAATAGAATGTGGAATGGAATGTGAAAAGCAACGGAACGGAATGTGGAATGGAATGTGGAATGCAGTGTGTAATGGAATGGGGAATGGAACAGAATGAAATGTGGAATGGAATGTGGAATGGAATGTGGAGTGGAATGTGGAATGGAACAGAATGGAATGTCAAATGGAATGTGGTAAGGAATGTGGAAAGGAATGTGGAATGGAAAGTGGAATGGATTGGAATGGAACGCTAAATGATATGGAATGGAATGTGGAATTGAACGTGGAATGGAATGGAATGGAACATGGCATAGAACGTGGAATAGAACGTGGAATGCAGTGTAATGGAAAGTGGAATGGAATGTGGAAAGGATTGGAATGTGGAAAGGAACGGAATGGAATGGGGAATGGAAGGTGAAATTGAATGTGGATTGGAATGTGGAATGGAATGGAATGGAACGTGGAATGTTATGGAATGGAAAGTGGAATGGAATGTCGGATGCAATAGAATGCAATGTTGAATGCAATGAAATGGAATGTGGAATGGAATGTGGAGTGGAATGGAATGGAATGAAATGTGGAATGGAATGTGGAAGTGAATGGAAAGGAATGTGGAATGGAATGTGAAATAGAATGTGGAATGGAATGTGGAATGTAATATCGAATGGTGTGGAATGGCATAAGGAATGGAATGGAATGGAATGGAATGGAATGTGGAATGAAATGTGGAATGGGATGGAAATGAATGTCGAATGGAATGGAATGGATTGAAGAATAGAATGTCCTATGGAATGTGGAAAGGAATGTGGAGTGGAATGGAATGCAATTTGGAATGGAATGTGGAATGGAATGTGGAATTGAACGTAATGTAATGTGGAACTGTATGGAATGGAATGTGGAATGCAATCGAATGGAATGTGGAATGCATTCAAATGGAATGTGGAACGGAATGGAATTGAATTGAAAGTAATGTGGAATGGAATGAAATGGAATCTGGAAAGGAATGGAATAGAATGAGGAATGGAAAGGAATGGAATGTGGAATTGAAGTTGGAATGGAATGGAATGGAATGTGGTAAGCAATGTGCATAGGAGTCTACTGGAAAGTGGAAGGGAAGATGGAATGGAATGGAATGCAATGGGGAATGGAATGGAATGAAACATGGAATCAAACGTGGAATGGATCGTGGAATGGAACGTGGTATGGAACGTGAAATGGAATGTTTAAAGGAACGTGGAATGAGAGGTGGAATTGAATGGAATTTATGGTGAAATTGAATGGTATGGAATATGGAATGGAATGGAATTGAAAGTGGAATGGAATGGAATGGGATGTGGAATGGAATGGAGTGTAATGGAATGTGGAATGGAATGCAATGGAAAGTGGAATGGAATGTGGAATGGAAGGGACTGGAATGTGAAATGGAATGTGAAATGGATTGCAATGGAATGTGAAATGGATCGTGGAATGGAACGTGGAATGGGATGTGGAATGGAATGTGGAATGCAATGGAATGGAATGTGGAATACAATGGAATGCAATGTGGAAGGGAATGGAATGGAACTTGGAATGCAAAGGAATTCAAGGTGCAATGGAAAGGAATGGAATGTGGAATGCCATGGAAAGGAATGTAATTTTGAATGGAATGGAATGGAAAATGCAATGTAATGGAACGGAATGTGGAATGAAGTAGAATGGAATGTGGAATGGAATGGAATGGAATATAGAATGGAATGCAATTGAATGGAATATGGTGTTCCATGCAATGGAATAGAATGAAATGTAATGGAATGTGGAATGGACCACGGAATGGAAGGTGGAATGGAATGGAATGCATTGTGGAATGTAATGGAATGTGGAATGGAATGTGGAATGGAATGGAATGGAATGTGGAATGGAATGTTGAATGGAATGATTAATGGAATGTGGAATGGAAGGGAAGTAATCTGGAATGGAATGTGGAACGGAATGTGGAATGGAAACTGGAATGGAATGGAGTAGAATGCGGAATGGAATGTGAAATGGAATGGAATGGAACGTGGAATGGAACGTGGAATGGAATGTGGAATAGAATGTGGAGTGGAAAGGAATGGAATGTGGAATGGAATGGGATGCAATTTGGCATAAAAAGAGGAGTCGAATGTGGAATGGAATGTGTAATGGAACACAATGGAATGTTGAAAGGAATGTGGAGTGGAGAGTGGAATCGAATGTGGAATTGAAAGGAATGAAAAGTGGAATGAAATTTGTGATGAAACTGTGGAATGGAACATGAAATGGATGGAATGGAATGTGGAGTGGAACGTGGAATGGAATGGAATGGAACATGGAGTGGAAAGTGGAAAGGAAAGTGGAAGGGAATGGAACGGAACATTGAATGGAATATCGACCAGAAAGTGGAAGGGATTAGAATGTGTAAAGCAATTGAATGGAATGGGGAATGGAATGGAATGGAAAGTGGAATGGAATGGTAAGGAATGTCTAATGGAATATCAAATGGAATGCGAAATGCAAGGTGTAATGAAATGTGGAATGGAACAGAATGGAATATGGAATGGAATGGAATGGAATGTAGAATGGAATGGAATGGAATAGCATGTCGAATGGAAGGTGGAATTGAATGGAATGGAATGTGGAATGGAATCTGTAATGGATTAGAATGGAATGTGGAATGGAATATGGAATGGAATGGAATGGAATAGGGAATTGAATTTGGAATGGAATGGAATGGAATGTGGAATGGTAAGTGGAATGGAATGGAACTGAATGTGGAATGGATTGTGGATTGCAATGGAATGGAATGTGGAAAGGAATGGAATGAAACGTGGAATGGAACGTGGAATGAACGAGGAATGGAACGCAAATGGAAAGTGGAATGGAAGGTGGAATGGAATGTGAAATGGAATGGAATGGAAAGGAATGTGGAATGGAATGGAATGGAACGTGGAAAGGAAAGGTATGGAATGTGTACTGGAAAGGATTGGAATGTGGAATGCAATGGAATGGTATGGAATGTGGAATGGAATGGAATGGAATGGAATGTGGAATGCAAAGGAATGGAAAGGAGTGTGGAATGGAATGCAAAGGAATAGAATGGAATGTAATGGAATGTGGAATGTAATCTGGAATGGAACGTTGAGTGGAACGTGAAGTGGAACTTGGAATGGAAAGTGGAATACAATGGAAAGGAACGTGGAATGGAATGCAGCATGGAACGTGGAACTGAACCTGGAGTGGAATGGAATGGAATATGGAATGGACTGTGGAATGGAAAGTGGAATGGAATGTGGAATGGAATGGAATAGAATGTGGAATGGAATGTGCAAGAGAAATGTGGAATGTGGAAATGTGCAATAGAGTATGGAATGGAAAGTGGATTGGAATGGAAAAGAATGTGGAAGGGAAAGGCATGGAATGTGGAATGGAATGTGGAATGGAATGTGGAATGGATTGGAATATAATGTGGAATGGAATGTGGAATGGAAAGGAGTGGAACTTGGAATGGAATGTGGAATGGAGTGAAATGGAACGTGGAATGGAACGTGGAATGGAATGTGGAATGGAATGCAATGGAATGTGCAATGGAATGTAGAATAGAATGTGCAACGAAATGTAATGTGGAATGGAATGGAATGGAATGTGGATAGGAATGGAATGGAATATGTAATGGAATGGAATGAAATGGAATGGAAAGTGAAATGGAATGTTTAATGGAAAACAAAACGGAAATTGGAATTGAAAGCCGAATGGAATGAAATGGAAAGAGGAAAGTAAAGGAGTGGATCGTGCAATGGAATGGAATGGAATGGAACTTGGAATGAACGTGGTATGAAACACGGAATGGAAGGAAGTGGAATGTAGAATGGAATGTCGAATGGAATGGAATGGAATTTGGAATGGAATGAGGAATGGAATGGAATGGAATCTGGTTGGAATGTCGAATGGAATGTGGAATGGAATGGGGAATGAAATGTGGAATGGAAAGTGGAATGGAAAGGAATGGAAAGTAGAATGGAAGGTGGAATGGAATGTGGAACACAACGTGGGATGTAACGTGGAATGGAATGGAATTAACTTGGTATGGAAAGTAGAATGGAAAGGAATGGAATGTGGAATGGAATGTGCAAAGGAATGGAATGGAGTGGAATGTGGATTGGAATGTGGAATGGAATGGAATGGAATGGACTGTGGAATTTAATGGGTAGCAATGCGGAATTGAATGTGGAATGGAATGGAATGGAATAGAATTGAAAGTGGAATGGAATGGAATGGAATAGAATTGAAAGTGGAATGGAATGGAATGGAATGTGGAATGGAATGGGAATGGAAACGAATGCAATGTGGAATGGAATGTGGAACGGAATTGAATGGAACGTGGAATTGGATGGAATGTAACATGGAATTGAATGGAATTTAATGGGGAATGGAATGTGTAATGGAATGTGGAATGGAATGGAATGAAATGTGAAATGGAATTGAATGGAATGTGGAATAGAATAGAATGGAAGTAAATATGTAATGAAATGTGGAATGGAATGTGGAATGGAATTGAATGGAATGTGGATTGGAATGGAAAGTAATGGAATGTGGAATGGAATGGAAGGGAATGTGGAATGGAATGGAATGGAATGTGGAATGGAATGGAATGGAATGTGGAATTCAATAGAATGGAATGGAACATGGAATTGAATGGAATGCAATGGAACATTGAATGCAATGGAATGGAATGGAAGGTGGAATGGAGTGTGAAATGGAATGTGGAATGGAACGTGGAATGGAATGAAATGGAAGGTGGAATGGAATGTGTAATGGAAAGTGGAATGGAATGTGGAATGGAATGGAAAGGAATGTGGAATAGAATGGAATGGAATTTGCAATGGAATGTGGAAAGGAATGTGGAAAGGAATGTGAAATGGAATTCAACTTGGAATGGAATGGTATGGAATGTGGATTGGAATGGAATGGAATGGAATATGGAATGGAATATAATGGAATGGAAAGTGAAATGGAATATGGAAAGAAATGTAGAATGGAATAGAAGGGAACGTGTAATGGAAAGTGGAATGGAATGGAAATGGAATGCAATGTGGAATGGAATGTGTAATGGAATGTGGAAGGCAATGTGGAATGTAATATGGAATGGAATATGGAATGAAATGTAGAATCGAATGTGGAATGGAAAGGAATGGATTGTGGAATGGAACGGAATGCAATATGGAGTGAAATGTGGAATGGAATGTGCAATGAAACGTGGAATGGAACGAGGATAGGAATGGAATGGAACGTGGAATGAAAAGTGAAATGGAATGTGCAATGGAATGTGGAATGAAATGGAAAGGAATGTGAAATGGAAGGTGGAGTTTAACAGAAAGGAACGTGGAATGGAATGCAATGGAATGTGCAATGGAATGTCGAATGGAATGGAATGGAATGTGGAATGGAATGTGAAAAGGAATGGAGTGGAATGTGGAAAGGAATGTGCAATGGAAAGTACAGTAATGTGGAATGGAATGTGGAATGGAATGTGGAATGCAATGGAATGGATTGTGGAATGGAATGGAATGGAATGTGGAATATAATGGAATGGAATGGGAAAGGAATAGAATGGAAAGTGGAATGCAATGGAATGGAATGTAAGGAGAAATGGAATGGAATGGAATATGGAATGCAATGCAATGGAATGAAATGAGGAATCGAAAGGAATGGAATGTGGAATGGAATGGAATGGAATGTGAAATGGAATGGAATAGAACGTGGAATGGAACGTAGATTGGAATAGAATGGAATGATGATCGAAATGGAATGGAATGTGGAAAAAAATGAGGACTGAATGTGGAATGGAAAGTGGAATGGAATGGAATGGAATGTTGAATGGAATGGAATGGAAAGTGGAATATTACGGAATTGGAAGGAATGGAATGCGGAATGGAATGGAATAGAATGTGGAATGCAATGGAATGGAGTGAAATGTGGAATTCAATAGAATGGAAAGTGGAATGGAATGTAATGGAATGAGGAATGGGATGGAATGGAACGTAGAATGGAATGAGGAATGGAATGTGGAATGGCATGTGGAAAGGAATTTGGAATGCAATGGAATGGAATGTTGACTGTAAGGGAATGGAAGATGGAATAGCAGGGAATGGAATGCAATGTGGAATGGAATGGAAAGTAACTTGGAATTGAATGCAGTGGAATGTGGAAGGGAGTGGAATGGAACGTGGAATAGAATGTGGAATGGAATGTAATGCAACGTGAAATGCAATGTGGAAAGGAATGAGGAATGAAAAGTGGAATGGAACGTGTAATGCAATGGAAAGGAACGTGAAATATATTGGACTGGAATGTGGAATGTAATGTTGAATGGAATGCGGAATGGGACGTGGAACGGAATGGAATGCAACTTGGAATGGGATGTGGTAGAATGTGGAATGGAATGGAATGGAATGTGGAATGGAATTGAATGGAATGTGGAAGGGAAAGTATTGGAATGTGGAATGGAAGGGAATGAAATGTGGAATGGAATGTGGAATGCTACGTGGAATGGATTGTTTAATGGAATGGAATGGAATGTGGAATAGAATGCAATGGAATGTAATGAAACGTGGAATGGAATATGGAATCTTACGTGGAATGGATTGTTTAATGTAATGGAATGGAATGTGGAATACAATGGAATGGAATGGAATGTGGAATGGTATGTGGAATGGATCGATGAATGGAATGCAATGGAATGAGCAACAGAATGGAAAGGAATGTGTACTGCAATGGCATGGAATGGAATGGAAAGTGAAATAGAATATGGAATGGAATGTGAAATGGAATGCAATGGAATGAGAATGGAATGTGGAATGGAATGTGGAATGGAATGGAATGGAATGTTGTATGAAACGTGGAATGGAATGGAATGTGGAATGGAATGTGGAATGGAATGCAATGGAATGAGAATGGAATGTGGAATGCAATGGAATGGAATGAGGAATGGAATGTGGAATGGAATGGATTGGAATGTGGAATGAAATGTGGAAAAGAACGGAATGGAATGTGGAATGGAACGTGGAATGGAACAAAGAATGGAACATAGAATGGGATGTTCAATGGAATATGGAATGGAAAGATGAATGCAATGGAACGTGTAATTGAACGTGGAAAGTAATGGAATGGAATGTGGAATTGAACGTAGAATGAAATGTGTAAAGGAATGTGGAATGGAACGTGGAATGGAATGTGGAATGGAATGTGGAAGGGAATGTGGAGGGGAACAGAATGGAATGGAACAGAATGTGGAATGGAACATGCAATGTATCATGGAATTGAATGTGGAATGGATCGTGGAATGGAACGTGAAATGGAATGTGGAATGTAATGTGGAATGGAATATGGAATGGAACGTGAAATTAAATGGAATGGAATGTTGAGTGAAACGTGGAATGGAATGGAATGGAATGTGGAATGGAATGTGTAATGTAATGGAATCGAATGTGGAATGGAATCTGGAAAGGAAAGTGGAATGCAATGGAATGGAATGTGGAATGGAACGTGGATTTGAAACTGGAATGGAACGAGGAATGGAATGGAATGGAAAGTGGAATGGAACTTGGAAAGAATGGAATGGAACTTGGATTGGAATGTGAAATGGAATGTGGAATGGAACGTGGAATGGAACACGGAATGGAATCGATTGGAATGTGGAATGGAATGGGATGGACCTTGGAATCCAATGTGGAATGGAATGTGAAATGGAATGTGGAATGGAAAGTGGAGTGAAATGGAATGGAACATTGAATGCATCGTGGAATGGAACCTGGAATGGAATGTGGAATGCAAAGGAAAGGAATGTGGAATCGAATGGAATGGAATATGGAATGGAATTGAATGGAGTAGATGGTGGAATGTAATCGAATTGAATGGAATGGAAGGCGGAATGCGATGGAATGGGATGTGGAATGGAATGGAATGGAATGGAATGTGGAATGGAATGGAATGGAATGGAATGGAATGGAATGGAATGGAATGGAATGGAATGTGCAGTTGAATGGAATGGAATGAGGAATGGAATGGATTGGAATGTGGAATGCAATGGAATGGAACTTGGAATGGAATATGGACTGGAATGTGGAATGGATTGTGCAATAGAATGGAATGGAATGTGGAATAGAATGGAGTGGAATGGAAGGTGGAATGGAATTTAGAAAGGAATGTGGAGTGGAATGGAATGGAATGTGGAATGAAATGGAATGGAATGTGTAATGGAATGGAATGGAATGGAATGGAAAGTGAAATAGAATGTGGAATGGAATGAGAAATGGAATGTGGAATGGAATGCGGAATGGAATGAAAAGGAACGTTGAATGGAATGGAATGGAACGTGGAATGGAATGGAATGGAACGTGGAATGGAAGGTGGAATGGAATATGGAATGGAAAGTAGAATGGAATGTGAAATGAAATGTGGAATGCAATGGAATGTAATGTGGTATGAAATGTGAAATTGAATGGAATGGAATGTGGAAAGGAATGTGGAATGTAATGCAATGGAAAGAGAATGGAATGTGGAATGGAATGGAATGGAATGTGGAATGGAATGTGGTATGGAATGGATTGGGATGTTTAATGGAACGTGGAATGGAAAGCAGAATGGTACGGAATGGAATGTGGAATGGAATGTGGAATGAACCGTGGAATGGAACGTGGAATTGATTAAAACGGAACTTGGAATAGAATGTGGAATGGGATGGAAGGGAAAGTGGAATGAAATGTGGAGTGTAATAGAAAGGAATGTGGAATGGAATGGAATGGAATATGGAATGGAATGTGGAATGGAATGGAATATGGAATGGAATTTGGAATGGAATGGAATGGAATGGAATGGAATGTGGAATGGAATGTGCAATGGAATGTGGAATGGAAACTTTAATGGAATGGAATGGAATGTGGAAACGAACATGGAATGAAATCGAATGGAACGTTGAATGGAAAGTGGAATGGAATGTGGAATGGAATGTGGAACGGAATGGAATGGAATGTGGAATGTAATGTGGAACGGAGTGTGGAATGCAATGGAATGGAATGTGGAATGGAATGTGGCAGGAAAATTAATGGAATGTGGAATGGAAAGTGGATTGCAATGTAGAATGGGTTGTGGAATGGAACGTGGAATGGAATGAAATGGAAAGTGGGATGGAACGAGGAATGGAATTTAACGGAAAGTGGAATGGTATGTGGAATGCAACTTGTAATGGAATGGAATGGACTGTGGAATGGAAAGTGAAATGCAATGGAATTGATCTTGGAATATAACGTCTAAGGGAACGCGGAATGGAATGTGGAATTGAACATAGGATAGAATGTGGAATCAAATGTGGAATGGAACGGAATGGAATATGGAAAGGAATGTGGAATTGAGTGTGGAATGGAACGTGGAATGGAATGGAATGCAATGTGGAATGGAAAGTGGAATTGAATGGAATGGAATGGAATGGAATGGTATGGAATGTGGAATGGAATGTGCAATGGAATGGAATGAAATGTGGAATGAAATGTGGATTGGAATCTAATGGAATGTGGAACGGAATGGAATGGAATGTGGAATGGAATTTAATGGACATTGGAATGGAACGTGGAATGGAATGTGGAATGGAGTGTGGAATTGAATGTGGAACGGAATGTGGAATTCAAACTAATGGAATGTGGCATGGACTGTGGACTGCAACGTGGAATGGAATGCGGAATGTAATGGAATGTGAAACGGAGAGAGGAATGGAAAGGAATGGAATGTGGAATGGAATGTTCAATGGAATGTGGAATGGAATATGTTGGAATGTGGAATGGAAAGTGGAATGGAAAGTGGAATGGAATGGAATGGAACGTGGAATGGAATGGAATGGAACGTGGAATGGAATGGAATGGAACGTGGAATGGAACGTGGAATGGAATGGAATGGAATGTGGAGTGGAACGTGGAATGGAATGTGGAATCGAAAGTGGAATGGATTGGAATGGAATGTGGAATGGAATGTGGAATTGAATGTGGAACGGAACGGGGAATTAAATCTAATTGAATGTGGCATGGAATGTGCAGTGGAACGTGGAATGGAATGGAGTGGAATGCGGAATGGAATACAGAATGGAATGGAATGCAATGCGGGATGGAATGTGGAATGGAATGCCGAATGGAATGGAATGTGTAATGGAGTGTGGAATGGAAAGTAATGGAATGTGGAATGGAATGCTCAATGGAATGTGGAATGGAATATGTTGGAATGTGGATTGGAATGTGGAATGGAACGTTGAATGGAAAGGAATGGAATATAAAATGGATTGTGGAATGGAATGTAGAATGGAAATTGGAATGCAATGGAATGGAATGTGGAAGGGAATGTGGAAAGGAACGTGGAATGGAAGGTGAAATGGAATGGAATCGAACGTGGAATGGTGTGGAAAATGGAATGGAATGGAATGTGCAATTCAATTTGCAATGGAATGGGAAGGAATGTGGAATGGAATGGAACGTGGAATGGAATGCGGAATGTAACGGAATGGAATGGGAATGAAATGTGGAATGCAATGAAATGTAATTTGGAATGGAATGTGGAATGGAAAGGAATGCAATGAGGAATGGAATGTGCAAAGTAATGCGGAATGGAACGTGGAATGGAAGATGGAATGGAATGGAATGGAATGTGGAATGGAATGTGGAATGGAATGGAATGGAATGTGGAATGGAATGGAATGTTTAAATTGAATGGAATGGAATGTGGAATGGAATGTGTACTGGAATGGAACACTATGTGGAATGGAATGTGGAATGGAATGGAATTGAATGTGGAATGGAATGGAATGTGCAATGGAATGGAATGTTTACATGGAATGGAATGGAATGTGGAATGGAATGTGTGCTAGAATGGATCACTATGTGGAATGGAAAGTGGAATGGAATGGAATGGAATGGAATGTGGAATGGAATGTGGAATGGAATGTGGAATGGAATGTGGAATGGAAAGTGCAATGGAACGTGGAATGGAACAGAATGGATTGCGGAATGGAATATGGAATGGAAATTGGAATGGAAAGTGGAATGTAACGTGGAATGGAACGTGGAATGGAACGTGGAATGCAATATGGAATGGAATGGAATGGAATGTGGAATGGAACGTAGAATGGAACATGGAAGGGAATGGAATGGAACGATTAATTACATGTGGATTGGAATGGAATGGGATGTGTATTGGCATGCAATGGAGTGTGCAATGGTAAGGAATGAAACGAGGAATGGAACATGGAATAGAACGTGGAATGCAACGTGGAATGGAACGTGGAATGCAATGTGAAATGGAATGGAATTTAATGTGGAATTGAATGGTATGGAATGTGGAATGGAATGGAATGGAATGTGGAATGGAATGGAATGGACTCTAATGGAATGCGGAATTGAATGGAATGGAATGTGGAATGGAATGGAATGGAATGGAACGTGGAATGGATTGTGGAATGTAATGTGGAATGTAAAGTGGAATGGAATGAATGGAAAGTGTAATAGAATGGAATGGAATGGAATGTGGCCTGCAATGTTGAATAGAATGTGCAATGGAATGGAATGGAATGTGGAATGGAATGGATCAGAATGTGGAATGAAATGGAATGGAATGGAATGGATAGTGTAATAGAATGTGGAATGGAAATTGGAATCGAATGTGGAACAGAACGTGGAATTGAATGTGAAATTGAATCGAATGGATTGTGAAATGGAATGTGCAATGGAATGGTATGGAATGTGGAATGGAAAGTGGAATGTAATGTGGAATGGAAAGGAAAGAAACCTGGAATGGAATGTGGAATGGAACGTGGAAAGGAACGTGGAATTGAATGGGGAATTGAATGGAATAGATTGTGGAATGTAATGTGCAATGGAATGGAATGGAATATGGAAAGGAATGTGGAATGCAATGTGGAATGGAATGGAATGGAATGTGGAATGGAATGTGGAATGGAACGTGGAATGTAACGTGGAATGGAATGGATTGGAATGTGGAATGGAATGTAGGGTGGAATGGAATGTGGGATTGAACGGAATGGAATGTGTAATGGATTGTGGAATGCAGCGTGAAATGGAATGGAATGTGGAATGCAATGTGGAATGGAATGGAATGGAATGTTTAAATGGAATGTATGGAATGTGGAATGGAATATGGTCTGGAATGAAATGCAATGTGCAATGGAATGTGGAATGTATTGGAATGGAATGTGGAATGGAACGTGGAACGAAATGTGGAATGGAATAGAATGGAATCTGTAATGGAAGGGAAAGGAATGTGGAATGGAATGTGCAATGGAATGGAATGGAAAGGAATGGAATGTGGAAAGCAATGGAATGGAATGTGGAGTGGAAAGAAATGGAACGTGGAATGGAACGCGGAATGAAACGAGGAATGTAATGTGGAATGGAACGTGTAATGGAAAGTGGAATGCAATGGAATGGAATGTGGAATGGAAGGGAATGGAACGTGGAATGCAACGTGGAATTGAAAGTGGAATGCAACGTGGAGTGGAACTTGGAATGGAATGTGGAATGGAATTGAATGGAATGTCGAATGGAATTGAATGGAATGTCGAATGGAATGGAATGTAGTGTAATTTGGAATGGAATGGAATGGAATGCGAAATATAATGCAATTGAATGTGGAATGGAGTGGAATGGAATGGAATGGAATGTGGAATAGAAAGGAATGGAATGGAAGTTGGAATGGAATGTCGAATTGAATGTGGAATTGAATGGAAAGCAATGTGGAATGGAATGGAATGGAATGTAGGATGGTTTGGAATGGAAAGTGGAATGGAATGTGGAAAGGAACGTGGAATGGAGTGAAATGGAACTTGGAATGGAATGTGGAATGGAATGCAATGGAATGTGGAATGGAAAGTGGAATTGAACGTGGAATGGAAGGGAATGGAAGATTGAACGGAAAGTGGAATGGAATGTGGAAAGGAACGTTCCATTCCAAATTCAAATCCATTCCATTCCATATTCCTTTCCATTCCATTCCGCATTCCATTCAATTCCATTCCATATTCCATTCCACATTCCGTTAAATTACATTGCACAATCTTTCCATTACATTCCACATTACATTCCACATTACATTCCACATACCATTGAATTCCATTCCACATTCCATTCCATTGCAGTACACATTCCATTCCATTCCATTCAACATTCCATTCCATATTCCATTCCTTTCCATTCCACATTGTGTTCCATTACATGTTCCAATCCATTCCATTGCATTCCATATTTCGTACCATTCCACGTTCCATTCCAAATTCCATCCCATTCCATTCCACATTCCATTACACATTTCATTCCATTCCATCCCACAATCCATTCCACGTTCCATTCCATTCCATTCCACATTTCAATACAAATTCCATTCCGCGTTCCATTCCACCTTCCTTTAGACGTTCCATTCCACGTTCCATTCCACATTTCATTCCATTCCATTTCATATACCATTCCACGTTCCTTTCCATTCCATTCCACATTCAATTCCAAGTTCCTTTCCATTCCATTCCACATTCCTTTCCATTCCATTTCAAATTCCATTCCTTTCCATTTCCCATTCCCTTCCATTCCATTGCATTGCACATTCCATTCTATTCCATTCCACAATCCATTCAATTCCATTTCATTCCATTCCATATTCCATTCCAATTTCTATTTTTCATTACATTACATTCCTTTTCACATTCCATTCCATTCCAAGCCATTCCACAGTCCACTCCATTGCATTCCACATTCCATTCCAAATTGCAATGCACATTCCATTGCATTCCATTCCACAATCCATTCCATTCCATTCCATTGCATTCCGCATTCCATTCCTTTCCTTTTCACATTCCATTCCATTCCATTCCATTCAACAATCCTTTCCATTGCATTCCACATTCCATTCCACATTCCATTCCAAATTCCATTCCACATTCCATTGCATTCCATTCCACACTCCATTCCATTCCATTCCATTGCATTCCACATTCCCTTCCATTTCATTCCATTCCACATTCCTTTCCATTCCATTCCACATTCCATTCCCCATTCCACTAAATTCCATTCCACATTAAATACCATTCCACTCCTCCTTCCATTACACTCCATTCCCCATTCCATTCCATTCCGTTCCACATTCCATTCCAATTCTTTCCATTGCATGCCACATTCCATTCCATTAAATTCAATTCCATATTCCATTCCATTCCATTCCACATTACATTCCATCCCACTCCAAATTCCAATCCATTCCATCCACATTCCATTCCATTCCATTTCATATTCCATTCCATTCTATTCCATTCGACATTCCATTCCATTCCACGTTGCAATCCATTCCATTCCACATTCCATTCCCTTCCATTGCACTTTCCATTCCATTCCCCATTCCATTCCATTCCATTCCATTCCACATTCCATTCCATTCGATTACACATTCCTTTCCACATTCCATTCCATTCCTTTCCACATTCCATTCCATTCCATTCCACATTCCTTTCTACATCATTTCCATTCCATTCCACTTTGCATACCATTCCATTCCACATTCCATTCTATTCCATTCTATTCCACTCCACATTGCATTTCATTGCATTCCATACCGTTTCACATTCCATTCCTTTCTATTCCATTCCACATTCCATTCCATTCCACATTGCATACCATTCCATTCCACACTCCATTCCCTTCCATTCCACATTCCATTCCATTCCACATTCCATTCCATTACATTCCACATTCCACTCCATTCTATTCCATGTTCCATTCCGAATTCCATTACACATTCCATTCCATTCAATGTGTCATTCCATTCCGTTCCACGTTCCATTCCACTTAACGTTCCATTCTTTTCCACATTCCATTCCATATGCCATTCCGTTCCATTCCACATATCATTCCATTCCATTCTCTTCCATTCCACATTCCATTCAATTCCATTCCGCATTCCATTCACTTCCATTCCATTCCATTCCACTTTCCCTTCCACATACCATCCCACATTCCATTCCATTCCATTCCACATTCCATTGCACATTCCATTCCATTTCATACCACATTCCATTAAACATTCCATTCCATCCCATTCCACATTCTATTCCATCCCATTCCACATTCCATTCCACTTACCATTACATTGCATTCCACATTCCATTCCCATTCCATTCCATTCCATTCCACATTCCATTCCAAGCTTTCCACATTCCATTCCACATACCATTCCATTCTGTTCCACATTCCATTCCACATTCCATTGCTTTCCATTCCACATTCCATTTCGTTGAATTCCATATTCCGTTCCTTTCCTTTCCACATTCAATTCCATTTTCCATTTCTTTCCATTCCACATTGCATTCCATTTCATTCCACATTCCATTCCACATTCCATTCCATTCCATTCCACATTCCTTTCCATTCCATTTCACATTCCATTCAATTCGATTCCACATTCAATTCCGCATTCCATTCCATTCAATTCCACATTCCATAACATTCTGTATTCCAATCAATTGCATTCCATTCCACATTGAATTCAAATCCACGTTCCATTACACATTCCATTCTGTTCCATTCCACATTCCAGACCATTCCACATTCCATTCCATTCCATTCCACATTCCATTCCATTCCATTCCACATTCCATTCCATTCCATTTCAAATTTCATTGCATTCCATTCCATTTTATTCCATTCCATTTTATTCCATTCCATTCCCTTCCTCAATCCATTCCACATTCCATTCCATTCCATTACATTCCATTCAATTCCACATTTCATTCCACATTCCATTCCATTCCATTCCGCATTCCATTGCACGTTGCATTTCACGTTCCATTCTATGTTAAATTTCACGTTCCATTCCACGTTCCATTCCATTCCACTCAACATTCCATTCCATTCCATTCCACATTCCATTCCTTTCCATTCCATTGCATTCCACGTTAGATTCCACATTCCTTTAAATTCCATTCCACATTCCATTCCATTCCATTCCGCATTGCATGTCAATCCATTCCACATTCCATTCCACATTCCATTCCATTCCATTCTATTCCATATTCCATTCCACTGCATTCCTCTTTCAATTGCATCACATTCCACATTCCATTCCATTCCATTCCATGTTCCGTTCCATACCATTCCAACATCCATTCCATTCCCTTTCACGTTCCATTCCATTCCATTCCACGTTCCATTCAACATTCCATTCTATTCCATTCCACATTCCTTTCCATTCCAATCCATTCCACATTACATTCCATTCCATTCCACATTCCAATCCATTCCATTCCTTTCCATTCCATTCCATATTCCATTACGATGCCTTCTATTCCAGTTTCCATTCCATTGCCTTGCAATCCGTATTCCATTCCGTTCTTTTCCATTCCACGTTTCATTCCACATTCTATTCCACATTCTATTCCGTTCCATTCAACATTCCATTCAATTACATTCCATTCCACATTCAAATCCATTCCATTCCAAATTCCTTTCCATTTCATTCCATTTCATTCTGCTTTCCATTCCATTCCAATCCACATTCCATTCCACGTTCCATTTCACATTCCATTCCAGTCCAGTGCACATTCCTTATCATTCCAATCGACATTCCAATCCATTTCATTCGATTCCATTCAACATTCCACTCCACTTTCCATTACCCTTTTCATTCCACATTCCATTCCATTCCATTCCATTCCACATTCCTTTCCATTCCATTCCACATTCCTTTCCATTCCATTCCAAAATCCATTCTATGCCATTCCATTCCATTCTACATTCTCTTACGCATTCCAAAGCATTCCATTCCACTTTCTATTCCATTCCCCTTTCCATGCGTTTCCATTCCATTCCATTCCGCATTCCATTCCACATTCCATTCAATTCCATTCCACATTCCATTCCATTCCATTCCATTCCATTCCACACTCCATTCCACATTCCATTCCATGCCAATCCATTCCTTTCCACATTCCATTCCACATTCCATTTCATTCAATTCCACATTCCATTCCATTCCATTCCATATTCCATTTAATTCCATTCCAAATTCCATTCCATTCCCTTCCATTCCACATTCCATTCCATTTCATTCCATTCCATTCCATTCCATTCCACATTCCATTCCATATTCCATTCCATTCCATTGCACTTTCCATTGCATACAGTTCCACATTCATTTCCACATTCCATTCCATTCCACTTCACATTTGATTGCACATTCCATACCATTCCATTCCACATTCAAATCCACATTACATTCCACTCCATTCCAAATTCCATTCCACATTATATTCCACATTCCATTGCATTCCTTTCCACATACAATTCCATTCCATTCCATACCACTCCATTGGACATTCCATTCCACATTCAATTCCATTCCATTCCACATTCCATTCCACATTCCATTCCACATTCCTTTCCATTCCATTCCATTCCATTCCATTCCATTCCATTCCATTTTCCTTTCCTTTCCGTTCCATTCCACTTTCCCTTCCATTCCATTCCACTTTCCATTGCACATTCGATTCCACGTTCCGTTACACTTTCCATTCCGCTTTCCCTTGCATTCCATTACATATTCCATTCCACATTCAATTTCATTCAATTCCACGTTTCATTCCATTCCATTACAGCTTCCTTTCCATTCTATTCCACGTTTCATGCCATTCCATTCCACTTTCCATTCCATTCCATTCCACATTCCATTCCAAATTCCATTCCATTCCGCATTCCAATCTATTCCATTCCATATTCCATTCTCTTTCATTCCACTTTCCATTCCACATTCCATTCAGTTCCATTCCACATTGCATTCCATTCCATTCCATTCCACATTCCATTAATTTCCATTTCACGTTCTATTTCATTCCATTCTACACTCACTTCCATTTCATTGAATTCTATTCCATATTCCATTAGAGTTCATTCCACATTCCATTCCTTTCCATTCCACGTTCCATTCCATTCCATTCCACGTTCCATTACACTTTCAATTCCACTACAAATTCCATTGCAATCCCCTTTCTATTCCATTCCAATCCACTTTCCATTCCACATTCCATTCCTTTCCATTCCACATTCCATTCCACATTCCGTTCCACATTCCAATCCACACTCCATTCCATTCGCCTTTCAATTCCATTCCTTTCCACATTCCAATCCACATTCAATTCCATTCCATTCCACATTCCATTTCATTGCATTCCACATTGAATTCCCATCCATTCCACATTCCATTCCATTCGTTTCCATTCCACATTGCATTCCAATCCTAACCACATTGCATTCCTTTCGATTCCACATTCCATTCCACCTTCCAATCCATTCCATTTCACATATAATATAGAATGTAATTTGGAATGGCATATGCAATGGAATGTAATTGAATGTGGAATGGAATGTGGAACGGAGTGGAATGGAATGTGGAATGCAATGTTGAATGGAATGGATTGGTATGAGGAATGGAATGGAAGAGAATGTGGTATGGAAAGAATGGAATGTGAAATAGAATGCTGAATGCAATTGAATGTGTAATGGAATGAAATGGAATGTGGAATTGAATGGAAAGGAATGTGGAATGGAATGTGGACTGGAATGGAATGGAATTTGGTATGCAAAGTGCAATGGAATGGAAAGAATGTGGAATGGAATGGAATGGAATGTGAAATGGAATGTGGATTGGAATGGAGTTGAGTGTGCAAAGGAAAGTGGAATGGAAGGTGGAGGGGAATGGAAATGAATGTGGCATGGAATTGAAATAATGTGGAATAGAACGTATTAGAATGTGGAATGGAATGTGGAATGTAATGGAATGGAACGTGGAATGGAATGGAATGTGGAGTGGAATGTGGTATGGAATGCGGAAAGGTATGTGGAATGGAATGTTTAATGGAAACTAATGTAATGTGGAATGGAACGTGGAATGGAATGTGCAATGGAAAGTGGAATGGATGGAACAGAACGTGGAATGGAACATTGAATGCAACGTGCAATGGAACGTGGAAAGGAACGTGGAATGGAATGTGGAATGTAACGTGTAATGGAATGTGCTATGGAATGTGGAATGGATTGTGCAATTGAATGTGCAATGAAATGTGAAATGGAACGTGGAATAGAATGGAATGGAACATGGAATGTAACGTGGAATGGAATGGAATGGAACACGGAATATAATGTGGAATGGAATGTGCAATGGAATGGAATGGATCATGGAATGGAACGTGGATTGGAATGGAAAGAAACGTGGAATGGAATGTGGAATGGAATGTTGAATGGAACATGGAATGGAAAGTGGAATGTAATGGAATGGAACGTGGAATGGAATGTGGAATGGAATGTGAAATGCAACGTGGAATGGAACATGTAATGGAATGTGGAATGGAAGGATATGGAAAGTGGAATGGAACGGAATGTTATGTGGAATGGAATTCAATGGAATGCAGAATGGAATGTGCTATGGAATGGAATGGAATGTGGAATGGAATGGAATTTGGAATGGAATGGAATTTAATGATATGGAATGTGGAATGGAATGGAATGGAATGGGCAGTGCAATCTGTGATGGAATGGAATGGAATCTGGAATGGAACTTGGAATTGAACGTGGGATGGAACACGGAATGGAACGTGGAATGGAACGTGGAATGGAATGTGCAATGGTATGCAGAATGGAAAGTGGAACGGAATGGAATGAAACATGGAATGGACCGTGAAATTGTGCGGAATGGAACGTATAATGGATGTGGATTGCAATGTGGAATGGAATGTGGAATGGAACGTGGAATGGAATGAAATGGAACTTGGAAGGGAAAGCAGAATGGAATGTGGAATGGTTCATGGAATTGAATGTGCAATGTTAAGCGGAATGGAACGTGGAATGGAATGGAATGGAACGTGGAATGGACCGTGGAATGGAATGGAATGGAACATGTAATGGAATGTGGATTGGAATGTGGAATGGAACATGGAATGGAATGGAATGGAACGTGGAATGGAACGTGGACAAGAACGTGGGATGTGGCTTGAAATGGAACGTGGACAGAAACATGGAATGTAACATGGAATGGTATGGAATGGAATGTGGAGTGAAATGGAATATAATGTCGAATGGAATGAGGAATGGAATGTGGAATGGAATGTGGAATGGAATGTGGAGTGGAAAGTGGAATGGAATGTGGAAATGAGTGTGCAATGGAACACAATGGAATGTGAAATGGAAAGGAATGGAATGTGGAAAGGAATGTTGAATTCAATGTGGAAAGGAATGCGGAATGGAATGTGGAAAGAAATGTGGAATGGAAATGAATGGAATGTGAAACGGAATGGAATGGAATGTGAAATGGAATTGAATGGAATGTGGAATGGAAAGTGGAACAGAATGTGGAATGCAATGTGGAATGGAACGTGGAAAGTAATGTGGAATTGAATGTGGAACAGAATGTGGAATCCAATGTGGAACGGAATGTGGAAAGGAATGTGAAATTGAAATTAAACGGAATGGAATGTGAAATGGAATGGAATGGAATGTTGAATGGAGTGGAATGGAATGTGGAGTGGAATGTGGAATGAAATGGAATGGAATGTGGAATAGAATGTTGAATTTAATGTGGAATGCAATGTGGAATGGGACGTGGAAAGGAAAGTGGAATGGAACAAGGAATGGAACATCGAAAAGAATGTGGAATGGAATAGAATGGAATGTGGAATGGAATGGAATGGAATGGAATGTGGAATGGAATGGAATGGAATGGAATGGAATATGGAATGGAATGAAATTTAATGTGGAATGGAATGTGGAATGGAAAATTGAATGTAATGGAACGTGGAATGGAATGTAATGGAACGTTGAATGGATAATGGAATGGTACGTGGAATGGAACGTGGAATTGAATGAGGAATTGAATGGAAAGGAATGTGGAATGGAATGGGAAATGCAATGTGGAATTGAATGGAATGGAATTTGGAATGAAACGTGGAATTGAATGGAATGGAACGTGGAATAGAACATGGAATGGAATGGAATGAAACGTGGAATGGAACGTGGTATGGAACGTGGAAAGGAAAGTGGAATGGAATGTGGAATGGAATGGGAAATGGAATGGAATGAAATGTGGAATGGAATGTGGAAAGGAATGTGGAATAGAATGGAATGGAATGTGGAATGGAACGTGGAATGGAATGTGGAATGCAATGTGGAATGGAATGTGGAATGGAATCTGAAATGGAATGCAATGGAATGTGGAATGGAATGTGGAAAGGAATGTGGAATAGAATGGAGTGGAATGTGGAATGGAATGTAATGGGTTGTGGAATACAATGTGGAATGGAATTTAATGAAATGTGGAATGGAATGAGAAATGGAATGTAGAAAGGAATGTGGAATGGAATGGAATGGAATATGCAATGTAATGTGGAATGAAGTGTGGATTGGAATGTGAAATGGAATGGAATGGTAAGTGGAATGTAACGTGGAATGGAATGTGGAATGTACGGAATGGAACATGGATTGGAATGTGGAACGGAATGTAGCATGGAACCTGAAATGGAATGGAATTGACGGTGGAATTGAAGGTGGAAAGAAATGGAGTGGGACGTGGAATGGAACGTGGAATGAAAACGAATGGAACATTATATGGAATGTGAAATGGAATGTGGCAAGTAATGGACTGGAATGTGGAATGGAATGTGGAAAGGAAAGTGGAATGGAATGGAATGGAAAGTGGAATGGAATGGAATGGAATGTGGAATTGAAAGTGGAATGGAATGGAATGAGAAATGGAATGTGGGATGGAAAGTAATGGAATGTGGAATGGAACGTGGAATAGAATGTGGAATGGAATGTGGAATGGAATGGAATGGAATGTGGAATGGAATGGAATGGAATGTGGAATGGAATTTTTAATGGAAGGTGGAATGGAATGTGGAATGGAATGGAATGGAATGTGGAATGGAAGGTGGAATGGAACGTTGAATGGAACGGAAGTGATGGTTTAAGCTACGTGTAATGGAATGTGAAAAGGAAATTGGAACGATATTTAAAGGAACATGGAAAAGAATGTGGAATGGAACGTCGAAAGTAACATGGAATGCAATGTTTAATGGAATGCAATGGAATGTGGAATCGAATGGAATGGAATGTGGAATGGAATGAAATGGATTGTGGAATGAAATGGAATGTAGAATGGAATGTGGAATGCAATGTGCAATGGAATGTGGAATGGAAAGTGGAATGGAAAGCAGAATATAACATAGAATGGAACGTGGAATGGAAAGTGGAATGGAATGGAAAGGAATGTGGAATGGAAAATGATGGAATAGAATGTGGAGTGGAAAGTCATGGAATGGAATGTGATATTGAAGATGGAATAGAATGTAATGTAATGTGGAGAGGAACGGGGATTGGAACGTGGAATGGTAGGAATGGAACATGGAACAGAACGTGGAATGGAATGGGGAATGGAATGTGGAATGCAACGTGGAATGGAATGTGGAAGGGAATGTGGAATGGAAAGGAATGGAATGTGGAGTGGAATGGAAAGGAACGGAATATGGAGTGGAATGGAATGGAATGGAACGTGGAATGGAATGAAATGGAATGTGGAATGGAACGGAATGGAATGGAATGTGGAATGAAATGGAATGGAATGGTGTGGAATGCGGAATGGAATCGAATCGAATTTGGAATGAAATTGAATAGAAAGACATGGAATGTGAAATGGAATGGAATGCAATGTGGAATTGAACGTGGAATGGAACGTGGAATGGAATGAGGAATGGAACATGGAATGGAATGTGCATTATAACGTGGAAAGGAATATGGAATAGAATCTGGAATGGAATGGAATGGAATTAGTAATGGAATGGAATGCAATGGAATGGAATGCCGAATGGGATAGAATTGAATGAGGAAATGAATGGACTGGAATGGAATGTGGAATGGAATGGAATGGAATGTGGAATAGAATGGAATGGAATGGAATGTGGAATGCAATATGTAATGGAATGGAATGGAATGTGTAATGGAATGGAAGGCAATTTGGTTTGCAATGGAATGGAATCTGGAATGCAACTGAAGGTGGATTGGAAAGGAATGTGGAATGGAATGGAATGGAATGTGGATTGGAATGGAATGGAATGTGGAATGGAATTCAATGGAATGGAATGGAATGTGAAATGGAATATACAAAGAAAAGTGTGATGGAATGGACCGGAATGTGACATGGAATGTGGACTGGAATGGAATGGAATGTGGAAAGGAATGTGGAATGGAAAGTGAATTGGAACGTGGAAAGGAAAGTGGAATGGAATGGAATGGAACATGGAATGGAATGTGGAATGGAATGGATTGCAATGGATTGTGTAACGGAATGTGGAATGGAATGTGTAGAAGAATGGAATGAAATGAGGAATGGAATATGGAGATTAATGGAATGGTAAGTGTAATGGAATGGGGAGTGGAACGGAATGGAATGCTGAATGGAATGCAATGGAATATGAAATGGAATATGGAATGGAATGGAATGGAATGTGGAATGGAAAGTTGAATGGAATGTGGAATGGAATGCAATAGAATGTGGAGTGGAGTGGAATGGAATGTAGAAAGGAATGTCAAATGTAATGCAATGGAATGTGGAATTCAATGTGGAATGGAATGGCGTGGAACGTGGAATGGAATTTGCAATGGAATGGCATGGAACGTGGAATGGAATTTGCGATGGAATGTAATGGAATGGATTGTGGAACGGAATATGGAATGGAATGGAGTGGATTGTGGAATGGACTCTGAAATGGAATGTAATGGAATGTTAAATGGAATGTGGATTGGAATGTGGAATGCAACGTGGAATGGAAAGTGGAATGGAAAGTGCAATGGAATGGAATGTAACGTGTAATGGAATGTGGAACAGAATGGAATGGAAAGAGGAATGTAATGTGGAATGTAATGAAACGGATTGTGAATTGGAATGGAATGGAATGTGGAACGTAAAGTGGAATGCAATGTGGAATGGAACGGAAAGGAATGTGGAATGTAATGTGAAAAAAACGTGGAATGGCATGTAATGGAATGTGGAAAGAAATGTGGAATGGAATACAATGGAACTTGGAATGGAACGTGGATTGAAACGTGGATTGTAATGTGGAATGTAATGTAATGGAATGTGGAATAGAATGGAACGGAATGTGGAATGGAATGGAATGGACTGGAATGTGGAATGAAATTTGGAATGGAATGTGGAATGGAATGTGGAGTGGAAAGGAATGAATTGTGGAATGGAACATAGAGTGAAGTGGGTAATGGAATGTAGAATGGAAGGGAATGAAAATTGGAATGGAATGTGGAATGGAATGTGGAATGAAATGTAAAATGGAATTTAAAGGAATGTGGAATGGAATGCGGAATGGAATGTGGAATGGAATGTGGAATGCAATGTGGAAGGGAACACAGCATGAAATGGAATGGAATGTGGAATGGAATGTGGAATAGAATGTGGAATGGAATGGAATGGAATGTGCAATGTAAAGGAATGGAATGTGGAATAGAATGTGGAATGGAATGTTTAATGGAAAGGAATAGAATGTGGAATGGAATGGACTGGAATGCAGAAAGGAATGTGGAATGGAAAGCAATGGAAAGTGGAAGGCAATGGAATGGAATATGGAAAGGTGTGTGGAATGGAATGTGGAACGGAAAGGAATGGAATGTGGAAAAGAAAGTGGAATGGAATGGAATGGATTGTGGAATGAAATGGAATGGAATGGTATGGAGTATGGAATGGAATGTTATGGATTGTGGAATGGAAAGTGGAAAGGAACGTGGAATGTAACGTGGAATGTAACGTGAAATGGAAAGTGGAATTGACTGGAATGGAAATTGTAATGGAATGAGGGATGGAATGGAATGCAATGTGGAATTGAATGTGGAATGCAACGTGGAATAGAATGTGGAATGGAATGTGGAATGGAATTGAATGGAGTGTGGAATGGTATGGAATGGACTGTGGAATAGAATGCAGTAGAAAAGAATGTGGAACAGAATTTGCAATGGAATGTATAATGGAATGCGGAATGGAATGGAATGCAATGTGGGATGAAATGTTTTGCAATGAAATGTGGAATGGAATGGAATGGAATGTGGAATAGAATGTGGAATGAAATGTTGAATGGAATGATTAATGGAATGTGGAATGGAATGGAATTGTATTTGGAATGGAATGTGGAATGGAACGGAAGTAATGTGGAATGGAATGTGAAATGGAATGCGGAAAGGAAACTGCAACGGAATGGAATGGAACATGAAACGGAACGTGGAATGGAACGTGTAATACACAGTGGAATGGAATGTGGAGTGGAATGGAATGGAATCTGAAATGGAATGGAATGCATTGTGGAATGAAATGTGGAATGGAATGCGGAATGGAATGCGTAATGGAACGGATTGGAATGTGGAATGTAATGTGGAGTGGAGAGTGGAATCAAAAGTGGAATGGAACGGAATGGAAAGTGGAATGGAATTTGTAATGGAATTGTGGAATGGAACGTGAAATGGAATGGAATGGAATGTGGAGGGGAACGTGGATTTTAATGGAATGGAACACAGAATGGATCGTGGAATGCAACACGGAATGGAATGGAATGGAACGTGGAAAGGAATGCGGAATGGAACGGGGAAAGGATTGGAATATAGAAGGGAATGAAATGGAAGTTGGAATGGAATGGAATGGATGTGGAATGGAATGCAAAGGAATGTGAAACGGAATGTTGAATGGAATGCGAAATGGAAGGCGGAATGAAATGTGGAATGGAACAGAATGGATCATGGAATGGAATGGAATGGAACGTGGAATGGAAAGTGAAATGGAACAAGGAATTGAATATCAGATGGAATGGAATGGAATGTGGAACGGAATGGAATGGAATGGAATGTGGAATGGAAGGTGGAATTGAATGGAATGGAAAGTAGAATGGAATGTGGAATAGAATGCAATGGAACGTGGAATTGAGCGGAATAGAATGTGGAATGTAATCGAATGGAAATTGGAGTGGAATGGAATGGAATTCAATGGAATGTGCAATGGAATGGAATGGAATGTGGAATGGAATGGAATGGTAAGTGGAATCGAATGGAATGGTATGGGGAATGGAATAGAAAGGAATGTGGAATGGAATGTGTAATTGAATGTAAAGAATGTGGAATGGATTGTGGAATGGAATAGAATTGAATGTGGAATGGAATGGAAAGAAACGTGGAATGGAAGGAAAAATGGAACGAGGAATGGAACGCGGAATGGAAAGTGGAATGGAAGATGGAATGGAATGGAATGGAATGTGGAATGGAATGGAATGGAACGTGGAATGCAATGGAATGGAATGTGGAATAGAAAGGAGTGGAAAGTCTAATGGAAACGAATAAAATGTGGAATGCAATGGAATGGCATGGAATGTGGTATGTAATTGAATGGAGTGGAACGGAATGTGCAATGGAATGGAATGGAATGAGGAATGGAATAGAATGGAATGTGAATTGCAATGTGGAATGGAAAGTGGAATGGAATGAAATGGAACATGAAATTGAATGGAATGGAACATTGAATGGAATGGAAAGGAACATGGAAAGGAAAGTGGAATTGAACGTGGAAT
Source organism: Pongo pygmaeus (assembly GCF_028885625.2). Lineage (NCBI taxonomy): Eukaryota > Metazoa > Chordata > Mammalia > Primates > Hominidae > Pongo > Pongo pygmaeus. The sequence goes on along the minus strand of NC_072388.2, from coordinate 3,031,407 downwards.
GAAAGGTTGACTGGAAGGTTGAATGTAATGGAATGTTAAATGGAATGGAATGGAATGTGGAATGGAATGGAATGGAAGATGGAATGTAACGTGGAATGTAAAGAAATGGAAGGTGGAATGGAACATGGAATGCAACCACTAAAGCAACGTAGAATGGAACGTGGAATGGAATGGAATGGAAGGTCAAATGGAAAGTAGAATGGAATGTGCAATGGAATGGAACGGAAAGTGGAATGCAATGTGGAATATAATGGAAATGAACATGGAATGGAATGGGATGGAATGTGATAATGAATGTGGAATCGAATGTGGAATGGAAAATAATGGAATTTGGAATGGAATGTGGAATGCAATGCAATGGAATGTGGAATGGAATGTGGAATGGAAGCTGGAATGGAACGTGGAATGGAATGAAATGGAATGGAATGGAACATGGAAATGAAAGTGGAATGGAATATGGACTGGAATGTGGAATGTAAAGTGGAAAGGAATGTACAATGGAAGCTGGAATGGAACTTGGAATGGAATGTGGAATGGAATGTGGAACAGAGTGGAATGGAGGGTGGAATGGAATGTACAATGGAATGGAAAGGAACGTGGAACGGAACATGGAATGCAATGTGGAATGGAATGTGGAATGGAATGTGGAATGGAATGTGGAATGGAATGGAATGGAATGCAATGTGGAATGAAATGTGGAAATGAATGTGGAATGGAACATGGAATGGAATGCAGAATGCGAAGTGGAATGGAACATGCAATGAAATGGAATGGAATGTGGAATGGAATGTGGAATGGAACGTGGAATGAAATGGAATTGAACGTGAAATGGATCTTGAAATGGAGTGGAATGGAACGTGGAATGGAATGTGGAATGCAAAGGGGAATGGAATGTGGAACGGAACTTGGAAAGGAATGTACAATGTAAACTGGAATGGAACGTGGAATGGAATGGAATGGAAGTAACAATGGAATGTGTAATGGAATGGAACGGAAAATGGAACGGAACGTGGAATGGGATGTGGAATGGAACTTGAAATGGAACGTGGAATGGAATGTAATGGAATGTGGAATGCAATGTGGAATGGAATGTAAAATGGACTGTGGAATGGAATGGAATTGAATGGAATGGGGAATGAAATGTGGAATTGAATGTGCAATGGAACATGGAATGGAACGTGGAATGGAACGTGGAAGGGAACGTGGAAGGAAATGGAACGGAATGCTGTATGGAATGTGGAAGGGAATGGAATGGAATTTGGAAAGGAATTTCGAATTGAATGGTAGGTGAAATCGAATGTGGAACAGAATGGAATGGAAAGTTTAAATGGAATGGAATGCAATGTTGAATGGAATGTGGACTGCAATGAAAAGCAATGTGGAATGGAATGGAATGGAATGTGGAATGGAACAGGGAATGCAATGGAATGGAATTTGGAATGGAATGTGGAAAGGAATGTGGAATGGAATGTGGAATGGAATGGAATGGGATGGAATGTGGAATGGAAAGTGAAAGCAATGTGGAATGGAACGGAAAGGAATGTGGAATGGAGTGCGGAATGGAATGCGGAATGGAACGTGGAATGGAATGTAATGAAATGAGGAATGGAGAGTGGAATTGAATGTGGAAAGGAATAGAATGGAATGCGGAAAGAAATGTGGAAGGCAGTGCAATGGAATGAGGAATGGAATGTGGAATGGAATGAGGAACGGAATGTGGAATGGAACCCGGAATGGAACATTGAATGGAATCGAATGGAATGGAACGTGGAATGGAAAGTGGTATGGAACTTGAAATGGAATGTGGAATGGAACGTAGAATGGAATGTGCAATGGAATGTGGAATGGAACGTGGAATGGAATGTGGAATGGAACGTCGAAAGGAATGGAATAGAATGTGGAATGGAGCTTGGAATGGAATGGAATGGAACATGGAATCGAATGTGGAATGGAAAGTGGAATGGAATGTGGAATGGAACGTGGAATGGAATGTACAATGGAATGTCTAACGGAACGTCGAATGGAATGTAATGGAAGGAGGAATGGAACGTGGAATGGAACATGGAATTTAATGTCGAATGGAACGTGGAATGGAACGCGGAATGGAATGGAATGTGTAATGCAATGTGGAATGTAAAGTGGAAGGGAATGTGTAATGGAATGGAATGGAACGGAATGTGAAAGGGAATGTGGAATGAAATGTGGAATGGAAAGTGGAATGGAAGGTGGAATGGAATGTGGAATGGAAGGTGGAATGGAATGGAACGGAATGTAGAATGGAATGTGGAGTGGAATGGAATGGAGTGTGGAATTGAATTTGGAATGGAATGGAAGGTGAAGTCAAACGCGGAGCGGAATGGAATGGAAAGTTTAAATGCAATGGAACGGAATGTTGAATGGAATGTGGACTGCAGTGGAATGCAATGCAGAATGGATTGGAATGGAATGTGGAATCGAATGGGGAATGCAATGGAATGGAATTTGGAAGGGAATGTGTAAAGGAATATGGAATGGAATGTGGAATGGAATGGAATGCAATGTGGAATGGAAAGTGGAAAGGAATGTGGAATGGAACGGAATGTAACATGGAATGGAATGTGGAATGGAATGCGGAATGGAACGTGGAATGGAATTGAATGGAATTGAATGGAATGGATTGTGTAACGGAAAGTGGAATGGAACGTAGAATGGAAGGTGTAATGGAATGGAATGGAACGTGGAAAGGGATGGAATGGAATGTGGAATGTTACTTGGAGTGGAATGGAATGGAACGTGGAATGGAACATGGAATAGAACGTGGAATGGAATTCGCAATGAAATGTGGAATGGAAAGTGGAATGGACAGGAATGGAAAGTGGGGTGGAACGTGGAATCAAATGGAATGGAACGTGAAATGGAATGTGGAATGGACTGTGGAATCGAACGTGAAAAGGAACATTGAATGGATTGGAGTGAAATGTGGAATAGAATGTGGAACGTAATGAAAGGCAATGTGGAAAGGAAAGTGGAATGGAATGGAACGGAATTTGGAATGCAATGTGAAATTGAATGGAATGGAATGTGTAATGGAATGTCGAATGGAAAGTAATGCAAGGTGGAATGGAAGGGAATAGAATGTGGAATCTAATGCAAGGCAGTATGGAATGGAAAGTGGAATGGAGTGGAATGGAATTTGGAATGGAATGTGAAATTTAATGGAATGGAATGTGGAATGGAATGTAATGGAATGTGGAATGGAACGGAATGCAATGTGGAATGGAATGTGGAATAGAATGTTTAATGGAATGGAATGCAATGTGCAACGGAACGTGGAATGGAATGGAGTGGAACGTGGAATGGAATTTTGAATGGAAATTGGAATTGAAGGTGGAATGGAATGTTTAATGCAACCTGGAATGAAAGTGGAATGGAATGTGGAATGGAATGGAATGGAATCTGGAATGGAATGAAATTGAATCAGGAATGGAATGTGGAAGAGAATGTGGAACGGAACAGAATGGAACGGAATGGATTGTGGAATGGAATGTGGAATGGAAAGTGGAATGTAATGGAATGGACATTGGAATGGAAAGTGGAATGGAACGTGAAATGGAATGTGGCATGGAACGTGGAAGGGCATGGGCAATGGAATGTGGAATGGAACATGGAATATAACAGAATGGAAAGTGGAATGGAATGTGGAATGGAATGGAATGGAACGTGGAATGGAACGTTGCATGGAATGTGGAATGGAATGTCGAATATAATGGTATGTGCAATGGAATGGAATGGAATGCAATAGATGAATGGAATGGAATGAGGATTGGAATGGAATGGAATGTATAATGGAATGGAATGTTGATTGGAATGGCATGGAATGGAATGTGGAATGGAATGGAATGTGGAATGGAATGGAATGTGGAATGGAATGAAATGGAATGGAATGAAATGGAATGGAATGTGGAATGGAATGGAATGGAATGTGGAAAGGAATGGAATGGAAAGAAGTGGAATGTGAAATGGAATAGAATGGGATGTGGAATTAAATAGAATGTGGAATGGAATGGAATGGAATGGGGAATGTTATGGAATGGAACAAGGAATGGATTAGAATGGAAATTGGAATGCAAGGGTAAGGAATGTGGAATGGAATGGAATGCAATATACAATGGAATGTGGAATGGAATGGAATTGAATGTGGAACAGAATGTGCAATGGAATGGAAAGGAATGTGAAATGGAAAGAAACGGAATGTGGAATGGAATGTGGAATGCAAAGTGCAATGGAACCTGGAAAGGAATGTGTAATGGAATGTGCAGTTTAATGTGGAATTGAATGTGGAATGGAATGTGCAATGGAAAGTGGAATGGAAAGTGTGTTGGAATGGAATAGAATGTGGAATGGAACGTGGAATGGAACGTGGAATGGAAAACGGAAAGGAATGTAGAATGTAATGTGGAAGGGAAAGTGGAATGGAGTGGAATGGAATGTGTAATGGAACGTGGAATGGAACGTGGAATGGAACATAGAATGGAATATGGAAAAGAAAGTGGAATGGGATGTGCAATGGAAGGTGGAATGGAAAGCGGAATGGAAAGAAATGTAACGTGGAATGGAACGTTGAATGAAATGGGATGATAAGTGGAATGGAACGTGGAAGAGAACGTGGAAAGGAATGTGGAAGTGAACGTGGAAAGGAATGTGGAATGCAACGTGGAATGGAATGTGGAATGTAATGTGGAAGGGAATGTGGCATGGAATTGAAAGGAATGGAATGGAACGTGGAATGGAAAGTACAATGGTTCCTGTAATTGAACGTGGAATGTATCGTGGAATGGAACTGGAAGAGAAAGTGGAATGTGGAATGGAATATGGAATGGAACGTGAAATTGAATGGATGGGAATGTTGAATGGAACGTGGAATGGAATGGAATGGAATGTGGAATGGAATGATGAATGGAATGGAATGGAATATGGAATGGAATGGAATGGAATTTGGAATGGAATGGAATGGAATGTGGAATGGAAAGGCATGGAAATTGGAATGGGACATGGAATGGAACATGGAATTCAACGTGGAACGGAGAGCGGAATGGAATGTCAAAACAAATGGAATGTAATGTGAAATGCAAAGGAAAGGAATGTGGAATGGAAAGGAATGGAAAGAAGAATGTAATGTGGAATGGAAAGTGGAATAAAATGGAATGGAACATGGAATGGAATGTGGAATGGAACGGAATGGAACGTGGAATTTAATGGAATGGAACGTGGAATGGAATGTGAAATGGAATGGAATGGAACTTAGAATGCAATGTGGAATGGAAAGTGGAATGGATCGTGGAATGCAACGTGGAATGGAATGGAATGGAATGTGGAATGGAAAGGAATGCAACCTGGAATGGGACGTGGAATGGAACACGGAATGTGACGTGGAATGGAAAGTGGAATGGAATGTGGAATGGAAAGGAATAGAATGGAATGGAATGTGGAAATCAATGGAATGAAAGGTAGAATGGAATGGAATGGACTGGAATGGAATGTGGAATGGAATGGAATGGATTGGAAAGTGAAATATAATGTGAAACGAAATGTGAAGCGGAATGTGGAATGGAATGTGGAATGGAATGAATTGGAATGAGAACGGAATGTAGAATGGAATGGAATGGAACGTGGAATGAAATGTTGAATGGAATGTGGAATGGAATGTGGAATGGAATGTGGAATGCAATGTGAAATGTAACGGAATAAAATGAGGAATGGAATGTTGTATGGAATGTGGAACGGAACGTGGAATGTAATGTGGAATGGTATGTGGAGTGTAACGGAGAGGAATGTGGAATGGAATGTTGTTAGGAATATGTAACGGAACGTGGAATGTAATGTGGAATGGTATGTGGAGTGTAATGGAGTGGAATGTGGAATGGAATGGAATAGAATGCAGAATGGAATGGAATGGAATGTTTCATAGAATTGAATTGAAGTCAAAGAGCAATGGAATGTGGAATGGAATGTGGAATGCAATGGAATGGAATGTGGAATGAAATTGAACTTGGAATGGAATGGAATGGAATGGGGATTGGAATGGAATGGAATGCAATATGGAATGGAATGGAATGGAAAGGAATGTGGAATGGAATAGAATGAAATGTGGAATGGAACGGAATGGAATGTGGAATGCAATGGAATGGAATGGTACGTGGAAATGAATGGAATGGAATGGAACACAGAATGCAATGGAATGGAATGTAACGTGAAATTGAATGCAAATGAACGAGGAAAGGATTGTGGAATGGAAAGTGGAATGGAATGTGGAATGGAATGAAATGAAATGTGGAATGGAATGGAATGGAATGTGGAATAGAATGGAATGGAATGGAATATGCCATGGAATGTGGAATGGACTGTGGAATGGAATTGAACTTGGAATGGAATGAAATGGAATGTGGATTGGAATGGAATGGAATGGAATGTGGAATGGAATGGAATGGAATGGAACGGAAAGTGAAATGGAATTTCGAATGGAATGTGGAGTGCAATGAAATGCACAGTGGAATGGAATGGAATGGAATGTGGAATGGAATGGAATAGAATTGAAAGTGAAATGGAATTTGCAATGGAATGTGAAATGGAATGAAATGCAATGTGGAGTGGAATAAAATGGAATGTGGAATGGAAAGTGGAATGCAATGGAACATGGAATGGAATGTGGAAAGCAATGTGGAATGGAATGTGGAATGGAATGTGAAATGGAATATGGAATGAAATGCAGCATGGAATGCGGAATGGAAAGGAATGGAATGTCCAATGGAACGTAGAATGGAATGAAATTGAATGCGAAATGGAATGCGGAATGGAATGGAAAGGAATGTGAAATGGAAAGAAATTGAATGTGGAATGGAATGTGGAATGAAATGGAATGGAAAGGAATGTGAATTGGAATGAAATGGAAAGTGGAATGGAATGTGCAAAGGAATGAAATGTAGTGGAATGTGGATCGGGATGTGGAATGGAATGGTATGGATTGTGGAATGGAATGGAGTGGAATGTGGAATGGAATGGGTTGCAATGTGGAATGGAATGTGGAAAGGAATGGAATGGAATCGAATGGAAAGTGGAATGGAATGGATTGGAATGTATAATGGAATGGGAATGGAGTGGAATGCAATGTGGAATGGAATGGAATGGAATGTGGAATGGAATTGAATGGAACGTGGAATTGAACGGAATGGAATGCAATGGAACGTGGAATTGAATGGAATTGAACGGGGAATGGAAGGTGTAATGGAATATGGAATGGAATGGAATGGAATGTGGAATGGAAGGGAATGGAATGTGGAATAGAATAGAATGCAAGTGAAAGTGCAATGGAATGTGGAATGGAATGTGGAATGGAATGAAATGAAATGTGGAATGGAATGGAATGAAATGTGGAATAGAATGGAATGGAATGGAATATGCAATGGAATGTGGAATGGAAGGAGGAATGGCAATGAACTTAAAATGGAATGGATTGGAATGTGGAATGGAATGGAATGGAATGGAAAGTGATATGGAATATGGAATGTAACATGCAATGGAACGAAATGGAACATGGAATGGAGTAAAATGGAATGTGCAATGGAAAGTGGAAGGGAATGGAACATGGAATGGAATGTGGAATGCAATGTTTAATGGAACATGGAATGGAATATGTAATGGAATGTGGAATGAAATGTGGAATGGAAAGTTGTATGGAATATGCAATGAAATGTAGTATGGAATGCAGAATGGAACGGAATGGAATGTGGAATGTAATTTGGAATGGAATGTGGAATGAAACATGGAATGGAACGTGGCAAGGAATGGAACGGAACATGGAATGAATTGTGGAATGGAATGGAAGAGGATGTGGAATGGAATCTGCAATGGAATGTGGAATGGAATGCAAAGGAACGTGGAATGGAAGGTGGAGTTGAATGGAAAGGAATGTGGAATGGAATACAATCGAATGTGCAATGGGATGTAGAATGGAATGGAACGGAATGTGGAATGGAATGTGGAATTTAAAGGACTGTAATGTGGAAGGGAATGTGGAATGGAATGTGGAATGGAATGGAATGGAAAGTGGAATGGAATCTGCAGTGGAATGGAATCTGCAATGGAATGGAATGGAAAGTGGAATGGAATGGAATGGAATGTGGAAAATAATGAAATGTAATGGAATGGAATGTGAATGGAACAGAATGGAATGTGGAATGCAATGTAATGTAATGAAATGAGGAATGGAATGGAACGGAATACGGAATGCAACGCAATGGAATGAAATGAGGAATTGAAAGGAATGGAATGCGAAATAGAATGGAATGGAATGTGCAATGGAAAGGAAGAGGACGTGGAATGGAACGTGGAATGGAATTCAATGTAATATGCAATGAAATGGAATGGAACGTGGAAAAGAATGTGGAATTGAATGTGGAATGGAAAGTGGAATGGAATGGAATGGAAAGTGGAATAAAGCGGAATGGGATGGCATGCAATGCGGAACGGAGTGGAGTAGAATGTGGAATGCAATGGAATATAGTGAAATGTGGAATTGAATGGAATGGAAAGTGGAATGGAATAGAATGGAATGTGGAATCTAATGGAATGGAACGTGCAATGGAACGTGCAATGGAATGTGGAATGGCATGTGGAATGGAATGTGAAATGCAAAGGAATTTAATGTTGACTGTAATGGAATGGAATATGGAATAGAATGGAATGGAATGCAATGTGGAATGGAATGCAAAGGAACGTGGAATGGAAGGTGGAGTTGAATGGAAAGGAATGTGGAATGGAATACAATCGAATGTGCAATGGGATGTAGAATGGAATGGAACGGAATGTGGAATGGAATGTGGAATTTAAAGGACTGTAATGTGGAAGGGAATGTGGAATGGAATGTGGAATGGAATGGAATGGAAAGTGGAATGGAATCTGCAGTGGAATGGAATCTGCAATGGAATGGAATGGAAAGTGGAATGGAATGGAATGGAATGTGGAAAATAATGAAATGTAATGGAATGGAATGTGAATGGAACAGAATGGAATGTGGAATGCAATGTAATGTAATGAAATGAGGAATGGAATGGAACGGAATACGGAAGGCAATGCAATGGAATGAAATGAGGAATTGAAAGGAATGGAATGTGAAATAGAATGGAATGGAATGTGCAATGGAAAGGAAGAGGACGTGGAATGGAACGTGGAATGGAATTCAATGTAATATGCAATGAAATGGAATGGAACGTGGAAGAGAATGTGGAATTGAATGTGGAATGGAAAGTGGAATGGAATGGAATGGAATGTGGAATAAAGTGGAATGGGATGGCATGCAATGCGGAACGGAGTGGAGTAGAATGTGGAATGCAATGGAATATAGTGAAATGTGGAATTGAATGGAATGGAAAGTGGAATGGAATAGAATGGAATGTGGAATCTAATGGAATGGAACGTGCAATGGAATGTGCAATGGAATGTGGAATGGCATGTGGAATGGAATGTGAAATGCAAAGGAATTTAATGTTGACTGTAATGGAATGGAATATGGAATAGAATGGAATGGAATGCAATGTGGAATGGAATGCAATGGAATGGAACGTGGAATAGAATGTGGAATGGAATGGAATGCAATGTGAAATGGAATGTGGAATGGAATGTGGAATGGAAAGTGGAATGAAACGTGGAATGCAATGGAAAGGAATGTGGAATAGATTCGAATGGAACGTGGAATGTATTATGGAATGGAATGTGGAATGCGATGTAGAATGGAATGGAATGCAACGTGGAATGGAATGTGGTAGAAAGTGGAATGGAATGGATTGTAATGTGAAATGGAATGAATTGGAAAGTGGAATGGAATGGAATGGAACGTGGAATGGAATGTGGAAAGGTTTGTGGAATGGATGGTTTAATGGAACGGAATGGAATGTGGAATACAATGGAATGGAATGAAATGTGGAACGGAATGTGTAACGGATCGTGGAATGGAATGGAATGGAATGAACAACGTAATGGAAAGGAAAGTGTAATGGAATGGAAGTAAAAGGAAAGGAAAACGAAATAGAATGAGGAACGGAATGTGAAATGGAAAGAGGAATGGAATGTGGAACGGAATGTCAAATGCAAAGAGGAATGGAATGTGGAACGGAATGAAATGGAACGTGGAATGGAATGGAATGGAACGTGGAATGGAACTTGGAATAGATCATGGAATGGAAAGAGGAATGGAATGCGGAATGGAATGTGGAATGGAATGGAATGGAATGTGGTATGAAATATGGAATGGAATGGAATGTTTAATGGAATGTGGAATGAAATGCAATGGAATGAGAATGGAATGTGGAATGGAATGGAATGGAATATGGAATGGAATGTGGAATGGAATGGATTGGAATGTGAAATGGATTGTGGAATGGAATGTGGAATGAATCGTGCAATGGAAAGTAGAATTGATTGGAATGGAACTTGGTATAGAATGTGGAATGTAATGGAAGGGAATGTGGAATGAAATGTGGAGTGTAATGGAATGGAATGTGGAACGGAATGGAATGGAGTGTGGAATGGATTGTGGAATGGAATGGAATGGAATGAAGAATGGAATGTGGAATGGAATGTGGAAGGGAAAGTAGAATGGAATGGAGTGGAATGTGGAATGAAACATGGAAAGAAATATGATGGAACGTGGGATGGAAAGTGGAATGCAATGTGGATTGGAAAGTGGAATGGAATGTGGAATGGAATGCAATGGAATGTGGAATGGAATGTGGAATGCAGTGTGGAATGGAATGGAATGGAACAGGAAATGGAACATGGAATGTAATGGAATGGAACGTGCAATGAAATGTGGAATGGAAAATGGAATGGAAAGTAGAATGCAATGCAGAGGGGAATGGGACGTGGAATGGAACGGAATTGAATTTCTAATGGAAAGTGGAAAGGAATGGAATGGAATGTGGAATGCAATGTGCAATAGAATGTGGAATTGAATGGAATGGAATTTTGAATTCAGTTTGGAATGGAAAGGAATGGAATGTGGAATGTAACGTGGAACTGAATGTGGTATGGAATGGAATTTAATGTGGAGTAGAATGTATCATGGAAGTGAATGTGGAATGGAATGGAATTTAATGTGGAATGGAATGTAGAATGGAAAGGAATGGAATGTGGACTGTTATGTGGAATAGAATGTGGAATGGAATGTGCAATGGAACAGAATGGAATGTGGAATGAAATTTGGATTCGAATGTGGAATGGGTCATGGAATGGAATGGAATGGAATGTGGAATGAAACGTGGAATGGAATGGAATGAAACGTGGAATGGAACGTGCAATGGAACGTGCAATGAAATGTGGAATGGAACGTGGAATGGAATATGCAAAGGAATGTGGAATGGAATGTGGACTAGAACATGGAATGCAATGGAATGGAATGTGGAATGGAAGTGAAATGGAACGGAATGGAATGGAATGTGGAATGGAAAGTGGAAAGGAATGTGTTAAGGAACGTGGAATAGAACAGAATGGAATGTGGTATGGAATGTGAATTGGAAATTTGAACGGAATAGAATGGAATGTGGCATGGAATGCGGAATGGAATGGAATGGAATGTGGAGTAGAATGTGGAATGGAATGGAATGGAAAGCGGAATGGAATGAATGCAATGGTAAGGAATATGTCAAGCAAGGGAATGGAAAATGGAATGCAATGTAGAATGGAATGGTATGGAATGTGGAATGGAACGTGGAATGGAATGTGGAATGCATCGTGGAATGGAACGTGGAAAGGAATGGAATGAAATGTGGAATGGAATGGAATGGAATATGGAATAGAAAGTGGAGAGGAATGTATTGGAATCTGGAATAGAATGTGGAATGGAATGGAATGGAATGTGGGATGGAATGGAATGGAATGCGGAATGGAATGGAATGGAATGCTAAGGAAAGTGGAATGGAATGGAATGCAATGTGGAATGGAATGGAATGGAACGTGGAATGGAATGTGGAATGGAAAGGAGAATGTGGAATTTAATGTGGAATTTAATGTGGAATGGACAGGAATAGACTGGAAGGCAATGTGAAATGTAATGTAGAATGAAATATGGAATGGAATATAATGGAATGTGGAATGAAATGTGCAATGGAATGAATTGGAATGTGGAATAGAATGGAATGGAATGGAATGGAATGCGGAATGGAAGGTGGAATGGAATGTGGAATGGAATGTGGAATGAAAGTGGAATGGAATGGGTTGGAATGTGGAATGGAATGTGGAATGGAATGTGGAATGGAGTGGAATGGAAGGCTGAATGGAATGTGGAATGGAGTGTGGAATCGAAGTTGGAATGGAATACAATGGAATTTTGAATGGAACGTGGAATGGAAAGTGGAATGGAATGGAATGCAATGGATCGTGGAATAGAATGTGGAATGGAACGTGAAATGGAATGGAATGTAACGTAGAATGGAACCTGGAATGGAACATGGAAAAGAAAGTGGAATTCAATGTGGCATGGAATGTGGAAGGAACGTGCGTTGGAACGGAATGGAATGTAGAATGGAATGTGGAATTGAGTGTGGAATGGAACGTGGAATGCAATAGAATGGAATGTGGAATGGAACGGGCAATGGAACGTGGAATGAAATGGAATGGAATGTGGGATGGAATGTGGAATGGAATGGAATGGAATGGAATGGAATGTGGAATGGAATGAAATGGAATGTGGAATTCAATGTGGAATGGAATGTGGAAAATAATGGAATGAATTGTGGAATGAAATTTGCTTTGGAATGGAATGGAATGTGGAATGGAATGGAATGGAATGTGGAATGGAATGGACTGGAATGTGGAAAGGAATGTGGGATAGAATTTAATGGAAAGTGGAATGGAATGTGGAATTGAATGGAATGGAATAGAATGGAATGTGGAATGGAATGTGGAATGCAATGTGGAATGGAAGGGAACGAAATGTGGAATGGAATGTTGATTGGAATGGAATGGAATTTAGAATGGAATGGAATGGACTGCGGAATGGAATGTGGAATGGAATGTTGAATGGAATGTGGAATGGAATGGAATGGAATGGAATGTGGAATGGCATGTGAATTGGAATGCAATGGAATGTGGAATGGAAAGTGGAAAGAAATGCAATGGAATGAGAATGGAATGTGGAATTGAATGTGTAATGCAATTTGGAATGGACTGTGGAATGGAATGTGGAAAGGAATGTGGAATGGAATGGAATGGACTTTGGAATGGATTGTGGAATTTAATGTAATGCAATGTGGAATGGAATGTGGAACGGAATGTTTAATGGAAAGTGGAAAGAAATGGAGTGGAATGTGGTATATAATGTGGAATGTAATATGGAATGGAATGTGGAAGGGAAAATGGAATGGAATGTGGAATGGAACGTGGAATGAGACGTTCAATGGAATATGGAATGGAAATTTGAATGGAATGGAAGGGAACGTGGAATTGAACGTCGAAAGGAATGGAATGGAATGTGGAATGTAAGGTAGAATGGAACGTGGAAAGGAATGGGGAATGGAACGTGAAATTGAATGTGGAATGGAATGTGGAGTGGAATGGAATGGAATGGAATGGAATGTGGAATAAAACGTGCAATGTATCGTGGAATTGAATGTGGAATGGATCATGGAATGGAATGTGAAATGGAATGTGTAAAGGAATGTGGAATGGAATATGGAATGGAACGTGAAATTGAATGGAATGGAATGTTGAATGGAACGTAGAATATAGTGGAATGGAATGTGGAATGGAATGTGGAATGGAATGGAATGCAAATTGAAATGGAATCTGGAAAGGAAAGTGGAATGGAATGAAATGGAATGTGGAATGGAACGTGGAATAGAATGTGCAATGCAATGCGGAATGGAATGGAATGTAATATGGAATGGAATGTGGAATGGAATGGAATCTAATGTGGAATGGAATGTGGAATGGAATGTGGAATGGAATAGAATGGAATGTGGACTAAAACGAGGAATGGAATGGAATGGCAGGTGGAACGGAACGTGTAATGGAAAGTGGAATGGAACGTATAATGGAAGGTGGAATGATATGTGCAATATAATGGAATGGAATCAGGTATGGAATGTGGAATGGAATGGGGAATGGAATGTGGAAAGTAGAGTGGAAAGCAATGGAATGGAATGCGGACTGAAACGAGGAAAGGAATGGAATGGAATGTGGAATGGAACATAGAATGGAAGGTGGAATGAAACGTGTAATGAAATGTGGAATGGAATGTTTAATGGAATGGAATGGAATGTGGAATGGAATGAGGAATGGACTGTGGAATGGAATGGAATGGGACGTAGGATGAAATGTGGAATTGAATGTGTAATGGAACGTCGAGTGGAGTGTGGAATGGAACATGGAATGGAAAATGGAAAGGAACGTGGAATGGGATGTTCAATGGAATATGGAATGGAAAGTTGAATGGAATGGAATGGAATGTGGAATTGAACGTGGAAAGGAATGTAACGAAATGTGGAATGGAATGTAGAATGGAAAGTGGAAAGGAATGTGGACTGGAACGTGGAATGGAATGTGGAATGGAATGTGGAAGGGAATGTGGAGTGGAATGGAATGGATTGGAATGGAATGTGGAATTGAACGAGCAATGTATGGTGGAATTGAATATGGAATGGAACGAGGAATGGAACGTGAAATGGAATGTGGAATGGAAAGTGGAATGGAATGTGGAATGGAATATGGAATGGAACGTGAAATTGAAAGGAATGGAATTTTGAATGCAACGTGGAATGGAAAGGAATGAAATGTGGAATGGAATGTGGAATATAATGGAATGGAACGTGGAATGGAATCTGGAAAGGAAAGTGGAATGAAATGGAATGGAATGTGGAATGGAACGTGGAATGGAATGTGCAACGGAATATGGATTGGAATGGAATGGAAAGTGGAATGGAATGTGGAATGGAACAGAATGTAGTATGGAAAGGAATGTGGAAAGGAAAGTGGAAAGTAATGCAATGGAATGTGGACTGAAACGAGAAATGGAATAGATTGGAAGGTGGAATAGATTGTGGAAAGGAACGTGGAATGGAACGCGGAATGGAATGTGGTATGGAATGTGGAATTGAATGGAATGGAATCTGGAATGGAATGTGGAATGGAATGTGAAATGGACTGTGTAATGGAATGTGGAAAGTGGAATGTAATGGAATGGAACGTGGACTGAAACGAGGAATGGAAAGGAATGGAAGGTGGAATGGAACGTGGAATGGAACGTGGAATGAAATGTGGAATGGAATGGAATAGAATCTGGAATGGAATGTGGAATGGAATGGAACGGGATGTAGAATGAAATGTGGAATCTAATGTGGAATGGAAGGGAATGGGATGTAGAATGAAATGTGGAATTGAATGTGGAATGGAAAGTGGAATGGAATGTCGAGTGGAGTGCGTAATGGCATGTGGAATGGAACGCAATGGAAAGTCGAATGGAATGTGGAATGGAATGTGGAAGGCAACATGAGATGTAAGGGAATGGAATTTGGAATGGAACGTAGAATGGAATGGAGTGGATCATGGAATAGAACGTGGAATGGATCGTGGAATGGAAAGGAATGGAATGTGGAATGTAACGTGGAATGGAAGGTGGAAATGAATGGAATGTGGAAAGGAATGGAAGGGAATGTTTAATGGAATGTGGAATGGAATTGAATGGAATGTGGAGTGAAATGGAAAGGAATGTGGAATGAAGTTGAATGGAATGGAATGGAATGTGGAGTGGAATGTGGAGTGGAATGGAATGGAATGTGGAATGGATTATGGAATGGAATAGAATGGAATGTGGCATGGAATGTGGAATGGAATAGAATGGATTGTGGAATGGAAAGTGGAATGGTATGGAATGGAATGTGGAATGCAATGAGGAATGGAATGTGGAAAGGAACGTAATGAAATATGGAATGGTCTGTGGAATGGAATGAGGAAATGTAAGTGGAATGGAATGGAATGGAACGTAGAATGGAACGAGGAGTGCAATGGAATGGGAAGTGGAATGGAATGCAATGGAATGGGATGTTGAATGAAATGGTATGGAATGTGGAATGGAATGTGGAATAAAATTGAATGGAATATGGAATGGAATATATAATGGAATGGAATGGATTGTGGAAAGTAACCTGAAATGGAATGGAATGGAAGGTGGAATGGACTGTGGAATATAATGTGGAATGTAACGTGGAATGGAAAGGAATGGAATATGGAATGCAACGGAGTAGAATTTTGAAAGGAATATGGAATGGAATGCAATGGAATGAGGAATGGAACGTAATGTAATGTGGAATGGAATGTGGAATGGAATGTGGAATGGAGTGTGGAATGGAATGGAATGTGGAATGGAGTGTGGAATGGAATGGAATGGAATATGGAATGGAATGTGGAACGGAATGAAGAATGGAAAGCAATGTAATGTGGAATGGAATGTGGAATGGAAAGTGGAATGGAAAGGAATGTAATGTGGAATGCAATGTGGAAACACAAGTGGAATTTAATGGAGTGGAATGTGGAATGGAACGTGGAATGGAATGGAATGGAATGTGGAATGAAATGTGGGAAGGAATGCAATGGAATGTGGAATGGAATGGAATAGAATGTGTAATGAAATGGAATAGAACGTGTAATAGAATATGGAATGGAATGTTTAATGGAATGTGGAAAGGAATGGAATGGAATGTGGAATGGAATGGAATGTAGAATGGAATGAGAAATGGACTGTGGAATGGAATGTGGAAAGGAAAGTGGAATGTAATGGAATGGAAGGTGGACTGAAACGAGGAATGGAATGGAATGGAAGGTGGAATGGAACGTGGAATGGAATGCGGAATGGAATGTGGAATGGAATGTGGAATGTAATGGAATGGAATCTGGAATGGAATGTGGAATGGAATGGAATGGGATGTAGAATGGAAGAAGGAGTGCAATTGAATGGGATGTGGAAAGGAATGCAATGGAATGGGATGTTGAATGAAATGGAATGGAATGTGGAATGGAATGTGGAATGAAATTGTTTGGAATATGGAATGGAAGATGTAATGTAATGGAATGGAATGTGGAAAGTAACCTGAAATGGAATGGAATGTAAGGTGGAATGGAATGTGGAATATAATGTGGAATGTAACGTGGAATGGAACGGAATGGAATGTCGAATGCAACGGAGTAGAATGTTGAAAGGAATGTGCAATGGAATGCAATGGAATGAGGAATGCAACGTAATGTAATGTGGAATGCAATGCGGAACGGAAAGTGGAACGGAACGTGGAATGGAATGTGGAAAGGAATGTGGAATGGAATGTGAAATGGAACGTGGAATGGAAGGGAATGGAATGTGAAACGTTATGTGGAAAGGTAATTGGAATGGAATGTGGAAATGAATATGGAATGGAATGGAATGGAATGTGAAATTAAATGGAATGGAATGTGGAATGGAAGGTGGAATGGAATGGAATACAATGTGGTATTTAATGTGGAATGGAATGGAATGAAATGTGGAACGGAATGTGGAATGAAACGTAGAATGGGAAAAAATGGAATGTGGAATGCAATGGGATGGAATGGAATGGAATGTGGAATGGAATGCAATGGAAAGTTGAATGGAATGGAATGGAATGTGGAATGGAATGTCTAATGGAATGGTACGGAATGTGCTATCGAATGGTATGGAAGGTGGAATGGAATGGAATGGAATGGAATGTGGAATGGAATTAAATGGAACGTGGAATGGAACATGGTATGCAACAAGTAATGGAACGTGCAATGGAAACTGGAACGGAACGTGGAATGGAACATGGAATGGAATGACAATGGAAGGGAATGCAATGGAATGTGGAATTGAAGGGAATGGCATGTGGAATGGAATGGAATGGAATCGATTTGAATGTGGAATGCAATGTAAATGAATGTGGAATTGAATGGAATGGAATGGAAGGTGGAATGGAATGTGGAGTGGAATATGGAACGGAAATGAATGGAATGTGGAATGGAAAGAAATCGAATGTTGAATGGAATGCTTTGGAACGTGGAATGAAATGGACCATGAAATGGAATGGAATGGAAAGTGGAATGTGAAATGGAATGTGGAACAGAATGTTAAAAGGAATGTGGATTGGAATGTGGAATGGAATGCGAAATGGAATTTGGAATGGAACGTGAAATGGAATGTGGAATGAAATGTGGAATGGAATGAAATGGAGCATGGAATGGAATGGAATGGAAGGTGGAATTTAATGGAATGAAACGTGGAATGAAAAGTGGAATGGAATGGAATGGATTGCAGAATAGAATGGAATTCGGAGAGGAATGGAATTTAATGTGGAATGGAATGAAACGTTGAATGGAATGGAATGGAATGTGCAATTGAATGCGGCATGGAATGGAATGCAATGTGGAATGGAATGGAATGGAATGGAAAGGAATTAAACGTGGAAAGCAATGTGGAATGGAACATGAAATGGAAAATGCAATGGAATGTGGAATGGGACGTGGAATGGATTGAGTAATGGAATGGACTGGAATGTGAAATGGAAGGGAAAGGAGTGAGGGATGGAATGTGGAATGGAATGTGGAATGGAATGGAATGGAACGTTGAATGGAATGAAATGGAATGGAATGTGGAATGGAATGGAATAGAATGTGAAATGGAATGGAATGGAATGTGGAATGGAATGGAAATGAATGTGGAATTGAATGGAATTGAATGAGGAATGGAATGGAATGGAATGCGGAATGGAATGGAATGGAATAGAATTTGGACTGGAATTTAAAGGAATGTAACGGAATGTGGAATGGAATGCAATGGAATGGAATGTGGAATGGAATGTGGAATTTAATGGAATGAATTGTGGAATGGAATGGAACGAAATGTGGAATGGAATATGGAATGGATTATGGAACGGTATGTGGAATGGAACAGAATAGAATGTGGAATGGAATCCAATGGAAAGTGGAATGTAATGGAATTGAATAGAATGTGGACTGAAATGGAATGGAATGAAACAGAAAGTGGACTGGAATGGAATGGAATGTGAATGGAAAAGAATGGAATGTGAAATGGAATGGAATGGAAGGTGGAATGGAATGTGGAACCGAATGTAATGGAATTCAGAATGCAATGTGGAATGGAATGGAATGTGGAATGGAAGGTGGAATGAAATGGAATAGAATGTGGAATGGAATGTGGAATGGAATGTGGAATGGAATGTGTAATGGAATGTGGAATGGAAAGTGGAAAAGAATGTGGAATGGAATGTGTAAAGGAATGTGGAATTGAACGGAATGGAATGTGGAATGGAATGCGGAATGGAATGTCATGGAATGTGGAATGGAATTGAATGGAATGATGAATGGAATGTGGAATGGAATGGAATGGAATGATGAATGGAATGTGGAATGGAATGGAAAGGAATGTGTAAAGGAATGGAATGGAATGTGGTTTGGAATGTGGAATGGAAAGTGGAATGGAATGGAATATGTTGTAGAATATGGAATGGAACGTGGATTAGAATGGAAAGTGGAATGGAATGGAATGGAATGTGGAATGGAACGGAATGGCACGGAATGGTAAGTGGAATGGAATGGAGTGCAGAGCATTGTGGAATGGAATGTGGAATGGAATGGAATGGAATGTGGAATGGAATGGAAAGGAATGTGGAATGGAACGTCAAATGGAATGGAAGGGATTGTGGAACGGAAAGTAACGGAATATAAATGAAATGGAATGGAATGTTGAAAGGAATTGAATGGATTGTGGAATGGATTGGGGAATGGAATGGAATGCGGAATGGAAGGTGGAATGGAATGGAATGCAATGTGGAATGGAAAGGAATGGAATGTTGAATGGAATGGAATGGAACGTGGAATGGAATGTGGAATGCAATGGAGAGGAATGTGGAATGGAATGTTGAATGGAATGGAATAGAAAGTGAAATGGAATGGAATGTTATGTGGAATGGAGTTTTGAAGGGCATGGAATGGAAGGTGTAATGGAATGGAATAGAATGTGGAATGGAATGTGGAATGGAATGTGGAATTGAATGGACAGGAATGTGTAAAGGAATAGAATGGAAAGTGAAATAGAATGTGGATCAGAATGTGAAATGGAATGTGGAGTGGAATGTGAAACAGAATGAAATGGAACGTGGTATGCAATGGAATGGAACGTGTAAAAAGATGCAATGGAAAGGAACATGGAATGGAACGTGGAATGGAAAATTGAATGGTACGTGAAACGGAAAGTGGAATGGAATGTTGAATGGAACGAAATGGAATTTGGAATGAAATGTGGAATAGAAAGGAATGGAATGTGGAATGGAATTTGGAATGGAATGCATTGGAATGAGAATAGAATGTCGAATGGAATCTGGAATGGAAAGGAAAGGAATCTGGAATGGAATGTGGAATGGAATGTGAAATGGAAAGTGGAATGGAACGGAACGTAATGTGGAATGGAATATGCAATTGAATGTGGAATGGAACGGAATGGAATGTGGAAGGGAATGTGGAATGGAACGTGGAATGGAACATGGAATGGAACGTGGAATGGAACGTGGAATGGAACGTGGAATGGAATGTGGAATGGAATGGAATGCAATGTGTAATGGAATGGAATGGAATGGAATTTAAAGTGAAATAGAATGTGGAACAGAATGTGAAATGGAAAATGGAATTGGAATGTGGAACAGAATGAATTGGAACGTGGATTGGAATAGAATGGAATGGAAAGGAATGGAATGGAATGGAACGTGAAGTGGAACATGGAATGGAACATGGAATGGAATGTGGTATGAAATGAGGAATTGAATAGAATGGAATGTGGATTGGAATGTGGAATGGAACGGAATGGATTGTGAAATGGAATATGGAACGTTGAATGGAATGTGGAATAGAATGTGTAATGGAATGTGGAATGGAATGTGGAATGGATCGTGAAATGCAACGTGGAGTGGAATGGAATGGAATGTGGAAAGGAATGTGGAATGCAAAGTGAAATGGAAAGGAATGGAATGGAATGTGGAATGGAATGTGGAGTGGAATGGAATGGAAAGTGCAATGGAATGTGGATTAGAATGAAAAGGAATGTGGAATGCGATGTGGTATGGAATGGAATGGAATGGAATGTGGAATGGAATGGAATTTGGAATGGAATGGAATTGAATGTGGAATGGAATGGAATGGAATGTGGAATGGAATGCGGATTGGAATGGAATGGAAGGGAATGTGGAATGGAATGGAATGGAATGCGGAATGGAATGGAATGGAATTTTGAATAGAATGTGGATTGGAATGCAAAGGAAAGTGGAATTGAATGGAAAGGAATGTGGAATGCAATGTAATGGAATGTAGAATGGGATGGAATGGAATGTGGAATGGTATGTGGAATGGAATGGAATGGAATGGAATGTGGAATAGAGTGTGGAATTGATGGAGTGGAATGTGCAATGGAAAGGTATGGAGTATGAAATGAAATGTGCAATGGAACGAAATGGAATGTAATGTGGAACCGAATGTGGAAAGGAATGGAATGGAATGTGGAATGCAAAATAGAATGGAATGGAATAGAATGTGGAATGGAATGTGGAATGGAATGTGGAACGCAATGTGGAATGGAATGAAATGGAATGTGGAAAGAATGTAGAATTTAATGGAATCAAATGTGGAATGGAATGTGGAAAAGAATGGAATGGAATGCGGAATGGAATGGAATGCAATGTGGAATGGAATGGTATGGAAAGTGGAATGGAATGGAATGGAATGTGGAATGGAACTGAATGAAACATGGAATGGAACGTGGAATGGAACATGGAATGGAATGTGGAATGTAATGGTACGAGGAATGGAATGGAATGTAATATGGAATGGAATGGAATGGAATGTAATAAATGAATGGAATGTAATGGGATACGGAATGGAATGGAATGGAATGTAATAAATGAATGGAATGGAATGGAATGGAATATGGAATGGAATGGAATGGAATGAAATGTGGAATGGAAAGGAATAGAATACAGTGGAATGTAATGTGGAATGGAATGCAATGAGGAATGGAATCGAATGTGGAATGGAATGAAAAGGAATGGAATGAAATGGAATGGAATGTGGAATGGAATGTGGAATGGAATGGAATGGAATGTGGAATGGAATGTGGAACGGAGTGTGGAATGCAATGGAATGGAATGTGGAATGGAATGTGACAGGAAATTTAATGGAATGTGTAATGTAAAGTGGATTGCAATGTAGAATGGGTTGTGGAATGGAACGTGGAATGGAATGAAACGGAAAGTGCGATGGAACGTGGAATGGAATTAAAGGAAAGTGGAATTGTATGTGGAATGCAACTTGTAATGGAATGGAATGGAATGTGGAATGGAAAGTGAAATGCAATGGAATTGATCACGGAATATAACGTCTAAGGGAACGCGGAATGGAATGTGGAATTGAACATAGGATAGAATGTGGAATCAAATGTGGAATGGAACGGAATGGAATATGGAAAGGAATGTGGAATTGAGTGTGGAATGGAACGTGGAATGGAATGGAATGTAATGTGGAATGGAAAGTGGAATTGAATGGAATGGAATGGAATGGTATGGTATGGAATGTGGAATGGAATGTGGAATGGAATGTGGAATGGAATGGAATGAAATGTGGAATGAAATGTGGATTGGAATCTAATGGAATGTGGAACGGAATGGAATGGAATGTGGAATGGAATTTAATGGACATTGGAATGGAACGTGGAATGGAATGTGGAATGGAGTGTGGAATTGAATGTGGAACGAATGTGGAATTCAAACTAATGGAATGTGGCATGGAGTGTGGACTGCAACGTGGAATGGAATGCCGAATGTAATGGAATGTGAAACGGAGAGAGGAATGGAAAGGAATGGAATGTGGAATGGAATGTTCAATGGAATGTGGAATGGAATATGCTGGAATGTGGAATGGAAAGTGGAATGGAATGCAATGGAACGTGGAATGGAATGGAATGGAAAGTGGAATGGAATGGAATGGAACGTGGAATGGAATGATTTGGAATGGAAAGTGGAATGTAATGGAATGGAACGTGGAATGGAATGGAATGGAACGTGAAATGGAACGTGGAATGGAATGGAATGGAATGTGGAGTGGAACGTGGAATGGAATGTGGAATCGAAAGTGGAATGGATTGGAATGGAATGTGGAATGGAATGTGGAATTGAATGTGGAATGGAACGGGGAATTCAATCTAATTGAATGTGGCATGGAATGTGCAGTGGAAAGTGGAATGGAATGGAGTGGAATGTGGAATGGAATACAGAATGGAATGGAATGCAATGCGGGATGGAATGTGGAATGGAATGCCGAATGGAATGGAATGTGTAATGGAGTGTGGAATGGAAAGTAATGGAATGTGGAATGGAATGCTCAATGGAATGTGGAATGGAATATGTTGGAATGTGGATTGGAATGTGGAATGGAACGTTGAATGGAAAGGAATCGAATATAAAATGGATTGTGGAATGGAATGTAGAATGGAAATTGGAATGGAATGGAATGGAATGTGGAATGGAATGTGGAAAGGAACGTGGAATGGAAGGTGAAATGGAATGGAATCGAACGTGGAATGGTGTGGAAAATGGAATGGAATGGAATGGAATATGCAATTCAATTTGCAATGGAATGGGAAGGAATGTGGAATGGAATGGAACGTGGAATGGAATGTGGAATGTAACGGAATGGAATGGGAATGAAATGTGGAATGCAATGAAATGTAATTTGGAAAGGAATGTGGAATGGAATGGAATGCAATGAGGAATGGAATGTGCAAAGTAATGCAGAATGGAACGTGGAATGGAAGATGGAATGGAATGGAATGGAATGTGGAATGGAATGTGGAATGGAATGTGGAATGGAATGGAATGGAATGTGGAATGGAATGGAAAGTTTAAATGGAATGGAATGGAATGTGGAATGGAATGT
The DNA here is from genome assembly GCF_028885625.2 of Pongo pygmaeus. Classification (NCBI taxonomy): domain Eukaryota; kingdom Metazoa; phylum Chordata; class Mammalia; order Primates; family Hominidae; genus Pongo; species Pongo pygmaeus. The sequence goes on along the minus strand of NC_072388.2, from coordinate 3,007,401 downwards.
GTACTGGAATGGAACACTATGTGGAATGGAATGTGGAATGGAATGGAATGGAATGTGGAATGGAATGGAATTGAATGTGGAATGGAATGGAATGTGCAATGGAATGGAATGTTTAAATGGAATGGAATGGAATGTGGAATGGAATGTGTGCTAGAATGGATCACTATGTGGAATGGAATGTGGAATGGAATGGAATGGAATGGAATGTGGAATGGAATGTGGAATGGAATGTGCAATGGAACGTGGAATGGAACAGAATTGATTGCGGAATGGAATATGGAATGGAAATTGGAATGGAAAGTGGAATGGAATGTGGAATGGAAAGTGGAATTGAATCGAATGGAACGTGGAATGGAAAGTAGAATGGAATGGAGTGGAACGTGGAATCGAACGTGGAATGGAACGTCGAATGCAATGGTCAATGGAATGTGGAATTGAACGTGGAATGGAATGAAATGGAAAGTGGAATGGGTCGTGAAATGTACTGTAATAGAATGGAATGGAATGTGGAATGGAATGTGGAATGGAATGTGGAATGGATCAGAACGGAATGTGGAATGGAATGTGGAATGGAATGTGCAAAGGAAAGTGGAATGGTATGGAATGGTTTGTGGAATGGAACGTGGAATTTAATGGAATGCAAAATGGAATGGAACAAGCAAAGTAATGAAGAATGAAATGTGGAATGGAATGTGGAATGGAAAGGAAAGGAATGGGGAATGGAATGTGCAATGGAATGTGGAATGGAAAGTGGAATGTAATGCAATGGAAAGACGAATGGAACTTAGAATGGAATGGAATGGATTGTGGAATGGAATCTGGAATGGAATGTGGAATGGAATCTGGAATGGAACGTGGAACGGAACGGAATGGATTGTGGAATGGAATGTGGAATGGAATGGAATGGGATGTGGAATGAAATGTGGAATGGAATGTGTAATGGAGAGGAATGGAATGTGGAAAGAGTGGAATGGAAAGTGGAATGGGATGTGGATTGGAATGGAATGCAATGTCGAATGGAATGTGGAATGGAATGGAATGCAAAGTGGAATGGAATGTGGAATGGAATGGAATGGAATGTGGAATGGAATGTAACGGCATGTAGAATGGAATGTGGAATGGAATGTGGAAAGGAATGTGGAATGGAATGTGGAATGGAACGGAACGGAATGCGGAATGTTATGTGGAATGGAATGTGGAATGGAAAGGGGATTTGAATGGAATGGAATGTCGAATGGAACGTGGAATGTAACGGAATGGAATGTGGAATGGAATTTGGAAGGGAATGTAGAATGGAAACTGGAATGGAATGGAATGGAATGGAATGTCGAATAGATCGTGGAATGAAATGGATTGGAATGTGGAATGAAACTTGCAGTGGAAGGTGGAATGGAACGTGGAATGGAATGTGGAATGAAACATGGAATGGAATGTGGAATGGAATGTGGAATGGAACCTGGGATGGAATGGAATGGAAGGTGAAATGAAACGTGGAATGGAATGCAATGGAACGAGGAACAGAATGTGAAATTTAATCAGGAATGAAATTTGGAATGGAGAGTGGAGTGGAAGGGAATGGAATGTGGCATGAAATGTGGAATGGAAAGGAAAGGAATGTGGAATAGAATGTGGATTGGAATAGAATGAAATCCGGAATGGAATGGAATGGAATGGAGTGGAATATGGAATGGAATGGAGTGGAATATGGAATGGAATGGAATGGAACGTGGAATGGAACGTGGAATGGAACATGAAATGCAATGTGAAATGGAAAGAAATGGAATGGAATATGGAAAGCAATGGAATGGAATGTGTAATGCAATGTGTAATGGAAAGTGGAATGGAATGGAATGGAATGGAATTGAAAGGAATGTGGAATGAAATAGAATGGAATGTGGAATGGAAAGGAATGGAATGTGGAATGGAATGGAATTTTATGGAATGTGAAATGGAACGTAATGGATTGGAATGGTAGGTGGAACGGAATGTAATGGAATGCAATGGAATGTCAAAAGGAATGAAATAGAATGGAAAGGAATGCGGAATTGAATCAATTGTGAAGTGGAATATAATGGAATGGAATATGGAATGCAATGGAATGGAATGGAATGGAATATAAGGTGGAATGGAATATGAAATGGAAAGAGGAATGCAACGTGGAATGGAATGAAATGGATCTGGGAATGGAGTGGAATGGAACGTGGAATGGAATGTAATGGAACATTGAAAGGAACGTGAAATGGAACGTCGAAAGGAAAATGGAATGGATAGTATAATGGAATCTAATGGAATGTGGAATGGAATGGAATGGAAAATGGAAAGGAGTGGAATGGAATGTGAAACGGAATGGAATGGAATATGGAATGGAACGTGGAATAGAATGAAACGGAAAGTGGAATGGAACGACTAATGGAAAGTGGAATGCAACGTGGAGTGGAATGGAATTTAATGGAACGTGGTATGGAATTTGGAATGGAATGTGGAATGGAATGGAATAGAAGGTGGAATGGAATGGAATGGAATGTGAAATGCAATGCGGAATGGAAAGTGGAATGGAAAGAATGGAAGGTGGAATGGAATGGAATGGAACGTGGAATGTAACGTGGAATGGAATGGAATGGAATGTGGAGTTGAACGTGGAATGGAATGTGGAATGGAACGTGGAATGGAAAGTGGAATGGAATGCAATGGAATGTGGAATGGAATGTGGAATTGAATGCGGAACGGAATGTGGAATTCAATCTAATGGAATGTTTCATGGAATGTGTAGTGAAACGCAGAATGGAATGGAGTGGAATATGGAATGGAATGCGGAATGGAATGGAATGGAATGCGAGATGGAATGTGGAATGAAATGTGGAATGGAATGGAGTGTGCAATGGAGTGTGCAATGGAAAGGAATGGAATGTGGAATGGAATGCTGAATGGAATGTGGAATGGAATATGTCGGAATGTGGACTAGAATGTGGAAGGGAACGTTGAATAGAAAGGAATGGAATGTGGAGTGGAATGTGTAATGGAATGTAGAATGGAAAGTGGAATGGAATGGAATGAAATGTGGAACGGAATGTGGAATGGAATGTGGAAAGAACGTGGAATGGAAGGTGGAATGGAATGGAATCGAATGTGGAATGCAGTGGGGAATGGAATGGAATGGAATGTGCAATTCAATTCGCAATGGAATGGAAAGGAATGTGGAATGGAATGGAATGTGGAATGGAATGTGGAATGCAACGTAATGGAATATGGAATGAAATGTGGAATGCAATGAAATGCAATTTGGAATGGAATGTAGAGTGGAATGGAATGCAATGAGGAATGGAATGTGCAAAGGAATGTGGAATGGAGTGTGGAATGGAAGATGGAATGGAATGGAATGGAATGGAATGTGGAATGGAATGGAATGTGGAATGGAATAGAATATTTAAATGGAATGGAATGGAATGTGGAATGGAATGTGTACTGGAATGGAACACTTTATGGAATGGAATGTGGTATGGAATGAGGAATGGAATGGAATGGAATGTGAAATGGAATGGAATGTGGAATGGAAAGGAAAGTTTAAATGGAATGGAATGGAATGTGGAATGGAATGTGTACTGGAATGGAACACTATGTGGAACGGAATGTGGAATTGAATGGAATGGAATGGAATGAGGAATGGAATGTTCAATGGAATGTTGAATGGAATGTGGAATGGAATGTAATGGAATGTGGAATGGAATGTGGAATGGAATGATCAATGGAATGTGCAATGGAATGTGTAAAGGAATGTAAATGAATGTGGAATGGAATGTTGAATGGAATGTGGAATGCAACGGAATGGATTGCGGAATTGTATATGGCATGGAAAGTGGAATGGAAAGTGGAATGCAACGTGGAATGGAACGTGGAATGGAATGTAATGGTATGTGGAATGGAACGTGGAATGGAATGTGGAATGGAATGGAATGGAACGCTTAATGAAATGTGGAATGGAATGGAATGGGCTGTGTAATGGAATGGAATGGAATGTGCAATGGAAAGGAATGAAGTGCAGAATGGAACATGGAATAGAACGTGGAATGCAACGTGGAATGGAGCATGGAATGGAAAGTGAAATGGAACAGAATTAAATGTGGAATTGAATGGTATGGAATGTGCAATGGAATGGAATGGATTGGAATGTGGAATGGAATGGAATGCAATGTGGAATGGAATGGAATGGAATGTCGAATGGAATGGAATGTAGTGGAATTTGGAATGGAATTGAATGGAATGCAAAATAAATATAATGGAATGGAATGTGGAATGGAATGGAATGGAATGGAAAGTGGAATAGAAAAAAATGGAATGGAATGTGGAATGGAATGTCGAATTGAATGTGGAATAGAAAGGAAAAGAATGTGGAATGGAATGGAATGGAATGTAGGGTGGTTTGGAATGGAAAGAGGAATGGAATGTGGAAAGGAACGTGGAATGGAGTGGAACGGAACTTGGAATGGAACGTGGAATGGAATGCAATGGAATGTGGAATGGAATGCAATGGAATGTGGAATGGAACATGGAATGGAAGGTGGAATTGAACGTGGAATGGAAAGGAATGGAAGTTTGAATAGAATGTGGAATGGAATGTGGAATGGAACGTTCCATTCCACATTCCATTCCATTCCATTCCATATTCCTTTCCATTCCATTCCGCATTACATTCAGTTGCATTCCACATTCCATTCCACATTCCATTCCATTACATTGCACAATCTTTCCATTACATTCTACCTTACATTCCACATTCCATTCAACATACCGTTCCATTCCATTCCACATTCCATTCCATTGCAGTTCACATTCCATTCCATTCCATTCCACATTCCATTCCTTTCCATTCCACATTCCGTTCTATTCCCTATTCCATTCCATTCCATTGCATTCCAAATTTCATTCCATTCCACGTTCCATTCCAAATTCCATCCAATTCCATTCCACATTCCATTCCATTCCATTCCACAATACATTCCATGCCATTCAATTCCAGTCCGCATTCCAATGCATTCCATTCGATTCCACATTCCATTCCACATTCCATTCCATTGTATTTCACATTCGATTCCACATTATATTCCATTCCATTCCACACACCATTCCATTCCATTCCATTCCACATTCCATTCCATTCCATTCCACATTCCTTTCCACTTTACATTCCTTTGCATTCCAGATTCAATTCCATTCCCTTCCACATTCCATTCCATTTCATTCTACAATCCATTCCACATTCCTTTCCACATTCCTTTCCAAGTTCCATTCCACGTTCAATTCCACGTTGCATTCCACGTTCCACTCCACGTTCCATTCTATTCCATTTAACGTTCCATTACACATTCCATTCCATTCCATCCCACATTCCATTCCATGTTCCATTCTATTCTGTTCCACATTCCAATCCAAATTCCATTCCGCGTTTCATTCCTCCTTCAATTAGACGTTCCATTGCACGTTCCATTCCACATTTCAATCCATTCCATTTCATATACCATTCCACGTTCCATTCCATTCCATTCCACATTCAATTCCACGTTCCATTCCATTCCATTGCATTCCACATTCCATTCTACTCCATTCCACAATCCACTCAATTACATTTCATTCCATTCCATATTCCATTCCACTTTCCATTCCACTTTACATTACATTCCTTTTCAAATTCAATTCCATTCCACTATATTTCACAGTCCATTCCATTGAATTCCACATTCCATTCCAAATTGCAATCCACAATCCATTGCATTCCATTCCATTCAATTCCACATTCCATTCCCCATTCAACTCCATTCCATTCCAAATTCCATACCATTCCACTCCTCCTTCCATTCCATTCCATTCCACATTCCATTCCATTCCGTTCCACATTTCATTCCAATTCTTTCCATTGCATGCCACATTCCATTCCATTCCATTCAATTCCATATTCCATTCCATTCCATTCGACGTTTCATTCCATTCCATTCCAAATTCCATTCCATTCCATTACACATTTCATTCCACATTCCATTCCATTTCTTTTGATATTCCATTACATTATATTCCCTTTGACATTATATTCCATTCCGCTTTGCAATCCATTCTTTGCCACATTCCGATACCTTCCATTGCACATTCCATTCCATTCCACATTCCATTCCATTCCATTCCACATTCCATTCCATTCCATTCCACATTCCATTCCATTCCACATTACTTTCCAAATTTCAATACGTTCCTTTCCACATTCCATTCCATTCCATTCCACATTCCTTTCCATTCCATTCCACATTGCATACCATTCCGTTCCACATTCCATTCTATTCCAATATATTCCACTCCACATTGTATTCCATTGCATTCCGTTCCATTTCACATTCCATTACATTCGATTCCATTCCTCATTCCATTCTGTTCCTCATTGAACTCCATTACATTCCACATTCCACTCCATACTATTCCACGTTCCATTCCTAATTCCATTACACCTTCCTTTCCATTCCATTCCACGTGTCATTACATTACATTCCACGTTCCATTCCACTTACCATTCCATTCATTTCCACATTCCATTCCATATTCCATTCCGTTCCATTCCACATATCATTCCATTCCATTCTTTTACATTACACATTTCATTCAATTCCATTCCACAGTCCATTCACTTCCATTCCCTTCCATTCCACATTACATTACATTCCATTCCACATTCCATTCCATTCCACGTTCCATTCCATTCCATTCCACATTCGATTCAATTCCATTCCACATTCCATTCCATTCCATTCCACACTGCATTCCATTCCATTCCAATCCACATTCCATTCCATTCCTTTCCACATTGCATTCCTTTCCATTCCATTCCATTCCACATTGCATTCCATTCCATTCCATTCCACATTCCATTCAAATTTCCATTCTATTCCATTCCACATTCTATTCCATTCCATTCCACATTCCTTTCCGCATAACATTCCACATTCCATTCCATTCCATTCCACATTCCATTCCACATTCCATTCCATACCATTCCACATTCCATAACATTCCATTCCACATTCCATTCTGCATTCCATTCCATTCCATTTCACGTTTCATTACGCATTCCATTCCATCTAATTCCACATTCCATTCCACTTTCCATAACATTGAACTCCACATTCCATTCGACATTCTATTCCAGATTCCATTCCATTCCATTCCACATTCCATTCCAAGCATTAGACATTCCATTCCACATTCCATTTCATTCCATTCCACATTCCATTACACATTCCATTCCAATTAATTTCATATTCCATTAAATTAGATCAATATTCCATTCCATTTCATTCCACATTCCATTCCATATTCCACTCCATTCAATTCCACATTCCATGCCATTCCATTCCACATTCTATTCCATTGAATTTCACTTTCCATTCCAATACATTCCTCATTCAATTCCATCCCATTGCATTCCACGTTCCGTTCCATTGCATTCCAAGTTCCATTCCATTTCATCTTCCATTCCATTCCATTTTATGTTCCATTCCATTCCATTCCAAGTTCCATTCCACATTCCATTCCATTCCATTCCACATTCCATTCCATTCCATTCCACATTGCATTCCATTCCATTCTATTCCATTCCACATTCCATTCCATTCCATTCCACATTGCATTCCTTTCCATTCCATTCCATTCCACATTGCATTCCATTCCATTCCATTCCACATTCCATTCAAATTTCCATTCTATTCCATTGCACGTTCTATTCCATTCCATTCCAAGTTCCATTCCGCTTACCATTCCACATTCCATTCCATTCCATTCCACATTCCATTCCATTCCATTCCACATTCCATTCGACATTCCATTCCGTACCATTCCACTTTCCATACCATTCCATTCCACATTCCATTCTGCATTCCATTCCATTCCAGTTCCCGTTTCATTACACATCCATTCCGTGTCATTCCACATTCCATTCCACTTTCCATTACACTGCACTCCACATTCCATTCCACATTCCATTCCAGATTCCATTCCATTCCATTCCACATTCCATTCCAAGCATTAGACATTCCATTACACATTCCATTTCATTCCATTCCACATTCCATTACACATTCTATTCCAATTAATTCCACATTCCATTAAATTAGATGAATATTTCATTCAATTTCATTCCACATTCCATTCCACATTCCACTCCATTCCATTCCAAATTCCATGCCATTGCATTCCACATTCTATTCCATTGAATTTCACATTCCATTCCTTTACATTCCACATTCAATTCCATTCCATTCCACGTTCTGTTCCATTGCATTCCAAGTTCCATTCCATTTCATCTTCCATTCCGTTCCATTACATGTTCCATTATATTACATTCCAAGTTCCATTCCACATTCCATTCCATTCCATTACACATTCCATTCCATTCCATTCCACATTCCATTCCACATTCCATTCCATTCCATTCCACATTCGATTCCATTCCATTACACATTCCATTCCATTCCATTCCACATTCCTTTCAACTTTCCATTACATTCCATTACACATCCCATTCCATTCCATTCCACTTTCAATTCCACATACCATTCCACATTCCATTCCATTCCATTCCACATTCCATTGCACATTCCATTCCATTTCATTCCACATTTCATTCTGCAATCCATTCCATTCCATTCCACATTCGATTAAAAATTACATTCCATCCCATTCCACATTCAACTCCATCCCATTCCACGTTCCATTCCAGTTTCCATTACATTGCGTTCCACTTTCCATTACCATTCCATTCCATTCCATTCCACATTCCATTCCAAGCATTCCACATTCCATTCTACATACCATTCCATTCCGTTCCACATTCCATTCCACATTCTGTTGCATTCCATTCCAAATTCCATTTCATTGCATTCCACATTCCATTCCTGTCCATTCCATATTCAATTCCAAATTCCATTTCTTTCCAGTCCACATTCCATTCCATATTCCATTCCATTTCATTCCACGTTCCATTCCACATTCCATTCCATTCCATTCCACATTCCTTTCCATTCCAATCCACACTCCATTCAATTCCATTCAAATTCCATTCCACATTCCATTCTATTCCACAATCATTTACATTCCGTTGCACTTTCCATTCCAAATTCCATTACATTCCTTTCCACATTACATTCCATTGCAGTTCACATTCCATTCCATTCCATTCCACATTCCATTGCATTCCATTCCACATTCCATACCATTCCGTATTTAATTCCATTCCATTCCATTCCACATTTCATTCCAATCCACGTTCCGTTACACATTCCATTCTATTCCATTTCACATTGCATTCCATTCCACATTCCATTCCATTCCATTTCAAATTTCATTCCATTCCATTCCATTCTATTCCATTCCATTACATTCTACATTTCATTCCACGTTCCATTCCTTTCCATTCCGCATTCCATTGCACGTTCCATTTCACGTTCCATTCTACGTTATATTGCATGATCCATTCCATGTTCCATTCCATTGAATTCAACATTCCATTCCATTCCATTCCACATTCCATTCCATTCCATTCCATTGCATTCCACATTAGATTCCACATTCCTTTCCATTCCATTACACATTCCATTCCATTCCATTCTGCATTGCATGTCATACCATTCCACATTCCATTCCATTCCATTCTATTCCATATTCCATTCCATTGCATTCCTCTTTCAATTCCATCACATTCCACGTTCCTTTTCATTCCATTCCATGTTCTGTTCCATTCCATTCCAATTTCCATTCCATTCCGTTTCACGTTCCATTCCATTCCATTCCACATTCCATTCCATTCCATTCCAGGTTCCATTCCACATTCCATTCCATTCCATTCCACATTCCATTCCATTCCATTCCACATTTCATTCCATTCCATTCAGTTCCTTTTCATATTCCATTATGTTGCATTCTATTCCATTTTACATTCCATTGCCTTGCAACCCACATTCCATTCCGTTCCTTTCCATTCCACCTTTCATTCCACATTCCATTCCACATTCCACATTCCATTCCATTCCATTGCATTCCACATTCCATTCTGTTCCATTCCATTCCATTCCACATTCCATTCCCCTTTCCATTCCTCGTTCCTTTCCACATTTCATTCCACATTCCACTCCATGTTCCACTCCATTCCATTCCATGTTCCATTCCTCATACCATTTCACTTTTCAATCCATTACATTCCACATTCCATTGCACATTCCATTCCGCATTCCATTCCCTTCCATTTAACATTCCAGTCCGTTCCATTCCACATTCCATTCCAGATTCCATTCCATTCCATTCCGCATTCCATTACAACTTCAATTCTATTACATTCCACATTCCATTCCATTGTATTCCATTACATTCCTCATTCCATTTCAATTTCCATTCCATTCCATTCCATGTTCCATTCCATTCCATTCCATTCCACATTCCATTACACATTCCATTCAACGTTCCATTCCACATTCCATTCCATGTTCCACTCCACATTTCATTCCGTTTCATTCTACATTCCATTCCATTCCATTCCACATTCCATTCCACATTCCATTCTATTTCATTCCATATTCCTTTCCATTCCATTCCACATTCCATTGCATTTCATTTCACATTCCATTCCATTGCATTCCACATTCAATTCCTTTCAATTCCACATTCCGTTCCAATCAATTCCATTCCATTCCTTTCCATTCCACATTCCATTCCATAGCATTTCACAATCCTTTCCACATTCCCTTCCATTCCATTCTACATTCCATTCTTTTCCATTCTGTTCCATTCCACATTCCATTCCATTCCATTTCATTCCACATACGATTCCATTCCATTCCTTTCCTTTCCACATTCCATTCATTTCCATTCCTTTCCTCATTGCATTCCAATCCATTTTATTCCGCATTCCATTCCATTCAGTTGCACAGTCTATTTCACATTCCATTCCATTACATTCCACGTTCCATGCTGCATTCAATTCCATTCCATTACACATTCCATTCCATTCCATTCCAGTCCTCATTCCTTTCCATTCCTTTCCATTACATATTTGATTCCATTGCATTGCACATTCCATTCCACATTACATTAAATTACATTCCTCTTTCCATTTCACATTCCATTCCATTTCAATGCACGTTCCATTCCACATGCCATCCACTTTCCATTCCACATTCCACCCCATTAGATTCCACATTCCATTCCATTCCATTCAAATTCCAATTTCACGTTACATTCCATTCCATTCAACGATGCATTCCATTCCACGTTCCATTCCACTCCATTTCACTTACCATTCCATTCCACTTTCCATTCCATTCCACATTCCATTCAATTTCTTTCGAAGTTCCATTCCTCCTTCCGTTCCACATTCCCTTCCATTCCATTCCACAATCCATTCCACATTCCATTCCACATTCCATTCCATTCCATTCCACATTCCATTGCACATTCCTTTCCATTCCATTCTACATTCTATATCATTCCATTCCACTTTCCATTTCTTTTTCCATTTCACTCCATTCCACGTTCCATTCCTTTCCACGTTCCATTCCATACAATTCCATGTTACATTCCATTCCATTCCACTTTCCATTCCTCTACATTACACTTTCAATTTCACGTTCCATTCCATGTTGCATTCCACGTTCCAATCCATTTCATTCCAAGTTCCATTCTTTATTCCATTCCACGTTTCATTCTATTGCATTCCATATTCCATTCCACATTGCATTCCATTCCATTCCACTTTCCATTCCGTTCAATTCCACATTCCATTCCACATTCCATTCCATTCCATTCCACATTCCATTACATGTTCCATTCCAGTCCTCTTTCCTTTCCATTCCATTCCACGTTCCATTCCATTCCTTTCCACTTTCCATTCTATTCCATTACACCTCCCATTCCATTCCACGTTCCATTCCATTCCATTCCACTTTCCATTCCACATTCCACTCCATGTTCCATTCCGTGTTCCATTTCACGTACCATTCCACTTTCCATTCCTTGTTCCACTCCACGTTCCATTCGATGTTCCATTCCACGTTCCATTCCATTCCATTCCAAGTTCCATTCCTCATTCTATTCACATTCCATTCCATCATATTACGCATTCTATTCCATCATATTACACATTCTATTCCACATTCCATTCCACTTTCCATTCCACATTCCATTAAATTCTGTTCCACATTCTATTCCATGTTCCCTTCCTTTCCATTCCAGAATCCACTCTGCCTTCCAATCTAGTAGAATCCACATTCCATTCCAGTACAATCCACATTCCATTCCATTCCATTCCATTCCTCATTCGATTTCACATTACATTCCATTGCATTTCACGTCTGATTCCATTATATTTCACATTCCATTTCATTCTTATCCATTGCATTCCTCGTTCCATTTCACATTACATTCCATTCCATTCCACGTTCCGTTCCATTCCATTCAACGTTCCATTCTTCTTTCCATTCCATTCCATTCCATTCCACATTCCATTCCATATTACATTGCAATCCATTCCACATTCTATTCCATTCCATTGCCTTCCATTCCACATTCCATTCCATTGCTTTCCACATTCCAATGCATTCAATTCCCTTCCATTCCACATTCCATTCCATTCCATTTCACATTCTATTCCATTCCATTGCTTTCCAAATTCCATTCCATTCCATTCCAAGTTCAATTCCATTCCAAATTCCATTCCATTCCATTCCACATTCCATTCCATTCCATTCCACTGCATTCCACATTCCATTCCATTCCACTTTCCATTTCGTTCCGTTCCACTTTCCACTCCTTTCCATTCCACTATCCATTCCATTCACCTTCCATTCATTTCCATTTCATTCACATTCCATTCCTTTCCATTCCAGATTCATTCCCATTCCATTCCACATTACATTCCACTCCATTCCTTTCAACTTCCATTCCTATCCATTTCATTCACATTCCATTCCTTTCCATTCCACATTCAATTCAATTCCATTCCACATTCAATTCCATTACATTCCACATTCCATTCCATTCCATTCCACTTTCCATTCCATTCCATTCCACATTCCATTCCATTCCATTTATTTCCATTCCACATTGCCTTCCACGCCTTTGCTTTCCATTCCATTTCACATTCCTTTTACTTCCAATCCATTCCACAGTCCATTCCATTCCATTTCACATTCCTTTCCATTCCATTGCATTCCACAGTGCACTCCATTCCATTCCATTCCATTCCACATTCCATTCTTTATTCCAGTCCATTCCAAATTCCATTCCACTTTCCATTCCATTCCATTCCACATTGCATTGCATTCAATTCCACATTCCATTGCATTCCATTCCACAATCCGTTCCATTCCATTACACATTCCTTTCAATAGCATTCCATTCCACTTTCCATTCCAAATTCCATTCCACATTCCATTATATTCCATTCCATTCCACGTTCCCTTCCATTCCATTCCATTCCATGTTCCATTCCACTTTCCATTCCACATTCCACTGTGTTCCATTCCGTTGCATTCCATGTTCCATTCCACATTCCTTTCCACATTCCATTCCATTCCATTCGACATCCCATTCCAATCCATTACACGTTCCTTTCCATTCCACAATTTATTTCACATTCCATTCTATTCCATTGGACGTTCCATTCCACATTCAATTAAATTCCATTCCACACTCCATTCCATACCATTCCACAATCCCTTCTATTTCCATTTCTCGTTCCATTCCATTCCATTCCACATTACATTGCATTCCATTCCACATTCCATTCCATTTAATTCCATTCTATTCCACTTTCCACTGCACATTCTTTGCATTCCGTTACACATTCCATTCCATTCCATTCCAATTTGCATTCCATTCCATTCTACTTTCCATTCCATTCCACTTTCCATTCCATTCCATTCCACACTCAATTCCATTCCACATGCCATTCCCTTCCATTCAACATTGCATACCACATTCCATTTAATTCCATTCCACTTTCCGTTCCACATTCCATGGCACATTCCATTGTCTTCCGTTCCATTCCACTCCACGTTCCATTCCATATTTCATACCCCATTCAACTCCATTCCGTTCCGCGTTTCATTCCGTTTCATTCCATTCCATTGCATTCCATCTTCCATTCCATTACATTCCATTCCACATTCCTGTCCATTCCATTCCAATTTCCATTCCATTCCTTTCCACTTTCCGTTCCACATTTCATTCCTTTCCATTCCACTTTCAATTTCACATTCCATACAATTCCATTATATTGCATTCCGTTGCAATCCATTTTCCATTCCCTTCCATTCCATTAAACATACCATTCCATTCCACTGCATATTCCATTCCATTCCACATTCCATTCCACTTTCCATTCCATTCCATTCCGCGATCCATTCCGTATTCCATTCCATTCCATTCCACATTCCTTTCCATTCCATTCCACGTTCCATTCCACATTCCATTCCACATTCCATTCCTTTCCACTCCATTCCATTCCATTCCACGTTCCATTCCACATTCCGTTCCACATTCCATTCCACATTCCATTCCATTCCTCTCCATTCCAGTCCATTCCACTTTCCATTCCACATTCCATTCCACATTCCGTTCCATTACATTCCATTACAATGCATTCCATTGCACATTCTACTCCATTCCACATTCCATTCCATTAATTTCCACATTCCATTCCATTCCTTTCCACATTCCATTCCATTGCATTCCATTCTATTCCATTCTATTGCACCTTGAATTCCAGTTTCCGTTACACATTCCATTCCACATTCCTTTCCATCCCATTCCATTAAACGTTCCATTCCACATTCCAACCCATTCTATTCCAAATTCCTTTCCACTCCATTCCACATTCCATTCCACTACATTCCCAATTCCATTCCACATTCCACTTCATACCATTCCACAGTCCTTTCCTTTCTATTCCACTTTCCATTCCACATTTCATTCCATTCCACATTCCATTCCATATTCCATTCCATTACATTGCATTCCACATTCGATTCCATTCCATTCCAAATTCCACTCCATTAAATTACACATTCCATTCCACATAAACTTCCATTCTGTTCCACGTTGCATTACACATTCCTTTCCACATTCCATTCCATTCCATTCCATTCCACATTCAATTCCATTCCATTCTTTTTCAATCCACTTTCTATTGCATTCCGTTCCACATTCCATTGCATTGCATTGCACATTCCATTCCATTCCATTCCACATTCCATTCTGTTCGCATTCAATTACATTCCACTCCTCATTCCATTCCATTCCATTCCATTCCATTCCACATTACATTCCCTTCCATTTCACCTTCCATTCCATTCCATTCCATTCCAAATTCCGTTCCATTCCATTCCACATTCCATTCCATTCCATTCCATATTCCATTCCACGTTCATTCATTTCTATTTCATTCCACATTCCATTTCATTCCATTCCACATTCCATTCCATTCCATTCCACATTCCATTCCATTCCATTCCACATTCCATTCCATTCCATTCATATTCCATTCCACATTCCATTCCATTCCGCATTCCATTCCATTCTATTCCACATTCCATTCCACATTCCATTCCATTCCATTCCACATTCCTTTCCCTTGCATTCTATATTCCATTACATTCCATTGCATTCCATAATCGATTCCATTCGATTCCATATTCCATTCCATTGCATTCCACATTCCTTTCCTTTCCATTCCACATTCCTTTCCATTCCACTCCACATTCCTTTCCATTCCATTCAACATTCCATTCCATTTCATTCCACATTCCATTCCATTCCATTTCACACTCCATTTCATTCCATTTCATTCCACATTCCATTCTGTTCCATTCCACAATCCATTCAATTCCATTCCATTCCATTCAAAATTACATTCAATTCCATTCCATTTCATTCCACATTCCATTGCTCATTGTATTCCATTGCATTTCACATTCCATTCCATTCCATTCCATTTCACATTCCATTCCATTTCTTTCGACTCCACTTTGCATTCCATTTCATTACATTAAACCTTCCGTTCCAGATTCTATTCCAAAACATTCCACATCCCATTCCACATTCAATTCCATTCCATTCCACATTCCTTTCCATTCTATTCCACATTCCATTCCATTCCATTCCACTCCATTCCATTCCACATTCCACTCCATTCCACATTCCATTCCATTCCATTCAACCTTCCATTCCATTCCATTCGATATTCCTTTCCATTCCACATTCCATTCCACATTGCATTCCCTTCTATTCCATTACACATTCCATTACACATTCCATACCAGATTCAATTCCCCAATCCATTGCATTTCATTTCATTCCATTCCACATTGCATTCCGCATTCCATTCCATTGCTATCCATTCAATTTCCTTTCAGTCCCCATTCCATTCCATTCCACATTCCATTCCATTCCATTCCACATTCCTTCCACTCCATTCCTCTCCATTCTATTCCAAATTACATTCCACATTGCATTCCATTCCATTCCACGTTCCATTCCAGAATTCACTCCACGTTCCATTCCATTCCACTCCATTCCATTACACGTTCCATTCCACATCCCATTCCACATTCAATTTCATTCCATTCCACATTCCATTCCACATTCCTTTCCATTCTATTCCACATTCCATTCCATTCCATTCCACTCAATTCCATTCCACATTCCATTCCATTCCATTCCATTCCACATTCCATTCCATTCCATTCCACCTTCCATTCCATTCCATTCGATATTCCATTCCATTCCACATTCCATTCCACATTCCATTCCACATTGCCTTCCCTTCCATTCCATTACACATTCCATTACACATTCCAAACCAGATTCAATTCCCCAATCCATTCCATTTCATTTCATTCCATTCAACCTTGCATTCCGCATTCCATTCCATTACTATCCATTCAATTTCCTTTCAGTCCACTTTCCATTCCTTTCCACATTCCATTCAATTCCATTCCACATTCCTTTCCACTCCGTTCCTCTCCATTCTATTCCAAATTACATTCCACATTCCATTCCTTTCTATTCCACGTTCCATTCCGCAATTCACTCCACGTTCCATTCCATTCCACTCCATTCCATTACACGTTCCATTCCACATTCCATTCCACATTCCATTCCGTTCCATTCCATTCCATTACACGTTCCATTCCACACTTCATTCCACATTCCATTCCGTTCTATTTCATTCCATTCCACTTTTCATTCCACATTCCGTTCCACTTTCCATTCCATTCTATTCAACATTCTATTACACTCCATTCCATTCCTTTGCATTCCACATTCCAATTCTGTCCATTCAATTTGACTTTCCAATCCATTCAACATTCCATTCCATTCCATTCGTATCCATTCCACATCCCATTCCATTCCATTCCACATTCCATTCCACATTCCATTCCATTCCATTCCTCATTCGATTCTATTCCACATTCCTTTCCACATTCCATCCCACATTCATTTCCACGTTCCATTCCACTTTCCATTCTATTGTATTAAACATTCAATTCCACATTCTATTCCATTCCTTTCCGTTCCATTGCACATTCCATTTCATTCTACATTCCATTCCATTTCATTCCACATACCATTCCATTCCATTCTACTCCACATTCCATTCGACATTCCGTTCCAGATTCCATTCCATTGCATTCCACATTCCATTACATTCTGTTCCACTTTCCCATCCTTTCAATTCCACATTCCATTCCATTCCATTCCACTTTCCATTCCATTCCATTCCACATACCATTCCACATTCCTTTACATTCCACTCAACGTTCCATTCCACATTGCATTCCATTCCATTCCATTGGAATCCACATTCCATTCCTTTCCATTCCATTGCACATTCCTTTCTATTTCATACCACATTCCATTCCTTTCCACATGCCATTCCACTTTCCATTCTATTCCATTCCACATCCCATTCCAATGCATTCCAGATTCCATTCCACATTCAATTGCATTCCATTCCACTTTGCATTACACAGTGCATTCCACAATCCATTCCATTCCATTCCATTCCCTTCCATTCCACCTTCCATTCCACATTCCATCCCACATTACATTGCATTCCAAGCCATTCCATTCCACGTACCATTCCACATTCCATTCCAAGTTCCATTCCATTCAACATTCCACTCCAATCCATTCCATTGCATTCCACATTGCATTCGATTCCATTCCATTCCATTCCACATTCTATTCCATTCCATTCCATTCCACATAGCATTCCATTCCACATTCTATTTCCCATTCCGTTCCATTCCATTCTGCTTTCCATTCCACATTAAATTCTATTACATTCCAAATTAACTTCCATACCATTCCACATTTAATTCTTTTTCTATTTCACTTTCCTTTCAACTCTGTTCCACATAAAATTGCATTCCATTCCACATGCCATTGCATTCCATTTTGAATTGTATTCCATTGCATTCCACATTCCATTCCATTCCATTGCATTGCATTCCATATTTCATTCCATTTGATTCCACATGCCATTCCCATCCATTCTACATTGCATTCCACATTAGATTCCGTTACATTCCACTTTGCACTCCACATTCCATTGCACATTCCGTTCCATTCCACATTGCATTCCATATTGCATTTCCCATTCCATTCCATTCCATTCCACATTCCATTCTTTTCCATTCCATTCCATTGTATTTCATATTCCATGCCATTCCTTTGCATTTCACATTCCATTCAATTCCATTCCGTTCCACATGCCATTCCCTTCCATTCCACATTCCATTCCATTCCATTACACATTCCATTCAACGTTCCATTCCGCATTCCATTCAACGTTCCATTCCACTTCCCATTCCATTCCATTACATTGCATTCCACATCCATTCCATTCCATTCAGCGTTCCATTCCACATTCCATTCCAATCCATTCCATTGCATTCCACATTCCATTCCATTCCATTCCATTCCATTTCACATTCCATTGCATTTCATACCACATTCCATTCCATTCCCTTCGACATTCCATTCCTCATTCCATTCCATTCCACCTTCCATTCCACTTTCCTTTCTATTCCATGCCACATTACATTCCAATCCATTCCACCTTCCATTCCACATTCCATTCCACATTCCATTCCATTCAACATTCCACTCCAATCCATTCCATTGCATTCCACATTGCATTGCATTCCATTCCATTCCACATTCCACTCCATTCCATTCCATTCCATTCCACATAACATTCCATTCCACATTCTATTTCCCATTCCATTCCATTGCATTCTGCGTTCCATTCCACATTAAATTCCATTACATTCCACATTAAATTCCATACCATTCCACATTTAATTCTATTTCTATTTCACTTTCCTTTCACCTCCGTTCCACATCAAATTGCATTCCATTCCACATGCCGTTGCATTCCATTACGAATTGTATTCCATTGCATTCCACATTCTGTTCCATTCCATTGCATTGCATTCCATATTTCATTCCATTTGATTCCACATGCCATTCCCATCCATTCTACATTGC
Source organism: Pongo pygmaeus (assembly GCF_028885625.2). NCBI lineage: Eukaryota > Metazoa > Chordata > Mammalia > Primates > Hominidae > Pongo > Pongo pygmaeus. The sequence continues at coordinate 2,987,823 of NC_072388.2, read as the reverse complement.
ATTCCACATTAGATTCCGTTACATTCCACTTTGCATTCCACATTCCAATGCACATTCCGTTCCATTCCACGTTGCATTCCACATTGCATTTCCCATTCCATTCCATTCCATTCCACATTCCATTCCTTTCCATTCCATTCCATTGTGTTTCATATTCCATGCCATTCCATTTCATTTCACATTCCATTCAATTCCATTCCTTTCCACATGCCATTCCCTTCCATTCCACATTCCATTCCATTCCATTACACATTCCATTCAACGTTCCGTTCCGCATTCCATTCAACGTTCCATTCCACTTTCCATTCCATTCCATTCCATTGCATTCCACATCAATTCCATTCCATTCAGCGTTCCATTCCACATTCCATTCCAATCCATTCCATTGCATTCCTGATTCCATTCCATTCCATTCCATTCCATTTCACATTCCATTCCATTTCATACCACATTCCATTCCATTCCCTTCGGCATTCCATTCCTCATTCCATTCCATTCCACCTTCCTTTCCACTTTCCTTTCTATTCCATGCCACATTACATTCCAATCCATTCCACATTCCATTCCACATTCAATTCCATTCCATTTCACGTTGCTTTCCACAATGCATTCCACATTCCATTCCATTCCATTCTACCATCCATTCCACATTTCATTCCACATTCCATTCCATTCCAAGCCATTCCATACCACGTACCACTCCAGAGTCCATTCCTCTTTCCATTCCATTCCATTCCATTCCATTCCAAGTTCCATTCCACATTTCATTCCTTTCCATTCCACATTGAGTTCCATTCCATTCCCTTCCATTCCACATTCCATTCAATTCTATTCCACATTTCATTCCATTCCATTCCATTCCACTTTCAATTCCATTCCATTCCACATTCCATTCTATTCCATTCCATTCCATTCCACATTCCATTACCGTCCATTCCATTCCATTGCATTCCACATTCCATTTCGGTCCATTCCTTTCGACATTCCATTCCATTCCATTCCACATTCCATTACACTTTCCATTACACATTCCATTCCACATCCCATTAAATTCCATTCCACCCCATTCCACATCCCATTATATTCCATTCCATGTTCCATTCCACATTCCACTCCATTCCATTCCACATTCGATTCCATTCCACGTTCGTTTCCACATTCCATCCCACTTTCCTTTCCACGTTCCATTCAACGTTCCATTCCACTTTCCATTCCATTCCATTAAACATTCCATTCCCCATTCTATTCCATTCCATTCCATTCTATTGCACATTCCAATCCATTCCACATTCCATTCCATTCCATTCCACATACCATTCCATTCCATTCCATTCTATTCCACATTCCATTCCACATTCTGTTCCTCATTCCATTCCATGGCATTCCACATTCCAGGCCTTTCCGTTCCACGTCCCAATCAATTCATTTCCACATTCCATTCCACTGCATTCCACTTTCCATTCCACATTCCATTCCACGTTCCATTCCACGTTCCATTCCATTCCATTCCACGTTCCTTTCCTCATTCCATTCCACGTTCCACTCCATTCAATTCCACATTACGTAACTCTTTCCATTCCACGTTCCATTCCATTCCATTCCACGTTCCATTCCACTTTCCATTCCACATTCCATTCAATTCCATTCCATGTTCCATTCCATTCAATTCCACGTTCCATTCCACATACCATTGCATTCCTTTCCACACTCCACTCCATATTCCATTACATTCCATTCCACATTCCATTCCAATTCTTTCCATTCCATTCCACTCCATTGCATTCCACATTCCATTCCAGTCCATTCCATTTGATATTCCATTCCATTCCATTCCACATTCCATTCCATTCCATTACACATTCTGTTCCATTCCACGTTCCATTTTACATTCCATTCCATTCCATTCCACATTCAATTCCATTCGAATCCATATTCCATTCCATTCCATTCCAGATTCCATTCCATTCTATTCCAGATTCCATTCCATTCCGTTGCACATTCCATTCCATTGCATTTCACATTCAATTTCCTTCCATTCCATTTCACATTCCATTCCATTCCATTCCTTTCCACATTGCATTCCTTTCCATTACTTTAAACATTCCATTCCTGATTTCATTTGAAAAGTTTCCACATACCATTCCACATTCCATTCCATTCTATTCCACATTCCATTCCATTCTACTCCACATTCCATTCCATTCCACATTCCATTCCATTCCAGTCCATTCCATTCCACATTCCATTCCATTCCATTCCATTCCACGTTCCACTCCATTCCATTCCACATTCCGTTCCATTCCATTTGATGATCTATTCCATTCCACATTCCATTCCACCTTCCATTCCACGTTGCATTCTCTCCCATTCCATTACACATTCCATTCCAGATTCCATTCCCCGTTCCATTCCACATTCCATTCCATTTCATTCCATTGCGTTCCACATTTCATTCCACATTCCATTCCATTCCGTTCCGTTCAATTCCATTTCAGTCCGCATTCCATTCCATTCCACATTCCATTCCATTCCATTAAACCTTCCATTCTATTTCCATTTAACATTCCATTCTATTTCCATTTCACATTCCATTCCATTCCAAATTCCATTCCACATTACATTCCATTACATTCCACATTCCATTCCACATTCAATTCCTTCACTTTCCACTTTCCATTCCATTCCACTTTGCATTCCATTACGTTCCATTACATTCCACATTCTATTCCACATTCCATCCCACTCCATTCCACTTTCCATACTCTTCCACTCCACGTTCCATTCCACTCCATTCCACGTTCTATTCCATTCCATTCCACGTTCCATTCCATTCCACTTTCCTTTCCATTCCCTTCCACGTTCCATTCCTCGTTCTATTCCATGATCCATTCCATTCCATTAAACTTTCCATACCTCATTCCATTCCACATTCCATTCCATTCCATTCCACATTCCATTCCACTTTCCTTTCCATGCCATTCAACATTCCATTCCATTCCACGTTCCATTCCTCACCATTACACGTTCCGTTACAATCCACATTCCATTCCATTCCATTCCACGTTCCATTCAATTCCATTCCAAGTTCCATTCTATTCTATTCCACGATCCATTCCACGTTCCATTCCACTTTGCATTCCACTTTCCGTTTCACGTTCCATTGCATTCCATTCCACGTTCCTTTTCTTAATCCATTCCACATTCCAGTCCATTCCATTCCATATTTCATTAAACATTCCATTCCACATTCCATTCAATTCCATTCCACATTGCATTCCATTTCGTTCCACATTCCATTCCATTCTATACCATTCCATTCCATTCCACATTCCATTCCTTTCCATTCCATTCCATTCTATGTTACATTCCACATTCCATTCCACATTCCATTCTGTTCCATTCCATTCCACCTTCCATTCCTCTCCATTCCACCTTCCATTCCACATTCCATTCCACATTCCATTCCACATTCCATTCCATTCCATTCCACATTCTATTCCACATTCCTTTCCGTTCCATTCCACATTACATTCCACATTCCATTCCATTCAAAATTCCACTCCACTCCATTCCATTGCATTCCACGTTGCATTCCATTCCTTTCCATTCCACATTTCATTCCATTCCATTCCACATTCCATTCCGTTCTACATTCTATTTCACATCCCATTCCTTTCCATTCCACGTTCCATTCCACATTCAATTCCGTTTCATTCCACATTAATTTCCATACCATTCCACACTAAATTCCGTTTCAATTTCACTTTCCATTCAACTCCATTCCAAATTATATTGAATTCCACTCCACATTCCATTGCATTCCGTTCCGCATTGCATTCCATTCTGTTCCACATTTCATTCCATTCCATTGCATAGCATTACATTTTGCTTTCTATTCGATTCCACATGCCATTCCTATCCTTTCCACATTGCATTTCACATTCCATTCCATTCCATTCCACTTCGCATTCCAGGTTCCATTGCACATTCCCTTCCATTCAACGTTGCAGTCCACATTCCATTTCCCATTCCATTCCATTGCATTCCATTCCATTCCATTCCATTCGATGGCATTTCTCATTACATTACTTTCCAATCAATTCCACATATCATTACATTCTATTCCACATTCCATTCCACATTCAATTACATTCCCTTCAACGTTCCATTCCACATTCCATTCCATTCCATCCCATTTCATTCCACATTCCATTCCGTTCTATTCCATTCCACATTCCATTCCATTTCATACCGCTTTCCATTCCATTCCTTTCGATATTCCATTCCTCATTTCATTCCATTCCATTCCACGTTCCATTCCACTTTCCTTTCCATTCCATTCCACATTCAGTTCCAATCCATTCCACATTCCATTCCACATTCAATTCCATTCCATTCCACTTTGCATTCCACAATGCATTCCACATTCCATTCCATTCCATTCCACCTTCCATTCCACATTCCATTGCACATTCCATTCCATTCCACATTCCATTCCATTCCACGTACCATTTCACATTCCTTTGCACATTCCATCCGTTCCATTCCATTCCATTCCAAGTTCCATTCCACATTCCATTCAACATTCCATTCCATTCCATTCCACATTCCATTCCATTCCATTCTACATTCCACTCCATTCCACATTCCATTCCACATTGCATTCCATTCCATTCCACATTTCATTCTACATTCCATTCTATTCCGCATTCCATTCCATTCTATTCAACATTCCATTCCATTCCGTTCCATTCCACCTTCCATTCGATTTCATAGGGCATTCCATTCCATTCCAGCATTCCATTCCACTTACCATTCCATTCCACATTCCATGCCATTCCATTCCACATTCCATTCCATTATGTTCCATTCCATTCCGTTCCATTTGGCATTCCATCCCATTCCATTCCACTTTCCACTCCATTCCACTCCACATTGCATTCCATTCCATTCCATTCCACAATCCACACCACATTCCATTCAATTCCACGTTCGATTACACATTCCTTTCCACATTCCACTCCATTCCCCATTCCATTCTATTCCTCCTTCTATTCCACATTGCATTCCATTCCATTCCACATTCCATTCTATATTCCATTCCATTCTATTCCTTTCCACATTCCATTCCACATTCCATTCCACATTCCATTCAAAGTTCCATTCCCTATTCCATTCCACTTCGTTCCATTACACTTTTCCGTTACGTTTCATTCCACGTTCCATTCCACATTCCGTTCCACGTTCTATTCCACATTCCAGTCCTTTCCAGTCCACCTTTCATTCCTTCTCACTTCCCAATCCATTGCACTTTCCATTCCATTACGTTCCACATAGCATTACACTTTCATTTACACAACCTAATGAACATTCCATCCCATTCTACTTTCCATTCCGCATTCCGTTGCACAATCCATTCCATTCCACATAACAATCCACCTTCCATTCCACATTCCATTCTAACCCTTTCCACGTTGCATTCCGCATTGCATTGCATTCCATTTCATTATACATTCCATTCAGCATTCCATTCCATTCCACATTCCATTCCACATTCCATTCCACTTTCCATTGCATTCCATTCCATTCCACATTCCATTCCATTCCATTCCACATTATATTCCACTTTCCATTCCATTCCATTCAACATTGCATTCCACTTTCCACTCCAATGTGCATTCCACGTTTCCATTCCCTGTTCCATTCCAATTTCCATTCCACATTCCTTTCCATTCCATTCGCATTCCATTCCATTCCTTTCCGCTTTCCATTCCATTGCATTCCACATTCCATTCTACATTCCTTTCTGTTCTATTTCACATTCCATTACACATTCCATTCCATTCCATTCCACATTCCATTCCACATTCCATTCCACAATCAATTCCACATTCTATTCTACATTCCATTCAATTCCATTCCCCATTCCATACCACATTCCATTCCATTCCACATTCCATTACAAATGCCATTCCCTTCCATTCCACATTCCATTCCATTCCATTCCATATTCTATTACACATTCCATTCCATTGCATTCCACATTGCATTCCACAATCCATTTCAAATTTCATTCCATTCCATTCCATATTCCATTCCAAGTTCCGTTACATTCCATTGAACATTCCACTCCATTCCATTCCACATTCCATTCCATTTCATTCGGCAGTCCATTCCACTCCTTTCCACATTCCTTTCGACATTCCATTCCATTCCATTCCATTCCACATTCCATTCCATTCCATTCCATTCCTCATTCCATTCCACATTATATTCCATTCCATTCCACATTCAATTCCGTTCCGTGCCGTTCCACATTCCATTCCATTCCATTCCACATTCCTTTCCACATTCCATTCCATTCCACATTCCATTCCACATTCCATTCTCATTCCAATGCATTTCATTCCACATTCCATTCCACATTCCATTCCATTCCACTCCACATTCCATTCCATTCAATTCCCTTCCATTCCAAATTCTATTCCTTTCCATTCCACATTCCATTCCATTCCGGTGCACATTCCATTCCATTCCATTCTGCATTCCATTCCATTCCACTCCACATTTCATTCCATTCTATTGCACATTCCATTCCATTGCATTCCACATTCCATTCCATTCCATTCCACATTCCATTCCATTCCATTCCATTCCATTCTACATTCCATTCCATTCCATTCCTTTCCATTCCACACTGCATTCCAGTCCATTCTATTCCACATTCCATTCAACATTCCATTCCATTCCATTCCACATTCCATTGCATTCCATTCTTTGTTCAATTCCACATACCATTCCACATTTCATTCCATTCCATTCCACGTTCCTTTGCACATTCCATTCCCTTTCATTCCACATTCTATTCCGCATTCCCTTGCATTCCATTCCACATTCCATTACACATTCTTTTCCATCCCATTCAACATTCCATTCCACATTCCATTACATTCCTTTCCAAATTCCCTTCCACATTCCATTCCACATTCCATTGCATTGCTTTCCATTCCACATTCCTGTCCATTACACGATCCATTCCACATTCCATTCTACGTTCTATTCCATTCCATTCCACTTTGCATTCCATTCCATTTCCCCTTCCATTCCATTGCATTCTGATGCCTTCCACATTACCTTCCATTCCATTCCAGTTTCCATTCCCTTCCATTCCACATTCCGTTCCACATTCCTTTCCATTCCATTCCTTGTTGCATTCCACATACCATTCCACATTCCATTACATTCCAATGAATGTTCCATTCCACATTCTATTCCGTTTCATTCCACATTCCATTCCACATCTCATTGCACCTTCCATTCCACTCAATTCCACCTTCCATTGCATTCCACGTTCTATTCCATTCCATTCCATGTCCCATTCCATTCCACGTTCCATTCCATTCCATTCCATGCTCCTTTCCATTCCATTCCACGTTCCATTCCACATTCCACTCCACTTTCCATTCCACATTCAATTCCACCTTCCATTCCATTCCATTCCACTTTCCAATCCTCATTCCATTCCACATTCCATTTCATTCCGTTCCACTTTTCTTTCCACATTCCAATCCAGATTCAATTTCCTTTCATTCCACATTACATTGCATTACATTCCACATTCCATTCCATTCCATTCCATTCCTTTCCGCATCCCATTACACATACCATTCCATTCCTTTCAACATTCCAATCCACATTGCATTCCTTTCAATTCCACATATCATTCCATTTCATTCCCTTCAATTCCATATTCAATTCCATTACATTCCTCACTCCATTCCATTCAATTCACGTCCATTCGAAATTCCATTCCGTTCCATTCCATTCAATTCCATTCCATTCCATTCCATTCCCCATTCCATTCCATTCCTTTCCACATTCCATTCCCTTCCATTGCACGTTCCAATACATTCCTTTCCACATTCCATTCTATTCCATTCCACATTCAATTCCAGTCCATTCCATTCCATTCTACATTGCATTTCATTGATTCCATTCCACATTGCATTCAACATTCTATTCCATTCCATTCCACATTCCATTCCATTCCATTCCTTGTTGCATTCCACATACCATTCCACATTCCATTACATTCCAATGAATGTTCCATTCCACATTCTATTCCGTTTCATTCCACATTCCATTCCGCATCCCATTCTCTCCCATTCCGCATTCCATTACACATTCCTTTCCATCACATTCAACGTTCCATTCCACATTCCTTTACATTCCATTCCATATTCCATACCACTTTCCATTCTATTCCATTCCACATTCCATTCCATTCCACGTTCCATTACAGGTCCCATTCCACATTGCATTACAGGATCCATTTAACGTTCCATTCCATTCCATTCCAGATTCCATTCCCTTCCATTCCTCATTCTATTTCACACTCCATTTCATTCCATTCCTCATTCCATTCCACGTTCCATTCCAGATTCCATTCCTTTCCATTCCATTGCATTCCATATTCCATTCCATTCCACTTTCCATTCCAGATTCCATTCCACATTCGATTACATTCCATTCCACATTCCATTCCACATTCCATTCCGTTCCATTCCACATTACATCACATTCCACTTTCCATTCCACATTCCAGTCCTCTTTCCATTCCAATCCATTCCACATTCCATTCAATTCCATTCCACATTCCATTCCATTCCACATTCCATTCCACATTCCATTCCTCATTCCCTTCCATTCCATTCCACATTCCATTCCACATTCCATTTCGCATTCCATTCCTTTCCATTCTATTCCATCCCACTTTCCATTCCATTTCATTCCATGTTCCATTCCACATTACATTCCACATTTCAATGCATTCCATTTCATTGCATTCCATTCCATTACACAATCCATTCCATTCCATTCTGTTCAATTCCACATTACCTTCCATTCCTACCTACTTTCTATTCTCTTCCATTCCACATTCCGTTCCATGTTCCATTCCACTTTGCATTAAACGTTCCATTCCACTTTCCATTCCTTAATCCTTTCCATTCCATTCCACATTCCATTTCACTTTCAATTCCATTGCATTCCACATTCCATTCCATTCCATTACACATTCCATTTCATTCCATTCCTTTATATACTTCATTCCACATTCCATTCCTTTCCAGATTCCATGCCATTCCATTCCATATTACGTTCCATTCCACAATCAATTCCATTCCCCATTCCATTCCATTCCATTCCACATTCCATTCCATTCCATTCCATTCCACATTTCGTTCCACATTCCATTCCACATTTCTTTGCATTCCCTTCCACATTCCGTTTCATTCTAATCCCCATTACATTCCTTTCCTTTTCACATACCATTCCATTCCATTGCATTCCCTTCCATTCCACGTTTCATTTCATTCCATTCAACATTTCATTCCACGTTCCATTCCACGTTTTATACCACTTTCCATTCCACATTCCATTCCATGTTCCTTTCCACCTTCCTTTCAACGTTCCATTCCACTTTCCATTCCTCATTCCATTCTACATTCCATTTCACATTCCATTCCATTCCATTCCACATTCCTTTCCCTTCCATTCCACATTCCATTCCATTCATTCCCCATTCCATTCCCTTCCAGTAATCATTCCAATCCCTTCCTTTCCACATTCCATTCCTCACTCCATTCCATTCCATCCTAAATTCTATTGCCTTCCATTCCACATTCCTTTCTATTCCACTTTCAATTCTGTTCCATTCCATTCCACATTGCATCCCCTTCCTTTCTACATTGCATGCCATTCCATTCCACTTTACATTCCATTCCACATTGAATTCCATTACTTTCCATTCCACATTTCTTTAGATTCCATTCCATTCCACTCCACTTTCCAATCCAATCCTTTCCACATTCTTTTCCATTCCATTGCATTCCAATCCACATTCCTTTCCAGATTCCATTCCACATTCCATTCCATTCCATTCCCCATTCCTTTCCATTCTAATCCACTTTCCTTTCCATTCCATTTCACATTCCATTATATTCCATTCCATTCCATTCCATTCCATTCCGCATTCCAATCCATTCCATTTCACATTCCATTCCACGTTCCATTCCACTATCCATTCCACGTTCCATTCCACGTTCCTTTCCACGTTCCATTCAACTTTCCATTCCAATTTCCATTCCCCATTCCTTTCCACATTCAATTCCACATTCCATTCCATTCCATTCCACATTCCATTACTTTCCATTCCACATTCCATTCCACATTACATTGCACGTTCCATTACTCGTTCCATTGCACGTTCCCCTCCACGTTCCATTCCACCTTCTATTCCACTTTCTATTAAATGTTCCATTCCATTCCATTACACGTTCCATTCCACATTCCATTCCATTCTATTTAACCTTCCATTCCACACTCCATTGCACTCAACTTTCCATTCGACTTTCCATTCCACGTTCCATTCCACATTTCTATCCATTACATTCCACCTTCCTTTTCAAATTACTTTCTATTCCATTACACATTCCATTACACTTTCTTATCCTTTCCATTCCAAATTCCATGGTCTTCCATTCCACATTCCGTTCCACATTCCATTCCACTTTCCATTCCACGTTCCATTCCACGTTCCATTCCAAGTTCCACTTCACTTTCCATTGCACGTTCTATTCCTTGTTAAGTTCCACGTTCCTTTCCGTTCCATTTCACTTTCCATTCCGCATTAAATTTCGTTCCATTCCACGTTCCATTCCATATTCCATTCCATTTCATTCCACATTCCATTCAACTCCATTCCAAATTCCATTCCACATACCATTCCATTCCATTCCACATTCCATTCCTTTCCATTCCATTCCATATTCGATTTCATTCCACTCCATTCCTTATTCCATTCCTTTCCATTCCATTCCATTCCACATTCCATTCCATTCCATTCCTTTCCATTCCACAGTCCTTTCTATTCCATTGCACCTTCCATTCCACATTCCATTCCACATTCCATTCCATTCCTTTCCTCTTTCAATTCCATTTCACTCCACATTCCATTCCAATCCATTCCACATTCCATTCCATTCAATTAAAGATTGCATCCCATTCCATTCTGCATTCCATTCCATACGATTCCATTCCATTCCTCATTGCATTCCATTCCAGTCTATTTCACATTCCATTCCTTTCGATTCCATTCCACATTCCATTCCATTCCACATTGCATTCCATTCAATTCCATTTCAGATTCCATTCCCTTCCATTCCACATTCCATTCCATTCCATTACATTCCACATTGCATTCCATTCTGTTCCACGTTCCATTCCTCATTCCATTACACATTCCCTTCCATTCAATTCCACGTTCCATTCCATTCCATTCCACTTTCCATTCAACATACCGTTGCTTTCCCTTTCATATTCCATTACGTATTCCATTACAATCCATTCCACATATCATTACCTTACATTCTCTTCCATTCCACGTTGCACTCCATTCCATTCCACATTCCGGTCCAATCCATTCCATTCCACATTCCGGTCCAATCCATTCCATTCCAAATTCCATTCCATTCCATTCCACATTCCATTCCATTCCATTCAACATCACATTACATTCCATTACACTTTCCGTTCCATTCCACATTCCATTCCATACCATTCCATTCCATTTCATTCCCTTCCACATTGCATTCTATTCCATTCCATTCAATCTTCTCTTCAAAATTTCATTTCATTCCTTTCCACATTCCATTCCATTCCATTCCACGGTCCATTCCACATGCCATTCCATATTCCATTCCATTCCATTCCACATTCCGTTCCACATTCCAATCCATACCATTCCACATTCCATTCCGCATTTCACTCCATTCACTCCCACATTCGATTACACATTGAATTCTATCCCATTCCACATTCCTTTCAACTTTCCATTCCATTCCATTCCACATTCCATTCCACATTCCATTATAATCCATTCAACTTTCCAATCCGTTGCATTCCACATTCCATTCAACATTCCATTCCATTCCATTACAAATTCCATTCCACATTCCATTCCTTTCCATTCCACCTTCCATTTCATTCCAGTCCACATTCCATCCCACATTGCATTCCATTCCATCCTCATTCCATTCCATTCCATTCCACATTCCATTCCACATTCCACTTCTTTGCATTACACATTCGTTTCCATTCCATTCCCCTTTCCAATCCATTGCATTCCACATTCAATTCCATTACTTTCCACCTTCCATTCCATTGCATTCCATTTTCCGTACCATTCCAATCCAAGTTCCTTTCCATTCCATTTCACGTTGCATTCCATTACATTCCATGTTCCATTCAATTCCATTCCACCTTCCATTTCACATTCCATTGCATTCCATACCACATTCCATTACATTCCATTCCACGTTCCATTCCACATTTCATTCCATTCCATCCCATGTTCCATTAAATTCCATTCCACATTCCATTCTACATTCCATTCTATTCCATTCCACATTCCATTCCATATTCCATCCCATTCCATTCCACATTCTATTCCATTCCATTTTACATTCGATTCCACGTTCCATTCCATTGCATTCCACATTCCATCCCATTCCGTTCCCTTCCATTCCACTTTCCAATCCCTTCCATTCCACTTTCCATTCCATTTCATTCCACTTTGCATTCCACATTTAATTCCACTTTCCTTTCCACGTTCCATTCCAATTTCCATTCCACTTTCCATTCTACGTTCCATTCCATATTCCATTCCAAATTTCTTTTCATTCCATTTCAAATTCCATTCCATTCCATTCCATTCCATTTATAATTCCTTTCCTTGCCATTCCACATTCCAATCCATTGCATTCCATTCCGCATTATATTCCATTCCACGTTCCATTCTACGTTCCGTTCCACATTCCATTCCCCATTCCATTCCGTTCCATTCCATATTCCATTCCATTCCATTCCACATTCGTTTCTACACTCCATTTCATTCTTTTCCACATCCCATTCCACATTCCATTCCACATTCCATTACATTCCATTCCCTTCCTTTCCACATTCCATTCCAATCCACATTCCATTCCACATTGCATTCTAGATTCCATTCCACATTCCATTCCATTGCATTCCACATTCCATTCCACATTCCATTCCATTCCATTCCACATTCCATTCCATTCCACATTCAATTCCACCTTGCATTCCATTCCATTCCACATTCCATTCCACATTGCATTATACATTCCATTCCACATTCCATTCATTTCCATTCCACATTCCATTCCATTCCACAATCCATTCCACATTCCATTCTTCATTGAATTCCATTCCATTACACATTTCATTCCATTCCACATTCCTTTCCGCATTACATTCCACATTCCATTCCATTCCATTCCACGTTGCATTCCCCATAACATTCCGCATTACATTCCACTCCGTTTCTTTCCATTCAATTCCATTCCACATTCCATTCCATTCCATTCCGTTCCATTTCACATTACCTTCCATTCCATTCCACTTTCCATTCGCTACGTTTCCACATGCTGTTCCACAATCCATTCCATGATCCTTTGCACTCCATTCCATGTTGCATTCCATTCCACGTTCCATTCCAGGTTCAACTCCACATTCCGTTCCACGTTCCATTCCATGTTCCATTCCATTCCATTCCACGTTCCATTCCTCATTCCATTCCACGTTCCATTCTATACCGTTCAACATTCCTTTCCACATTAAAATGCACATTCTCTTCCATTCCATTCCTCATTTCTTTCCATTAAATTCTGCACTGCATTACATTCTATTCCATTCCATTCCTCATTCAATTTCACATTCCATTCAATTCCATTCCATGTTCAATTCCATTCCATTCCATTCCACTTTCCATTCCATTCCATTCCAAATTCCAATCCATTCCATTACATTCCATTTCTTTCCACATTCCATTCCGCATTCAATTCCAAATTTCATTAAATTGCATTCCACATTCAATTCCATTCTAATCCACATTCCATTCCATCCCATTTCACTTACCATTCCATTTCATTGCATTCCACATCCCATTCCACGTTCCACTCCACGTACCATTCCACTTTCAATTTGCCGTTCCTTTCCACATTCCATTCAACGTTCCATTCCACTTTCTATTCCTCATTCCACTCCACATTGCATTCCTCTCCATTCCAAATTCCATTCCCTTCCATTCCACATACCATTCTATTCCATTCCACATTGCTTGCCATTCCATTGCACATTCAATTCCACATTCGATACCATTCCATTACATTCCACATTCCATTCGATTCCATTACACTTTCACTTCCACATTGCATTCAATTCAATCAAACATTCCATTCCACATTCCATTCCATTCGATTCCAAATTCCATTTCATTCCATTCCACATTCCATTCCATTTCATTGCACATTCCATTATATTCCATTACACGTTGCATTCCACATTCCATTTCTTGTCATTTGACGTTCCATTCCATTCCATTCAACCGTCCACTCCATTCAATTCCATTCGCATCCACATTCCATTCCATTCCATTCCATTCCATTCGACATTCCATTCCATTCCATTCCACTTTCCATTCCATTCCATTCCATTCTCCATTCCATTGCATTAAATTCCATTCCACATTCCATTCCATTTCATTCCATTCCAAATTCCATTCCTATCCAGTCCACTATCCATTCCATTCCATTCCATTCCACATTCCATTCCATTTCGTTGCACATTCTATTCCACATTCCATTCCATTCCATTCCATACTCCATTCCATTTAATTCCACATTCGGTTAAGTTCATTTCCTCATTCTTTTCCATTCCATTGAATTGACGTCCTCATTCCATTCCATTCAATTCCACATTCCATTCCATTCACTTCTACATTCCACTCCATTCCATTCCATTCAAGTCCACTTTACATTTCACATTGCATTCCATTCCATATAAGTCCATATTGCATTCTATTCCATTCCATTCCACATTCCATGCCATTCTATTCCACATTCCATTCCACATTCCATTCCATTCCATTTCACATTGCATTCGACATTCAATTCCGCGTTCCATTCCTTTCATCCACGTTCCATTCCATGTTCCATTCCACTTTCCATTACACATTCCATTGAACATTTGATTACCTATTCGTTTCCATTACATTCCACATTCCAGTGCAAATTACTTTCAACATTCCAATCCACATTCCATCCCATTCCATTACACATTCCATAACACATTCCCTACCATTCCCTTGAATTCCACATTGCGTTCCAAATTCCATTCCACGTTTCTTTCCACGTTCCTTTCCACGTTCCATTCCACATTCCATTCAGTTCCATTCCATTGCATTCCACATTCCATTCCATTCCACATTCCATTTCACATTCCATTCCATTGCTTTCCACATTGCATTCCAATGCATTTTACATTCCATTCCATTGCATTCCACCTTACATTACATTGCACAACTAATTCCATTGCCCATTCCATTCCATTCCACTTTCCATTTCGTTCCATTCCACATTTCATTCCATTCCATTCCATTCCATTCCAAATTCTATTCCACATTCCATTCCATTCCATTCCATTCCATTCCACGTTCCATTGCACATTCCAGTCCACTTTTCTTTCCATTCCATCCCACATTACATTCCTTTCTAATCCACTTTCCTTTCCATTCCATTTCACATACCATTCCATTCCATTCCATTCTATTCCAGTCCATTCCACATTCCATTCCACTCATTTCCACATTACATTCCACGTTCAATTCCACGTTCCATTCAACGTTCCAATCCATATTCCATTCCAAGATACTTTCCACGTTCCATTCAACTTTCCATTTAATTTTCCGTTGCTCATTCTATTCCACTTTCCATTCCACTTTCCATTCCTCACTCCATTCCACATTCCATTCCAAATTCCATTCCATTCCATTCCACATTGCATTGCCTTCCATTCCACATTCTTTTCCATTCATTCCACATTCCATTCCATCTTCTTTTCCTTTCCATTCCAAATTCCTTTCTCTTCCATTCCATGTTTCATTCGACATTCCATTCCATTCAATTCCACATTCTATTCCACATTCCATTCCATTCCACATTCCATTCCATTCCACATTCCATCTCATTCCATTCCATTCCATTCCATATTCCACTCCATTCCTTTCCACATTCCATTCCATTCCATTCTACATTCCATTCCATTCTACATTCAATTCCATTTCACTTTCCATTCCTCATTCCATTCCACGTTCCATTCCGCATTCCATTCCATTCCATTCCACATTCCATTCCATTCCACATTCCATTCCATTCCACATTCCATCTTATTCCATTCCATTCCATTCCATATTCCACTCCATTCCATTCCATTCCACATTCCATTCCATTATACATTCAATTCCATTTCACTTTCCATTCCTCATTCCATTCCACATTCCATTCCGAATTCCATTTCATTCCATTACAGATTCCATTCTACATTCCATTCCATTCCATTCCGCATTCCATTCCACATTGCTTTCCACATTCAATTCCATTCCACGTCCCATTCCACTTTCCATTCCACATTCCAATCCACATTCCTTTCCATTCAATTCCACGTTCCATTCCACAATCAATTCCATCTGATTCCACATTCCATTCCATTACATTTTGCTTTCCATTCCACATTCCATTCCATTCCATTCCACTCCACATTCCATTCCATTCAGTTCCACATTCAATTCCACGTTCTATTCCATTCCTTTCCACATTCCATTCCATTCCATTCCACATTCCAATCCATTCCATTGCACTTTCCATTCCACGAACCATTCCACGTTCCATTCCATTCCATTCCACGTTCCTTTCAATTTTCCATTCCATGCTATATTCTGCATTCCTTTCTCCATTCCACATTCCATTACACATTCCATTCCATTCCATTCCATTAAACATTCCATTCCACCTTCCATTCCGTCCATAAAACATTCCGTTCCACATTCCATTCCGTTCCATTCTACTTTCCATTCCATGTCCCATTCCACGTTCCGTTACACATTCCATTCCACTTTCCATTCCATGTCCCATTCCACGTTCCATTACACATTCCATTCCACTTTCCATTCCATGTCCCATTCCACGTTCCATTACACATTCCATTCCACTTTCCATTCCATGTCCCATTCCACGTTCCATTACACATTCCATTCCACTTTCCATTCCATGTCCCATTCCATGTTCCATTACACATTCCATTCCACTTTCCATTCCATTCCGTTCCAGATTCCATTCCATTACACATTCCATTCCATTACATTCCACTTTCAAATTCCAATACATTCCACATTCCATTCCATTCAACTCACGTTCATTTCCACTTTCCATTCCATTCCATTCCACGTTCCATTTCACAGTCCATTTCATATTCCATTCCATTCCATTCCATTCCACGTTCCATTCCTTTCCATTCCAAGTTCCATTCCACATCGAAATCCATTTCATTCCACATTCATTTCCAGATTCCTTTCCATTCCATTCCACATTGTATCCCTTTCCATTCCCTTCCATTCCACTTTCCATTCCCTTCCATTCCACATTCCATTTCATTCCATTCCACATTCCATTCTATATTCAATTCCACTTTCCCTTCCACGTTCCATTCCAGTTTCCATTCCACGTTCCATTCTATGTTCCATTCCATGTTCCATTCCAAATTCCATTCCATTCCATTTCAAATTAAGTTCCATTTCACTCCTTTCCATTCCACTTTCCATTCCATTCCATTCCACATTCAATTACATTGCATTTCATTCCACATTCCAATCCATTCCACGTTCCATTCCACCTTCCATTTCACATTCCATTCCACATTCCATTCCATACCATTCCAAATTCCATTGTTTTCCCTTCCACATTCCATTCAATTCCATTTCATTGCATTCCACATTCCAATCCACATTCTATTCCATTCCATTCCATATCCCATTCCACATTACATTCCACATCCCATTCCAATTTACATTCCATTCCATTCCACATTCCATTCCATTCCTTTCCACATTAAACTACATTCCATTCCACATTCCATTCCATTCCATCCAAATTCCATTCCATTCCATTCCGCTTTCCGTTACAGATTCGAATCAACTTTCCTTTCCATTCCACTTCACATTCCTTTCCATTCCACTGCATTCCACAAACCATTCTGTTCCATTCCACATTATATTCCATTCCACTCCATTCCACATCCCATTCCCATTCCATTTCATTCCATTTCACATTCCACTACATTCCATTCAATTCCAATTTCCATTCCATTCCATTCAACATTCCATTCTACATTCCATTCCATTAAATTCCACATTCCATTCCAGATTAGATTCCATTCCATTACACATTCCATTCCATTCCATTCCACCTTCCATTCCATTCAATTACATTCCACTTTTGATTTCATTCCATTCCACATTCCGTTCCCTTACATTCCACATTCCATTCTACTCATTTCCGTGCCATTTCATTCCACATTCCATTCCATTCCTTTCCACATTCCATTCCATTCCATACCACATTCAATTCCATTTCATTCCACATTCCAATTCCTTTCCATTCCACATTCCATTCCATTCCATTTCACATTCCATTCCATTCCAGTTCACTTTCCATTGCATTCCATTTAACATTCCATTCCATTCCATATTCCATTACATTCCATGTGAAATTGCATTCCTTTCCATTCCGTTACGCATTCGATTCCACTTTCCATTACATTCCATTCCACATTCCATTCCACATTCCATGACATTCCATTGCAATTTCCATTCCGTTCCATTCCTCATTCCATTCCATTCCATTCCACATTTCATTCAATTCCACATTCCACATTCAATTCACTTCAATTCCATTCCACATTCCATTGCATTCCTTTCCACATTGCATTCCGTTCATTTCTACATTCCATTCCATTCCATTCCACATTTCATTCCTTTCCACATTCCACATTCCTTTCCATTCCCCATTCCAGTCCATTCCATTCCATATTAAATTCCACATTCCATTCCATTCCATTCCATTCCATTCCATATTCCATTATATTCCTTTTTATTCCACATTGCATTCCATTCTATTCCATTCCAAGTTCCATTCCATTCCATTCCATTCCACGTTCCATTCCAGAATCCATTCCACATTCCCTTACATTCCATTCCATTCCACATTCCATTCCACATTCTTTTCCATTACATTGAAAATTCCATTACATTCCATTACACATTCCATTCCATTCCATTCCATTACTCATTCCATTCCATTCAACTTCATTGCATTCCACATTCAATTCCATTCCACTAAATTCCATTACACATTCCATTCCATTCCATACCACCTTCCTTTGCATTCCATTCCACATTCCATTTCATTCCATTCCACATTCTATTCCACATTCCATTCCATTCCTTTCCACATTCCATTCCGTTCCATTAAGCATTCCATTCTCTTTCCATTTCACTTTCCATTCCGTTCCATTCAATTCCACATTCCGTTCCATTCCATTCCATTACATTCCACATTCCATTCCATTCCACATTCCATTCCATTCCATTCCGTAGCATTCCACATTCCATTCCATTCTATTCCGCATTGCATTCCATTCCATTCCAAATTCAATTGCACATTCCATTCCGTTCCATTTCACCTTCCATTCCATTGCATTGCTCATTCCATTCTATTCCATTGAACATTCCATTCTATTTCTATTTCACCTTCCATTCCGTTCCATTCCACATTAAACTCCATTCCGATATATTCCATTCCACATTCCATCCCACATTCCATCCCACTTTCCATTCCATTCCATTTCACTTTCCATTCCATTCCATTCCACTTTCCATTCCATTCCATTCCACATACAATTCCACATTCAAAATTCCATTCCACATTCCATTGCATTCCATTCCATATTCCACTCCATTCCATTAAACATTCCATTCTATTTCCATTTCACATTCCATTCCTTTCCATTCCATTACACATTCCATTCCATTCCATTCCATTCCATTTCACAATCCATTCTTTTCCACCTTCCTTTCCTCATTCCATTCCATTCCATTTCACATTGCATTCCACTTTTCAAT
Organism: Pongo pygmaeus; assembly: GCF_028885625.2. Classification (NCBI taxonomy): domain Eukaryota; kingdom Metazoa; phylum Chordata; class Mammalia; order Primates; family Hominidae; genus Pongo; species Pongo pygmaeus. The sequence continues at coordinate 2,967,728 of NC_072388.2, read as the reverse complement.
CAATTGGTTTAGAAAATCCATTCCATTCCATTAAATATTCCATTCCATTTCATTCCATATCACATTTCACTCCATTCCATTCCATTCCATTCAATTCCATTCCACATTCAGTTCCTTTCCATTGCATTCCAGATTCCATAACATTCCCTTCCACATTCCACTCCACATTCCTTTCCATTGCTTTCGAGATTGCATTGCATATTCCATTCCATTCCATTCCAAATTCCATTCGATACCATTCTACATTGCATTCCGCATTCCTTTTCATTCCATTACGCATTCGATTCCATTCCACTCCACATCCATTCCATTCAATTCCACATTCCTTTCCATTCGATTGCATTCCATTCTACATTCCTATCCACATTTCTTTCCAAATTCCATTCCACATTCCATTCCATTCTTTTCCCATTCCACCCCATTTCATTACATTCGACATTCCATTCAATTACATTCCACATTCCATTCCTTTCCATTCCACATTTCATTTCACATTCCATTCAATTCCATTCCACTTTACATTCCACTCCATTCCACATTCCATTTCACGTTCCATTCTATTCCATTCCACATTACATTCCACTGCATTCCACATTCCATTCCACGTTCCATTCCACATTCCATTCAATTGCATTCCACATTCCTTCCACATTCCCTTCCTTTCCATTCCACATTCAATTCCACGTTCCACTCCATTCCATTCCACTTTCCATTCCATTCCATTCCACATTCCATTCAATTCCATTCCATTACAAATTCCGTCCCAATTCATTCCACATTCCGTTGCATTCCATTCCACATTACATTCCATTCCATCCCACGTTCCATTCCACGTTGCATTCCACTTTCTGTTCCTCTTTCCATTCCATTACATAACTCTTTCCATTCCACGTTCCATTCCACGATCCATTCCACGTTCCATTCCGTTGCAATCCACTTTCTATTCCACGTTCCATTCCACATTCCATTCCAGATTCCATTCCATGCCATTGCACACTCCTTTCCACTCCATTCCACATTCCATTCCATGTTCCATTCCATAACATTACACGTTCCATCACACTTTTCATTCCATTACATTCCACGTTCCATTCCACGTTCTGTTGAACGTTCCCTTACATTGCATTCCAGATTCTATTCCACATTCTATTGCATTTCATTCCATATTCCTTTCCATATTGAATTCCATTCCATTCCACATTCCATTCGATGTTGCATTCCATACCACATTCCACATTCCATTCCACTTTCCATTCCACGATGTATTCCACATTCCGTTCCATGTTCCATTCCATTCCATTCTACGTTCCATTACACTTTCCATTCCATTACATTCCACTTTCCATTCCACGTTCCATTTCATTCCATTCCACGTTCCATTCCACATTCTATTCCATTCCATTTTACATTACATTCCGTTCCATTCCACATTCCATTGCATTCCATTCCGCATTCCATTCCATTCCAAATTCCATTCCATGTTTCTTTCAATTCCTTTCTACAATCCATTCCACATTCCATTCAATTCCATTCCAAGTTCCATTCCATTCCATTCCACATTCCATTCCACATTCGATTCTATGCCATTCCAGTTTCCAATCCCCATTCCATTTCATTCAAATCCACATTCCATTCAATTTAATTCCATTCCTGTCCACATTCCGTTCCATTCAATTCCATTCCACATTCCATTCCATTCCATTCAAATTGCATTCCATTCCCTTCCACATTCCATTACATTCCATTCCACATTCCATTCCATTCCATTCCACATTCCATTCCATTCCATTCCACATTCCTTTCCATTCCATTCCACTTTCCATTTCATTGTATTCCATAACACTCCAAATACAACTCCATTCCATTGTATTACTAATTCCTTCCCATTCAGTTCCACATTCCATTCCATTCCATTCCACGTTACATTCCAGTTTCCGTTCCACTATCCATTCCATTACATTCCACTTTCAACTCTACGTTCCATTCCACATTCCATTTCACGTTACTTTCCATTCCATTCCACTTTCCATTCCACGTTTCATTCCATGTTCCATTCAATTCCATTCCACCTTCCATTCCACGTTGCATTCCACATTCCATTCCATGCCATTCCACATTTTCTTCCATCACATTCCACATTCCTTTCCACAGTCCATTCAAAATTCCATTCCACTCCCTTCCACATTTCATTCCCGATAGCATTCCATTCCTTTCCACCTTCCATTTCATTCTATTCCAGATCCCTTTCAATTCCATTCCATTCCACATTCCTTTCCATTCCATTCCACATTGCATTCCATTGATTGCATTACACTTTCCATTCCAAATTCCTTTCCACATTCCATTTGATTCCATTCCACATTCCATTCCATTCCATTCCACATTCCATTCCATTCAATTCCATTCCACTCCATTCCACATACCATTCCTTTCCATTACACATTGCATTCCGTTCTTTGCATTACACATTCCATTCCAAAATCCATTCCACATTACATTTGATTCCATTCCTCATTCCAATCAATTTCATTCCACACTCCATTCCATTCCATTCAACATTCCATACCACATTCCTTTCCATTCCATTCCATATTCCCTTCTACTTTCCATTCCATTCCACATTCCATTCCACATTGAATTCCATTCCATTTAAACATTCCATTCCATTCCATATTCCATTCCATTCCAATCCACATCACATTCCATTCCATTCCATTCCAAGTTCCATTCCACACTCCATTCCATTCCACTTTCCTTTCCACTCTCCATTCCATTCCATTCCACATTCCATTCCGCATTCTATTCCATTCCATTTCATTCCACATTACATTCCATTCCATTCCCTTCCACATTACATTCCACATTCTATTCCATTCCATTCCACATTCCATTGCACATTCCATTCCACGTTCCATTCCAGATTCCATTCCATTCCAAATTATATTCCACATTTTATTCCATTCCATTCCACATTGCATTGCACATTCCAATCTACATTCCATTCCACATTCCATTCCAATTCATTCCATAGAACATTCCACATTCCATTCAATTCCATTCCACATTCCATTCCAATTCATTCCATAGAACATTCCACATTCCATTCAATTCCATTCCAAATTCCATTCCACATTCCATTCCCTTTCATGTTCCATTCCATATTCGATTCCACATTATATTCCACATTCAGTTCCATTCCGTATTCCATTCTACAGTCCATTACATTCCACTCCACATTCCATTTCATATTCCATTCCATTCCATTCCACATTCCGTTCCACATTCCATCCCTTTCCATTAATCATTCCATTCCACATTCCATTCCATTCCTTTCCACATTCCATTGAATTCCATTACAAGTTCCATTCCACATTTCATTCCACATCCATCCCATTCCTTTCCATTCCACATTCAATTCCACATTCCATTCCATTCCATTCCACATTCCATTCCACGTCCACTCTATTCCTTTCCGCATTCCAATCCACTTTCCATTCCATTACATTCCACATTCCATTCCATCTTCCATTCCACATTCCTTTCTCTTTCCATTGCATTTCATTCCACATTCCATTCCACATTCCATTGCATTCCAATTTACATTCCATTCCACATTCCATTCCATTCCATTCCACATTCCTTTCCGCAGCCCATTCCACATTCCATTGCACTTTCTATTCCACATTCCATTCTCATTCCATTGCATTTCTTTCCACATTCCATTCCACAATCCATTGCATTCTAATTCACATGCCTTTCCACATTCCATTCCGTTCCACTTTCCGTTACACATTCCATTCCACATTCCATTACACAATGCACTCCATTCCATTCCTCTTTCCATTTCATTCCAATCCACTTCCATTCCACATTTCATTCTATTCCATTCCACATTTCATAACACATCCCATTCCCCATTCCATTCCATTCCATTCCACATTCCCTTCCATTCCATTCAATTCCATTTTCTGTTCCATTCCAATTTCCATTAAATTCCATTCTACATTCCATTCCATTCCATTCCACATTCCATTCCTTTCCAATCCACATTTCTTTCTATATTTCAATCCACTCCTTTCCATTACACACTCCATTCAACATTCCATTCCACATTCCATTCCATTACATTCCATTCAATTCCACGTTCCATTCCACACTCAATTCCAGATTCCATTCCACATTCCATTCCTTTCCATTCCACATTTCATTCCACATTGTATACCACATTCAATTCCATATTCCCTTCCACCTTCCATTCCATGACACATTGCACTTTCAATTCTATTGCATTTCACGTTCCATTACACATTCCATTCCATTTCTTTCCAAGTTCCATTCCACATTGCATTCCACTTTCCATTCCATTCCAATCCACGTTCCTTTCCACATTCCATTGCATTTCATTCCGAATTCCATTCCACACTCCATTCCACATTCCATTCCACATTCCATTCCACATTCCATTCCACATTCTGTTCCCTTCCATTCCACATTCTATTCTGTTCCATTCCACATTCCATTCCACAATCCATTCCACATTCCATTCCACATTCTGTTCCCTTCCATTCCACATTCTATTCTGTTCCATTCCACATTCCATTCCACAATCCATTCCACATTGCAATCCACTTTGCTTTCACATTCCGTTAAATTCTCTTCCGCATTCCATTCCATGCCATTCCACCCTGCATTCAACATTCCATTCCACATTCCATTATATTCCATACCTCATTCCATTTCACATTCCATTCCACTTTCCATTCCACGTTCCATTGGCTTTCATTCCATGTTCCATTCCACATTCGATTCCATTCCATTCCACATTCCATTCCACATTAATTTCCATTCCCTTCCTTTCCACATTCCATTCAACATTCCATTTTGCAGTCCATTCCAAATTCCATTCCACATTCCAGTCCACATTCCATTCTCATTCCATTGCATTTCTTTCCACTTTCCATTACATATTCCTTTGCAATCCAATTCACATGCCTTTCCACATTCCAATGCATTCCATTCCATTGCATTCCACATTCTATTCCACATTCCATTCCACATTCCATTCCACTGTCCATTCCATTCCATTCCACATTCCATTCCATTTCTGTCAACATTCCATTTCACATTTCATTCCATTCTATTTCACATTCCATTCCACATTCCATTCCACATTCCATTCCATTCCATTTGAGATTCCATTCCCTTCCATTCCGTTCCATCGCACGTTCCATACCATTTTCCATTAAATTCTATTCCACATTCCAGTCCATTCCATTGCACATTCTATGCTATTCCAATCCACTTTTCATTCCAGAATTCATTCCATTCCATTCCACATTCCATTCCACATTCCATTCCATTGCATTCCACATTCAATTCCGCTTTCCATTCCACATTCCTTACCATTCCGTTCCATTCCATTATGGATTCCTTTCCATTCCATTCCACATTCTATTCCACACTCCATTCCATTCCATTCCACATTCCATTCCATATTCCATTGCATTCCATTCCTCATTCTATTCTTTTTGTTCCGTATTCCATTCCTTTCCAATCCACATTACATTCCACATTCCATTCCACGTGCCATTCCACATTCCACTCCAAGGTTCCATTCCAAGTTCCATTCCGTTTCATTCCACGTTCCATTCCAAGTTCCATTCCACATTCCATTCCACATTGCATTCAACCTTCCATTTCATTCCATTCCACGTTGAATTCCACTTTCCTTTCATCATTCCATTCTAGGTTCCATTCCACATTCCATTGCATTCCATTCCACGTTCCATTCCAAGTTCCATTCCACTTTCTATTCCAAACCATTAAACGTTCCATTCCATTCCATTCCACTTTCCTTTCCATTCAATTCCGCATTCAATTCGACATTCCATTCCACATTCCATTCCATTCTTTTCTATTCCACATTCCATTCCATTCCATTAAATTCCATTCCACACTCCATTCCATTAGATTTCGCATTCCATTCCATTCCATTCCATTTGATTCCAAATTCCACTAAATTCCATTCCATTCGACATTCCATTACATTCCATTCCACATTCCATTCAATTCCTTTCCACATTCCATTGCAAATTTCACTCCACGTTGCATTCCACGTTCCATTCCACGTTGCTTTCCACGTTCCATTCCCTTCCAGTCCAGATTGCATTCCATTCCATTGCACTTTCCATTTCACTTTCTGTTCCACATTGCATTCTGCGTTTCGTTCCGCGTTCCATTCCACGTTCCATTTCTTTCCTCTCCACATTCCATTCCATTGCCTTCCACATTCCATTCCTTTCTATTCCATTCTATTTCACATTCCTTTCCAGATTCCATTCGCTTCCATTACAGATTCCATTCTATACCATTCCACATTTCATTCCACGTTCCATTCCACGTTGCATTCCACATTCCATTGCATTACATTCCACATTCCATTCCACAATGCAGTCCATTCCAGACCATATTCAATTCCACATTCCATACCGTTCCATTTAAACATTCCATTCCATTCCACATTGCATTCCTCATTCCATTCCATTTCACACTGCATTCCACATTGCGTTCCACATTTCATTCCATTCCATCCCACAATCCATTCCACATTCCAATCCATTCCATTCCACTTTCCATTCCACATTCCATTCCATTACATTCCACGTTGCATTCCACATTCCATTCCACATTCCATACCATTCCTTTCCACATTATATTCCACAATCCATTCCTTTCAATTCCCCATTCAATTCCACCTTCCATTCCACTTTCCATTCCACATACCTTTCCACGTTCCATTCCATTCCATTCCACATTGCATTCCACATTCCATTCCACATTCCATGCCATTCAATTGCACATTCCATTCCACAATCCATTCCATTCAATTCCACATTAAATTCCACTTTCCGTTCCACATTCCATTCCACTTTCCATTCCACATTCTATTTCACTTTCCATTCCACATTCTATTTCACTTTCCATTCCATTCCGTTCCATTCCATTTCATTCCATATTCCAATCCATTCCATTCCACATTCCAATCCACTCCATTCCACATTCCATTCCATTCCATTCCACATTCTATTCCATTCAATTCCACATTCAATTCCACATTCCATTCCATTCCTTTCTATTACACTTTCCATTCCATTTCATTCCACATTCCATTTCACATTGCATTCCACATTCCTTTAAACGTTCCATTCCATTCCATCCGACATTCCATTCCATTCCACTCCACATTCTATTCCATTCAATTCCACATTCCTTTAGATTTCATTCCATTCCATTCCACATTCCATTCCATTCCATTCCACATTCAAATCCATTCCATTCCATGCCATATTCCATAGCATTCCATTTCACATTGAATTCCATTTCATTTCACATTCCATTCCACATTCCATTCCACAATGCATTCCACGTTCTATTCCATGTTCCATTCCTCATTCCATTCCTTTCCATTGCACATTCCATTCCATTCCATTCCACTTTACATTCCATTCCATTCCATTCCACTTCCCATTCCATTCCATTCCACATTCCATTAAACTTACCATTTCATTCCATTCCATGTTCCATTCCAAATTCCATCCCATTCCATTCCACATTCCATTCCACGTTCCATTGTTTTCCATTCCACGTCCCATTCCACGTTCCATTCCACTTTCCATTCCACCTTCAATTTCATATTCCATTCCGTTGCATTCCACATTCCATTCCACATTTCATTACACATTCCATTACATTGCATTCCACATTCCATTACACTGCATTCCACATTCCATTCCACATTCCATTGAACATTCCATTCCACATTCCATTCCATTCCATTCCATTCCACATTCCATTCTAGAGAGTTTTCCATTCCAGTACACATTCAATTCCACTTTCCATTCCATTCCATTTAAACATTCCATTCCATCCCACTTTCCATTCCACATTCCATTCCTTTCCACATTCCATTGCATTCCATTCCACATTTCATTTAACATTGCATTCCATTCCATTCCATCTTCCATTCTACGCTACATTCCACATTCCTTTGCATAATCCATTCCTCTTTTCATTTCATTCCATTCCACGTTAAATTCCAAATTGCATTAGATTGCATTCCACATTTCATTCTACATTCCATTCCATTGCATTCCACATTCCATTCCACGTTGCATTCCATTCCAAATTCCATTCTGTTCCATTGCAAATTCAATTGCAAGTTCCATTCCCTTCCATTCCCCACTCCATTCCACATTTGATTCCATTCCATTCCACTTTCCATTCCACGTTAGTTTCCACATTCCATTCCACATTTCATTCCATTTTCCATTCTATTCCATTCCACTTTCCTTTCCACATTCCATTCCACATTCCATTCCTTTCCGTTCAACGTTCCATTGCACATTCCATTCCACATTCCAGTACCTTCCATTCAACATTCCATTGAGCATTCCATTCCACATTCCATTCCTTTCCATTCCACACTCTATTCCACATTCCATTCCATTCCACACTCTATTCCACATTCCATTCCATTCCACATTCCACTCTATTCCATTCCACGTTCCATTCCACATTCCATTCCACATTCCATTTCTCATTCCATTCCATTGCATTTCAATTCCATTCCACATTCCATTAGATTGCATTCGAAATTCCGTATCACATTCAATTCCTCATTCCATTCCACATTCCTTTACATTCCATTCCAATTTCCATTCCACTTTCCATTCCACATTCCATTCCACGTTCCACCCCACTTTCCATTCCATTCCATTCCACGTTACATTCCACGTTCCATTCCATTCCATTCCACGTTCCATTCCGTTGCATTCCAGTTTCCATTCCACATTCCATTTCACATTCCATTCCATTACATTCTATTCCATCCCACCTTCTATTCCATTCCATTCCACATTCCATACCATATTCCATTCCATTCCATTCCACGTTGCATTCCACGTTCCATTAGCTGTTCCATTCCACTTTCCGTTTCATTCAATTCCACGTTCCATAACACTTTCCATTCCATTCCTTTCCACTTTCCATTCCATTCCTTTCCACATTCCATTACATTCCATTATAATACCCCTTCCACTTTCTTTTCCACTTTCCATTCCACGTTCTTTCCACCTTCCATTCCATTGCATTCCACATTTCATAACATTTCATTCTATTCCATTCCACATTCCATTCCATTCCACACCACATTATATTCCACTTTCCAATCCATTCCATTCTCATTCTTTTCCATTCCATTCCACATTCCATTAAAAGTTCCATTCCACGTTCCATTGCACGTTCCGTTTCGCATTTCATTCCATTCCATTCCATTTCAGATTCCATTCCATTCCATTACACTTTCTATTCCGCATGCCATTCCATTCCATTCTACATTCCATTCCACATTCCTCTCCATTCAATTCCACATTCCATTCCTTTCCATTCCACGTTACATTGCACATTCCCTTCCACCTTGCATTCAATATTCCATTCCACTCCATTCCAAATTCCACATTCCATTCCACATTCCATTCCACATTCCATTCCATTCCATTACACATTCTATCCCATTCCATTCCACGTTCCATTCCACGTTCAATTCCAAATTCCCTTCCACATTACATTCCACGTTGCATTCCACATTCCTGTCCATCCTGTTACACGTTCCATTACATTGCTTACCACGTTCCATTCCACATCCTATTTCACATTCCATTCCACAATTCATTCCGCTCCATTCCATTCAATTCCACCTTCCATTCCACATTCCATTCCACATTTAATTCCGTTATATTCCACATTCCATTCCACATTTAATTCCGTTATATTCCACATTCCATTCCACATTGCTTTCCACATTCCGTTCCACATTCCTTTCCATGCCATTCCGTTCCATTCCACATTCTCTTCCACATTCTATTCAACATTCCATTCCACATTCCATGCCACATTCCATTTCATTCCATTCCAACTTCCATTCCACATTCCATTCCACCTTCCATTCAACGTTCCTTTCCATTCCATTCCACGTAACTTTCCACATTCCGTTCCATTCCTTTGCACGTTCCATTCCACATTCCATTGCACATTCCATTCCACTTTCCATTCCACATTCAATTCCACGTTCCATTCCATTCCATGTAACCATTCCTATCTATTCCATTCCACATTCCATTCCACCTTCCATTCCATTCCATATTCCATTCCACATTCCTTTCCATTCCATTCCATGTTCCATTCCACGTTCCATTCCACCTTAAGTTGTACATTCCATTCCACATTCCATTACATTCCATTACGTTCCACATTCCATTCCACATTCCATTACATTGCTTTCCACATTCCATTCCACATTCCAATCCACATTTCATTGCACATTCCATTCGTTTCCATTCCACGTTCCATTCCACATTCCATTCCACATTACATTCGACCATCCATTCCATTCCATTCCATTTTCCATTGCAGATTCCATTGTACATTCCATTACAATTTCCATTCCACATTCCATTCCAAGTTCCTTTACACTTTCCATTCCATTCAAGTTCCATTCCACAGTCGATTTCATTCTCTTCCACATTCTATTCCACATTCCATTCCACGTTCCATTCCACGTTCCATTCCATTTTCCATTCCATGTTCCATTCCATTCCACATTCCATTCCACATTCCATTCCACTCCATTCCACTTTCCATTCCACATTACATTCCATATTCCATTCCACATTTCCTTCGGCTGCAATCCACATTCCATTCCACATTCCATTCCATTTCTTTCCACATTCCATTCCATTTCATTCCACATTCCATTCCATTCCATTGCACATTCCATTCCTTTCCATTCCACAATCAATTCCACATTTCATTCACCCTTCCATTCCATTCGACCCTATTACACATTCCATTCCATTACATTCCACAATCCATTCCATTACATTCCACATTCCATTCCACATTCCATCCCACGTTCTTTCCGATCCATCCCGAGATCCATTCCACGTTCCATTAGGCGTTCCATTCCATGTTCTGTGCCATTCATTCCACGTTCCATTCCATATTCCATTCCATTCCGATCCACATTCCAATATATTCCATTCCACCTTCCATTACATTACATTCCACATTCCATTCCATAAAATTATAAGTTCCATTCCATTCCATTCCACTTTCCCTTCCACTCCATTCCATGAACTTTTCATTCCATTCCTCTTTCCATTCTACATTCCATTTCACATTCTATTCCACCTTCCATTCCATTCCATTCCAGTTTGCATTCCATTCCTTTCCACTTCCCATTCAATTCAATTTCACACTCAATTCCGTTCCTTTCCACTCTCCATTACATTCCATTACATTCCATTACATTCCATTCCACATTCCTTTACATTCCATTACATTCCATTCCACATTCCATTCTATTCCATTATATTCCATTCCACATTCCATTCCATTCCGTTACATTCCACATTCCATGCCACACAATTCTGCATTCAATTCCATTCCATTCCATACCACATTCCATTCCATTCCATTCCACATTCCATTCCATTGCATTCCACTCCATTCCACTGCATTCCACTCCATTCCACATTCCATAAAATTCCCTTCCATTCCGCATTTGATTCCTTTCCACTCCACGTTCCTTTAAATTTCATTCCACATTCCATTCCCTTCCATTCCACATTCTTTTCCATTCCATTCCACATTCCATTGCACGTTCCATTCCACGTTCCAGTCCTCATTCCATTCCCTTCCTTTACACATTCCATACCATTCCATTCCAGATTACATTCCATTCCATTCCACGTTCCATTCAACGTTTCATTCCATTCCATTCCACTTTCCATTCCACTCCATTCCGCGATCCATTCCATTCCATTCCACGATGCATTCCACATTCTATTCCACATTCCTTTGCACTTTACATTCCATTCCATTCCACATTCCATTCCACATTCCTTTACACGCTCCGTTCCACATTCCATTCCGCGTTACATTCCAAGTTACATTCCAGGGACCATTCCATTCCATTACACTTTCCTTTCAACTTTCCATTCCGTTCCATTCCACTTTCCATTCCACATTCCATTCCACATTCCATTCCACATTTCATTGCATTCCATTCCACATCACATTTGACATTACATGCCATTCCATTCCACTTTCATTCCACATTCAATTCCACATTCCGTTCCGTTCCATTCCAAATTGCATCCTGCATTCCATTGCTCATTGCATTCTACATTTCATTCCATTCCACATTCCTTTACACATTCCATTCCATTCTACATTCCATTCCTCTTTCCATTCCATTCCATTCCACATTCCATTTCACATTGCATTCCATTCCAGTCCGAATCCCATTCCACATTGCATTCCATTCCAGTCCGCATCCCATTCCACATTACTTTCCATTCTTTCCGTATTCCATTTCAATCCATTACACATTCCATTCAACATTTCATTCCACATCCCATTGCATTCCATTCCACATTCCATTCCCTTTCATTCCATGTTCCATTCCAGATTCCATTCCTCATTCCATTCCAGATTCCATTCCACTTTCCATTCCATTCCATTCCACGTTCCATTCCATTATGCATTCCATTACATTCCACCTTCCGTTCTTCATTCCTTTCCACATTGCATTCCACATTCCATTCTGTTCCATTCCACATTTCTTTCCACATTGTACCCCACGTTCACTTCCACATTCCATTCCACTTTCCATTCCCTGTTACATTACACATTCAGTTCCTTTGAATTTCATGTTCCGTTCCACAGTCCATTCCGTTCCATTCCAAGTTCCATTCCACATTCCATTCCACTTTCCATTCTATTCCATTCCACTTTCCACTCCACGATCCATTTCATTCCATTCCACTTTCCATTCCATGATCCATTTCATTCCATGCCACGTTCCATTCCAAATTCCATTGCATTACGTTCCAAGTTCCATTCCACAATGCAATCCACTTTCCAATCCATATTCTATTGCGTTCCATTGCACATTCCATTCCACAATCCATTCCACATTCCAATCCACTTTCCATTCCACATTCCATTAAAACACCTGCCACATTGCATTCCACATTCCATGCCATTCCATTCCTCACTCCATTCCACATTCCTTTCCACATTCTTTTCCATTCCATTTCACATTCCATTCCACATTCCATTCCACTTTCCATTCCGCGTTCCATTCGATTTCATTCCATGTTCCATTCCACTTTACTTTCCATTCCTTTCCACTTTGCATTCCACATTCCATTGCACTTTCCTTTCCTCTTTACATTCCATTCCATCCCACATTGCGTTCCACATTCCATTCCATTCCATTCCACATTCCATTACCTTACACTCCACATTTCATTCCACATTCCCTTCCATTTCATTCCATCTTCTATTCCATGTTCCATTCCATTGAATTCCAATTTCCATTACACGTTTCATTCCACATTCCATTCCACATTCCATTCTCATTCCATTGCATTACATTCCACATTGCATTCCACATTCCATTCCACATTCCATTCCATACAATTCCACATTTCATAAAACATTCCATTCCATTGCATTCCACATTCCATTCCACTTACCATTCCATGTTCCTTTCCATGTTCCATTCCACGTTGCACTACATTCCATTCCACATTCCACTCCATTCTATTCCACGTTGCATTTCATTACGTTCCATATTCCGTTTCACAAACCGTTCCACATTCTATTTCACTTTGCATTCCATTCCATTACACATTCCATTCCATTAAATTCCACATTTCATTCGATTCAATTGCACATTCCTTTCCACGTTGCATTCCACATTCCATTCCATTCCAATCTATTCCACTTTCCATTCCATTCCATAGCACAATCCATTCCACATTCCATTTCATATTCCATTCCAATTTACATTCCATTGCATTACACATTCCAATCATTCTATTTTTCATTTCATTCCATTCAATTCCACATCCCATTCCACTCCATTCCATTTCATTTCATTCCACATTCCACTGCATTGAATTCCATTCCACATTCCATTCCTTTGCAATCCACATTCCATTCCTTTGCAATCCACATTCCATTCCACATTCCATTACACGTTGCGTTCCATGTTCCATTCCAAGTCCCATTTCACTTTCCAATCCTTTCCATTCCACATTCCATTCCATTCTATTCCACCTTCCATTCCACATTCCTTTCCATTCCATTCCACGTTCCCTTCCACGTTCTGTTCCACATTCCATTCCACATTCCAATCCATTCAATGCCACATTGCATTCAATTCAATTTCACGTTTCATTCCATATTCCATTCTACATTCCATTCCACTTTCTATTTCACTTTCCATTCCACAATCCATTCCACATTCAATTCCACGATAGATTGCACGTACCATTCCACATTCCATTCCATTCCATTCCACTCCACATTCCCTTCCACATTCTATTCCACATTCCATTCCACTTTCCATTCCACAGTCCTATCCAAGTTCCATTCTACGTACCATTCCACATTCCATTCCATTTCATTCAACTTTCCATTCTATATTACATTGCACATCACATTCCACGTTCCAGTCGACGTTCCATTCCACGTTACATTCCATGTTCCATTCCGCGTTCCATTACACATTCCATTCCATTCCATTCCACTTTCCATTCCACTTTCCATTCCACATTACATTCCACATTACATTCCATTCCATTCCAGATAACATTCCACATTCCATTCCACATTACATTCCGTTCCATTCCACTTTCCATTCCACATTCCATTCCATATTCCATTCCACATTCCATTCCACCTTCCATTCCACATTCCATTCCATATTCCATTCCACATTTGCTTCCATTCCATTCCACTTTCCATTCCGCATTCCATTCTCTTTCCATTGCATTTCATTCCACATTGCATTCCACATTCCACTGCATTCCAATTCACAATCCGTTCCACATTCCATTCCATTCCATTCCACTTTCCATTCCACATTCCAATCCACATTCCATTCCGCAGTCCATTTCAAATTCCATTCCACATTCCATTCCACATTCCATTCTCATTCCATTGCATTACTTTCCTCTTTCCATTCCACATTTATTTCTACATTCCATTCCATTCCATTCCACATTCCATTCCATTCCAATCAACATTCCACTCCACAATTCATTCCATTCCATTCCACATTCCGTTCCACATTCCATTCCCCATTCAATTCCATTCCATTACAAAATCCATTCCATTCCATTCCATTCCATATTCCATTCCACATTCCATTAAATTCTATTCCACATTCCATTCCACATTCCTGTCCATTCCATTCCACATTCCATTCTATTTGAATGCACATTTCATTCCACAATTCATTGTATTCCATTACATTTTCTATCCCACATTCCTTTCCACGTTCCTTTCCATTCCACTCCACATTCCATTCCTCATTCCGTTCAAAAATCCATTCCACATTCCATTCAATTCCATTCCACATTCCATTGCATTCTATTTCACATTCCATTCCACGTTCCATTCAATTGCATTCCACGTTCCATTCAACGTTCCATTCCACATTCCATTCAACGTTCCAGTCCATTCCTATCTACGTTCCATTCCACGTTCCATTCCACCGTCCATTCCACATTCCATTCCAAATTCCATTCCATTCGATGCCAAATTACATTCCACATTACTTTCTACATTTCATTCTACATTTCACTCCACTTTGCAGTGCATTCCATTCCACATTCCATTCCACATTACTTTGCACATTCCATTCCACATTCCATTCCACATTCCATTCCGTTAGGCATTCCATTCCATTCCATTTCACATTCCTTTCCGTTATACTCCAAATTCCTTTAAACAGTCCATACAGCATTACATTCCTCATATCGTTCCGTAACCCTTTCTACATTCCATTGCATTCCATTCCTCATTCCATTCCATTCCATTCCACGTTCCATTCCATTCCATTTCCCATTCCATTCTGTTCCATTCCACATTCATTTCCACATTCCATTCCAAATTCCATTCCACATTCCGTTACACATTCCATTCCACATTCCATTCCATTCCATTCCACATTCCTTTCCATTCCATTCCACATTCCATTCCACCTTCCATTCCACGTTCCATTCAATGTTCTATTAAACGTTCCATTCCATTCCATTCCACGTTCCATTCCACCTTCCAATAAATTCAATTCCACGTTATATTCCACGTTCTGTTCCACGTAGCATTCCAATCCATTCCACGTTCCATTAAATTCCATTCCACGTTCCATTCCACATTACATTCCATTCAATTCCACATTCCATTTCACATTCCATTCCACATTCAATTTCACATTCCATTCCATTCCATTACACATTCCATTTCCCATTCCATTCCAGATTCCATTCAACATTCCATTTCACATTCCATTCCACATTCCATTTCATTTCCGTCCAAATTTCATTCCAGTCCACGTTCCCTTCCACATTCCAGTTCTCATTCTACTCCACGTCCCATTCCATTCCATTCCACGTTCCATTACACATTCCATTCCATTCCATTCCACTTTCCATTCCACATTCCAATCTACATTCCATTCCACATTCCATTCCACATTCCATTCCATTCCATTCCATTCCACATTCCATTCCAAGTTCCATTCCATGTTCCATTGCACGTTCCATTCCACGTTCCTTTCCACATTCCATTCCATTCCATTCTATATTCCCTACCATTAGTTTCCATTCCTCTGCACACTCCATTCCATTACATTCCACAAGGCATTCCATATTCCACTCAACATTCCATTCCACATTCCATTCCATTCCTTTCCACATTGCATTCCACATTCCATTGCATTAAATTTCTCATTCCATTACATTCCACTCCACATTCCATTACGTTACATTGTACATTCCATTGCACATTCCATTCCACATTCCATTCCTTTCCATTCCACGTTCTACTACAAGTTCCATTCAATTCCATTCCACGTTCTATTCAACCTTCCATTCCACATTCCATTCCACATTCCATTCCGTTGCATTACACATTCCATTCCACATTTCATTTCATAATCCATTCCATGTTCCATTGCACATTCCATCCAAATTCTATTCCATTCCATTCCTCATTCCATTCCATTGCACATTCTATTCCACATTCCATTCTATTCCATTGCACATTCCATTCCATTCCATTCCACATGCCATTGCATTCCATTCCACGTTCCATTAAATTCCTTTCCACATTCCATTCAACGTTCCAGTCCATTCCAATCCATGTTCCATTCCTCGTTACATTCCACCTTCCATTCCACATTCCATTCCATTCTATTCCACATTCCATTCCATTCCGTTCCACATTCCATTCCACATTTCATTCCACATTGCACTCCATTCCTTTCCACATTCTGTTCCTCATTTCTTTCCACTTTCCATTCCACATTCCATTCCACATTCCATTCCATTTCGCATTCCATTCCATTCCGTTCCGTTTCACATTCCATTTCGTTATATTCCACATTCCATTCCATATTCCATTCAACATTCCTTTCCACATTCTGTTCCATAATCCTTTCCACATTCCATTGCATTCCTTTCCTACTTCCATTCCATTCCATTCCATTCCAACTTCCATTCCGTTTCGTTTCACATTCCATTCTGTTCCATTCCACTTTCATTTCCACATTCCATTCCACATTCCATTCCACATTCCGTTCAATTCCATTCCGCAATCCATTCCACATTCCTTTCCATTCCATTCCACATTCCATTCCACGTTCCATTCCACGTTCCATTCAATGTTCTATTCCATGTTCCATTCCATTCCATTCCACGTCCATTCCAAGTTCCATTAAATTCAATTCCATGTTCCATTCCACATTCCATTCCATTCAATTCCACATTGCATTTCACATTCCATTCCACATTCCATTTCACATTCCATTCCATTCCATTACACATTTCGTTTCCCATTCCCTTCCAGATTACGTTCAACTTTCCATTTCACATTCCATTCCATTCCCTTCCAAATTTCATTCCATTCTGCGTTCCCTTCCACATTCTATTGCACATTCCGCTCCACGTCCCATTCCATTCTATTCCACGTTCCATTACACATTCCATTCCATTCCATTCCACTTTCCATTCCACATTCCAATCTACATTCCATTCCACATTCCGTTCCATGTTCCATTCCTCTTTCCATTGCACGTTCCTTTCCACGTTTCTTTCCACGTTCCATTACATTCCATTCCATATTCCCTACCATTAATTTCCATTCCTTTCCACACTGCATTCCATTCCATTCCACATTCTATTCCATATTCCACTCAACATTCCATTCCCTTCCATATTTCATTCCATTCCACGTTCCCTTCCACATTCCATTGCACATTCTACTCCACGTCCCATTCCATTCCATTGTACGTACCGTTACACATTCCAATCCATTCCATTCTACTTTACATTCGACATTCCAATCTACATTCCATTCCACATTCCATTCCACGTTCCTTTCCTTTGCATTCCACATTTCATTCCACTTTCTATTCCATTCCATTCCAAATTCCATTCCACGTTATCTTCCATGTTGCATTCCATTCCATTCCACATTCCATTCCACTTTCCATTCCATTCAATTCCACGTTCCATTATACATTCCATTGTACATTCCATTCAAAGTTCTCTTCCACATTCCTTTCCACGTTAAATTCCATGTTCCATTCCATTCAAGTTCCAATCCACATTCCATTTCATTCTATTCCACGTTGCATTCCACATTCCATTCCAGTACATTCCACATTCCATTCATTTCCATTACATTCCACATTGCATTCCATTCCACATTCCATTCCATTCCATTGCATTCCCCGTTCCACTGCATTCCTTTCCATTCCATTCATTTCATTCCATATTCCATTCTATTCCATTCCACATAACATTCAATTCCATTCCACTTTCCATTCAATTCCATTCCACATTCCATTCCTTTCGATTCCACAAAACATTCAATTCCATTCCATTCCACATTCCATTCCACATTCCATTCCATGCCATTCTGCATTCCATTACATTACATTCCACTTTCCATTCCATACCATTCCGCATTCCATTCCATTCCATTCCACATTCAATTCCATTCCGTTCCACATTCCATTCCATTCCATTCCACATTCCACATTTCATTTCAGGTTTCATTCCATGATCTATTGCAAGTTCCATTCCATTCCATTCCACGTTCAATTCCACATTCCATTCCACATTCCATTCATTCCATTGCACTTTTCATTCCATTACATTCCACATTAAATTCCTTTCCATTCCTTTGCATTCCAAATTCAATTCCATTCCATTCCATTCGATTCCACACTCCATTCCATTCCATCCCTCATTTCTTTCCATTCCATTGCACTTTCCATTCCATTCAATTCCATTACACGTTCCATTCCATTCCATTACACATTCCATTCTGTTCCATTCAATTCCCAATTCCATTCTATTCCATCCCTCATTCCATTACACATTGACTACCATTCCACATTCCATTCCATTCTATTCCACTTTCTGTTCCTTTACATTCCATTCCATTCTACATTCCATTACACATTCCATTCCATTCCACATTCCATGCCATTTTATTCCATTCCATTGCCCATTCCTTTCCAAATTGCATTCCATTCCTTTCCACATTCTATGCCATTTCAATCCATTCCATTGCACATTCCTTTCCAAATTGCATTCCATTCCATTCCACATTCCAAACCATTCCATTCCACGTTACTTTCTATTCCATTCCAAAATCCATTACATTCCTTTGAACATTACATTCTGCTCTTTTCCACTATCCACTCCATTGCTTTCCACGTTCCTTTCCATTCCATTCCACATTCCTTTTAATTCCATTGCATTTGATTCCACTTTCCATTACATTCCATTCCATATTCCATACCATTTCATTCCACTTTCCATTCCGTTCCATTCCACTTTACATTCCGTTCCATTCCACATTCCATTCCGTTACTTTTCACATTCCTGTCCATTCCATTCCACATTCGATTTCATTCCATTCAATTCCATTCCATTCCATTGCATTCCTTTCCAATCCATTCCACATTCCATTACACATTGCATTCCATTCCACTTTCCACAACATTCTATTTCATTCCATTCCACATTCCATTCAATTCCATTCCATACCACATTCCATTCCATTCCATTCCACATTCCATTCCATTCAATTCCATTCCACATTCCATTCCACATTGCCTTCCATTCCATTCCACTTTCCATTCCATTACATTTCACTTTCCATTACATTCCATTCCATTCATTTCCTTTCCACATTCCCTTCCACATTGCATTCCATTCCATTCCACTTTCCATTCCATTCCATTTCACTTTCCATTCCATTCCATTCCATTCAACATTCCATTCCATGCCATTCCGCATTCCATTCTGTTCTATTCCATTCCATATTCAATTACATTCCAATACAAATTACATTGCATTCCATTCCACATTCCACATTCCATTCCACGTTCAATTCAACGTTCCATTCCACTTTCCATTCCACATTCCATTCCATTTCATTTCACTTTCCATTCCACTTTGCATTCCACATTCTATTCCATTCCGTTCTACATTTCAGTCAATTACATTACACATTCCATTCCATTCCATTCGATTCCATTCCACATTCCATTCCATTCCATTTCATATTCCATTCAATTCCATTCCGTTACACATTCCATTCCTCTTTCCATTCAATTTCACTTTCCGTTCCATTCCATTCCTTTCCATTCCACATTCCATTCCATTCCATTCCACTCCATATTCCATTCCATTCCATTCCATATTCCATTCCATTCCATTCCACATTCCATTCCATTCCATATTCCATTACATTCCATTCCACATTCCATTCCATTTCATTCCAATCCATTCTGCATTCCATTCTATTCCATTCCACATAACATTCCATTCCATTCCACATTCCATTCAAATCTATTCCGCATTCCTTTCCTTTCCATTCCACATTCCATTCCATTCCATTCCAAATTTAATTCCATATTCTAATCCATTGCATTCCACACTCCATTCCATTCCATTCCATTCCGCATTCCATTCCATTTCATTGCATTCCACTTTCCCTTCCATTCCACTCAACATTCCATTCCGCATGCCTTCACACTTTCCATTCCATTCCATTCCACATTCCATTCCCTTCCATTCCACGTTCCATTCCATGTTCCATTCAAATCCATTCCACATTCCATTGTAAATTCCATGCCACATTAAATTCCTTTCTATTCCACGTTCCATTCCACATTCCATTCCAATCCATTTCACATTCCATTCCATGGCATTCCACATTCCATTCCATGTTCAATTCCAATCCATTCCACTTTCCATTCCACTTTCCATTCCACATTCCATTCAACATTCCATTCATCATTCCATTCCATTCCATTCCACGTTCCATTCGAACCCATTCCACCTTCCAATTCACATTCCATTCCTTTGCATTTCACTTTCCATTCCACATTGAATTCCACATTCCATTCCACATTCCATTCCGTTTCATTCCACATTGCACTCCACATTGCATTCCACATTCCATTCAACATTCCATTCCACTCCATTCCACATTCCATTCCACATTACATTCCATTACATTCCACATTGCATTCCACATTCCACTCCGCATTCCATTGCATTCCATTTCATATTCCTTTCCATTCTTTTCCAGTTTAAATTCTATTCCTTTCCATATTCCATTCCATTTCATTCCACATTCCTTTCCACATTCCATTCCACATTCCATTCCTTTCCATTACACTTTCCATTCCACATTAAATACCATTTCATTCCACATTCCATTCCATATTCCATTCCATTACATTCCACATTCCATTCAACTTTCCATTCCATGTTCCATTAAATTCCATTGCATTGCATTCCACGATCCATTTCATACCATTCCACATTCCATTCCACGTTCCATTTCACATTCCACTCCTCATTGCGTTTCACCCTCCATTCCATTCCATTCCACTCCGCATTCCATTCTACATTTCATTCCACATTCCATTCCATTCCATTCCACATTCCATTCAACGTTCCATTCCATGTTCCATTAAATTCCATTGCATTCCACTCCAAGTTCCATTTCATACCATTCCACATTACATTCCATGTTCCATTTCACGTTCCATTCCTCATTCCTTTTCACACTGCATTCCATTCCATTCCATTCCACATTCCATTCTACATTTCATTCCATTCCATTCCATGTTCCATTACATTCCATTCCACGTTCCATTCCAAATTCCTTTCCACATTCCATTCCACATTCCATTACTTTGCATTCCATATTCCATTGCAAATTTCGTTCCACATTTCTTTGCACGTTCTATTGCATTCCATTCCACATTCCATTCCTTTCCTTTCCACAGTCCATTCCATTCCATTCCATTACACATTGCATTGTACATTCCGTTCTACGTTCCATTCCATTCCATTGCACGTTCCATTACATATTCCATTACATTCCATTCCACATTCCATTCCATTCCATTCCACATTCCATTCCTTTACTTTCCAAATTCCTGTCCATTCCATTCCACATTCCATTTCATTCCATTCCATTCCATTCCTTTCCACATTCTTTTCCACATTCCATTCCATTCCACATTCCATTCCATTCCACTTCATTCCATTCCACATTCCATTCCATTCAATTCCATTCCGCATTCCATTCCTTTCCAATTCATTCCATTCCACATTCCATTCCATTCCATTCCACATTCCATTCCATTCCACTTCATTCCATTCCACATTCCATTCCATCCAATTCTATTCCATATTCCATTCCTTTCCACTTCAATCCGTTCCACATTCCATCCCATTCCATTCCACATTCCATTCCATTCCTTTCCACATTCAGTTCCATTCCATTCCCTTCCATAGCATTCCATTCCACATTCCATTCCATTTCACACTGCATTCCTTTGCACTTCACATTTCATTCCATACCATTCCACATTCCATTCCATTCCATTCCACTTTCCATTCCATTCCTTTCCACATTCCATTCCATTCCACATTCCATTCCACTCCATTCCATTAGACATTCCATTCCATTCCACATTCCGTTATATTCCATTCCAAATTCTATTTCATTCCATTCCATATTCCATTTCATTCCATTCCACTTTCCATTCTATTCCATTCCACATTTCATTCCATTCCATTCAACTTCCCTTTCCATTCCATTCCCCATTCCATTCCATTACATTTTCCATTCCATTACACATTTGATTCCACATTCGATTCCTCCTTCCATTCCATTTCATATTTCATTAATTTCCATTGCATTCCTCACTCCATTCAATTCTTTTCCATTCCACACTCCTTTCTCTTCCATTCCATATTCCAATTAATTCCATTCCATTCCATTCCCCATTCCATTCCTTTCCATTCACTCTTCCATTCCATTCCGTTCTACATTCCATTCCATTGCATTGCATTCTATTTCCCATTTCATTCCCTTGCATTCCATTCCACATTCCATTCCAATACATTCCACATCCATTCCACATTCCATTCCAAATTGCATTCCATTCCATTCCATTTTCCATACAATTCCATACCAGTTTCCATTTCATTCCATTTCATTCCACATTCCATTCCATGCCATTTCGCTTTCCATTCCATTCCATTCCATTCCACATTCAATTCCATTACAATTCACTTTCCATTCCATTCCATTCCACATTCCACATTCCATTCCAGGTTCCATTCCACGTTCCATTCCACGTTGCATTCCACGTTCCATTCCATTCCATTCCATGTTCCATTCCACATTGCATTCCACATTCCATTCCATTCGATTCCACATTTCATTCGATTCCGTTGCACATTTCATTCGATTAAATTCCATTCCATTCCATTCCACCTTCCATTCCATTCCATATTCCTTTCGATTCCATTCCACATTCCATTCTATTCCATTCCATTCCATATTCTATTCCATTCCACATTCTATTCCATTCCACTCCACATTGCATTCCACTCCATTCCATTCCATTGCACATTCCTTACCACATTGCATTCCATTCCATTCCACATTCCATACTATTCCATTCCACATTCAATTCCTTTCCATTCCACATTCCATTCCATTGCATTCCACATTGCATTCCATTCCATTCCACATTCCATTCCACTCCATTCCATGACATTCCTCATTCCATTCCATTCCATTCCGCATTCCATACCATTCCATTACACGTTCCATTCCGTTCCATTCCACGTTCCATTCCAACGCTTTCCCCATTCCTTTCCCTAACATTTCACATTCCATTCCATTGCATTCCATTCCATTCCACATTCCATACCATTCCATTGCACGTTCCATTCCATTCCATTCCATATTCCATTCCATTCCTTTCCATATTCCATTCCATTCCGTTCCTTTACACTTTCCATTCCATTCCATTCCACATTCCATACCATTCCATTACACATTCCATTCCTTTCCACATTCCATTCCACTCCATTCCATTACATTCCACATTCCATTTCATTCCATATTCCACTGCATACCGTATTCCATTCTATTCCGCTCCATTCCACATTGCATTCCATTCCACTCCACATTCCATTCCATTCCATTCCACATTCCATTCCATTCCATTTCTTTCCACTTTCCATTTCATTTCACATTGCATTCCATTCTACTCCACATTTCATTACATACCATTCCACATTCCATTCAATTCCATTCCACATTTTATTCCATTGCATTCCACTTTCCATTCCATTCCACATTCCATTCGATTCCATTCCATTAAACATTCCATTCCACATTCCATTCCATTCCACTTTGCACTCCATTCCATTCCATTCCATTAAACATTCCATTCCACATTCCATTCCATTCCACTTTGCAGTCCATTCCATTCCAAATTCTGTTCCATTTCATTCCATATTCCACTCCATCCCATACCACATTCCAATCCATATTCAGCTCCATTGCATTCCACATTCCTCTCCATTCCATTTCACACTTCATTCCATTTCATTCCACATTCCATTCCACATTCCATTCCACATTCCATTCCATTCTATTCCACATTCCATTTCGCATTCCATTCAATTCCATTTCACGTTACATTCCACTCCATTACATTTCGTATTCAATTGCATTCCATTCCAAATTCCTTTCCACATTCCATTTCGTTGCATTCCACATTCCATTCCATTCCATTCCACATTCCGTTCCGTTGCATACCATTCCATTCCAAATTCCAATGTATTCCTTTCCACATTCCATTCCATTCCATTCCACATTTCATTTTACATTGCATTGCATTACATTCCACATTCCGTTCCACATTTCATTCCGTTCGATTCCATATTCCATTCCATTACATTCCACATTGCATTACATTCCAGTCCACACTGCAGTAAATTCCATTCCACATTCCATTCCAAATTACATTCCATTCCATTCCACATTCCATTCCACTTTCCATTTCTTTCCATTCCACAATCCATTCCACTTTCCATTTCTTTCCATTCCACATTCCATTTCATTTCATTCCACATTCCTTTCCACATACCATTCCACGTTCCATTCCACGTCCCATTCCGCGTTCCCTTCCACCTTCCTTTCCAAGTACCATTCCACGTTCTATTCCACGTTCCATTCCATTCCATTCCACAATCCATTCCACATTCCATTCCACGTTCCATTCCATTTCATGACACATTCCATTCCACCTTCCATTCCATTCCATTCCACATTCCTTTTCACATTCAACTCCATTCCATTCCACATTCCATTGTATTTCATTCCATTCCATTTCACTTTCCTGTCCATTCCATTGCACTTTCCGTTCCTTTCCCTTCCAGAATGCATTCCATTCCATTCCACTTTCGATTACACTTTCCATTCCACGTTCCATTACACTTTCCACTGCACGTTACATTCCATTACATTCCACGATGCATTCCACCTTCCATTCATCATTCCATTCCACGTTCCTCTCCACCTTCCATTCCATTTCTTCCCACGTTTCATTCCACGTTCCAGTCCACATTCCATTCCATTCCATTAAACATTCCATTCCACATTGCATTCCACGTTCCATTGCAAAATCCATTCCACGTTCCTTTACTCGTTGCATTCCAACTTCCATACCACGTTCCATTCCATTCCATTCCACATTCCATTCCACATTCCATTGCAATCCATTCCACGTTAAATTCCACGTTCCATTCTACTTTACTTTCCAGTCCATTCCACATTCCATTCTGCGTTCCATTGCATACCATTCAACATTCCATTCCACATTCCAGGCCATTGCATTCCACATTCCATTCCACATTCCATTGCATTCCATTCAACATTCCACTCCATTCCATTCCACATTCCAATCCACATTCCACTACATTCCATTCCACAATCCTTTCCAAATTCCATTCCACATTCCATTCCACATTCCATTCCACATTCCATTCCTTTCCCTTACGCATTCCACTCAATTCCGTTCCACTACGCATTCCATTCCATTCCATTCCCCTTTCCATTCCATTCCATTTCAAATTTCATTCAATTCCTCATTCCATTCCGTATCACATTCCATTCAATTCCATTCCACACTCCATTCAATTCCATTCCATTCCACGCTGCATTCCACGTTCCATTCCACAATCCATTCCATTCAATTCCACGCTCCATTCCACATTCCATTCCACATTCCATTCCAATCCATTCCACTTTCCATTCCACATTTCATTCTGTTCCATTCCATTCCACAATCCACTTCATTCCATTCGACATTCCATTCCACATTCCTTTTAATATTCCATTCCATTCCAATACACCTTCCACTTCATTCCACTCCATTCCACATTCCATTCCATTCCATTTCAAATTCAATTACATTCCATTCAATTCCATTTCTCATTCCATTCCATTCCCTTCCACATTACATTCCATTCCAATCAATTCCACATTCCATTCCGTTCTTTTGCACATTGCATTCCTCAACATTGCATTCCACATTCGATTCCACATTCCATTCCACGTTGCATTCAATTCCATTCCACATTCCATTCCACATTTCATTCCATTCCTTTCCACATTCCATTCCACATTCCATCGCATTCCATTCCATTCCACATTCCATTCCATTCCGTTCTATTCCATTCCATTCCATTCCATTCCAATTCACATTCCATCCCATTCCAATCCATTCCATTCCATTCCATTCATTCCATTCCACATTCCATTCCTTTTGATTCCAATCCACATTCCATTCCGTTCCATTCCATTCCGCATTCCATTCCACATCCCTTTCCATTCCATTCCACCTTCCTTTCCTTTCCATTCCATTCCATTCCATTCCATTCCACATTCCATTCCATTCCATTCCATTCCATTCCACTTTCCATTCCATTACAACCTACCTTCCTTTCCCTTCCATTCCATATTCCATTCCACATTCCCTTCCACTTCATTCCGCCCTGCATTCCTTTCCATTCCATACCATTCCACATTCCATTACACGTTCCCTTCCCTTCCACTCCACATTCATTTCCTTTCCATTCCATTCCAGTCCAATTCCCTTTCCTTTGCATTCCATTCTGCAATCATTTCCACTCCGTTCCACTTTCCATTCGATTCCATTCAACTTTCCATTCCACATTCTTTCCATTCCTTTCAACAATCCGTTCCATTCCGTTGCAAATTCCATTGAATTCCATTTCACATTCCATTCCATTCCATTTCACCTTCCATTCCATTCCATTCTAGTCTATTCCACATTCCATTCCATTTCATTCCACATTCCATTACATTACACTCCTCCTGCAATTCCACTCCATTCCACATTGTATTCCATTCCATTCCATTCCTCATTCCATTCCATTCCATTCCATTCCGCATTCCATTCCATTCGATTCCATTTTACCTTCCATTCCATTCCAATCAAAATTGAATTTCTTTCCATTCCATGTTCCATTCCACGTTCCATTCAACTTTCTATTCCACGTTTTATTCCACGTTCCACTACACGTTATATTCCATTCCATTCCACGTTCCATACCACATTCCATTCCATGTACCATTCCACTTTTCATTCCACGTTCCATTCCATATTGCATTCCTCATTTCATTCCACATTCCCTTCCATTGCATTCCACATTCCATTCCATTCCATTCCACTTTCCATTCCATGTTCCTTTCCATGTTCCGTTCGAAGATCCATTCCACGTACTTTTCCATTCAATTCCACATTCCACTCCACATTGCATTCCTTTGTATTCCACATTGCATTCCACCTTCCATTCCTTTCCATTCCACATTACATTCCACATTCCATTACAGATTCTATTCCATGTTCCATTCCAGATTTCATTCCACATTCCAACATTACATTCCACGTTCTGTTGAATTACATTCCAAATTCCATTGCAAATTCCATTCCATTCCATTCCACATTCCATTCCACATTCCATTCTACTTTCCATTCCACGTTCCATTCTTTTTCATTCCATTTTCCATTCCACATTCCATTCCATTCCATTCCAATTTCCATTCCACATTCCATTGCACATTCCTTTCCACATTACATTCCGTTGCATTCCTCATTCCTTTCAACATTCCATTCCATTCCTTTCCACATTAAATTCCATTACACTCCACATTTCATTCCACATTTCCTTGCATTCCATTCTACATTCTATTCCAAGTTCCATTCCATTCAATTCCATGTTCCATTCCACGTTTCATTCCACATTCCATTCCACAATCCATTCTGTTGCATTCCACAATCAATTCCACATTCCATTCCACATTCCAATCCTTTGTATTCCACATTCCATTGCACATTGCATTCCATTCCATTTCACCTTCCATTCTCATTCCATTGAATTACATTCCAGATTCCATTCCTCATTGCATTAGATTCCATTCCACATTTCATACCGCTTTCCATTCCATTGCATTCCACATTGAATTCCACATTCCATTCCACTTTCCATTCCATGTTGCATTCCATGCTCCATTCCACGTTCCATTGCATGCTATTCAAAGTTCCATTCCATTCCATTCCACGTTTCATTTCTTTCCTTTCTGCATTCAATTCCACATTCCATTTCATAATCCTTTCCTCATTCTATTTCACTTTGCATTACATTACATTCCATTTCATTCCACATTCCATTCCTTTCCATTCCATTGCAAAATCCATTCCACATTCCACTCCAGGTTCCATTCCACTGCATTCCACATTCCAATCCATTTCATTCCTCATTCCATTCCATTAAATTCCACATGCCATTCCATTCCATTTCGTTCCACATTCCATTCCATTCCATTCCATTCAATTCCACAATCCATTCCATTTCATTCAGAATTCCATTCTATTCCATTCCATTCCACATTCCATTCCATTCCACTCCAATTCCATTCCACATTCCTTTCCATTACATTCCACATTCCATTCCGTTGCAATCCACATTCCATTCCACGTTCCATTCCACGTTGCGTTCCATGTTCCATTCCACGTCCCATTTCACATTCAATTCCTTTCCATTCCACATTCCATTCCATTGCATTCCACATGCCATTCCATTCTATTCCACATTCCATTCCACGTTTCATTCCATTAAATTCCACGTTCCATTCCACGTTCCATTCCACATTCCATTCCACTTCCCAATGCATTCCATTCCACATTCCATTCCATTCAATTTCACTTTCCATTCCATATTCCAATCCACATTCCATTCCACATTCCATTTCACGTTACATTCCACTATCTATTCCACATTCAATTCCACGATACATTGCAGGTTCCATTCCACATTCTATTCCATTCCATTCCATTCAACTCTACATTCCCTTCCACATTCCTTTCCACGTTCCATTCTACGTCCCCTTCCACATTCCATTCCATTCCAATCCACGTTCAATTCCATGTTCCATTCCATTCCATTCAACTTTCCGTTCCGTATTCCATTGCACATTCCATTCCACATTCAATTCCATGTTCCATTCCACGTTCCATTCCATGTTCCATTCCACATTCCATTCCATTGCATTCAACTTTCCATTCCACATTCCATTCCACATCCATTAGAAATTACATTCCGTTCCATTCCGCATAGCATTCCACATTCCATTCCACATTCCATTCCGCATTCAATTCTGATTCCATTGCATTTCATTCCACATTGCATTCCAATTCACAATCCATTCCACATTCCATTCCATTCCACATTCCATTCCACATTCCATTCCATTCCTTTGCATATTACATTCCATTCCAATCCATTTCACGTTCCATTCCACTTTCCATTAAATTCTATTCCACATTCCATTCCACATTCCAGTCCATTCCATTACACATTCCATGCCATTACAATCCAAATTTCATTCCACAAATCATTCCATTCCGTTGCACATTCCATTCCACATTCCATTCCCTTCCATTCCACATTCCTCTCCATTGCATTCAATTCCATTCCACTTTCCATTCCACATTCCATTCCATTCCATTCCATGTTCAATTGCATGTTCCATTCCACATTCCAGTCCATTCCACTCCACGTTCCAATTCACACTCAATTCCACATTCCAATCCACATTCCATTCTGTTCCATTGCAGATTCCATTCCACATTGCATGGCACGTTCAATTACACATTCCTTTCCACGTTCCATTGCATGTTCCATTCCACATTCCATTCCATTCCATTCCACCTTCGATTCCATTCCATTCCACATTCCTTTCTATTCAATTGCTTCTTTCCTTCCATCCTATAGCATTCCACTTTACATTCCATTTCATTCCAAATCCTTTCCATTCCATTCCATTCCACTCCACATTCCATTCCATTCCATTCCACATTCCATTCCATATTCTATTCCACGTTCCTTTCCATTTCATTCCGCATTCCATTCCATTCCATTCCATTCCACTTTCCATTCCATTCCATTCCACATTCCATTCCACATTCCATATCACAAACAATTCCATTTCATTCCACATTCCTTTGCATTCCATTCTACTTTCCATTCCATTCCTTTCCACATTCCATTCTTTCCACATTACATTACACATTCCATTCCACGTTGCATTCCATCCCATTCCACGTTCCATTCCACGTTCCATTCCATCATACACTCCATTCCATTCCACATTCTATTGCCTTCCATTTCAAGTTCCCTTCCACTTTCCTTTGCACATTCCATTCGATTTTCCATTGCGTTCCATTGCACATTCCATTCCACACTCCAATTGTCATTCCATTCCACATTTCATTCCACATTCCATTCCACATTTCATTCCACAGCCCATTCCATTCCATTCCACATTTCATTCCACAGCCCATTCCATTCCATTCCACATTTTATTCCACATTCCATTCCACATTCCATTCCATTTCATTCCACATCCCATTACACTTTCCATTACACGTTCCATTCCACTTTCCATTACACGTTCCATTCCACTTTGCATTCCACGTTCCATTCCACCTTCCATTCCATTCCATTCCATTCCTCATTTCAGTCCACTTTCCTTTCCATTACATTCCACTTTCCTTTCCACATTCCATTCCACACTCCATTCCACATTGCATTCCGTTCCATTCCACATTACTTTCCACATTCCTTTCCACATTCCATTCCATTACATTCCACATTCCCTTGCACATTCCATTCAACATTCTATTCCACATTCTATTCCATTTGATTCGACATTCCATTCCGCATTCCTCTCCATTCAATTCCACATTCCATTAAGCATTCCATTCCACATTCCATTCCATTCCATTCCACATTCCATTACACGTTGCATTCTATTCTATATCACATTCCATTCCACGATTCACTCCTAATTCCATTCCACATTCTATTCCACATTCCATTTCACATTCCATTCCTCATTCCATTTGATATTGCATTCCATTCCATTTCACATTCCATTACACATTCCATTCCATTCCATTTCACATTCCATTCCACATTGCATGCCAGATTCCATTCCATTCCATTCCACATTCTTTTCCACATTCCATTCCATTTCATTCCGCATCCCATTCCATTCCATTACACATTCCATTTCACATTCCATTCCACATTGCACCCCATTCAATAACTTTCCATATTCCATTCCATTGCATTCTACATTCCATTCCATTGCATTCCACATTCCATTCCACGTTCCATTCCACGTTGCATTCCATGTTCCATTCCATGACCCATTTCATGTTCCATTCCTTTCCATTCCACATTCCATTCTATTCCTTTCCATATTCCATTCCATTCAATTCCACATTGCATTCCTCATTCCATTCCATTTCATTCCACTTTCCATTCCACGTTGCATTCCACGTTCCATTTCACATTGAATTCCAAGTTCCATCCCATTCCATTCCAAATTCCAGTCTATTCCATTTCACATTCTATTCCACGTTCCATTCCACATTCCATTCCACATTCCAATCCAAGTTCCATTCCATTCTTTCATGTTCCATTCCACTTTCCATTCCATTAAATTCCATGTTCCATTCCAGATTCCATTGCCCATTCCATTCCACATTCCATTCCTGTTTCCATTCCAGTTTCAACTCCACGTTCCATTCCATATTCCATTCCATTATATTCCACGTTCCATTTCACATTCCATTCCATTCCATTCCACTTTCCTTTCCAGATTCTATTTCACATTCCATTGCATTATATTCTGCATTCCATTTCACATTCTATTCCATTGCACTCCAGGTTCCATTCAACATTCCATTCCATTCAATTTCAACTTCCAATCCATATTCCATTCCACATTCCATTCCGCAATCCATTTCATGTTCCGTTCCATGATCCATTCCTCATTCAATTCCATGAGGCATTGTACGTTCCATTCTACTTTCCATTCCATTCCATGCCATAGCACTCCACAAACCCTTCCACATTCCATTCAACATTGCACTCCACGTTCCATTCCTCACTCCCTTCCACGTTCCATTCTACGTTCCATTCGACATTCCATTCCATTCCTTTCCACGTTCATTTCCAGGTTCCATTCCATTCCATTCATCTTTCCATTCCATATTCCTTTGAACAACCCATTCCACGTTCCATTCCATGTTCCATTCCACGTTCCATTCCAAATTCCATTCCATTCCATTCCACTTTGCCTTCCACATTACATTCCACGTTATATTCTTTCCATTCCACATTCCATTTCACATTCCATTGCACATTCCATTCCACGTTCCATTCCATTCCATTCCACGTTCCATTCCACATTCCATTCTCATTGCATTGCATTTCATTCCACATTCCATTCCACATTGCATTGCATTCCAATTCACAATCCATTCCACATTCCAGTCCATTATATTGAGTTCCACTTTCCATTCCACATTGCATTCCACATTCCATTATGCAATACATTCCAAATTGCATTCTACATTCAATTCCACATACTTTTCCCATTGCATTGCATTTCTTTCCACTTTCCTTTCCACATTGCATTGCATTCCAATTCACATGCCTTTTCAAATTAAAATCCACTCAATTCCATTCTATTCCACATTCCATTCCACATTCCATTCCACATTCCATTCCGTAGTCCATTCCATTCCATTCCAATCAACATTCCATTCCAATCAACATTCCATTCCACATTTCATTTCATTCCATTCCACATTCTTTTCCACATTCCATTCCATTCCATTCCACATTCCATTCCCTTCCATTCCATTCCACCTTCCTTTCCACTTTCCATTAAATTCTATTCCACTTCCCATTCCACATCATTCCATTCCACTTTCCATTCCATTACTTTCCACATTCCATTCCTGATTGCATTCCATTCCATTCTATTCCACATTACATTCCACATTCCTTTCCACCTTCCATTCCTCATTCCATTCCATTCCACATTCCATTCCACATTCCATTCCACATTCCATTTCATGTCCCATCCCATTCCACATTCCATTCCACATTCCATTTCATGTCCCATCCCATTCCACATTCCATTCCATTCCTTTCCACATACCGCTCCATTCAGATTCACATTTAATTCCTCTTCATTGCATTCCACATTCCAGTCCATTCCATTCCGCATAGAGTTCCATTCCATTCCATTTTATTCCACATTCCATTCCATTCCATTCTCTTCTTCATTCCATTCCATTCCATTCTATTCCACATTCCATTCCATATCATTCCACATTCCATTCAATTACATTCCAGAATCCATTCCACATTCCTTTCCAGATACTATTCCACGTTCCATTCCCTTCCATTCCACATTCCATTCCATTCCATTCCACTTTCCATTCCATACTCCCTTCCACATTGAATTCCAAATTCCATTCCACTTTCCATTCCATGTTAGATTGCGTGTACTACTCCCTACCCTTCCAAGTTCCATGGCACATTCCATTCCATTACATTCGGCGTAACATTCCACATTGCATTCCACATTAAATTCCATTCCGTTACATTCTATTCCACTTTACATTCCACATTCCATTACACCTTCCATTCCACTTTCCATTCCATTCCATTCCACATTCCATGACACATTTCATTCCATTCCATTCCGCATTCCATTCGACATTCCATTTCATATTCCATTCCACATTTCATTCCACATTGCAATTCACATCCCATTCCACATTCCATTGCATTGCATTCCACATTCCATTGCATATTCCAATCCATTCCATTCCACATTCCATTCCATTGAATTTGACGTTCCATTCCATGATCCATTCCATATTACAGTCCATTCAATTCCACATTCCTTTGCAAATTCCATTCTATTCCATTCAACATTCTATTCCATTCCATTCCACATTCCATTCCATTGCTTTCCACATTCCATTACACGTTACATTACACCTTCCACTCCATTCCATTTTATGTTCCATTCCACATTGCATTCCAGATTCCATTCCACTTTCCATTCCTTTCCTTTCCACATACCATTCCACACTCTACTCCACATTCCATTCCACTCCACGTTTCATTACACTTTCCATTCTACATTTCATTCCACATTGCAGTACATTCCATTCCACATTCCATTTCACATTACCTTCCACATTCCATTCCAGGTTCCATTCCATTCCACATTCCATTCCATTGCATTCCACATTCCATTGAATTACATTCCACATTCTAATCCACATTTCATTCCATTCAATTTCACATTCCATTCCGTTACGTTCCACATTCCTTTCCACATTCCATTCAACATTCCATTCCACTTCTCGTTCCGTAATCCATTCAACATTCCATTGCATTCCAATCCTCATTCCATTCCATTCCATTCCACATTCCATTCCATTTAATTTCACATTCTATTCTGTTCCATTCCACTTACCTTTCCACTTTCCATTCCACATTTCATTGCACATTCCGTTCCACACTCCATTCCAAATTCCGTTCCACATTCCATTCTGTTCCATTTCACATTCCATTACACATTCCATTCTACATTCCATTCCATTCCATTCCACATTCCATTGCATTCCGTTACACATTCCTTACCACTTTCCATTCCCTTACATTCCACTTTCCATTCCATTCCATTCCATGTTCACTTCCACAATCCTTTCCACTTTACATTTCACATTCAATTCCTTTCCATTCCATATTCCATGCGACATTCCATTCCACATTCCATTCCACATTCCATTCCATTAAACATTCCATTACATTACATTCCACATTCCATTCCACATTCCATTAAATGTTACATTCCACGTTCCATTCCACGTTCCATTCCGTTCCATTCCACGTTCCTTTCCACATTCCTTTCCATTCCATTCCATTTTCTATTGCACTTTCCATTCTGCATTCTTTTCCACATTAGATTCCTTTCCATTCCACATTCCATTCCACATTCCATTCCATATTCCATTCCTCATTTCATTTTTCATTCCATTCCACATTCCATTTCACCTTCCAATCCACATTCCATTTCACATTTCACTCTATTCCATTTCACATTCCATTCGACATTCCATTCCATTCAATTTCACATTCCATTCCATTTCACATTCCATTCCACATTCCAGGCCACATTCTATTCCATTCCATTCCACATTCCATTCAACTTTGCATTCCACAATTCATTCCATTCCATTCCACATACAATTCCATTCCTTTCCATTCCACTTTCTATTACACATTCCATTACATTCCATTGAACTTTCCATTCCACATTCCATTCCATTCCATTCCACATTCCATTACCTGTTACATTACATTCTATTTCACATTTCATTCCACTTTCCATTTCACATTCCATTCAACATTCCACCCTATTGCTTTCGACCTTCCATTCCACAATCCACTCTATCCCATTCCACATTTTATTCCTTTCAATTACATTCCATTCCACATTACTTTCCATTCAATTCCATTCCACTTTCTATTTCACAATCAATTTCACTCCATTCCACATTCCATTCCATTCCATTCCATTCCAGTCCACATTCCGTTCCATTCCATTCGATTCCATGTTCCATTCCATTCCATTACACATTCCATTGCGTTCCACATTCAATTCCATTCCATTCCACATTCAGTTCCATTCCATTCCTTTCCACGTTCCATTCCATGTTCCTTTACACATTCCATTCCACGTCCAATTCCACGTTCCACACCTTGTTCCATTCCATTCCATTCCAAATTCCATTCCATTCCTTTACACATTCCATTCCACATTCCATTCCACGTTCCATTCCATTGAATTCCACATTCCATTCCATTCCATTCCACATTAAATTCCATATTCCATTCCTTTCCATTACACATTTTATTAAACATTCCATTCCATTTCATTCTACATTCCTTTCCAATTTACATTCCATTCCATTCCATTCCTCATTCTATTCTATTCCATTCCACATTCCATTCCATAATCCATTGCATTCCATTCCATTCTTCCTTCTATTCCATTCCATTCCACATTCCATTTCACATTCTGCTACATTCCATATTCCATTGCATTCCATTCAACTCCACATTCCATTCCATTCCATTTCATTCCACGTTCAACTTCCACATTCCATTCCATTCCATTCCACATTCCATTCCATTTCATTCTGCATTCAATTCCACATTCCATTCCATTCTATTTCACGTTCCATTCCACTTTCCATTCCACTTTACATTCCACATTCTATCTCATTCCATTCCACATTCCACTCCACATTCCATTCATTCCTATTCCACATATCATTCCTTTCCATTCTATTCCATTCCACATTTCATTCCATTACATTCCATTCCACAATCCGTTTCACAATCGACTGTATTCCATTACACATTACATTCCTTTCCATTACAGTCCATATTCCATTCCTTTCCATTCCATTCCATTCCACACTCGATTCCATTCCATTCTCTTCCATTCCATTCAACATTCCAGTCCATTGCTTTCCACAGTCCATTCCATTCTATTCCACATTCCATTCCATTCATTTCCACATTCCATTCCATTATATCCAACATTCCAATCCTTTCCATTTCACATTCCATTCCTTTCCCTTCCACATTCCATTCCACATTCCATTAAACAGTCCATCCCTCTATCCATTCAAAGTTGCATTCCAGATTCCAAACCACGTTCCATTCCACATTCCATTACATTCAAGTCCACATTCCATTACATTCCCTTCCACATTCCATTACATTCCATTTCATTCAACTTCCATTCCATTCCATTCCTTTCCACATTCCATTCCTTTCCATTCCACGTTCCATTCCATTCCACTTTTCATTCCATATCATTCCACTTTCAAATCCACATTCCACTCCATTCCATTCAATTCTTTCCATTCCAAATTCTGTTCCATTCCATTCCATTGTATATTTAATTCGATTCCATTCCATTTCATTCCACATTTCATTCCACATTCCATTCCATATCACTCCATATTCCATTCCATTCCATTCCATTACACATTCCATTCCATTCCACTCCACTTTCCATTCCATTCCATTCCATTCCACTTTCCTTTGCACCTTCCACTCCATTCCATTTCACATTCCATTCCTTTCCATTTCACATTGTATTCCATTCCATTCCACATTCCTTTCCCTTTCATTCGACGTTCCTTTCCAAATTCCATTCCATAGTATTGCACATTCCATTCCACATTCATTTCCATTCGATTCCACAACCCATTTCATTCCATTCCACATTCCATTCCATTCCACATTCCTTTCCACAGTCCATTCAAACCCATTCCTCATTCTCTTTCATTCCATTCCTCATTCCATTTCATTCCATTCCACATTCCATTCCACATTCCATTCCATTCCATTCGACA
Organism: Pongo pygmaeus; assembly: GCF_028885625.2. Taxonomy (NCBI): domain Eukaryota; kingdom Metazoa; phylum Chordata; class Mammalia; order Primates; family Hominidae; genus Pongo; species Pongo pygmaeus. The sequence goes on along the minus strand of NC_072388.2, from coordinate 2,929,354 downwards.
TTCCATTACACATTCAATTATATTCCATTGCAGATTCCATTGAAAATTCCATTCTATATTCTATGTGAAATGGAATGGAATGGAAAGTGCAATGGAATGTGGAATGGAATGGAATTGAATGTGGTAGGGAATGGAATGCAATGTGGAATGGAACAGAATGGAATGGAATGTGGAATGCATTGGAATGCAACGTGGAATGGAATGCAATGGAATGTGGAATTTAACGGAATTTAACGTGGAATGGAATGTGGAATGGAATTGAATCGAAAGTCGAATGAAATGGAATGGAGTGTGGAATGGAATTGGACTGTCGAACGGAAAGTGGATTGGAATGTGGAATGTAGTGGAATGGAATGTGGAATGGAAAGTGGAATGGAATGGAATGGAAAGTGCAATGGAATGTGGAAAGGAATGGAATTGAATGTGGAATGGAATAGAATGGAAATTGGAATGGAATGGAATGAGAAACGGAGTGAAATGGAATGTGAATGTGATGTGGAATGGAATGTGCAATGGAATGGAATGGAATAGAATGCGGAATGGAATAGAATGGAATGAGGAATGGAATGGAATGGAAAGGAATGTGAAGTGGAATGGAATGGACGGTGAAATGGAATCTGTAATAGAAAGTGGAATGGAATGGAATGGAATGTCGGTGGAATGGAATGGAATCTGGAATGGAATGGAAGGGAATGTGGAATGGAAAGGAATGGAAAGTGCAATGGAATGGAATGGAATGTGGAATGGGATGTGGAATGGAATGGAATAGAATGTGGAATACAATGTGGAAAGCTAATAATTGGAATTGAATGGAATGTGGAAATGAAAAGAATGGAATTTGTAATGGTATTTAATGGAATGGAATGGAATGTGGAATGGAATGTGGAAAGGAATGTGGAATGGAATGTTTAATGGAATGGAATGGAAGCTGGAGTGGAACGAGGAATAGAACGTGGAATGGAACGTCAAATGGAATGTGGAAATAATGTAGAATGGAACGGAATGGAATGTGGAGTAGAATTTAATGGAATGCAGAATGGAATGTGGAATGGAAAGGAATGGAATGTGAAACGGAAAGTGGAATGGAATCGACTTTGTAGTGGAATTTTATTTAATGGTATGTAATATGGATTGGAATGGAATGTAAAGTGCGGTGGAATCTGGAAAGGAATGGAATGGAACATCGAATGGAACGCGGAATTGAAAGTGGAATGGAATACGGAATGGAACGTGGAATGGAACGTGGAATGAAATGTCGAATGGAAAGTAATTGAATGTGGAATGGAAGGGAAAGTAATGTGTAATGGAATGTGGAATGGAAATAAATGTAATGTGTAATGGAATGTGGAATGGAATAGAGTGAAATATAATGGAATGTGGAAAGAAATGGAATGGAATGTGTAACGGAAAGGAATGGAATGTGGAATGGAATGGAATGATATGGAATGTGGAATGGAACTGAGTGGAATGGAATGGAATATGGAATGGAATGGAATGGAATGTGGAATATAATGGGATGAAACGTGGAATGCAATGTGAAATGGAATATGGAATGGAACGTGGAATGGAATGTGGAATGGAATGTGGAATTTAATGGAATGGAATGGGGATTGGAATGTGGAATGGAATGGAGAATGGAATGAGGAATGGAATGGAATGGAATATGGAATCGGATAGAATGGAATGGAATGGAATGGAATGTGGAATGGTTTGTGAAATGGAAGGTAGAGTGCAATGGAATAGAATGTGGAATGGAATATGCAATGGAATGGAATGGAAAGTGGAATGGAAAGTGGAATTAAATGTGGAATGGAATGGAATGGAATGTGTAATGGATCGTTGAGTGGGGTGGAATGGAATGTGGAATGGAATGAAATGGAAGGTGGAATGGTGTCTGGAATGGAATGGAATGGAATTTGGAATGGAATGTGGAATTTAATGTGGAATGGAATGTGGAATGGAACGTGGAATGGAAAGTGCAATTGAACGTGGAATTGAACATGGAATAGAATGTGGAATGGAATAGAAAGGAATGTGGAATGGAATGGAATGGAATGTGGAATGGAATGGAATGGAATGGAATGGAATGGACTGAAATGTGGAATGGAATTCAATGGAAAGTGGAATGGAATCTTGAAAGGAATTGAATGGAATGGAATGGAATGTGGAATTGAAGATGGAATAGAATGGAAGGGAATGAGGAATGGAATGTGGAATGGAATGTGGAATGGAATGGAATGTGGAATGGAATGTGGAATTGAATGGAATGGAATGGAATGGAATGTGAAATGGAATGGAATGGAACGTGGAAATAAATGTAATGGAAAGTGGAATGGAATCGAATGGAATAAGGAATGGAATGGAATGGAACTGAATGGAATGTGGAATGGTATGGAATGGAATGGAATGGAATTTGGAATGCAATGGAATGCTACGTGGAATGGAATGGAATCTGGAATTGAAGATGAGATGGAATGGAATGCAATGTGGAAAGGAATGTGGAAAGGAGTAGAGTGGAATGTGGAATGGAAGGTGGAATTGAATGGAATGGAATGTGGAATGGAATGGAATAAAACGTGGAATGGGACGTGGAATGGAACATGGAATGGAACATGGAATGGAACGTTGAATGGAAGGTGGAATGGAATGGAATGGATTGTGGAATGTAAAGGAATGCAACATGGAATGGAATGTGGAATGGAAAGTGGATTCGGATGTGGAATGGAATGTGGAATGAAATGTAATGAAATGTGGAATGGAATGGAATGGAACATTGAAAGGAAATGAATTTAATGGGGAATGGAATGGAATGGAACGTGGAATGGAAAAGAATGGATTATGGAATGGAATGGAATGTTATGGAATGTTGAATGGAATGGAATTGAAAGGAAAGGAATGTGTAATGGATTGGAATGGAATGTGGAATGGGATAGAAAGGAATGTGGAAAGGAATGTGGAATGGAATGTGGAATGGAATGGAATTGAATCTGGAATGGAATGTGGAATGGAATGCAATGGGTTCAAAAGTAATGTAGTGGAATGTGGAATGGATCGTGGAATGGAAGGTGGAATGGAATGGAATGGATTGTGGAATGAAACGGAATGGAAAGTGGAATGGAAAGGAATGGAATGTGTAAAGGAAAGGAAAGTAATGTGGAATGCAATGGAATGGTATGGAATGGGGAATGGATTGTAATGGAACGTGGAGTGGAATGTGGAATTTAATGTCGAATGAAAGGGCATGGAAAGTGGAACGGAATGGAATGGAATGTGGAATAAGATGGAATGAAATGAAATGTGGAATGGAATGTGGAATGTAATGGAATGGAATGTGGAATGGAATGGAATGCAAAGTGGAATGAAAGGTGGAATGGAATGTGGAATGGAAAGGAATGTGGAATGGAATGAAATGGAATGTGGATTGGAATGGAATTGAATGTGCAATGGAATGGAGTGGAATGGAATGGAAAGTAAAATGGAATGCGGAATGAAATGTGAAATGGAATGTGGAACGGAATGTGGAATGGAAAGTGGAATGGAATGAAATGGATCGTGGAAAGAATTGGAATGGAACGTGGAATGGAAATTGGAAAGGAATGTGGAATGGAATGGATTGGAATATGCAGTGGAATGTGGAATGGAATACATTGGAACGTGGAATGGACCGTGGAACCAAACGTGGAATGGAAGGTGGAATGGAACAAGGAATGAAATGTGGAATGGAATGGAATGGAATGTGGAATGGAATGCTGAAAGGAAAGCAATGAAATGATGAATGGGATGTGGAACGGAATTGAATGGAAAGTTGAATGGAATGGAGTGGAACATGGAAAAGAATGTGGAATGGAATGTTGAAGGGAATGTGGAATGGAATGGAATGGAATGTGGAGTGGAACGGAATGGAAAGTGGAATGGAATGGAATGGCATGGAATGGGATGCGGAATTGAATGGAATGGAATGTGGGATGCAATGGAATGGAATGGAATGTAGAATTGAATGGAATGGAATGTAGAAAGTAATGTAATAGAATGTGGAATAGTATGGAATACAATGTGGAATAGAATGTGGAATGTAATGTGGAAAGTAATTGAATGGAATGTGGAATGTAATAGAATGGAATGTGGAATAGAATGGAATGGAATGGAATATGGAATAGAATGGAAAGCAATGGAATGGAATGTGAAATGGAATGGAACGGAATGTGGAATGCAACGGAATGGAATGAAATGTGGAATTAAATGGAATGTAATGTCGAATGGAGTGGAATAGAATGTGCAGTGCAATGGAATGAAATGTGGATTAGAATGTGGAATGGCATGTGGAATGGAATGTGGAATGTAATTGAGTGGAATGTGGAATATAATGGAATGAAATGTAATTGAATGGAATGTGGTATGGAAAGGAATGCATTGGAAAGGAATGTGGAATGGAATGGAATAGAATGTGGAATGCAATCTTGATTGGAATGTGAAATGGAATGCGTAATGAAATATGGAATGGAAAGGAATGTAATGTGGAATGCAATGTGGAATAGAAAGTGGAATGGAAAGTGGAATGGAATGGAATGGAAAGTGGAATGGAACATGGAATGGAATGAAATGGAATGTGGAGTGGAACGTGGAATGGAACGTGGAATGGAACATGGAATGGAATGAAATGTGGAAGGGAAAGGAATGGAATGTGGAAAGGAATGTGGAATGGAATGGAATGGAATGTGCAATGGAATGTTGAATGGAATGTAGAATGGAATGGAATGGAATGGAATGGATTGTGGAATGGAATGTGGAATGGAACGTTTAATGGAACGTGGAATGGAATGTAATGGAATGTGGAATGGAAAGTGGAATGGTAAGTGGAATGGAACGTGGAATGGAATGAGAAATGGAATAGAAAGTAATGTGGAATGGAATGAGGAATGGAATGTGAAATGCAATGTTGAATTCAATGGAATGGTATGTGTAACGGAACGTGGAAATGAATGGAATGGAATGTGGAATCTAACGAGGAATGGAATGGAATGAAACGTGGAATGGAACGTGGGAAGGAACGTGGAATGGAATGTGGAATGGAATGTGGAATGGAATGGGAAATGGAATGGAATGGAATGTTGAATGGAATGTGGAAAAGAATGTGGAATAAAATCGAATGGAATGTGGAATGGAATGTGGAATGGAATGTGGAATGCAATGTGGAATGCAATGTGGAATGCAATGTGGAATGGAATGTGGAATGGAATCTGAAATTGAATGGAATGGAATGTGGCATGGAATGTGGAAAGGAATGTGGAATAGAATGGGATGGAATGTGGAATGGAATGTAGTGGGTTGTGGAATGCAATGTGAAACGGAATTTAAAGGAATGTGGAATGGAATGAGGAATGGAATGTGGAAAGGAAGGTGGAATGGAACGGAATGGAATGTGCAATGGAATTTGGAATGGAATTTGGAATGGAAAGGAATTTAATATGAAATGTAATGTGGAATGAAATGTGGAATAGAAAATGGAATGGAATAGAAGGCAATGTGGAATGGAACGTGGTGTGGAATGGAATGGAACGTGGAATGCATCATGGAATGGAAAGTGGAATGGAAGGAAATATGGAATTGACGTAATGGAATGTAGAATGAAATGTGAAATGGAACGTGGAATTGAAGGTTGAATGGAATGGAAAGGAATGTGGAATAGAAAGTGGAATGGAATGTGGAGGGGAACATGGAATGCAATGCAATGTAAAGTGGAAAGGAATGTGGAATAGAATGAGGAATGGAATGTGGAATGGAAAGTTTGGAATGTGTAATGGAATGCGGAATAGAATGTGAAATGGAATGTGCAGTGCAATGGAATGTGGAATGCAATAGATTGGAATGTGGAAAGGAATGTTGAATGGAATGCAATGGAATGTGGCATGGAACAGAGTGGAATGTGGAATACAATGTGGAAGGTAATGTGGATTGAAACGGAATTGAATGTGGATTGCAATGTGGAATGATGTGTGGAATGGAATGTGGAATGGAAAGGAATTCAATGTGGAATGGAAAGGATTGAATGTGGAATGGAATGTGGAATGGAGCGAGCAAAGGAATGGAATGCATTGTGGAATGGAAAGGAATGGAATAGTGTGGAATATGGAATAGAGTGTAATGGAATGTGGAACGGACCGTGGAAAGGAACGTGGAATGGAACGTGGAATGGAACATGGAATGGAAGGTGGAATGGAATGCAATGGAACCAGGAATGGAATGTGGAATGGAATGGAATCCTATGTGGAATGGATTGCAATTTGGAATGGAATGGAATGGAATGGAATGTGGAATTGAAGTTGGAATGGAATGTGGAAAGGAATGTGGAAAGGAGTGGAGTGGAATGTGGAAAGGAAGGTGGAATGGAATACAATGTGGAATGGAATGGAATGAAATGTGGAATGGAACGTGGAATGCAATGTGAAATGGAAAGTGAAATAGAATTGAATGGAAAGTGGAATGTAACGTGGAATGCAATTGAATGGAAAGCGTAATTGAAAGGGGAATGGAATGTGTTATGGAATGTACTTGATCATGGAATGAAACATGGAAAGGAATGGAAAGGAACGTGGAATGGAATGTGGAACGGAATGTGGAATGATATGAGGAATGGAATGGAAAGTGGAATGGAATGTGCAATGGAATGGAATGCAATGGGGAATGAAATTTGAAATGGAATGGAATGGAAAGCAGCATCGAGTGGAATGGAATGTTAAATGGGATGTGGAATGGAATGGAATGGAATGTGGAATGCAATGTGGAATGGAAAGTGGAATGGAATAGAACAGAATGTGGAAAGCAATATGCAATGTAATATGGAATGGAATGTGGAATGGAATGTGGAATAGAACGGAATGGAATGTGGAATGGAATGTGGAATTGATTGTTTAATGCAATGTGGAATGGAACGTGCAATTGAACGTGGATTGGAATGGAATGGAACGTGGAATAAAATGTGAAGTGGAATGGAATGGAATGTGGAGTGGAACGTGGAGTGGAATGGAAAGAAATGGAATGTGCAATGGAATGTGGAACAGAAAGGAATGGAAAGTGGAATGGAATGGAATGGAACATGGAAAGGAATGAGAGATGGAATGGAATGCAAGGTTGAATGCAATGGAATGGAATGTGGAATGGAATGTGGAATGGAATGGAATGGAATGTGGAATGGAATGTGAAAAGGAATGTGCAAAGGAATGTGGAATGGAATGGAATGAAATGTTAAATGGAATGTGGAATTGAATGGAATGGAATGTGGAATGGAAGATGAAATGGAATGTTGAATGGAATGTGGAATGGAATATGGAATGGTGTGGAATGGAATATGGAATTGAATGGAAGGGAATGTGGAGTGGAATGTGGAATGAAATGGAATTGATTGTTGAATGGAATGGAATGGAATGAGGAATGGAATGTGAAATGGAATGTGAAAAGCAAAGAGGAATGGAATGGAATGGAATGTGGAATGGAATGGAAACCAATCTGGAATGGAGTGGGGAATGTAATGTGGAATGGACTGTCGAACAGAAAGGAATGGAATGTGGAATAGAACGTGGAATGGTATGGAATGGAACATGGAATGGAACGTTGAATGGAATGTGGAATGTAACGTGGAATGTAACGTGGAATGGAATGTGGAATGGAATGTGGAATGGAATGTGGAATGGAATTGAATGGAATATGGAAAGGAATGTGGAATGGAATGTGGAATGGAATGGAAGGAAATGTGGAATGGAATGTGGATTGGAATTGAATGGAATGAGGAATGGAATGGAATGGAATGTATAATGGAATGTTGACAGGAATGCATTGGAATGTGGAACGGATTGAGGAAAGGAATGTCGACAGGAATGCAATGGAATGTGGAATGGAATGTGGAATGGAGTAGAATGGAAAGTGGAATGGAATGTGGATCTGAATGTGGACAGGAAAGCAATGGAATGTAGAACGGAATGTGAAATGGAGTGCAATGGAATAGAATGAAATGTGAGGTAATGTGAAATGGACGGTGGAATGGAAGGTGGAATGGATTGGAATGGAATGTGGAATGGAATGGAACGGAACACGTAATGGAAAGGAATGGAATGTGTAATGGAAAGAAATGGAATGTGGAATGCAATGGAATGGTATGGAATGTGGAATAGAATGGAATGGAATGTGCAATGGAATAGATTGGAATGTGGAATGGAATAGAATAGGATGTGGAATGGAATGCAATTGAATGTGGAGAGGATTGGAATGGATTGGAATGTGGAATGGAATACAATGGAATGTGAAAAGGAAAGAATGGCATATGGAATGGAATGGAAAGTTATGAAATGTGGAATGGAATTGAATGGTGTGGAATGGAACGTGGAATGGATTGGAATGTAATGTGGAATAGAATTGAATGAAACATGCAATGGAAAGGGAAATGGAATGTAGAATGAGTCGTGGAATTGAATGCTGAATGGAACGTGGAATGGAAAGTTATGGGATGTGGAATGGAATGGAATGGAATGTGGAATGGAATGGAATGTGGAATGGAATGGAATGGAATGTGGAATGGAATGAAATGGAATGTGGAATGCAATGTCGAATGCAATGTGGAATGGAATGGAATGGAATGTGGAATGGAATGGAATGCAATGTGGAAAGGCAGAGAATAGTATGGAATGCAGAATGAAATGGAACAGAACGGGGAATGGAATGTGGAATGGAATGTGGAATGGAAAGTGGAATGGAACGGATTGTAAGGCAATGTGGAATGGAATGTGGAATGGAATGTGAAATGGAATGTGGAATGTAATGGAATGCGGAAAGGAAACTGGAAAAGTATATGGAAAGGAATGTGGAATGGAATGTGGAAATGAATATAGAATGGAAGGGAATGGAATGTGAAATTTAATGGAATGGAATGCGGAATGGAAGGTGTAATGGAACGGAATGTAATGTGGAATTTAACGTGGAATGGAAAGGAATGCAATGTGGAACAGAATGTGGAATGAAATGTAGAATGGAATAGAATGGAAAGTGGAATGGAATGGAATGGAGTGGTATGGAATGTGGAATGGAATGGAATGGAAAGTGGAATGGAATGGAATGGAATGGAAAGTGGAATGGAATGGAATGGAATGTGGAATGGAATGTGGAATGGAATGGTATGGAATGTGGAAAGGAATGGAATGAAATGTGGAATGGAATGGAATGGAATGTGGAATGGAATTAAATGAAACTTGGAATGGAACGTGTAATGGAATGTGCAATGGAAAGTGGAATGGAACATAGAATGGAAAGTGGAATGGACTGAAAATGGAATGGAATGGAACGGAATGGAATGTGGGGTGGAAGGGAATGGAATGTGGAATGGAATGGAATGGAAAGGATTGGAACGTGGAATGAATGGAAATGAATGTGGAATGGAATGGAATGGATGGAATGTGGAATGGAATGTGGAAAGGAATGCAATGGATTGTGGAATAGAATGGAATGAAATGTGGAATGGAATATGGAATGGATTATGGAATGGTGTCTGGAATGGAATGTAATGGAATGTGAAATGGAATGCAACGGAATGTGTAATACAATGGAATTGAATAGAATGTGGACTGAAATGGAAAGGAATGAAACAGAAACTGGACTGGAATGGAATGGAACGTGAATGGAATAGATGGAATATGAAATGGAAAGGAATGGAATGTGGAATGGAATGCGGAAAGTAATGTGCATTGGAATGGAATGTGGAATGAAAGGTGGAATGAAATGGAATAGAATGGGTAATGGAATGTGGAATGAAATGGAATGGAATGTGGAATGGAATGTGGAATGGAAAGTGGAATACAATGGGGAATTGAAAATGTAAAGGAATGTGGAATTGAACGGAATGGGATGTGGAATGGAATGTGGAATGGAATGGCATGGAATGTGGAATGGAATGGAATGGAATTTGGAATGGAATGTGGAATGGAATGGAATGTGGAATGGAATGTGGAATGGAATGGAATGGAATGTGGTGTGGTATGTGGAATGGAACGTGGAATGGAATGGAATATGGTGTGAAATATGGAATGTAACGTCGAATAGAATGGAAAGTAGAATGCAATGGAATGGAATGTGGAATGGAATGGAATGGCATGGAATGGTATGTGGAATGAAATGGAATGCAGTGTAATGTGGAATGGAATGTGGAATGGAATGGAATGGAATGTGGAATGGAATGGAAAGGAATGTAGAATGGAATGGAATGGAATGTCGAATGGAATGGAATGGATTGTGGAACGGAATGAAACGGAACGTAAATGAAACGGAATGGAATGTTGAAATTAATTGAATGTAATGTAGAATGGATTGTGGAATGGAATGTAAAGTGGAAGAGAAGGTGGAATGGATTGGAATGGAATGTGGAATGGAATAGAATGGAATGTGTAATGGAATGAGGAATGGAATAGAATGCAGAATGGATGGTGGAATGGAATGGAATAGAATGCGGAATGGAATGGAATGGAATGTGGAATGGAATGTGGAATGGAATGGAGAGGAATGTGGAATGGAAGGTTGAATGGAATGGAATAGAAAGTGAAATTGAATGGAATGGAATAGAAAGTGAAATTGAATGGAATGGAATGTGGAAGGGAATTTTGAATGGCATGTAATGGCAGGTGAAATGGAATGGAATAGAATGTTGAATGGAATGTGGAATAGAATATGGAATTGAATGGACAGGAATGTGTAACGGAATGGAATGGAAAGTGAAATAGAATGTGGAACAGAATGTAAAATGGAATGTGGAGTGGAATGTGAAACAGAATGAAACGGAATGTGGAATTCAATGGAATGGAAAGTGTAAAGGAATGGGATGGAAGGGAACGTGGAATGGAACATGGAATGGAATAAAATGTGGAATGGAACATGGAATGTAATGGAAAGGAATGTCGAATGGAATGTGGAATGGAATGGAAAGGTATGTGGAATGGAATGGAAAGGAATGTGGAATGCAATGGAATGGAATGTGTAATGGAATGGATTGGAATGTGTAATGGAATTTAATGGAATGTGGAATGGAATGTGGAATGGATTGTGGAGTGGAATGGAAAGGAATGTGTAATGGACGGTGGAATGGAGACTATTGAAATGTGGAATGGAATGTTGAATGGAATGTGGAATAGAATGTAATGGAATGGAAGTTATTGTGGAAAGGAATGTGGAATGGAATGTGGAATGGAATGTGGAATGGAAAATGTAATGCAACGGAATGGAATGTGGAATGCAATGTGGAATGAAATGTGGAATGGGACATGGAATGCAATGGAATGTAATGTAGAATGGAAATTTTAATGGTATGGAATAGAACGTGCAATAGAACGTGGAATGGAATGTGGAATGGAACTTGGAAGGGAATGTGCAATGGAATGAGGAATGAAAGGTTGAATGGTAAGTGGAAGGGTATGAGTAATGGAATGTTGAATGAAACGTGGAATGGAATGGAAGGGAAGGTGGAATGGAACGTGCAACTGAATGGAATGCAATGTGGAATGGAATGTGGAATGGAACGTGGAATGGAACGTGGAATGGAATGGAATGAAACGTGGAATGCAATGGGATGTAATATGGAAAGGAATGGAATGGAATGTGGAATGGAATGGAAAGGAAAGTGGAATGGAATGGAATGGAACGTGGAATAGAATGTGGAATGGAATGTGGAAAGGAATGGAATGGAATGTGGAATTCAATGGCATGGAATGTGGAACAGAAGGGAATGGAATGGAATGGAATGTATAATGGAATGGAATGGAATGGAATGTGTAATGCAATGGAATGAAATGGAAGGAGGAATTGAATGGAATGGAATGTGGAATGGAATGGAATAGAATGTGGAATGCAATGGAATGGAACATGGAATAGAATGTGGAATGGAATGTGGAATGGAATGTGGAATGGAATTGAATGGAATGTGGAATAAAGTGGAATGGAATCTGGAAAAGAATGGAATGGAATGAAATATGGAATAGAATGGAATGCAATGGAATGGAATACGGAATGTAATGGCATGGAATGTGGATAGCAATATAATGGAACGGAATGTGAAATTGAATGGAATGGAAGGTGGAATGGAAAGGAATGGAATGTGGAATGGAATGGAATGGAACGTAAGTGGGAATGTGGAATGGTATTTGGAATGCAAAGGAATGCAATGTGGAGTGGAATGTGGAATGGAAATTAAAGGAATGTTCAAAGGAATATGGACGAGAATGTGGAAGGGAATGCGGAATGGAAGGCAATAGAATGTGGAATTGAACATGAAATGAAAAGTGGAATGGAAAGTGGAAAGGAAAGCAATGGAAAGTGGTATGGAATGTGTAATGGAACGTGGAATGGAAAGTAGAATGGTATGGAAAGGAACACGGAATGTAATGTGGAATGGAGTGGAAAGGAATGTGGAATGGAATGTAGACTGGAATGTGGAATGAAATGGAATGGAATGGAATGTGGAATGGAATATGAAATGGAACGTAAAATGGAATGTGAAATGGAACGTGGAATGGAATGTGGAATGGAATGAAATGGAACGTGGAATGGAACGTGGAATGGAATGTGGAATGGAATGGAATGGAATGTGGAATGGAATGCAGAATGGAATGGAACGTGGAATGGAATGTGCAATGTAATGGAATGGAATGTGCAAAGGAATGTGGAATGGAACGTGGAAGGGAATGCAGTTGTATGTCAAAGGGAATGAGGTATCGAATGTGAAATGGAATGTGGAAAGAAATGTCGAATATAATGGAACGGAACAAGGAAAAGAATGGAATGGAACTTTTAATGGATCGTGCAATGGAACGAGTAAAGGAATGTGGAATGGAAAGCAACGGCATGTGGAATGGAATATGGAATGGAATGGAATGGAATGGAATGGAAAGGAGAGTGGAATGTAATGTGAAATGGAACCTGGAATACAATGGAGTATAATGGGGAATGAAAAGTGGAACTTAACGGAATGGACCTTGGAATGGAACATAGAATGGAATGTTGAATGGAATGTGGAATGGAATGGAATGGAATTTGGAATGGAATGGAATGGAATGTGGAATGCAATGGAATGGACTGTGGAATGCAATGGAATGGAATGTGGAATGGAATGGATTGGAATGTGGAATGGAATTTAATGGAATGTTGAATGGAATGGAATGGTATGGAATCTGTAATGGAAGGGGGAATTGATGGAATGGAATGTGAAATTGAATGGAATGGAATGTGGAATGGAGTGAGAAATGGAATGGAATGCAATGTGGAACGGAATGGGGAAAGGAATGGAATGGAATGTGGAATGGAATGTGGAATTTAATGGAACAGAATGTGGAATAGAATGTGCAATGGAATGTGGAATGGATTGTGGAATGGAATGGAATGGGATGGAATGTGGAAAGGAATGGTAAATGGAATGGAATCAATGGTGGAATGGAATGTGGAATAGAATAGAATGGAATGTGGAATGGAAGGGAATGGAATGTGGAATGGCATGTAATGGAAAGTGGAATGGAATGTGGAATGGATTGTAAAGGTATGAGGAATGGAATGGAAAGGAAGGTGAAATGGAACGTGGAATGGAATGTGGAAAGGAATGTGGAATGGAATGGTATGGGGAATTGAATGGAATAGAATGCAACAAATGAATGGAATGGAATGTGGAATGGAAAGGAATAGAATGTGCAATGGAATGGAATGGAAAGGAATGTGGTTTGTAATGGAATACAATGCAGTGGAATGGAATGTGGAAAGGAAAGGAATGGAATGTGGAAGGGAATAGAATGTGGAATGGAAGGAAATGGAATGGAAAGAACTGGAATGGAATGTGGAATGGAATGGAATGGAATGTGAATTGGAGTGGAAAGGAATGTGGAACAGAATAGAAAGTGGTATGGAAAGGAATGGAATTGAATTGAGAATGGTATGGAATGGAATTTAATGGAATGTAGAAAGGAATGGAATGGAATGTGGAATGGAATAGAACGTGGAATGGAATGAAGTGGAATGGAATACGGAATGGAATGGAATGGAATGTGAAATGGAACGGAATGGAATTGACTGGAATGTGGAATGGAATGCAGAGAAATGTGGAATGGAATAGAATGTGGAATGGAATGAAATGGAATGAATTGCGGAGTGGAATAGAATGTTGAATGGAATGAAGTGGAATGGAACGTTTAACAGAATGGAATGGAATGGAATGTGGAATGGAATGGAACGGAACTGAACGGAATTTGCAATGGAATGGAGTGGGAAGTGGAATGCAATAGAATGGTGAATGGAAAGAAATGTAATGGAATGTGGAATGGAATGGAATGGAATGTGGAATTGAATGAAATTGAATATGGAATGGATTGGAAAACAATGGAATCTGGAATGGAATGTGGAATGGAATGGGATAGAATGTAATGGAAAGTGGAATGGAATGGAATCTAATCTGGAATAGAATGTGGAATGGAATGGAATCTAATCTGGACTAGAATGTGGAATGGAATGTGGACTGCAATGTGTAAAGGAATGGAATAGAAAGTGGAATGGAACTGAATGGAATGTGGAATGGAAATTGGAATGGAATGGAATGGCATGTGAAATGGCATGTGAAATGGAAAGTGGAATGGAACGTGGAATGGAACGTGGAAAGGTACATGGAAAGGATTAGAATGGAAAGAGATATGCAATGGAAAGGAATGTGGAATGGAATAGAATGGAATCTCCAATGCAATGTGGAATGGAATGGAATTGAAGGCGGAATGGAATGTGGAATGGAATGCAAAGGAATGTGAAATGGAAAGAAATGGAATGTGGAATGGAATGTGGAATGGAATGTGGAATGGAATGGAATGGAATTGAATGTGAAATGGAATGGAATGGAATGTGGAATGGAATGTGCAAAGGAATGGAATAGAGTGGAATGTGGATTGGAATATGGAATGGAATAGATTGGAATGTGGAATGAAATGGAATGGAATGGTTTCCCATGTGGAACGGAATATGGAATGAATTGGAATGGAATGAAATTGAAAGTGGAATGGAATGGAATGGAATGTGGAATGGAATGGGAATAGAATGGAATGGAATGTGGAATTGAATGGAATGGAATGTGGAATGGAAGGGAATGGAAACGACTGGAACGTGAAATTCAATGGAATGGAATGAAATGCAATGTGCAATTGAATAGAATTGAACGGGGAATGGAATGTGGAATGGAATGAAATGGAATGTGCAATTGAATGGAATTGAATGGATAATGGAATGTAAAATGGAATGCAAAGGATTGTAGCATAGAATAGAATGGAAGTGAATGTGCAATGGAATGTGGAATGGAATGTAGAATGGAATGGAATGGAATGTGGAATGGAATGGAATTTGGAATGGAATGGAATGGAAGGGAATGTGGAATGTAAAGGAAGGGAATGTGGAATGCAATGGAATGGAATGGAACTTGGAATTGAATGGAATGGAAGGGAATGTTGAATGCAATGAAAGGGAATGTTGAATGCAATGGAATGGAATGGAAAGTGGAATTGAATGGAATTGAACAAGAAAAGGAATGAGGAATGGAAAGTGGAATTGAATGTGCAAAGGAATGGAATGTGGAATAGAAAGGAATGGAACGGAATGTGCAACGGAATGTGCAATGGAATGTGGAAAGGAATGTGGAATGGAATGGAATGGAATGTGGAATGGAATGGAAGATGAAATAGAATGGAATGGAATGTGGATTGGAATAGAATGGAATGCAATGTGGAATGGAATGGAATGGAACGGAAATTGAAACGGAATTTGGAATGGAATGTGGAATGGAATGAAGTGGAATGTGGAATGCAACAGAATGGAATGTGGAATGTTAAGTGGAAAGTAATGGAATGTGGAATGGAATGTGGAATGGAACATGGAATGGAATGTGGAATGGAATGTGGATTGGAATGTGGAGTGGAATATGGAAAGAAATGTAGCATAGAATGTGGAATGGAACGGAATTGAATGTGGAATGGACTGGAATGGTATGTGGAATAAAATGTGGAATGGAAGGTGGAATGTATCGTAGAATGGAACGTGGAAAGAATGGAATGGAACGTGGAATAAAATGTCGAATGGAATGGAATAGAATGTGGAATAGAATGTGCAATGAAATATGGAATGGAATGGAAAGGAATGTGGAATGGAAGGTGGAGTTGAATGGAAAGGAATGTCGAATACAATGCAATGTAATGCACAATGGAATGTGGAATGGAATGTGGAATGGAACGGAATGGAAAGTGGAATGGAATGTGGAATGGAAAGGACTGTAATATGGAATGGAATGTCGAATGGAAAGTGGAATGGAATGGAACGGAAAGTGGAAAGGAATGGAATGGAAAGGAATGTGGAAAGGAATGGAATGGAATGTGGAATGGAAGGTGGAATTGAGTAGAAAGGAATGTGGAATCGAACGTAAAGGAATGTGCAATGGAATGTGGAATGGAGTGGAATGGAATGGAAAATGGAATGGAATGTGGAATGGAAAGGACTGTAATATGGAATAGAAGGGAATGGAATGGAATGTGGAATGGAATGGAATGGAATGTGGAAAGCAATGCAATGGAATGGAAAGTGGAATTGAAAGGAATGGAATGGAACGTTTAATGCAATGGAAAGGAATGGAACGTGGAATTGAATGGAATTGAACGGGGAAAGAAATGTGGAATGGAAAGTGGAATGGAATGTGAAATGTCATGGAATGGAATGTGGAATGGCATGGAATGTAATGTGGAATGGAATGGAATGGAATGTGGAATAGAATGGAATGGAATGTGCAAAGGAATGTGGAATGAAATGTTGAATGGAATTGAACTTGGAATGGAATGGAATGGAATGGAATGTGGACTGGAATGGAATGGAATGGAATGTGGAATGGAATGGAATGGAATGGAAAGTGAAATGAAATTTGGAATGGAATGTGGAATGGAATGAAATGGAATGCAGAATGGAATAGAATGGAATGTGGAATGGAAAGTGAAATGCAACGGAACAAGGAATTGAATGTGGAATGGAATGTGTAATGGAAAGTGGAATGGAATGTGGAATGGAATATGGAATGAAATGTAGTATTGAATGTTGAATGGAATGGAGTGGAATGTCCAATGGAATGTGGAATGGAATGGAATTGAATGCGGAATGGAATGTGGAATGAAATCGAAATGAATGTGAAATGGAAAGAAATGGAATGTGGAAGGGAATGTTGAATGGAATGGAAAGGAATTGAAGGTGAAATGGAGTGGAATGCAATGTGGAATGGAATGTGCAAAGGAATGGAATTGAGTGGAATGTGGAATAGAATGTGGAATGGATTGGAATAGATTGTGGAATGGAATGTGGAATGGAATGGAATGCAGTCTGGAATAGAATGGAATGGAATGGAATGGATTGGAATGTGGATTGGAATGGAATGAAGTGGAATGTGGAATGGAATTAAATGGAATGGAAAGTGAAATGGAACTTGGAATGGAATGTGGAATGGAATGAAATGGAATGTGGAATGCAATAGAATGGAATGTGGAATGGTAAGCGGAAACTACTGGAACATGGAAAGAAATGTGGAATGGAATGTGTAATGGAATGTGGAATGGAATGTGGAATGGAATGTGGAATGGAATATGGAATGAAATGTAGCATGGAATGTGGAATGGAACGGAATTGAATGTGGAATGGAATGGAAAAGAACGTGGAACTAAATGTACACTGGAATGTGGAATGAAACTTAGAATGGAACGTGGAAAGGGATGGAATGGAACGTGTAAAGAAATGTGGAATGGAATGGAATAGAATGTGGAATGGAATGTGCCATCAAATGTGGAATGGATTGGAAAGGAATGTGGAATGGAAAGTGGAGTTGAATGGAAAGAAATGTAGAATAGAATGAAATGTAAAGAGCAATAGAATGGGGAATGGAATGGAATGGAAGTTGGAATGGAATGCGGAATGGAATGGAATGGAAAGTGGAATGGAAAGGACTGTAATATGGAATGGAATGTTGAATGGAAAGTGGAATGGAATGGAATGGAAAATGGAACGGAATGGAATGGAATTGAATGTGGAATGGCATGGAATGCAATGTGGAATGGAAGGTGGAGTTGAATGGAAAGGAATGTGGAATGGAATGTAATGGAAAGTGCAATGGAATGTGGAGTGGAATGGAATGTGGAAAGGAATGGAATGGAATGACGAATGGAATGTAGAATGGAAAGGACTGTAATATGCAATGGAACGGAATGGAATGGAATGTGGAATGCAATGGAATGGAATGTGGAATGCAATGGAATGAAATGGAACGTTGGATTGAATGGAATGGAATGGAACGTTGAATGCAATGGAATTGAATGGACCTTGTAATTGAATGGAATTGAATGGGGAAAGGAATGTGGAAAGGAAAGTGGAATGGAATGGGGAATGGAATGTAATGGAAAGTGCAATGGAATGTGGAGTGGAATGGAATGTTAAATGGAATGGAATGGAAAGTGGAATGGAATGTGGAATGGAAAACACAGTAATGTGCAATGGAACGGAATGGAATGGAATGTGGAATGCAATGGAATGGAATGTGGAATGCAATGGAATGGAATGGAACGTTGAATGCAATGGAACTGAATGGAATTTGTAATTGAATGGAATTGAACGGGGAAAGGAATATGGAAAGGAAAGTGGAATGGAATGTGGAATGGGATGGAATGCAATGTGGACTGGAATGGAATTTAATGTGGAATGGAATGGAATGGAATGGAATATGCAATGGAATGTGGAATTAAATGTTGAATGGAACTGAACTTGAAATGGAATGGAATGGAATGTGGAGTGGAATGGAAAGTGGAATGGATTGGAATGGAATGGGGAATTGAATAGAATGGAATTGAATGTGCAATGGAATGTGGAATGGAATGAAATGGAATTTGGAATGGAATTGAAATTGGAATGGAATGGAATGGAATATGGATTGGAATGGAATGGAATGGAACGTGGAACGGAATGGAATGGAATGGAATGTGGAATGGAACGGAATGCAATGGATTGTGGAATGGAATGGAATGGAATGTGGAAAGCAATGGAATGAAATGGAATGTGGAATTGAATGCAATTGAACGGGGAAAGGAATGTGGAATGGAAAGTGGAATGGAATGTGTAATGGAATGCAATTGAATGTGGAAAGGAACAGAATGGAATGTGGAATAGAATGGAAGGAATGGAATGTGCAATGGAATGTGGAATGGAATGTGGAATGGAATTGAACTTTGAATGGAATGGAATGGAATGTGGATCGGAATGGAATGGAATGGAATGTGGAATGTAATGGAATGGAATGGAAAGTGAAATGGAATTTGGAATGAAATGTGGAATGTAATAAAATGGAATGTGGAATGGAATAAAATGGAATGTGGAATGGAAAGCGAAATGCAATGGAACAAGGAGTGGAATGTGTAATGGAATGTGGAATGGTATGTGGTATGGAAATTGGGATGGAATATGGATTGAAATCTAGTATGGAATAAGGAATGGAATGGAAAGGAATGTCCAATGGAATGTGGAATGGAATGAAATTGAATGCAGAATGGAATGTGGAATGGAATGGAAAGAAATGTGAAATGGAAAGAAATGGAATGTGGAATGTAATGTGGAAGGGAATGGAATGAAACTGAAAGAGAACTGGAATGGAATGGAATGTGGAATGGAATGTGCAAAGGAATGGATGGGAGTGGAATGTGGATTGGAATGTGGAATGGAATGGAATGGATTGTGGAATGGAATGGGTTGCAGTGTGGAATTGAATGCTGAATGGAATGGAAGGGAATAGAATTGAAAGTGCAATGGAATGGAATGGAATGTGGAATGGAATGGGAATGGAATGGAATGTGGAATGGAATGGGAATGGAATGGAATGCAATGTGGAATGGAATGGAATGGAATTGAATGTGGAACGGAATTGAATGGAACGTCGAATTGAACGGAATGGAACGTGGAATTGAAAAAAATTGAATGGGGAATGGAATGTGGAATGGAATGTGGAATGGAATGGAATGGAATGTGGAATGGAATTGAATGGAATGCGGAATAGAATAGAATGGAAGTAAATGTGCAATGGAATGTGGAATGGAATGTGGAATGGAATTGAATGGAATGTGGAATGGAATGGAATGGAATCTGGAATGGAATGGAATAGAATGTGGAATGCAGTAGAATGGAATGGAACGAAGAATTGAGTGGAAAGGAATGGAACATTGAATGCAATGGAATGGAATGGAAGGTGGAATGGTGTGTGAAATGGAATGTGGAGTGGAACGTGGAATGGAATGAAGTGGAAGGTGGAATGGAATCTGGAATGGAAAGTGGAATGGAGTGTGGAATGGAAAGGAATGGAATGAGGAATGCAATGGAAAGGAATGCGGAATAGAATGTAATGGAATGTGCAATGGAATGTGGAAAGGAATGTGGAATGGAACGGAATGGAATGTGGAATGGAATGTGGATTTGAATGGAATGGAATGGAATGTGGAATGGATTCGAATGGAATGGAAAGTGAAATGGAATGTAATGGAACGTTGAATGGAATGGAATCGAATGTAGAATGGAGTGGAATGAAACGTGGAATGGAACGGAATGGAATGTGGAATGGAACGTGGAATGGAACAAGGAATGGAACGTGGAATGGGATGTTCAATGGAATATTTTATGGAAAGTTGAATGGAATGCAGTGGAACATGGAATTGAACGTGGAAAGGAACGGAATGGAATGTGGAATGGAACGGAGAATGAAACGTGTAAAGGAAAGTGGAATGGAACGTGGAATGGAATGTGGAATGGAATGTGGAAGGGAATGTGGAGGGGAATGGAATGGAATGGAATAGAATGTGGAATGGAACTTGCAGTGTATCGTGGAATTGAGTGTGGAATGGATCGTGGAATGGAACGTGAAATGGAAGGTGGAATGGAATGTGGTATGGAATGGATTGGAATGTGGAATGGGATGGAATGGAATGTGGAATAGAATGAAATGGAATGTGGAATAGAATGGAATGGAACGTGGAATAGAATGTGGAATGGAATGGAATGCCACGTGAAATGGAATGTGGAATGGAATGTGGAATGGAAATTGGAATGTGGAATGGAACATGGAATGGAATGGAAAGGAACGTGAAATAGATTGGAAAGGAACGTGGAATGTAATATGGAATGGAATGAGGAATGTGACGTGGAACGGAATGGAATGCAACTTGGAATGGAATGTGGTAGAATGTGGAATGGAATGGATTGGAATATGAAATGGAATGAATTGGAAAGTGGAATGGAATGGAATGAAAGGTGGAATGGAATGTGGAATGGTAGGTGGAATTGATTTTTTAATGGAATTGAATGGAATGTGGAATAGAATGGAAGGGAATGAAATGTGGAATGGATCAAAGAATGGAGTGGAATGGAATGAGCAACGGAATGGAAAGGAATGTGTAATGGAATGGAAGGGAAAGGAAATGAAAATGAAATAGTATGTGGAAGGGAATGTGAAATGGAAAGTGAAATGGAATGTGGAATGGACTGAAATGGAAGGTGGAATGGAATGGAATGGAACGTGGAATGGAACGTGGAATGGATCATGGAATGGAAAGAGGAATGGAATGAGGAATGTTATGTGGAATGGAATGGAATGAAATGGAATGTGGTATGAAATGTGGAATGGAATGGAATGTGGAATGGAATGTGGAATGAAATGCATTGAAATGAGAATGGAATGTGGAATGGAATGGCATGAAATATGGAATGGAATGTGGAATGGAATGGATTGGAATGCGAAATGGATTGTGGAATGGAAGGTGGAATGAAAAGTGTAATGGAATGGAATATGGAATGGAATGTGGAATGGAATGGATTGGAATGCAAAATGGACTGTGGAATGGAATGTGGAATGAAACGCGGAATGGAACGTGGAATTCATTGGAATGGAACTTGGTACAGAATGTGGAATGTAATGGAAGGGAATGTGGAATGAAATGTGGAGTGTAATGGAATGGAATGTGGAATGGAATGGAATGGAATGTGGAATGGAATGGAATGGAATGGGGAATGGAATGTGGAATGGAAAGGAATGTAATGAAGAATGGAATGTGGAATGGAATGTGGAAGGGAAATTGGAATGGAATGGAATGGAATGTGGAATGGAACATGGAAGGAAATCGAATGGAACGTGGGATGGAAATTGGAATGGAATGTGGAATGGAATGTGGAATGGAATGCAATGGAATGTGGAAAGGAATGTGCAATGCAGTGTGGAATGGAATGGAATGGAACAGGGGATGGTACATGGAATGTAATGGAATGGAACGTGGAATGAAATGTGGAATGCAACATGTAATGGAAAGTAGAATGCAATTGAATGGAACGTGGATTTGAATGGTGAACGGAATGTGGAATATAAAGTGGAATGGAATGTGAAATGGAAAGTTGAATGGAAAAGAAAGGAATGTGGAAAGTAATGGAATGGAATGCGGAATGGAATGTAGTGGAATGTGGACTGGAATGTTATGCAATGGAATGGAATGTGGAACGGAAGGCGGAATGGAACGTGGAAAGGAGTGGAAAGGAAAGTCGAATGGAAGGTGGAATGGAAGGTGGAATGAAACGTGGAAAGGAATGGAATAGAAGGTGGAATGGAATGTGGAATGGAATGGAGTTGAATGTGGAAAGGAATGTAATCGAATGTGGAATGGAATGCGGAAGGGAATGGATTGGAATGTGGAATGGAATTTGGAAAGTAATGGAATGGAATGTGGAAGGGAATGTGGAATCAAAAGTGGAATACAATGTGGAATGGAATGGAATGGAATGTCTAATGGAATGTGGAAAGGAATGGAATGGAATGTGGAATGCAATGTGCAATAGAATGTGGAATTGAATGGAATGGAATTTTGAATTGAGGGTGGAATGGAATGGAATGGAATGTTGAAGGGAATATCGAATGGGATGTGTAATGTGATGTGGAATGGAATGCGGAATGTAACGTGGAACTAAATTTGGTATGGAATGGAATTTAATGTGGAATGGAATGGAACGTAATGTGGACTGTTATGTGGAATAGAATGTGGAATGGAATGTGCGATGGAACGTGTTATGGAACAGAATGGAATGTGGAATGAAATTTGGAATGGAATGTGGAATGGGTAGTGGAATGGAATCGAATGGAATGTGGAAGGAAACGTGGAATGGAAAGGAATGAAACGTGGAATGGAACGTGCAATGGAATCTGGAAAGAAATGTGGAATGGAACGTGGAATGGAATATGCAATGGAATGTGGAATGGAAAGTGGAATGGAATGGAATGGAAAGTGGAATGGAACACGGAATGGAATGTAAAGAAATGTGGAAAGGACTGTGGAATGGAATTTGAAATGGATCGTGGAATGCGAAGAAAAGGAACGTGGAATGGAATGTAAAATAGAATGTGGACTGGAACGTGGAATGGAATGGAATGGAATGTGGAAGGGATGTGGAATGGAATGGAATGGAATGGAATGTGGAATAGAATGTGGAAAGGAATGTGTTATGGAATGTGGAATAGAATGGAATGGAATGTGGAATGGAATGTGAAATGGAATTTTGAATGGAATGGAATGGAATGTGGCATGGAATGTGGAATGGAATGGAATGGAATGTGGAGCAGAATGTGGAATGGAATGGAATGGAAAGCGGAATGGAATGAATGCAATAGTAATGAATATGGCATGCAATGGAATGGAAAATGGAATGCAATGTTTAATGGAATGGTATGGAAGGTGGAATGGAACGTGGAATGGAATGTGGAATGGATCGTGGAATGGAATGTGGAATGGAATGTAGAATATAATGGAATGGAACGTGGTATGCAATTTGGAAAGGAAAGAGGAATGAAATGGAATGGAATGTGGAATGGAACGTGGAATGGAACGTGCAACAGAATATGGATTGGAATTGAATGGAATGTGGAACGGAATGTGGAATGGAACGGAATGTAGTGTGGAATGGAATGTGGAATGGAATGTGGAAATGAAAGTGGAATGTATGGCAATCAAATGTGGACTGAAACGAGAAATGGAATAGAATGGAACGTGGAATGGAACGTGGAATGGAACATGGAATGGAACGTGGAATGGAACATGGAATGGAATGTGGAATTGAATATGGAATGGAACGGAATGGAATCTGGAATGGAATGTGGAATGGAATGTGGAATGGAATGTGTAATGGAATGTGGAAAGGAAAGTGGAATGGAATGGAATGGAAAGTGGACTGAAACGAGGAATGGAATGGAATGGAAGGTGGAATGGAACGTGGAATGGAACGTGGAATGGAATGTGGAATGGATTGTGGAATGCAATGGAATAGAATCTGGAATGGAATGTGGAATGGAATGGGGAATGGAATGTGGAATTTAATGGAATGGGATGTGGAATGAAAGGTGGAATGGAATGTGTAATGCAAAGGAATGGGATTTAGAATGAAATGTGCAATTGAATGTGGAATGAAATGTGGAATAAAATGTCGAGTGGAATGTGTAATTGAATGTGGAATGGAACGCAATGGAAAGTCGAATGGAATGTGCAATGGAATGTGGAAGGGAACTTGAAATGTAAGGGAATGGAATCTGCAATGGAACGTGGAATGAAATGGAGTGGAACATGGAATGGAACGTGGAATGCAACGTGGAATGGAATGGAATGGAACGTGGAATGTAATGCGAAATGGAATGTGGAAGTGAAGGGAAAGTGGAAAGGAATGGAATGGAATGTTTAATGGAATGCAATGGAATGTTTAATGGAATGGAATGGCATGTGACATGGAATGGAATGGAACGTGGATTGGAATGTGGAATGGAATGGAATGGAATGTGGAATGGAATGGAATGGAATGTGGAATGAAATGGAAAGGAATGTGGAATGAAATTGAATGGAATGGAATGGAATTTGGAGTGGAATATGGAACGGAATGGAATGGAATGTGGAATGCATTTTGGAATGGAATGGAATGGAATGTGGCATGGAATGTGGAATGGAATGGAATGGAATGCGGAATAGTACACAGAATGGTATGGAATGGAAAGTGGAATGCAATGTGGAATGCAATTTGGAATGGAACGGAATGTAATATGGAATGGACTGTGGAATGGAATGCAGAAATGTAAGTGGAATGGAAAGGAATGGAACGTGGAGTGGAACGAGGAATGCAATGGAATGGGAGGTGGAATGGAATGCAATGGAATGGGATGTTGAATGGAATGGAATGGAATGTGGAATGGATTGTGGAGTGAAATTGAACAGAATATGGAAAGGAATATGTAATGGAATGGAATGGAATGTGGAAAGTAACCTGAAATGGAATGGAATGGAAGGTGGAATGGAAAGTGGAATATAATGTGGAATGTAATGTAGAATGGAATGGAAGGTAATGTGGAATGCAATGGAGTAGAATGTTGAAAGGAATGTGGAATGGAATGCAATGGAATTAGGAATGGAACACAATGTAATGTGGAACGGAATGTGGAATGGAATGTGGAATGGAATGGATTGGAATGTGGAATGGAGTGTGGAAAGGAATGGAATGGAATGAGGAAAAGAATGGAACGGAATGTGGAATGGAAAGCAATGTAAAGTGGAATTGATTGTGGAATGTAATGTGGTATGGAAAGGAATGTAACGTGGAATGGAATGTGGAAACGAAAGTGGAATTTAATGGAATGGAATGTGGAATGGAACGTGGAATGGAATGGAATGGAAGGTTGAATGGAATGTGGAATCAAATGGAATGGCATGTGGAATGGAATGGAATGCAATGTGGAATTAAATGGAATAGAACATGGAACAGAATATGGAATTGAATGTGGAATGGAATGGAATGGAATGTGGCATGGAATGGAATGGAATGTGGAATGGAATGTGGAAGGAAATGGAATGGAAAGTGGATTGGAAAGTGGAATGGAATGTGGAAACGAAGGTGGAATAGAACGTCGAAAGTAATGGAATGGATTGTGGAATGGAGTGGAATGGAATGTGGAATAGAAAGTGAAACGAAATGAAGAATGGAATGTGGAATGGAACGTGGAATGGAATGGAATGGAATTTGGAATGGAATGCGATGGAATGTGGAATGGAATGTGAAATGCAATGTGGAAAGGAATGGAATGGAATGTGGAAAGGAATGGAATGGAATGTGGAATGGAATGTGAACTGGAACTTGGAATGGAATGGAATGGAATGTGGAATGGAATGGAATGGAATGTGGAAAGGAATGTGGAATGGAATGTGGAATGCAATGTGGAATGGAATGTGGAATGAATATGGAATGGAACGGAATGGAATGTGAAATGTAATGTGGAATGTAAAGGAATGGAATGTGGAATGGAATGGAATGGAATATGGAATGGAATGTGGAACGGAGTGTGGAATGGAATGTGGAAAGGAATGTGGAATGGAATGGAATGGAATGTGAAATGGAATGGAATGGAATGTGGAATGGAATGTGAAATGAAATGGAATGGAATGTGGAATGGAATGTGGAAAGTAAACTGGAAAGGAATGTGGAATGGTACGGAATGGAACGTGGAATACAATGTGGAAATGAGTGTGGAATGGAAGGCGGAAAGGAATGTGAAAAGGAAAGTGGAATGGAACGGTATGGAATGTGCAATGGAATGTAGAATGGAGTGTGGAATGGAATGTGGAATGAAACGGAATGGTATGTGGAATGGAATGTGGAATGGTATGTGGATTGGAGTGTGGAATGGAATGTGTAATGCACCGCAATTCAATGTGAAATGGAATGTGGAATGGAATGTGTAATGCAATGTCAAATGTAATGCACTGGAAAGTGTAATGGAACGTGGAATGGAATGGAAGGATACATGGAATGGAATGTGTAATTGAATGTGGAATGGACTGTGGAATGTAATGTGGAATGGAATGTGGAAGGGAATGGAGTTGAATGTGGAATGGAATGTGAAATGGATTGGAATAGAATGTGAAATGGAATGTGGTTTGGATCTTGGAGTGGAACGTGCAATGGAACGTGGAATGGAATGGAATGGAATGTGTAATTGAATGTGGAATTGAATGGAATGGAATGTGGAATGGACTGGAATGGAAAGTGGAATGGAATGGAATGGAAGATGTAATGAAATGTGGAAAGGAAAGGGCAATGCAAAGGAATGCAATGTGGAATGGGACGTGGAAAGGAATTGATAGGACCTTGGAATGGAAAGTAGAAAGGAAAGTGCAATTGAATGGAATATAATGGGGAATGGAATGGAATGGAATGTGGAATGGAATGTGGAATGGAACATGGAAAAGAATGTGGAATGAAACGGAATGGAATGTGGAATGGAGTGTGCAATGGAATGTGGAATGGAATGTGGAATCAATGTAAATTGGAATCTGGGAGGGAATGGAATGGAATGTGGAATGGAACGTGAAATGGAATGGAATTCAATGTGGAATTGAACGTGAAATGGAATGAAATCTTAACTGTAATGCAACATGGAAAGGAACGTGCAATGGAATGGAAAGGAACGTGGAACGGAATGTGGAATGGAATGTGGAAAGAAAGGAATGGAATATGGAATGTAACAGAAAGGTATGGGGAATGGAATGGAATGGAATGTGGAAGGGAATGTGGAACGCAATGTGGAATGGAATGTGGAATGGAATGTGGAAAGAAATGTGTAATGGAACGGAATGTAATGTGAAATGGAATGTAATGGAAAGTGGAATGGAATGGAATGGAAAGTGGATGGAATGAGGAAACTAATGTGGAATGCAGTGCAATTGAATGTGGAACGGAATGTGGAATGGAATGAGGAATGGGATGTGGAATGGAACCTGGAATGGAACGTGGAATGGAATCGAATGGAATGAAACGTGGAAGTGAAAGTGGAATGGAGCATGGAATGGAATGTGGAATAGAACGTGGAATGGAATGTGCAATGGAATGTGGAATGGAACGTGGAATGGAACGTGGAGTTGAACGTCGAATAGAATGGAATAGAATGTGGAATGGAACTTGGAATGGAATGGAATGGAACGTGGATTCGAATGTGTAATGGAAAGTGGAATGCAATGTGGAATGATAGTTGGAATGGAATGTACAATGGAATGTGTAATGGATCGTGGAATGGAATGGAATGGAAGGGGGAATGGAACGTGGAATGGAATGTGGAATGGAATGGAATGGAATGTGAAATGGAAAGTGGAAAGGAATGTGGAAAGGAACGGAATGTAATGTGGAATGGAATGTGGAATGGAACTTGGAATGGAATTGAATGGAATTGAATGCAATGGATTGTGGAATGGAATGTGGAATGGAACGTGGAATGGAATGGAATGGAACGTGGAAAGGGATGGAATGGAATGTGGAATGGAACTTGGAATGGAAAGTGGAATGGAACTTGGAATGGAATGTGGAATAGAATGTCGAATATAATGGTATGTGGAATGCAATGGAATGCAAGAAATGAAAGGAATGGAATGCGGAATGCAATGGAATGGAATGTGTAATGGAAGGAATGTGGAATTTAATGGCATGGAATGGAACGTGGAATGAAATGGAATAGAATACAGTGGAACGGAATGTGGAATGAAATGCAATGTGGAATGGAATAGAATGTGGAATGGCATGAAATGGAATGGAAGGAAATGGAATGGAATGTGGAATGGATTTGAATGGAATGTGGAAAGGAATAGAATGGAATGGAGCGGAATGTGAAATGGAATAGAATGGAATGTGGAATGCAATAGAATGTGGAATGGAATGGAATGCAATGGAACAGGGAATGTTATGGAATGGAACATGGAATGGATTAGAATGGAAATTGCAATGCAATGGAAAGGAATGTGTAACGTAATGGAATGGAATGTCCAATGGAATGTGGAATGGAATGGAATTGAATGTGGAACGGAATGTGGAATGGAATGGAAAGGAATGTGAAATGGAAACAAATGGAATGTGGAATGGAATGTGCAATGAAATGTGGAATGGAATGTGGAAGGGAATTTGCAGTGGAATGTGGAATGGAATATGGAATGGAATGTGGAATGGATAGTGGAATGGAAAGTGGAATGGAATGCAATAGAATGTGGAGTGGAACGTGGAATGGAATGTGGAATGGAACGTCGAATGGAATGCAATAGAATGTGGAATGGAACTTGGAATGGAATGGAATGGAACATGGAATCGAATGTGTAATGGAAAGTGGAATGGAATGTGGAATGAAACTTGGAATGGAATGTGTAATGGAAGGTGGAATGGAATGGAATGGAAGGTGGAATGCAACGTGGAATGGAATGTGGAATGGAATGGAATGGAATGAGGAATGGAAAGTGGAAAGGAATGTGGAATGGAACGGAATTGAACGTGGAATGGAATGTGGAATGGAATAAGGAATGGAACGTGGAATGGAATGGAATGGAATTGAATGTAATGGATTGTGGAATGTAATGTAGAATGGAATGTTGAATGGAACGTGGAATGGAATGGAATAAAACGTGGAAAGGGATGGAAAGGAAAGTGGAATGGAACTTGGAGTGGAATGGAATGGAGCGTGGAATGGAACATGGAATGGAACGTGGAATGGAATGTGCAATGGAATGTGGAATGGAACATGAAATGGAAAGGAATGTAAAGTGGGGTGGAACGTGGAATGGAATGGAATGGAACGTGAAATAGAATGTGGAATACACTGTGGAATGCAACGTGAAATGGAACATTGAATGGATTGGATTGGAAAGTTGAATGGAATGTGGAATGTAATGCAAGGCAAGGTGGAAAGGAAAGTGGAATGGAATGGAATGGAATTTGGAATGTAATGTGAAATTGAATGGAATGGAATGTGGAATGGAATGTGGAATGAAATGGAATGGAATGTGGAATGGAATGTGGAATAGAAAGTTTAATGGAATGGAATGGAATGTGCAACGGAACGTGGAATGGAATGGAGAACAACGTGGAAAAGAAATTTGAATGGAAATAGGAATGGAACGTGGAATGGAGTGTGGAATGCAACCTGGAATGAAATGTGGAATGGAATGTGGAATGGAATGGAATGCAATTTGGAATAGAATGAAATTGAATGAGGGATGGAATGTGGAATATAATGTGGAATGGAACAGAATGGAACCGAGTGGATTGTGGAATGGAATGCGGAATGGAATGTGGAATGGAACGTGGAATGTAATGGAATGGACCTTGGAATGGAAAGTGTAATGGAACATGAAATGGAATGGGGCGTGTAACGTGGAATGGCATGGGCAATGGAATGTGAAATGGAACCTGGAGTGGAACATGGAATGGAATCGAATGGAATGGAACGTGGAAAAGAAAGTGGAATGGAACATCGAATGGAATGTGCAATGTAAAGTGGAATGGAATGTGCAATGGAATGTGGAATGCAACGTGGAATGGAATGCGGAATGGAATGTGTAATTGAACGTGGAATGGAATGGAATTGAATATGGAATGGAACTTGGAATGGAATGGCATGGAACATCGAATACAATGTGGAATGGAAAGAGGAATGGAATGTGGAATGGAACTTGGAATGGAATGTACAATGGAAAGTGGAATGGAACGTGGAATGGAATGGAATGGAGGGTGGAATGGAATTTGGAATGGAATGGAATGCAATGTGGAAAGGAATGGAATGGAATGGAATGGAGTGGAATGTGAAATGGAATAGAATGGAATGTGCAATGCAATAGAATGTGGAATGGAATGGAATGGAATGAGGAATGCTATGAAATGGAACATGGAATGGATTCGAATAGAAATTGGAATGCAACGGGAAGGAATGTGGAATGGAATGGAATGGAATGTCCAATGAAATGTAGAATGGAATGGAATTGAATGTGGAAAGGAATGTGGAATGGAATGGAAAGGAAAGTGAAATGGCAACAAATGGAATGTGGAATGGAATGTTCAGTGGAATGTGGAATGGAATGTGGAATGGAATTTGCAGTGGAATGTGGAATGGAATGTGGAATGGAAAGTGGAATGGAAAGTGGAATGGAATGGAATTGAATGTGGAGTGGAACGTGGAATGGACCATGGACTGGAACATGGAAAGGAATGTAGAATGTTATGTGTAAGGGAAAGTGGAATGGAATGGAATGGAATGTGGATTGGAACGTGGAATGGAACGTGGAATGGAACATGGAATGGAACATGCAATGGAAAGTAGAATGGGATGTGCAATGGAATGTGGAAAGGAAAGTGGATTGGAAAGAAATGTGACGTAGAATGGAACGTGGAATGAAATGGAATGGAAAGTGGAATGGAACATTGAAGAGAACATGGAAAGGAATGTGGAATGGAACGTGGAATGGAATGTGGACTGTAATGTGGAAGGGAATGTGGCATGGAATGGAATGGCATGGAATGGAATGTGGAATGGAAAGTACAATGGTTCCTGTAATTGAACGTGGAATGGATCGTGGAATGGAACTGGAAGGGAATGTGGAATGTGGAATGGAATATGGAATGAAGGTGAAATTGAATGGATTAGAATGTTGAATGGAACGTGGAATGGAATGGAAGGGAATGTGGAATGAAATGTGGAAGGGAAAGTTGAATGGAATGGAATGGAATGTGGAATGGAACGTGGAATGGAACATGGAATGGAACGTGGAATGTGATGTTAAATGGAATATGGAATGGAAAGTTGAATGGAATGGAATGGAACATGGAATTGAACGTCGAAAGGAATGGAATGGAATGTGGAATGGAATGTAGAATGGAATGTGGAAAGGAATGTGGAATGGAACGTGAAATCGAATGTGGAAAGGAATGTGGAAGGGAATGTGGAGGTGAATGGAATGAAATGGAATGGAATGTGGAATGTAACGTGCAATGTATCACGGAATTGAATGTGGAATAGATGGTGGAATGGAATGTGAAATGGAATGTGGAATGGAATGTAGAATGGAATATGGAATGGAACGTGAAACTGAATGGCATAGAATGTGGAATTGAACGTAGAATGTAATGGAATGGAATGTGGATTGTAATGTGGAATGTAATGGAATGCAAACTGAAATGGAATCTGGAAAGGAATGTGGAATGGAATGGAATGGAATGTGGAATGGAAAGTGGAACGGAATGTGGAAAGGAGAGTGGATTGCAATGGAATGGAATGTGGACTGAAACGAGAAATGGAATGGAATGGAAGGTGGAATGGAACATGGAATGTAATGAGGAATGAAACGTGTAATGTAATGTGGAATGGAAAGTTTAACGGAATGAAAAGGAATTTGGAATGGAATGTGGATTGGAATGTGAAATGGATTGTGGGGTGGAATGGAATGGGATGTAGAATGAAATGTGGAATGGAATGTGTAATGGAATGTCGAGTGGAGTGTGGAATTGAACGTAGAATGGAACATGGAATGGAACGTGGAATGGGATGTTCAATGGAATATGGAATGGAAAGTTGAATGGAATGGAATGGAACGTGGAATTGAACTTGGAAAGGAATATAATGGAATGTGGAATGGAACGAAGAATGGAACGTGGAAATGAATGTGGATTTGAACGTGGAATGGAATGCGGAATGGAATGTGGAATGGAATGCAGAATGGAATGTGGAATGGAATTTGGAGTGGAATGGAATGGAATGGAATGGAATGTGGAATGGAACATGCAATGTATGCTGGAATGGAATGTGGAATGGAACGTGGAAAGGAACGTGAAATGGAATGTGGAATGGAATGTGGAATGGAATATGGAATGGAACGTGAAATTTAATGGAATGGAATGTTGAATGGAACGTGGAATGGAATGGAATGGAAACTGGAATGGATTGTGGAATATAATGGAATAGAAGGTGGAATGTAATCTGGAAAGTGGAATGAAATGGAATGGAATGTGGAATGGCACGTGGAATGGAATGTGCAACGGAATATGGATTGGAATGGAATGGAATGTGGACTGGATTGTGGAATGAAACGGAAAGTAGTGCGGAAAGCAATGTGGAATGGAATGCGGAAAGGAAAGTGGAATTTAATGCAATGGAATGTGGACTGAAAAGAGAAATGGAATAGAAAGGAAGGTGGAATGGAACGTGGAATGGAACGTGGAATGGAACGTGGAATGGAATGTGGAATGGAATGGAATGCAATCTAGAATGGAATGTGGAATGCAATGTGGAATGGAATGTATAATGGAATCTGTAATGGAAAGCGGAAAGGAAAGCAGAATGGAATGGAAAGGAAGGTGGACTGAAACGAGGAATGGAATGGAATGGAAGGTGGAATGGAACGTGGAATGGAATGTGGAATGGAATGGAATGGAACGTGGAATGCAACGTGGAATGGAACGTGGAATGGATGTGGAATGGAATGGAATGTGATGTAGAATGAAATGTGGAATGGAATGTTTAAGGGAAGGGAATGGATTGTGGAATGGAATGGAATGGAATGTGGAATGGAATGGGGAAATGAATGTGAAATGGAATGTGTAATGGAATGTGGAAAGGAAAGTGGAATGTAATGGAATGGAGGGTGGACTGAAAAGAGGAATGGAACGGAATGGAAGGTGGAATGGAACGTGGAATGGTATATAGAATGCAATGTGGAATGGAATGGAAGAGAATCTGGAATTGAATGTTTAAAAAAATGTGGAATGGAATGAGGAATGGAATGGAATGGGATGTAGAATGAAATGTGGAATGTAATGTGGAAGGGAAGGGATTGGATTGTGGAATGGAATGGAATGGAATGTGGAATGGAATAGGGAATGTAATGCAGTGCAATGGGGAATGGAATGTGGAATGGTAAGTGGAATATAATGGATGGAATGAGGAATGCATTGTGGCATGTAAAGTGAAATGCAATGGATTGAAGTGTGGAATGGAATGTGGAATGGAACGGAATGGAACGTGGAATGGAAAGTTTACTGGAACGTGATACGGAACGTGGTATGGAATGTGGAATGGAATGGAATGGAATTGAATGTGGAATGGAATGTAATGGAATGTGTAATGGAATGTGAAATTGATTGTGGAATGGAATGTTGAATGGAATGCAATGGAATGTGGAATGGAATGTGGAAGGGAACATGGAATGGAGTGGAATGGAATTTGAAATAGAATGTGGAATAGAATGTGGAATGGAATGTGGAATGGAATGGAATGGAATCGAATGTGGAAGGAATGTGGAAGATTCTGTGGAATGGGATGTGGAATGGAATTGAATGGAATATGGAATGGAATGGATTTGAATATGGAAAGGAATGTGGCAGGGAATGCAATGGAATGTGGAATGGAACGGAATGGAATATGGAGTAGGATGTGGAATGGAATGTATAAAGGAATGGAACGGAATGAGGAATGGAATGGAATGGATTGGAATGTGGAATGGAATGGAATGGAATGGAATGTGGAATGGAATGGAATGGATTGGAATGTGGAATGGAATGGAATGGAATGTGGAATGGAATGGAGTGGACTCTAATGGAATGCAGAATTGAATGGAATAGAATGTGGAATGGAATGTGGAATGGAGTGTGGAATGGAACGTGGAATGGAACAGAAAGGATTGTGGAATGGAACATTGAATGGACTGTGGAATGCAATGTGGAATGGAATGGAATGGAATGTGGAATGGAACGTGGGATGGAATGTGGAATACAATGTGGAATGGAAAGTGGAATGGATTGGAATGGAACATTAAAATGCATTAAATGGAAAGTGGAATGGAACGTGGAATGGAATGGAATGGGACATGGAATGGAACGCGGAACAGAACGTCGAAGGTAATGGAATGGAACATGCAATGCAATGTGGAAAATTTGTAATGTGGAAAGGAAAGGAATGGAATGTGGAATGGAAGGGAATGGAAAGTGAAATGGAATGTGAATTGGAATACGGAATGGAATGGAATGGAACGTGGAATGGAATGGAATGGAAGGTGGAATGACATCTGGAATGGAACTTGGAATGCAATGTCGGTTGGAATGGAATGCAACGTTGAATGCAATGGAATGGAATGTGGAATGGAATGTGGAATGGAATCGCATGGAAACAGGAATGGAATGTGGAATGGAATGTGGAATGGAATCGAATGGAAACTGGAATGGAATGTGGAATGGAATGTGGAATGGAGTGTGGAATGGAACGTGGAATGGACGGTAGAATGGAGTCTATTGAAATGTGGAATGGAGTGTGGAATGGAACGTGGAATGGACGGTAGAATGGAGTCTATTGAAATGTGGAATGGAATGTGGAATGGAAATTTGAATGCAATGGGGAATAGAATGTAATAGAATGGAATTTATTGTGGAATGGAATGTGGAATGGAACGTGGAATGGAAAATGTAAAGGAACGTAATGGAATGTGGAATGCAATGTTGAATTAAATATGGAATGGGACGTGGAATGCAATGGAATGGAATGTGGAATGGAATGGAATGGATTGGAATGTGGAATGGAATGGAATGGAATGGAATGGAATGTGGAATGGAATGGAATGGACTCTAATGGAATGCAGAATTGAATGGAATGGAATGAAATGGAACGTGGAATGGAATGTGGAATGCAACGTGGAATAGAATGTGGAATGGAATGGAATGGAAAGTGTAATAGAATGGAATGGAATGGAATGTGGAATGCAATGTGGAATGGAATGTGGAATTGAATGGAACGGAATGTGGAATGGAATGGAATGTGCAATGGAATGGAATGTTTAAATGGAATGGAATGGAATGTGGAATGGAATGTGTACTGGAATGGACCACTATGTGGAATGGAATGGAATGGAATGTTTAATGGAATGTTCAATGGAATGTGGAATGGAATGTTGAATTGAATGTGCAATGGAATGTGGAATGGAACGTGGAATGGAACGGAATGTATTGCGGAATGGA
Source organism: Pongo pygmaeus (assembly GCF_028885625.2). Lineage (NCBI taxonomy): Eukaryota > Metazoa > Chordata > Mammalia > Primates > Hominidae > Pongo > Pongo pygmaeus. The sequence continues at coordinate 2,893,432 of NC_072388.2, read as the reverse complement.
ATATGGAATGGAAAGTGGAATGGAAAGTGGAATGTAACGTGGAATGGAAAGTGGAATGGAATATGGAATGGAATGGAATGGAATGTGGAATGGAACGTGGAATGGAACGTGGCATGGAATGGAATCGAACGATTAATGAAATGTGGAATGGAATGGAATGGGATGTGTAATGGCATGGAATGGAGTGTGCAATGCAAAGGAATGAAATGAAGAATGGAACATGGAATAGAACGTGGAATGCGACATGGAATGCAATGTGAAATGGAATGGAATTTAATGTGAAATAGAATGGTATGGAATGTGGAATGGATTGGAATGGATTGGAATGTGGAATGGAATGGAATGGAATGGAATGTGGAATGGAATGGAATGGACTCTAATGGAATGCGGAATTGAATGGAATAGAACGTGGAATGGAATGGAATGGAATGGAACGTGGAATGGAATGTGCAATGCAATGTGGAATGGAAAGTGGAATGGAATGGAATGGAAAGTGTAATAGAATGCAATGGAATGGAATGTGGAATGCAATGTGGAATGGAATGTGGAATTGAATGGAATGGAATGTGGAATGGAATGGAATGGAATGTGGAATGGAATGGATCAGAATGTGAAATGAAATGGAATGGAATAGAATGGAAAGTGAAATAGAATGTGGAATGGAAAGTGGAATTGAATGTGGAGCGGAACGTGGAATTGAATGTGGAATTGAATCGAATGGACTGTGAAATGGAATGTGCAATGGAATGGTATGGAATGTGGAATGGAATGTGGAATGCAGTGTGAAATGGAAAGGAATGCGGAATGCAATGTGGAATGGAATGGAATGGAATGTTTAAATGGAATGTGTGGAATGTGGAATGGAATATGTTCTGGAATGGAATGCAATGTGAAATGGAATGTGGAATGTATTGGAATGGAACGTGCAATGGAACGTGGAATGGAACGTGGAATGAAATGTGGAATGGAATAGAATGGAATGCGTAATGGAAGGGAATGGAATGTGGAATGGAATGTGCAATGGAATGGAATGGAAAGGAATGGAATGTGTAAGGCAATGAAATGGAATGTGGAGTGGAAAGAAATGGAACGTGGAATGGAACGCGGAATGAAACGAGGAATGTAATGTGGAATCGAACGTGTAATGTAAAGTGGAATGCAATGGAATGGAATGTGGAATGGAAGGGGATGGAACGTGGAATGCAACGTGCAATTGAAAGTGGAATGCAACGTGGAGTGGAACTTGGAATGGAATGTGGAATGGAAGTGAATGGAATGTGGAATGGAATGGAATGGAATGTCGAATGGAATGGAATGTAGTGTAATTTGGAATGGAATGTAATGGAATGCGAAATATAATGCAAAGGAAAGTGGAATGGAATGGATTGTGGAATAGAAAGGAATGGAATGGAAGATGGAATGGAATGTCCAATTGAATGTGGAATTGAATGGAAAGGAATGTGGAATGGAAAGAAATGGAATGTAGGATGGTTTGGAATGGAAAGAGGAATGGAATGTGGAAAGGAACGTGGAATGGAGTGGAATGGAACTTCGAATGGAACGTGGAATGGAGTGGAATGGAACTTGGAATGGAACGTGGAATGGAATGAAATGGAATGTGGAATGGAAACTGGAATTGAACGTGGAATGGAAGGGAATGGAAGGTTGAATGGAATGTGGAATGGAATGTGGAAAGGAACGTTCCATTCCAAATTCCATTCCATTCCATTCCCTATTCCTTTCCATTCCATTCCGCATTCCATTCAATTCCATTCCACATTCCATTCCATTCCATTTCACATTCCATTCCGTTCTGTTCCATTCCGCATTCCATTCAATTCCATTCCATGTTCCTTTCCACATTCCATTCTATTGCATTCCAGATTCCATTCCATTCCCTTCCACATTCCATTCCATTCCATTCTACATTCCATTCCAGATTCCTTTCCACATTCCTTTCCACGTTCCATTCCACGTTCCATTCCAAGTTCCATTCCACGTTCCATTCCACGTTCCATTCCATTCCATTCCACTTTCCATTCCACGGTCCATTCCATTTCATTCCACATTTCAGTCCACATTCCATTGCATTCCATTCCACATTGCATTCCATCCAACATTCTATTCCACAATCCATTCCACATCCCATTCATCATTCCATTCCATTCCATTTCACATTCAATTCTATATTCCATTCCATTGCATTCCTCATTCGATTCTACATTCTGTTCCATTCCATTTAATTCCACATTCCATTCCACATTCCATTCCATTCCAATCCACGTTCCCTTCCACGTTCCATTCCATTCCATTCCGCATTCCATTCCATTGCTTTCCACTTTCCATTTCATTACATTCCACGTTCCATTCCACGTTCCATTCCATCTTCCATTCCTTTTTTTCCTATCCACATTCCATTCCATTCCATTACACATTCCATTCTACGATTCTTTCCATTCCATTCCACATTGCATTCCACATTTCATTTCATTGCATTCCACATTGCATTCCATTACATTCCACATTCCATTCTATTGCATTCCACAATACATTCCATTCCATTCCACATTGCATTCCACATTTCATTTCATTGCATTCCACATTGCATTCCACATTGCATTCCATTACATTCCACCTTCCATTCCATTGCATTCCACAATACATTCCATTCCATTCCATTCCACATTCCATTCTATATTCCATTCCTTTCCATTCAACATTCCATTCCACATTCCATTCCATTCCTTTGAATTCCATATTAAACTGCACATTCCTTTCCTTTCCACTGCAGTTCACATTCCACTCCATTGCATTCCAATCCACATTCCGTTCCATTCTATTCCTCATTCCATTCCATTCCACATTCCATTCCACATTCCATTCCATTCCATTCCATTCCATTTCACATTCCATTCCATTACATGGCATTATATTCCATTCCATTCCATTCCGCATTCCATTCCACGTTCCATTCAATGTTCTATTCCACATTCCATTCTGCATTCCTTTCCATTCCAAATTCCATTCCATTCAATTCCACATTCCATTCTACATTCCATTCCTTTCCATTCCACATTCCATTCAAAATTCCACTCCACTTTTCATTCCACATTCCAATCCATTCTATTCCGAATTCCAATCTTTATTCCATTCTATTCCATTGCACATTCCATTATACTTTCCAATGCATTCCATTCCACATTCCATTCCTTTCGATTCCATTCCAAATTCCATTCCATTCCATTACATTCCTTTTCAAAATCGATTCCACATTCCTTTCCGTTTCATTCCACTTTCCATTCCACGTTCCATTCCACGTTCCTTTCCACGTTCTATACCTCATTACATACAATTTCATTCCATCGCATTCCTCATTGTTTTCCACTTTTCATTAATTTCCATTCAATTCCACATCCCATTCCATTCCATTCCACATTGCATTCCACATTCCATTCCACATTCCATTGCACATTCCATTGCACATTCCATTGCACATTCCATTCCACATTGCATGCCATTCCATTCCATTCCAGATTCCATTCCATTCCATTCTACATTCCATTCCATTCCATTCAATTCAACGTCCCATTCCACATTTCATTCCTTGCCATTCCACGTTCCACTCCATTCCATTGCACATTCCATTCCATTCCATTCCATTCCAGTCCAAATTCCAATCCATTCCATTCAATTCCACATTCCATTCCACTTTCCATTCCACATGCTGTTCCATTCCATTCCACATTCCATTCTATTCCATTTCATTGCATTCCACATTCCATTCCATTCCATTCCATAACACATTCCATTGCATTCCATTCTATTCCACGTTCCATTCCACATTGCATTCCATGCAATTCCACACTCCATTCCTTTCCATTGCACATTCCATTCCATTCCATTCCATTCCAGTTTACATTCCATTCCAATCCATTCGACATTATATTCCGTTTCATTCCACATTCCATTCCATTCCTTTCCAATTTCAACTCCATTCCATTCCATATTCCAACACACTCCATTCAGTTTCAATCTATCCCATTACTTTACATTCCACTTTCCATTCCATTCCATTGCACATTGCATTCCCTTCCATTCCAATTTATACCATTCCACTTTCTATTCCATATTCCATTCCCTTCCATTTCATTCCAGTACACATTCCATTACATTCCATTCCATTCCACTTTCCATTCCATTAAATTCCAAATTCCATTCCCTTCCATTCCACATTCCATTCCATATTCCATTCCATTCCATTCTCTTCCACATTCCATTCCATATTCCATTCCATTCCATTGCATTCCAGTCCACATTCCATTCCATTCCATTCCTTTCCACTTTCCATTACACTAAATTACACATTCCTTTCCATTCCATTCCACATTCCATTCCATTCCATTCCATTCCAAATTTCCTTCCATTACTTTACACATTCCATTTCATTCCATCCCACGTTCTATTGCATGACATTCCACATTTTTTCCACATTCCATTCCTTTTCATTCCACATTCCATACCATTCCAGTCCACATTCCATTCCATTCCATTCCAGTGCACATTCCATTCCATTCCACATTTCATTCCACTGCGTTCCACATTAAATTCCATTCCATTCCAAATTCCATTTCATTTCATTTCATTCGAGTCCACATTCCGTTCCATTCCATTCCATTCCACATTCCTTTCAATTCCATTCCAAATTTCATTCCATTCCACTCCACTTCACATTTCATTCCATTCCACTTTCCATTCCAAGTTCCATTCCACTTTATATTCCACTTTCCATTCTACTTTCCATCCCACATTCCATTCAATTTCTTTCTTTTCACCACTCCATTCCATTCCATTCCATTCCGAATTTCTTTCCATTTCATTCCAGATTCCTTTCTAGTTTCCTTTCAATTCCATTCCACATTCCATTTCACATTCCATTCCATTCAATTCCAGTTTACATTTGAAATTCCATTCCTTTCCATTCTACATTCCACTCCACATTCCATTCCATTCCGTTCCATTCCTAATTCCATTCCACATTCCATTCCATTCCAATCTGTATTACAATACACATTCCTTTCTATTCCATTCCACATTTCATTCCACATTCCATTCCATTCTATTCCGCATTCCATTCAACGTTCCATTCCACAACCCTTTCCATTCCACTCCAAATTCCATTCCATTCCATTGCACGTTCCGTTCTGCATTCAATTCCAATCCACATTCCATTCCATTCCATTCCCCATTCCATTCCGTATTCCATCCCATTCCATTTCAAATTCAATTCTATTCCACTTTCCATTCCACATTCCATTGTATATTCCACTCCATTCCATTCCATTCGACATTCCTTTATACTTTCCATTCCATTCCTTTCCACATTCCATTCCACTTTCCATTCCATTCCCTTCCACATTCCATTCCACTCCATTCCAAATTCCATTCTACATTCGATTCCATTCCATTCCACATTCCATTACACTTTCCATTCCTTTCCATTCCACATTGCTTTCTACATTCCATTCCATTGCATTCCACATTCCATTGAATATTCTATTTCATTCCATTCAACTTTCCATTCAACTCCATTCTACATTCCATTACATTTCATTCTATATTCCTATCTATTCCATTCCATTCCATTTCATTCCATTCCATTCCATTCCACTTTCCATTCCATTCCATTCCACTCCATTACATTCCATTCCATGCCATTCCGCAATCCATTTCTTTCCATTCCACATTCCATTCCTCATTCCATTCCATTTCATTCCACATTCCATTCGACGATCCATTCCATTCCATTCTGCATTCCATTCCATTTCACCTTCTGTTCTATTCCATTCCACGTTCTATTCCACATTCCATTCCATTCCATTCCACATGCCATTCCATTCTATTTCACATGCCATTCCATTCCATTCTATTCCACATTCCATTCCATTCCATTCAACGTTCCATTCCATTCCGTTCCATGTTCCATTACTTTCCATTCCAGGTTCCATTGCAAATTCCATTCCATTATATTTCATTCAGGATTCCATTCAATTCCATTCCATTCCATTCCATTCCACAATCCATTTCACATTCCATTCCAATCCATTCCACATTCCTTTAAACATTCCATTCCATATTCCCTTCCACGTTGCATTCCATTCCATTCCACTTTCCATTCATTTCCATTTCACATTACTTTCCATTCCAATCCTCATTCCATTCCACTTTCCATTCCACATTCCATTCCGCATTCCATTCCATTCCATTCCACATTCCATTGAACATTCAATTCCATTCCATTTCAAATTCCGTTCCATTCCATTCCATTCCAAATTCCATTCCAATCCATTCCACATTCCATTCCACTTTCCATTCTATTAACATTTCTAATTCCATTCCACATTCCATTGTATTCCTTTCCACATTCCTTTCCATTCTAATCCATGATATTCCATTCCATACCATTCCATTCCATTTCATTCTACATTCCAAGCATTCAAATCCATACGGTTTTCCATTCCACATTCCATTCCATTCCACTCCACATTCCATTCCATTCCATTCTGTACCATTTCATAACATTCCGCATTCCATTGCATTCCATTGCATTCCATTCCATTCCACCTTCCATTCCATACCATTCAATTCTACATACAGTTCCATTGCATTCTATTCCACAATGCATGCCATTCAATTCCACATTCCATTCCATTCCACTCCGCATTCCACTGCACATTGCATTCCATTCCAGTTCACATTCCATTACATTCCATTCCACCTTCAAAACCATTCCTTTCCAAATTCCTTTCCATTCCATTCGATTTCATTCTGCATTCCATTCCATTCCATTCCACATTCCATTGCATATTCCATTCCACATTCCATTTCACAATCCTTTCCATTCCAGTACACATTCCTTATCATTCCTTTCGACATTCCAATCCATTTCATTCGGTTCCTTTCAACATTCCATTCCCCGTTTCATTCCACATTCGTTTCCATTCCATTCCACATTACATTCCATTCCATTCCACACCCCATTCCATGCCATTCCATTGCATTCCACATTCCCTTACACATTCGAAAGCATTCCATTCCACTTTCTATTCCATTCCCCTTTCCGTGCCATACCATTCCATTCCATTCCATTCCACACTCCATTCCACATTCCATTCCATGCCATTCCATTCCTTTCCACATTCCATTCCACATTCCATTACATTCCATTCCACATTCCATTCCATTCCACATTCCATTTTATTCCATTCCACATTTCATTCCATTCCCTTCCATTCCCTTTTGCATTCCATTCCATATGCCATTCAATTTCATTCCACATTCCATTCCATTCCATTCCATTCCATTACATTCCACATTCCATTCCATATTCCATTCTTTCCTTTGCAAATTCCATTGCATAATATTCCACATTCAATTCCACATTCCATTCCATTCCACTTCACATTCCATTGCACATTCCATTCCATTGCATTCCACATTCAAATCCACATTCCATTCCACTCCATTCCAAATTCCATTCCACATTATATTCCACATTCCATTGCATTCATTTTCACATTCAATTCCATTCCATTCCATTCCACTCCATTAGACATTGCATTCCACATTCAATTCCATTACATTCCACATTCCATTCCACATTCCATTCCATTCCATTCCATTCCACTCCATTTTCCTTTCCGTTCCATTCCATTCCAGTTTCCCTCCCATTCCATTTCACTTTCAATTCCACATTCGATTCCACATTCCATTACATGTTCCATTCCACTTTCTCTTGCATTTCATTACACTTTCCATTCCACATTCAATTTCTTTCAATACCACGTTTCATTCCATTCCATTCCAACTTCCATTCCATGTTCCAGGCCATGCCACTCCATGTTCCATTCCATTCCATTCCACGTTCCTTTCCACATTCCATTCCATTCCGCATTCCAATCTATTTCATTCCATATTCCATTCTATTCCAATCCACTTTCCATTCCACATTCCATTCCATTCCATTCCACATTGCTTTCCATTCCATTCCACCTTGCATTAATTTCCATTCCACTTTCTATTTCAATCCATTCTGCGTTCCAATCCATTCCATTTCACATTCCATTCCATTGCAAAATCCATTGCTTTTCCCTTTCCATTCGATTCCATTCCATTTTCCACTCCACATTGCATTCCATTCCATTCCACATTCCATTCCATTCCGCATTCCGTTCCACATTCCATTCCACACTCCATTCCATTCAACTTTCGATTCCATTCCATTCCAGATTCCATACCACGTTCAACTCCATTCCATTCCAGATTCCATTGCATTCTTTTCAACAATGAATTCCAATCCATTCCACATTCCATTCCATTCCTTTTAATTCCACATTGCATTCCATTCCTAACCACATTCCATTCCATTCCATTCCACATTCCATTGAAACGTGGAATGGAATGTGAAATGGAATGTGGAATGGAACGTGGAAAGGAATGTGGAATGGAATGTGGAGTGGAATGGAATGGAATGGGGAATGGAATGTGGAATCAAATGGGGAATGCAATGTGAAATGGAATGGAATGGAAAGTGGAATCAAAAGGAACGGCATGTTAAAGAGATTGTAGAATGGAATGGATTGGAATGTGGAATGGATTCTGGAGTACAATGTGCGATGGAATGAATAGAATGTGGAATGGAATGTGCAATGGAATGAAATGGAATGTGGATTGGTTTGTGGAATGTAATGTGGAATACAACGGTATGTAATGTGGAATAGAGTGTGGAATGGAACGTGTAATGGAACTTGGATTGCAATGAAATGGAACGTGGAATGCATTATGGAATGGAACGTGGAATGGAATGGAATGGAATGTGGAATTGGATGTGGAGTGGAATAGAATCGAATTTGGACTGTAATGAAATGGAGTCTGGAATGGAATGTGGAATGGAATGGAATGGAATGTGGAACGGAATGTTGAATTTAATGTGGAATGCAATGTGGAATGGAAAGTGGAATGCAATGTGGAATGGAAAGTGTAATAGAACGTGGAATGGATTAGAATGGAATGTTGAATGGAATGGTATGGAGTCGAATTGAATGTGGAACGGAATTGAATGGAAAGTAGAATGGAATTTAATGGAACGTTGAATGGCAAGGAATGGAATGTGGAATGGAAAGTGGAAAGGAATGGAATGGAATGTGGAATGGAAAAGAATGCAATGTGGAATGACATGTGGAATTGAACGGAATGGAATGTGGAATTGAATGTGGAATGCAATGTGGAATGAAATGTGGAATGCAACCTGGATTGGAATGTAATGGAACGTGGAATGGAATGTGGAATGGAATGGAATGGAATGTGGAATGGAAGGTGGAGTTGAATGGAATAATATGTGGAATGGAATGAAATGCTATGGGGAATAGAATCTGGAACGGAATGGAAAGGAATTTGGATTGGAATGTTTAATTTTATGTGGAATGGAATGTGGAATGGAAACTGGAAAGGAACGTGCAATGGAACTTGGAAGAGAATGTGGAAATGAATAGAATGGAATGTGGAATGGAATGGAATGGAATGGAATTGAATGGAATGGAATGTGGAATGGAATGGAATGGAATGTGGAATGGAATGGAATGAAATGTGGAATGGATGTGAAATGGATTGTGGAATGGAATGGAATGGAATGAGGAATCGAATGGAATGGAATGAAACGTGGAACGGAGATTGAAATTGAAAGGAAAGGAATGTGCAATAGAATGTGGAATGGAATGGAATGGATTGTGGAATGGAATGGAATGGTATGTGGAATGGACTGGAATTTAATACGGAATGGATTGTTATGGAATGGAATGGAATGTGAAATTGAAGTTGGAATGGAAAGGAATGGAATGTGGAAAGGAATGTGGAATGGAATGGAACGGACTGTGGAATAGAATGGAATGTAATGGAATGTGGAATAGAATGGAATGCAATGGAAATTAATGCGGAATGGAATGGAATGTGAAATGCAATGTAATATAATGGAACTTGAAATTGAATGGAATGGAATTGAAAGTGGAATGGAACGGAATGGAATGACAAAAGGAATGTAATGGGGATTGGAATGCAATGTGAAATGCAATGTGGAAAGGAATGAGGAATGGATTGGAATGGAAAGTGGAATGGAAAGTGGAAAGTAATGTCGAGTGAAACGGAATGGAATGTGGAACGGAATGGAATGGAGTGGAATGTGGAACAGGATGGAATGGAATGAAATGTGGAATGGAATGTGGAATGTAATGGAATGGAATGTGGAATGGAATGTTGAAATGAAAGCAATGAACTGAGGAATGAAATGTGGAATGGAAAGAAATTGAATGTTCAATGGAATGGGGTGGAACGTGGAAAACAATGTGGAATGGAATGTGGAAGGGAATGTGGAATGGAAGGGAATGGAATGTGGAGTAAAATGGAAAGGAATGTGGTTTGGAATGGAATGGAATGTGGAATAGAATGGAATGGAATGGAATATGCAATGGAATGTGCAATGGCAGGTGGAAAGAATGGAATGGAATGTGGAATGAAATTGAACTTGGAATGGAATGGATGGAATGTGGATTGGAATAGAATGGACTGGAATGTGGAATGAAATGGATTGGAATGGAAAGGGAAATGGAATTTGGAATGGAATGTGGAGAGGAATGAAATGGAATGGAAAGTAGAATTGAATGGAACGGAATGAAGAAAGTAATGGAATATAATATGGAATAGTATGGAATGCAACGTGGAATAGAATGAGGAATGGAATGTGGAAAGTAATAGAATGGAATGTGGAATGTAATAGAATGGAATGTGGAACAGAATGGAATGGAATACAATTTGGAATAGAATGGAAGGCAATGGAATGGAATGCCGAATGAAATGGAATGGAATGTGGAATGCAAGGGAATGGAATGAAATATGGAATTAAATGGAATGGAATATGGGATGGAATTGAATAGAATGTGCAATGGAATGGAATGGAACGTGGACTAGAATGTGGAATGGCATGTGGAATTGAATGTGGAATGTAATTGAATGGAATGTGGAATATAATAGAATGAGATGTGGAAAGGAATGTAATAGAATGGAATGTGGAATAGAATGGAATGCAATGGATTGGAATGCGGAATGGAAAATGGATTGGAAAGAAATGGAACGTGTAATGGAATAAAATGGATCGTAGAATGGAAGGGAATGGAAAGTGGAATGGATCGTGCAATGGAACGTGCAATGGAATGTGGAGTGGAATGGAATGGAAAGTGGAATGGAATATGGATTGGAATGTGGAATGGAATGTTGAGTGGAATGTGGAATGGAATGTGGAATGGAATGAAATGGAATGTGGAATGGAATGTGGAATGGAAAGGAATGTAAAGTGAAATGTAATGTGGAATGGAATGTGGAATGGAAAATGGAATGGAATAGAATGCAATGTGGAATGGAATGTGGTATAGAATGGAATGGAACGTGGAGTGCAACGTGGAATGCATCATGGCACGGAAAGTGGAATGGAATGAAATACGGAATGGACATAAAGGAATGTGGAATGGAAAGAGAAATGGAACATGGAATTGAAGGTTGAATGGAATAGAAAGGAAAGTGGAATGGAATGTGGAATGAAAAGTGGAAGGGAACATGAATGAAATGCAATGTAATGTGGAATGGAATGTGGAATAGAATGAGGAATGGAATATGGAATGGACTGCAATGGAATGTGTAATGGAATGTGGAATAGAATGTGAAATCGAATTAGCAGTGGAATGGAATGTGGAATGGAATAGATTGGAATGTGGAAAGGAATGTTGAATGGAATGCAATTGAATGTGGCATGGAATGGAATGGAATGTGGAAAGAAATATGGAATGAAATGTGGAATGAAAGAGAATGGAATGTGGATTGCAATGTGGACTGGGGTGTGGAAAGGATTGTGGAATGGAAAGGAGTTGAATGTAGAATGCAAAGGAGTTGAATGTTGAATGGAATGTGGATTGGAATGAGCAATGGAATGGAATGCATTGTGGAATGGAAAAGAACGGAATAGTATGGAATATGGAATGCAGAGAATGGAATGTGGAATGGACCGTGGAAAGGAATGTGGAATGGAACGTGGAATGGAACACGGAATGGAAGGTGGAATGGAATGCAATGGAAGGAGGAATGGAATGTGGAATGGAATGGAAAGTTATGTGGAATGGATTGGAATGTGGAATGGAATGGAATTGAATGGAATGTGGAATTGAAGTTGGAATTGAATGAAATTGAATGTGGAAACGAATGTGGAAAGGAGTGGAGTGGAATGTGGAAAGGAAGGTGCAATGGAATAGAATGTGGAATGGAATGGAATGAAACGTGGAATGGAATGTGGAATGCAATATGGAATGGAATGTGGAATAGAATGGAATAGAATGTGGAATGTAACGTGGAATGCAATGGAATGGAACGCGGAATGGAAAGTGGAATGGAATGTGTAATGGAATGTATTTGATCATGGAATAGAACATGGAAAGGAATGGAAAGGAAACTGGAACGGAATGTGGAATGGAATGTGGAAGGGAACGTGGAATGGTATGTGGAATGGAATGGAATGTGGAATGGAAAGTGGAATGGAATTGAATGGAATGGGGAATGAAATGTGAAACGGAATGGAATGGAATGCGGCAGCGAATGGAATGTAATGTTTAAAGGGATGTCGAATGGAATGGAATGGAATGTGGAATGGTTTGTGGAATGGAAAGTGGAATGGAATGGAACAGAATGTGGAATGAAAAGTGCAATGGAATGTTTAAGGGAATGTGGAATGAAATGTGGAATAGAACGGAATGGAATGTGGAATTGAATGTGGAATGCAATGTGGAATGGAACGTGGAATTGAACGTGGATTGGAATGGAATGGAAAGTGAAATAGAATGTGAAATGGAATGTTATAGAATGTGTAATGGAACGTGGAGTGGAATGGAATGGAATGTGGAATGGAATGAAATGGAATGTGGAATGGAACGTGGAACAGAATGGAATGGAATGTGGAATGAAATGGAATGGAATATGGAATGGAATGTGAGATGGAATGGAATGCAATGTTGAATGCAATGGAATGGAATGTGGAATGGATTGTGGAATGGAATGGAATGGAATGTGGAATGGAATGGAAAGGAATGTGGAATGGAAAGGGGAATGTATTGTGGAATGGACAGTGTAACGGAAAGGAATGGAACGTGGAATAGTACGGGGAATGGTATGGAATGGAACGTGGAATGGAATCTGGAATGTAATGTGGAATGGAAGGTACAATGGAATGTGCAACGGAAAGTGTAATGGAAGGACGAGTTTAAAGAAATGGAACCTGGAATGCAACATGGAACGGAATGAAATGCAACGTGGAATGGAATGTGGAATGGAATGCGCAATGGAATGTGGAATGGAATGTGGAATGGAATGTAACGGAATGGGGAATGGAATTCAATGGAATATGGAAAGGAATGTGGAATGGAATGTGGAACGGAATGGAATGAAATGTGGAATGGAATGTGAATTGGAATCGAATGGAATGAGGAATGGAATGGAATGGAATGTGGAATGGAATTTTGACTGGAATGCTTTGGAATGTGGAGTGGATTGTGGAAATAAAAGGAATGGAATGGAATATGGAATGGAATGTGGAATGGAATGTGGAACGGAATGTGGAATGGAATGTCGACACGAATGCAATGGAATGTGGAATGGAATGTCGAATGGAGCAGAGTGGAATGTGGAATGGAGCAGAAAGGAATGTGGAATGGAATGTGTATCGGAATGTGGACAGGAAAACAATGGATTGTGGAACGGAATGTGAATGGCATGCAATGGAGGGTGGAATGGAAAGTGTAATGGAAAAGAATGGAATGGAATGTGGAATGGAGTGCAATGGAATAGAATGAAATCTAAGGTAATGTGGAAGGGACCGTGTAATGGAAGGTGGAATGGATTGGAATGGAATGTGGAATGGAATGGAATGCAACGTGGAACAGAAAGGAATGGAATGTGTAATGGAAAGCAATGTAATGTGGAATGCAATGGAGTGGTATGGAATGTGGAATAGAATGGAATGGAATGGAATGGAATGTGAAATGGAATGGAGTGGAATGTGGAATGGAATACAATAGAATGTGGAGTGGAATGGAATGGAATGTGGAGAGGATTCGAATGCATTGGAATATGGAATGGAATGCAATGTAATAGAATGAAATGGAATGCAATGTGGATTGGAATGTGGAATGGAATGGAATGAAATTGAATGTGGAATGGAATGGAACATGGAATGGAATGTGGAATGGAATGTGGAATGGAACGTGCAATGGAAACTGGAATAGAAAGGAATGCAATGTGGAATGGAATGTGGAATGGAACGTGGAATAGGACGAGGAATGGAATGGAATGGATTGTGGAATGGAAAGTGCAATGGAGTGGAATGGAATGTGAGACGGAATGTGGAATAGAATATGGAATAGAATGAAATGGAATGTGGAATGCGAAGTGGATTGGAATGAAACGCAATGTGGAATGTAATGCAGTGGAATGTGGAGTCGAAAGAGGACTGGAATGCAATGGGATGTGGAATTGAATGAGGAATGGAACGTGGAATGGTATGTGGAATGGAATGTGTAATGGAACATAATGTAATCTGAAATGGAAAGTGGAATAGAATGGAATGGAACATGGAATGGAAAGTGGAATGAAGTGGAATGGTATGTGGGATTGAATGTGGACTGGAACGTGGAAATGAATAGAAAGAGGAATGTAATGGAAAGGAACGTGGGATGGAATGTGGAATGAAATGTGGAATGCAACGTGGAATTGAAAGAGGAATGGAAAGTTATGGAATGTGGAATGGAATGGAATGGAATGTGGAATGTAATTTAATGGAATGCAGAATGGAATGTGGAATGGAATGGAAGGTGGAATGGAATGTGGAATGGAATGGAATGTGGAATGGAATGAAAGTTAATGGTATGGAATGTGGAAAGGAATAGAATGTAATGTGCAGTGGAATCTGTAATGGAATGGAATGGAATGTGGAATGGAAAGTGGAATTGAACGAGGAATGGAATGCGGAATGGAACGTGGAATGGAACGTGGAATGAAATGTGGAATGGAATGTAATGGAATGTGGAACGGAAGGGAATGTAATGTGCAATGGAATATGGAATGGAATGGAATGGAATGTGGAATTGAATTCAATGGAATGTGTAATGGAAAGGAATGGAAATTGGAATGAAATGGAATGTTATGATATGTGGAATGGAGTTGAATGGTTTGGAATAGAACGTGGAATGAAAAGGAAGGTAATGTGGAATAGAATGGAATGAAATGTGCAATGGAAAGTGAAATGGAATGTAGAATGGGACGTGGAATGGAGTGCTGAATGGAATGTGGAATGGAAAGTTATGGGATGTGGAATGGAATGGAATGTGTAATAGAATGGAATGGAATGTGTAATGGAATGAAATGGAATGTTGAATGGAATGTGGAATAGAATGGCACTGAATGTGGAATGCAAAGGAATGGAATGTGGAAAGGAATGCAATGGAATGTGGAATGCAATGTCGAATGCAATCTGGAATGGATTGGAATGGAAAGTGGAATGGAATGGAATGGAACGTGGATTGGAATGGAATGGAACGCGGTATGGAATGTGGAAAGAAACGTGGACAAGAACATTGCATGTAGCGTGGAATGGAATGGAATGGAATGTGGAATGGAATGGAATGGAATGTGGAAAGGAAAGTGAAATGGAAAGGAATCGAATGTGGAATGAGATGAAATGGAATGTGGAGTGGAATGGGGAATGGAATCTGGAAAGGTATGTGGAATGGAATGGAATGGAATGTATAATGGACTGTGGAATGGAGTGAGTAATTGAATGTGGAATGGGTTGTGGAAAGGAATGTGAAATGGAATCTGGAATGGAATGGAATGGAATGTGAAATTGAATGGAATGGAATGTGGAATCGAATGTGGAATGGAATCTGGAATGGAATGGAATGGAATGTGAAATTGAATGGAATGGAATGTGGAATCGAATGTGGAATGGAATCTGGAAAGGAAAGTGGAATGGAATGGACTGGAATGTGTAATGGAATGTGGAACGGAGTGTGGAATGGAACGTGGAATGGAACGGAACAGAATGTGGAATGGAATGTGGAATGGAGTTTGGAATGGAAAGTGGAATGGACTGAATGGAACGTGGAATAGAATGTGGAATGGAATGTAGCAAGGAACGTAAAATGGAATGG
This sequence comes from Pongo pygmaeus, assembly GCF_028885625.2. Lineage (NCBI taxonomy): Eukaryota > Metazoa > Chordata > Mammalia > Primates > Hominidae > Pongo > Pongo pygmaeus. Next base: position 2,877,140 of record NC_072388.2, on the reverse strand, counting down.
AATTGACTGTGCAATTGAACGTGGAATGAAATGAAATGGGACGTGGAATGGAAAGTGGAATGGAACATGGAATGGAGAGGAATGGAACCTTAAATGGAACGTGGAATGGAATATGGAAAGGAATGGAATGAAATGTGGAATGGAATGTGAATTGGAATGTGGAATAGAATGGAACGGAATGTGGAATGGAATGGAATGGAATGTGGAACGGAATGTGGAATGTAATGTGGAATGGATGTAGAATGGAACGGAATGGAATGTAAAATTGAATGTGGAATGGAAAGGAATGGAATGTGGAATGAATGTGGAATGGAACGGTATGGAATGTGAAATGGAATGTGGAATGGAATGCAATGGAATGTGGAATGGGACGTGGAACGCAATGTAGAAAGGAATGTGGAAAGGAATGTGGAAAGGAATGTGGAATTGAACGGAATGCAATGTGAAATACAATGGAATGGAATGTGGAATGCAATGTGGAATGTAATGGAATGGGCTGTGGAATTGAATGTGGAAAGGAATGTGTAATGGTACGGAATGGAACGTGGAATGGAATGTGGAATGGAGTGTGCATTGGAATGTGGAATGGAATGTGGAATACAATGAGGAAAGAAATGTGGAAAGGAATGTGGAATGGAACGGAAAGGAATGCGGAATGGAATGTGTAATGGAAGGGAATGCAATGTCAAATGGAATGTGGAATGGAATGTGTAATGGAAAGTCAAATATAATGCAAAGGAATGTGGAATTTAACGTGGAATGGAATGGAATGGAACGTGGAACGGAATGTGGGATGGAATGTGGAATGAAATGTGGAATGGAATGGAAAGGAATGTGCAAAGGAATATGGAATGTAATGAGGAATGGAATGTGGAAAGGAACGCAATGGATTGTGGAATGGAATGTGGAAGGGAACGTGGAATGGCATGAAATGGAAGGTGGAACTGAATGGAATGGAATGTGGAATGGACTGGAATGGAACGCGGAATGGAAAGTGGAATAGAGCGTGGAATGGAAGGTGGAATGGAATGTGGAATGTAATGGAATGCAAAGTGCAATGGAATGTGGAAAAGAATTGAAAGGAATGTGCCAAGGAACATGGAATGGAATGTGGAATGCAATGTTGAATGGAACGCACTGGAATGTGGATTGGAATGTGGAATGGACCGTGGAATGGAACGTGGATTGAAAAGCAGAATGGAATGGAAATGAAAGTGGAATGGAACATGGAATTGAACGTGGAATGGAAAGTGGAATGTAATGTGGACTGGAATGGAAAGGAATGTGGAATGGAATGTAGAATGCAAAAGGGAATGGAATGGAATGGAATGGAATGGGAAAAGGAATGTGGAATGAAATGTGAAATGGAACGTGGAATGGAATGTGGAGTGGAATGAAATGGAACTTGGAATGGAACGTGGAATGGAATGTGTAATCGAATGGAATGGAATGTGGAATGCAAAGTGCAATGAAATGGAATGGAATTTGCAAAGTAATGTAGAATGGAATGTGTAAGGGAATGCAATGGTATGTCAAATGGAATGTGGAATGGAATGTGAAATGGAATATGGAAAGAAATGTCGAATGCAAAGGAATGGAACGTGTAATGTAATGGAATGGAAAGTGGAATGGAACGTGGAAGGGAACATGGAAACGAAATGAAATGTGGAAAGGATTGTTGAATGGAATGTGGAATGGAATGGAATGGAATGGATTGTGGAACGGAATGTGGAATGGAACGTTTAATGGAACGTGGAATTGAACGTAATTGAACGTGGAATGGAACGTGGAATGGTATGTGGAATGGAACGTGGAATGGAATGAGGAATGGAATGGAAAGGAACGTGAAAGGGAATGTGGAATGGAATGTGAAATGCAACGTGGGAATGAATGGAATGGAATGTGGAACGGAACGTGGAATTGAATGGAATGGAACACGGAATGGAAGATGGAATGGAATGGAATGAAACGTGGAATTGAACGTGGTATGGAACGTGGGATGGAAAGTAGAATGGAATGTGTAATGGAATGGGAAATGGAATGGAATGGAATGTGGAAGGGAATGTGGAAAGGAATGTGGCGTACAATGGAATAGAATGTGGAGTGAACCGTGGAATGGAATGTGGAATGCAATGTGGAGTGGAATGTGGAATGGAATGTGAAATGGAATGGAATGGAATGTGGAATGGAATTTGGAAAGATATGTGGAATAGAATGGAATGGAATGTTGAATGGAATGTAGTGGGTTGTGTAATGCAATGTGGAATGGAATTTAATGGAACGTGGAATGGAATGAGGAATGGAATGTGGAAAGGAACGTGGAATGGTATGGAATGGAATGTGCAATGGAATGTGGAATGAAGTGTGGATTGGAATGTGAAATGGAATGGAATGGAATGTGGAATGTAATGTCGAATGGAATGTTTAATGGACGGAATGGAACTTGGATTGGAATGAGGAACGGAATGTAGCATGGAACGTGAAATGGAATGGAATTGACTGTGTAATTGAAGGTGGAATGAAATGGAATGGCATGTGGAATGGAACGTGGAATGTAAAAGAATGGAACGTTAAATGGAATGTGAAATGAAATGTGGAAAGTAATGGAATACAATGTGGAATGGAATTTGAAATGGAATGTGGAATAGAATGGAACGGAATGTGGAATGGAATGGAATGGAATGTGCAATGGAATGTGGAACGGAATGTGGAAAATTATGTGGAACGCAATTTGGAAAGGAATGTGGAATGGAACGGAAGGGAATGTGAAATGTAAAGGAATGGAATGTGGAATGGAATGTGGAATGAAATGGAATGTGGAATGGAATGTGGAAAGGAAAGTGGAATGGACTGTGGAATGGATTTTGTAATGGAATGTGAAATGGAATGTGAAATGGAATGCGGAAAGGAATGTGGAAAATAATGTGGAATGGAACGGAATGGAATATGGAATGGAATGTGAAATGGAACGGAATGGAATATGGAATGGAATGTGGAATGGAATGTGGAATGGAGTGTGGAATGGAATGTTTAATGGAACTGAATGCAATGTGAAATGGAATATGGAATTGCATGTGTAATGGAATGTAAAATGTAATGCAATGTAAAGTGGAATTGAATGTGGAATGGAATGGAATGGAAATTGGAATGGAATGTGGGATGGAATGTGGAATGGATTGTGGTATGGAATGTCAAAAGGAATGTGGAACGGAATGGAGAGGAATGTGGAATGGAATGTGTAATGGAGTGGAATAGAATGTGAAATGGAATGCGGAATGGAATTTGGAATGGAAAGTGGAATGCAACGTGGAATGGAATGTGGAATGGAATGAAATGGAACTTGTAATGGAATGTGAAACGGAAAGGAATGGAATGTGGAATGGAATGGAATGGAGTGTGCAATGGAATTTGGAAAGGAAACTGGAATAGAATGGAATGGAGTGTGTAATGGAAGGTGGAATGGAATTGAATCGATCTTGGAATGGAACGTACAATGGAAAGTGGAATGGAATGGAATGCAATGAGGAATGGAATTGAATGTGGAATGGAATGAAAGGGAAGGTGGAATGGAATGTGGAATGGAATGGAATAGAATGGGGAATGGAATGGAATGGAATGTGAAATGGAATGTGGAAGGGAATGTGAAATGTAATGTGTAATGGAGTGGAATGGTACGTGGAAGGGAATGTTGAACGGAATGTGGAATTGAAAGTGCAATGGAATGTGGAAAGGAATGTGGAATGGAACAGAATGGAATGTGAAATGGAATGTGGAATTGAATGTGTAATGGAATGTAAAATGTAATGCCATGGAATGTGGAATTGAACGTGGAATGGAATGGAATGGAACATGGAACGGAATGTGGGATGGAATGTGGAATGGATTATGGTATGGAATGTAGAAACGAATGTGGAACGGAATGGGGTGGAATGTGGAATGGAATGTGAAATGAAGTGGAATAGAATGTGAAATGGAATGTGGATTGGAATTTAGAATGGAAAGTGGAATGCAAAGTAGAATGGAAAGTGGAATGGAATGGAATGGAAAGTGTAATGGAATGTGAAATGGAAAGGAATGGAATGTGGAATGGAATGGAACGGAATGTGGAATGGAATGGAATGGAATGTGCATTGGATTGTGGAAAGGAAAGTGGAATGGAATGGAATGGAATCTGTAATGGAGGGTGGAATGGAATTGATTCGACCTTGGAATGGAACGTGCAATGGAAAGTGGAATGTAATGGAATGTAATGAGGAATGGAATTTAAGGAGGAATGGAATGGAAGGGAAGGTGGAATGTAATGTGGAGTGGAATGGAATGGAATGGGTAATGGAATGACATGGAATGTGAGATGGAATGTTGAACGGAATGTGAAATGGAATGTGGAATGGAGTGGAATAGAACGTGGAATGGAATGTTGAATGGAATGTGGAATAGAATGTGCAATGGAATGTGGAAAGGAATGTGGAATGGAACAGAAGGGAATGTGAAATGCAATGTAGAAAGGAATGGAATGGAATGTTGAATGGAAGGGAATGGAATGTGGAATGGAATGTGGAACGGAATGTGTAACTGAATGTGGAAAGGAATCAGGAATTGAACGGAATGTGTAATTTAATGTGGAAAGGAATCAGGAATTTAACGGAATGGAATGTGAAATGGAATGGAATGGAAGGTTTAATTGAATGTGGAATGAAATGGAATGGAAAGTGGATTGGAAGGAGGAAAGGAATGTGGAATAGAACGGAATGGGATGTGGAATGGAATGTGGAATAGAATGTGAATGGAATGCAGAATGGAAAGTGGAAAGGAATGTGGAATGGAACGGAAGAGAATGTGGAATGGAATGTGGAAAGGAGTGTGGAATGGAATGTGGAATGGAGTGTGAAATTTAATGTGGAATGGAAAGGAATGGAACATGGAATTGAATGTGGAATGGAAAGTGGAATGGAGTGAGGGTTGGATTGTGTAAAGGAACGTAATGGAATGTGAAAAGGATTTTGGAAATTAATGTGGAATGGAATGTAAAATATAAGGGAATGGAATGTGGAATTGAAAGAGGTATAGAAAGGAACGGAACATGGAATGGAATGTGGCATGGAATGGAGTGGAATGTGGAAGGGATTGTGGAATGGAATGTGGAATGTATTGTGGAATGGAATTTGGAGCGGAATGTGTAATGGAATGTGGATTGGAATGTGTAACGGAAAGTGGAGTGTAACGTGGAATGGAACGTGGAATGTAATGAAATTGAACGTGCAATGGAATGTGGAATAGAATGGAATGTGGAATGAAATGTGGAAAGGAAAGGAATGGAATGTGGAATGGAATGTGCAATGGAATAGAATGGAATGTGGAATGGAGTGGAATGTGGAACGGCATGTGGAATGGAATGTGGAATGGAAAGGAATGGAATGTGGAATGGAATGGGGAATGGAATGTTGAACGGAAAGGGTAATGGAATGGACGGAATGTGGAATGGAATGTGGAATGATATTGAATGGAGCTTGGAATAGAACGCTGAATGGAAAGTGGAATGGAATGTGGAATGGAATGGAATGGAAAGTGGAAATGAATTTAATGGAATGTGCAATGGAATGTGGAATGGAATGCACGATGAAATGGAAAGGAATCTGGAATGGAATCGAATGGAATGTGGAATGGAATTGAATGGAATATGGACTGGAATGTGGAATGGAATGTGGAATGCAATGGAATGGAATGGAATTGAATGGAATGTGGAATGCAACGTGAGATGGAATGGAATTGAATGTAGAATTCAAAGTGGAATGGAATGGAATGGGAATTGAAATGGAACGTGGAATGGAATGGAATGGAATGGGGAATGGAATGTGGAATGCAATGTGGAAAGGAATGGAATGCAATGTGGAATGGAATGGAATGGAATGGGAAAGGTAAAGGAATGGAATATGGAATGAAACGTGCAATGGATCGTCGAATGTAATGGAATGGAAGATATAATGGAATGTGGAATGGAATGAAATGGAGCATGGAATGAAATGTGGAATGGAATGGAATGGAATGTGGAATGGAATGGAATGGAATGTGGAATGGAATGGAATGGAATGTTGAATGGAATCTAATGGAATGTAGAATGGAATGCGTAATGGAATTTTTAATGAAAGGTGGAATGGAATGTATAATGGACTGGAATGGAATGTGGAATGGATGGTGAAATGCAATGTGGAATGGAACGGAAGTAATGCAGAAATGTATGTGTAATGGAATTTGGAAAGGAAAGTGGAACGGAATTTAATGGAACCTGGAAAGGTACGTGGAATGGAATGGAATGGAACATTCAAAGTAACGTGGAATACAATGTGGAATGCAATGTTTAATGGAATGCAATGGAATGTGGAATGGAATGGAATGGAATGTGGAATCTAATGAAATGGAATGTGGAATGGAATGGAATGTAGAATGGAACGTGGAATGCAATGTGTAATGGAATGTGGAATGGAAATTGGAATGGAAAGCAAAATATAATGTAGAATGGAATGTGGAATGGAAAGTGGAAAGGAATAGAAAGGAATGTAGAAATGTATGGAATGGAATATGGAATGGAATAGAATAGAATATGGAATGGAATGTCGAATTGAATGGAATGGAATGGAATGTGGAATGGAAAGTAGTGGAATAGAATGTGAAATCGAAAGTCATGGAATGGAATGTGGAATTGAAGATAGAATGGAATGCAACGGAATGTGGAGAGGAATGGGGAATGGAACGTGGAATGGTAGGAATGGAACTTGGAACGGAACGTGGAATGGAATGAGGAATGGAATGTGGAATACAAGGTGGAATGGAACGTGGAAGGGAAAGTGGAATGGAAAGGAATGGAACGCGAAGTGGAATGGAATGGAATGGAATGCGGAATGGAATGTGGAATGGAACGAAATGGAATGTGGAATGGAATGGAATGGAATGGAATGTGGAATGAAATGGAATGGAATGGTATGGAATGCGGAATGGAATCGAATCAAATTTGGAATGAAATTGAATGGAAAGCTATGGAATGTGAAATGGAATGGAATGCAATGTGGAATGGAACGTGGAATGGAACGAGGAATGGAACATGGAATGGAATGTGGAATATAACGTGGAGTGGAATGTGGAATAGAATCTGGAATGGAATGGAATGGATTTAGTAACGGAATCAAATGCAACGGAACGTAATGCTGAATGGGACGGAATGGAATATGGAAAGGAATTGAATGGAATGGAATGTGGAATGGAATGGAATGGAATGTGGAATAGAATCAAATGGAATGGAATTTGGAATGGAACGTGTAATGGAATGGAATCGAATGTGTAATGGAATGGAACGGAATGTGTGGTGAAATGGAATGTAATCTGGAATGGAATAGAACGTGGAATGGAAAGGAATGTGGAATGGAATGGAATGGAATGTGGATTGTAATGGAATGGAATGTGGAATGGAATTTAATGGAATGGAATGGAATGTGAAATGGAATATACAAAGGAATGTGGAATGGAATGTGGAGTGGAATGGAATGGAATGTGGAATGGAATGTTCAATGGAACGTGGAAGGGAACGTGGAATGGAATGGAACGTGGAATGGAAAGTGGAATGGAATGGAGTGCAATGGATTGTGTAAAGGAATGTGGAATGGAATGTGGAATGGAATGTAATGAAATGAGGAATTGAATATGGAGATTAATGGAATGGTATGTGTAATGGAATGTGGGGTAGAATGGAATGGAATGCAGTGGAATGGGGAATGGAATGTGGAATGGAATGGAATGGAATGTGGAATGGAAAGTTGAATGGAATGTGGAATGGAATGGAATGGAATGTGGAATGGAAAGTTGAATGGAATGTGGAATGGAATGCAATAGAATGTGGAGCGGATTGTAATGGAAATTAGAATGGAATGTCAAATGTAATGGAATGGAATGTGGGATTCAACGTGGAATGGAATGGCATGGAACATGGAATGGAATTTGTGATGGAATGGAATAGAATGGATTGTGGAAGGGAATGTGGAATGGAATGGAGTGAAATGTGGAATGGACTCTGAAATGGAATGTAATGGAATGTTAAATGGAATGTTTATTGGAATGTGGAATGGAACGTGGAATGGAACGTGGAATGGAAAGTGCAATGGAATGGAATGTAACTTGTAATGGAATGTGGAATGGAATGGAATGGAAAGAGGAATGGAATGTGGAATGTAATGGAACAGATTGTGGAGTGGAATGGAATTGAATTTGGAACGTAATGTGGGATGGAATGTGGAATGGAACGGAATGTAATGTGGAATGGAACGTGAAATGAAATGGAATGGAATGTGTAGAGAAACGGGGATTTTAATGGAATGGAACACAGAATGGATCGTGGAATGCCACATGGAAGGGAATGGAATGGAACGTCGAAAGGAATGTGGAATGGAACATGGAATTGAAAGTCAGATGGAATGGAATGGAATGTGGAATGGAATGTGGAATGGATTGTGTAATGGAATGGAATGGAATGTAGAATTGAATGTGGAATGGAATGCAGTGGAATGGGGAATGGAATGTATAATGTTATGTGGAATGGAATGGAATGGACTGTGGAATGCAGTGTGGCATGGAAAGTTGAATGCAATGGATTGGAATGTGGAAAAGAATGTAGAAATGAATGGAAAGGAACGTGGAATGGAAAGTTTAAAGGAAAGTGAATGGAACGTGGAATGGAATGTGAAATGAAATGGAATTGATAGTGGAATGGACTGGATTGGAAAGTGTAATGGAAAGTGGAATGGAATTTTGAGTGGAAAGGAATGGATTTGGAATGTGGAATGGAATGGAATGGAATGTGGAATGGAACGGAGTGAAATTGAATGTGGAATGGAATGGAATGCAATGCGGAATGGAAAGGATTGGAATGTGGAATGGAATGTGGAAAGGAGAGGAACGGAATGTCGAATGAAATGGAATGAATTGTGGAATGGGATGTGGAATGGAATGCAATGGAATGTGGAATGGAATGCAGAATGGAATGGAATGTGGAAAAGAAATGAAAGAAATGTTGAATGCAATGTGGAATGGAATGGATTGGAATGGAATGTGGAATGGAATATGGAGTGGAATGCAATGGAATATAGAATAGAATATGGAATGGAAGGGAATGGAATGTGTAACTGAATGTGTAATGGAATTTAATGTGGAATGGAATGGAATAGATTGGAATGGAATTAACGTGAAATTTAATGGAGTGGAATGTGGAATGGAATGTGGAATAGAATGGAATGGAATGTGGAATGAATGTGGAATGGAATGGAATGGAATGGAATGTGGAATTCAATGGAATGAAATGTGGAATGGAACGTGGAATGAAATGGAATGTAATGTGGAATGGAATGTGGAATGGAAAGTAGACAGGAACGTGTAATGGAATGCAAAGTGGAATGAAAATTGGAATGGAATGGAATGTGGAATTGATAGTGTATTGGAATTGAATGGAATAGAAGTTGGAATGGATTCGAATCGAATGTAGAATGGAATGGAATGCAATGCCAAAAGGAATGGAATGGAATGTGGATTGGAATGAAGTGGAAAGGAATGTGGAATGGAATGGCATGGAATGTGGAATGGAATGGAATTGAATGTGGAATGGAAAGCGGAAAGTAGTGGAATGGAATGCCGAATGAAATGGAATGGAATGTGGAATGGAATGGAATTGATTGGAGTGTGGAATGGAAAGGAATTGATTGGAATGTGGAATGGAAAGGAATGGAATGTGGAATGGAATGTAGAAAGGAATGCAATGGAATGTGGAATGCAATGTGGAATGGAATGGAATGTGGAATGGAAATGAAAGGAATGTGGAATGCAATGTTGAATGGAATGGAATGTGGAATGGAATATGTAATACAATGGAATGGAATGTGGAATGGAATTCAGAATGGAATGTGGAATGGAATTCGGAATGGAATGTGGAATGGAAGGGTTTGGAATGTGGAACAGAATGTAGAATAGAATGGAATGGAATGTGGAATGGAAAGCGGAAAGTAGTGGAATGGAATGCCAAATGAAATGGAATGGAATGTGGAATGGAATGGAATTGATTGGAGTGTGGAATGGAAAGGAATTGATTGGAATGTGGAATGGAAAGGAATGGAATGGGGAATGGAATGTAGAAAGGAATGCAATGGAATGTGGAATGCAATGTGGAATGGAATGGAATGTGGAATGGAAATGAAAGGAATGTGGAATGCAATGTTGAATGGAATGGAATGGAATGTGGAATGGAATATGTAATACAATGGAATGGAATGTGGAATGGAATTCAGAATGGAATGTGGAATGGAATTCGGAATGGAATGTGGAACGGAAGGGATTGGAATGTGGAACGGAATGTGAAATAGAATGGAATGGAATGTGGAATCGAAGATGGAATGGAATGGAAAGTGGAATGGAATGTGGAATGTAATGGAATGGAATGTGGAATGGAATATGGAATGGATTGTAGAATCAAATGTAGTATGGAATGTGGAATGGAATGGAAAGGAAAGTGCAGTGAAATCTCGAATGGAACGGAAAGGAATGTGGAATGGAATGTGGAATGCAATGGAATGGAATGTGGAATGGAATGGAATGGAATATGGAATGGATTGGAATGGAACGTGAAATGGAAATTGGAATGGATCGTGGAATGGAACGTGGAATGGAACTTGGAATGGAACGTGGAATGGAGCTTGGAATGGAAAATGGAATGCAATGTGAAATGCAACAGAATGGAAGGTGGAATGTAATGTGTAATGGAATGGAATGCAAAGTGTAATGGAATGGAATGGAATGTGGAATGGAATGTATTGCAATGGAAAGTGGAATGGAATGTGGAATTGAATGTGGAATGGAATGGAATGGAATCTTGAATGGAATGTGGAATGAAGTGGAATGGAATTTGGAATGGTACGCAATGGAAAGTGGAATGCAATGTGGAATAGGATGGAATAGAATGTGGAATGGAAGGTGGAATGGAATGTGGAAAGGAATGGAATGTGGAATGGAATGTGGAGCGGAACTTGGAATAGAATGGAATGTGGAATAGATTGTGGAGTGAAATGTGGAATGCTATGTTTAATGCTATGTGGAATGGAGTGGATTGGAATGTAGAATGGAATGGAATTTGGAATGGAATGGAATGTGGAATGGAATTGATTGGAATAGAATTTGGACCAGAATGGAATGGAATGGAATGGAATGTGGATTGGAATAGAACGAAATGTGGAATGCAAAATGGAATGGCATGGAAAGAATGTGAAATGGCATGCGGAATGGCATGGAATGGAAAGTGGAATGGAATGGAATGCATTGTGGAATGAAATTTGCAATGGAATGGAATGGAATGTGGAATGTCATGGAATGGAATGTAGAATGGAATGGAAAGGAATGTGGGAAGGTATGGAATGTAATGTGCAAAGGAACGGAATGCAGTGTAGAATGCAATGGAAAGTGGAATGGAATGAAATGAAATGGAATATGGATTGGAATGAAATGGAATGGAATATGGACTGGAATGGAATGGAATGTGGAATGGAATTGAATTGAATGTGGAATGGAATGGAATGGAAAGTGGAATGGCATGGAATGGAATGTGGAATGGAAGGGAATGGAATGTAGAATGGAATGTGGAATGGTACGGAATGGAATGGAATGGAATGGAATGTGGAATGGAATGGAATGGAATATTGAACGGCATTTGGAATGCAATGGAAACAAAATTGGAATGGACGGTGGAATGTAATGTGGCATGGAATGTGGAACGGTACGTGGAAGCGAATGGAATAGAACATGGAATGGAACGTGGAATGGAACGTGGCATGGAACATGGAATGGAATTGAATGGAACCTGGAATGGCATGGATCGGAGTGTGGAATAGAATGGAAGGGAATGTGGAATAGAATGGAATAGAAAGTGGCATGGAATGGAATTCAATGGAATGTGGACTGGAATGGAATGGAATGTGGAATGGAATTTCAAATTTAATTGAAAGGAATTTGGAATAGTATGGAATGGAATGTGGAACGCAATGGAATGGAAAGTAGAATGGAATGGAACGGGATGTGGAAATGAATGTGCAATGGAGTAGAGTGGAATGTGGAGTGGAATCGAATGCAATATGGAATGGAACGGAATGGAATGTTGAAAGGATTGCAATGGATTTGGAATGGAATGGAATGGAATGTGCAATGGAGTGGAATGGAATGTGGAGTGCAATTGACTGCATTGGAACGTGGAATGGAATGGAATGGAATGGAATGTGAAATGGAAAGTAGTGGAATGTGAATTGAATTGAATATAATGGACCTTGGAATTGAATTCAAGCAATCGTGGATTGGAATGTAATGAACGTGGAGTGGAATGGAATGGAATGTGGTAGGAAATGGAACGTAAGGTGGATTGTGATGGAATGGAATCGAAAGTGGAACGGAATGGAATGTGGAATGGAATGGAATGGAATGGAATTTGGAATAGAGTGGAATGTGGAATGGAATGGAATGTGGATTTGAATTGGTTGGAAAGGAATGGAAATCGGAATGGAATGGAATGGTACGTGGAATGGAATGGATTGTAACGTGGAATCGAATGGAATGAAACTTGGAATGGATTGGAATGTAATGTAGAATGCAATGGAAGGAAATGGAATGTGGAATGGAATAGACTGTGGAATGGAATGGGATGGAGTGTAGTATGGCATGGAATGGAATGTGGAATGGAATGGAATGTGGTATGGAATGTGGAGTGCATTGGAATGCAATGTGGAATGCACTATGGATGGAATGTTGAATGGAATGTGGAATGAGATGGAATGGAATGTGGAATGGAATCTGGAATAGAATGTGGAATGGAATAAAATGGAATGCGGAATGGAAAGTGGAATGGAACATGGAATGTAACGTTGAATGGAACATTGAATGGAACGTGAGATGGAACGACGAATGGAACGTGGAATGGAATGCAGAATGGAATGTGGAATGGAATATCGAATGGAACAAGCGATGGAACGACGAATGGAAAGTAGAATAGAATGCAGAATGGAATGTGGAATGGAATGGAATGGAATGTGGAGTGGAAAGTAATGGGATGTGGAATGGAATGGAATGTGGAATGGAATGGAGTGGAATTTGGAATGGAAAGTGGAATGGAATGTGGAATGGAAATGAATGGAATGGCAAGCTATGTGGAATGGAAACGAATGGAATGGAATGTGGAATGGAATGGAACGGAATGGAAAGGAATGGAAAGGAATGGAATGGAATGGAATGCGGAATGGAATGGAATGACATGTGCAATGGAGTGGAATGAAATGGAATGTGGAATGGAATGGAATGTGGAATGGAATGTGGAATGGAATATTATGTGGAATGGAATGGAATGGAATGTGGAATGGAATGCACTGCAATGTGGAATGGATTGGAACAGAATGTGTAATGCAATTAAATGTAATGTGGAATGGAATGGAAAGGAATGCAGTATGGACTGGAATGGATTGGAATGGGATGTTGAATGGAATGTAATGGTGTGGAATGGAATGGAAAGCGAACTGCAATGGAATGGAATGGAATGTTCAATGGAATGTGGAATGGAATGGAATATGGAATGGAACGTGGAATGAAATGGAAAGGAATGTGGAATGGAATGTGGAAAGGAATGGAATGTGGAAAGGGATGGAATGTAATGTGGAATGGAATTGAATGGAATGGAAAGTGGAATGGAATGGAATGTGGACTGGAATGGAATGGAATGTAACGAAATGTGTAATGGAATAAGAAATGGAATGGAATGGAATGGAAAGGAACGTGAAATGGAATGGAATGTTGAATGAAATGGAATGGAACAGAATGGGATGTCGAATGGAGTGGAATGGAATGGAATGGAATGTGGAATGCAATGGAATGGAATGTGGAGTGTAATGGAATGGAATATGAAATGGAATGGAATGTGGAGTGGAATGGAATGGAATGTGAAATGGACTGGAATTGAATGGAATGGAATGGAAAGACAAATGGAATGGAATCGAAAGTGGAATGTAAATGAATGGAATGTCGAAAACAATGGAATGGAATATGGAATGGAAAGTTGAATGGGAATGCAATGTGGAGTGGAGAGGAATGGAATGTGGAGTGGAATGGAATGGAATGTGGAGTGGTATGGAATGGAAAATAGAATGGAATGTGGACTGGAATAAAATGGAACGGAATGGAATGGAATGTGGAATGGAAGGGAATGAAATGTGGAATGGAATGGAATGGAATGTGGAATGGAAGGGAATGAAATGTGGAATGGAACGGAATGGAATGCAATGTGGAATGGAATGGAATGGAATGTGGAAAGGAATAGCATGAAATGTGTGGAATGAAATGTGGAATGGTATGCGAAATTGAATGAAATGGAATGGACTGGAATGGAATGTGGAATGGAATAGAATGTGGAGTGGAATGGAATGGAATTTTGAAAGGGAAGTGGAATGTAATGGAAAGGAATGAGGATTGGAATGTGGAATGGAGTAGAATGGATTGTGGAATGGAATAGAATGGAATGTGGTATGGAATGGAATGTAATGGAATGTGGAAGGGAATGCAATGGAACGTGGAATGGAATGTGGATGGGAATGGAATGTGGAATGGAATGGAATTCAATGGAATGGAATGTATAATGGAATTGAATGTGGAATTGAAAGCAACGAAACATCGAAAGGAAGGAGGAATGCAACGTGGCATGGAACATAGAATGGAACTTGGAATGGAATGGAATGGAACGTGGAATGTAATGGAAGGGAATGTGGAATCGAACGTGGAATGGAACTGAAAGGATTGTGGAATGGAATGTGGAATGCAATGCAATACAATGTGGAACGGAATGGAACGGAAATTGGAATGGAAATTGTAATGTAACGTGGAATGGAACGTGGAATGGAATGTGGAAAGGAATACGGAATGGAATGTGGAATGGAATGGAATGGAATGTGGAGTGGAATGAGGAATTTAAAGTGGAATGGAATGGAATGGAAAGTGGAATTGAAAGTTGAATGGAACGAGGAATGAAACGTGGAAAGGACTTGAATACAACGTGGAATTTAATGGAACATGGAATGAAGTTGAAAGGAGCGTGGAATGGATTGTGGAATGGAATAGAATGTGGAATAGAATGGAATGAAATGTGGAATGGAATGTGGAATGGAATGGAATGGAATGTGGAATGGAATGGAATGGAATGTGAAATGGAATGGAATGGAATGTGGAATGGAATGTGAAATGGAATGGAATGAAAAGTGGAAAGGAATGGAAAGGAATGGAATGGAATGGAATTTGGAATGTAAGAGAATGCAGTGTGGGATGGAATGGAATGGAAAATGGAATGGAATGCAATGGAATGTGGAAAGGAATTTAATTCAATGTGGAATGGAATGGAATGTGGAATGGAAAGTAGAATGGAATGTAATGGAAGGTGGAATGGAATGGAAGTGAATGGAATGTGGAATGGAATGGAACGGAATCTGTAATGGAAAGTAGAATGCCGTGGACTGGAATGGAATGGAATATGGAATAGAATGCAATGTGGAATGGAATGGAATGGAATGTGGAATGGCATGAAATGCAAAGTGGAATGGACTGGAATGGAATGTGGAATGGAATGTGTAAAGGAATAGAATGGAATGTGGTATGGAATGTGGAATGGAATGGAATGGAATGGGTAACAGTATTGAATGGAATGTGGAATGGAAGTTGGAATGGAATGGAATAGATTGTCTAATGGAATGGAATGGAATGGAATGTGGTATGGAATGTGGAATGGAATGGAAGGGAATGTGGTATGGAAGGTGGAATGGATTGTGGAATGGAAAGTGTAACGTAATTGAATGGTATGTGGGAAGGAATGTGGAATTGAACATGGAATGGAATGTGGAATGTAATTGAATGGAATCTGGAATGGTATGAGAATGGAATGGAATGATATGTACAATGGAACATGGAATGCAATGTCGAATGGAATGTGGAAAGGAATGGAATGGAACGTGGAATGGAATGGAAAGGAATGGAATGTGGAAATTAATGGAGTGGAACGTGGAATGCAATTGAATGGAATGTGCAGTGGAATGGAATATAATGTGGAACGGAATCTGGAATGGAAAGCAATGGAAAGTGGAATGGAATAGAGAAGAATGGAATGGAATGTGGAATGGACTTTAGTGGAATGGAATGGAAGGTTGAAGGGAAATTGGAATGGAATGGAGTGGAATGGAATGGAATGTGGAATGGAATTGAATGGAATGTGCAATGGAATGCGGAATGGAATGTGGAATGGAGCATGGAATGCTATGTGGAATGGAATGAGGAATGGAATATGGACAGGAATGGAATGTGATTTGGAATGGAATTCAATGGAATGTAGAAAGAAAAGGAATGGAATGTGGAATGGAATGGAATTGAATGGAGTGAAATGTGGTATGGAATGATATAGAATGAGTAGTGAAACTTAGAATGGAATGAAATAGAATGCGGAATTGAATGGAATGGAGTGTGGAATAGAACGTGGATTGGAATGGAATGGAATGTGGAATTTAACGTGGAATAGGATGTGGAATGGAACGTGTAATGGGTTGTAATGTCAAAAGGAATGTGAAATGGGACGTGGAATGAAATGGAATGGAACGTGGAAATGAACATGGAATGGAAACACGAATGGAACATGGAATGGAATGGAATGTGGAACTGAATGGAATGGAATATGCAATGGATTGTAATTCAATGAGGAATGGAATGGAATGCAAAGGAATGTGGAACGAAATGCAGAATGGAATGGATTGGAATGTGGAATGGAATGTGGAAGGGAATGTGGAATGGAACTTGGAAAGGAATATGTAATGGAATTGAATTCAATGCTATGTGGAATCGAATGGCATTGAATGTGGAATGGAATGGAATGGAATCTGGAATGGAAAAAAGTGGAATGGAATGTGAAATAGAATATAATGTAATGAGAAATTGAAAGTGGAATGGAATGTAATGGAATGTAGAATGGAATGTGGAATGGAATGGAACGGAATGCGAAATGGAATGGAATGGAATGGAATGTGGAATGGAAAGTGGAATGGAGTGGAATCGAATGTGGAATGCAGTGGAATGAAATGTGGAATGGAATGGAAAGGAATGAACAATGGAGTGCGGAATGGAATGGAATGGAATGTGGAATGGAATGTTGAATGCAATGGAATGGAATGTGAAATGGAATGGAATGGAATGTGGAATGGAATGGGCAATGGAATGGAATGGAATGCAGAATGGAATGCGGAATGGAATGGAAAGGAAAGTGGAATGGAATGTGGAATGGAATGGAATGGAATGAATCATAGAATGCGGAATGGAATGGAAAGGAATGTGGAACGGAATGCGGAATGGAATGGAATGGAATGTGGAATTGAATGGGGAATGGAATGGAATGGAACTTGGAATGGAATGGAATGGAATGTGGAATTGAATGCGAAATGGAAAGGAATGGAATTCCTAATGGAATGTGGAATGAAATGGAATGGATTGTGGAATGGAGTGGAATGGAATGTGGAATTCAACGTGGAATGGAATGGATTGGAATGTGAAATAGAATTTGGAATGGAATATGGAATAGAATGTATAATGGAACATGGAATGGAATGGAAAGTGGAATGGAATGGAATGGAATATGGCATGTTAGGTGCAATGCAAAGTGGAATGAAATGTGGAATGGATTGTGGAATGTAACTTGGAATGGAATAGAATGTGGAATGGATTGTGGAATGTAATTTGGAATGGACAGTGGAAAGCAATGGAATCGAAGGTAGAATGGAATGTGGAAGGGGATCAAAAGGAATGTGGAATGGAATGGATAGCAATGTGGAATGGAACGTGGAGTGGCATGGAGTGGAATGTGGAAGGGAAAGTAGAACGGAATGTGGAAGGGAACGTGGAATGGAAGGAAATGCAGAATGGAAAGTGGAATGGATCCTGGAATGGAATGGAATGTGGCACGGATGGTGGAATGGAATGTGGTATGGAATGGAGAATGGAATGCAATGGAATGTGGAATGGAATGTGGAAAGAAATGGAATGGAATGTGGAATGGAATGTGGAAGGAAATGGAATGGAAAGTGGAATGTAATGGAATGGAATATTGAATTCAACGTTAAATGGAATGGAAAGGAATGTGAAATGGAACGTGGAATGGATTGTGGAATGGAACTTGTAATGGAATGGAAAGTGGAATGGAATGTGGAATGGAACATGGAATGGAATGTATTGTGGAATGGAATTGAACGGAATGCGGAAAGGAACGTGCAATGGAATGTGGAATGGAAAGTGTAATGGAGTGGAATGTGCAATGGATCATGGAATGGAATTTGGAATGCAATTGAATGTGAAATGGATTGTGGAATGTAATTTGGATTGCAACGTGAAATGCAATGGAATGGAATGTGGAATGGAATGTGGAATGAGATGAATGAAATGTGGAATGGAATGGACTGGAATGTGGAAAGGAACGTGAAATCGATTGGAATGGAATGTGGAATAGAATGTGGAATGCAATGTGGAAAGGAACGTGGAATGGAATGGAATGCGGAATGGAAAGTGGAATAGACCGTGGAATGAAATGGAATTTGGAAAGCATTGTGGAATGGAAAGTGGTATGGAATGAGGAATGGAAAGGAATGGAATGTTCAATGGAATGTGGAATGAAATGGAAGGGAATGTGGAATGGAATGTGGAATGAAATGGAAGGGAATGTGGAATGGAATGTGGAATTAAATGGAAAGGAATATGGAATGGAATGGAATGGAATGTGGAATGGAATGGAATGGAATGGAATGCGGAAAGGACAGTGGAATGGAAAGGAATAGAATGTGGAATGAAATGGAAAGGAATGTGGAATGGAATGTGGAATGTAATGGAGTGGAATGAGGAATGGGATGGAATGCAATGGAATGGAATATGGAATGGAATGTAAAGGGAAAAGAAATGGAATAATATCGAAGGTGGAATGGAACGGAATGGAGTGGAAATTGGAATGGAATGGAATGGAATCTGGAATGGAATATAGAATGGAATCTGGAATGAAATGTGGAATGGAATGTGGAAGGGAATGTGGAAAGTAATGTGCAATGGATTGTGAAATACAATGGAATGAAACTGGAATGGAATGTGGAATGGATGATGGAATGGAACGTGGAATGGAAGATGGAGTGGAATGTGGAATGGAATGGAATGGAATGTTAAATGGAACATGGAATGGAATGGAATTGAAAGTGCAATGGAATCTAATGGAATGTGGAATGCAATGGAGTGGAACGTAGAACGGAATGGAAAGGAAACTGGAATAGAACGTTGAATGGAATTGAATGGAATGTGGAAACGAATGGAATGGAATGGGGAATGTAATGGATTGGAATGTGGAATGGAATGGAATGGAATGTGTAATGGAATCGAATGGAATGTGGAAAGGAAAGTGGACTGGAAAGGAAAGGAAAATGGAATGGAATTAAATGGATTTAAATTGAATGTGGAATGGCATGTGAAAGGGGAAGGAATGGATTGTTTAATGGAATGGACTGGAATGTGGAACGCAAAGTGGACTGGAAAGGAACGGAATGTGGAATGGAATGGAAAGAAATACAGAATGCAATGGAATGGAAAGGGGAATGGAACTTGGAATGAAATGGAAAGGAATGTGAAATGGAATGTGGAATGGAATGTGGAATGGAATGGAATGGAAAGTGAAAGGGAATGGAATGTAATGTGGAATGCATTGGAATGGAATGGAATGTGGAATGGAATGGAATGGAATTGAATGTGTAATGGAATGGAATGGAATGTGGAATGGAAAGGAATGTAATGTGGAAAGGAATGGATTGGAATTTGGACTAGAATGGAATGGAATGGAATGGACAGTGGAATGGAATGGAATGGAATGTGGAATGGCATGGAATGGAATGTGGAATGCAATGGAATGAAACTGGAATGGAATGTGGAATGGATGGCGGAATGGAATGTGGAATGGTTGGTGGAATGGAACGTGGAATGGAAGATGGAATGGAATGTGGAATGGAATGGAATGGAATGTGAAACGGAACATGGAATGGAATGGAATAGAACGTGAAATGCAATGGAATGGAAAGTGGAATGGAATCTAATGGAATGTGGAGTGGAATGGAGAGGAATGTAGTATGGAATGGAATGGAAAGTGGAATGGAACGTGGAATGGAGTGGAAAGGAATGGAATGGAATGCGGAATGGAATGGAGTGGAATGTGGAATTGAATGTGGAATGGAATGAAATGGAATGTGGAATGGAATGAAATGGAGTGGAATGTGGAATGGAATGGAAAGGAATGTGGAAAGGAATGTAGAATGGAATGTGGAATGCAATGCGGAATGGAATGTGGAATGGAATGGAATGGAATGTGGAGTGTAGTGGAATAGAAAGTGAACTGGAATGGAATGAAATGGAATGGAATGGAACGTGAAATACAATGGAATGTGGAATGGAACTCAATAAAATTTTGGAATGGAATGGAAAGTTTAGTGGAATGGAATGTAAAGGAAAGTGGAATGGAAAGTGGAATGGAATGGAATGGAATGTGGAATGGAATGGAATGGATTGCGGTATGGAATGGAATTGAATGGAATGGAATGTGGAATGGAATGGAATGAAAATGAATGGAATGTAATATGGACTGGAATGTAATGGAAAGAACAATGGAATGAAATAGAAAGTGCAATGCAATGGAAAGAAAGTAGAATGTAACGCAATGTAAAGTGAAATGCAATGGAAAGGAACGTGGAATGGGAAGCAATGGAATGGAAAGCGGAATGGAATGAAATGGAAAGAATGGAATGTGGAATGGAATGTGGAATGGAAATGAGTGGAACGTGGAATGGAATGTGGAATTGAATGCTTGGAATGTGGAATGCAATGGAAAGGAATGTGAAATGGAATGGAATTGAATGGACTGTGGAAAGAATGTAATGGAATGGAATGGATTGTAAAGGAATGCGGAATGGAATGGAATGCAATGTATAATGGAAGGGGAAATGGAATGGAATGGAGTGGAATGTGAAATGGAAATTAACGGAATGAAATTTGAAATGGAATGGAATGGAATGGAAAGCGGAATGGAATGGAATGGAATATGGAATGGAACGTGAAATGCAACGTGGAAAGGAATGGAATGGAACGTTGAGTGGAAAGTGGAATGGAACGTGGAATGCAATGGAATGCAATGTGGAATGGAATCAAATGGAAGGTGGAATGGAGTGGAATGGAAGGCGGAATGTAATGGAATTGAACGTGGAAATGAATGGTATTGAATTTTAAATGGAATCTGCAAGGTAAAGGAATGGAAAGTGGAATGAAATATGGAATGGGTTGCAATGGAATGTGGAATGGAATGTGGAATGGAAAGAAATGGAATGCGAAAAGGAATGGAATGGAATGTGAAAATGTATGGAACGGAATGTGGAAAAGAATGGAATCTAATGTGGAATGCAATGGAATGGAAAGTGGAATGGAATGTGGAATGGAATGGAATGGAATGTGGAATGCAATGGAATGGAATGTGGAATGGAATGTGGAATGGAATGTGGAATGGAATGGAATGGAACGTGGAAAGGATCTTGAAATCTAAAGTGGAATGGAGAGTGGAAAGGAACGTGGAATGTAACGTGGAATGGACCGTGGAATGGAATGATTAATTTAATGGAATGGAATCGAATGGAATGTGGAATGGAATGGAATGGAATGTGTAATGGAATGGAAAGCAATTTGTAATGGAATGTGGAAGGGAATGGAATGCAATTTGAAACGAAATGGAATGGAATGTGGAACGCATTGTGAAATGGAATGGAATGGAATGTGGAATGGAATGGAATGATATATGAAATGTAAAGTGAAATGGAAGGGAATGTGAAATGGAATGGAATGCAATGGAATGGAATGTGGATTGGAATGGAATGGGATGTGAAATGGAATGGAATGGAAGGTGGAATGGAATGGAATGGAGTGGAAAGTGGAATGGAATGGAATGGAATGTGGAATGCAATGCAGAATGGAATGTGGAATGGAATGTGGAATGCAAAGTTGAATGGAATGGAATGGAATTGAATGTGGAATGCAATGCAGAATGGAATGTGGAATGGAATGTGGAATGGAAAGTTGAATGGAATTGAACGGAATGTGGATTCTACTGGAATTGTTTCTGGACTGGAATTTAATTGAATGGAATGGAATTTGAAATGGAATGGAATGGAATGTGGACTGGAATGGAATGGAATGTGGAATGGAACGTGAAATGGAATGTGGAATGGAATGGAATGGAACATTGAGTGGAAAGTGGAATGGAACGTGGAATGGAACGTGGAATGCAATGGAATGAAATGTGGAATGGAATGGAGTGGAAGGTGGAATGGAGTGGAATGGAATGTGGAATGTAATGGAATTGAATGTGGAAATGAATGGTATGGAATTTGGAATGGAACGTGGAAAGTAGTGGAATGGAAAGTGGAATGGAATGTGGAATGGAATGGAATGGAATGTGGAATGGAATGGGGAAGGGAAAGGAATGGAAAGTGGAATGAAATGTGGAAAGGAATGTCGAAATTAAAGTGGATTGGAATTTGCATTGAGATGGAAAGGAATGTGGAATAGAATGCAATGTAGTGTGGAATGGAATTGAATGTAGTGCAATGTAAAATGGCATGGAATGGAATGTTTATTGGAATGTGGAATGCAATGTGGAATGGAATGAAGTGGAATGCGGCGTGGAATGTGGAACGGAGTGTGGAATGGAATGGAGTGGAATGTGGAATGGAATCGAAATGAGTGGAAAATGGAATGGAGTGGAATGTAGTATGGAATGGAATGTAGAATGGAATGTGGAACGAAATGAAATGGAATGTGGAATGGAATGTGGAATGGAATGGAATGGAATAAGGTATGGAATGTAGAATTGAATGTGGAATGGTACGTGGAATGGAATGGAATGGAACGTGGATTGGAAAGTAAGGGAATGTTGAATGCAATGCAACAGAAGGTGGAATGGAATGAAAGGGAATGAAATGGAAATTAAAATGTCATGGAATTGAAAGTGGTAAGGAATGGAATGGAATGGACTGTGGAAAGGAATGTAATGCAATGGAATGGATTGGAATGGAAGGTGAAATGGAATGGAATGGAGTGGAATGTGAAATGGAATTTAATCGAGTTTAATGTGAAATGCAATGGTATGGAATGGAATGTGGAATGGAATGGATTGTAATGTGGAAAGCAAAGTGAAATGGAACGTGGAATGGAATGGATTAGAACGTTGAGTGGAAAGTGGAAAGGAACGTGGAATGGAACGTGCAATGCAATGGAATGCAATGCGGAATGGAACGGAATGGAAGGTGGAATGGAGTGGAGTGGAATGTGGAATGTAATGGATGGGAATGTGGAAATGAATAGTACGCAATTTGGAATGGAATGTGGAATGTAGTGGAATAGAAAGTGGAATGGAATGTGGAATGGAATGGAATGGAATGTGGAATGGAAATTGGAGTGGAAAGGAATGGAATGTGAAAAGGAATGGAATTGAAAGTGGAATGGATTGAAATGTGAAAATGTATGGAATGGAAGGTGGAAAAGAATGGAATGGAATGTGGAATGCAATGGAATGGAATGTGGAATGGAATGGAATGGGATGTGAAATGGAACACTGTGGAAGGTTGATTGCAATGGAATGGAGTGGAAATTGTCATGGAATGGAATGGAATGTGGAATGGAATGTAGAACGGAATGTCGAACGCAAAGTAGAATGGAATGTGGAATGTAATGTTGAATGGAATGTGGAATGGAATGCAATGGAATGTGGAATGGAATGTGGAGTGGAAAGGAATGGAAAGTGAAAAGGAATGGAATTGAAAGTGGAATGGATTGAAATGTGAAAATGTATGGAATGGAATGTGGAAAAGAATGGAATGGAATGTGGAATGCAATGGAATGGAATGTGGAATGGAATGGAATGGGATGTGAAATGGAACACTGTGGAAGGTTGATTGGAATGGAATGGAGTGGAAATTGTCATGGAATGGAATGGAATGTGGAATGGAATGTAGAACGGAATGTCGAATGTAAACTAGAATGGAATGTGGAAAGTAACGTAGAATGGAATGTGGAATGCAATGGAATGGATCTGGAATGGAACGTGGAATGGATGGTGGAATGGAAGATGGAAAGGAATGGAATGGAATGTGGAATGGAATGTGCAATGGAATGGAATGGAACTTGGAATGGAAGGTGAAATGCAACGCAGAAAGAAAAGTTGAATGGAACGTGGAATGGAACTTGGGAAGGAATGGAAAGCAATGTGGAATGGAATGGAAAGGAAGGTGGAATGGAATGGAACGTGAAATGGAATAGAAAGAAATGGAATGGAATGCTCAATGGAATGGAATGGGATGTGAAATGGAACACTATGGAAGGTGGAATGGAATGGAATGGAGTGGAAATTGAAATGGAATGGAATGGAATGTGGAATGGAATGTAGAATGGAATGTGGAATGGAATGTAGAATGGAATGTGGAATGGAATGTAGAATGGAATGTGGAATGCAATGGAATGAATCTGGAATGGAACGTGGAATGGATGGTTGAATGGAAGGTGGAAAGGAATGGAATGGAATGTGGAAAGGAATGTGGAATGGAATGGAATGCAACATGGAATGGAACGTGGAGAGGAATGGAAAGCAATGTGGAATGGAATGGAAAGGAAGGTGGAATGGAATGGAATGTGAAATGGAATGGAAAGGAATGTGGAATGCATTGTGAAATGAAATGGAATGGAACGTGGAAAGGAATGGAATGATATATGCAATGGAAGGTGGAATGGAATGGAATTGAATGTGAAATGGAATGGAATGGAATGCAATGGAATGGAATGTGGATTGGAATGGAATGGGATGTGAAATGGAATGGAATGGAAGGTGGAATGGAATGTAAGAGTGCAAAGTGGAATGGAATGGAATGTGTAATGGACTGTAGAATGCAATGAGGAATGGAATGTGGAATGGAATGCAGAATGGAACGTGGAATGGAATGGAATGGAACCTGGAATCGATAGTGGAATGGAATGTAATGGAACGTGTAATGGAATGTGGAATTGGTTGTGGAATGGAACGTGGAATGGAATGGAATGGAGTGTGAAATTCAATGTGTAATGGAATGGAATGGATTGTGGAAAGGATGTGCAATGGAATGGAATGGAATGTGGAATGGATTGTGGATTTGAATGGAGTGGAATGTGGAATGGAATGGAATGGAAAAATGGAATGGAACGTGGATAGGAATGCAATGGAATTTGGAATGGAATGTGGAATGGAATTGAATGTGGAATGGAATGTGGAATCGAAAGTGGAATGGAGTGGAAAGGAACGTGGAATGTAAGGTTGAATGGAACGTAATGGTATGTGGAATGGAATGTAATGGTATGTGGAATGGAATGTGAGATGGAAAGTGCAATTGAAACTAGAATGGAAGGGAATGGAATGGATTGTTGAATGCAATGAGGAATGGAATGTGGAATGGCATGTGGAATGGAATGTTGAATGGAATGGAATGGAATGTGGAATAGAATGTGCAATGGAATGTGGAATGGAATGTGCAATGGAAAGGAATGGAATGTGGAATGGAACGTGGAATGCAACATGGAATGGAACGTGGAATGGAAAGTGGAAAGGAACGTGGAATGGAACGTGGAATGGAATATGGAATGGAATCTGGAATGCAATGGAATGAAATGGAAGATGGAACGGAACGTGGAATGAAATGGAGTGGAATGGAGCATGGAATGCAATCTGGAATACAACGTGGAAAGGAATGTGGAATGGAACGTGGATTGGAATGGAATGTAACGTGGAGTGGAATGGAAGGGAACATGGAATGTAATGTGCAATGAAATATGGAATGTAACGTTAAATGGAATGTGGAATGGAATGAGGAATGGAAAGCAATGGAATGTGGAATGAAATGGAATGGAATGGAATGGAATTTGGAATGGAATGGAATGGAATGGAATGGAATGTGGAATGAAATGGAATGGAATGGTATGGAATGTGGAATTGAATGGAATGGAACGTGGAAAGAAATGTGGAATGGAAAGTGCAATGGAATGCGGACAGGAACGTGGAATGGAATGTGGAGTGGAATGGAATGGAATGTGGAAAGGAATGGAATGCAATGTGGAATGGAAAGGAATGGAATGTGTAATGGAATGGAATGGTATGGAAGGTAGGATTGAAACAAAATGAATGGAATGGAATGTGGAATATAACGCAATGGATTGTGGAATGGAATGAAATGGAATGTGGACTGGAAAGGAATGAACTGTGGAATGGAATGCAATGCAACGGAATTTGGAATGGAATGGAATGGAATGGAGTGGAATGTGGAAACGAATGGAATGAAATAATGCAGAATGGAATGCAATGGAAGGGAATGGAATGTGGAATTCAATGGAATGGAAGGTGGAATGGAATGGACTGTTGAATGGAATGGAATGGAAAGTGGAATGCAAAGGAGTGGAATGGAAATGATTTGAATATTGAATGGAATGGAGTTCAATGCAGAATGGAAAGGAATGGAATGAGGAATGGAATGGAATGGAATGGAATGGAATGGAATGGAATGGAATGGAATGTGAAATGGAATGGAATGGAATGTGGAATGGAATGGAGTGGAATATGGAATGAAATGGAATGGAACGGGAAAGGAAAGTGGAATGGATTTTGGAATGAAATGGAAAGGAATCGAATGTGGAATTGCATAGAATGGAATGTGGAATTGAATGGAATGGAAGGTAGAATGGAATGGAAAGGGAAGTGGAATGGAATGTGAAATGGAATGTGGATTGGAATGTAGAGGAGAATGGAATGGAAAGTGGAAAGGAACGGAATGGAATGTAAAAAAAATGGAATGGAATGGAATGTGGAATGGAATGTGGAAAGGAATGGAATAGAATATGAAATGTAATGTGGAGTGGAATGGAATGGAGTGTGGAATGGAGTGTGCAATGGAATGGAATGGAATGTGGAATGAAATGGAATGGAACGTGGAATGGAATGTGGAATGCAACGTGGAATTGAACGTGGAATGGAACGTGGAATTCAATGTGCAATGGGAGATGGAATTAAAAGTGGAATGGAATGTGGAATGAAACGTGGAATGGAATGCAGTGGAATAGAATGAAATTGATTTCAAAGTGGAATGGCATTTGGAGGGGAAAGTAATGCAATGGAATGTGGAATGGAATTGAACGTGGAATGGAATGTGGAATGGAACGTGGAATGGAATTTGAAATGGAATTTAGAATGGAACGTGGAATTGAAGGGAAAGGAACGTGGAATGGAATGTGGAATGGAACCTAGAATGGAACCTGGTAAGAAGTGGAATGGAATGTGGCATGGAATGTGGAATGCAACATGGAATAGAAGGAGGAATGGAATGGAATGGATTGTGGAATGGAATGTGCAATGGAATGGAATGGAATGTGGAATGGAATGTGGAATAGAATGTGGAATAGAATGGAATGGAGTGTGGAATTGAATGTGGAAAGGAACAGAATGGAATGTGGAATGCAATGTGGAATGGAATGTGGAATGGAGAGTGGAATGCAATGGGTAATGGAACGGAATGCAATGGGAAATGGAATGTGGAATGGAATGTGTAATTCAATGTCAAATGTAATGCAATGGTATGTGGAATTGAACGTGTAATGGAATGGAATGGAATGGAGCGTGGAATGGAATGTGGGAAGGAAAGTGGAATGGATTGTGGAATGGAATGTGGAATGGATTGTGGAATGGAATTTAAAGAATGTGCAAAGGAATATGGAATGGAATGTGGAATGCAATGTGGACTGCAATGTGGAATGGAAAGTGGAATTGAACGCAAAGAAATGTGGAATGGAATGTGCAATGGAACGTGGATCGGCATGAATTGGAATGTAGAATGGAATGAAATGGATCGTGGAATGGAACGTGGAATGGAACGTGGAATGGAATGGAAAGGAACGTGGAAAGGAAAGTGGAATGGAACGTGTAAAGGAATGGAAACGTACGTGGATTGGTATGGATTGGAATGAGGAATGGAATGTGCAACGGAATGGAATGGAATGTGGAATGGAACGTGGAATAGAATGAGGAATAAAATAGATTGGAATGTGGAATAGAAAGTGGATTGGAAAGGAAAAGTATGTGGAATGGAATGGGATGGAATGTGGAATGGAATGTTGGATGAAATGGAAACAAATGTGGAACGGAATGTGGAATGGTATGTAGAATGGAATGGAATGTGGAATGGAATGTGAAATGGAATATGGAATGGAATGTAGAAGGGAACGTGCAATTGAAAGGAATGGAACGGAACGTGGAATGGGATGTGGAAAATAATCTGGAGTGCAATGTATAATGCAATGGAACGTAATGGGATGTGGAATGGAATGTGGAAAGAAATGGATTGTGGAATGGAATGGACTGGAATGTGGAAAGGAATGTGGAATGGAATGCAATGCAATGTGGATCGAATGTGGAATGGATTGTGGAGTGGAACGGAATGGAAAGTGGAATAGAATTTGGAGGAATGTGGAGTGGAACGGAATGGAAAGTGGAATGGAATTTGTAACGGAATTGTGGAATGGAACGTGAAATGGAATGCAATGCAATGTGGAGCAGAACCTGGAATGTAATGGAATGTAACATGGAATGTAACGTGGAATGAGACCTGGAATGGAATGGAACGCAAAGTGGAATGGAATGTAGAAAGGAATGTGGAAAAGATTGGAATTTGGAAAGGAATGGAATGAAATGTAGAAAGGAATGTGGAAAAGATTGGAATTTGGAAAGGAATGGAATGGAATGTGGAATGGAATGGAATGAAACGTGGAATGGAGTGGAAAGGAATATGAAATGGAATGTCAAATAGAATGCGAAATGGAAGGTAGAATGAAATGTGGAATGGAACAGAATGGAACATGGAATGGCATGGAATGAAACGTAGAATGGAACGTGGAATGGAACATGGAACGGAATTTCGAATAGACTGGAATGGAATGTGGAATGGAATGGAATGGAATGGAATGGAATGGAATGTGGAATGGAATGTGGAATGGAATGGAAAGGAATGTGAAATGGAATGTGGAATTGAATGGAAAGGAATCTGCAGAGGAATATGGAATGGAATGTGGAAAAGAATGTAGAATGGAACGCAATGCAATGTGGAATGGAATGTGGAATGGAAAGGAATGTGGAAAAAGATGTGGAATGGAATGCAATGGAATGTGGAAGGGAATGGAATGGAACGTGGAAAGGAAAGTGGAATGGAACGAGTAATGGAATGGAAAGGTACATGGATTGGAATGGATAGGAATGTGGAATGGAATGTGCAATGGAATGGAAAGGAATGTGGAATGGAATGTGGAATACAATGAAGAATAGAACGCATTGGAACGTGGAATGGAAAGTGTATTGGAATGGAAAAAAACGTGGAAAGCCGTGGGATGGAATGTGGAATGGAATGTGGAATGGAATGGAGTATAATGTGGAATGGAATGTTGGATGTAATGGAAAGGAATGTGGAATGGAATGTGGAATGGAATGTGGAATAGTATGTGGAATGGAATGGAACGGAATATGGACTGGAATGTGGAATGGAATGTGGAATGGAATGTAGAAGAAGACATTCAATTGAATGGAATGGAATGTGGAATGGAATGTGGAATAGAATCTGAAATGTAAAGTGGAATGGAATGGAATGGAAAGTGGAATGGAATATGGAAAGAAATGGAATGTGGAATGGAATGGACTGGAAAGTGGAAAGAATGTGGAATGGAATGCAATGGAATGCGGAATGGAACAGAATGGAATGTGGAATGGAATGTTGCATGGAATGTGGAGGGGAACAGAATGGAACATGGAAAGGAATTTGTAATGGAATTGTGGAACAGAAAGTGAAATTGAATGGAATGGAATGTGGAACGGAACGTAGAATGGAATGGAAAGGATCATGGAATGTATCGTGGAATGAAACGTGGAATGGAGTGGAATGGAAAGTGGAATGGAACGTGGAATGGAAAGTTGAATGTAATGGAATATGATGTGCAATGGAATGTTGGATGGGATGGAAAGGAATGTGGAATGGAATGTGGAATGGAATGTGGAATGAAATGTGGAATGGTATGTGGAATGGAATGGAATGGAATGTGGAATGGAATGTAGAAGGGAACATGGAATTGAATGGAATGGAATGTGGAAAGGGATGTGGAATAGAATCTGGAATGTAATGTGGAATGGAAAGGAAGAGAATGTGGAAAGGAATGTTGAAAGAAATAGAATGTGGAATGGAATGGACTGGAATGGGGAAAGAAAAGTTGAATGGAATGCAATGGAATGTGAAATGGAATGGAATGGTATGTGGAAAGGAATGTGGAATGGAAAGTAGAGTCGAACGGAATGGAAAATGGAATGGAATTTGTAATGGAATTGTGGAATGGAACATGAAATGGAATGGAATGGAATCTGGTGCAGAATGTGGAATGGAGTGTGGAATGGAATGGAGGTAATGTGGAATGGAATGTGGAATGGAATGTGGAAAGAAACTGGAACGGAATGGAAAGGAACGTGGAACGGAATGGAATGGAACGTGGAACGGAACGTGGAATGGAATGTGTAATGCAAAGTAGAATGCAATGTGGAGTGGAATGGAATGGAATCTGGAATGGAATAGAAGGCATTGTGGAATGAAATGTGGAATGCAATGTGGAATGGAATGTGGAAAGGAAAGGAATGGAATGTGGAATGGAATGGAATGGAAAGTGGAATAGAAAGTGGAGTTGAATGGACTGAAACGTGGAATAGAATGAAATGGAATGTGGAGTGGAATCTGGAACGGATTGGAATGGAATTTGGAATGGAATGTTGAATTTTATGTGGAATGGAATGTGGAATGGAAAGTGGAAAGGAACGTGCGATGGAATGTTGAAGAGAATGTAGAATGGAATAGAATGGAATATGGAATGGAATAGAATGGAATGGAATTGAATGGAATGGATGGTGGAATGGAATGGAATGTAAAGTGGAATCGAATGGAATGGAATGAGGAATGGAATGTGAAATGGCATGTGGAATGGTATGTGGAATGGATTTTGGAATGGAATGGAATGGAATGGAACGTGGAATGGAAAGTGAAATTGAAAGGAATGGAATGTGGAATAGAATGTGGAATGGAATGGAACGGAATGTAGAATGGAATGGAATGGAATGGTATGTGGAATGGAATGGAATTTAATATGGAATGGAATGGAAAGGAATGGAATGGAACGTGAAATTGAAGTTGGAATGGAATGGAATGAAATTTGGAAAGGAATGTGGAAAGGACTGGAGTGGAATGTGTAATGGAAGATGGAATGGAATGGACGGGAAAGTGGAATGGAATGGAATGAAACGTGGAATGGAAGGTGGAATGGGACGTGGAATGGAACTTCAAATGCAACGTGGAATGAAAGGTGGAATGCAATAGAATGCATTGTGGAATGGATTGTAATGGAACGTGGAATGGAAAGGAATGGAATGTGCAATGGAAGGGAATGGAATGTGGAATGCAATGGAATGGTAGAGAAAATTGAAGGGAATGGAATGGAATGGAATGGAATGTGCAATGGAATAGAATGGAATGGGGAATGGAATAGAATTGAATGTGGAATGGAATGGAATGGAATGAGAAGTGGAATTGAATGGAAAAGAATGTGGAATTGAATGCAATGGAATAGAATGAAATGTAATGGAATGTGGAATGCACCGTGGAATGGAAGGTGGAATGGTATGTAATGGATTGTGCAATGGAACGGAAATGAATGCAATGGAATATAATGAAATGGAATGGAATGTGGAATGGAATTTGCATTGGAATGGAGTGGAATGGAATGTGGAATGGAATGGAACGTGGAATGGAACGTAGAATGGAACGAGGAATGAAAGTGGAATGGATCGTGGAATCGAATGTGAAATGCAATTTGTAATGGAACGTGGAATGGAACCTGGAATAAAATAGAATGGAATGTGGAATGGAATGTGGAATGGACCGTGTAATAGAAAGAGGAATGGAATGCAATGGATGGTGGAAAGGAATGTGCAATGGAATAGAATGGAATGTGGAATGGAATGTGGAATGGAATGTGGAATGGAATGTGGAATAGAGTGCAATGGAATGTGGAATGGAAAGTGTATTGAAATGGAATGGAATGGAATGGAATGTGGAATCGAATGTGGAATGGAATGCAATGGGATGTGGAATGGAATGTGAAGTGAAACGGAATTTAATGTGGAATGGAATGTGGAATGGAATGTGGAATGCAATGGAATATAACGTGGAACGGAATGTGGAATGGAATGGAATGGAATATTGAATGGAATGTGGTATGGAATGCCGAATGTTATGTGGAATGGAATGTGGAATGGAACATGATGTAATGTGGAATTGAATGTGGAATGGAATTTTGAATGGAAATTGGAATGGAATGGAACTGAACGTGGAATGCAACATGGAATGCAACATGCAATGTAACGTGTAATTGAACGTGGAATGGAACGTGGAATGGAACGTGGAATGGAACGAGGATTGGAATGTGAAATGCAATGTGGAATGGATCGTGCAATGGAATGTGCAATGAAGTGTGAAATGGAACGTTTAATAGATTGGAATGGAAAGTGGAATGGAACATGGAATGGAATGGAATGGAAAACGGTATTGAATTTGGAATGCAACGTAGAATGGAATGGAATGGAACATGGAATGGAACGTGGAATGGAATGGAAAGGAACGTGGAATGGAATGGAAAGGAATGTGGAAAGGAATGTGGAATGGCATGTGGAATGGAAATTGGAATGGAAAGTGGAATGGAATGTGGAATGGAATGTGGAACGTAATGTGGAATGCAACGTGGAATGGCATGTGTAATGGAATGTGGAATGGAAGGTTATGGAATGCAGAATGGAATGGAGTGGTATGTGGAATGGAATTCAATGGAATGCAGAATGGAATGTGCTATGGAATGGAACGGAAAGTGGAATAGAATGGAATGTGGAATGGAATGGTATTTAATGGTATGGAAAGTGGAATGGAATGGAATGTAATGTGCAGTGGAATCTGTAATGGAATGGAAAAGACGGTGGAATGGAATGTGCAAATGAACGTGGAATGGAACATGGAATGGAACGTGGAATGGAACGTGGAATGGAATGTGCAGTGGTAAGTGGAATGGAAAGTGGAATGAAATGGAATGAAACATGGAATGGACCGTGGAATTGAATGGAATGCAACGCGTTGAAACATGGAATGGAATGTGGAATGGAACGTGGAATGTAACGTGGAATGGAATGGAAAGGAACCTGGAAGGGAACGTGGAATGGAACGTCAAATGGATAATGGAATTGAACGTGCAATGGTATGCGGAATGGAACGTGGAATGGAATGGAATGGAACGCGGAATGGACGGTGTAATGGAATGGGATGGAACGTGTAATGGAATGTGGATTGGAATGTGGAATGGAACGTGGAACGGAATGGAATGGGACGTGGAATGGAATGTGGAATGGAACTTGGAATCAAACGTGGACAGGAACATGGGATGTGGCTTGGAATGGAATGTGGACAGAAACATGGAATGTAATGTTGAATGGTATGGAATGGAATGTGCAATGAAATGGAATGGAATGTGGAATGCAATGAGGAACGGAGTGTGGAACAGAATGGGGAATGGAATGTGGAATGGAATGTAGAGTGGAAAGTGGAATGCAATGCGGAAAGGAATGTGGAATGGAACAGAATGGAATGTGAAAGGGAAAGGAATGGAATGTGGAATGGAATGTTGAATGGAATGTGGAAAGGAATGTGGAATGAAATGTGGAAAGAAATGTGGAATGGAAAGGAATGGAATGTGAAATGGAATGGAATGGAATGTGGAATGTAATGGAATGGAATGTGGAATGGAATGGAATGGAATGTGGAATGGAATGTGGAACAGAATGTGGAATGCATTGTGGAATGGAATGTGGAAAGGAATGTGCAATGGAATGTGGAACAGAATGTGGGATGCAATGTGGAATGGAATGTGGCAAGGAATGTGGATTTAAACGGAATGGAATGTGAAATGGAATGCAATGGAATGTGGAATGGAATGGAATGGAATGTGAAGTGGAATGTGGAATGAAATGGAATGGAATGTGGAATGGAATGTTGAATTTAATGTGGAATGCAAAGTAAAATGGGACGTGGAATGGAAAGTGGAATGGAACGACGAATGGAACATGGAAAAGAATGCGGAATGGAATAGAAGGGAAAACGGAATGGAATGGAATGGAATGTGGAATCAAATGGAATGGAATGTGGAATGGAATGGAATGGAATGTGGAATGGAATTTGGAATGGAATGAAATGGAATGTGAAATGGAATGGAATGGAATGTGGAATGGCGTGTGGAATGTAATGTGGAATGTAATATGGAATTAAATGTGGAATGGAATGGAATGGAATGTGGGATGGCATGTGGAATGCAATGTGAAATATATTGTTAAATAGAACGGAATGGAATGTGGAATTGAATGTGGAATGGAATGTGCAATGGAACGTGGAATGGAATGTGCAATGTAACGTGGAATGGAACGTGGATTGGAATATAATGGAACGTGGAATGGAATGTGGAAAGGAGTGGAATGGAATGTGGAATGTAACGTGGAGTGGAATGGAATGATATGTGGAATAGAATGAAATGGAGTATGGAATAGAATGTGGAATTGAATGGAACGGAATTTGGAATGGAATGTTGAATTTAATGAGCAATGATATGTGGAATGGAACGTGGAATGAAAAATGGAATGGAATGCGCAAAGGAACGTGGAATAGAATGTGGAATGGAATAGAATGTAATGTGGAATGGAATGCAGTGGATTGGAATGGAATAGAATCGAATGGAATCTGAAATGGAATGGAGTGGAATATGGAATGGAACGGAATGGAATGTGGAATGGAATGTGGAATGGAATGGAAAGGAAAGGAATGTGGAATGGAAGATGGAATGGAATTGAATGGAATGTGGAAACGAATGTGGAAAGGAAAGTGGAATTTGTTGTGGAATGGAATGGAATTGAATGTGGAATGTAATGGAATGGAAAGGAATGTGGAATGGAATGGAATGGAATGTGGAATCGAATGTGGAATGGAATGCAAAGGGACGTGGAATTGAATGTGAAGTGAAATGGAATTTAATGTGGAATGGAATGTGGAATGGAAGGTGGAATGCAATGGAATATAACGTGGAAAGGAATGTCGAAAGCAATGGAAAGGAATGTGGAATGGAATGTGGTATGGAATGCCGAATGGTATGTGGAATGGAATGTTGAATGGAACATGATGTAATGTGGAATGTAATGTGGAATGGAATTTTGAATGGAAAGAGGAATGGAATGGAACTGAACGTGGAATGGAATGTGGAAAGGAACATGGAATGGAACGTGGAATGGAATGTGAAATGGAATGTGGAATGAATCGTGCAATGGAATGTGCAATGAATTGTGAAATGGAACATGGAATAGAGTGGAATGGAATGTGGAATGGAAAGTGGTATGGAATGGAATGGAACATGGTATTGAATTTGGAATGGAACGTACAATGGATTGGAATGAATCACGGAATGGAACGTGGAATGGAATGGAAAGGAACGTGGAATGCAATGTGGAATGGAATGTGGAATGGAACTTGGAATGGAAAGTGGAATGGAATGGAATGGAATGTGGAAAGGAATGTGGAATGGAATGTGGAATACAACGTGGAATGGAATGTGTAATGGAATGTGGAATGGAAGGTTATGGAATGCGGAATGTAATGGAATGTGGAATGCGATTCAAAGGAACGCAGAATGCAATGTGCTATGGAATGGAATGGAATGTGGAATGCAATGGAATTTAATGGTATGGAATGTGGAATAGAATGGAATGGAATGTGCAGTGGAATCTGTAATGTAATGGAAAGGAACATGGAATGGAACGTGCAAATGAACGTGGGATGGAACATGGAATGGAACGTGGAAGGGAACGTGGAATGGAATGTGCAATGTTATGTAGCATGGAAAGTGGAATGAAGTGGAATGAAACGTGGAATGGACTGCGGAATTGAATGGAATGGAATGTGTAATGGAATGTGGATTGGAATGTGGAGTGCAACGAGGAATGGAATGGAATGGAACCTGGAAGGGAATGCGGAATGGAACGTCTAATGAATCATGGAATTGAACGTGCAATGGTGTGCGGAATGGAACGTAGAATGGAATGGAATGGAATGTGGAATGGACGGTGTAATGGAAAGGAATGGAACGTGTAATGGAATGTGGAATGGAATGTGGAATGCAACGTGGAACAGAATGGAATGTGACATGGAAAGGAATGTGGTATGGGACGTGGATTGGATCGTGGAATGGAACGTGGACAGGACCATGGGATGTGGCTTGGAATGGAACGTGGACAGAAACAAGGAATGTAACGTTGAATGGTATGGAATGGAATGTGCAATGAAATGGAATGGAATGTGGAATGGAATGAGGAACGGAATGTGGAACGGAATGGGGAATGGAATGTGGAATGGAATGATGAACGGAATGTGGAACGGAATGGGGAATGGAATGTGGAATGGAATGTGGAGTGGAAAGTGGCCAGGAATATGGAAAGGAATGTGGAATGGAAAGTAGAATGGATTGTGGAATGGAATGTAATTGAATGTGGAATGGATTTGAATGGAATTGAAAGTGGAATAGAATGGAATGTGGAATGGAAGGTGGCATTGAATGGAATGGAATGAGGAATGGAATGTGGAACGGAACGGAATGGAATATAGAACGGAAGAGAATGGAATGTGGAATGGAAAGAAATGGAATGTGGAATGCCATGGAGTGGTATGGAATGTTGAATGGAATGGAATGTAATTTAATGGAATGTGCAATGGAATGGAATGGAATAGAACGAAATGTGGAACAGAATGGAATGGAATGTGTATTGGAATGGAATGCAATGGAATGTGGAATGGAATGCAGTGGAATACAATGAAATGTAATAGAACATGGAATGTACCGTGGAATGGAAGGTGGAATGGAAAGGAATGAATTGTGGAATAGAATGGAAAGGAATGTGCAATTTAAACGAATTGAATGTGGAATTCAATGGAATGGTATGGAAAGTGGGATGAAATGGAATAGAATGGTATGAAAAGTGCAATGGAATGGATTGGAATGTGGAATGGAATAGAATAGAATGTGTAATGGAATATTTTGGAATGTGGAGAGGATTCTAAAGGAATGGAATGTGGAATGGAATGCAATGGAATAGAATGAAATGGAAGGGAATGTGGAATGGAATGTGAAATCGAATGGAATGCAATGCAATGTGTAATGGAATGGAACGTGGAATGCAACGTGGAATGGAACATGGAATGGAATGTGGAATGGAACGTGGAATGCAATGTGAAATGGAATTTGGAATGGAACGTGGAATGGAACCTGGAATGAAATGGAATGGAATGTGGAATGGAAAGTGGAATGGAAAGACGAATGAAATGGAATCGATTGTCGAATGGAATGTGCAATGGAATGAAATGGAATGTGGAATGGAATGTGGAATACAATGTGGAATACAATGGAATGGAATGCGGAAAGTAAAGTGTATTGGAATGGAATGGAATGTGGAATAGAATGGAATGGAAAGTGGAATCGAATGTGGAATGAAATGCAATGGGATGTGGAATGGAATGTGGATTAAATGGAACGGAATGTGGAGTGGAATGTGGTATGGAATGTGGAAAGTATTGTGGAATTCAATGGAATACAATGAGGAATGGAATGTGGAATGGAATGGAATGGAATGTGGAATGGAAAGTGGAATGGAATGTGGAATGTTGTGTGGAATGGAACGTGGAATGGAACATGATGGAATGTGGAATGGAATGTGGAATGGAATGCAAAGGAATGTGGAAAAGAATGTGCAACGGAATGTTTAATACAATGGAAAGGAATGTGGAATGGAATGTGGAGTGGAATGGAATGGAACGTGGAGTGGAATTGAATGGAATGTGGAATGGAATACTGAGTGGAATGAGGAATGGAATGTGGAATCCAATGGAATTGAATGTGTAAGACAATATGGAATAAAATGTGGAATGGAATGGAATGGAAGGTGGAATGTAATGTGGAATAGAATGTGGAATGGAATATGGAAATGAATGGAACGGAATGTGGAATGGAATGGATTGTAATTTAGAAAGGAATGTGGAATGGAACGTAATGGAATGTGGAATGGAATGTGGAATGGAGTGTGGAATAGAATGTGCAATGGAAAGGAATGGAATGTGGAACTAAAGGTGGAATGGAAATTGGAATGGAATGGAAAGTGGAACGGGATGGAATGGAATGGAATGTGGAATAGGATGGAATGGAATGAAATGTGGAATGGAATGTGGAATGTAATTGAATGGAATGTGGAAAGGAATGGAATGTAAAGTGGAATGGAATGGAATGGAATGTGGAACGGAATGGAACGTGGAATGAAATCGAATGGAATGTTGATAGGAAAGGAATGGAATGTGCAATGTAATGGAGTGGAATGGAATGGAAAGTGAAATGGAATGCGGAATGAAATGTGAAATGGAATGTGGAATGGAATGTGGAATGGAAAGTGGAATGGAATGAAATGGATCGTGGAAAGAAATGGAATGGAACGTGGAACGGAACATGGAATTCAAATTGGAAAGGAATGTGGAATGGAATGGATTGGAAAGTGGAATGAAATGTGAAATGGAATGTGGAATGGAATGGATTGAAATGTGCAGTGGAATGTGGAATGGAATACATTGAAACGTGGAATGGACCGTGGAATCGACCGTGGAGTGGAACGTGGAAAGGAACGTGGAAAGAAATGTGGAATGCAATGGAATGGAATGGAATGTAGAATTGAATGGAATGGAATGTAGAATGGAATGGAATGGAATGTGGAATAGAATGGAAGGCAATGGAATGGAATGCGGAATGTAATGGAACGGAATGTGGAACGCAACTAAATG
Organism: Pongo pygmaeus; assembly: GCF_028885625.2. NCBI lineage: Eukaryota > Metazoa > Chordata > Mammalia > Primates > Hominidae > Pongo > Pongo pygmaeus. The sequence continues at coordinate 2,837,958 of NC_072388.2, read as the reverse complement.
GAATGAAATGTGGAAATGAATGGAATGGAATGTGGAATGCAATCTGGAATGGAAAGTGGAATGGAAAGTGGAATGGAATGGAATGGAAATTGGAATGGAACATGGCAAGGAATGAAATGGAACTTGGAGTGGAACGTGGAATGGAACGTGGAAGGGAACATGGAATGGAATGAAATATGGAATGGAATGGAATGTGGAATGGAATGTGAAATGGAATGTGGAAAGGATAGTTGAATGGAATGTTGAATGGAATGGAAAGGAATGTGGAATGAAATGTGGAATGGAATCTGGAATGGAATGTGGAATGGAATGTGGAATGGAATGTCGAAGTGAGTATGAAATGGAATGAAATGTAATGTGGAACGGAATGTGGAACAGAATGTGGAATAGAATGTGGAATGGAAAGTGGAGTGGAATGGAATGGAATGTGGAATAGGATGTGGAATGGAAAGTGGAATGGAATGGAATGGAATGTGGAATAGAATTTGGAAAGTAATGTGGAATGGAATGGAATGGATTGGAATGTGGAAATGAATATGGAATGGAATGAAAAGGAATTTGGAATGGAATGTAGAATGCAAAATGGAATGGAATGGAATGGAATGGAATGTGAAAAGGAATGTGGAATAGAATGTCAAATGGAACGTGGAATGGAATGTGGAATGGAATGGAATGGAACTTGGAATGGAATGTGGATGGGAATATGAAATCGAATGGAATTGAATGTAGAATGGAATGTGGAACGTAACAGAATGGAATGTTTAATGGAATGTGCAATGGAATGGAATGGAATGTTAAAATGAATGTGGAATGGAATGTGTAAGAGAATTCAAAGGTGTGTCAAATGGAATGTGGAATGGAATGTGAAATGGAATATGGAGAGAAATGTCGAATGGAATGCAATGGAACTTGGAATGGAATGGAATGGAACGTGGAATGGAACGTGGAATGGAAAATGGAAAGGACATTGGAATGGAATGGAATGGAATGTGGAAAGGAATGTTGAATGGAATGTGGAAGGGAAGGGAATGGAATGGAATGGAATGGAATGCGGAACAGAATGTGGAATGGAACGTTTAATGGAACGTGGAACGGAATGTAATGGAACGTGGAATGGAACGTGGAATTGTGCGTGGAATGGAAAGTGGAATGGAATGTGAAATGGAATAGAAACTAATGTGGATTCGAATGTGGAATGGAATGTGAAATGCAATGTGGAATTGAATGGAATGGAATGTGGAAAGGAACGTGGAATTGAATGGAATGGAACATGGAATAGAAGATGGAATGGAATGGAATGAAAAGTAGAATGGAACGTGGGAAGGAACGTTAAATGGAATGTGGAATGGAATGTGGAATGGAATGGGAAATGGAATGGAATGGAATGTTGAAGGGAATGTGCAAAGGAAGGTGGAATAGAATGGAATGGAATGTGGAATGGAATGTGGAATGCAATGTGGAATGGAATCTGAAATTTAATGGAAGGGAACGTGGAATGGAATGTGGAAAGGAATGTGGAATAGAATGGAATGGAATGTGGAATGGAATGTATTGGGTTGTGGAATGCAATGTGAAATGGAGTTTAATGGAATGTGGAACGGAATGAGGAATGGAATGTGGAAAGGAATGTGGAATGGAACGGAACCGAATGTGCAATGGAATGTGGAATGGAGTGTGAATTGCAATGTGTAATGGAACGGAATGGAATGTGGAATGTAATGTGGAATGGAAAGCGGAATGGAGAGAATGGAACGTGGATTGGAATGTGGAGTGGAATGGAATGGAAAGTGGAATAGAATTTGGAACGTAATGGAATGGAATGTGGAATGGAATGTTCAGCGGAATGTGGAATGGAATGTGGAATGGAAAGAAATGGAATGTGGAATGGAATGTGGAATGGAAAGGAATTTAATGTGAAATGTAATGTGGAATGAATTGTGGAATGGAAAATGGAATGGAATACAGTGCAACGTGGAATGGAGCATGGTGTGGAATGGAATGGAACGTCGAATGCATCATGGAATGGAAAGTGGAATGGAATGAAATGTGAAATTGACGTAATGGAATGTGGAATGGATTGTGAAATGGAACGTGGAATTGAAGGTTGAATGGAAGGGAAAGGAATGTGGAATATAAAGTGGAATGTAACGTGGAAGGGAACATGTAATGCAATGCAATAGAATGTGGAATGGAATGTGGAATGGAATGCAATGGAATGTGTAATGGAATGTGGAATGGAATGTGAAATGGAATGAGCAGTGGAATGGAATGTGGAATGGAATAGATTGGAATGTGGAAAGGAATGTTGAATGTAATGCAATGGAATGTGGCATGGAACAGAGTGGTATGTGGAATGCAACGTGGAATGTAATGTGGATTGAAACCGAATGGAATGTGGATTACAATGTGGAATGGAGTGTGGAATGGAATGTGGAATGGAAAGGAATTCAATGTGGAATGGAAAGGAATTCAATGTGGAATGGAATGTGGAATGGAACGAGCAATGGAATGGAATGCATTGTGGAATGGAAAGGAATGGAATAGAATGGAGTATGGAATAGAGTGGAATGGAATGTGGAATGGACCGTGGAAAGGAACGTGGAACGGAACGTGGAATGGAACATGGAATGGAAGGTGAAATGGAATGCAATGGAACGAGGAATGGAATGTGGAGAGGAATGGAATGGTATGTGGAATGGATTGCAATGTGGAATGGAATGGAACGGAATGGAATGTGGAATTGAAGTTGGAATGGAATGGAATGGAATGTGGAAAGAAATGTGGAAAGGAGTGGAGTGGAACGTGGAAAGGAAGGTGGAATGGAATACAATGGGGATTGGAATGGAATGAAACGTGGAATGGAAAGTGGAATGCAATGTGAAATGGAAAGTGCAATAGAATGGAATGGAATGTGGAATATAAAGTGGAATGCAATTGAATGAAATGCGGAATTGAAAGGGGAAAGGAATGTGTAATGGAAAATATTTGATCATGGAATGAAACGTGGAAAGGAATGGAAAGGAACGTGAAATGGAATGTGGAATGGAATGTGCAATGGAATGGAATGGAATGGGGAATGAAATGTGAAATGAAATGGAATGCAATGCGGCATCGAATGGAATGGAATGTTGAATGGGATGTGGAACGGAATGGAAAGGAATGTGGAATGCATTGTGGAATGGAAAGTGGAATGGAATGGAACAGAATGTGGAATGCAATGTGCAATGTAATATGGAATGGAATGGGGAATGGAATGTGGAATAGAAAGGAATGGAATATGGAATTGAATGTGGAATGCAATGTGGAATGGAACGTAGAATTGAACATGGACTTGAATGGAATGGAACATGGAATAGAATGTGGAATGGAATGGAATGGAATGTGGAATGGAACGTGGAGTGGAATGGAATGGAATGTGGAATGGAATGAAATGGAATGAGGAATGGAATGTGGAACAGAATGGAATGGAATGTGGAATGGAATGGAATGGAACATGGAATGGAATGTGAGATGGAATGGAATGCAATGTAGAATGCAATGGAATGGAATGTGGAATGGAATGTGGAATGGAATGGAATGTGGAATTGAATGTGAAATGGAATGTGCAAAGGAATGTGGAATGGAATGGAATGAAATGTAAAATAGAATGTGGAATGGAATATGAAATTGAATGTTGAATGGAATGTGGAATGGAATATGGAATGGTGTGGAATGGAATATGGAATTGAATGGAATGGAATGTGGAGTGGAATGTGGAATGAAATGGAATTGATTTTCGAATGGAATAGAATGGATTGAGGAATGGAACGTGAAAGGGAACGTGAAATGCAATGTCGAAGGTAATGGAATGGAATGTGGAATGGAATGTGGAATGGAATGGAAAGGAATGTGGAATGCAATGGGGAATGTAATGTGGAATGGACCGACGAATGGAAAGGAATGGAATGTGGAATAGAACGTGGATTGGTATGGAATGGATCCGTGGAATGGAACATTGAATGGAACGTGGAATGTAATGTGTAATGGAATGTGGAATGGAATGTGGAATGGAATTGAGTGGAATATGGAACGGAATGTGGAATGGAATGGAATGAAATGTGGAATGGAATGTGGATTGGAATTGAATGGAATGAGGAATGGAATGGAACGGAATGTGGAATGGAATGTGGACTGGAACGCATTGGAATGTGGAATGGATTGTGGAAATGATTGGAATTGAATGGAATAAGGACTGGAACGTGGAATGGAATGTGGAATGGAATGTGGAATGGAGTAGAATGGAAAGTGGAATGGAATGTGGATCTGAATGTGCAGAGGAAAGCAATGGAATGTGGAACGGAATGTGAAATGGAGTGCAATAGAATAGAATGAAATGTAAGGAAATGTGGAATGGACCGTGGAATGAAATGTGGAATGCATTGGAATGGAATGTGGAATGGAATGGAATGGAACGTGGAATGGAAAGGAATGGAATGTGTAATGGAAAGGAATGTAATGTGGAATGCAATGGAATGGTATGGAATGTGGAATAGAATGGAATGGAATGGAATGGAATGTGCAATGGAATGGATTGGAATGTGGAATGGAATAGAATAGAATGTGGAATGGAATGGAATGGAATGTGGAGAGGATTGGACTGGATTGGAATGTGGAATGGAATGCAATGTAATTGAATGAAATGGAATGCAATGTGGAATGGAATGTGGAATGGAATGGAATGCAATGGAATGTGGAATGGAATGGAACGTGGAATGGAATGCGGAATGGAATGTGGAATGGAACCTGCAATGGAAACCAGAATGGAATGGAATGGAATGTGGAAAAGAACATGGAATGGAATGTGGAATAGAACGAGGAATGGAATGGAATGGATTGTACAATGGAATGTGCAATGGAATGGAATGGAATGTGGAACAGAATGTGGAATAGTATATGGAATAGAATGGAATGGAATGTGGAATGGGAAGTGGATTGAAATGGAATGGAATTTGGAATGGAATGGAGTGGAATGTGGAATCAAAAGTGGAATGGAATGCAATGGGATGTGGAATGGAATGTGCAATGGAATGTGGAATGGTATGTGGAATGGAATGTGGATTGGAACATAATGTAATGTGAAATGGAACGTGGAATATAATTGAATGGAACATGCAAAGGAACGTGGAATGAAATGGAATGGTACGTGGAATTGAATTTGGAATGTAACCTGGAATGGCATAGAATGTGGAATGGAATGGAAAGGAACGTGGGATGGAAAGTGGAATGAAATGTGGAATGCAATATGGAATTGAAAGAAGAATAGAATATGGAATGGAAAGTTATCGAATCTGGAATCGAATGGAATGGAATGTGGAATGGAATTTAATGGAATGCAGAATGGAATGTGGAATGGAATGGAATGGAAGGTGGAATAGAATGTGGAATTTAATGGAATGTGGAATGGAATGGAAGTTAATGGCATGGAATTTGGAATGGAATGGAGTGTAATGTGCAGTGGAATCTGGAATTGAATGGAATGGAACATGGAATGGAACGTGGAATTGAACGAGGAATGTAACACGGAATGGAACGTGGAATGGAGTGTGGAATGAAATGTGGAATGGAAAGGAATGGAATATGGAATGGAAGGGAATGTAATGTGCAATGGAATGTGGAATGGAATGGAATGAAATGGAATGGAATATGGAATGGAATTCAATGGAATATGTAAAGGAAAGGAATGGATTATGGAATGTAATGGAATGTTATGAAATGTGGAATGGAATTGAATGGTAAGGAATGGAACGTAGAATGGAATGGAACGTGGAATGGAATGGAATGGAATGTGGAATAGAATGGAATGAAACATGCAATGGAAAGTGAAACTCAATGTAGAATGGGACGTAGAATTGAATGCTGAATGGAAAGTGGAATGGAAAGTTATTGGATTTGGAATGGAATGGAATGGAATGTGTAATGGAATGGAATGGAATGTGTAATGGAATGAAATGGAATGTTGAATGGAATGTGGAATGGAATGGAACTGAATATGGAATGGAATGGAATGGAATGTGGAATGGAGTGGAATGCAATGTGGAATGGCAGAGAATAGTATGGAATGCGGAATGGAATGGAATGGAACGGGGTATGGAATGTGGAATGGAAAGTGGAATGGAATGTGGAATGCAATGAAATGGAAAGTGGAAAGGAATGTGTAATGGAATGTGGAATGGAATGGAATGGAACGTCGAATGGAATTGAATGGAATGTGCAATGGAATGGAATATAATGTGGAATGGAATCTGGAATGGAAAGGAATGGAAAGTGGAATGGAATATGAAATGGAATAGAGTGTAATGGAATGGAATGAGGAATGGACTTTAGTGGAATGGAATGGAAAGTTGAATGGAGTTTGGAAAGGAAAGGAATGTGGAATGGAAAGTGGAATGGAATGGAATGGAATATGGAATGGAATGTGGAATGGAATGTGGAATGGAACTTGGAATGCTATGTGGAATGGAATGAGGAATGGAATGTGGACAGGAATAGAATGGGATTTGGAAAGGAATGCAATGGAATGTGGAATGAAAAGGAATGGAATGAGGAATGGAAAGGAATTGAATGGAGTGGAATGTGGAATGGAATGTAATGGAATGACTAATGAAACTTCGAATGGAATGAAATGGAACGTGGGATTGAATGGAATGGACTGTGGAATAGAACGTGGATTGGAATGGAATGGAATGTGGAATTTAACGTGGAATGGAAGTTGGAATGGAACGTGTAATGTGTTGGAATGTCGAAAGGAATGGGAAATGGAACGTGGAATGGAATGGAATGGAATGTGGAATGGAAAGGGGAATGGAAACGCGAATGGATCATGGAATGGAATGGAATGTGGAATTCAATGGAATGGAATATGCAATGGATTGTAATTCAATGTGGAATGGAATGGAATGGAATGTGGAACGAAATGTAGAATGGAATGGATTGGAATGTTGAATGGAACGTGGAATAGAATGTTTTATGGAACGTGGAATGGTATGTGGAATGGAATGTGGAATGGAACGTGGAAAGGAATGGAATGTAGAAAGGAATATTTAATGGAATTGAATGCAATGCTATGTGCAATGGAATGGAATAGAATGTGGAATGGAATGGATTGGAATCTCGAATAGAAAAAAGTAGAATGGAATGTGAAATAGAATGTAATGGAATGTGAAATGGAAAGTGGAATGGAATGTAATGGAATGTAGAATGGAATGTGGAATGAAATGTAATGAAATGTGAAATGGAATGGAATGGAATGTAGAATGGAAAGTGGAATGGAGTGGAATTGAATGTGGAATGCAGTGGAATGCAATGTGGAACGGAATGGAATGGAAAGAAGAATGGAGTGCGGAATGGAATGTTTAATGGAATGCGGAATGCAATGGAATGGAATGTGGAATGGAATGGAATGGAATGTGGAATGGAATGGGCAATCGAATGGAATGGAGTTTTGAATAAAATGCAGAATGGAATGCAAAGGAAAGTGGAAAGGAAAGTGTAATGGAATGGAAGGGAAAGTGTAATGGAATGGAATGGAATGTATAATAGAATGAGGAATGGAATCAAAAGGAATGTTCAATGTAATGCGGAACGGAACGGAATGGAATGTGGAATGGAATGGGAAGGAACTTGGAATGGAATGGAATGGAATGTGGAATGGAATGTGAAATTGAAAGGAATGGAATTCCTAATGGAAAGTGGAATGAAATGGAACGGATTGTGGAATGGAATGGAATGGAATGTGGAATTCAACGTGTAATGGAATGGATTGGAATGTGAAATGGAACGTGGAATGGAATATGGAATAGAATGTTTAATGGAGCATGGAATGGAATGGAAAGTGGAATGGAATGGAATGGAATGGAATATGGAATGGAACATGCAATGCAAAGTGGAATGAAACGTGGAATGTAGTGGAAAGTGGAATGGATTGTGGAATGTAACTTGGAATGGAATAGAATGTGCAATGGACTGTGGAATGTAATTTGGAATGGAAAGTGGAATGGAATGGAATGGAAGGTGGAAAGGAATGTGGAATGGGATAAAAGGAGTGTGCAATGGAATGGATAGCAATGAGGAATGGAACGTGGAATTGCATGGAGTGGAATGTAAATGGAATGTAGAATGGAATTTGGAAGGGAACGTGGAATGGAATGAAATGCAAAATGGAAAGTGGAATGGATCGTGGAATGGAAAGGAATGTGGCACGGATTGTGGAATGGAAAGTGGTATGCAATGTGGAATGGAATGCAATGGAATGTGGAATGGAATGTGGAAAAAATGGAATGGAATGTGGAATGGAATGTGGAATGAAGTGGAATGGAATGTGGAATGAAACGGAATGGAATGTGGAATGGAATGGAATGGAATCTTGAATTCAACATTAAGTGGAATGGAACGGAATGTGAAATGGAACGTGGAATGGATTGCGGAATGGAACTTGGAATGGAAAGTGGAATGGAATGTGGAATGGAACATGGAATGGAATGTATTGTGGAATGGAATGGAATGGAATGTGGAATGGAACGTGCAATGGAAACTGGAATGGAACGTGTAATGGAGTGGAATGTGGAATGGATCGCGGAATGGAACTTGGAAAGGAATTGAATGTTGAATGGATTGTGGAATGTAATTTGGACTGCAACGTGAAATGGAATGGAATGGAATATGGAATGGAATGTGGAATGAGATAGAATGAAATGTGGAATGGAATGGACTGGAATGTGGAATGGAAAGTGAAATCGAGTGGAATGGGATGTGGAATAGAACATGGAATGTAATGTGGAAAGGAACGTGGAATGGAACGGAATTCGGAATGGATACTGGAAGGCATCGTCGAATGAAATGGAATTTGGAAAGGATTCTGGAATGGAAATTCGTATGGAATGTGGAATGGAAAGGAATGGAATGTGGAATGGAACGTGGAGTGGAATGGAATGGAATGGAATAGAAGGTGGAATGGAAAGCGGAATGGAATGGAATTGAATGCGGGGTGGAATGGAAAGCAATGTGGAATGGAATGTGGAATGGAATGTGGAATGTAATGGAGTGCAATGTCGAATGGGATGGAATGCAATGGAATGGAATGGAAAGGGAAGTGGATTGGAATACTATGGAACGTGGAATGGAACGGAATGCAGTGGAAATTGGAATGGAATGGAATGGAATGGAATGTGGAACGGAATGTAGAATGGAATGTGGAATGGAATGTGGAATGGAATTTTAAAAGTAATCTGCAAAGGAATGTGGAATGCAATGGAATGAAACTGGAATGGAACGTGGAATGTATGGTGGAATGGAACGTGGAATGGAAGATGGAATGGAATGGTATGGAATGTTAAATGGAACATGGAATGGAATGGAATGGAACGTGGAATGGAATGGAATGGATAGCGGAATGGAATCTAATGGAATGTAGAATGGAATGGAGTGGAATGTAGTATGGAATGGAAAGGAAAGTGCAATGGAACGTGGAATGGAATGGAATGGAATGTGGAAAGGAATGAAAAGGAATGTGGAATGGAATGGATTGGAATGTGGAACGGAATGTGGAATGGAATGGAATGGAATGTGGAATGGAATGGAATGGAGAGGAATGTGGAAGACAGTGGAATGGAATGTGGAATGGAAGGTAAAATGGAATCTGGAATGCAAGGCTGAATGCAATGTGGAATGGAATGGAATGGAATGTGGAATGTAGTGGAATAGAAAGTTAATTGGAATGGAATGGAATGGAATGGAACGTGAAATGCAATGAAATATGGAATGGAATTCAATTCGATTTTGGAATGGAATGGAAAGAAATGTGGAATGGAATGGAAAGGAAAGTGGAACGGAAAGTGGAATGGAATGGAATGGAATGTGGAAAGGAATGGAATGGATTGCGGAATGGAATGGAATGGAATGTGGAATGGAATGGAATGGAAACGAATGGAATGGAATGTGGAATAGAATGTAACGGAAAGTGGAATGGAATGTAATGGAAAGTGCAATGGAATGGAAAGAAAAGTAGAATGTAACGCAATGGAAAGTGGAATGAAAAGGAATGGAACGTGGAATGGGATGGAATGGAATGGAACGTGGAATGGAATGAAATGGAAAGGAATGGTATGTAGAATGGAATGTGGACTGGAAAAAAATGGAATGTGGAATGGAATGGAATGTGCATTGGAATGTGGACTGGAAAGGAATGGAATCTGTAACGGAATGCAATGGAACGGAATGGAATGTGGAATGGAATGATTAATGGAATGTGGAATGGAATGTTTAATGGAATGTGGAATGGAATGTGGAATGGGAAGTAATGGCTTCTGGAATGGAATCGAATGGAATATGGAATGGTATGAGGACTGGAAAAGAGTGGAATGTGGAATGGTATGGAATGGTATGTGGAATGGAATGGAATATGGAATGCAAAGTGGAATAAAATGGAATGGAATGTTTCATGGAATGAGGAATGGAATGTGGATTGGGAAGGAATGGAATTTGGAAAGGAGTGGAATGGAATGTGGAAAGGAATGGAATGGAATGTGAAATGGAATGTGGAATGTAATGGAATGGATTGTGGAATGAAATGAAATGAAATGTGGAATGGAATGGGGAGTGGAAAGGAATGGAATTTAGAATGCAGTGGAATGGAATGTGGATTGCAATGGAATGAAATGTGGAGTGGAATGTCGAATAGAATGGAATGGAATGGAATGTTGAATGGAATGGAATGGAATAGAATGCAGAAAGGAAAGGAATAGAATGTGGAATGGAATGTGGAATGGAATGCAATGGAATGTGGAATGGAATGTGGAAAGGAATGGAACTGAATGTGGAATGGAATGGAATGGAATGTGGAATGGAATGTGTAATGGAATGGAATGCAATGTGGAATGGAAAGGAAAGGAATGTCGAATGGAATGTGTAATGGAATGGAATGGAATGTGGTTTGCAATGGAATGTAATGGAATGTGAAATGGAACGTAGAATGGAAAGTGGAATGGAAAGTCGAATTAAATGTGTAATGGGACGTGGAATGGAAAGGAATCTGTAATGGAATGTGGTATGGAATGGAAAGGAATGTAGAATGGAATGTGGCATGGAATGCACTAGAAAGTGGAGTGGATCGTGGAATCTATTCTGGAATATAACGTGGAACATAATCGAATGTGGAATGGAATGGAATGGAATGTGGAATGGAGTGGAAAGAAAAATGGAATGGAATGGAATGGATTGGAATATGGAATGGAAAAGAATGTAATGTGGATTCGAATGGAATGGAATGTGGAATGGAATGGAATGGAAAGGAATGTGGAAATTAATGTAATGGAATGTGGAATGAAAAGGAATGCAATGTGGAATGTAATGGAAAGAAATATAATGTGGCCTGGAACGGAAAGTGGAATGGAATGGAACGCAATGTGGAAAGGAATGTGGAATGGAATGGAATGGAATGTGGAATGGAATGGATTGGACTGTGGAATGGAATGTGGACTGGAAAGGAAAGGAATATGGAATGGAATGGAATGGATTTAAAAGGAATGTGGAATGGAATGTGGAATGGAATGTGGAAAGGGAAGGAATGGACTGTTTAATGGAATGGACTGGAATGTGGAACGGAATGTGGACTGGAAAGGAATGGAATGTGGAATGGAATGGAAACAAATGTAGAATGCAATGGAATGGAAAGTGGAATGGAACTTTAAATGAAATGGAAAGGAATGTGAAATGGAATGTGGAATGGGAAGGAATGGAAAATGGAATGGAATGGAATGGAATGGAATGGAATGGACTGTGGAATGGAATGGAATATAATGTGGAATGGCATGGAATGGAAAGAGGAATGGAAAGTTGAATTTAATGGAATGGAATGGAATGTGGAATGGAATGGAATGGAATGGAATACAGAAAGGAATGGAATGTGGAATTCAATTGAAAGTAATGCATAATGGAATGTTGAATAGAATGAAAGGGAAAGTGGAATGGTATGGAATCGAATGTGGAATGGAACGTGGAAGGAAATGTAATGGAATGTGGAACGGAATTTGGAATGGAATGTGTAATGGAATGAAATGGAAAGTGGAAAAGAATTTGGAATGAAACGGAATGGAATGTGGAATGGAAAGGAATGGAAAGTGGAATGGAATGGATTGCAGTGGAATGTGGAATGGAATGGAATGGAATGTGAAATACATTGTAAAATGGAATATGGAAGGGAACGTGGAATGCAATGGAATTGAATGTGGAATGCATTGTAAAATGGAATTTGAAATGGAACGTGGAATGGAATGTGGAATGGAATGGATAGAAATTTGGAATATAATAGATTGGAATGTGGACTGGAATGGAATTGATTGGAACGTGAAATGGAATGGAACAGAATTCGGAAAGGAATTCAATCTGATTTGGAATGGCATGGAATGGAATGTGTTCTGGAATGGAAAGGAATATGGAATGGAAATTGGAATAGAATGGAATGAAATGTGGAATGGAATGGAATGGATTACGGTACGGAATGGAATGGAATGGGATTTGGAATTTGATACAATGGAAATGAATGGAATGGAATGTGGAATGGAAGGCAATGGAAGGTGGAATGGAATGGAATGGAATGCAATGTGGAAAGGAATGGAATGGAATCTGGAATGGAATGGAATGGAATAGAATGTAGAATGGAATGCAATGTGGAATGGAATGGAATGGAACGTGTAATGGAACACAGAATTGAATGTGCAATGGAATGGAATGGAATGCGGAATGAATGAGGAATGGAATGTGAAGGAATGTGGAATCTAATGTGGAATGGAATAGAATGGAATGTGGAATGGAATGGAATGGAATTGAATGTAGAATAGAATGCATTGTGGAAAGGAAAGGAATGGAACATGAAATGGAACGCACAATGGAATGTGGAATGGAATGGAATGTGGAATGAATGAGGAACGGAATGTGAAAGAATGTGGAATCTAATGTGGAATGGAATGGAATGGAAACTGGAATGGAACGTGGAACGGGATGTGGAATGGAATATGGAATGGAATGGAATGGATTGGAAAGTGGAATGCAATGGAATGGAGTGGAATGTGGAATGTCATGAAATGGTATGCGGAATAGAATGTGGAATGGAAAATGGAATGAAGTGGAATGTGGATTGGAAAGTGGAATGGAATGGAGTGGAATGTGGAATCGAATGCAATGGAATGTGGAATGTAATGTGGAAGGGAATGGAATGGAATGTGGAATGGAATGGAATGCAAAGTGGAATGGAATTTGGCATGAAATGTGGAATGGAACGTTTAAAGGAATGGAATGGAACGTAGAATGGAATGGAATGAAATATGGAATTGAGTGCAACCGAATTTGGAATGAAATGGAATAGAATGAAATGGAAATTAAGATGGAATGGAATGGAATGTGGAATGGAATGGAAAGTAATGTGGAATGGAAACAGGATTGGAATGGATTGGAATGCAATGTGGAATGGAATGGAATGGATTGTGGAATGGAATGGAATGGAATATGGAGTGGAATGGAATGGAATTGAACGTGGAATGGAAAGGAATGGAATGTAATGGAATGTGGAATGGAATGGAATGGAATGTGGAGTGGAATGGAATGGAATTGAACGTGGAATGGAAAGGAATGGAATGTAATGGAATGTGGAATGGAATAGAATGGAAAGTGGAATGAAATAGAATGGGATTTGGACTGGAGTGGAAAGGAATGGAATGGAATTTGGAATGGAATGGAAGGCGAAATGGAATTTTATGGAATGTGGAATCGAATGGAATGGAATGTAGAGTGGAAAGTGAAATGGAATGTAGTGTGGAATTGAATGCAATGTGGAATGGAATGGACTGGAAAGTAGAATGGAATGCGGAATGGAATGGAATGGAATGTGGAATGGAATGTGGTGTGGAAAGGAATGTGGTATGGAATGGAATGGAAAGTGGAAGGAAAGGAATGGATTGTGGAATGGAATGGAATAGAATGGAATGGATTGTGGAATGGAATGGAATGGAATGGAATATGTAATGGAATGGAATGGAATAGAATGAATGTGGAATGGAATGGAATGGAAAGGAATGTGGAATGCAATGGATTGGAATGCTATGGAATGGTATGGAAAGGAATGGACTTCAAATAAATGGAATGGAAGGGAATGCGGAATCGTACATGGAATTGATTGGAAAGGAATGTGGAATGGATTGGAAAGGAAAAGAATGTGGACTGGAATGGAATGGAATGTGGAATGCAATGTGGAAGGGAATGGAATGGAATGTGAAAAGAAATGGAATGGAATGTGGAATGGAATGGAATGTGAAAAGGTATGGAATGGAATGTAGAACGCATTGTCAAATGGAGTGGAATGGAATGTGGAATGGAAAGGAATGGTATATGAAATGTAAAGTGGAATGGAATGGAATGTGAAATGGAATGAAATGGAATGGAATGGAATGTGGTTTGCAATGGAATGGGATGTGAAATGGAATGGAATGGATGGAGGAATGGAATGTGCAATGGAATAGAAAGGAATGTGAAAGGGAATGCAGTGGAATGTGGACTAGAATGGAATGATGTGGAAGGTGGAATGGATTGGAATGGAATATGGACTGGAATATGGAATGGAATGTGGAATGTAATTCGGAATGTAATGGAGTGGAGTGTTGAATGGGATGCAATGCAATGGAATGGAATGTGGAATGGAATGGAATGGGAAGTGAAATGGAATACTATGGAAGGTGGAATGGAATGGAATGGAGTTCAAATTGGAATGGAATGGAATGGAATGTGGAATGGAATGTAGAATTTAACGTGGATTGGAATGTGGAATGGAATGTGGAATGGAATGTGGAATATAATGTGGAATGGAATGTGGAATGCAATGCAATGAAACTGGAATAGAACGTGTAATGGATAGTGGAATGGAAAGTGGAATGGAACGTGGAATGGAAGATGGAATGGAATGTGGAATGGAATGGAATGGAATGTGAAACGGAACATGGAATGGAATGGAATGGAACGTGGAATGTAAAGGAATGGAAAGTGGAATGGAATCTAATGGAATGTGAAATGGAATGGAGTGGAATGTAGTATGGAATGGAATGGAAAGTGGAATGGAAAGTATAATGGAGTGGAATGGAAAGTGGAAAGGAATGGAATGGAATGCAGAATGGAAAGGAGTGGAATGTAGAATTGAATGTGGAAAGGAATGGAATGGAATATGTAATGGAATGGAATGGAGTGGAATGTGGAATGGAATGGAATGGAATGTGGACTGGAATGTAGAATGGAATGTGGAATGCAATGCGGAATGGAATGTGGAATGGAATGGAAAGGAATGTGGAATGTAGTGGAATAGAAAGTGAACTGTAATGGAATGGAATGGAATGGAATGGAACCTGAAATACAATGGAATGTGAAATGTAATTCAATGCAATTTTGGAATGGAATGGAAAGGATTGTGGAATGGAACCGAAAGGAAAGTGGAATGGAAAGTGGAATGGAATGGAATGTGGAATGCAAAGGAATGGATTACGGTATGGAATGGAATTGAATGGAATGGAATGTGGAATGGAATGGAATGGAATGGAAATGAATGGAATGGAAAGTGGAATGGAATGTAATGGAAAAAAAATGGAATGAAAAGGAAAGTGAAATTGAATGGAAAGAAAAGTAGAATGTAACACAATGGAAATTGGAATGCAATGGAATGGAACGTGGAATGGGAAGGAATGTAATGGAATGTGGAATGGAATGAAATGGAAAGGAATGCAATGTGGAATGGAATGTGGAATGGAAATGAGTGGAACATGGAATGGAATGTGGAATGGAATGGAATGGAATGTGGAATGCAAGGGAATGGAATGTGAAATGGAATGGAATGAAATGTGCAATGGAATGGAATGGAATGTGCAATGGAATGGAATGGAATGGACTATGGGAAGAATGGAATGGAGTGGAATGGATTGGAATGGAATGGGGAATGGAATGGAATGCAATATATAATGGAAGGGGAAATGGAATGGAATGGAGTGGAAGGTGAAATGGAATCTAACGGAGTGAAATGTGAAATGGAATGGAATGGAATGGAAAGTGGAATGGAACGTGAAATGAAATGTGGAATGAAATGGAATGGAACGTTGAGTAGAAAGTGGAATGGAACGTTGAATGGAAAATGGAATGCAATAGACTGCAATGTGGAATGGAATCTAATGGAAGGTGGAATGGGGTGGAATGGAAGCGGAATGTAATGGAAAGGAATGTGGAAATGAATGGGATGGAATTTGGAATGGAATGTGCAATGTAATGGAATGGAAAGTGGAATGAAATGTGGAATGGATTGGAATGGAATGTGGAATGGAATGTTGAATGGAAAGGAATGGAATGCCAAAAGGAATGGAACGGATTATGGAAAGGAATGGAATGTGAAAATGTATGGAATTGAATGTGGAAAAGAATGGAATGGAATATGGAATGCAATGGAATGGAATGTGGAATGGAATGTGGAATGGAATGGAATGGAATGTGGAATGGATCGTGAATTCCAACGTGGAAAGGAGAGTGGAAAGGAAAGAGGAATGTAACGTGGAATGGATCATGGAATGGAATGGTTAATTCAATGGAATGCAATAGAATGGAATGTGGAATAGAACGGAATGGAATGTGGAATGGAATGGAATGCAATTTGTAATGGAATGTGGAAGGGAACGGAAGGCATTGTGAAATGGAATGGAATGGAATGTTGAATGCATTGTGAAATGGAATGGAATGGAATGTGGAATGGAACAGAATGATATATGAAATGTAAAGTGGAATGGAATGGAATGTGAAATGGAATGGAATGGAATGGAATGGAATGTGGATTGGAAAGGAATGGGATGTGAAATGGAATGGAATGGAGTGGAAAGTGGAATGGAATGGAATGGAATATGGAATGGAATGCAGAATGGAATGTGGAATGGAATGTGGAATGCAATGTGGAATGGAATGGAATGGAATGTGGATTCTAATGGAAGGGATTCTGGGCTGGAATTTAATGGAATGGAAAGGAATGTGAAATGGAATTGAATGTAATGCGGACTGGAATGGAATGGAATGTGGAATGGAACGTGAAATGGAACGTGGAATGGAATGGAATGGAACGTTGAGTGGAAACTGGAATGGAACATGGAATTGAACGTGGAATGCAATGGAATGCAATGTGGAATGGAATGGAATGGAAGGTGGAATGGAGTGGAATGGAATGTGGAATGTAATGGAATGGAACATGGAAATCAAATGTATGGAATTTGGAATGGGATGTGGAATGTAGTGGAATGGAAAGTGGAATGGAAAGTGGAATGGACTGGATTGGAATGTGGAATGGAATGTGGAATGGAAAGGAATGGTACGTGGAATGAAATGTGGAATGGAATGTGGAAATTAAAGTTGATTGGAATTTGCAACGGGATGGAAAGGAATGTGGAATAGAATGGAATGTAGTGTGGAATGGAATGGAATGGAGAGCAATATAAAATGGCATGGAATGGAATGTTTATTGGAATGTGGAATGCAATGTTTAATGGAATGAATTGGAATGTGGCGTGGAATGTGGAACGGAATGTGGAATGGAATGGAGTGCAATGTGCCATTGAATCGAAATGAGTGGAAAATGAAATGGAGTGGAATGTGGAATGGAATGGAATGTATAATGGAAAGAGGAGTGGAATTAAATAGAATGTGGAATGGAATGTGGAATGGAATGGAATGGAATATGTTATAGAATGTGGAATTGAATGTGGAATGGAACGTGGAATGGAATGGAATGGAACTTGGAATGGAAAGTAAGGGAACGTAGAATGCAATGCAACAGAATGTGGAATGGAATGGAATGGAATGAATTGGAAATTGAAATGGCATGGAATTGAATGTGGTATGGAATGGAATGGAATGGACTGTGGAAAGGAATGTAATGCAATAGAATGGACTGGAATGGAATGCGGAATGGAATGGAATGGAATGTGGAATGGAAGGTAAAATGGAATGGAATGCAGTGGAATGTCAAATGGAATTTAATGGACTGAAATGTGAAATGCAATGGAATGGAATGGAAGGCGGACAGGAATGGAATATAATGTGGAATGGAACGTGAAATGGAACGTGAAATGGAACGTGGAATGGAATGGAATGGAATGTTCAGTGGAAAGTGGAATGGAACGTGGAATGGAATGTGGAATGCAATGGAATGCAATGTGGAATGGAATGGAATGGAAGGTGGAATGGAGTGGAATGGAATGTGGAGTGGAATGGAATGTGGAATGGAATGGAATGGAAAGTGGAAATGAATGGTACGGAATTTGGAATGGAATGTGGAATGTGGCGGAATGGAACGTGGAATTGAATGTGGAATGGAATGGAATGGAATGTGGAATGGAAACGAATGAAATGTGAAAATTAATGGAATGGAATGGAATGTGAAAATGTCTGGAATGGAATGTGGAAAAGAATGAAATGCAATGTGGAATGCAACGGAATGGAATGTGGAATGGAATGTGGAATGGAATGTTGAATGTAATGATTAATGGAATGTGGAATGGAATGGAATGGAATGTGGAATGCGATGTGGAATGGAATGTGGAGTGGCAAGGAAGTAATGTGGAATGGAATGTGGAAAGGAAACTGGAACGGAATGGAATAGAATATGGAAAGTGACGTTTAACGGAATGGAAAGGAACTTGGAATGGTATGTGGAATGGAACGGGTAATGCAACGTCGAATAGAAAGTGGAATGGAATGGAAAGGAATGTGGAATGGAATCTAATGTAATATGGAATGAAATGTGGAATTGAATGTGGCATGGAATGTGGAATGGAAAGGAATGGATTGTGGAATGGAATGTAGAGTGGAGAGTGGAATTGAATGTGGAATGGAACGGAATGGAAAGTGAAGTGGAATTTGTAATGGAATTGTGGAATGGAATGTGAAATTCAATCGAAAGGAATGTGGAGCAGAACGTGGAATGGAATGGAATGGAATATGGAATGGAACATGGAATGGAACGTGGAATGGAAAGTGGAATGGAATGGAATGGAATGTTTAATGGTATCTGGAGTGGAAAGTGGAAAGGATTGCAATGTGGAAAGGAATGGAATGGAATGAGGAATGGAATGGAATGGAAAGCGGAAAGGCATGGTAAGGAATGTGTAATGGAATGTGTAATGGAATGCGAAATGGAATGGAAAGGAATGTGGAATGAAATGAAGAATAGAATGTGTAATGGAATGTGGAATGGAATGCAATGAAACGTGGAATGGAACGTGGAAAGGAAAGTGGAATGCAATATGGAATGGAATGTGCAATGTATTGTGCGAATGGAACGTAGAATGTAAAGGAAAGGAACGTGTAATGGAACAAGGAATTGAATGGATGGAACGTGGAGTGGAACATGGAATGCAATGTGGAATGTAATGTGGAATAGAACGTGGAATGGAATGTAATGGAATGTGGAATGGAACGTGAAATTTTATGGAATGCAATGTGGAATAGAATGTGGAATGGAACCTAATGGAACGTGGAATGGATCATGGAATGGAACGTGGAATGGAATGTAGAATTGAAGGGAATGGAATGTGGAATGAAAGGGAATGGAATGTGGAATGGAATGGAATGGAATGTGGAAACGAATGGAATGTAATGTGGAATGGAGAGAATGGAATTTGGAATGGAATAGAATGGTATGTAATGTAGAATGGAATGGAATGGAATGGAATGGAATCTGGAATGGAATGGAATTTAGTGTGGAATGCAAAGGAAGGGAATGTGGATTGGAAAGGAATAGAACGTGGAATTGAATGGAATGGAATGGAGTGGAATGTGAAATGGAATGTGGAAGTGAATGTGAAATGGAATGCGGAAAGGAATGTGGAACAGAGTAAAATGGAAAGTGGAAAAGAATGGAATGGAATGTGGAGTAGAATGGAATGGAAGCTGGAATGGAAAGAGGAATAGAACTTTGAATGCAACGTCGAATGGAATGTGGAAGGAATGTAGAATGAAACGGAATGGAATGTGGAATGGAATTTAATGGAATGCAGAATGGAATGTCGAATGGAAAGGAATGGAACGTGAAACGGAAGGTGGAATGGAATCGACTGTGTAGTGGAATGTAATTTAATGTTATGGAATATAGATTGGAATGGAATGAAAAGTGCAGTGGAATCTGGAATGGAATGGAATGGAACGTGCAATGGAACATGGAATTGAACGTGGAATGGAACGCGGAATGGAAAGTGGAATGGAACGTGGAATGAAATGTCGAATGGAATGTAATGGAATGTGGAATGGAAGGGAAAGTAATGTGTAATGGAATGTGGAATGGAATAGAATGAAATGTAATGGAATGTGGAATGGAATGCGATGGAATGTGGAATGGAAAGGAATGGAATGTGGAATGGAATGGAATAATATGGAATGTGGAATGGAATTGAATGAAATGGAATGGAATAGAATGTGGAATATAATGGGATGAAACGTGGATTGGAATGTGAAATGGAATGTGGAATGGAACGTGGAATGGAAGGTGGAATGGAATGTGGAATTTAATGGAATGGAATGGGGAATGGAATGTGGAATGGAATGGGGAATTGCATGAGGAATGGAATGGAATGAAATGTGGAATCGGATGGAATGGAAAGTTGAATGTAATGTGGAATGGAATGGAATGGAATGTGGAATGGATTGTGAAATGGAATGTGGAATGCAATGGAATAAAATGTGGAATGGAATGTGCAATGGAATGGAATGGAATGTAGAATGGAATGTGTAATTGAATGTAGAATGGAATGTGGAATGGAACGTGGAATGGAACGTGGATCGGAATGGAATGGAACTTGGAATGGAACGTAGAGTGGAATGTGTAATGGAATGGAATGGAATGGATAATGGATCGTGGAGTGGAATGGAATGGAATGTGGAATGGAATGAAATCGAATGTGGAATGGAATCTGGAATGGAATGGAATGGAATTTGGAATGGAATGTTGAATTTAATGTGGAATGTATTGTGGAATGGAACATGGAATGGAAAGTGCAATGCAACGTGGAATTGAACGTGGAATAGAATGTGGAACGGAATAGAATGGAATGTGGAATGGAATGGAATAGAATGCAATGGACTGGAATGTGGAAAGTAATTGAATGGAAAGTGGAATGGAATTTTGAATGGAATGGAAAGGAAAGGAATGGAATGTGGAATTGAAGATAGAATGGAATGGAATGGAATGTGGAATAGAATGTGGAAAGGAATGTTGAAAGGAGTAGAGTGGAATGTGGAATGGAAGGTGGAATTGAATGGAATGGAATGTAGATTGGAAAGGAATGAAACGTGGAATGGAAAGTGGAATGGAAGATGGAATGGAACATGGAATGGAACGTGAAATGGAAGGTGGAATAGAATGGAATTGATTGTGGAATGTAATGGAAGGCAACGTGGAATGGAACGTGGAATGTAAAGTTTAATGGAAGTGGAATGTAATGTGGAATAGAATGTAATGGAATGTGGAATGGAATGGAATGGAACATGGAATGGAATGGAATGTAACGTGGAATGGAATGGAATGGAACGTGGAATGGAAAAGAATGGAATGTGGAATGCAATGGAATGGTATGGAATGTTGAATACAATGGAATGGAAAGGAAAGGAATGTGCAACGGAATGGAATGGAATGTGGAATGGGATAGAATGGAATGTGGAAAGGAATGTCGAACGGAATGTGGAATGGAATCTGTAATGGAATGTGGAATGGAATGCAATGGAATCTAATATAATGTAATGGAATGTGGAATGGATCGTGTAATGGAAGGTGGAATGGAATGGAATGGATTGTGGAATGGAACGGAATGGAACATAGAATGGAAAGGAGTGGAATGTGTAATGGAAAGGAAACTAATGTGGAATGCAATGGAATGGTATGGAATGTGGAATGGAATGCAGTGGAATAGAATGAAATGGATTGCAATATGGAATGCAATTTGGAATGGAAAGAAATGCAATGGAATGTGGAATGGAATTGAACGTGGAATGGAATATGGAATGGAACGTGGATAGGAATGTGGAATGGAACGTAGAATGGAATTTGAAATGGAATTTTGAATGGAACGTGGAATGGAATGGAAAGGAACGTGGAGTGGAATGTGGAATGGAACATGGAATGGAACCTGGAATGAAATGGAATGGAATGTGGCATGGAATGTGGAATGCAAGGTGGAATAGAAGGAGGAATGGAATGGAATGGATTGTGGAATGGAATATGCAAAGGAATGGAATGGAATGTGGAATGGAATGTGGAATAGAATGTGGAATAGAATGGAATGGAATGTGGAATGGAGTGTGGAATTGAATGTGGATGGAAGAGAATGGAATGTGGAATGCAATGTGGAATGGAATGTGGAATGGAGAGTGGAATACAATGGGTAGTGGAACGGAATGCAAAGAGAAATGGAATGAGTAATGGATGGAACCTGGAATGAAATGGAATGGAATGTGGAATGGAAAGTGGAGTGGAATGTGGAAAGAATAGAATGGAATCGGGAATGCAATGTTCAATGGAATGGAATGTGTTGTGGATTGGAATGTGGAATGGAATGGAATGTGGAATGGAAACGAATGGAATGGAATGGAATGGAATGTTGAACGGAATGGAATTCAATGTGAAATGGAATTGAATGGAATCTGGAATGGAATGGAATGGAATGGAATGTGAAATGGACTGTGGAAAGGAATTAAATGGAATGGAATGGAATGTGGAATGGAATGGAATGGAATGTGGAATGGAATGGAATGGAATGTTGAATGGAATGTTGAATGGAATGGAATTGAATGGAATGAAATGGAATGGAATGGAACAGAATGGAATGGAATTGAATAGTATGGAATGGAATGTGGAATGCAAAGTGGAATGTAATGAATCGGAATGTGGAATGGAATGGAATGGAATGTGGAATGCAGCATGGAATTGAATAGAATGGAATGGAATGGAATGTGGAATGGAATGATGAATGGAATGTGGAATGGAATGTGGAATGGAATGGAATGGAATTTAAAGTGGAATGGAATGTGGAATGGAAAGTGGAATGGAATGTGGAAAGGAATGTGGAATGGATTGGAATGGAATGTGGAAAGGAATGGAATGGAAGGTGGAATGCAGTGTGAAATGCATTGGAAAGGAATGTGGAATGGAATGGAATGGAATGTGGAGTGCAATGTAGAATGGATTGGAAAGGAATGTGTAATGGAATGTAACGGATTGTATAATGGAATGGAATGGAAAGGAATGTGGAATGGTATGGAATGGAATGGAATTGAATGTGTAATGGAAAAGAATGGAATGGAATAGAATGTGGAATGGAATAGAATGGAATGTCTAATGGAATATGGAATTGAATGGAATGGAATGGAAAGGAATTGAATGTGGAATGGAATTGAATGGATCGGATTGGAATGGAATGGAAAGTAGAATGAAATGGAATGGAACGTGGATTGAATTAGAATGGAATGGAAGGGAACTGAATGTGGAAAGGAATGGAATGTGGATTGGAATGGATTGTGTAAAAGAATGGAATGGAATGTTCAATGTTATTTGGAATGGAATGGAAATGTATGTGGAGTGGAAGGTGGAATGGATTGTAATGGAATGGAATGGAATTGATTGTGGAATGCAATGGAATGGAATGTGGAATGGAATGGAATTGAATGTGGAATGTAATGTGGAAACAATGGAATGGAATTTGGAATGGAATGTGGACTGGAATGGAATAGAATGGAATGAAATGGAATGTGAAATGGAGTTGAATTTAATGTGGAATTGAATGGAATGGAATGAAATGTGAAATGGAATGGAATGGAATGTGGAATGGAATGGAATGGAATGGAATGGAATGTGGAATGGAATGTGGAGTGGAATGGAATGTGGAATGGAATATGGAGTGGAATGGAATGGAATGGAATGGAATGTGGCATATAACGTAATAGAATGTGGAATGAAATGGATTGGAAAGAAATGTGGAATGCAAAGGCACGGAATGAAATGGAATGTGGAAGGAAATGGAATGGAATGTGAAAGGGAATGGAATGGAATGTGGAATGTAGTGGAATGGAATCTGGAATGGGATGTGGAATGGAATGTGGAATTGAGTGGAATGGAATGTGGAAAGGAAAGGAATGAAGTGTTGAATGCAATGGACAGGAATGTGGAATGGAATGGAATGGAATCAGGAATGGAATGGACTGTGGACGGGAATGAAATGTAATGGAATGGAATGTGGAATGGAATTTGGAAAGGAATGTGGAAGGAATGGAATGTTGAATGAAATGGAATGGAATGTGGAATGGAATGGAATGGAATGTGGAATGGATGGGAATGTAATGGAATGTGGATTGCAATGGAAAGAAATGCAGTGGAATGTGGAATTGAATGGAATGGAATGTGGAATTTAACGGAATGGAATGTGGAATGGAAAGGAATGCAATATAATGGAAGGTGGAATGGAAGGTAATGGAGAGTTTTGGAATATGGAAGGGAATGGAATGGAATATGGAATAGAAAGGAAAAAGGAATGGAATGGAATTTGGAATGGAATGCGGAAAGTAATGGAATGGACAGTGTAATGGAACGGATTGTAATGTGTAATGGAATGAGGAATGCAATGGAATAGAATGGAATGGAATGTGGAATGTGGAATGGAACAAAATGTGGAATGGAATGTGGAATGGAATTGAAGGCAATATGGAATGGTATGGAGTGGAATGTGGAATGGAATGTGGAATGGAATTGAAGGCAATATGGAATGGTATGGAGTGGAATGTGGAATGGCATGTGGAATGTAGTGGAAAGGAATGTGGAATGGAGTGTGGAATCTAATGGACAGGAATGTTGAATGGAAAGGAATGGAATCTGGAATGGAATGCAATGTGGACTGCAGGAGAACCGAATGGAATGGAATGTGGAATGGAATGGAATGGAATCTGCAATGGAATATGGATTGGAATGTGGAATGGAATCTGAAAAGGAATGTGGAATGGAATGTGGAATGGAATGGAATGGAATGGAAGGGAATGTGGAATGGAATGGAGTGGAATGTGGAATTGAATCTGGTAAGGAATGTGGAATGGAATGGAAGGGATTGGAATGGAAAGGAATTTGGAATGTAATGGAATGGAAGTTGAAATGGAATGCAATTTAATGAAATATAATGGAATGTGTAATGGAATGTAGAATGGAATGGAATGGGATGTGGAATGGAATTTGATAGGGAATCTGGAATAGAATGTGCATTGGAACGTAATGGAATGCATTGGAATGCGGAATGGAATGGAATTGAAAGTGGAATGGAATGGAATGGAATGTGGAATATATTGCAATGAGGAATGGAATGGAATGGAATGGAATGCAATGTGGAATGTAATGTGGAATGGAATGGAATGGAATGGAATGGAATGGAATGGAATGGAATGGAATTGAATGGAATGTGGAACAGAATGTGGAATGGAATCTGGAATGAAATGAGGAAAGGAATGGAATGGAATTGAATTTAATGTGGAATGGATTGGAATAGAAATTGGAAGAGAATGGAATTTTACGAGGAATGGAATGGAATGTAATGGAATGGAATGGAATGGAAGGTGTAATTTAATGTGTAGTGGAATGGAATTGAAGGTAATGGAATGTAGAATGGAATGGAATGGAATGGAATAGAATTTGGAATGCAATCTGGAATGGAATGCAATGTGTAATGGAATGAGTAATGGATTGGAATGGATTGGAATGTAATGGACGGTGGAATGGCATGGAATAGAATGGAATGGAATGTGGAATGGAAAGTGGAATGGAATGGAATGGAATGTGGAACGGAATCGAATGGAATGTGAAATGGATTGGAATGTAATTGAATGTAGATTACAATGGAATGGAATCGAAAGGAATGTGGAAAGGATAGGAATGTGGAATGCAATAAAGTTAATGGAACGCAAAATGGAATGGAATAGCATGTGGAATGGAAGGGAATGGATTGGAATCGAAGGTGGAATGAAATGGAATGGAACAAGGAATGGAATGTGGAATGGAATGGAAAGGAAAGTTGAAAGCAACGTGGAAAATAATGGAGTGGAACGTGAAATGGAGTGGAAAGAAATGTGTGATGGAATGAGGAAAGGAATGGTATGGAATGTGGAATGGAATGAGGAATGGAAGAGAATGGAATGTGGAATGGAAGGTGGAAATGAATGGAATGTGGAATGGAATGTTGAATATAATGTAATGTGGAATGGAAAGTGGAATGGAATGGAAAGGAAAGTGAAATGGCATGGAGTGGAATGTGGAAGGCAATGTGGAATGTAGTAGAATGGAATGTGGAATGGAATGGAATGGGAGGTGCAATGGAATGGAATGTGGAATGGAATGGAATGGAACGTGAAATGGAATTGAGAATGAAATGTGGAAAGGAATAGAATGGAATTGAATGTGGATTGGAATGGAAGGGAATGTGTAAAGGATTGGAATGGAATGTGGAATGGAATGGAATGGATGGTGGAATGGTATGAAATGTAATGGAATGGAACGTGGAATGGAATGCAATGAAAGGAAAGGGATGTGGAATAGAAAGTGGAACGAAATGGAATGGAATTGAATGGAATGGAATGGAATGTGAAATGGAATGTAGAATGGAATCTGGAATGGAACGTGGAATGGAATGGAATGGAATGGAAAGGAATGTGTAATGGAATGGAAAGGAATGTGTAGTGGAATTGAATGGAATGTGGAATTCAATGGAATGTAATGGAATGGAATGTGGAATGGAAAGTGGAAGGGAATGCAATGGAATGGAAAAGAATGTGGGATGGAAATTGGAATGCAATAGAATGGAATGTGGAATGGAATGCAATGGAATGAGGAATGCACTGGAATGTAATGGAATGTGGATTGCAATGGAATGGAATCAAATGGAATGCGCAATGGAATGGAATGAGGAATGGAATGGAATGGAATGGAATGTGGAATTGAAGGGAATGGAATTTAATGGAATGTGGAATGGAATGGAAAGTGATGTGGAATGGAATGTGGAATGGAAGGTGGAAAGTAGGAGAATGGAAGGCGGAATGGAGTGGAATGTTATGTGTAATGGAATGAGGAATGTAATGGAATAGAAAGGAATGGAATGTGGAATGCAATGGAATGGAATATGGAATGGAACATGGAATGGAATGAGGAATGGAATGAGGATTGTAATGGAATGTTAAATGGAATGGATTAGAATGTGGAATGGAATGGAATGGAATGTGTGATGGAATGAATGGAATGTAGAATGGAATGTGGAATGGAATAGAATGGAATGAGGAAGGGAAGGGAATGGAATGGAATGGAACGTGGACTGGACTGGAATGGAATGGAATGGAATGTGGAAAGTAATGGAATGGAATGTGGAATGGAATGTGGAATGGAGTAGAATGTGGAAAGGAATTGAATGGAGTGTTGTATGTAATGGACAGGAATGTGGAATGGAATGGAATGGAATAGAATGGACTGTGGACTGGAATTTAATGTAATGGAATGGAATGTGGAATGGAATGTGGAATGGAATGTGGAATGGATTTTGGAATAGAATGGAATGGAATGTTCAATGAATAGGATTGGAATGTGGAATGGAATGGAATGGAATGTGGAGTGGATGGGAATGTAATGGATTGTGGATTGCAATGGAAAGAAATGGAATGGAATGTGGAATTGAATGGAATGGAATGCGGAATGGACTGGAATGGAATGGAAATTAAAATGGAATTGAATGGAATGGAATGTGGAATGGAATGGAATGGAATGGAAATTAAAATGGAATGGAATGGAATGGAATGTGGAATCGAAGGGAATGCAATGTAATAGAAAGTGGAGTGGAAGGCAATGGAAAGTATTGGAAAGTGGAAAGGAATGGAATGGAATATGGAATGGAATGTGGAAAAAAATGGAATGGAATTTGGAATGGAACCTGGAAAGTAATGGAATGGATAGTGAAATGGTACGCATTGTAATGTGTAAAGGAATGAGGAATGGAATGGAATAGAATGGAATGGAATGGGGAATGTGGAATGGAATGAAATGTGGAATGGAATGTGAAATGGAATTGAACGTAATGTGCAATGGTATGGAGTGGAATGTGGAATGGAATGTGGAATGTAGTGGAATGGAAGGTGGAATGGAGTTTGGAATCTAATGGACAGGAAAGTTGAATGAAAAGTAACGGAATCTGGAATGGAATTGAAGGAAATGCAATGGAATGTGGACTGGAATAGAATGGAATGTGATGGAATGTGCAATGGACTGGACTGGAAAGTGCCATGGAATGTGGAATGGAATGTGGAATGGAATCTGGAAAGGAATGTGGAATGGAACAGAATGGAATGAGGAAGGGAATGGAATGGAATGGAATGTGGACTGGAAAGGAAAGGAATGTGGAATGGAATGTGAAATGGAATAGAATGGAATATGGAATGGAATGTGGAATGGAACTGAATGAGTATTGCAATGGAATGGAATCCAATGTAATGTGGAATGGAAACGAATGGAATGTGGAATGGAATGGAATGGAATGTAGAATGGAATGGGATGGAATGTGGAATGGAATGTGAATTGGAATGGAATGTGGAATTGAATGTAGAATTCAATGGAATGGAATGTGGAATGGAATGGAATGGAATGTGGAATGGAATGTGGAATGGAAAGTGGAAATGAATGGAATGGAATTTGGATGGTAGAAATAATGGAACGTGGAATGGAATGGAATGGAACGTGGAATGGAACGTGAAATGGAACTTGCAATGGATCGTGGAATGGAATGGAATACAACGTGGAATGGAATGGAAAGTGGAATGGAATGGAATGGGATGTGGAATGGAATAGAGTGGAAAGCGGAAAGGAATGGAAAGTGCAATGGAATGTGGAATGGAAAGGAATGGAATGTGGAATGGAATGGAATGGAAAGTGGAATGGAATGGAACGTAGAATGGAGTGGAATGGAACGTGGAATGGAATGTGGAGTGGAATGGAAAGGAATGGAATGCAAAGTGGAATGGAACACAGTCTGTAATTCAACGCGGAATGGAATGGAATGGAATGTAGATTGAGATGTGGAATGTAATGGAATGGAATTTGGAATGGAATGTGGAATGGAATGGAATCTGGAATGGAATGTGGAATAGAATGCAATCTGGAATGGAATGTGGAATGGAATTGAATGGAATGTGGAATAGAGTTTAATGGAATGGAATGTGAAATGGAATGTGAAATGGAATGGAATGTGCAATGGAATGCAATGGAATGGAACGTGGAATGGAACGTGGAATAGAATGTGGAAAGCAATGGAATGGAAAGGAATGGAATGTGAAATGGAATGGAATGGAATGCAAAGTAATGAGGAAAGTAATGGAATGGAATGGAATGTGGAATGGAATGTGAAATGGAATGTGGAATGGAAAGTGGAATGGAATGTGGAATGGAATGTAATGCAATGGATTGGAATGGAAGGTGGAATGGAATGTGGAATTGAACGTAGAATGGAATGGATTGGAATGTGGATTGGAATGTGTAATGGAATGGAGAGGAATGTGGAATGGAATGTGAAATGGAACGTGAAATGGCATGGAATGTAATTTGGAATGGAATGTGGAATGAAATGGAATGGAATGGAATGGAACGTGCATTGCAATGTGGAATGGAATGGAATGGGATGGAATGGAATGTGGAATGGAATGGAATGGAATGGAATGGAATGAGGAAAGGAATGGAATGGAATGGAATTGAATGTGGCATGGAATGGATTGGAATGGAATGGAATGGAATTTAGAATAGAACGGAATGAGGAATGGATCAGAATGCAATGTGGACTGGAATGCAATGGAATGTGGAATTCAATGTGGAATGTAATGTAATAGAATGGAATGGAATGGAATTTGGAATGGAATGGAAAGCGGAATGGATCAGAATGCAATGTGGAATGGAATGGAATGGAATGTGGAATGGAATGTGGAATGTAGTGGAATGGAATGTGGAATGGAATGGAATGGGAAGTGGAATGGAATGGGAAGTGGAATTGAATGGAATGTGGAATTTAGTGGAATGGAATGTGGAATGGAATGGAATGGGAAGTGGAATGGAATGGAATGTGGATTCGAATGGAATGGAATGTTGAATGGAATCTGGACAGAAATGTGGAAATGAATGCCATGGAATGGAATGGAAAGGAATGTGGAATGGAACGAAAAGGAATGTGTAATGGAAAGGAAAGGAATGTGTCATTGAATGGAATGTAGTCGAATGGAATGTGGAATGGAAAGTGGAATGGGATGCAATGGAATTGAAAGGAATGTGGAATGGAAATTGGAATGCAATGGATTGGAATTTGGAATGGAATGGAATGGAATTGAATGTGGAATGCACTGGAATGCAACGGAATGTGGGTTGCAATGGAATGGAATCAAATAGAATGTGGAATGGAATGAAATGTGGAATGGAATGGAATTGAATGGAATGTCGAATGGCATGGTGTGGAATGGAATGTGGAATACAATGGAATCGAAAGGAATGGAATGGAATGGAATGTGGAATGGAATGGAATGAAATGTGGAATGGAATTGAATGGAATGTGTGGTATGGAATGGAATGGAACGAGGAATGGAACGTGGAATGAAATGAAACGGATTGTGGAATGGAATGTGGAATGGAACATGGAAAGGAATGGAAAGGAAGGTGGAATGGAATGTGGAATGGAACGTGGAATGGAATGGAAAGGAACGAAATGCAATGTGGAACTTAAAGTACAATGAAACTTCTAATGGAATGGAATGGAAAGGAATGGAATATGGAATGGAACGTGGAATGGTATGGAAAGGAAAGGAATGGATTGTGGAATGGAATGGAATGGGAAGGAATGTGAAATGGAATGGAATGGGATGTGGAATGGAAAATGAAATGGAATTGAATGGAATATGGAATGGAATGTGGAAAGGAATGGAATGTGGATTGCAATGGAATGGAGTCCAATGGAATATGGAATGGAATCGAATGGAATCCGGAATGGAATGTAACGGAATGGTAAGGATTGTGAAATGGAAAGCGGAAGTGAATGTGGAATGCTGTGGAATGGAATCTGAAATGGAACGTGGTATGGAATGGAAAGAAATGGAATGGAAAGTGGAGTAGAATGTGGAATTGAATGCGGAAAGGAACACGGAATGGAACACGGAATGGAACTTGAAATGGAAAGGAATGTGGAATGGAATGTGGAATGGAATGGAATGGAATGGAATGGAATGGAATGTAGAATGGAATGTGGAATGGAACGGAATGGAATTTTTAAAGGGAATGCAATGGAATGGGTAATGGAATGCGGACTGGAATAGAATGCAATCTGGAATGCAATGTGGAATGGAATATAATGGAATGTGGAATGGAAAGTTAATGGGAAATGGAATGAAATGTGTAGTGGAATGTGCAATGGAACGTGGAAAGGAATGGAATGGATTGTGGAATTGAACGTAGAATGGAAGGTGCAATAGAAAGTAATGGAACGTGGAACGGAATGTGTAATGGAATGGAATGGAATGTGCAAAGCAATTTAGAATGGAATGGAATGCAATGTGGAATGAAATGTGGCATGAAATGTGTAATGGAATGGAATGGAATTTTGAATGGAATGTGGAATGGAATTGAATGTGAAAAGGAATGGAATGGAAAGTGGAATTGAATGGAATGGAATGTGGAATGGAATGCAATGGAATATGGAATGGAATGTGGAGTGGAAAGTGGAAAGCAACATGGAAAGGGATGGAATCTGGAATGGAAGGTGGAATGCAATGTAATGGAAAGTAGAATGGAACGTGCAATGGAACATGGAATGGAATATAATCAAAAGTGGAATGAAATGGAATGGAATGTGGAATGGAATGTGGAATGGAATGTGGAATGGAATGGAATGGAATGTGGAATGGAATGGAATGGAATGTGGAATGGAACGTGGAGTGGAATATAACGTGGAATGGAATGTGGAATAGAATGTGGAATGGAATGGAATGGAATGTGCAATGGAATGTGGAATGGAATGGAATGGAACGTGGAATGGATCGTGGAATGGAATGTAGAATGGAACGTGGAATACAATTTGGAATGGAATGGAATGGAATGTGGCATCGAAAGTGGAAAGGAATGGCATGAAATGTGGAATGGAATGGAACGCAATGCGGAATGGAATGGAATTGAATGTGGAATGGAATGTGGACTGGAATGGAAGGCAATGTAGAATGGAATGTGAAATGGAATGCAATGGAATGTGGAATCGATTCTATAATGGAACGTGGAATGGAAGGTGGAATGCAATATAATTGACCGTGGAATGGAAAGTGGAATGGAAAGAGGACTGGAATGCAAAGGAATGTGGAATGGAATGGAATGGTATGTCGATTAGAATGTGGACTGTAATGGAATGCAATGTGGAATGGAATATGGAATGGAATCCAATGGAATGCAGAATGGAATGACGAATGGAATGTGAAATGGAATGTGGAATGGAACTGAATGGAATGTGGAATGGAATGTGGAATGGAATGTGGAATGGAATGTGGAATGGAATACAATGGAGTGTGGAAGTTGATGGAATGGAATGTAGAATGGAATTTAATGGAATGAGGGATGGAATGGAATGGAATGTGGAATGGAATTGAATGGAATGTGGAATGGAATCGAATTGAATGTGGAAAGGAATGTGGACTGGCATGGAAGGCAATGTGGAATGGAATGTGAAATGGAAGGGAATAGAATGTGGAATGGATTCTATAATGCAATGTGGAATGGAAGGTGGAATGCAATAGAATTGATCGTGGAAAGGAAAGTGGAATGGAAAGTGGACTGGAATGCAATGGAATGTGGAATGGAATGGAATGGAATGTCGATTAGAATGTGGACTGTAATGGAATGCAATGTGGAATGGAATGTGGAATGTAATGTGGAATGGAATGATGAATGGAAAGAGGAATGGAATTTGGAATGGAATGTGGATTGGAACTGAATGGAATGTGGAATGGAAAGTAGAATGGAATGTGGAATGGAATGGAATGGAAAGTGGAATTGGATGGAATGGAATGTGGAATGGAATGGAATGGAATGAGGGATGTAATGGAATTGAAGGTGGAATGGAATTGAATGGAATGTAGACTGGAATGGAATGCACTGTGAAATGGAATGTGAAATGGAATGGAAGGGAATGTGGAATCGATTGTATAATGGAATGTGTAATGGAAGGTGGAATACAATAGAATTTATCGTGGAATGGAAAGTGGAATGGATAGTGGAATGGATAGTGGACTGGAATGCAATTGAATGTGGAATGGAATGGAATGGAATGTCGATTAGAATGTGGACTGTAATGGAATGCAATTTGGAATGGAATGTGGAATGGAATCAAATGGAACGCGGAATGGAATGAGGAATGGAATGTGGAATCGAATGTGGAATGGAGCAGAATGGAATGTGGAATGGAATGTAGAATGGAATGTGGACTGGAAAGTGGAATGCAATGTGGAATGGAACTTAGAATGGAACGGAATGGAAAGTGGAATGGAACTTGTAATGGAACTTGGAATGGAACCTGGAATGGAACGTGGAATGGAATGTGGAATTGAACGCGGAATTGAATGGAATGGAACACGGAATGGAATTTAGAATGGAACGTGGAATGGAAAGTAGAATGGAATGGAATGGAATGGAATGGAACGTGGATTGGAATGGAATGGAAACTGGAATGGAATGTGGAATGGAATGGAATTGAAAGTGGAATACAATGTGTAACAGAATGGAAAGGAATCAGGAATGGAATGGATTGGAATGGGATGGAATTCGGAATGGAATGGAATGGAACGTGGAATGGAATGTGGAATGGAATGGAATGGAACGGAATGGAAAGTGGATTGGGGTGTGAAATGGAATGTATAATGGAACGGAATGGAATGTGGAAAGGAATGTGTAATGCAGTGTGGAATGGAATGTGGAATGGAATGGAATTTAATGTGGAATGTGGTGTGTAATGGAATGTGGAAAGGAACGGAATGGAATGTGGAATGGAGTATGGAATTCAACTTGGAATGCAATGTGGAATGGAATGTGGAATGCAAATTGGAATGGAACATGGAATGGAATGGTATGGAACGTGGAATTGAATGTTGAATGGAATGGAATGGAAAGTGTAAGGGAATGGAATGGAATGTGGAATGGAAAGGAAATGAAGGAAATGAAGGAGGAATGGGACATGGAAAGGAACATGGAATGTGACGTGGAATGGCAAGTGGAATGGAATGTGTAATGCAATGGAATGGAATGTGGAAGGCAATGGAATGGAACGTGGAATGGAATGGAATGGAGTGGAAAGCGGAATGGAATGGAATGTGGAATGGAATGGAATAGACTGGAATGGAATGGAACGTGGAAGTGAATGGAATGGAATGTGGAATGGAAAGGAATGGAACGTGGAATGGAAAGTGGAATGGAATGTGAAATTTATTGTGTAATGCAATGGAATGGAAAGTGGAACAGAATGGAATGGAATGGAATGTGGAATGGAATGTGGAAACAAATGTGGAATGAAGTCGAATGGAATGTGTAATGGAATGGAACGTAATGTGTAATATAATGGAATGGAATGGAAAGTGAAATAGAATGCGGAATGGAAAGTGAAATGGAACGTGGAATGGAATGTGGAATGGAATGAAATAGAACGTGGACTGGAATGGAATGGAACGTAGAATGGAATGGAATGGAACGTGGAATGGAACGTGGAATGGAACTTGGAATGGAACGTGGAAAGTAAAGTGGAATGGAATGTGGAATGGAATGGAATGGAATCTGGTATGAAACGTAGAATGGAATACAATGGAATGAGAATGGAATGTAGAATGTAATGGAATGGAAAGTGGAATGGAATCTGGAATGGAATGGATGGAATGTGGAATGGAATGTGGAGTGGTATGTGGAATGGAACAGAATGGAATGTGGAATGGAATGGAATGGAATGTTTAATGGAACATGGAATTAAATCGACTGGAACGTGGAATGGAAAGTGGAATGAAATGTGTAATGGAATGTGGAATGGAATATTTAAAGGAATGGATTAGAGTGTGGAATGGAATGTGGAAAGGAGTGTGGAATGGAATGGAATGTGGAATGGATTGTGGAATGGAATTTAATGGAATGTGGAATGCAAACTGGAATGGAATGCATTTTGGAATGGAAAGTGGAATGTAACGGAATGGAATGTGGAAAGGAATGTGGTATGGAACTTGGAATGGAATGCAATGGAATGTGGAATGGAACATGAAATGGAATGCAATGGAACATGGAATGGAATGTGGAATGGAAAGTGAAATGGAATGGAATGGAAAGTGGAATAGATTGTGGAATAGAATGGAATGGAACATGGAATGGAACGTAGAATGGAACATGGAACGAAATGTGGAATGGAAAGCGGAATGCAACGTGCAATGGAAATTGGAATGGAAAGTGGAATGGAATGGAATGGAATGTGGAATGGAATGGAATGGAATGTGGAATGGAATGGAATGGAATTTGGAATCAAATGTGGAATGGAATGGAATGGAACATGGAATGGAATATGGAATTTAACATCTAATTGAATGTAGAATGGAACGTGGAATGGAATGGAATGGAATGTCTAATCGAAAGTACAATGGAACGTGGAATGGAAAGGAATGGATGGTGGAATGGAATGTGAAATGGAATGTGTAATGTAATGGAATGGAACGTGAAATGCAATGGAGTGGAATGTGGTATGGAATGTGAAATGGAATGGAATGGAATGCGGAATGGATTGTGGTATGGCATGTGGAATTGAATGGAATGGAATGTGGAACGGAATGTGGAATGGTATGGAATAGGATGAGAAAGGGAATGGGGAATGCAAAGTGCAAGGGAAAGTGGAATGGAATGTGTAATGATATTGAATGGAATGTGGAAAGGAATGTGGAGTGGAATGGAATTTAAAGTGGAATGGAATGTGGAATGGAATGTGGAATGGAATGTGGAAGGGAAAGTGGAACGCAATGCGTAATGGAACGTGGAATGGAAAGTAAAATGGAATGGAATGGAACATGGAATGGAAGGTGGAATGGAACTTGGAATGGAATGTGTAAGGCAACGTAGAATGGAATGTGCACTGAAACGTGGAATGAAATCTGGAATGGAACGTGGAATGGAATGGCATGCAATGTGGAATGGAACTTGATTGGAAGGGAATGTGGAATGTATCGTGGAACGTAACGTGAAATGGAATGTGGAATGGAAGTTGGAATGCAATGTACAATGGAATGTGGAATGTAAAGTGGAATGGAATGGAATGGAAAGTGGAATGGAACGTGGAATGCAATGGAATGGAACGTGGAATGGAACATGGAATGGAATGTGGAATGAAACGTGGAATGGAACATGGAATGGAATGGAATGTGGAATGGAATTTGGAAGGGAATGTGGAAGGGAATGTGGAAGGCAATGGAATGGAATGTGGAATGGAATGTGGAATGGAATGTGGAAATGAATTTGGAATATAATGTGGAATGGAACGTGGAATGGAAAGGAGTGGAATGTGGAATGGTAGGGAATGGAGTGTGGAATAGAATGTGGAATGAAGTGTGGAATGGAATGTAAGGTGGAATGGAATGTGCAATGGAACGTATTGGAATGTGGAATGTAATGTGGAGTGGAACGTTGAAAGGAACAGAATGGAATGAGTAATGGAAAGTGGAATGGAATGGAATGGAATGTTTAATGGAACATGGAATTAAATCGACTGGAACGTGGAATGGAAAGTGGAATGAAATGTGTAATGGAATGTGGAATGGAATGTGGAAGGGAATGGAATGGAGTGTGGAAATGAATGTGGAATGGAGTGTGGAATGGAATAGAATGGAATGTGGAATGGAATTTAATGGAATGTGGAATGGAAATTGGAATGGAATGTGGAATGGATTGTGGAATCTAAAGTGGAATGGAACGGAATGGAATGTGGAATGGAATGTGGAATGGACTGTGGTATGTAACTTGCAATGGAATGCAATGGAATGTGGAATGGACTGTGGTATGGAACTTGGAATGGAATGCAATGGAATGTGGAATGGAACGTGAAATGGAATGAAATGGAACGTAGAATGCAACGTGGAATGCAACGTGGAATGGAATGGAATGGAACGTGGAATGGAAAGTGGAATGCATCTTGGAATTGAATGTAATGGAATGTGGAACTGAAAGTGAAACGTAATGGAAAGTTATGTGGAATGTAACGTGGAAAGGAACGTGGAAAGGAAAGTGGAATGGAACGTGAAATGGAATGGAATGGAATGAGGAACAGACCGTGGAATAGAATGCAATGGAACATGGAATGGAACGTAGAACGGAACGTGGAATGGAATGTGGAATGGAGCGCGGAATGGAACACGCAATGGAAAGTTGAATGGAAAGTGGAATGGAATGCAATGGAATGTGTAATGGAATGGAATGGAATGTGCAATGGAATGGAACGGAATATGGAATTTAATGTGGAATGGAATGGAATGGAACGCGGAATGGAATATGGAATGCAACCTCTAATGGAATGTAGAATGGAACGTGGAATGAAATGTAATGGAACATCTAATGGAAAGTAGAATGGAACGTGGAATGGAATGGAATGGACCGTGGAAAGGAATGTGGAATGGAATGTGTAATGTAATGGAATGGAACGTGAAATGCAATGGAGTGGAATGTGGTATGGAATGTGGAATGGAATGGAATGGAATGTGGAATAGATTGTGGTATGGCATGTGGAATTGAATGGAATGGAATCTGGAATGGAATGTGGAATGGTATGGAATAGAATGAGAAAGGGAATGGGGAATGCAATGTGCAAGGGAATGTGGAAAGGAATGTGGAAAGAAATGGAATGGAAAGTGGAAAGGAATGTGGACTGGAATGGAATCTAAAGTGGAATGGAATGTGGAGGGGAATGTGGAAGGGAAAATGGAATGGAATGCAGAATGGAACATGGAATGGAACATGGAAAGGAATGGAATGGAACATGGATTGGAACGTAGAATGGAACGTGGAATGGAATGTGTAATGCAACCTAGAATGGAATGTGCACTGAAACGTGGAATGGAATGTGGAATGGAACGTGGAATGGAATGGCATGCAATGTGGAATGGAACACAATGGAAGGGAATGTGGAATGTATCGTGGAATGTAACGTGAAATGGAATGTGGAATGGAAGTTGAAATGGAATGTACAATGGAATGTGGAATGTAATGTGGAATGCAATGCAATGGAACGTGGAATGGAACCTCTAATGGAATGTAGAATGGAACGTGGAATGGAATGGAACGTCTAATGGAAAGTAGAATGGAACGTGGAATGGAATGGAATGGACCATGGAAAGGAATGTGGAAAGGAATGTGTAATGTAATGGAATGGAACGTGAAATTCAATGGAGTGCAATGTGGTATGTAATGTGGAATGGAATGGAATGGAATGTGGAATGGATTGTGGTATGGCATGTGGAATTGAGTGGAATGGAATGTGGAATGGTATGGAATAGAATGAGAAAGGGAATGGGGAATGAAATCTGCAAGGGAATGTGGAATGGAATGTGGAATGAAATGGAATGTAATGTGGAAAGGAATGTGGACTGGAATGGAATCTAAAGTGGAATGGAATGTGGAGGGGAACGTGGAAGGGAAAATGGAATGGAATGCACAATGGAACGTGGAATGGAACGTGGAAAGGAATGGAATGGAACATGGATTGGAACGTGGTATGGAACGTGGAATGGAATCTGTAATGCAACCTAGAATGGAATGTGCACTGAAACGTGGAATGGAATGTGGAATGGAATGTGGAATGGAACGTGGAATGGAATGGCATGCAATGTGGAATGGAACACGATGGAAGGGAATGTGGGAAGTATCGTGGAATGTAACGTGAAATGGAATGTGGAATGGAATTTGAAATGGAATGTACAGTGGAACGTGGAATGTAACGTGGAATGCAATGGAATGGAAAGTGGAATGGAACCTGGAATGGAATATAATGCATAGCGGAATGGAACGTGTACTGGAATATGGAATGGAACGTGGAATGGAACATGGAATGCATAGGAATGGAATGTGGAATGTAATTTGGAAAGGAATGTGGAAGGGAATGTGGAAAGGAATGTGGAAAGCAACGGAATGGAATGTGGAATGCAATGTGGAATGGAATGGAATGGAATGTGGAGTGGAATGTGGAAATGAATTTGGAAAGTAATGTGGAATGGAAAGTGGAATGGAAAGGAATAGAATGTGGAACGGTATGGAATGGAGTGTGGACTAGAATGTGGAATGAAATGTGGAATGGAATGGAAGGTGGAATGGAATGTGGAATGGAATGGATTGAAAGATTTAAATGGAATGGAATGGAATCTGAAATGGAATGTGGACTGCAATGGAATGCAATCTGTAATGGAATGGAATGGAATGTGGAACAGAATGTTTAATGGAATGTGGAATGAATTGTGGAATAGAACGTGGAATGGAAAGTGGAATGGAATGGAATGGATAGTGGAATGGAACGTGGAATGGAACGTGGAATGGAAGGTGAATGCAGCGTGGAATGGAATGGAATGGAACATGGAAGGGAATGTGGAATGGAATGTGGAATGGAATGTAATGGAAAGTGAAATGGAATGGATTGGAATGTGGAATAGAATGTGGAATGGAACGGAATGGAATATGGAATGCAATATGGAATTGAAGGGAATGGAAAGTGGAGTGTAATGTGGAATGGAATGCAATGGAATGTGGAATGGATTAGAATTGAATGTGGAATGGAATGGAATAGAATGTGGAATGGACTGTTTAATGGAATGTGGAGTGGCACGTGGAATAGAACGGAGTACAATGTGGAATGGAAAGAGGAAAGGAATGTGAAATGGAACGTGGAATGGAAAGCAATGTGGAATGGTACATGGAATAGAAAAGAATGGAAAGAGGAATGCAACGTGTAATGGAATGTGGAATGGAAAGTGAAATGGAGTGGAATGGAAAGTGGAATGGATAGTGGAATGCAATGGAATGGAAAATGGAATGGAACGTACAATGGAATGTGGAATGGAAAGTGGAATGGAATGTGGAATCGAATGTGCAATGGAACGTGGAATGGAACGTGGAATGGAATGGAATGGAAAGTGGAATGGAACGTGGAATGGAATGGAATGGAACGTGGAATGGAATGTGGAATTGAATGTGTAATGTAATGGAATGGAACGGGGAATGCAATGGAATGGAATTTGGTATGGAATGTGGAATGGAATGGAATGGAATGTGGAATGGAATGTGGTATGGGATTTTGCATGGAATGGAATGGAATGTGGAATAGAATGTGGAAACGAATGGAGTGGAATGTGGAATTGAATGTGGAAACGAATGGAGTGGAATGTGAAAGGGAAAGTGGAATGCAATGTGGAATGAAATTTTGAATGAAATGGAATGGAATGTGGAATGGAATGTAATGTAATGTGGAATGGACTTTCGAATGGAATGGAACAGAATGTGGAATTTAATGTGGAATGGAACGTGGAATGGAATGGAAAGGAACAAAGAATGAAACATGGAATGGAAAGTGGAATGGAATGTGTAATGGAACGTGGAATGGAATGGAATGGAACAAAGAATGAAACATGGAATGGAAAGTGGAATGAAATGTGTAATGGAACGTCGAATTGAGTGTGCAATGGAACGTGGAATGGAAAGTGGAATGGAATGTGGAATGGAACGTGGAATGGAATGGCATGGAATGTGAAATGGAACTTGATTAGAATGGAACATGGAACGTAACGTGGAATGTAACGTGGAATGGAATGTGGAACAGAACTTGGAATGGAATATAAAATGGAATATGGAATGGAACGTGGAATGGAATGTAATGGAAAGTGGAATGGAACGCAATGCAAAGTAGAACGCAATGTGGAATGAGATGGAATAGAATGTGGAATGGAATGTGGAATGGAATGGAATGGATTGTGGAATAGATTGTGGAACGCAATGTAGAATGGAATGGAATGGAATATGGAAAGGAATGTGGCATGGAATGTGGAATGGAATGGAATGGAAGGTTGAATGGAATGTGGAATGGAATGGAATGAAATGCGTAATAGAATGGAATGGAAATTGGAATGGAGTGGAATGGAATGTGGAATGGAAGGCAGTGCAATGTGGAATGTAATGTTGAAAGGAATGTGGAATGGAATGTGGAAAGCAACGTGGAAAGGAATGGAAAGTGGAATGCAAAGTGGAATGCAATGGAATGGAAGGTGGAATGGAATGGAATGGAATGTGGAGTGGAATGGAACATGGAATGGTAAGTGTAATGGAATGGAATGGATGGTGGAGTGGAAAGGAATGGCATGTGGAATGGAAAATGGAATGTAATATAATGGAATGGAATGTGGAATGGAATGTGGAATGGAAAGTAAAACGGAAAGTGTAATGGAATAGAATGTGAAATGGAATGTGGATTAGAATGGAATGGAAAGTGGAATGGAACGTGGAATGGAATGAAGAATGGAACGTGGAATATAATGTGGAATGGAATGGAATGGAATGTCGAATGGAATGATGAATGGCATGGAATGGAATGGAACGGATCTTTGAATGGAAGGT
This sequence comes from Pongo pygmaeus, assembly GCF_028885625.2. NCBI lineage: Eukaryota > Metazoa > Chordata > Mammalia > Primates > Hominidae > Pongo > Pongo pygmaeus. The sequence goes on along the minus strand of NC_072388.2, from coordinate 2,796,191 downwards.
GGAATTGAAAGTAGAAAGGAACGTGGAATGGAATGTGCAATGCAATGTAGAATGGAATGGACTGGAAAGTGGAATGGAATGTGGAATGGAATGTGGAAGGGAACGTGCAATGGAACATGGAATGGAAAGTGGAATGGAAAGGAATGGAAAATGGAATGAAATGTGGAATGGAATGGAATGGAATGGAATGTGTAATGGAATGGAATGGAATGTGTAACGGAATGGAATGGAATGTGCAATGGAATGGAATGGAATGTGGAATGTAAAGGAATGGAATGTGGAATGGAACGTGGAATGGAAAGTGGAATGGAACGGAATGCTATGGAATGTGGAATAGAATGGAATGGAATGGAATGGAACGTGGAATGGAATGGAATGGAATGGAATGTGGAATGGAATGGAATTGAATATGAAATGGAATGGAATGGAATGTGGAATGGAAAGGAATGGAATGGAATCAAAGGTGAAATGGAATGAAATGGAACGTGGAATAGAGTGGAATGGATGGTGGAATGGAATGTGAAATGGAATGTGGAAAGGAACGTGGAATGGAAGGAAGTGGAAAGAGGAATGGAATGGAATGAGACGTGGAATGGAATGCAATGGAACGTGGAATAGAATGTCGAATGGTACGTGGCATGTAACATGGAATGGAATGGAATGGAATTTTGAATTGGACGTGGAATGAAATGGAATGGAATGGAACGTGGAATGGAAAGTGGAAGGCAACTTCCAATGGTAATTGGAATGGAACGTTGAATGGAATGGAATGGAACGTGGAATGGATTGTGGAATGAAATGTGGAACGTAATGGAATGCAATGTGTAATGGAATGGAAAGGAATGTGGTATGGAATGTGGAATGAAATGTTTAATGGAATGGAATGGAATGTGAAAGGGAATGTGGAATGGAATGTGGAATGGAAAGTGGAGTTCAATGTGGAATGTAACGTGGAATGGAAAGTGGAATGAAATGTGGAAAGGAAATGAATGGAATCTGGAATGGAAAGGAATGGAAAGTGGAATGGTATGTGTAATGGAAATGAATGGAATGTGCAATGGAATGTGTAATGGAATGGAATGGAATGTAGAATAGAATGTGGAATGGTATGGAATGGAATCCGTAATGGAATGGAATGGAATTGTATTCAATGTCAAATGGAATGGAATGGAATGTATCGTGGAATGGAAAGGGGAATGGAAAGTGGAATTGAATGTGGAATGGAATGAAATGGAATGTGGAATGCAAGGGAATAGAATGTGTAATGGAATGTGGAATAGAGTGGAATTGCACGGAATGGAATGTGGAATGGAATGGAATACAAAGTGGAATGGAATGTGGAATGGAATGGCAAGGAATGGAATGGAATATGCAATGGAATGGAGTGGAATATGGAATGGAAAGGAATGCAATGTGGAATGGAAAGCAATGGTGTGGAATGTGGAATGAAAAGGAATGGAATGGAACGGAATGTGGAATTTGATAGAATGGAAAGGAATGTGTAATGGTATGGAAAGTAATTTGGAATGGAATGGAATGGAATGTGGAATTGAATGGAATGGGAAGTGGAATGGAATGTAATGTTATGTTGAATGGAATGGAATGGATTGGAATGGAAGGTGGAATGGAATGTGAAATGGAATGCTGAATGGAACATGGAATGGAATGAAATGGAACGTGGAATGAAATGGAATGGAACGTGGAATGGAAGGGAATTGAACGTGGAATGGAATGCAATGGAACGTGGAATGGAACATGTAATGCAAAGTGAAAGAGAACGTGGAATGGAATGGAATGGAAAGTGGAAAGGAATAGAATGGAATTTGGAAAGGAATGGAATGCAATGCGGAATGGGATGGAATGGAACATGGAATGCAACATGGAATAGAATGGTAAGGAACTTGGAATGGAGAGTGGAATATAACGTCTAATGGAACGCGGAATGGAACGTGAAATTAAATGGAATGCAAAGTGGAATGGAATGTGGATTAAAATGTGGAATGGAATGGAATGGAATGTGGAATGGAATGGAATGGAATGTGCAATGGAATGGAATGGAATGTGCAATGGAATGGAATGGAATGTGGTACGGAATGTGGAATGGAATGTGGTATGGATTGTGGAATGGAATGTGAAATGGAATGGAATGGAATGTGGAAAGGAATGTGGAAGGGAAGGTATTGGAATGTAAAATGGAAGGTGGAAAGGAAAATGGAATGCAATGGAAAGGAATGGAATGTGGAAGGGAATGGTAAGGAATTAAATGGAACAGAAAGTGGAAGGGAATGGAACGGAATGTGGAATGGAATGTGGAATGGAACGTGGAATGGAACGTGGAATGGAACAGAATGGATTGCGGAATGGAATGTGGAATGGAAAGTGGAATGTAACGTGGAATAGAAGGTGGAATGCAATGTGGAATTGAATGGAATGGAATGTGGAATGAAATGTGGAATGCAATGAAATGCAATTTGGAATGGAAAGTGGAATGGAATGGAATGCAATCAGGAATTGAATGTGCAAAGGAATGTGGAATGGAGCGTGGAATGGAAGATGGAATGGAATGGAATGGAATGTGGAATGGAATGGAATGTTTAAATGGAATGGAATGGAATGTGGAATGGAATGTGTACTGGAATGGAACACTAAGTGGAATGGAAAGTGGAATGGAATGGAATGGAATGGAATGTTCAATGGAATGTTAAATGGAATGTCAAATGGAAGGTAATGGTATGCGGAATGGAATGTGGAATGTAATGTGTAATGGAACGTGGAATGGAACGGAATGGAATGCAGAATGGAATATGGAATGGAAAGTGGAATGGAAAGTGGAATGTAACGTGGAATGGAACGTGGAATGGAATGTGGAATGGAATGGAATGAAATGTGGAATGGAAAGTGGAATGGAATGTGGAATTGAATGGAATGGAACGTTTAATGGAATGTGGAATGGAACGGAATGGGTTGTATAATGGAATGGAATGGAATGTGCAATGGAAAGATATGAAAAGAGGAATGGAACATGGAATAGAACGTGGAATGCAAAGTGGAATGGAACGTGGAATGGAAGGGGAAATGGAATGGAATTTAATGTGGAATTGAATGGTATGGAATGTGGAATGGAATATATTGGAATGTGGAATGGAATGGAATGGAATGGAATGTGGAATGGAATGGAATGGACTCTAATGGAATGCGGAATTGAATGGAATAGAATGTGGAATGGAATGGAATGGAATGTGGTATGGAATGGAATGTGGTATGGAATGGAATGGAATGTGGAATGGAATGTGGAATAGAATGTAGAATGGAAAGTGGAATGGAATGGAATGGAAAGTGTAATAGAATGGAATGGAATGGAATGTGGAATGCAATGTGGAATTGAATGGAATTGAATGGAATGGAATGTGGAATGGAATGGAATGGAATGTGGAATGGAATGGATCGGAATGTGGAATGAAACGTACTGGAAAGTGAAGTAGAATATGGAATGGAAAGTGGAAATGAATGTGGAAGGGAACATGGAATTGAATGTGGAATTGAATCGAATGGATTGTGAAATGGAATGTGCAATGGAATGGTATGGAATGTGAAATGGAATGTAGAATGCAATGTGGAATGCAATGGAATGAAACGTGGAATGGAATGTGGAATGGAACGTGGAAAAGAACATGGAATTGGATGGGAAATTGAACGGAATAGATTGTGGATTGTAATGTGCAATGGAATGGTATGGAATATGGAAGGGAATGTGGAATGCAATGTGGAATGGAATGGAATGGAATGTGGAATGGAATGTGGAATGGAACGTGAAATGCAACGTGGAATGGAATGCATTGTAAGGTGGGATGGAATGGCATGGAATGTGGAATAGAATTTGGTCTGGAATGGAATGTCATGTGGAATGGAATGTCGAATGTATTCGAATGGAACGTGGAATGGAACGTGGAATCGAACGTGGAATGAAATGTGGAATGGAATAGAATGGAATCTGTAATGGAAGGGAATGGAATGTGGAATGGAATGTGCAATGGAATGGAATGGAAAGGAGTGGAATGTGTAAGGCAATGGAATGGAATGTGCAGTGGAAAGAAATGGAACGTGGAATGGAACGTGGAATGAAACGAGGAATGCAATGTGGAATGGAACGTGTAACGGAAAGTGGAATGGAATGGAATGGAATGTGGAATGGAAGGGAATGGAACGTGGAATGCAATGTGGAATGGAAAGTGGAATGCAACATGGAGTGGAACTTGGAATGAAATGTGGAATGGAGTTGAATAGAATGTGGAAAGGAATGGAATGAAAAGTCGAATGGAATGGAATGTAGTGGAATTTGGGTTGGAATGGAATGGAATGCGAAATATAATGGAATGGAATGTGGAATTGAATGGAATGGAATGGAATGGAATGTGTAATAGAAAGGAATGGAATGCAATGTGGAATGGAATTTCGAACTGAATGTGGAATTGGATGGAAAGGAATGTGGAATGGAATGGAATGGAATGTAGAATGGTTTGGAATGGAAAGTGGAATGGAATGTGGAAAGGAACGTGGAATGGAGTGGAATGGAACTTGGAAGGGAACGTGGAATGGAATGCAGTGGAATGGAGTGGAATGGAACTTGGAAGGGAACGTGGAATGGAATGCAATGGAATGTGGAATGGGATCATGGAATGGAATGTGGAATGGAAACTGGAATTGAACGTGGAATGGAAAGGAATGGAAGGTTGAATGGAATGTGGAGTGTAATGTGGAATGGAACGTGGAATGGAACGTGGAATGGAATGGAATGGAACGTAGAATGCAATGTGGAATGGAATGTGAAATGGGATGTGGAGTGGAATGTGGAATGTAATGTGGAATGGAAAGGAATGGAAAATGGAATGGAAAGGAATAGAATGAGGAATGGCATGCAATGGAATGTGGAATGGAATGTGGAATGGAATGTGGAAGGGAATGTGGAACGGAAAGTGGAATGGAATGCAATGGAATGTGGAATGGAAAGTGGAATGGAATGGAATGTAAAGTGAAATGGAACTTGGAAGGAAACGTGGAATGTAATGTGGAATGGAATGTGGAATGCAGCGTGGAATGGGATGAGCAATGGAATGTGGAATGGAATGGAACAGAATGTGGAATAGAAAGGAAGGGGGAATGGAATGTGGAATGGAATGGGATGTTTGAATAGAATGGATTTCAACGTGGAATGGAATGTGGACTGGAATGGAATGCTTTGTGGAAGAGAATGTGGAATTGAATGGAATGGAAAGTGGAATGGAAAGGAATGGAACAAGGAATGGAACATGGAATAGAAAGTGGAATGCAACGTGGAATGTTGACTGGAACAGAATGCTATGTGGAATGGAATGTGGAATGGAATGGAATGGAATGTGGACTTGAAAGGAATGGAACAAAGAATGGAACATGGAATAGAAAGTGGAATGCAACGTAGAATGGAACGTGGAACGGAATGTTAAATGGAATGGAATGGAATGTGGAATGGAATGGAATGGAATGGAATGTTGTAAGGAATGGAATGGAGTGCAATGTGGATTGGAATGGAATGGAATGGAACGGAATGCGGAATGCAATGGAATGAAATGTGGAATGGAATGGAATGGAATGGAATAGAATGTGGAATGGAATGGAATGAAATGTGGAATGGAATTTGGAATGGAACAGAATGCAATGTGTAATGGAATGTGCAAAGGAAACTGGAATGGAACGGAATGGAAAGTGGAATGGAATGTGAAATGGAATGTGGAATGCAACGTAAAACAGCATGAAATGGAACGTGGAATGGAATGGAATGGCACGAGGAATGGAATGGAATGGAACGTGGAATGGAATGTGGAATGGAAGGGAAAGGAATGCGTAATGGAACGTGGAAAGGATTGTGGAAAGGAATGTGGAATAGAACGGAATGGAATGTGTTATGGAACGTGGAATGGAGTGTGGAATGGAAAGTGGAATGGAACGGCATGGAATGTGTAATAGAATGTGGAATGGAATGTGGAATAGAATGTGGAATGTAATGTGGAATAGAATGTTGAATGGAGTGTGGAATGGAACGGAATGGAGTGTGGGAAGGAATATGGAATGGAATGGAATTTGGAATGGAATGTAGAATGGAATGTGAAATGCAATGGAATTGAATGTAGAATTGAAAGTGTAATGGAATGTAAAGGGAAGAGGAATGGATAGTGGCATGGAAAATGGAATTGAATGGAATGGAAAGTGAAATGGAATGTGGAATGGAATGTAGAAAGTAGTGGAAAGGAATGTGGAATGGAATGTGTAATGGAATGGAATGGAATGGGGAATGGAACGTGGAATGGAACGTGGACAGCAACGTGGAATGGAACGTAGAATGGAATGAAATGGAATGAGAAATGGAGTGGAATGCAATTTGTAATCAAATGTGTAATGGAATGGAATGGAATATGGAATGCAATGTGGAACAGAATGTGGAATGGAATGGAATGGAATGTGGAATGGAAAGGAATGGTATGTGGAATGGAAGGTCTAATGGAATGTGGAATGGAATGTGTAATGGAATGGAATAGAATGTGTAATGGAATGTGGAAAAGAATGTTAAATGGAACGGAATGGAATGTGTAATGGAATGTGGAATGGAGTGTGGAATAGAATGTGGAAAGGAACTGAATGGAATGTGGAACAGAATGTGGAATGGAATGTTAAATGGAACGGAATGGAATGTGTAATGGAATGTGGAATGGAGTGTGGAATAGAATGTGGAAAGGAACTGAATGGAATGTGGAACAGAATGTGGAATGCAATGTGGAATGGAATGGAATGGAATGTGAAATGGAATGGAATGGAATGGAACGTGGAATGGAACAAAATGGGGTGTGGAATGGAATGGAAAGGAATAGAATGGAATGGAATGCGAAATGGAATGTGGAATGGAACATGGAACGGCATGAAATGGAACGTGGAATGGAACGTGGAACGGCATGAAATGGAACGTGGAATGGAATGGAATGGAACGTGGAATGGAATGGAATGAAACGTGAAATGGAAAGTGGAATGGAAGGCGGAACGGAATGTGGAATGGAATGTGGAATGGGATGGAATGGAATGTGTAATTGAATGGAAAGGAATGCGGAATGGAATGGAATGAAACGTGGAATGGAATGGAATGGATTTGGTAATGGAACGTGGAATGGAATGTGGAATGGAACGTGGAATGGAATGGAAGGGAATTTGGAATGGAATGTGGAATTTAATGGGTAATGGAAGGCAGAATAGAAAGAATGGAATGTGGAAAGCAATGGAATGGAATGTTGAATGGAATGGAATTGAAGGTGGAATGAAATATGTAATGGTATTTGGACTGAAATGCAATGGAATGTGGAATGCATTGTAAAGGAATTGTACGGAATGTGGCATGGAATGGAATGGAAGGTGTAATGGAACGTGGAATGGAATGGAATGGAACTAGGAATGGAACGTGGCATGGAACGTGGAATGGAATGTGAATTGGAATGTGGAATGGAATGAGGAATGCCATGGAATGCAATGTGGAATGTAAAGGAATGGAATGTGGAATGGAATGTGGAATGGAATGTGGAATGTTATGTAATGTAATGTGGAAAGTATTGGAATGGAATGTGGAATGGAAAGAGGAATGAAATGGAATGGAACATGGAATAGAACGTGGCAAGGAACGTGGGATGCAACGTGGAATGGAAAGTGCAATATAACGTGGAATGGAACGTAGAACAGAATGAGGAATGGAATGGAATGGAATGTGGAAGGGAAAAATGGAATGTAGAATGGAATGTGGAATGGTATGGAATGGAATGGAATGGAATGTGGAATGGAATGGAATGGAATGTAAAATGGAATGGAATGGAAATTGGAATGCAATGTGAAATGTAATGGAACAGAATGTGGAATGAAATGGAGTGTAGAATGGAAACTGGAATGGAATGGAATGGATGTGGAATGGAATGGAATGGAATGTGTAACAGAATATGGAATGGAATTGAATGGTATGTGGAATGAAATGTGGAATGGAATGGAATGGAATATGGAATGGAATGGAAAGGAATGTGGAATGGAATGGAATGGAATGGGATGTGGAATGGAATGGAATGGATTGGTATGTGGAATTTAATGCAATGGAAATTTGAATGGAATTGTATGTGGAATGGAATGTGGAACGGAAAGAATGGAATGTGGAATGGAATGTGGAATGGTACGGAATGGAGTGGAATGGAAAGCGGAATAGAATGGAATGCAATGAGGAATGGAATGGAATTGAATGTGGAATGGAATGGAATTGAATGTGGAATGGAACGGAATGGAATGGAATTGGAAATGGAATGGAATGGAATGGAATGTGGAATGGAAAAGAATGGAACGTGGAATGGAATGTGGAATGAAAAGAATGGAATGAGGAATTGAATGGAATGGAATGTGGAATGGAAAGAATGGAATGTGGAATGGAATGTGGAATGGTACGGAATGGAATGGAATGGATTGTGGAATGGAATGGAATGGAACGTGGAATGGAATGGAATGTGGAATGGAATGTGGAATGGAAGGGAATTGGATGTGGAATGCAATGTAATGGAACGTGGAATGGAAGGGAATGGAATGTGCAATGGAATGGAATGGAATGGATTGGAATGTGGAATGGAATGCAATGGAATGTGGAATAGAACGGAATGGAATGGTATGTGCAATGGAAAGTGGATTGGAATGTGGAGTTGTATTGAAGAGAAAGTAGAATGGAAAGAAATGGAATACGGAATGGAATGCAATGGAATGTGAAATGAAACGGTACATGAAATGGAATGGAATGGACTGTGGAATGTTATATGTAATGTGGAATGGAATGTGAAATGGAATGTGGAATGGAACGAGGAATGGAATGCGACATGGAATGGTGAATGGAATGTGAAATGCAATGTGGAATGGAATGTGAAATGTAATGAAATGGAGCGTGGAATGGAATGCATGGAACGTGGAATTTAATGGAATGGACTGTGGAATGGAAAGACGAATGGAATGGAATGGAATGTGGAAAGGAATGGAATGTATTGTGGAATGGAATGGAATGGATTCTTGAATTGTATGGAATGGAATGTGGAACTGAACGTGAAATGTAATGGAAAGTTACGTGGAATGTAACGTGGAAAGGAACGTGGAATGGAATGTGGAATGGAACGTGAAATGGAATGGAATGGAATGTGGAATACATGGTGGAATGGAATGTGGAATGGAACGTGAAATGGAATGGAATGGAATGTGGAATACATGGTGGAATGGAATGGAATGGAACATGAAATGGAACATAGAATGGAACGTGGAAAGGAATGTGGAATGGAAAGTGGAATGGAATGGAATGGAATGAGGAATGGAATGGAATGAAATGTGGAAGGGAATGGAATGGAATATGGAATATAACGTGGAATGGAATGGTACGTGGAATGGAATATGGAATGGAACCTCTAATGGAATTTAGAATGGAATGTAGAATGTAATGTAATGGAATATCTATGGAAAGTAGAAAGGAACGTGGAACGGAATGGAATGGACCGTGGAAAGGAATGTGGAATGGAATGTGTAATGTACTGGAATGGAACGTGAAATGCAATGGAATGGAATGTGGTACGGAATGTGGAATGGAATGGAATGGAATGTGGAACAGATTGTGGTATGGCATGTGGAATTGAATGGAATGGAATGTGGAATGGAATGAGGAATGGCATGGAATAGAATGAGAAAAGTAATGGGGAATGCAATGTGCAACGGAAAGTGGAATGGAATGTGGAATGAAATGGAAAGGAATGTGGAAATGAATGTTGAGTGGAATGGAATCTAAAGTGGAATGGAATGTGGAATGGAATGTGGAAGGGAAAATGGAATGGAATGCGGAATGGAACATGGAAAGGAACGTGGAAAGGAATGGAATTGAACATGGAATGGAACGTGGAATGGAATGTGGAATGGAAAGTGTAATGCAACATAGAATGGAATGTGCACTGAAACGTGGAATGGAATGTGGAATGGAATGTAGAATGGAACGTAGAATGGAATGACATGCAGTGTGGAATGGAACATGATTGGAAGTAAATGTGGAATATATTGTGGAATGTAACGTGAAAAGTCATGTGGAATGGAAGTTGAAATGGAATGTAAAATGGAATGTGGAATGTAAGGTGGAATGGAATGGAATGGAAAGTGGAATGGAACGTGGAATGCAATGGAATGGATATTGGAATGGAACGTGAAATGGAATGTGGAATGGAACGTGGAATGGAAAGTGGAATGTAATGGAATAGAACGTGGAATGGAATGTGGAATGGAATGTGGAAGGGAATGGGGAAAGGAATGTGGAAGACAACGGAATGGAATGTGGAATGGAAAGTGGAATGGAATGGAATGGAATGTGGAATGGAATGTGGAAATGAATTTGGAATGTAATGTGGAATGGAACGTGGAATGGAAAGAAATGATACGTGGAATGAAAAGGAATGAAATGGAATGGAATGTGGAAAGTAACGGAATTGAATGTGGAAAGGAAAGATGAATGGAATGGAATGGAATGGAATGCGGAAAGGAATGCAATGGAATGTGGAATGGAATGTGGAATCTAGTGGAATGGAAGGTGGAAAGGAGAGTGGAATGGAATGGAAAGGAATTTGGAATGAAATATAATGGAATCTGGAATGAAATTGAATCGCATGGAATCTGGACTGGAATGGAATGGAATGGAATGTGGAATGGAATGGAATGTAATGCGCAATGGAATGTGGAATGGAAAGTGGAATCGAATGTGGAAAGGAATGGAATGGAATGGGGAATGGAATGTGCAGTGGAATGGAAGGTGATGTGGAATGGAAAGTGGAATGGGATGGAATGGAATGGAATGTGGAATGGAAAGGAATGGAATGGAATGGAATGTTGAATGGAGTGGAACTGAATGTGGAATGGAATGGAATGGAATCTAAAACGGAATGGAATGGAATGGAATGTGAAATGGAATGTGGAAAGGAATGGAATGGAATGGAATGGAATGTGGAATGGAATGGAAGGGAATGTGGAATGGAATGGAATGTTGAATGGAAAGGTATTGAAAGGAATGAAATGGAATGGAATGGAACATAATGCAATGGAATTGAATGGAATGGAATGGAATGTGGAATGCAAAGTGGAATGTAATGGAATGGAATGGAAAGGAATGTGGAATACAGCGTGGAATGGAATAGAATGGAACGGAATGGAATCTGGAATGGAAAGTGGAATGGAATGTGGAGTGCAACATGGAATGGAATGGAATGGAATGGAATGAGGAATGGAATGTGGAATGGAAAGTGGAATGGAATGGAATGGAACGTGGAGAGGAATGTGGAATAGATTGGAATGGAATGTGGAATGGAATGGAATGGAACGTGGAATGGAATGTGAAATGGATTGGAAAGGAATGTATAATGGAACGGAATGGAATGTGGAATGGAATGTGGAATGGATTGGAAAGGAACGTGTAATGGAAAGTAATGGATTGGGTAATGGATTGTATAATGGAAAGGAATGGAAAGGAATATGGAATGGTATGGAATGGAATGTAATTGAATGTGTAATGGAAAGGATTGGAATGGAATGGAATGTAGAATGGAATATGGCATGGAATGGAATGGAATGGAATGGAAAGTAATGGAATGTGGAATGGAATGGAATGGAATGGAATGGAATGGAATGGATTGGAATGGAATGGAATGTGGAATGGAATGGAATGGAATGTGGAATGAAACGGAATGGAAAGGAATGGAATTGAATGTGGAAAGGAATGGAATGTGGATTGGAATGGGTTGTGTAAAAGAATGGAATGGAATGTTCAATGGTATGTGGAACGGAATGGAAATGAATGTGGAATGGAATGTGGAATGGATTGGAATGGAATGGAATGGAATGGATTGTGGAATGGATTGGAATGGAATGTGGAATGGAATGAATGGGATGTGGAATGTAATGTGGAAAGAATGGAATGGAATGTGAATGGAAAGTGGAGTGGAATGGTATAGAATGGAATGAAATGGAATAAGAAATGGACTTGAATTTAATGTGGAATGGAATGGAATGGAATGGAATGAAATTTGAAATGGAATGGAATGGAAAGTGGAATGGAATGGAATGGAATGTGGAATGGAATGTGGAGTGCAATGCAATGGAATGGAATGGAATGTGGCATGGAACATAATAAAACGTGGAATGAAATGGATTGGAAAGAAATGTGGAATGCAAAGTAATGGAAAGGAATGGAATGGAATGGAACACAAAAGATTGTGGAAGGGAAAGTGGAATGTAATGGAATATTAAATGGAATGGAATAGAATGTGGAGTGGAATGGAATGGAATGAGGAAGGGAATGGAATGGAATAGAATGTGGACTGGAATGGAATGGAAAGTGGAATGTAATGGATTGGAATGTTGAATGGAATGTGGAATTGAGTGCAATGGAATGTGGAAAGGAATGGAATGAAGTGTAGAATGCAATGGACAGGAATATGGAATGGAATGGAATGGAATCCGGAAAGGAATGGAATGGAATGGACTGTGTACTGGAATGGAATGTAATGCAATGGAATGGGTAATGGAATTTCGAATGGAATATGGAATGGAATGTGGAATGGAATGTGGAATGGAATGGAATGTTTAATGAAATGGAAAGTAATGTGGAATGGAATAGAATGGAATGTGGAATGGATGGGAATGTAATGGAATGTGGATTGAAATGGAAAGAAATGTAATGGAATGTGGAATTGCATGGAATGGAATGTGGAATGGAAGGGAATGCTATATAATGGAATGTGGAATGGGAGGGAATGGAGTGTATTGGAATGTGGAAGGGAATGGAATGGAATATGGAATGGAATGTGTAAAGGAATGGAATGGAATTTGGAATGGAACGTGGAAAGTAATGGAATGGATGGTGTAATAGAACGGATTATAAAGTGTAACCGAATGACGAATGCAATGGAATAGAATGGAGTGGAATGTGGAATGTGGAATGGAATGAAATGGGGAATGGAATGTGGAATGGAATTGAATGCAATAGGGAATGGTGCGGAGTGGAATGTGGAATAGAATATGTAATGTACTGGAATGGAATGTAGAATGGAGTGTGGAACCTAATGGACAGGAATGTTGAATGGAAAGGAAAGGAATCTGGAATAGAATTGAATGTGGACTGCAGGAGAACGGAATGGAATGGAATATGGAATGGAATGGAATGGAATGTGGAATGGAATGGAATGGAATGTGTAATGGAAAGTGGATTGGAATGTGGAATGGAATCTGGAAGGGAATGTGGAATGGAATGGAATGGAGTGGAATGGAATGGAATGGAAAGTGGAAGGTAATGGAATGGAATGTGGAATTGAATTGAATTGAATGAGTGGAATGGTATGGAATGTGGAATGGGATGTGGAATGGAATGCAAAGAATGTGGAATGGAAAGTGGAATGGAATTGAATGGGATGTGGAATGGAATGTGGAATGCAACATAATGTTGACTGGAACGGAATGGAATGCAATGGAATGTGGATTGGAATGGAATTGAAGGGAATGGAATTTGGAATGTGGAATGGAATGGAATCTGCAATGGAATGTGGAAAGTGGAATGGAATGGAATGTGGAATTGAATGTGGAATGGAATTGAATGCAATGTGGAGTGGTATGGAGTGGAATGTGGAATGGAATGCGGACTGTAGAGGAATGGAATGTAGAATGGAGTGTGGAATGTAATGCACAGGAAAGTGGAAAGGAATGGAAAGAATCTGGAATGGAATGGAATGGAACAGAATGTGTCCTGGAATGGAATGGAGTGGAATGGAATGTGGAATGGAATGGAGTGGAATGTGGAATGGAATGTGGTAAGGAATGTGGATTGGAATGGAATGCATTGGAATGGAAAAGAATGCGGAAAGTAATGGAATGGAATTTGAAATTGAATGGAATTTAATGGAATAGAATGGAATGTGGAATGGAATGTTGAATGGAATGGAATGGGATGTGGAATGGAATGTGGAATGGAATTCAATGGAATGCAATGTGGAATGGAATTTGGTATGGAATCTGGAATGGAATGTGCAATGGAATGGAATGGAATGGATTTGAATGTGAAATGGAACGGAAATTAACGTGGAGTGGAATGGAATGGAATGGAATGTGGATTGGATTGCAGTGAGGAATGGAATGGAATGGAATGGAATGGAATGTGGAATGGAATGTTGAATGGAATGGAATGGAATGGAAGGGAATGGAATGGAATTGAATGTGGAAGTGAATGTGGAATGGAATCTGGAATGAAATGAGGAAATGAATGGAATGGAAATGAATTTAATGTGGAATGGATTGGAATGGAACGTGTAATGGAATGGAATTTTATGTGGAATGGAATGGAATGGAATGGAATGTGGAATGGAATGGAATGGAACGGAATGGAAAGTGTAATTTAATGTGTAGTGGAATGGAATTGAATGGGATGCAATGTAGGATGGAATGGAATTGAATGGAATAGAATTTGGAATGCAATGTGGAATGGAATGAGTAATGGATTGGAATGGAGTGTAATGTAATGGAATGTGGAATTGAATAGAATAGAATGGAATGGAATGCGGAATGGTAAGTGCAATGGAATGGAATGGAATGTGGTACGGATCAAACGGAATGTGAAATGGATTGGAATGTAATAGAATGTAGATTGCAATGGAATGGAACCGAAAGGAATGTGGGAAGGATTCGAATGTGGAATACAATAACTGTAATGGAATGCAAAATAGAATGGAATAGCATGTGAAATGGAAGGGAATGTATTCGAATGGAAGTGGAATGAAATGGAAAGGAACCAGGAGTTGAATGTGGAATGGAATGGAATGGAAAGTGGAAAGGATCATGGAAAGTAATGGAATGGAAAGTGAAATGGAGTGGAAAGTAACGTCTGAAGGAATGAGGAATGGAATGGTTTGGAATGTGGAATGGAATGAGGAATGGAATGGAATGGAATCTGGAATGGAATGTGGAAATAAATGGAATGTGGAATGGAATGTTGAATACAATGTAATGTGGAATGGAACGTGGAATGGAATGGAAAAGAAAGTGAAATGGTATGGCGTGGAATGTGGAATGGAATGTGGAATGTACTAGAATGGAATGTGGAATGGAATAGAATGGGAGGTGGAATGGAATTGAATGTTAAACAGAATGGAAGGGAAAGTGGAATGGAACCGGGAATGAAATGTGGAAAGGAACGGAATGGAATTGAATGTGGAATGGAATGGAATGGAATGTATAACCGAATGGAATGGAATGGAATGGATGGTGGAATGGAATGTAAAGTAATGGAATGGAAAGTGGAAAGGAATGCAAAGGAAGGGAAAGGAATGTGGAATGGAAAGTGGAACGAAATGGAATGGAATTCAATGGAATGGAATGGAATGTGTAATGGAATGTAGAAAGGAATCTGGAATGGAATGTGGAATGGAAGGGAATGGAATGGAAAGGAATGTGTATTGGAATGGAAAGCAATGTGTAATGGAATGGAATGGAATGTGGAAATGAATGGAATGTAAAGGAATGGAATGTGGAATGGAAAGTGGAATTGAATGCAATGGAATAGAAAAGAATATGGGATGGAAATTGGAATGCAATTGAATGGAATGTGGAATGGAATGCAATGTAATGTGGAATGCACTGGAATGTAATAGAATGTGGATTTCAATGGAAGGAAATCTAATGGAATGGGCAATGGAATAGAATGAGGAATGGAATGGAATGTGGAATCGAAGGGAATGCAACTTAATGAAATGTGGAATGGAATGGAAAGGGATATGGAATGGAATGTGGAATGGAATGGAATGGAATGTGAAATGGAAGGTGGAAAGTAATAAAATTGAAGGTGGAATGGATTGGAATGTTATGTGTAATAGAATGAGGAATGGAATGGAGTAGAAAGGAATGGAATGTGGAATGTAATGGAATGCAATATGGAATGGAAGGTGGAATGGAATGGAATGTGGAATGGAATGTGGAATGTAATGGAATTTTAAATGAAATGGATTAGAATGTGGAATGGAATGGAATGTGATGGAATGAATGGAATGTGGGATGGAATGTGGAACGGAATGGAATGGAATGTGGAACGGAAGGGAATGGAATGTGGAACGGAATGGAATGAAATGAGGAAGAGAATGGAATGTAATGTAATGTCGACTGGAATGGAATGGAATGGAATGGAATGTGGAATGTAATGGAATGGAATGTGGAATGGAATTTGGAATGGAATATGGAATCGAGTGGAATGTGGAAAGGAATTGAAAGGAGTGTAGAACCTAATGGACAGGAATGTGGAGTGGATTGGATTTGAATCTGGAATGTAATGGAATGGAATGCAATGGACGGTGAACAGGAATTTAATGTAATGGAAAGGAATGTGGAATGGAATGTGAAATGGATTGTGGAATAGAATGGAATGGAAGGTTGAATGAATTTGATTGGAATGTGGAATGGAGTGGAATGGAATGTGGAGTGGATGGGAATGGAATGGAATGTGGACTGGATGGGAATGTAATGGAATATGGATTGCAATGGAAATAAATGGAGTGGAATGTGGAATTGAATGGAATGGAATGTGGAATGGAATGGAATTTAAAATGGAATGGAAAGAAATGTGGAATGGAAGGGAATGCAATGTAATGGAAAGTGGAATGGAAGGCAATGGAATATATTGGAATGTGGAAAGGAATGGAATGGAATATGGAATGGAAAGTGGAATGAAATGGAATGGAATTTGGAATGGAATATGGAAAGTAATGGAATGGATAGTGAAATGGAACGGATTGTAATGTGTAAAGGAATGAGGAATGGAATGGAATAGAATGGAATGGAATGTGGAATGTCGAATGGAATGTGGAATGTGGAATGGAATGAAATTTGTAACGGAATGTGGAAAGGAAGTGAATGCAATATGGAATGGAAGGTGGAATGGAATGCAATGGAATGTTGAATGGAATGTCAAATGGAAGGTGAAATGGCATGGAATGGAATGTGGAATGGAATGTGGAATGGACTGGAATGCAATGTGGAAGGGAATGGAATGGAATGTGGAACGGAATGGAACGAAATGGGATGCGGAATAAAAGGAATGGAATGAAATGAAATGTGGAATGCAATGTGCAATGGAATGGAATGAAATGGAATGTGGAATGGAATGGAATGGAATGCAACACGGAGTGGAATTTGGAATGGAAATTGGAATGGAATGCACTATGGAATGGAATGTGGAGTGGAAACGAATGGAATGGAAGGAAAGTGGAATGGAATGGAATGGAAGGGAGTGGAATGTGGAATGGAAGGGAACAGAATGCGGAATGGAATGGAATTTAACATGGAATGGAACGGAATGCAATGGAATATGGAATGGAATGGAATGGAATGCGGAATGGAATATGGAATGGATTATAATGCAATCGAAGTTGGAATGCAATGGAAAGGAATGTTGGATGGAAGGGATTGAAATGAAATGTAGACTAGAATGGAATGGAATGTGGAAAGAATGGGAATGGTATTGAATGGAAAGTGGAATGGAAGAGAATTGAATGGGGAATGGATTGTGGAATGGAATGGAATGGAATGGAATGGAATGGAATGGAATGGAATGGAATGTGGAATGGAAGGCAATGGAAAGTGGAATGGAATGGAATGGAATGTGGAAAGGAATGTGGAATGGAAAAGAATGGAACGTGGAATGGAACGTAGAATGGAACGTGGAATGGAACGTCCAATGGAAAGTGGAAGGGAATGTGGAATGGAATAAGTTATAGAATGGAATGGAAAGTGGAACGGAAGGGAGTGGAATGTGGAATGGAATGTGGAATGGAATGTGGAATGGAAAGTAGAATGTAATTTAATGGAATGTGGAATGGAATGGAAAGAATCGTGGAAGGGAATGGAAAGGACTGTGGAATGTAAGGGACTGGAATGCGGAATGGAATGTGGGATGGAATATGTAATGGAAAGTGGAACGGAATGGAAAGGAACGTGGAATGGAATGGAATAGAAAATGGAATGGAATGGAATGGAATGTGGAACGGAATGGATTGTGGAATGGAAGGGAATGGATCGTGGAATAGATTGTGGAATAGAATGTGGAATGGGATGTGTAATGGAATGTGGAACGTAATGTGAAATGGAATGGAATGGAATGTGGAATGGAATGGAATGCAATGTGGAATGGAATGTGGAATAGAAGGCAAAGGAATGTGGAATCGAATGTGGAATGGAATGGAAACATAAGTGAAAAGGAATGTGGAATGGAATGGAATGTGGAATGGAATGTGGAATGGAAAGTGGAAAGGAATGTGGAATAGAATGGAATGGAATGGAATGGAATATGGAATGGAATGGAATGCAATGTGGAATGGAAAGGAATGTGGAATGGAATGGAATGGAATGGAATGGAATAGAAAGGAATGGAATGTGGAATGCAATGTTGATTGGAATCTGGAGTGAAATGTGGCACGGAATGGAATGGAATTGAATGGAAATTTGAACGGAATGCAATGGAAAGTGGAAAGCAATGTGGAATGGAATGGAATGGAATGGATTGTGGAATGCAATGGAATGGAATGGAAAGGAACGGAATGTGGAATGGAATGTGGAAAGGAATGTGCAATGGAAAGAAATGTGGAAAGAAATATGTAATGGAATGGAATGGAATGGAATGGAAAGTGGAACGGAATCTGGAACGGAAAATGCAATGGAATGTGGAATGGAATGGAATGGAATCTGAAATGGAATTTGGAATGGAATGTGCAGTGGAATGTGGAATGGAATGGAATGTGGAATGGAAAGTGGAAAGGAATGGAATGGAATGTGGAAAGGAGTGGAATTTAATGAGGTATGGAAAGTAGAGTGGAATGGAATGGAATGCAATTGAATGTGGAATGGAACACGGAAAGGAATGTAATGGAATGTGGAATGGAATGTGCAGTGTAATGGAATGGAATGGAATGTGGAATGGAATGGACTGGAATGTGGAATGGAATGGAATGGAATGGAATGTGGAATGCAAAGTGGAATGGAATGGAATGGAATGTGGAAGGGAACGTGGAATGGAGTGTAATGGAATAAAATGGAATGTGGAATCGAATGTGGAAAGAAAATTGGAAAGGAAGGGAAAGAAATGGAATGGGTTTTATAATATGTTGTGGAATGGAACAAGAAATGTAATTGAATGCAATGTGGAATGGAATGGAAAGTGGAACGGAAAGGAATGGAACGTGGAATGGAATGGAATGGAAATTGAAAAGAAATGGAACGTGGAATGGACAGCAATGGAACATAGAATGGAATGTGGAATGGAATAAAATGGAATGGAATGTAAAGTGGGATGGAGTGGAACAGAATGGAATGCAAAGTGGGATGGAATGGAACGTGGAATGGAAGGTGGAATGGAATGGAATGTGGAGCAGAAAATAATGGAATGCGGAATGGAATGGAATGCGGAATGGAATGTGAAATGGAATGGAATGCAATGTGGAATGAAACGGAAAGGAATGTGGAATGCAACGTGGAATGGAATGGAATAGAATGGAATGGAATGGAATGTGGAATGGAACGTGGAATGGAATGGAATTTGGAAGGGAAAATGGAATGGAACGAGGAATGGTATGGAAGGCAATGTGGAATGGAATATGGAATGGAACGTGGAATTGAATGAAATGGAATGTGGAATGAAAGGTGGAATGGATTGGAATACAATGTGGAATGGAATGGAATGGAATGGAATGTGGAAAGGAATTGAATGGAATGGAATGTGGAATGGAATGGACTGAAATGGAATGGAATGGAATGTGGAATGGAATTTAATGCAATGTGGAATGGATTGGAATACAATGTGGAATGGTATGTGGAATAGAATGGAATGAAATGTGGAATGGAATGGAAAGGAATGGAATGTGGAATGGAATGGAATTGAATGTGGAATGGAATGGAACGGAATGGAATTTGGAATGGAATAGAATGTAATGTTAAATGAAATGGAATGCAATGCGGAATGGAATGTTGTACGGAATCTGGAATGGAATGCGGAATGGAATGGAATGGAATTGAATGTGGAATGGAATGGAATGTGGAATGGAATGGAATGGAATGTGGAATAGAATGGAATGGAACGTGGAATGGAATGGAACGTGGAATGGAGTGGAATGGAACGTGGAATGGAGTGGAATGGAACATGAAACGGAACGTGGAATGGAATAGAATGGGATGTGGAATGGAATGGAATTTGGAGTGGAATGTGGAATAGAATGGAATGGAACTTGGAATGGAATGGAACGTGGAAAAGAGTGGAATGGAACATGAAACGGAACGTGGAATGGAATAGAATGGAATGTGGAATGGAATCGAGTGGAATGTGGAATGGAAAGTGGATGATATGTGGAATGGTACATAGATTGGAATGAAATGGAATGTGGAATTGAATGCGGAATGCAATGGAATGGAATGTGGAATTGAATGGAATGGAATATTGAATGGAATGGAATGGAATGGAATGTGGAATCTAAAGTAATGGAATGTGGAATGGAATTGAATGGAATGTTCAATGGAATGAAATGGAATGGAATGAGTAATGAATGGAATGGAATGGAATGTGGAATGTAATGGAATGGAATGTGGACTGGAATGCAATGGAATGTGGAATAGAATGTGATGGAATGAGGAATGGGATGTGGAATGCAAAGGAAAGAATTGTGTAACGGAATTTGGACTGGACTGGAATGGAATGGAATGCAATGTGGAATGGAATGGAATTGAATGTGGAATGGAACGTGGAATGGAATTGAATGGAATGTCAAATAGAAAGTGGAATGGAATGGAATGGAAGGAAATGTGTAATGGAGGGAAGGGAATGGTATATGGAATGTAATGGAATTGAATGGAATGTGGAGTGGAATGGAATGGAGTGGAATGTGGAATATAAAGGAATGGAATGGAACGAAATGAAGAATGGAATGGAACAGAAAAGAATGTGTAATGGAATGGAATATAACGAAATGGAATATCTAATGGAATGGAAGGGAATGTGGAATGGAAAGTGAATTGGAATCTAATGGAATGTGGATTGGAATGGAATAGTTTGGAAATGAATGTGGAATTGAATGGAATGGAATGTGTAATGGAATGTGAAATGGAATGGAATGGAATGTGGAATGGAATGGATTGGAAAGTGGAATGGAATGGAATGGAATATGTAATGCAATAGAATGGAATGTGCAATGGAATTTGGAATGGAATGAAATGGAATGTGAAATGGAAAGGATTGGAAAGTGGAATGGAATTTAATGGAGTATGAAGTTGAATGGAATGGAATGTGTAATGGAATGGAATGGAATGTGGAACGGAATGTCAAATGGAATGGAATGGAATGTGGAAAGGAATGGAATGGAATGTGGAATGGAATGTGAAATGGAATGGAAAGGAAAGTGGAATGGAATGGAATGGAATGAGGGATGGAATGTGGAATGGAAAGTGAAACGGAATGGAAAGGAATGTGGAAAGGAATGGAATGGAATGTGGAATGGAATGTGGAATGGAATGTGGAAAGGAACGTGGAATGGAATGGAATGGAATGTGGAATGGAATGTGTAATGGAATGTAATGTGGAATGTGGATTAGAATGGAATGTGGAATGGAATTGACTGAAATGTGGAATGCAATGGAAAGGAATTTAATGTGGAATGGAATGGAATGGAATGCAATGCAACGTGGAATGTGCTACAGAATGGAATGTGGAATAGAACGCAATGGACTGTGGAATTCAATGGACAGGAATTGAATGTGGAATGGAATGGAATGGAATGTGGAATGCAAAGGGAAGGAATGGAATGTGGAATGGAATGGAATGGAATGTGGAATGTATTGTGCAATGGAATGCAATGGAAGGGAACGGAATTTGGAATGGAATGGAATGGAGTGTGGAATGGAAGGCAATGGAGTGCAATGTGAAATGGCATACAATGGAATGCGGAATGAAATGGAATGGAATGCAGTGTGAAATGGAATGGAATGGAATTTGGAAAAGAATGGAATGGAATGGAATGGAATGAGGAATGCAATGGAATGGAATGGAATGGAATGTGGAATGGAATGGAGTGGAACATGGAATACAGTGGAATATGGAATGGAATGGAATGAATTGTTGAATGGAATGGAATGGAATGTGGAATGGAAGGGAATGGAATAGAATGGACTGTGGAATGCAATGGAATGCAACGTGGAATGGAAGGCAATGGAATGCAATATGGAATGGAATGCAATGGAAAGTGGAACAGAAGGGAATGAAATGTGGAATGGAATGAAATGGAAAGTGGCATGGAATGGAATGTATTGTGGAATGGAATGGAATGGAAAGTGGAATGGAATGGAATGGAATGGAATTTAGAATAGAATGGAATGGAACGTGGAAGGGAATGTGGAATGTAACATTGAATGGAATGGAATGAGGAATGAATTGTGAAATGGAATGGAATGCAATGATGAATGGAATGTGGAATGGAATGCAATGGAAATTAATGCTAAGTGCAAAGTGGAATGGAATGGAATGGAATGTGGAATGGAACGGAATGGAATGTGGAATGGAATGTGGAGTAATATGGAATGGAATCGAATGGAATGAGGACTGAAATGGTATGGAATGCAACGGAAAGTGAAATGGAATGAAATGGAATGTGAAATGGAATGTGGAGTAGAATGGAATGGAATGTTGAATGGAATGTGGAAAGGAATGGAATGGGATGTGAAATGGAATGTAGAATGGAATGGGATGGAATGGAATGTGGAAGAGAATATGGAACGGAAACTGGAACGCAATGTGCAATAGAATGGAATGGAATGGAATGTGGAAAGGAATAGAATGGAATGTGGAAAGGAATGGAATGGAATGTGGAATGGAATGGAATGTGCAATGGAATGTTATGAAATTGAATGGAATGTGGAATGGAATGTGGAATGGGATCTGGAATGGAATGTGGAAAGGAATGGAATGAAATGGAATGCAATCTGGAATGGAATGGAATTGAATGGAATGGAATGGAATGGAATGGAATGGAATGGAATGGAATGCGGAATGGAATGGAATGGAAAGCGGAAAGGAATGAAATACAATGAGGAATGGAATGGAATGGAATGTAAAATGGAATGCAGAATGGCAGGGCATGGAATGAGTATTGGAATGTTTAATGGAATGGAACAGAATATGGAATGGAGTATGGAATGGAATGCAATGTGGAATGGAATGGAACGTGGAGTGGATCGTGGAATGGGACGTGGAATGGAATGTGGAAAGGAATATGGAATGGTACGTGGAAAGGAATGGAGGGGAATTGAAGGTGGAATGCAATGGAATGGAATTGAATGTGTAATGGAATGGAATGGAATGTGGAATGCAATGGAAAATGTAAAGTAATGCAGTGGAAAGTGGAATGGAATGGAATTGAATGGAATGTGGACTGGAATGGAACAGAATGGAATGTGGAATGGAGTGGAATCGATTGTGAAAAGGAAATTGGAATGGTATGGAATCGAATGGAATGTCGAATGGAATGGAATTAAAAGGAACAGAATGTGGAATGACATGGAATGGAATGTGGAATGGAAAGTGGAATGCAATGGGATGGAATGAGGGATGGAATGTGGAATGGAAAGTGGAATGGAATGAGGAATTGAACGGAATGGAAGGTGGAAAGGAATGTGGAATTGAATAGAATGGGATGTTGAAAAGAATGTGCAATGGAATGGAATGGAATGTGGAAAGGAATAGAATGGAATGAAATGAGGAATGGAATGGAAAGGAATGTAGAATGGAATGGAATGGAATGGAATGGAAGGGAATTTGTACTGGAATGGAATGGAATGGAATGTGGAATGCAATGGAATGGAATGGAAAGTGAACTTGAATGGAATGGAAAGTGGAATTGAGAAGAGTGGAATGTGGAATGGAATGTGGAATGGAATGGAATGGAATCTGGACATGAATGGAATGGAAAGCGGAATTAAAAGGAATGTGGAATTTAATGGAAGGGAATATGGAATGGAATGGAATGGAATGTGGAATGGAATGTGGAATGGCATGCAATCGTATTTCCAATGGAATGGAATGGAATTTGGAATGGAATGGAATGTGGAATGGAACGGAATGGAACGTGGAATATAAGGGAAGGTGGACTGAAATGCGAAAGGAATGGAATGGAATCTGGAATAGAATGTGGAATGGAATAGAATTTAATGGAATGGAGTTTTTAATGGAAAGGAAAGGAACGTGCAATGGAATGCAATGGAAGGTGGAATGGAATGTGGAATGGAAGGGAATGGAATGAGCATTGGAATGTGGAATTAAATGTAATGGAAAGCATAATGGAATGGAAAGGAATGAGGAATGGAAAGGATAAGAATGTGGAATGGAATGTGGAATGGAATGGAATGGAATGAGTAATGGAATGTGGAATGGAATGGAATGGAAAGCGGAATGGAATGGAAAGGAATGTGGAATGGATTGGAATGGATCGTTGAATGGAACGTGGAATGGAACGTGGAAGGGACGAATAACGGAACGTGGAATGGAAAGTGGAATGCAACGTGGAATGGAATGGAATTGAATGTGGAATGTAATGTGGAATGGAATGGAATGGAATGGAATGTGGAATAGAAAGGAATTCAATGTGGAGTGGTAAGCGGAATGGCATGGAATGGAAAGTGCAATGCAATATGGAATGGAGTGGAATGGAATGTGGAATGGAAACGAATGGAATGTGGAATGGAATGGAATGGAATGTACTGGAATGTGGAATGGAATGGAATGGAAGGTGGAATTGAATGGAATAGAATGGAATGTGGAATTGGCTGGAATAGAATGTGGAATGGAATGGAATGGAATGTGGAATGCGATGGAACAGAATGGAATGTGGAATAGAATGGAAAGGAATATCGAATGGAATGTGGAATGAAATGGAACGGAATGTGGAATGGAATGGAATGGAATATGGAATGGAACGTGGAATGGAATGGAATGGAATGTGGAATAGAACGTGCAATGGAATGTGGAATGGAATATGGAATGGGTGGGAATGTGGAATGGAATGTGTAATGGAATGTTTTGGAATGTGTAATGGAATGTGTAATGGAATGTGGAATGTAACGTGGAATGGAACTTGGAATGGAACGTGGAATAGAATGGAATTTTACATGGAATGCAACGTGGAACGGAAAGTGGAATTGAATGGAATGGAATGTTTAATGGAACATGGAATGGAATGTGGAATTTAATGGAATGGAATTTGGAATGGAAAGGAATGGAATGCGGACTGGAATGGAATGGAATGCAATGTGGACTGGAATGGAATAGAATGGAATGTGGAAGAATGGAATCGAGCTTGGAATGGAATGTGGAATGAAAGGGAATAGAATATGTATTGGAAGGGAATGGAAAGTGGAATGGAATGGAATGTGGATTGGAAAGGAGTGGAACATGGAAAGGAAAGTGGAATGCAATTTGGAATGGAACGTGGAATGAAACGTGGAATGGAATGGAATGGAACGTGCAATGGAAAGTGGAATGGAATTTGGAATGGAGTGGCATGGAAGGTGGAATGTAATGGAATTTAATGATGACTGGAATGGAAAGGAATGAAATTTGGAATGGAATAGAATTGAAGGTAAAGTGGACTTGAATGGAATGGAAACAAATGGAATGTGGAATTGAGTGGAATGGAATATGGAATGGAATGTGGAATGGAATGGAATGTAATCTGGAAAGGAATGGAATGGAATCTGGAATGGAATGGAATGGAATGGAATGAGGAATGGAATGGAAAGGAATGTGGAATGGAATGGGATGGAAGGGAATGGAAATGAATGTGGAATGGGATGGAATGGAATGTGG
The DNA here is from genome assembly GCF_028885625.2 of Pongo pygmaeus. Lineage (NCBI taxonomy): Eukaryota > Metazoa > Chordata > Mammalia > Primates > Hominidae > Pongo > Pongo pygmaeus. Next base: position 2,770,216 of record NC_072388.2, on the reverse strand, counting down.
AATTGGATGGAATGGAAAGTGGAATTGAAAGGAATGGAATGAGGAATGGAATGGAATGGAATGTTGAATGGACTGGAATGGAATGTAATGGAATGGAATGTGGAATAGAAAGGAATGGAATGGAATGAAGTGCACATGGACTTGATGCGTGGAACGTGGCCATTCCAGTGGAATGGAATGTGGAATTCCACATATGTCATTCCATTCCACATTCCATTCCATTTGGTGGCCATTCCATTCCATTCCGTTAATTCCACATTCCTTTCCGTGGAATTAATTAATTCCATTAATTCCACATTCCATTCCGTGCTTACCACCATCCATTCCATTCCATTCCACATTCCTTGGCATTCCATTCCAGATTCCATACCACATAACATTCCATTCCCTCCCATTCCACATTTCATTCCATTCCATTTCACTTTCCATTCCATTCCGTTCCATTCCATTCCACATTACATTCCACATTCCTTTCCATTCCATTACGCATTCCCTTCCACATTCCATTCCATTCCATTCCACGTTCCATTCCACATTCCATTCCAATTCATTCCACGTTCCATTCCACATTCCATTCCATTTCATTCCACATTCCATAACATTGCATTCCACATTCCATTCCATATTCCACTCCATTTCATTCCAGATTCCTTTTCACGATCCATTTCATTCCATTCCACATTCCTTTGCGCATTCCATTCCATTCCATACCAAATACTATTCCACTTTCCTTTCCATTCCATTTCACTTTCCATTCCATTCCATATTCCATTCCGTTAGATTCCATAGCACATTGCATTCCTTTCTACGTTCCATTCAACATGCCATTCCATGCCATTCTACATTCCATTCCATTCCATTCCGTAGTCCACTCCATTCCATTCCATTGAAGTCCACATTCCATTCCATTCCATTCCATCTTCCACTGCATTCCATTCCACATTGCATTCCACATTCCATTCCAGGTTCCATTCCAAGTTCCATTCCACGTTCCATTCAATTCCATTCCACATTCCATTCCACATTTCCTTCCACATTCCATTCCACATTCGATTCTTTGCCATTGCACATTGCACTTCATTCCATTCCACTCCACATTCCATTCCATTCCATTTGACATTAAATTCCATTACATTCCATTACACATTGCACTCCACATTCCATTCCACATTCCATTCCACATTCCTTTCCAAGTTCCATTCCTTTCCATTCCATTCCACATTCCATTCCATATTGCATTCCATTGCTTTCCTCATTCAATTCCAAATTCGATTCCGTTGCTTTCCACTTTCCATTCCATAGAATTCCACATTCCTTTTCATTCCATTCCATTCCATTCCATTCCATATTCCATTCCATTCCATTCCATTCCATTCCATATTTCATTCCATTCCATTCCACCTTCCATTCCTTTCCAATCCACATTGCATTCCATTCCATTCCCCGTTCCATTCCACGTTCCATTCCACTTTCCACTGCACGTTTCATTCCATTCGATTCCACGTTCCATTCCACTTTCCATTCCACATTCTATTCGATTCCATTACACATTCCATTCCGTTCCATTCCATTTCACATTCCATTCCATTTCATTCCATTTCACGTTACATTCCATTTCATTCCTTTCCACATTCCATTCCATTCTATTCCACATTCCATTCTATTCCACTACACATTCCATTCCACATTCCATTACATTCCATTCCATTCCACATTTCGTTCCATATTCCATTCCATTCCACTACACATTCCATTCCACATTCCATTGAATTCCATTCCATTCCACATTTCATTCCACATTCCATTCCATTCCATTCTATGTTCCATTACATTCCATTACACATTCCATTCCACATTCCATTAAACATTCCACTCCATATCATTCCACATTCCATTACACGTTCCATTCCATTCCATTCCTCTTTCTGTTCCGTTCAATTGCACAGTCCAATACATTCCATTCCACATTCCATTCCATACTCCACTCCATTCCATTCCACATTCCATTCCTTTCCATTCCACATTCCACTTTCCATTCCATTCCAATCCACATTGAATTCCAATCCATTCCACATTCCATTGCATTCCCTTCCACATTCCATTCCATTCCATTCCATATTCGATTCCAAATTCCATTCCATTCCATGCGACCTTCCATTCTGCATTCCATTCCATTCCTTTCCACATCCATTCCACTCCATTCCATTGCAGTTTCCATTCCATTCCATTGGACATTCAATTGCATTCCATTTCACTTTCCATTCCATTCCAATGCAAATACCATTCCATTCCTTTCCATTCCATTCCATTCCCCATTCTATTCCATTCCATTCCACATTTCATTCCATTCCATTCCATTGTACATTGCATTCCATTCCATTCCATTCCACATTCCATTCATTTCCATTCCACATTTCATTCCATTCCATTCCACATTCAATTCCATTGCATTTCACTTCCCATTCCATTCCATTTCACAGCCCGTTCCTTTCCATTCCATTCGATTTCACATACCTTTCCATTCCTTTCCACATTCCATTCCACATTCCATTCTATCCATTCCACATTCCATTCCACATTCCATTCCATTCCTTTCACCATTCCATTCCACATTCCATTCCATTCCATTCCACATTCCATCCCATGCCAATCTATTCCATTACATTCTTTGCACATTCCATTCCGCTACATTCCATTCCACAACCCATTCAGTTGCTTTCCATTCCATATTCCATTCTATTCCATTGCTCATTCCATTCCTTTCCATTCCACATTCCATTCCATTCCATTCCGCATTCCATTCCAAATTCCTATCCATTCCATTCCACATTGTATTCCTTTCCTTTCCATTCAATTCCTTATTTCTTTGGATTCCATTTCACTTTCCTTTCCATTCCATTGCAAACACCATTCCATTCCATTCCATTCCACATTCCATTGCATTCCATGTCAATTTCAATTTCATTCCATTCCTTTCCATTCCACATTCCGTTGCATTCCATTCCACGATCCATTCCATTTTATTCCACGTTCCATTCCTTTCCATTCCACGATCCATTCCACATTCGATTCCACATTCCATTCCACTTTCCATCCATTCCATTCCAAATTCCATTCCATTCCATTCCACATTCCATTCCACATTCCATTTCATTCCAGGCCACTTTTTATTCTACATTCCATTCCATTCCACATTTCACTCCATAACATTCCATTAAACATTCCACTCCATTCCATTCCACATTCCATTCCACATTCCACTCTACATTCCACTTCATTCCATTTCATATTCCATTCCACATTCCCTTCCACATTCCATTCCATATTACACTCCATGCCATTCCACATTGCACTTCATTACATTCCAGTCCACATTCCATTCCACTGCATTCCTCATTAAATTTCATTCCATTTCAATCCACATTCCATTCCACAAACCTTTCCACATTCCATTCGACATTCCTTTCCACGTTACATTCCTTTCCATTCCATATTGCATTCCACATTACATTACATTACATTCCACATTCCATTCTACATTACATTCCTTTCCATTCCCCATTCCATTCTATTCCATTCCATTCCATTTCATTCCACATTCCATTCCACTCCATTCCACCTTACATTCCATTAAATTCCACGTTGCATTCCATTGCATTCCACCTTCCATTCCACGTTCCATTCCACTTTCCACTCCACGTTCCATTCCATTTGATTCCACGTTCCGTTGCACGTTCCATTCTGCATTCTATTCCATTCCATTCTACATTCCATTCCACTCCATTCCATTTCACATTCCGTTCCACATTCCATTCCATTCCACATTCCATTTCATTCCATTCCACTTTCCATTCCATTTCATTACCATCCATTACTTTCGTTTACAAACCCCATTCCATTCCATTCAACATTCCGTTCCATTCCACTACACATTCCATTCCACGTTCCATTCCATTCCATTCCACATTTCATTCCACATTCCATTCCATGTTTCATTCCATTCCATGACACATTCCATTCCACTTTGCATTCCACGTTCCATTCCATATTCCATTCCACATTCCATTCCATTCCATTCCATTCCGTTCCACATTCCTTTCCCCATTCCCTTCCACATTCCATTCCACATTCCATTGCATTGCATTCCACTTTGCACTTCATTCCATTCCATTTAACATTCCATTCCGTTCCATTCCACGTTAAATTCCATTGCATTCCATTCCTCTTTCCACTCCACATTCCATTCCATTCCACATTCCATTCCTTTGCATTTCACATTCCATTCCATTCAATTCTACATTCCATTTCACATTCAATTCTATTCCATTCCAATTCCATTCCAGGCCACATTCCATTCCATTCCATTCCATTCCATTCCACGTTGCATTTCATTCCATTCCATTACATTCCACGTTGCATTTCATTCCATTCCACATTCCATTCCATTCCATTCCACATTCCATTCCATTCCATTCCACATTCCATTCCATTCCATTCTATTACACATTCCATTACATTCCATTCCATCTCCCATTCCATTCCATTCCCTCCATTCCACATTCCATTCCTTTCCATTCCACATTCCATTGATTCCATTCCACATTACATTCCATTCCATTGCTTTCTACATTCCATTACGTTCTTCGTTACATTCCACAATCCATTCCACGTTCCATTCCACATTCCAGTCCATTCCACTCCACTTTCCATTCTACATTCCATTCCATTCCATTCCACATTCCATTCAACATTCCATTACACATTCCATTTCTTTCCACATCCCGTTCGATATTCCCTTAGATTTTCCATTACACATTCCAATCCATTCCATTCTTCGTTCCATTACACTTTCGATTGCATTCGATTCCACTTTCCATTCCATTTGATTCCACACTGCATACCACTTTCCATTGCATTCCATTCCAAACCACATTCCATTCCATTCCACTCCACATTCCATTCCGCATTCCTTTTCATTCCATTCCACATTGCATTTCATTACATTCCACATTCCATTCCATTCCATTCCACATTCCATTCCACATTTCTTTACACATTCCATTCCACTTTCCATTCCACAGTCCATTCCACATTCTGTTCCATTACACTCCACATTCCGTTCCATTCCATTCCACATTACATTCCATATTATTTTCCTTTCCTTTCCGCATTCCCTTCCATTCAACATTCCATTCCTTTCCGTTCCAGATTCAATACCACATTCCATTCCATTCTCCTCCATTCCACATTCCATTCCATTCCATTTCACATTCAATTCCATTCAATTCCATTGCATTCCACATTACATTCCACGTTGCTTTCCATTACATTAGGCATTCGCATCCACATTCCATTCCATTCCATTCCACGTTCCATTCCACATTCCATTCCATTTCATTCCACATTCCATAACATTGCATTCAACACTGCATTCCACATTCCAATTACATTCCATTGCACTTTCCTTTCCATGATCCATTTGATTCAATTCCACATTCCTTTGCACATTCCATTTCATTCCATTCCACATTCTATTCCACATTCCATTCTATTCCATTTCACTTTCCATTTCCATCCATATTCCATTCCATTACATTCCATAGCACATTCCATTCCATTCCACGTTCCATTCCACATTCCATTCCATACAATTCCACACTCCATTCCATTACATTCCATAGTCCATTCCATTCCATTACATTCAAGTCCACATTCCATTCCATTCCATTCCATTGCATTCCACATTACCTTCCATTCCATTACACTTTCCATTCCATTCCATTCCACATTGCGTTCCACATTCCATTCAACGTTCCATTCCACTCCATTCGACTTTCCTTTCCATTCCACGTTCCATTCCATTCCATTCCACGTTCCTTTCCTTTCCATTCCAAATTCCATTCCATTCCACGTTCCATTCCATTCCATTCCATTCCACATTGCCTTCCATTCCATTCTGCATTCCATTCCATTCCATTCCATTCCTCTTTCCATTCCACATTCCTTTCCCCATTCCATCCCATTGCATTCCACATTCCATTAAATTCCAATCCACATTCCATTCCATTCAATTTCATATTCCCTTCCGTTACATTCCAGATTCCATTTCATTACATTCCACATTCCATTCAATTCCATTGCATTTCATTCCCCTTTCCATTACCCATTCTATTCCATTCCATTCAACATTCCAATGCACATTCTTTTCCATTCTTTTCCGCATCCACTTCCCTTCAATTCCATTTTCCATTCCATTCCATTCCATTCCACATTGGATTGCAAACCATTCCAAATTCCATTCCACAATCCATTCCATTCCATTCCACATTCCAGTCAATTCCATTCCACATTCCAATCCACGTTCCATTCCACATTACATTCCGTTCCATTCCACATTAAATTCCATTCCATTCCACATTCCCTTACTTTCCAATCCACATTCCATTCCATTCCTTTCTGCATTCCGTTACATTCCACATTCCATTCCGTTCTGAAACATTCCATTCCACATTCCAATCAATTCCATTCCGCATTCCGTTCCATTCGACATTCCATTCCATTGCATTCCTCATTCCGTTCCGTAACACATTCCAATTCATTCCATTCCATTCCATTTCATTCCATTACAAATTCCAATGCATTCACTACCACATTCCTTTCCACTTTCCATTCCATTCCATTCCACATTCTATTCCATCCAATTCCACATTCCATTCCATTCCATTCCACATTCCATTCCATTCCACTTTCCATTCAATTCCATTCCATTACAGATTCCAATCCATTGCATTCCAGATTCCATTCCATATTCCATTCCATTCCATTCCATTCCACTCCACGTTCCATTCCACATTCCAGTCCACTTTCCATTCGATTCCATTCCACATTTCATTCCATTCCACTCCTCATTCCATTCCGCATTCTGTTCCGGATTGCATTCCACATTCCATTCCATTCCAATCCACATTCCATTCCATTTCCTTCCACAATAATTTCCACCTTCCTTTCCATTCCATTCCACGTTCCATTCCTTTCCACTTTGTATTCAAGTCCATTCCACGTTCCATTCCATGATGCATAATACGCACCATGGAATGGAATGCAGAATGATATCAAATCGAATGTGCAATGGAACGTGGAAAGGAATGGAATGGAACGTGAAATGAAAAGGAATGTAATGTGCAATGGAATCAGTAACGGAATGGAATAGAATGGAATGGAATATGGCAAGCAATGGGATGGAATGTGGAATAGAATGAAGAACGGAATTGAATGTAGAATGGAATCTGGAACAGAATGGAATGGAATATGAAATGGAATCGAATGGAACGTGGAATGGAATGTGGAACCGAATGTGGAATGAAATGAAATGGAATGTTTAATGGAATGAGGAATGAAACGTGCAATTGAAATGAATGGAACGTCGAATGTTATGTGGAATGGAATGTGGAATGTAATGGAATGCAAAGGAATATGGACTGGAATGGAATGGAATAGAATGGAATGTGGAGTGCAATGGACTGGCATGCAATGTAAAAGGGAAGGGAATGGAATGTGGAATGGAAAGGAATGTAATGGAAATTAATGTGGAATGGAAAGGTGTTGAATATGGAATGGAATGCGGAATGGAATGGAATGGATGTTGTAATGGAACGTGGAAAATAATGGAAAGAAAAGTGTAATGGAATGGAATGAAACTTGTAATGGAAAGAGGAATAGAATGAAATAGAATGGAATGGAAACAGGAATGAAAAGTAATGGCATGTGGAATGGAATGTGAAAAGGAATGGAATGTGGAATGGAATAGAATGGAATGTGAAATGGAGTTGAGTGGAATTTGGAATCGAATGTGGACTGTAGTGCAATGGAATTTGGAATGTAGAGTGCAAGGGAATGGAAACTAAGTGGAATGGAATGGAAAGGAATCTGCAAAGGAATGGAATGGAATGGAATTTGGAGTGGAATGTGGAATGGGATGTGGTAGGGAATTGAATGGAATGTGGAATTGAATGCAATGTAATGTGGCATGGAATGGAATGGAATGTGGAATGGAATGGTAGTAAATGGAATGTGTAATGGAATGGAATGGAATGTGGAATGTAAGGGAAAGTAAATTGGAATGGAATGGAATGGAATTCAATGAGAAATGGAATAGCATGGAATGCAGAGTGGAATGGAATGGAATGTGGAATGGAATGGAATGGAATAGAATGTGAAATGGAATGGAGTGGAATATGAAATGGAATGGAATGGAATAAAAAGTGAAATGCAATGGAACAGAATGTGAAATGGAAAGGAATGGAATGGAATTTGGAATTGAATGCAATAGAATACAGTGGAATGGAATGTGGAATGGAATGGAATGTGGAATGGAATAGAATGTGGAATGGAATGCGGAATGGAATGGAATGGAATGTGGAATGGAATGTGCAATGGAATGGAAAGGAATGTCAAATGGAATGTGGAATGGAATGCGGAATGGAAAGTGGAATTGAACCGAAAGTGAAATGGAAAGGAATGGAATGTGGAAGAGAATGGAAAGGGTGGTTTAAAGGAATGTGGAATGGAAGAGAATGAAATGTGGAATTGAATGAAGAATGGAATGGAATGGAATGTGGAAAGGAATGGAATGGAATGTGAAATGGAATGGAATGGAACGTGGAATGGAATGGAATGGAATGGAATGTGGAATGGAATGGAATGGAATGGAATGTGGCAAGGATTGGAATGGAATGTGGATTGGAAGGGAATGGAAAGTGGAAGGGAATGGAATGGAATGTGGAATGCAATGGAATGGAATGGAATGTGCAATGGAAAGGAATGGAAAGTGGAATGGAATTGAATGGATCTGGAATGGAATGCAATGGAATGTGGAATGGAAGGGAACGGAAAGTGTAATAGAATTGAATGGAATGGAATGGAAAGTTGAAAGGAATGGAATGTAATGTGGAATGGATTGGAATGGAATGGAATGGAACGTGGAATAGAATGGAATGAAATGTGGAATGGAATGGAAAGGAATGGAGTGAAATGTGGAATGGTATAGAATGGAACGTGGAATGGAATGTCGAATGGAATGGAATGTGGAATGGAATGCAATGGAATGTGGAATGGAATAGAATGTAATGGAATGGAATGTGGAATGGAATGTCAAATGGAATGGAATGGAAAGTGGAATGGAATGGAGTGAAATGTGGAATGGAATGTAGAATGGAATGGAATGGAATGTGGAATGGAATGCATTGGAAAGAGGAATGGAATGAGGAATGGATTGTGGAATGCAATGGAGTGGAACAAGGAAAGGAATGAGGAAAGGAAATTGGAATGGAATGGAAAGGAACATGGAAAGGAACGTGGAATGTAACTTGTAATGAAATTTGGAAAGGAACATGGAATGGAATTGAATATAACGTGGAATGGAAAGTAATATGTAAGGGAATGGAAAGGAATGTGGAATGGAATGGAATGGAAAGTGGAAAGGAATGGAACTTTTAACAGAGTGGAATGGAACTTGGAATGGCGTGTGGAATGCAAAGGAATGGAATGGAATGTGGAACAGAATGGAATGGAATGTATTGGAATGTGGAATAGAATGGAATGGAATGGAATGGAATGTGGAATGGTATGAGAATAGAATGGAATGAAATGTGGAATGCAAGGGAATGACGGAATGGAATGGAATGGAATTTGAAATGTAATGTAATGGAATGGAATGTGGAATGGAATGGAATGCAATGGAATGTGGAATTGAATGTGGAATGCAAGAGAATGGAATGTGAAACGGAATGGAATGGAATGTGGAATGGAATGGAATGGAATGTGGAATGGAATGCAATGTGGAAGAGAATGGAATAGAATGGAATGGAAGGGATGGTGGAATGGAATGGAATGGAAAGTGAAATGGAATGGACTGGAATGAGGAATGGAATTTGGAATGGAATGGAATGGAATGTGGAATGGAATGGAATGTAGAATGGAATGTGATTGAATATGGAATGGAACGTGGATTGGAATGGAACGGAATGCAGAATGGATTGGAATGCAATGGAATGTGGATTGCAATGGAATGGAATCGAACGTAATGCAGAATGGAATGTGGAATTGAAGGGAATGGAATGGAATGGAATGTGAAATGTAATGGAATGGAATGAGGATTGGAATGTGGAATGGAATCTGGAATGGAATACAGAATGGAATAGCACGGAAAGGAATGTTATAGGTAATGTGGGATGGAATGTTTAATGGAACAAAATGTGGAATGGAATGGAATGTGGAATGGAACAAGGAAAGGAATGTGGAATGAAACGTGGAATGGAACGTTGAATGGAATGGAATGGAATGTGGAATGGTACGTGAAATGGAAAGTGGAATGCAATGGTATGTGGAATGCTACGTGAAATGGAAAGTGGAATGGAATAGAATGGAAAGTGGAATGGAAAGTGGAATGGAATGTGGAATGGAATTTAATAGAATGAAATTGAATGGAATGTGGAATGGAATGGAATGCAATTGAATGGAAAGTGGAATGGAATAGAATTGAATGGAATCCAGAATGGATTGTGGAAAGGAATGGAATGGAAAATGGAATGGAATGTGGAATGGAATGGAATGTGGATTGCAGTGGAATGGAATCGAAAGGAATGTGCAATTTAATGGAATGGAATGTGGAATGGAATGCAATGGAATGGAATGTAGAATAGAATGGTATGGAATGTTGATTGTAATGGAATGTTGAATGGAATGTGGAATGAAATTGAATGAGAAATGAAATGGAATGTGGAATAGAATAGAATGTGGAATGGAATGGAATGGAATGAGGAACGGAATGGAATATAAGGTGGAATGGAAAGGAATTGAATGGAATGTGTAATAGAATGGAATGGACTATGGATTGGAAGAGAATGGAATGCATTGGAATGTGGAATGGAATGGAATGGAATGTGGAATGGAAGTGAATGGAAAGGAATGGAATGAGGAATGGAGGGGAACGGAATAAAGAAAAGGATGTGGAATGGAATGGAATCGAATGTGGAATGGAATGGAATGGAACGTGGAATGGAATGGAATGGAACATGGAATGGAATGGAATGGAATGGAATGTGAAATGGAATGAGGAATGGAATGGAAAAGAATGGATGGGAATATAAAATTCAACACAATGGATCGTGAAATGGAATGGAATGTAATGTAATATGAAATCGAATGAGGAATGGAATGGAATAGAATGTGGTTTGTAATGGAATGGAATACGGAATGGAATGTGGAGTGGAATGGAATGGAACGTGGAAAGGAAAGTGGAACAGAATACAATGGAATGTGGAATGAAATGGAATGGAACGTGGGATGGAATGTGCAATGGTATGTGGAATGGAATGGAATGGAATGTGGAATGGAATGAGCAATGGAACATGGAATTGAAAATGGAATGGAACGTGGAAAGAAACGTGGAGTTGAACGTATAACGGAAAGTGGAATGGAACGTGGCATGGAATGGAACGTGCCATGGAATGTGGAAGGGAACGTGGAGTGGAATGGAGTGGAATGAAATGTGTAATGGAATGGAAAGGATTCTGGAATGGAAAGGAATTGAATGTAGAAGCGAATGAAGTGGAATGTGGAATGGAATGCTTTGGAATGGAATGGAATGGAATGCGGAATTGAATGGAGTGGAACGTAGAATGGAATGTGGAATAGAATGTGGAATGGAATGGAATGGACTCCGAAATGGAATGGAAAGCAATGGAATGTGAAATGGTATGGAATGGATTGTGGAATTGAATGGTACAGAACAGAATGTGGAATGGAATGGAATGGAATGGAATGCAATGTGGAATGGAATGCAATGTAATGGAATGGAATTTGGAATGGAATGGTAAGGAATGTGGAATGGAATGTGGAATCCAAAGGCATGGAAAGTGGAATGGAATGGAATGTGGAATGGAATGGAATCGAATGTACAGTGGAATGGAATGGAATGTGAAATGGAACGTGGAATGGAATGGAATGGAACCTGGAATGGAATCGAATGTAATGTGAAATGGAATCAGTAATGGAATGGAAAAGAATGGAATGGAATGTGGAAAGTAATGGGATGGAATGTGGAATAGAATGAGGAATGGAATGGAATGGAATGTGGAATGGAATGTGGAAGGTAAAGGAATGGAATGTGGAAAGGAATCGAATGCAACGTCAATGGAATGTGGAATGGAATGTTGAAAGAAATGTAATGGAATGTGGAATGGAATGAGGAATGAAACGTGGAATGGAACGGATTGGAACGTGGAATGGAATGTGGAATGGCATGTGGAATGGAATGGAATGGAATGGAATGTGGATTGGAATGGAATGGAATGGAATGGAATGTGGAGTGGAATGGAATGGCATGCAATGTAAAAGGCAATGGAATGGAAGTGGAATGGAAAGGAATGGAATGGAAGGGAATGTGGAATGGAAAGGAGATGAAAATGGAGTGGAATGTGGAATGGAATGGAATTGAATGTGGAATGATGTGGAATGGAATTTGGAATGCAGTGGAATGGAATTTGGAATTCAATGGAATGGAATGTGGAATGGAATGGAATGGAATGTGGAATGGAATGAAATGGAATTTGGAATGCAATGTGGTTGAAAGGAATGCAATGTGGAATGGAATGGTATGGAATGTGGAATGGAATTGAATGGAAATTGGAACAGAATGGAATGGAACTTGGAATGGAATGCAATGGAACGTGGAATGGAAGACGGAATGGAACGTGGAATGGAACGAGGAATGGAATGTAGAATGGAAAGGTAAGGAACGTGTAATGGAATGAGGAATGCAATGTGGAATGGAATGGAGTGGAAAGTGGAATAGAATGACGAAAGGAAAGTGGATTGCAATGGAACGGAAGTTGGAATGGATTGGAATGTGGAAGGTAATAAAATGGAAGGTGGAATGGATTGGAATGTGGAAGGGAATAAAATGAAAGGTGGAATGGAATGGAATGCAAAGTGGAAAGGAATGGAAAGTTTAATGGAGTGGAATGAAACGTGGAAAGAAATTTGGAATGTAATGGAATGGAATCGAATGTGGAAAAGAAAGAATGTAATGGAATGTGGAAGAGAATGGAATGGAATATAATGCAATGTGGAATGGAACTTAATGGAATGGAATACGGAATGGAATGTGGAATGGAATGGAATGGAATGTGGAATGGAATGTGAAACGGAATGGAATGTGGAAAGTGGAATAGAATGTAATGTGAAATGGAATGGAATGTGGAATACAATGGAATAGAATGGAATGTGGAAAGGAATGGAAAGGAATTTGCAATGAAATGGAATGAATTGTGGAACGGAATGTGGAATGGAATGGAAAGGAATGGAATGGAATTTCAAATAGAATGGTATGGAAATTGGAAGGGAATGGAATGGAATGCAATGTGAAATGGAATGGAATGGAATGTGGAATGCAATGCAACGGAATGTGGAATGGAATGGAAAGGAATAGAATATGAAATGGAATGTAATGGAATGGAATGAGAAATGCAATGGAATGGAATGTGAAATGGAAAGGAATGGAATGTAGAATGGAATTTGGAATTGAATGGAATGTGGAATGGACAATGGAACTTAATGGAATGTGGAATGCAATGGAAAGCAATGGAATGTGGAATGGAATGGAATGGAATGTGGAATGGAATGTTGAATGGATTGGAATGCGGAATGGAATGTGGAATGGAATGGAATGGAATCTAGTGGAATTTGGAATTGAATGGAAAGGAATGTGGAATGGAATGCAATGTGAAATGGAATGTAATGGAATGTGGAATGGAAAGGAATGGAATGGAATGTGAAATGGAATGGAATGAATGTGAAATGGAAAGGAATGGAATGTGGAATGGAATGTGGAATGGAATGGATTGTGGAATGGACTATGGAATTGAATGGAAACTGGAATGCATTGGAAAGGAATGGAATGTAAAATGGAATGGAATGGACTGTGGAATGGAATGTGGAATGGAATGTGGAATGGAATGGAATGGAATCTAATGGAATTTGAAATTGAATGGAAAGTAATCTGGAATGGAATGGAATGGAATCTGGAATGGAATGTGGAATGTCATGCAATGGAATATGGAATGGAATCTGGAAAGGAATGGAATGGAATATGGCACGGAGTGTGGAATGGAAAGGCTTGGAGCATGTAATAGAATGTAGCGTGGATTGTGGAATGGAATGTAAAATGCAATGTGAAATGGAAAGGAATGGAATGTGGAATGGAATGTGCAGTGGAAAGGAATGAAATGCAACTTGGAATGGCACAGAATGGAATTTGGAATGCAATGTGGAACGGAATGTGGAATGGAATGAGGTGGAATGTGAAGTGGAATGTGGAATGGAATGTGGAATGGAATGGAGAGGAATGTGGAATGAAATGAAATGGAGTGGAATGTGGAATGGAATGTGGAATGGAATGGAGAGGAATGTGGAATGGAATGAAACGGAGTGGAATGTGGAACGGAATGGAAGCGAATGTAGAATGGAATGTGGAATGGAATGAAATGGAATGTGGGTGGAATGTGCATTGGAATGGAATGGAAAGTGGAATGGAATGGAATGGAGTGTTTTGTGGAATGGAATGGAAAGTGGAATGGAATGTGGAATAGAATGTGGAATGGAACGTGGAATATAATGGAATGGAACGTGAAATGCAATGGAATGGAATGTGCAATGCAATTCAATGGAATGTGGAAAGTAATGGAAGGGAATGAAATGGGAATTGAAATAGAATTCAATGGAATTTCAAACGAAATGGAATGGAATGGAATGTGGAATGTAACGAAATAGAATGTGGAATGGAATGTGGAAAGGAATGAATAGGAATGTTGAACGGAATGTGGAATGGAAGGCACTGGAATGGAATGTGGAATGGAATGGAATGGAATGGAATGGAACGTGGAATGCAATGGAATGGAAAGGAATGGAATGTGGAAAGAAATGGAATTGAATGGAAAGAAATTTGTAATGTAATGAAAGGAAATGTGGAAAGGAATGGAACGTATTTGAATGTGGAATGGTATGGAATGGAAAGCAGAATTGAATGGAATGTAATGCGGAAAAGAAGGCAATTGAATGTGGAATGGAATGGAATTTAATTTTTAATGGAATATGGAATAGAATATGTAATAGAAAGTGGAAAGTAAAGGAATGCAATGTTGAATGGAATGTAGAATGGAATGGATTGGAAGGTGGAAGGGAACGTGGAATGGAATGGAAAGAGGAATGGAATGGATTGGAATGCGGAATGGAATGGAGTGGAATGTGGAATGGAACGTGAAATGGAATGGAATGTGGAATGGAATTCAATGGAATTTGAAATGGAAAGGCATGGAATATGGAATGGAATGGAAAGCAATGTGGAATGGAAAGACGAATAGAATGGAATGGAATGTGGAATGGAATGCAGTGGATGGCGGAATGGAATGGAATGGAATGGATTGTTGAATGGAATTCAATGGAAACGAATAGAAAGTAATGTGGAATGGAATGCAATGGAATGTGGAATGAAATGGAATGGAATGTGGAATGCAATTGAATGGAAAGGAATTAAATGTGGAATGGAATGTGGAATGGAATGTGGAATGGAATGTGGAATGGAATGGAAAGGAAAGGAAAGGAATGGAATGTGGAATGTTAGGCAATGGAAAGTAGAATGGAATGGAATGGAACATGGAATGGAATGGAAAGGAATGGAAAGTGGAATGGAATGGAAAGTGGAAAGGAATGGAATGGAATGGATTGTGGAATGGAATGGAATGGAATGTGGAATCGAATGTGAAAAAGAATGGAATGGAATGGAATGTCAAATGGAAAAGAATGGAATGGAATGTGGAAGGAAATGGAATGGAATGGAATGAAATGTGAAATGGATTGGAATGGAATTAATGTGGAATTGAATGGAGAGGAAGGGAAAATGAAATGGAATGTAATGAAATGGAATGAGAAATGGAATGGAATACAATGTGGAATGCAATGTGGAATGGAACGTGGAATGGAATAGAATGGAACGTTGAGTGGAAAGTGGAATGGAACTTGGAATGGAACGTGGAATGCAATGGAATACAATGTGGAATGGAATGGAATGGGATGTGGAATGGAATGGAATAGAATGGAATGGAATGGAATGGATTTGAAGGGAATGCAGAATTGAATGTGTAATGGAATGGAAAGGAATGTGGAATGGAAAGGAATGGAATGGAATGTGGAATGGAATGGAATATGGAATGGAATTGAATTGAATGAGGAATGGAACATGGAATCGAATGGAACGAAACGTGGAATGGAATTGAATGGAATGTGGAACGGAAGGGAATGGCATGTAGAATGAAATGTGGAATGGAATGTGGAATGGAATTGAATGGAATGTGGAATGGAATGTGGAATGGATTATGGAAAGGAATGTGGAATTGAAAGGAATTCAACGTGGAATGGAATGTAGAATGGAATGTGGAATGGAATGTGGAATGGAAAATGGAATGGAATGTAATGGAATGTCGAATGCAATGGAATGGAATATGGAACGGAAAGGAATGGAGTGCAATGTGGAATGGCATGGAATGGAATGTGAAATGGAATATGGAATGGGAGGTGGAATGGAATGAAGTGGAAAGTGGAATGGAATGTGGAATGGAATGCGGAATGGAATGGAGTGGAATGTGGAATGGAATGGAATGTGGAAAGGAATTTAGAATGGAATGGATATGAATGGAATAAAAAGGAATTTGGAATGGAACAGAATGGAAAATAATGGAATCTACAATGGAATAAAATGGAATGTGGAAAGGAATGGAATTGAATGCATTGCGGAATGGAATGAAATTTAATGGAATGCGGAGTGGAATGGAAGGGAATGCGGAAAGGAATGCAACTGAATGTGGAATGGAATAGAATGGAATGGGGAAAGGAATGTGAAATTTAATTGAATGGAATGCGAAACGAAACGTGTTATGGAAAGAAATGGTAATTGGAATGGAATGCGGAATTGAATGAGGAACCGAATGTGGAAAGGAATGGAATGAAATGTGGAATAGAATTTAGAATGGAATGTGCAATGGAATGGAAAGAAATGTGGAATGGAATGTGGAATGAAATGGAATAGAATGTGGAAAGGAATGGAATGGAATGTGAAATGGAATGGAGTGGAATGTGGAATGGAATTCAATAGAATGTGGAAAGGAATGGAATGGAATGTAGAATGGAATGTGAAATGGAATATGCAAAGGAATTGAATGGAATGTGGAATGGAATGGAATGAAATGTAGAATGGAAAGTGGAATGGAATGGCATGGAACGTTGCATGAAAAGAGGTATGGAATTGAATGGAATGTGAAATGGAATGGAATGGATTGTAGAATGGAAGGGAAAGGAATGGAATGGAATATGGAATGGAATGGAATAGAATGGCAAGTGCAGTGGAATGGAATGCAATAGAATGTGGAATTCAATGGAATGCAATGCAGTGGAATGGAATGGAATGTCGAATGCAATGGAAAGATATGGAATGTGATGGAATGGAAGGGAATGTGGAATTGAATGTGGAATGGAATGGAAAGGAAAGTGCAATGGAATGGAATGGAATGGAATGTGGAATGGAATGTGAAATGGAAAGGAAAGGAATGTGAAAAGAAATGGAATGGAATGCGGGATGGAATGCAATGGAAAGTGAAAAGTAATGGAATGGAATGTCGAATTTAATGGAATGGAATGTGGAATGGAGCGGAATGGAAACTGGAATGGAATGGAATGGAATGGGGAATGGATCGTGAAATGGAATGGAATGGAATGTTGAATGGAATGGAGTGGAATATGGAATGCAATGGAATGGAATGTAGAATGAAATGTGCAATGATATGTGGAATGGAATTGAATAGAATGTGGAATTGAATGGAATGGAGAGTAGAAAGGAATTTGGAATGGAATTCAAAGGAATGTGGAATGGAATGGAATGGAATGTAGAATGGAATGTGGAATTTAATGGAATGGAATGTGGAATGGAATGTGGAATGGAATGCGTAATGGATTGTAATGTGGAATGTAATGTAATGGAATGGAATGGAATGTGTAATGGAATGCAATGGGATGAGAAATGGAACGGAATTGAAGGTGGAATGGAGTGGAATGGTGTGGAAAGTGCAATGGAATGGAATGGAATGTAGAATGGATTGTAGAATGGAATGTAAAATGGAATGTTTAATTGAACGTGGAATGGAATGAAATGGAATGTGTACTGGAATGTGGAATGCAATGGAATGGAAAGTGGAATGGAACATGGAATGGAATGTGGAATGGAACGTAGAATGGAATATGGAATGGAAAGTAGAATGGAAAAGAATGCAGTGTGGAATAGAACGTGGAATGGAATTGAATGGAATGTTGACTGGAATGGTATGAAGCAGAAGGTAGAATTCATTGGAAAGTAATGTGGAATGGAATGAGGAATGGAATGAGGAATGGAATACGGAATGGAATGGAGAGGAATGTGGAATGCAATAGAATGGAATGGAATGTGGAATGGAATGTGGAATGGAATGTGGAATGGAACGTGGAATTAAAGGGAATTGAACATGGAATGGAACGTGGAATGCAAAGTGGAATAGAACTTGTAATGTAACGGAAGGAAATGTAACGCGGAATGGAATGAATTGGAATGTGGAATGGAATGGATTGGAATGGAATGTAGAATGAAACGTAATCGAACGTGGAATGGAATGTGGAATGGAATGGAAAGGAATGTGGAATGGAACGTGGAATGGAACGGAATAGAACATAGAATGGAACGTTATGGAGTGTGGAATGGAATAGAATGGAAGGTAGAGTGGAATGCAATGGAATGTGGAATGGAACGTGGAATGGAATGGAATGGAATTTGGAATAGAATGAAACGTAAGGCGGAATGGAATGGAGTGGAATGTGTAATGCAATGTGGAATGGAACGTGGAATGAAAAATAATGGAACTTGGAATGGAACGTGGAATGGAACTTGGAATGGAACGTGGAATGAAATGAAATGGAATGGAATGTGGAATGGAATGGAATGGAATTTGAAATGGAATGAAATGGAATGTGGAATGGAATGAAATGAAATGTGGAATGGAATGGAAAGAAGTGAAATGTGGAATTGAATGTGGAATGGAATGTATTGAACTGTGGAATTGAATGGAGTGGAATGTGGAATGGAATGGAATGGAATGTGGAAAGGAATGTGGAGTGGAATGGAATGGAATGTGGCATGGAATGTGGAATGGAATGGAATGGAATGTGGACTGGAATGGAATGGAACGTGGAATGGTATTCAATGGAATTTGGGTAGCAAGGTGGAATGGAAAGTGGAGTGGAGTGGAACAGAATGTGTCATGGATTGCAGAATGGAAAGGATTGGAATGGAATGCGGAATGGAATGGAATGGAAATGAATGGAATTGAAAGTGCAATGGAATGCAATGCAATGAGGAATGGAATGGAATGGAAAGGAATGGAAAGTGTATTGGAATGGATGGGAATGTTGAATGGGAAGTGGAAAGGAATGCAATGTGGAATTGAAAGGAATGCATTGTGGAAGGGAAAGGAATGGAATGTGGAATGGAAGGTGGAATGGAATGGAATGGAATGTGGAGATGACTGGGAGAGTTTGTGGAATGGAATGGAATGGAATGGAATGGAATGGAATGGAATGGAATGGAATGGAATGTGGAGAGGAATGAAATGGAATGGAAAGAGGAATGGAAGGTGGAATGGTATGTGGAATGGAATGGAATGTAATATAATGTGGAATGGAATGTGAAATGGAATGGAATGGAATGGAATGTGGAGAGAAATGTGGAAAAGAATGGAATGGAATGTGGAATGCAACGTGGAAAGAATCGTGGAATGGAACGTGGAAGGAACGTCGAATGGAACGTGGAATGGAACGTTGAATGGAATGCAATGGAACGTGGAGTGGAAAGTGGAAGGGAACATGGAGTGGAAACTGGAATGGAACGTGGCATGGAACGAAATCGAATGGAATGCAATGTGGAAAGGAATGGAATGGAAGGTGGAATGGAATGGAATTGAAGGTGGAATGGAATGGAATGGAATATGGAACGTAATATTATGTAATGTGGAATGGAATGGAATGGTATTTGGAATGGAATGTGGAAAGTAATGGAATGCAGAGTGGAATGCAATGTGGAATGGAAAGGAATGGAACATGGAATGGAATGCGCAATGGAATGAGGAGTGGAATGGAATGCAATGTGGAATGGAAAGGAATGGAATGAAATGGAAATTGAAATGGAATTGAATGGAATGTGGAATGTAAAGAAAGAGAATGTGGAATGGAATGTAATGTAGTGCAATGTGAAACGGAACGGAATGGAATGCGGAATGGAATGCGGAATGGAATGTGGAAAGGAATGAAGTGGAATGTGGAATGGTATGGAATGGAGAGTAGTGTGGAAATGAATGGAATGAAATGTGGAATGGAATGTCTAATGGAATGCAGTGTGGAATGGAATTTGGAATGGAATGGAATGAGAAGTGGAATGGAATGTAGAATGGAATGGAATGGAAAGTGGAATGGAAAGTGGAATGGAATGGAATGGAATGTGGAATGGAATGGAAAGCAATGAGGAATGGAATGGAATAGAGTGCAATGAGGAATGGAAAGGAATGGAATGTGGAATGGAATGGAATGGAGTGTGTAATGCAATGGAATGTAGCGGAATGTGGAATGGAATGGAATGGAATGAGGAATGGATTGTGGAATGCAATACGGAAGGGAATGAAGTGGAATGTGGAATGGAATTTGGAATGGAATGGAGTGGAGTGTGGAATGGGATGGAATGGATTGAGCAATGGAATGGAATGAAATGTGGAATGGAATGGAATGTGAAATGGAATGGAATGGAAAGTGGAATGCAGTGCAATGGAAAGAAACGTGAAATGGAATGGAATAGAAAGTGGAATACAGTGGAATGTAATGAGGAACGGAATGCAATGAAACGTGGAATGGAACGTAGAATGGAACTGAATCAAAGTGGAATGGAAACGAATGGAATGCGGAATGGAATGAAATGGAATGTAGAATGGAACGTAATGGAATGTGGAATGGAATGTGGAATGCAATGGGATGTGGAATGGAAAGTAGAATAGAAAGGAATAGAACGTGAAATGGAATGCAATGGAAAGTGGAATGGAATCTAATGGAAAGTGGAAAGGAATGGAATGGAATGGAACGGAATGTTGAATGGAATAGAATGGAATGTGGAATAGAATGTGCAATGGAATGGAATGGAATGTGGAATGCAATGGAGTGGAATGTGGAATGGAATGGAGTGGAATGTGGAATAGAATTTGAAATGGAATGGAAAGGAATGTGGAATGGAATGAAATGGAATGCGAAATGGAATGGAGTAGAATGTGTATTGGAAACGGGAATGGAATGGAATGGAATATGGAATGGAATGGAATGGAATGGAATTTGGAATGCAATGGAATGGAGTGGAACGTGGAATGGAATGGAATGGAATGTGGAATGGAATGTAGAATGAAATGTGGAATGCAATGAGGAAAGAAATTTGGAATAGAAAGCAATGGAATGTGGAATGTAGTGGAATTGAATGTGAATTCGAATGGTATGGAAAGGAATGGAAAATGAAATGGAATGGAATGTGTAATGGAATTCAACGGAATTTGGAATGCGATGGAATGGAACATGGAATGAAATGGAAAGGAATGTAGAATGCAAAGTGGAATAAAATGGAATCGAAAGTGGAATGGAATGGAATGGATTGCAGAATGGATTTGATTGGAATGGAAATTGCAATGGAATGGAATGGAAACGAATGGAATGGAATGTGGAATGGAATGCAATGGATGTGGAATGGAAAGGAATGGAAAACGGAATGGAATGGAATGGAATGTGGAATGGAATAGAATGGAAAGGAATGGAATGTGGAACGAAATGTGTAAACGAAAGTAATCGAACGTGCAATGGAATGTGGAATGGAATTTGGAATGCAATGGAATGGAACCTGGAATGCAAAGAATGGAATGTGGAATGGAGCGGAATGGAATATGGAATGGAATGGAATGTTGAATAGAATGTAATGGAATGGAATGTGGAAAGGAATGCAATGTAATGGAAAGGAATGGAATTGAATGGAATGTGGAAAGGAATGGAATGGAATGTGGAATGGAATGGAATGGAAAGGAATGGAATGTGGAATGCAAACGAATGGAACATGGAATGGAAAGTGGAATGAAACGTGGAATGGAGTGGAATGGAATGAGGAATGCAAGGGAATGGAATGTGGAATGGAATCGAATGGAATATGGAATGGAATGGAATGGAATGGAATGGCATCTGGATTGGAATGGAATGGAATCGAATGTAGAAAGGAAAGTAACGGAATGGAATGGAATGTGGAATGAAATCAAATACAATGTGGAATGGAATATGAAATGGATTGGAATGGAATGGAACTTGTAATGGAAGGCAATGGAATGGAATATGGAATACATTGGAATAGAATGTGGAAAGGAACGTGGAATGGAACGTGGAATGGAATAGAATGGAATGTGGATAGGAAAGTAGAATGGAACATGGAATGGAAAGTGGAAAGGAATGCAATGCAATGTGAAATGGAATGGAATGGAAGGTAGAATGGAATGCAATGGAATGTGGAATGGAACGGAATGGAATGGAATGGAATGTGAAATGGAATGGAATGGAATGTGGAATGGAATGGAATGTGGAATAAAATGGAATGGAATATGGAATGGAATGGAATGGAATGCGGAATGGAAAGACATGGAACGAGGAATGGAATATGCAATGGATCGTATAATGGAATGGAATGGAAGGTGGAATAGAATGGAATGTGGAATGGAATGCAATGGAATATGGAATAGAATGGAATGCAGTCTGGAATGGAATGTGGAATGGAATGGAATGGAATGAAATGTGGAATGGAATGGAATGGAACGTGGAATGGAATGTAATGGAATGTGGAATGCAATGGAATGTGCAATGAAATGTGGAATAAAATGGAATGGAATGTGGAATGGAATGGAAAGGAATGTGGAATGGAATGTGGAATGGAATGGAATGGAATGTGGAATGGATTTGGAATTTAACGTGGAATGGGGTGGATTGGAATGTGGTATGGAATGGAATGGAATATGGAATGGAATATGGAATGGAATGTGGAATGATATGTGGAATGGAATGTGTAATGGAATGTGGAATGGAAAGTGTAATGGAAATTGGAATGGAACGTGGAATGGAAAGTGGAATATAATGTGGAATGGAATGGAATGGAATGTGGAATGGAATGGAATGTGCAATGAAATGTGGAATAAAATGGAATGGAATGTGGAATGGAATGCAATGGAATGTGGAATGGAATGTGGAATGGAATGGAATGGAATGTGGAATGGATTTGGAATTTAACGTGGAATGGGGTGGATTGGAATGTGGTATGGAATGGAATGGAATATGGAATGATATGTGGACGGAATGTGTAATGGAATGTGGAATGGAAAGTGTAATGGAAATTGGAATGTAACATGGAATGGAAAGTGGAGTATAATGTGGAATGGAATGGAATGGAATGTGGAATGGAATGGAATGGAATATAGAATGGAATGGAATGGAAAGTGGAATGGAATGTGGAATGGAATGTGGAATGGAGTGGAATGGAATGTTGAAAGGAAGGTGGAATGGAATTGAAAGGAATGTGGAATGAAACTTGGAATGGAATGGAATGTGGAATGGAATGAGGAATGGAATGGAATGGAATGCAGTGCAATGTGGAATGGAATGGAATGGAGTGTGGAATGGAATGGAATGGAACGTGGAATGGAATGGAATGGAAAGGAATGAGGAATGGAATGGAATAGAATGCAGTGCAATGTGGAATGGAATGGAATGGAGTGTGGAATGGAATGGACTGGAATGTGGAATGGAATAGAATGGAATGGAATGTGGAGTGGAATGTGGAACGGAATGTGGAACGGAATGTGGAAAGGAACGTGGAATGAAAGGGAATGGAACGAGGAATGGAACGTGGAATGCAATGGAGGAATGGAATAGAATGGAAAGTGGAATGGAATGTGGAATGGAATGGAATGGAATACGGAATGGAATGGAATGGAATGGAACGGAATGTTGAATGGAATGGAATGGAATGGAAAGTGGATAGGAATGGAAAGGCATGTAAAACGGAAACAGAATGGAATGTGAAATGGAAATAGAGTGGGATACGGAATGGAATGTGGAATGGAATGGAATGGAATGTGGAATGGAACGTGGAATGAATTGGAGTGGAATGTGGAATGGAATGTGGAATGGAATGGAATGGAATGTGGAATGGAATGGAATGGAATGTTGAATGGAATGGTGTGGAATGGAATGTGGAATACAATGTAATGGAATGGAATAGAATGGAATGTGGACTGGAATGTGGAATGGAATGGAATGAGATCTGGAGTGGAATCTGGAATGGAATGGAAGAGAATGTGGAATGGAATGTGGAATGGAAAGTGGAATGAAATGGAATGGAATAGAATTGAATGTGGAATGGAAATTGGAATGGGATGGAAGGGAATGGAATGTGTAATGGAATGGAATGGAATCTGCAATGAAATTGAAAGGAATGTGGAATGGAATGGAATGGAATGAGGAATGCAATCGAATGGAATGGAATAGTATGTTGAATGGAATGGAATGGAATGTGGAATGGAATGCAATGAAATGTAGAATGGTATGTGGAATGGAATGGAAAGTAATGTAGAATGGAATGTAGAATGGAATTTGGAATAGAATGGATTGGAACAGAATGGAATGTGGAATGGAATGTGGAATGGAACGTGCAGTGAAATGGAATGAAATGGAAAGGAATGTAGAATGGAATGTGGAATGGAAAGTGGAATGGAATGGAAAGGAATGCAAAGTGGAATGGAATGGAATGGATTGTGGAATGGAATTGAATGAAATGTGGAATCGAAAGAAATGGAATGTGGAATGGAAAGGAATGCAAAAAAAGAAAGTGGAATCGAATGCAATTGAATGTGGAATGGAATCGAATGTGGAATGGAACAGAATGGATTCTCGAATGGAATGGACTGAAATTGAATGTGGAATGAAATACAATGGAATGGAATGGAATGGAATGGAATGGAATGGAATGGAATGTGGAATGAAATGGAATGGAATTTGGAATGGAATGGAATGAAATTTGGAATGGAATGGAATGGAATGTGGAATGGATGATGAAATGGAATGGGGAATGGAACGTGAAACAGAATGGAATGGAATGGGGAATGAAATGTGGAATGGAATGAAAAGTAAAATAGAAATAGAATGGAATGTGAAATGCAAATAGAAAGAAATGTAGAATGGAATGGAATTGAATGTGGAATGGAATGGAATGGAATGTGAAATGGAACGTTGAATGGAATGGAATGGAATGCGGAATGCACTGTGGAATGGAATGGAATGGAATGTCGAATGGAATGGACTTGAATGGAATGTGGAATGCAATAGAAAGAAAAGGAAAGGAATGGAATGTGGAATGGAATGGAATGGAATATGGAAGGTAATGTGGAATGGAACGTGGAAAGGAATGGAATGGAATGGAATGGAATGAAACGTGGAGTGGATTGTGGAAAGGAAAGTGGAATGGAATGGAATGTGGAATGGAATGTGGAATATAATGGAATGGTATCGAATGGAATGGAATGTGGAATGGAATGGAATGGAATGTGTAATGGAATTGAATGTGGAATGGAACGGAACGGAATTCGGAATGGAATGTGGAATGGAATGTGGAAACGAATGGCATGGAATGTGCAATGGAATAAGTAATGGAATATGGAATGGAATGGAATGGAACGTGGAATGGAAAATGTAATGCAACGTGAAATGGAAAGTGGAATCCATTGTGGAATGGAATGGAATGGAACGTGGAATTTAATGGAATGGAAAGTGGAATGTAATGGAACGTGGAATGGAGTGGAATGGAACGTGGAATGGAAAGTGGAATGGAATGGAATATGGAATGGAATGAGGAATGAAACGTTTAATGGAATGGAATGGAACATGTAAGAGAACGTGGAATGTACCATGGAATGGAACGTGGAATGGATCGTGGAATGGAATGGAATGGAACGTGGAATGCAATAGAATGGAACACGGAATGGAATGGAATGGAACGTGGAACGGAACTGTATGGAAAGTGGAACGGAACATGGAATGGCATGTGGAATGGAATGGAATGGAATGGAATGTCGAATATAATGGACTGGAATGGAATGTGGAATGCAGTGGAATGGAATTAAATGAAATGGAATTTGGATTGGAATGGAATGGAATGTGGAATGGAATGGAATTTGGAATGGAACGTAGAATGGAATGGAATTGAATGTGCAATGGAATGTGGAATAGAAAGTGGAAAGGAAAGGAATGGAACGGAATGGAATGTGGAATGAAATGGAATGGAATGTGGAATGGAATGGAATGGGATGTGGAATGGAAACTAATGGAATGTGGAATGGAATGGAATGGAAAGTGGAATAGAATCTAATGGAATGTGGAATGGATTGAAATGGAATTTGGAATGGAATGTAATGGAATGGAATGGAAGGTAGAATACAATGGAATGGAATGGAATGTGGAATGTAATGGAATGGAATATGGAATGGAATGGAATGAAATGTAGAATGGAATGGAATGTGGAATGGAATGGAATGGAATGTGGGGTGGAATGGAATGGAATGAGTAATGCAATGGAATGGAATGTGGAATGGAATGGAACGGAACATGGAATGGAATGTGGAATGAAATGAGAAAGGGAAAGGAATGAAACGTGTAATGGAATAATTAATGGAAAATGGAATGTAGTGGAATGGAACGTGTAATGGAATGTGGAATGCAATGGAATGGAATGTGAAATGGAATGGGATGGAATGTGGAATGGAATGGAATGGAATGTGGAATGGAATGTGGAATCGAATGTGGAATGGAATGGAATGGAACGTGGAATTTAATGAGGAATTGCAACTAGAATGGAATGCAATGGAACGTGGAATGGAACATGGAATAGAACGTGGATTGGAACATGGAATGGAACGTGGAATGGAATGGAATGGAACGTGGAAAGGTATCAGGAATGGAATGTGGAATGGAATGGAGAGGAACGTGGAATGGAATGAGGAAAGGAACGTGGAATGTACTGGAAACGAACTTGGAATGGAACGTGGAATGGAATGTAACGGAATGCAATGCAAAATGGAATGGAATGGAAAGTGGAATGCAATGCAATTGAATGTGGAATGGAATGTGGAATGGAATGGAATGGAATGTGGAATATATTGGAAAGTGAAATGGTAATAGAATGGAATATGAAATGGAAATAGAATGGAATGTGGAATGGAATGAAATGGAATGTGGAATGGAACGTGGAATGGAATGGAATGTAATATGAAATTGATTGCGTAATGGAATGGAATGAATGTGGAATGGAATGGAATGGAATGTCTAATGGAATGGACTGAAATGGAATGTGGAATGGAATGGAGTGAAATGCAATCTAATGTGGAATGGAATGTGGAATGGAAAATGTAACGGAATGGAATGGAAAGGAATGGAATGTGGAATGGAAGGTGGAATGGAATGTGGAATGGAATGGAATAGAATGTGGAGTGGATTGTGCAATGCATCGTAGAATGGAATGGAATTGAATGTGGAATGAAAGGTGTAATAGAATGGAATTGAATGGAATGGAATGGAATGTGGAATGGAAAATGGAATGGAATGTGAAATTGAAATATAATGAAATGTGGAATGGAATGGAATGGAACGTGGAATGGAATGGAATGGAATGTGGTATGGAATTGAATCGCAATTGAAATGGAAATAGAATGGAATGTGAAACGGAATGTGAAATGGAAAGGAATGGAATCTGGAATGCAACGTGGAATGGAATGGATTGGAAGGTGGAATGGAAAATGGAATGGAATGGAATGGAAAGTGTACCGGAATGTTATGGAATGTCGAATGGAATGTAGTGGAATAGATGTGAAATGCAATGGAATTGATAGGAATGGAATGGAATGTGGAATAGAATGTGGAATGTAACGGAATGGAATTTGGAATGGAATGGAATGGAATGTGGAATGGAAAGTAACGGAATCGAATATGAAATGCAATGGAATGCAATGGAATGGAATGGAATGGGGAATGGAATGTGGAATACAAAGTGGATTGGAACGGAATGTGCAATGGAATGTGGAATGGAAAGGGGAGTTGAATGGATACGAATGTGGAATACAATGTGGAATGGATGGGAATGGCACGTGGAATCGAATGGAATGGAATATAGAATGCTATGCAATGGAATGGAATGGAATGTGGAATGGAATGGAATGCAAAGCGGAATGGAATGGAATGGAATGTTGAATGTAATGCAAAGTAATGTGGAATGGAATGGAATGGAAAGTTAAATGGAAATTGAAATTAATGTGGAATGTTATGGAATTTAATGTGGAATGGAACGTGGAATGGAATAGAATGGAATGTAAAATAGAATCTGGAACGGAAAGGAATGTGGAATGGAATGCAATGGAATCTGGAATGGAATGCAACGGAATGGAATGGAATGGAATGGAATGTGGATTGGAATTGAATTTAATGGAATGTAGAAAAGAATATAATGGAATAGAATGGAATGGAATGGAATGTGGAATGGAATGGAATGCAATGTGGAATGGAATGTGGAATGGAATGGAATGGAATGGAATGTGGCATGGAATGGAATGGAATGTGGAATGGAATGGAATGTGGAAGGAATGGAATGGAATGTGGAATGGAATGTAATGAAATTGAATGTAAAGGAATGGAATGTGGAATGGAATGGAACGTGGAATGGAATGTGGAATGGAATGGAATGGAATGTGAAATGGAATGGAATGGAATGGAGAGGAAAGTGGAACGGAATGGAATGGAATGTGGAATGGAATGCAGAATGGAATGTGGAATGGAAAGTGGAATGAAACGAGGTATGGAATTGAATGGAATGTGGAAAGTAATGTAATGGAATGTGGACTGGAATGGAATGGAATGGGATGGAACGGGAAATGGAATGGAATGGAATGTCGAATGAAATTCAATGGAATTTGGAAATAAATGTGGAATGGAAAGTGGAATGGAATTCAATGAAATGGAATGTGAAATGGAATGGAATGGATTGCGGAATGGAATGTAAAGGAATGGACAGTGGAATGGAATGGAATAGAAACGAATGGAATGGAATTTGGAGTGGAAAGCAATGGAATGTGGAATGGAATGGAATGGAAAATGGAATGAAATAGAATGGAATGGAATATGCAATTGAATGGAATTTAAGAGAATGGAATGTGGAATGGAATCGATGGGAATGTAGAGTGGAATGTGGAATGGAATGGAATAGAATGTGGAATGGAATTGAATGGAATATCAAATGGAATGGAATGGAATGGAATGTGGAAAGCAATGCAATGAAATAGAGTGGAATGGAATGGAAAATGGAATGGAATGGAATGCAATGTGGAATAGAATGTGGAATGTAATGGAGTGGGATGTGGAATGGAAAGGAATGGAATGTGGAATGGTATGTGGAATGGAATGGAATGGAATGTGCAAAGATTGTAATGGAATAGAATGGAATGCAATGGAATGTGCAATGGAATGGATTACAATATGTAGTGCAATGTGGATTGAATGGAATGGAATGTGGAATGCAATGGAATGGAATGTGGAAAGGAATGTGGAATGGAATGTGGAATGATATGCGGAATGGAATGGAATGGAACATGGAATGGAATCGAAAGGAATGTGGGGTGGAATGTGGAATGGACTGGAATAGAGTGCAATGTGGAATGGCATGGAATGGAATGTGGAATGGAATGCGGAATGGAATGGCATGGAATGGATTGTGGAATGGAATGAAGTGCAATGTGAGTGGAATGTGGAATGGAATGAGGAATGGAATGGAGTGGAATCTGGAATGGAGAGGAATGTGGAATCGAATGGAATGGAATGTGGAATGCAATGTGGAAAGGAATAGAATGGAATATGTAATGGAAAGTGAAATCAATGCAATGGAATGTGGAATCGAATGTCGAATGGAATGGAATGGAATGTCGAATGGAATGGAATGCAATGTCAAATGGAATGTGGAATGGAATGGAATGTGTAATGGAAGGTGGAATGGAACAGAATGTGAAATGGAATGGAACGGAATGGAATATGGAATGGAATGGAATGTGGAATGGAATGTGGAACAGAATGAAATAAAAGGAGGAATGGAACGTGGAACGGAACGTGGAAAGGAACGTGGAATGGAACGTGGAATGGAATGGAACAGAATGTGAAATGGAATCGAATGGAACGTTGAATGGAATGGAACCGAATGTGGAATGGACTGGAATGCAACGTGGAACGGAATGGAATGCAATGTGGAAAGGAATGTGTAATGGAATGGAATGGAATGTGGAGTGGAATGTGGAATGGAATGGAATGGAATGTGGAATGGAATGTTGAATGGAATGGTTTGGAACGTGGAATAGAATGTGGAATGGAATGTGGAATGGAACATGGAATGGAATGGAATGGAATGTGGAATGCAATGGAATGGAAGGTTTAATGCAATGTTGAATGGAATGTAATGGATCGTGGAATGGAACGTGGAATGGAACGTGGAAAGGAAAGTGGAATGGAATGTGGAATAAAATGGAGTGGAATGTGAAATGGCATGGAAAGGAACGTGGAATGGTATGGAATGGAATGATTAATGGAAAGTTGAATGGAATGGAATGCAATGTGGAATGGAATGTGGACTGGAATGGAATGGAATGTGGAATGGAATCTGCAATGGAATGTGAAATGGAAAGGAATGGATAGTGTAATCAAATGTTTAATGGAATGAAATGTGGAATGGAATGTGGAATGGAATGGAATGGAACGGAATGCAATGTGGAATGGAATTGAATGGAATGTACTGTGGAATGCAATGGAATGTAAAGGGGAACAGAACGGAATGGAATGTGGAATGGTATGGAATGAAATTTGGACTGGAATGGAATGGAATGCAATGGAATATGAAATGGAATGGAATGGAATGTGGAATTGAATGGAATGGAATGGGGAATGGAATTGAATGCAATGTTGTATGGAATGGAACGGAATATGGAATGGAATGGAATGGATTGTGGAAAGGAATGGAATGGAATGAAGTGTGGAATGGAACGTGGAATGGAATGGAATGGTATGGAATGGAAGGTAGAGTGGAATGGAATGCAATGTGGAATGGAATGGAATGGAATGTGGAATGGAATGTGGAATGGAATTTGGAATGGAATGGAATGTGAAATGGTATTGAATGGAATGTGCAATGGGATGTGGAATGGAATAGAAGGAAATGTGGAATTGAATGTGTAATGGAACTCTTTGGAATGTGGAATTGAATGTGGAAAGGAATGTGGAGTGGAATGGAATGGAATGGAATGGAATATGAAATAGAATGAAATGGAATGTGAAATGGAATTGAATGGAACGTGGAATGAAAGGTGGAATGGAATGGAATGAAATGTGGAGTGAAATGTGGAATGGAATCAAATGGAACGTGGAAAGGAACGTGGAATTGCATGTGGAATGCGAATACGCAACGGAATGGAATGGAATGTGGAATGGAATGGAATGGAATGGAATATGGAATGGAATGGAATGAAATGAGGAATGGAATTGAATGGAATGGAATATAATGGAATTTGAAATGCAATGGAATGGAATGTGGAATGGAAGGGAATGAAGTGGATGGTGGAATGGAATTGAATGGAGTATGGAGTGGAATGTGGAATGGAACGTGAAATGGAGTGGAATGGAAAGTGAAATGGAATGGAGTGGAATGTGGAATGGAATGGAATGGAAAGGAATGTGGGATTGAATGTGGAATATAGCGTGGAATGAAATGGAATGGAATGGAATGAATAATGGAATGGTATGGAATGTGAAATGGAATTGAAAGTGAAATGGAATGAAATTTGAAATGGAATAGAGTGGAATGTGGAATGGAATGGAATGGAATGAAATTGAATGTGGAATGGAATGAAATGGAATGGAAAGTGGAATGTGTGGAATGTGTGGAATGAAATGTGGAATGGAAAGAAGTGGATTGTGGAAAGGAATGGAATGGAATGGAATGTGGAATGGAATGGAATGGAATGTGGAAAGGAATGGAATGGAAACGAATTAAATGGAAGGTGGAATGGAAAGGAATGGGTTGTGAATGCAATGTAATGGAATGTGTGATGGAATTGAACGGAATGTGGAATGGAATGGAATAGAAAGGAAAGTGGAATGGAATGGAATGGAAAGAAATGGAATGTGAAACGAATGTATGGGAATGTGGAATGGAATGTGGAATGGAAAGGAATGGAATGTGGAATGGAATTGAGTGGAATATGGAATGGAATGGAATGGAATGGAAAGTTGAATGGAATGGAGTGGAATGGAATCGAATTTGGAAAGGATTGTAAAGGAATGGAAAGGAATGGAAGGGAATGTGGAATGGAATATGAAATGGAATGTATTGGAATGAGGAATGGAATGTGAAATGGAATGGAATGGAACGTGGAATGAAAGGTGGAATGGAATGGAATGAAATGTGGAGTGAAATGTGGAATTGAATGGAATGGAACGTGGAAAGGAACGTGGAATTGAACGTGGAATGCAAATATGCAACGGAATGGACTGGAATGTGGAATGGAATGGAATGGAATGGAATGTGGAATGGAATGGAATGAAATGAGGAATGGAATTGAATGGAATGGAATATAATGGAATTTGAAATGGAATGGAATGGAATGTGGAATGGAAGGGAATGAAGTGGATGGTGGAATGGAATTGAATGGAGTATGGAGTGGAATGTGGAATGGAACGTGAAATGGAATGGAGTGGAATGTGGAATGGAATGGAATGG
Source organism: Pongo pygmaeus (assembly GCF_028885625.2). Lineage (NCBI taxonomy): Eukaryota > Metazoa > Chordata > Mammalia > Primates > Hominidae > Pongo > Pongo pygmaeus. Next base: position 2,737,176 of record NC_072388.2, on the reverse strand, counting down.
AAAGGAATGTGGAATTGAATGTGGAATATAGCGTGGAATGAAATGGAATGGAATGGAATGAATAATGGAATGGTATTGTATGTGAAATGGAATGGAAAGTGAAACGGAATGAAATTTGAAATGGAATAGAGTGGAATATGGAATGGAATGGAATTGAATGTGGAATGGAATGGAATGGAATGGAAAGTGGAATGTGTGGAATGTGTGGAATGAAATGTGGAATGGAATGAAGTGGATTGTGGAAAGGAATGGAATGGAATGGAATGTGGAAAGGAATGGAATGGAAACGAATGAAATGGAATGTGGAATGGAATGGAATGGGTTGTGAATGCAATGTAATGGAATGTGTGATGGAGTGGAACGGAATGTGGAATGGAATGGAATGGAAAGGAATGTGGAATGGAATGGAATGGAAAGGAATGGAATGTGAAACGAATGTATGGGAATGTGGAATGGAATGTGGAATGGAAAAGAATGGAATGTGGAATGGAATTGAGTGGAATATGGAATGGAATGGAATGGAATGGAAAGTTGAATGGAATGGAGTGGAATGGAATCTAATTTGGAAAGGATTGTAAAGGAATGGAATGGAATGGAAAGGAATGTATAATGGAATATGACATGGAATGGATTGGAATGAGGAATGGAATGTGAAATAGAATGGAATGGAATAAAATCAGAAATGGAATGGAATGGAATGAAAAGTGGAATGGAATGGAATGGAATGTGGAATGGAATGTGGAATGGAATGGAATGTGAAATGGAGTGGAATGGAATGGAACGGAATGTGAAATGGAATGGAATGAGATGTTAAATGGAATGGAATGGGATTTGAAATTGATTAAATTGAATGTGGAATGAAATGGAATGGGATGTGGAATGGAATGGAATGGAATATGGAATGCAATGGATTGCAATGGAATGTGGAATGGAACGGAATGCAATGGAATGGAAAGTGGAATGGAATGTGCAATGGAATGGAATGGAATGTGGAATGGAATGGAATATAATGAGAAATGGGATGGAACACAGTATGGAATGGAATTGAATGGAATGTGAAATGGAATGGAATGGAAAGTATTGTGGAATGGAATGTAATGGAATGGATGTATAAAGGAATGGAATGCAATGTGGAATGCAATGTGAAATCAAAAGGAGTCGAATGTGGAATGGAAGGTGAAATGGAATGGAATGGAATGTGGAATGGAATGCAATGGAGTGGAATATGGAATGGAATGGAATGGAATGTGGAATGGAATGGAATGGAAGTTGGAATGGAAAGTGGAATGGAACGTGGAATGGAACGTGGAATGGAATGGAATGGAATGTGAAATGGAATCAAAAGGAAAGTGGAATGGAATGGAATGAAATGTGGAATGGAATGTGGAATGGAATAGAATGCAACGTGGAATGGAACGGAATGCAATGTGGAAATGAATGTGGAATGGAATGGAATGGAATGTGGAATGGAATGTGGAATGGAAAGGAAAGGAATGTGGAATGGAATGTGGAATGGAATGTAATGGAAAGTGGAATAAAACGTGGAATGGAATGTGGAATGGAAAGTTGAATGGAATGGAATGGACTGTGGAATGCAATGGAATGGAATGTTTCATGCAATGTGGAATGGAATGGAATAGATCGTGGAATCGAATGTGGAATGTAATGTGGAATGGAATGGAATGGAAGGTGGAATGGAACGTGGAATGGAAGGTGTAAAGTAATGTGGAATGGAATGGGGAATGGAATGGAATGGAACGTTGAACAGAATGTGGATGGAATGTGGAAGGGAATGGAATGGAATGTGGAATGGTAGGTAGAATGGAACGTGGAATGGAATGTGGAACAGAAAGTGGAATGGAATGTGGAATAGAAAGGAGTGGAATGTGAAATGGAATGGAAAGGAACGTGGAATGGAATGGAATGGAATGTGGAATGGAATGTGAAATGGAATGGAATGCAATGTGGAATCGAATGGAATGGAATGTGGAATGGAATCTGGAATGGAATGTGAATTGGTAAGCAATGGAAAGTGTAATCGAATGTGCAATGGAATGGAATGTGGAATGGAATGTGGAATGGAATGGAATGGAATGCAATGTGGAATGGAATATGGAATGGAATGGAATGGAATGCAACGTGGAATGGAATGGAATGTGGAATGCAATGCAATGGAATGTGGAATGGAATGGAATGGAATGCGGAATGGAATGGAATGGTATTTGGACTGGAATGGAAAGGAATATGAAATGGAATGGAATGGAATGTGGAATGGAATGGAATGTGGAATGGAATCGAATTGAATTTGGACTGGAATGGAATGGAATATGTAATGGAATGTATGGAATGTGGAATGGAATGGAATTGAATGTGGAATGCAATGGAATGGAATGTGGAATGGAATGGAATGGAGTGTGGAATAGAATGAAATTGAGTGTGGAATGGAATGGAATGGAATATGGAATGGAATGAGGAATGAAATGCTATGGAATGTGGACTGGATTGGAATGGAATGGAATGGAATGTGGAATGGAATGGAATGGAATGTGGACTGGAATGGAATGGAATGGAATGGAATGTGAAATGGATTGGAATGGAATGTGAAATGGAATTGAATGGAATGTGGAATGGAATGGAATGGAATGGAATGTAGAATGGAATGTGGAATTGATTGGAATGGATTGTGGAATGTAATGTGGAATGGAAAGGAAAGGAATGTGTAATGGAATGTGGAATGGAATGGAATGGTATGGAATGGAATGTGGAGTGGAATGGAATGGAATGTGCAATGGAATGGAATGGAATGTGGAATGGTAAGTGGAATGGAATTTGGAATGGAATGGAATGGAATTTGGAATGAAATGTGGAATGGAATGGAATGGGAAATGGAATGAAATCGAATATGGAAAGGAATGTGGAATGGAATAGAAGGAAATGTGGAAAGGAAAGTGGAATGGAATGTGAAATGGAACGGAATGGGATGTGGAATGGAATGGAATGAAATGTGAAATGGAATGTGAAATGGAATGGAATGGAATGTGGAATGGAATGGAATGGAATGTGGAATGGAGTGGAATGGAATGTGGAATGGAATGGAATGGAATGTGTACTGGAATGAAATGGAATGGAATGGAATGTGAAATGGAATGGAATGTAATGTGCAATGGAATTGAACGGACTGTGGAATGGAATGGAATGGAATGTAGAATGGAATGTGGAATGGAATGGTATTTCATGTGAAATGTAATGTGGAATGGAATGGAATGGAAAGTGGAATGGAATGGATTGGATTGTGGAGTGGAATGGAATGGAATGGAATGTGGAATTGAATATAATGTGTAATGGAATGGTATGGAATGTGGAATGGACTGGAATGGATTGGAGTGGAGTGGAATCTATTGGAGTGGAATGGAATGGAGTGGGGTGTACTGGAGTTAAGTTGAGTGGATTGGAGTAAAGTGGAAAGAAACGGATTAGAATGAAGTACATTGGAATGGAGTGGGGTGGTTTTGAGGGGACTGCAGTGGATTGGATCTAAAAGGAATGAAAAGAATTGGAATGTAGTGGATTGGAGATTTTTGTGGTGTCATGGAAGGGATTTGATGGAATGTCGATGAGTGTATTAGTGAGGAGTAGAATTGAGTGGAGTGGAATGGAGTGGAGAGGAGAGGAATGTCATGGAATGGAGTAGAATGCAATGGAAAGGAGTGGAGTGGAAAGGAATAGAATGGACTGTAGTGCAGTGGAGTGTAATGGGGTGGATTGGACTGGAATGGAGTGCAACGGAATGGATTGAAGTGGAATGAAGTGGAGTGGAATGGAAGGAAATGGAATTGAATGGGGAGGAGTGGCGTGGAGTGGAGGGAAATGGAGTGGAGTGGAATGGAATCGAGTGGAGTGGAATGGAATGGAGAGGAATGGAATCGAATGTAATGGAATGGATTGAAGATGAATGGAGTGGAGTCGAGTAGAATGGAGTGGAGTGGAGTAGAATGGAATGGAATGGAGTGGACTGGAACAGACTTGAGTGCAGTGCAGAGAAATGGAGTTGAATGGAGAGAAATGGAATGTAGTGGAATGGATTTAACAGGAGTAGAATGGAGAAGAGTGGAATGGAATGGAATGTAGTGGAATGGATTGGAATGGGATGGAGTGGAATGGAGTGGAGTGGAGTGGAGTGGAAATTATTGGAATGTAATGGAGTGGAGTGGAAAGGAATGGAATGGAATGGAGTGGATTTGTGTGGAGTCAAGTGGAATGGAACGGAATGGAATGAAGGGGAATGGAACAGAATGGAGTTGAGTGGAAAGAAATGGCATGGAATGGAGTGGAGTGGAGTGAAGTGGAGTGGAGTAGATTGGAAAGGAGTGTTGCGGACCGGAATGTAGTGGAATGGAATCTAATGCAGAGGAATGGAGTGGAATGGAATGGAATGGAGTGGAATGAATAGAATGGAATGGACTGGAGTAGAGTGGAATGGAGTGGAATGGAGTGGAATGAAACTGAGTAGAGTGTAATGGAATGGAATGAAAGGGAATGGAGTGCAGTGGATTGGATTGGAGTGGCGTGCAGAGGAATGGCAACAAACTGAATGGAGCAGAATGAAATTGAAAGGATTGGAGTGGAGTGGATTGGAACAGAATGGAATGGAGTCGAGTGGAATAGAATGGAATGGAATGCATTGGAATGGAGTGGAATATAATTCAGTGGAATTAAGTGGAATGGAGTGGAATGTATGGGAATGGTGTGGAATGGAATTGAATTAAGTGAAATGGGATAGAATGGAATGGAGTGGAATGGAATGCAATGGAGTAGACAGGAGTGGAATCTAATGGAGTGGAATGGTATGGAGTGGGGTGTAACAGAGTGGAGTTGAGTGGATTGGAGTAAAGTGGAAGGTAACGGAGTAGAATGGAGTAGAATGGAATGGAGTGGAGTGGATTTGTGTGGAGTGCAGTGGATTGGAGGGAAATGGAATGAAATGGATTGGAATGGAGTGAAGTGGAGATTGGTGGGGTGACATGGAATGGATTTGTTGGAACGGAGTGAGTGTAATAGAGTGGAGTGGAATGGAGTGGAGTGGAAAGGAATGTCATGGAATAAAGTAGAATGAAATGGAATGGAGTTGAGTGGAAAGGAATAGAATGGACTGGAGTACAGTGGAGTGGAGTGGACTGGAAAGGAGTGCAATGGAATGGATTATAGAGGAATGGAGTAGAGTGGAATGGAATGGAATGGAGTTGAGTGCAGAGGAGTGGCGTGCAATGGAGTGCAATAGAGTGGAGTGGAATATAGTGGATTGGAATGGAATGCAGTGGAATGGAATCGAATGTAATGGAATGCTGTGGAGTTGAATGGAGTGGAGTCGAGTAGAATGGAGTGCAGTGGCATAGAATGGAATGGAATGGAGTGGACTGGAGTTGAATTGAGTGGAGTGGAGAGGAATGGAGTTGAATGGAAAGAAATGGATTGTAGTGGAATGGATTTGACTGGAGTAGAATGGAGAAGAGTGGAATGGAATGGAATGGAGTGGAATGGAATGGAGTGGAATGGAGTGGATTGGAGTGGAAATAATTGGAATGGAATGGAGTTCAGTGGAAATGAATGGAATGGAATGGAGTGGATTTGAGTGGAGTGAAGTGGAATGGAAGCGAATGGAATGAATGGGAATTGAATAGAATGGAGTGGAGTGAAATGGAATGGCAGCAAATGGTGTGGAGTGGAGTGGAGTGGAGTAGAGTGGAAAGGAGTGTTGCGGACTGGAATGTAGCGGAATGGAATCTAATGCAGAAGAATGGAGTGGAATGGAATGGAATGTAAGGGACTGGAGTGAAGTGGAATGGAATAGAGTGGAGTGGAACGAAATTGAGTGTAGTGGAAGGGAATGGAATGAAAGGGAATAGAGTACAGTGGAATGGATGGAAGTGGTGTGGAGAGGAATGGCCTCGAACTGAATGGAGCAGAATGAAATGGAATGCATAGGAGTGGAGTGGATAGTGACGGAAGGGAAAGGAGATGAGTGGAATAGTGTGGAATGGAGTGCAATGGAATATAATTGAGTGGAGTTAAGTGGAATGAAGTGGAATGTACGGGAACCGTGTGGAATGGAATTGAATGAAGTGAAATGTAATGGAAGGGAATGGAGTGGAATGGAATAGAATGGAGTAGACTGGAGTGGAACCTAATAGAGTAGAATGGAATGGAGTGGGGTGTAATGGAGTGGAGTTGAGTGGATTGGAGTAAAGTGGAAAGAAAAGGAGTAGAATGGAGTAGAATGGCATGGAGTGGAGTGGATTTGCATGGAGTGCCGTGGATTGGAGTGAAATGGAATTTAATGGATTGGAATGGAGTGGAGTGGAGATTGGTGGAGTGTCATGGAACGGATTTGATGGAATGGAGTTGAGAGTAATAGAGTGGAGTGGAGATTGGTGGAGTGTCATGGAACGGATTTGATGGAATGGAGTTGAGAGTAATAGAGTGGAGTGGAATGGAGTGTAGTGGAATGGAGTGGAGTGTAAAGGAACGTCATGGAATGGAGTAGAATGCAATGGAATGCAGTGGAGTGGAAAGGAATAGAATGGAGTGGAGTGCAGTGGAGTGCAGTGGAGTGGACTGGAATGGAATGGAGTTGAGTGGAGAGGAGTGTCGTGGAATGGAGTGAAATGGAGTGGAGTGGAATGGAATGGAGTGGAGTGAAATGGAATGGAGTCGAAAGGAGTGGACTGGAATTGAATTGAGAGGAGTGGAGAGGAATGGAGTTGAATGGAAAGAAATGGAATGTAGTGGAATAGATTTGACTGGAGTAGAATGGAAAGAGTGGAATGTAGTGCAATTGAATGGAATAGGATGGAGTCGAATGGAGTGGAGACGAGTGGAAAAGATTGGAATGGAATGCAGTTGATTGGAAAGGAATAGAATGGAATGGAGTGGATTTGAGTGGAGAGAAGTGGAATGGAACGGTATGGAATGAAGGGGATTGTAATAGAATGGAGTGGAGTGGAATGGAATGGCATGGAAAGGAGTGGAGTCGAGTGGAGTGGAGTGGAATAGAGTCAAAGGAGTATTGCGGATTGGAATGTAATGGAATGGAATCTAATGCAGAGGAATGGAGTGGAATGGAATAGAATGGAGTGGAATGGAATGGAATAGAATGGAATGGAATGGACTGGAGTGGAGTGGAATGGACTGGAGGGGAGTGGAATGAAACTGAGTGGAGTGTAATGGAATGGAATGAAAGGGAATGGAGTGCAGTGGAATTGATTGGAGTGGCGTGGAGAGGAATGGCATCGAACTGAATGGAGCAGAATGAAATGGAATGGATTGGAGTGGAGTGGCTAGGAATGGAATGGAATGGAGTCGAGTGGAATAGAGTGGATAGGAAAGCAGTGGAATAGAGTGGAATATAATTGAGTGGAGTTAAGTGGAATGGTATGGAATGTACGGGAACGGTGTGGAATGGAATTGAATGAAGTGAAATGGAATAGAATGGGTGGAATGTAATGGAATGGATTGGACTGAAGCTGAATCTAATGGAATGGAATGGAATGGAATGGAGTGGGGTGTAATGGAGTGGACTTGAGTGGATTGGAGTAAAGTAGAAAGAAGCGGAGTAGAATGGAGTAGAATGGAAAGGAGTGGGGTGGATTTGAGTGGAGTGCAGTGGATTGGAGAGAAATGGAATGAAAAGAATTGGAATGGAGTGGAGTGGAGATTGGTGGGGTGTCATATAATGGATTTGATGGAATGGAGTTGAGTGTAATAGTGAGGAGTGGAATGGAGTGGAGAGGAATGTAGTGGAGTGGAAAGGAATATCATGGAATGGAGTGGAATGCAATGGAAAAGATTGGAGTGGAAAGGAATAGAATGTTGTAGAGTGCAGTGGAGTGGAGTGGAGTGGAGTGGATTGGACTGGAATGGAGTGCAATGGAATAGATTGGAGTGAAATGAAGTGAAGTGGAATGGAATGGAAGGGAATTGAGTGGAGAGAAGTGGCGTGGAATGGAGTGAAATGGAGTGGAGTGGAATGGAGTGGAGTGGAGTGGAGTGGAATGGAGTGGAATGGAATCGAATGAAATGGAATGGATTGGAGTTGAATGGAGTGGAGTCGAGTAGAATGGAGTGGAGTAGAATAGAATGGAATGGGATGGAGTGGATTGAAGTTGAATTGAGTGGAGTGGAGAGGAATGGAGTTGAATGGAGACAAATGGAATGTAGTGGAATGGATTTGACTGCAGTAGAATGGAGAAGAGTGGAAGAGAATGTAATGTGGTGGAATGGATTGGAATGGGATGGAGTGGAATGGAGTGGAGTGGAGTGGAAAGGATTGGAATGGAATGGAGTTGAGTGGAAAGGAATGGAATGGAATGGAGTGGATTTGAGTGGAGTGAAATGGAATGGAATGGAATGGAATGAAGGGGAATGGAATAGGATGGAGTGGAGTGGAATGGAATGGCAAGGAATGGAGTGGAGTGGAGTGGAGTGGAGTAGAGTGGAAAGGAGTGTTGTGGACTGGAATGTAGTGGAATGGAATCTAATGCAGAGAAATGGAGTGGAATGGAATAGAATGGATTGGCAGGGAGTAGAGTGGAGTGTAATGGAGTGGAGTGGAGTGGAATGACACTGAGTGGAGTGTAATGGAATGGAATGAAAGGGAATGGAGTGCAGTGGAAAGGATTGGAGTGGCATGCAGAGGAAAGGCATCGAGCTGAAAGGAGCAGAATGAAATTGAATGGATTGGAGTGGAGTTGATTGGAACAGAATGGAATGGAGTCGAGTGGAATAGAGTGGAATGGAATGCACTGGAATGGAGTGGAATATAATCGAGTGGAGTTAAGTGGAATGGAGTGGAATGTGCGGGAATGGTGTGGAATAGAATTGAATTAAGTGAAATGGAATGGAATGAAATGGAGTGGAATGGAATGGAATGGAATGGACTGGAGTGGAATCTAATGGAGTGGAATGGTATGGAGTGGGGTGTAGTGGAGTGGAGATGAGTGGATTGGAGTAAAGTGGAAGGAAACAGAGTGGAATGGAGTGGAATGGAATGGAGTCGAGTGGATTTGTGTGGAGTGCAGTGGATTGGAGCGAAAGGCAATGAAATGGATTGGAATGGAGTGGAGTGGATATTGGTGGCATGCCATGGAATGGATTTGATGGAACAGAGTTTAGTGTAATAGAGTGGAGTGGAAAGGAGTGGAGTGGAATGGAGTGGAGTGGAAAGGAATGTCCTCGAATGGAGTAGAATGAAACGGAATGGAGTTGAGTGGAAAGGAATAGAGTGGAGTGGAGTACAGTGGAGTGGAGTGAACTGGAATGCAGTGCAATGGAATGGATTGGAAAGGAACGGAGTGGAGTGGAATGGAATAGAATGGAGGTGAGTGGAGAGGAGTGGCATGGAATGGCATGCAATGGAGTGGAATGGAATGGAGTGGAGTGGAATGGAATGCAGTGGAATGGAATCAAATGTAATGGAAAGGAGTGGAGTTGAATAGAGTGAAGTGGAGTAGAATGGAGTGGAGTGGAATAAAATGGAATGGAATGGAGTGGACTGGAGTTGAATTGAGTGGAGTGGAGAGGAATGGAGTTGAATGGAAAGAAATGGATTGTAGTGGAATGGATTTGACTGGAGTAGAATGGAGAAGAGTGGAATGGAATGGTATGGAGTGGAATGGAATGGAGTGGAATGGAGTGGAGTGGAGTGTAAAGGATTGGAATGGAATGGAGTTGAGTGGAAAGGAACTGAATGGAATGAAGTGGATTTGAGTGGAGTGAAGTGGAATGTAATGGAATGGAATGAAGGCCAATGGAATAGAATGGAGTGGAGTGGAATGGATTGGCATGGAATGGAGTGGAGTGTCGTGGAGTGGAGTGGAGTAGAGTAGGGTGGAAAGGAGTGTTGCCCACTTGAATGTAGTGGAATGGAAACTAATGCAGAGGAATGGAGTGGAATGGAATAGAATGGAATGGAATGGAATGAAGTGTAGTGGAATGGAGTGGAGTGGAGTGGAATGAAACTGAGTGGAGTGGAATGGAATGGAATGAAAGGGAATGGAGTGCAGTGGAATGGATTTCAGTGTGGTGGAGAGGAATGGCATCGAACTCAATGGAGCAGAATGAAATGGAATGGGCTGGAGTGGAGTGGTTTGGAACGGAATGGAATTCAGTCGAGTGGAATAGAGTGGAATGGAATGCAGTGGAATGGAGTGGAATATAACCGAATGGAGTTAATTGGAATGGAGTGGAATCTACGGGAACGGTGTGGAATGGAACTGAATGAAGTGGAACAAAATGGAACGAAATTTAGTGTAATGGAATGGAATGGAGTGGACTGGAGTGGAATCTAATGGAGTTGAATGGAATGGAGTGGAGTGTAACGGAGTGGAGTTGAGTGGATTGGAGTAAAGTGGAAAGAAACGGAGTGGAATGGAGTAGAATGGAAAGGAGTGGAGTGGTTTTGAGTGGAGTGCAGTGGATTGGAGCGAAATGGAATGAAACGGATTGGAATGGAGTGCAGTGGAGATTGGTGGGGTGTCATGGAATGGATTTCATGGAATGGAGTTGAGTGTAATAGAGTGGAGTGGAATGGAGTGGAGTGTAAAGCAATGTCATGGAATGGAGTGGAATGCAATGGAATGGAGTGGAGTGGAAAGGAATAGAATGGAGTGGAGTGCAGTGGAGTGGAGTGGAGTGGAGTGGACTGGAATGGAGTTCAATGGAATGGATTGCAGTGGAATGGATTGGAGTGGAATGGAATGGAATGGAGTTTAGTGGAGAGGAGTGGAGCTGAAAGGAGAGAAATGGAGTGGAATGGAATGGAATGGATTGGCATGGAATGGAATGGATTGGAATGGAATCAAATGTTATGGAATGGAGTGCAGTTGAATGGAGAGGAGTCGAGTAAAATTGAGTGGAGTGGAATAGAATGGAATGGAATGGAGTGGACTGGAGTTGAATGGAGTGGAGTGGAGAGGAATGGAGTTGAATGGAAAGGAATGGAAAGTAGTGGAATGGATTTGACTGTAGTAGAATGGAAAAGAGTGGAATGTTATGGAATGGAGTGGAATGGATTGGAATGGAATGGAGTGGAATGGAGTGGAGTGGAAAGGATTGGAATGGAATGGAGTTGAGTGGAAAGGAATTGAATGGAATGGAGTGGATTTGAGTTGAGTAAAGTGGAATGGAACGGAATGGAATGAAGGGGAATGGAAAATAATCGACTCGAGTGGAATGGAATGGCATGGAATGTAGTGGAGTGTCGTGGAGTGAAGGGGAGTAGAGTTGAAAGGAGTGTTGCGGAGTAGAATGTATTGGAATGCAATCTAATGCAGAGGAATGGAGGGGAATGGAACAGAATGGAATGGAATGGACTGGAGTGGCATGGAATGGAATGGAATGAAAGGGAATAGAGTGCAGTGGAATGGATTGGAGTGGCGTGGAGAGGAATGGCATTGAACTGAATAGAGCAGAATGAAATGGAACGGATCAGAGTGGAGTGGATTTTAACGGAATGGAGTGGAGTCGATTGGAATAGACTGGAAAGGAACGCAGTGGAATGGAGTGGAATATAATTGAGTGGAATTAAGTGGAATGGAGTGGAATGTAAGGGAATGGAGTGGAATGGAATTGAATGAAGTGAAATGGAATGGAATGGAATGGAGTGGAATGGAATGGGATGGAGTGGACTGGAGTGGAATCTAATGGAGTGGAATGGAATATAGTGGGTTGTAATGGAGTGGAGTTGAGTGCATTGGAGTAAAGTAGAAAGAAACGGAGTAGAATGGAGTAGAATGGAATGGAGTGGAGTGGATTTGAGTGGAGTGCAGTGGATTGGAGCGAAATGGAATGAAATGGATTGGAATGGAGTGGTGTGGAGATTGGTGGGGTGTCATGGAATGGATTTCATGGAATGGAGTTGAGTGTAATAGAGTGGAGTGGAATGGAGTGGAGTGGAAAGGAATGTCATGGAATAGAGTAGAATGCAATGGAATGGAGAGGAGTGGAAAGGAATAGAATGGAGTGGAGTGCAGTGGAGTGGAGTGGAGTGGACTGGAATAGAGTGCAATGGAATGGATTGGAGTGGAATGGAGTGGAGTGGAATGGAATGGAATGGAGTTGAGTGAAGATGAGTGGAGAGGAATGTAGTGAAATGGAGTGGAGTGGAATGGAATGGAGTGGAGTGGAATGGAATGGAGTTGAGTGGAGATGAGTGGAGCGGAATGGAGTGGAGTTGAATGGACTGCAGTCAAGTAAAATGGAGTGCAGTGGAATAGAATGGAAAGGAATGGAGTGGACTGGAGTTGAACTGAGTGGAGTGGAGAGGAATGGAGTTGAATGGAAAGAAATGGAAAGTAGGGGAATGGATTTGACTGGAGTACAATGGAGAAGAGTGGAATGGAATGGAATGGAGTGGAATAGAATGGAATGGAATGGAGTGGAATGGAGTGGATTCGAGTGGAAAGGATTGGAATGGAATGGAGTTGAGTGGAAAGGAATGAAATGGAATGGAGTGGATTTGAGTGGAGTGAAGTGGATTGGAACGGAATGGAATGAAAGGGAATGGAATAGAATGGAGTGGAGTGGAATGGAATGGCATGGAATGGATTGGAGTGTGGCGGAGAGGAGTGGAGTAGAGTGGAAGCTGTGTTGCGGACTGGAATGTAGTCGAATTGAATGTAATGCAGAGGAGTGGAGTGGAATGGAATAGAATGGAAAGGAATGGACTGGAGTAGAGTGGAATGGAGTGGAGTGGTGTCGAATGAAACTGAGTGGATTGGAACGGAATGGAATGAAAGGGAATGGAGTGCAGTGGAATGGATTGGAGTGGCGTGGAGCGGAACGGCATCGAACTGAATGGAGCAGAATGAAATGGAATGGATTGGAGTGGAGTAGATTGGAACGGAATGGAATGGAATCGAGGGGAATAGAGTGGAATGGAATGCAGTGGCATGGATTGGAATATAACTGAGTGGAGTTAAGTTTAATGGAGTGGAATGTACGGGAACTGTGTGGAATGGAATTGAATGAAGTGAAATGGAATGGAATGGAGCGGACTGGGGTGGAATCTAATGGAGTGGAATGGAATGGAGTGGGGTGTAATGGAGTGGAGTGGAGTGGATTGGAGTAAAGTGGAAAGAAACGGAGTAGACTGGAGTAGAATGGAATGGAGTGGAGTAGATTCGAATGGATTGCCACGGACTGGAGCGAAATGGAATGAAATGGATTGGAATGGAGTGGAGTGGAGATTGGTGGGGTGTCATGGAATGGATTTGATGGAATGGAGTTGAGTGTAATAGAGTGGAGTGGAATGGAGTGGAGTGGAGTGGAGTGGAAAGGAATGTCATGGAATGGACTAGAATGCAATGGAATGGACTGGAGTGGAAAGGAATAGAATGGAGTGGAGTGCAGTGGAGTGGAGTGGACAGGAAAGGAGTGCAATGGAATAGATTGGAGTGGAATGGAGAGGAGTGGAATGGAATGGAATGGAGTTGAGTGGAGAGTAGTGGAGTGGAATGGAGTGAAATGGAGTGGAGTGGAATGGAATGGAGTGTAGTGGAATGGAATGGAGTGGAATGAAATCGAATATAATGGAATGGAGTGGATTTGAATGTAGTAGAGTCGAGTAGAACGGAGTGGAGTAAAATAGAATGGAATGGAATGGAGTGGAATGCAGTTGAATTGAGTGGATTGGATAGGAATGGATTTGAATGGAAAGAAATGGAATGTAGTGGAATGGATTTGACTGGAGTAGAATGGTGAAGAGTGGAATGGAATACAGTGGAATGGAGTGGAGTGGAGTGGAAAGGATTGGAATGGAATGGAGTAGAGTGGAAAGGAATGGAATGGAATGGAATGGATTTGAGTGCAGTGAAGTGGAATGGAATCGAATGGAATGAAGGGGAATGGAATAGGATGGAATGGAGTGGAATGGAATGGCAAGGAATGGAGTGGAGTGGAGTGGAGTGGAGTAGAGTGGAAAGGAGTGTTGTGGACTGGAATGTAGTGGAATGGAATCTAATGCAGAGAAATGGAGTGGAATGGAATAGAATGGATTGGAAGGGAGTAGAGTGGAGTGGAATGGAGTGGAGTGGAGTGGAATTACACTGAGTGGAGTGTAATGGAATGGAATGAAAGGGAATGGAGTGCAGTGGAATGGATTGGAGTGGCGTGGAGAGGAATGGCATCGAACTGAATGGAGCAGAATGAAATGGAATGGATTGGAGTGGAGTGGATTGGAACGGAATGGAATGGAGTCGAGTGGAATAGAGTGGAATTGAATGTAGTGGAATGGAGAGGAATATAATTGAGTGGAGTTCAGTGGGATGGAGTGGAATGTACGGGAATGGTGTGGAATGGAATTGAATGAAGTGAAATGGAATGGAATGGAATGGAGTGGAATGGAATGGAATGGAGTGGACTGGAGTGGAATCTAGTGAAGTGGAATGGAATGGAGTGGGGTGTAATGGAGTGGAGTTGAGTGGATTGGAGTAAAGTGGAAAGAAAAGGAGTAGAATGGAGTAGAATGGAATAGAGTGGAGTGGATTTGAGTGGAGTGCAGTGGATTGGAGCAAAATGGAATGAAATGGATTGGAATGGAGTGGAGTAGAGATTGGACTGGTATCATGGAATGGACTTGATGGAATGAAGTTGACTGTAATAGAGTGGAGTGGAATGGAGTGGTGTGGAATGGAGTGGAGTGGAAAGCAATGTCATGGAATGGAGTAGAATGCAATGGAATGGAGTGGAGTGGAAATGAATGGAATAGAGTGGAGTGAAGTGGAGTAGAGTGGAGTGGAGTGGACTGGAATGGAGTGCAATGGAATGGATTGGAGTGGAATGGAATGGAATGAAGCTGAGTGGAGAGGAGTGGTGTGGAACGAAGTGAAATGGCGTGGAGTGGAATGGAATGGATTGGAGTGGAATGGAAAGGAGGGGAATGGAGTCGAATGTAATGGAATGGAGTGGAGTTGAATGTAGTGGAGTCGATTAGAATGGAGTGGAGTGGAATAGAATGGAATGGAATGGAGTAGATTGGAGTTGAATTGAGTGGAGTGGAGAGGAATGGATTTGAATGGAAAGAAATGGAATGTAGTGGAATGGATTTGACCGGAGTAGAATGGAGAAGAGTGGAATGGAATGGAATGGAGTCGAATGGAATGGAATGGAATGGAGTGGAATGGAGTGGAGTTGAGTGGAAAGGATTGGAATGCAATAGAGTTGAGTGGAAAGGAATGGAATGGAAGGGAGTGGAGTTGAGTGTAGAAAGTTGAATGGAAGGGAATGGAATGAAGGGGAATGGAATAGAATGTAGTGGAGTGGAATGGAATGGTGTGGAATGTAGTGCAATGGAGTGGAGTGGAGTGGAGTGGAGTAGAGTGGAAAGGAGTGTTGCAGACTGTAATGTAGTGGATTGGAATCTAATGCAGAGGAATGGAGTGGAGTGGAATAGAATGGAATAGAATGGAATGGACTGGAGTGGAATAGAGTGGAGTGGAGTGGAATGAAACTGAGTGGCGTGGAATGGAAAGGGATGAAAGGGAATGGAGTGCAATGGCATGGATAGAAGTGGCATGGAGAGGAATGGCATCGAACTAAATGGAGCAGAATGAAATGTAATGGGTTGGAGTGGAGTGGTTTGGAAGGGAATGGAATGGAGTCGAGTGGAATAGAGTGGAATGGAATGCAGTGGAATGGAGTTGAATATAAATGAGTGACGTTAAGTGGAATGGAGTGGAAAGTACGGGAACGGTGTGGAATGGAATTGAATGAAGTGAAATGGAATGGAATGGAATGGAGTGGAATGGAATGGAATGGAGTGGAATCTAATGGAGTGTAATAGAATGGAATGGGGTGTAATGGAGTGGAGTTGAGTGGATTGGAGTAAAGTGGAAAGAAACGGAGTAGAATGGAGTAGAATGGAATGGAGTGGAGTGGATATGAGTGGAGTGCAGTGGATTGGAGCGAAATGGAATGAAATGGATTGGAATGGAGAGGAGTGGAGATTGATGGGTTGTCTTGGAATGGATTTGATGGAATGGAGTTGAGTGTAATAGAGTGGAGTGGAATGGAGTGGAGTGGAATGGAGAGGAGTGGAAAGGAATGTCATGGAATGGAGTAGAACACAATGGAGTGGAGTGGAGTGGAAAGGAATAGAATGGAGTGGAGTGCAGTGGAGTGGAGTTGGGTGGAGGGAACAGGAATGATGTGCAATGGAATGGATTGGAGGGGAATGGAGTGGAGTGGAATGGAATGGAATGGAGGTGAGTGGAGAGGAGTGGAGTGGAATGGAGTGAAAAGGATTAGAGTGTAATGGAATGCAGTGGAGTGGAATGGAATGGAGTGGAATGGATTCGAATTTAATGGAATGGAGTGGAGTTGAATGGAGTGGAGTTGAGTAGACTGGAGTGGAGTGGAATAGAATGGAATGGAATGGAGTGGACTGGAGTTGAATTGAGTGGAGTGGAGAAATATGGAGTTGAATGGAAAGAAATGGAATGTATTGGAGTGGATTTGACTGAGGTAGAATGAAGAAGAGTGGAATTGAATGGAATGGAGTGGAATGGAATGGAATGGAATGGAGTGGAATGGAGTGGAGTGGAGTGGAAAGGATTGGAATGGAATGGAGTTGAGTGGAAAGGAATGTAATGGAATGGAGTGGATTTGAGTGGAATGAAGTGGAATGGAACGGAATGGAATGAAAGGGAATGGAATAGAATGGAGTGGAGTGGAATGAAAAGGCATGGAATGGAGTGGAGTGTAGCGGAGTGGAGTGGAGTACAGTGGAAAGTTGTGTTGCGGACTGGAATGTAGTGGAATGGAATCTAATGCAGAGGAATGGAGTGGAATGGAGTAGAATGGAATGGAATGGACTGGAGTAGAGTGGAATGGATTGGAGTGGAGTGGAATGAAACTGAGTGGAGTGGAACGAAACTGAGTGGAGTGGAACGGAATGGATTGAAAGGGAATGGAGTGCAGTGGAATGGATTGGAGTTGCGTGGAGAGGGATAGCATCGGACTGAATGGAGCAGAATGAAATGAAATGGATTGGATCGCAGTTATTGGAATGGAATGGAATGGAGTCGAGTGGAACAGAGTGGAATGGAATGCAGTGGAATGGAGTGGAATATAATTGAGTGGAGTTAAGTGGAATGGAATGGAATGTACGGCAATGGTGTGGAATGGAATTCAATGAAGTGAAATAGAATGGAATGGAATGGAGTGAAATGGAATGGAATGGAGTGGACTGGAGTGGAATCTAATGGAGTGGAATGGAATGGAGTGGGGTGTAATGGAGTGGAGTTGAGTGGATTGGAGTAAAGTGGAAAGAAAAGGAGTAGAATGGAGTAGAATGGAATGGAGTGGAGTGGATTTGAGTGGTGTGCAGTGGATTGGAGCGAAATGGAATGGAACGGATTGGAATGGAGTGGAGTGGAGATTGGTGGGGTGTCATGGAATGGATTTGATGGAATGGAGTTGAGTGTAATAGACCGGAGGGGAATGGAGTGGAGTGGAATGGAAAGCAATGTCATGGAATGGAGTAGAATGCAATGGAATGGAGTGGAGTGGAAGAATAGAATGGAGTGCAGTGCAGTGGAGTGGAGTGGAGTGGACTGGAATGGAGTGCAATGGAATGGATTGGATTGGAATAGAGTGGAGTGGAATGGAATGGAGTGTAGTGGAGTGGAGTGGACTGGAATGGAGTGCAATGGAATGGATTGGATTGGAATAGAGTGGAGTGGAATGGAATGGAGTGCAATTTAGTGGAGTGGAGTGGAATGGAATGGAGTGGAGAGGAATGGAGTGGAATGGAATGGAGTGGAGAGGAATGGAGTAGAATGGAATGGAGTGTAATGCATAGAAGTGGAGTGGATGGCAGTAGAGTGCAGTTGAATGGAATGGAATGGAGTGGAGTGGAATGGAATGGAATCGAGTGGAATGGAGTGGAGTGGAGTGGAGTGGAATGGAGTGCAGTGGACTGGAGTGGAGTGCACTGGACTGGAGTGGAGTGCAGTGGAATGCAATGCAGTTTAATGGAATTAAGGGAATGGAATTGAGTTGAGTGGAATGGGTGGAATGGATTGAAATGGAGTGCAATGGATTGGAATGGAATCGAATGGAATGGAGCAGAGTGGAGTGGAGTTGAAGGGAATGGAATGGAATGGAGTGGAGTGGAATGGAGTGGCATGTAGTGGAGTACAGTGGAATGGAGTTGAATGGAAGGCAATGGAAAGGAGTGGAGTGCAATGGAGTCAAGTGGAATATAATAGAGTGGAATGGAATGGATTTGAGTGGAATGGAATGGAATGGGATGGAGTGCAATGGAATGGAATGAAATGGAGTGGCTTGGAGTGGAGTGGAGTGTAATGGAATGGCATGTAGTGGAGAGGAATGGAGTGGAGTGGAATGCAGATGAGTGGAGTACATTGGAGTGGAATGCAGATAAGTGGACTACATTGGAGTGGAAAGGAATGGAGTGGAATGGTGTGGAATGGAGTGGAGTGGAATGCAGTGGAATGATATGAAATGGGATGGAATATAGGAGAGTGGAATGGTATGAAATGGGATGGAATATAGGAGAGTGGAATGGTATGAAATGGAATGGAATGTAGGAGAGTGGAATGGAATAGGGTGGAATAGATTGTGATTAAGTGGAGTGGAGTGGAATAGAATATAGCAGAGTGGAGTGCAATGGAATGGAGAGGATTGGAGTGGACTGAAGTGGAATGGAATGGAATGCATTGGGGAGGAATGGAGTGGAATGGAATGGATTGGAATGAAGTGGAGTGGGGTGGAGTGGAGTGCATTTGAATGAAATGGAATGAAATGCAGTTGAGTGGAATGAAATGCAGTGGAATGGAATGGAATGGAGTGGAAGAAATGGAGCAGAATGGAAAGGAATGTAATGGAATGGAGTGGAGTGGAGTGGAATTGAGTGAAGTGGATTGTAATGGAGTGGAGGGGAATGGAATGGAATTGAACAGAGTGGAGTGGAGTGGAATGGAGAGGAGTGGAATGAAATGGAACGTAATAGATTGGGTTGGAGTGGAATGGAGTGGAGTATTGAGGAATGGAGTGTAAAGGAATGGAGTGGAAGAGAATGGAGTGGAGTGGCGTGGAGTGGAATGCCGTGGAGTGGAGAGCAGTGGAGTAGAAGGAGGGTAGCGGATTGGAGTGCAGTGAAGTGGAATGAAATGGAATGTAATGGAAAGAGATGGAGTGGAATGGAGAGGAGTGGTGAGGAAAGGAGTGTAATGGAATGGAATGAACCGGAGTGTAGTGGAATGGAATGGAATGGAGTGTAAAGGACTGAAATGGAGTCGAATGGAGTGGGGTGGACTGTAATGGTGTGGAATGGAATGGAATGGAGTGTAATGGAATGGAGTGAAGTGGAGTGCAGTGTAGTGCAAAGGCCTGGAATGGAGTAGAGTGGAAAGGAATGGAGTGAAACGAAATGAAATGGATTGGAATGGAATGGAATGGCATGGAATGGAGTGGATTGGAGTGGAATGGATTGCATTGCAGTGAAAAGGAATGGAATGGAATGGAAAGAAATTTAATGGAATGTAGTGGAGTGGAGTGTATTGGAATGGAATTGATTGGAATGTAGCGGAGTGGAGTGGAATGCAATGGAGTGGAGCAGAATGGATTGGAATAGACTGGAGTGGTGTGCAGTGGAACGGAATGTTATGGACTAAAGTGGAGTGGAGTGGACTGGAATGGAGGGGAAGAGAGTGCAAGGGAGTGAAATGGAATGGAGGGGAAGATAGTGCAAGGGAGTGAAATGGAGTGGAGTGGAATGGAGTGGAAGTGAGTGGAAGGGAGGGAAATGGAGTGGAGTGGAATGCTGTGGAATAGAGTACAAAGGAGTGAAATGGAGTGGAGTGGAATGGAGTGGAATTGACTGAAATATAACGGAAAGGAAGGGAATGGAGAGGAATGGGGTGGAATGAATTGGAATGGAGTGGAGTGGAGTGTAATGCAATGTAGTTTAATGGAGTTGAAAGGAGGGGAGAGGAATAGAGTTTAGTGAAGTGGAATGGAATGGAATGGAGTGGAGTGGAATGGAGTGGAATGGTATGGATTGGAATGGAGTGAGTGAAGTAGAGTGTAGTGCAGTGGAATGAAGGGGAATGGAATGGAGTGGAGTGGAATGGAATGGAGTGGAGTGGAGTGGAATGGAATGTCATGGAGTAGAGTGGAATGGAGTGGAGTGGAGAGGAATGGAGTGGAATGGAAAGGAGTGGAATGGAGTGGAATGGAATAGAATGGATTGGAGTGAAGTGGAATGGAGTGTAGTGGAGTGGAGTGGAATGTAGTGGAGTGGAGTGTAATGAAATGGAGTGGAGTGGAGTGTTAAGGAATGCAATGCAATTGTATGGAATGGAATGGAGTGGAATGGAAAGGTGTGGAGTGGAATGGAGTGCAATGGAATGGAGTGGATTGGAGTGGAGTGGAATGGAAAGGATTGGCCTGGAAAGGTGTGGAGTGGAATGGAATGGAATGGAGTGGATTGGAATGGAGTGGAATGGAGTGGAATTGAACAGAATGGAATGGGGTGGAATTAAATGGAATGGAGTGCAGTGGAGTGGAATTGATTGGAATGGAATGAGGTGGAACTAAATGCAATGGAGTGCAGTGGAGTGGAGTGGACAGGAATGGAGTGTAGTGTAATGGATTGGAATGGAAAGGAGTGAAGTGCAGTGCAATGGAATGCAATGCAGAGAGATGCAGTGCAGTGGACTGGAATGGAGTGGAAGGGAGTGGAATGTACTGGAGTGGAATGGAGTGGAATGGAATGGAACGGAATATAGTATTGTGGAATGGAATGGAGTGGAGTGTTGTGGAGAGGAGTGGAATAGAGTGGAGTGGAATGTTATGTTTTGGCGTGGAGTGGAATGGAATCGAATGGAGTAGAATGGAAGGGAACGGAATGGAGTGGAATGAAATGGAGTTGAGTGGAATGCAGTGTAAATGAATGGATTGGAGTGAAGTGGAGTGGAATGGAAAGTAATTGATTGGAGTGAAATGGTGTGAAACGGAATGGAGTGGAATGAATTTTAGTGGATTTGAGTGGACTGTAGATCTGTTCAATGGAATCGAATGGAAAGGAGTGGAGTGGAATCGAATGGAGTGGAGTGGAATGGCATGAAATAGAGTGGAGAACAGCAGAGTGGATTGAAGAAGAGTGGGGTGGAGTGGAGTGGAATGGAGTGGACTGGAATGGAATGGAATGAAATGGAATAGAGTGGAGTGGAATGCAGCGGAGTGTTGTTGAATGGAGTTGAATGGAATGGAATTGAATGGAATGGAGGGGAGTGGATTGGAGCTTAGTGGAGTGGAGTATGTGGAATGGATTGCAATGGAGAAGAATGGAATGAAATAGAATGCAGAGGAGTGGAGTGGAAATGAGTGGTTTGGACTGGATGTAGTCGAGTGGAAAGGAATGGAATGGAATATAGTGGAGTGGAAAGGAGTGGAGTGGAATGAAGAGGAGTGGAGTGCATTGGAGTGGAATGGAATGGAATTGAAAGAAATGGGTTGGAACGGAGTGGAATGGAACGGAATGATATGGAATGGAGTGCAAAGGATTCCAATGGAGAGGAATGGAATGGAATGGAGTGGAGTGGAGTGCAATGGAGTAGAATGGAATGGAGTGGAATGGAATGGAGTGGTGTGGAGTGGATGGAAATTGAATGGAGGGAACTGGAATGAAATGGAGTGGGGTGGAATGGAAAGCAGTGTACTGGAGTGGAGTGGACTGGAGTTGAGTGTAGTGGAATGGTGCGGAAAGGACTGGAGTGGAGTGTAGAAGAGTGCAATGGAATTCAATGGATGGGAGTGGAGTGGATGGAAAGGAATGGCCTGGAGTGGAGTTCAGTGGAGTGGAATGGAATAGAATGGATTGGAGTGGAATTGAGGGGATAGGAATGGAGTTGCAAGGAGTGTAATGGAGTGGAGTTCAGTGGATTGCAATGGAACGAACAGGAATGGAGAGTACTGTAGTATAGTGCAGAGGAATGGAATGGAATGGAGTGGACAGGAAAGGCATGGAGTGTAGTGGAATGGAA
This sequence comes from Pongo pygmaeus, assembly GCF_028885625.2. NCBI lineage: Eukaryota > Metazoa > Chordata > Mammalia > Primates > Hominidae > Pongo > Pongo pygmaeus. The sequence goes on along the minus strand of NC_072388.2, from coordinate 2,715,112 downwards.
TAGAATGGAATGGAGTTGAGTGAAGTAGAGTGGAGTGGAGTGTAATGGAGTGGAATGGACTGGAACAGAGTGTAGTGGAGGGGAATCGACTGGAATGGAGAGGAATGGAAAGAAATGTAGTGTAATGGAATCAAATGAAGTGGAGTGGACTGGAATGACAAGGAAAGGAGTAGAGTGGAGTGGAATGGAGTGGAGTGGAGAGGAAAAGAGTGGAATGGAATGGAATGGAAAGGAGTTGACAGGAGTGGAATGGAGTGGAATAGATTGGAATGCAGTGGAATTGATTGTAATGGAATGGAATGAAATGAATCAGAGAGGAGTGTAATGGAATTGACTGGAATGGATCAGAGAGGAGTGGAATGGATTGCAATGGACTGGAGTGGAATGCAGTGGGTGGAGTAGTTTGGAGTGGAATGGAATGGAGTGGAATGGAACGGAGGGTGTTGGCGTGGAGTAGAGTGGAGTGGAATGGAATGGAGTTGAATGGAATGGAGTGGAGTGGAATGGAATGCAAAGGAATGGAGTGGAATGGAATGGAATGGAATTGCATGGAATGAAATAGATTGGAGCAGAATGCAGTGCAATGGAATGAAGTGGAATGGAGTGGACTGCAATGGAATGGAATGGAGTGGAGTGGAGTGGAGTGGAGTGGAGTGGAACGGAGTGAAATGGAGTGCAATGGAGTGGAGTGGAATGGAGTAGAGTGGGGCGGAATGGAATGGAATTTAGCAGCAATGAATGGAGTCAAGTGGAGTGGAATGGAGTGTAATGGAACGCAGTGGATTAGAGAGGAGGGGAGAGGAATGGAATGGAATTTAGAGGCATGGAATGGAGTCAAGTGGAGTGGAATGGAGTGGAATGGAATGTAGTGGATTAGAGAAGAGGGGAGTGGAGTGGAATGGTGTGGAATGGACTGGACTGGACTGGAGACGAATGGAATGGAGTGGAGTGGAGTGGAAAGGAGTCGAATGTACTCGACTGGAGTGGGGTGGAGTGGAATAGAATGGAATGGAGTGGAGTGGAATGGAGTCGAAAAAAATGGAGTGAAGTGGAGTGCAATGGAATGGAGTGGAATGGAGTGGATTGGAGTGTAGTGCAGTGGAATGGAATGGAATGGACTGATATGGAATGGAGTGGTGTGGGATAGAATGGAATCGAATGAAGTTGAGGGAAGTAGACGGGAATATACTAGAGAGCAATGGATTTGAATAGACTGGAAAGGAGTGGAGTGGAGTTGAATGGACTGGAATGGAGGGGAATGGAATGGAATGGAGTGGAATGGAATGGAAAGGAGTGCAGTGAAGTGAAAGCCATGGAATGGAATGGAGTGGAGTTGAGTGGAATGAGTGAAATGGATATGAATGCAGTGGAGTGGAGTGGAATGGAATTGAATGGAGCAAAGTGGACTGGAATGGATAACAGTGAAATGGATTGGAGTGGAGTGGATTGGAGTGGACTGGAATGTAGTGCAATGGGTTGGAGAGGGGTTTAGTGGAGTAGAGTTGATTGGAACGGCATGGAGTGGAATGGAATGGAATGGAGTGGAATGGAAGGGATTGGAGTGGAATGGAGTGGAATGGAGAGAATTGAATGGAGTGAAATGGAGTGGAATTGAATGGAACGGAATGGAGTAGAATGGAATGGACCGGAGTGGAGTGGACTGGAGCAGAATGTTATGGAGTGGACGGGAAAGGAATGGAGTGAATTGAGGTGCAATGGAGAGACATGGAATGGTATGGAGTGGAGTGCAATGGAATGGAGTGTAGTGGAATGGAGTCCAATGGAATGCAGTGGAATTGAGTGGAGTGGAATGGAGTGGAATGGAATGGTATGGAATTGACTGGAATGGAATCGAGTGGAGTGGAATGGACTGAAATGGAATGGAGTGGAGTGGAGTGGTGTGGAGTGGAATTGAATAGATTGGAGTGGAATGGAGTGGAATGGTAAGGAGTGGAATGTAGTGGAGTGCAGTGGAGTGGAGTGGAATGCAGTGGAATGGAATGCAATGCAGTGGACACGAATTGAATGGAATGGAGAGGAATCAACTTGAATGGAGTGGAGTGGAGTGGATGCAATGGAATGGAGTGGAATGAACTTGAATGGAGTGGAGTGGAGTGCAAAGCAATGGAATGGAATGGAGCAGAGTGGAGTGGAATACAGTGTACTGGAATGGAGAGCAGAAAGGTGGAATGGAGGGGAAAGGAGTCGAATGGAATGGTGTGGATTGGAGTGGAATGGAATGGAATGGAATGGACTTGCATTTAATGGAGTGGAATAGAGGGGAATGGAGTGCAATGGAGTGGAGTGGAGTGGAATGCAGTGGAATGGACTGCAAAGAATAGGAATGGAATGGAATGGAATGGAATGGAGAATAGTGAAGTGAAGTGGAGTGGAATGGATTGGAATGGAGTGGAGTGGAGTGGAATGGAGTCTAGGGGGATGGAGTGGAGTGGAGTGGATAGGAATGGAATGGAGTGGAGTAGAGTGGAATGGAGTCGAGAAGGGTGGAGTGGAGTGCTGTGGATAGGAAAGGAATTGAGTGGAATGGAGTGCAGTGGAGTGGAATGGAGTGGAGTGGAGAGGAATGAATTGGAATAGAATGGTATGGAATGTACTTGAGTGGAGTGGAATGGAGTGGAGTGTAGAGGAATGAATTGGAATAGAATGGTATGGAATGTACTTGAGTGGAGTGGAATGGAATAGAATGGAAAGATGTGTAGTGGAATGGAGTGGTGTGGACTAGAATGGATTGGAGTGAAATGGAATAGAGTGGATTGGAATGGAATAGAGTGGATTGGAGGGGAATGGAGTGGAGTGGAGTGGAATGGAGTGGTGTGGATTGGAAAGGAAAGAATGTAGTGGAGTGGAGTGGAATGCAGTGGAGTGGAATGGAGTTGAATGGAAAGATGGAAAGGAGTGGAGTGGAATGGAGAAGAGTGGAATGGGGTAAAGTGGAATGGAATGGAATGCAGAGGAAGAGAATGTAATGGAATGAATGGAAAGGAGTGGAGTGGAGTGGAATGGAGTGCATTGGAATGGAGTATAGAGGAGTCGAAAGGGATGGAATGGAATGGAGTGGACTGGAAAGCAGTGGAGTGGAGTGCAGTGAAGAGCAATGGAACGTGTTGAGGTGGAGTGGAGTGGAGTGGATTGGAATGCAAAGGAATGGAATGGAATGGAGTGAATTGTAATGGAGTGGAGTGGAAAGGAGTAGAGTGGAATGGAATGGAATGCAGTGGAATGAAATGGGAAGGAGAGGTATGGAATGGAATGGAGTGCAGTAGAAATGAGAGGAAAGGATTCCAGTGGAGTAGAGTGGAGTGGAGTGGAATGGAATTGAATGGAATGCAGAGGAATGGAACGGAATGGAAAGGAGTGGAAAGCAATGGCTTGGAAAGGAGTGGAGTGGAGTGGAGAGGAGTGGAGAGGAATGAAAAGTAATAGAATGGAATGGAGTGGAGTGGAACGTAGTGGAATATTACTGAGTGGATTGGATTGGAATGGAATGGAGTGGGTTGGAGTGGAATGGATTGGAGTGGAGTGGAGTGGACTGGAATAGAGTGGAATGGAATTAAACGGAATGGAGTGGAATGGAATGGAATGGAATGGAATGGACCGGAGTGGAGTGGAATGAAATGGAGTTTAGTGCTCGGAATGGAATGGAATGGATTGGTATGTAATGGAATGGATTGGAGTGCAGTGGACTAGAATGGAGTGAAGTGGAATGGAATGCAGTAGAGTGGAGTGGAATGGAGTGGAGTGGAGATGAATGTAGTGGAGTGGAATGCAATGGAATGGAATGGAGTGTAGTGGAGTGGAATTGAGTGGAATAGAGTGGAATGGAGTTGAATGGAAAGGAATGGAATGGAATGGAGTGCAGTGGAGTGCAGTTAAGTGGAATGGAGTAGAGCAGAATGGATAAAAATGGAGTGCAATGGAATGGAATGCAATGGAATGAAAAGGAGTGGAGAGGAATGGAGTGAAAAGGAAAGGAGAGGAATAGAGTGGAGTGGTATGGAGTGGGGTGGAGTGGAATAGAGTGGAGTGGAGTGGAATTGAATGGAATGGAATGAGATAGAATGGAGAGGATTGGAGTGGAATGGAGTGGAAAGTAATGTAGTGGGATGGAATGGAGTGTAGTGGAGGGGAGTTGAGTGGAGTGGAGAGGAATGGAGAGGAAAGGAAAGGAAATGAGTGCAAAGGAGTGCAATGGAGTGGAAGGGAACATAATTTAATGAAATAGAATAGAATGGAATGGAACTGAATCGAATGGAGTGGAATGGAGTGGAGTGGAGAGCAGTTGCGTGGAATGGCATGGACTTGAGTAAACTGGAGTGGAATGGAATGAAATGGAGTGCATTAAAGTGGAGTGGAATGGTATGGAATGGAGTGGAGTGGAATGGAATGGTATGGAATGGAGTGTAATTGACTGGAGTGGAGTGGATTGGACTTAAGTGGAATTTACCGGAGTGGAGTGGATTGGATGAGAGTTGAGTGGAATGGAATGGAATGCTGTGGAATACAATGGAAAGTCGTGAAATGGAATTCAGTGTCACAGAATGGAGTAGAGTGGAGTGGTGTGGAGTAGAACGGAGTGTAGTGGAATGGAATAGATTGGAATCAATGGAAAGCGGTGGAATGGAATGGATTGGAATTCAGTGGAGTGGATTGGAATACAATGAAATGTAGTGGAGTGGAATGGAGTGGAGTGGAGTGGAATGGAGAGCAGTGAAAAGGAGTGTAATTGACTGGAATGTAGTGTGGTGGATTACAGTGTAATGGAATGGAATGGAGTTGAGTAGAGTGGACTGAAAGGGAGGTGAAGGGAGTGGAATGGCATGGAATAGATTGGAGTGGAATGGAGTGGAACGGATTGGAATGGAATGGAGTGGAATGAAATTGAGTGGAGTGGAGTGAAGTGGAGTGCAATGGAATAGATTGGAGTGCAATGGACTGGAGTGGAAAGGAATGGAGTGGAATGCAGTGGAGTGGAATAGAGTGGAGCCGAGTTGAATGGCATAGAATAGAGTGGAGTGGACTGCGTTGGGATGGAATGGAATGCAGTGGAGTGGAGTGGAAAGGAGTGGAGTGGAATAGAATGGAATAGAGCGGAATGGAGTGGATTGGAAAGTCGTAGAATGGAATGGAGTGGAATGGAGTTGAATGGAGTGGAGTCGAATGAAATGGCTGGCAATGGGAGGAAAGGAAATGGTATGGAGAGGAATGGAATAGAATGGAATGGAACGGAGGGGAATGTAGTGGAATGGAGTGTATTGGAATGTAGTGGAGGGCAGTGGGAGGGAAAGGAATGGAATGGAGTGTGGTGGAGTGGAATAGAATGGAATGGAATGGAGTTGAATGGAGTGGAGTGCAGTAGAATGGAGTGGAGTGTGCAGGAATGGAGTGGAGTGGAATTGCTAGGAGGGGAGTGGAGTGGTAAGTAATGGAATGTATTGGAGCTTGGTGGAAGGGAGTGGAGTGGGGAGGAATGGTGTGGAAAGGAATGCAGTGGAATTGAATGGAGTGGAATGGAGTTGAATGGAGTGGAGTGGAATAGAGTGGAATGGAGCGGAATGGACTGTAATGGAGTGGGAATTGAATGGAATGGAGTGCAGTCGAGTGGACTGGAATGGAATGGAATTGAATGGAATACAGTGGAGTGGAGAGGAATGGAGAGGAGTGGAGAGGAATGGAGAGGAGTGGAGAGGAATGAAGCGGAATGGAATGGAATTTAATGGAATACAGTGGAGTGGAGAGGAATGAAGCGGAATGGAATGGAAAGGACTGGAATGTAGTGGAGTGGAATGGAATGGAATGGAGTAGAATGGAATGCAATCAATTGGAATGGAATGGAGTGGAGTCCTGTAGAGTGGAGTGGAGAGGAACGGAGTGGAGTAGAGCGGAATGAAGTGGACTGGAATGGAGAAGATTGGAATGGAATGGAGTGGAGTGGAATGGAAGAGAGTGGAGTGGAGTGCAATGGGGTGGAGTTGTGCTGAATGGAGTGGAGTGTAGTGCAATGGAGTTCAATGGAATGAATTGGAATGGAGTGGAGTGCAATGGACTGGAGTAGAATGGAGTAGAAGGAAATGTAATGTAATGGAATGGAGTGGAATGGAATGGAATGGAGTGGGGTGGAATGGAATAGAGTGGAGTGGAGGGTCATGGATTGGAGTGGAGTTTAATGGAATGGAGAACAGTTGAGCGGAATGGGGTGGGGTGGTGTGGTATAGAGTGGAGTGGAATGGAATGTAAAGGCATGGAGTGGAGTGCAGTGGAATGGAGTGGAGAGTAGTGGAATGGAGTTGAATAGAATAGAATGGAATGGAGTGGAGTGGAGTGGACTGGAGTAGAATGCAGTAGAGGGGAATGAAATGGAATGGAATGGAGTGGAATGGAATGGAAAGGAATGGAAGAGTGGAGTGGGGTGTAATGGAGTGGAGTGGAGTGGAGTGGAATACAGTGGAGTGCAGTGGAATGGAGTGGAATGGGTCAGAGTGGAGTTGAGTGGAGTTGAATGAAATTGAGGGGAGTGGAGTGCAGTGGAGTGCCGTGGAGAGGAGAGGAATGGAATGGAGAGGAATGGAATGGGGTGGAGTGGAATGGAATTGAGAAGAGTGGAATGGAGTGGAATGGAATGTTGAGGAGTGGAGTGGAGTGGAATGTAAGGGAGTTGATTCGACTGGAGTGGAGTGGAGTGGAGTGGAGTGGAACAGAGGGGAAATGGATAGAATTGAATGAAATTGATTGGAATGGAGTGGTAGGGAACATGAATGAAATGGAATAGAATGGAGTAGAATGGAATGGAATGAAGTGGAACGGAATGGAATGGAGTCGAGTGGAGTGGAATGGAATGGATTGGAGTGAAATGGAATGGAATGGAATGGAATGAAATTTACTGGAGTGGAGAGGAGTGGAGTGGAGTGGAATTATTTACTAGAGTGGAGTGGAATGGAGTGGAATGGAATGGAATGGAATGCATGGAATAGAATGGAATGTTGTGGAATTAAATGCAACGTCATGGAATTGAGTAGAGTAGAGTGGTGTGGAATGGAATGGAGTAGAAAGGGGTGTAGTGGAATGGAAAGGATTGGAATGAAATTGGGAGTGGTGGAATAGAATGGATTGGAATTCAATAGTGTGGATTGGAATGGAATGGAATGGAGAGAAGTGAAATGGAGTGGAGTGGAGTGGAATAGACAGCAGTGGAGCGGAGTGGAATTGAATGGAATGGAGAAGGGTGGATTGCAGTGGAATGGAAATGAATGGATTTGAGTAGAGTGGACTGTAATGGAGGTGAGTGGAGTGGAATGGAGTTGAATGGAGTGAAGTCGAATGGAGTGGAATTTATTGGAATGGAATGGAGTGGAATGAAATGGAGTGCAGTGGAGTGAAGTGGAGTGGAATGGAATGGATTGGACTGGGAGGGATTCGAATGGAATTGAGAAGAGTGGAGTGGAGTGTAAAGGAATGGAATGGATTAGAGTGTAGAGCAGTGGAATGGAATGGAATTGTGTGGAGTGCAAAGAAATGGTATGGAATGGAATGAAGAGGAGTGGAGTGGATTGTAGTGGAGTGGAATGGAGTGCATTGGGGTGGAATGGAGTGGAATTCAGTGGAGTGGAATGTAGTTGAGCGGAGGACAATGGAATAGAATGGAATGGAGTGGCTTGCAGTGGTATGGAATGGAATGGAGTGGAGTGGAGTGGAGTAGACTGGAATGGAGTGGAATAGAGTGGAATGGAGTGCAGTTGAATGGAGTGGAATGGAACTGAATGGAATGAAGTTCAGTGAAATTCAATGGACTGGAGTGTAGTGGAGTGAAGGGGAGTGGAATGGAGTAGAGAGGGCTGGAAAGGAATGGAGTGTAGTGGAGTAGAATGGAGGGGACTGTACTGGCATGGAGTGGAATGGAATGGAATGGAATGGATTGGAGTCGAATGGAGTGGAATAGAATGGAGTGGAATGGAGTTGAATGGCCTGGAGTGCAGTGAAGTGGAGGGCAATGGGAGGGAATGGATTGCAATGGAGTGGAGTGGAATGGAATGAAATGGAATGGACTGGAATGGAGTGGAATGGAGTGGAATGGAGTGGAGTGGAGTGAAGTGTAAGGAAGAGGAAAGAAGTAGAGTGGAATGGAGTGCGGTGGAAAGGAATGGAATGAAATGGAGTTTAGTGGAGTGGAGTGTAGAGGAATGGAGTGCAGTGGACTGGAAAGGAGTGGAGAGGAATGGAATGGAGTGGAAAGGAGTGGAATGGAATGGAGTGGATGGAATGGAATGGAGTGAAGCTGAATGGAATGGATTGTAAGGGATGGGAGAGGAGTTGAATGGAGTGAAGTGGAGAGGAATGGAGTTGAATGGAGTGGAATGGAATGGAGTGGATGGGAGTGTAATGTAGTGGAATGGATTAGGGTAGAATGGAATGGAACGGAATGAAATTTAATGGATTGGAGTGGAGTGTCATAGAGTGGACTGAAGTGGACTGAAGTGGAGTGGAGTGCAATGGAATGCAATGGAATGGAATGGAGGGGAATGTAATGGAATAAAATGGAATGGAGTGGATTTGAGTGTCGTGAAGTGGAATGAAATGGAATGGAATGCAGTGGAATGGAATTGAATGGAGTGGAGTGAAATGGAATGGCAAGGAATGGAGTGGAGTGCGGTGGAGTTGAGTGGGATAGAGGGTAGTGGACTGGAAGGGAGTAGGATGCAACCAAATGCAGTGGAATGGAATGGAATGGAATGGAAAGGAATGGAATGGAATGGAATGAAATGAAGTGGAATAGAGTGAATTGGAATGGAATGGAATGGAGTGGAGTGCAATGGAATGGAATGAAATAGAATGGAGAGGGTGGAGTTGAGTTGAGTGGAATGGAGCATAGTGGACTGGAATAGAGTGGGATGGAATCAAAGCAGTGGAATGGAAAGGGTTGGAATGGAATGGAATGGAATGAAATGGAGGGTAGTGAAGAGGAATGGAGTGAAGAGGAATGGAATGGAATGGAGTGGAGACGAATGGAATGAAATGAAATGGAATGGTACGCAGTGCAATGGAGTAGAACGGAATGCAGTGGAGGGGAGTGGAGTGGAATGGAATGGAATGGATTGGAGTGTGATGGAATGGAGTGTAGTGGGGAGGAACGGTGAGGAATGGAAAGTAGTGGAATGGAATGGAGTGGAACGGAGTTGAATGGAGTGGAGTGGAATAGAGTGGAATGGAGTGGAACGGACTCTAATGGAGTACAACAGAATGCAATGGAGTGTAGTGGAGTGGAGTGGAATGGAATGGAATTGAATGGAATAGAGTGGAGTGGAGTGGAATGGAGTGGAGAAGAATGGAGTGGAATGGAGTGGAGTGTAGGGAAGTGGAATAGAATGGAATAGAGTCGAATGGAATGGAATGAATAGGAATGGAATGGAATGAGTAGGAATGGAATGGATTGCAGTACTGTAGAGAGAAGCAGAATAGAATGGAATGGAGTGGAGTGGAATGGTGAGCAATGGAATTGCGTGGAATGGAGTGGAATGCAGAGGTGTCGAATTGAGTGGAGTGGAGTGGAACGGAGTGGAATGGACTGGAGTGGAGTGGAATGGAGTGGAGTGGAGTGGATTGGAGAGGAATGGAATGGAGTGGAGTGGAGTGGAATGGAGTGGAATGGAATGGCTTGGAATAGAATGGAATGGAGTAGAGTTCACTAGAGTGCAGTGGATTAGAATGGAATTGAATTGAATGGAGTGGAGTGGTACATAACGGAGAGTAGTGGAGTAGGATGGAAAGGAAGGGAGTTGAGTGGAATGGAGTGGAGTGTAGTGGAATGGATTGGAGTGGATTGGAATGGAGAGGAGTGGAATGGAATGGAGTGGACTGGAATGGAGTGTAATGGGGTGGAGTGGTGTGGAATGGATTGGAGTGGAATGGAATGAAAAGGTATGGAGTGGATTTTATTGGAAAGGAGTGGTGTATAGTGGAATGGAATTTAATGGAATGGAATAGAAAGGAGTGGATTGGAATCGACTGGAGTAAAAAGGGGTAGAGGGCAAAGCAATGAAATGGAATGGAGTGGAATGGAATGGAATGGAAAGGAATGGAGTGGATTGGAATGGACAGGAGTGGAATGGGATACAGTGGAGTGTAGTGGAATGGAGTGGAATTGGGTGGAGAGCAGTGGTGTGCAGTTGAATTTAATGGAGTGGAGAGGAGTGCAGTGGAGTGCACTACAATTCTAGATGAATAGAATGGAGTGGAATGGAATGGGTTGGAGTGGAATCGAATTTAGTAGAGTGGATTGGAGTGGAATGGAATGGAGAGGAGTGGAGTGTGGACCAGTGGAATTGAATGGAATTGATAGGAGTGGAGTGGACAGGAGTGGAGTGGGGTAGAGTGGAGTGGTATTAAGTGGGGTGCACTGGAATGGAATGGAGTGGAAAGGAATGGAGTGGAATGGAATGGAGTGGAGTGGAGTGGAAAGGAGTGCAGTGGAGTAGAATGAAGTGGGGTGGAGTGGAATGGAATGGATGGAAAGGAATGGATTGGATTGCAATGGAGAGGAGTGGAATGGAGTGGAGTGGAGCGCAGTTTAGATAAATGGAATGGAGTGGAGTAGATTGGAATGGTGTGGATTGGAATGAAATAGAATGGATTGGAATGCAATGGAGTGGAAAGAGTGGAGTGGAGTGGAATATAGAAAAATGGAATGGAGTAGAACGGAATGGAATGGAGTGGAGTGAAGTGGAGTGTAAAGGAGTAGAGTGAATGGAGTGGAGGGGAAGTGAGTAGAGTGGAGTGGAGTGGAGTGTAATGGACTGGAATGGAGTGGACTTGAATGTAGTGGGATCAAATGCAGTGGAATGGTGGGTAATGGAATGTAATGGAGTGTAGTGGAGTGGATTGCAGTGGAAGGGAATGGAAAGGAACGGAATGAAATTGAATGGAGTGCAATGGAGTGGAATGGACTGGAATGGAATGAAATGTATTGGAGTGTAAGGGAATGGAAAGGAACAGAATGGAATTGAATGGAGTGCAATGGAGTGGAATGGACTGGAATGGAGTTGAATGTATTGGAGTGGAGGGGAACGGTATGGAGTGGAATGGAATGGAATGGAAGGAAGTGGAGTTGAATGGAGTAGAGTGGAGTGGAATGGAATGGAATGGATTGGAGTGGAAGTGTGTGGAAAGGAGTGGAATGGAGTGGAATGGAATGGAGAGGAGGTGAATGGCATGGAATGGATTGGAGTGGAGAGGAGTGGAATGGAGTGGTAGGGAATGGTTTGTAATGGAATGGAATGGAGTGGAGTGCAGTGGAACGGAATGGAATGGAGTGGAGTTTAGTAGACTGGAATGGAGAGGAATGGAGTGGAATGGAGTAGAGTGGAGTGGAGTGCAATGGAGTGGAATGGAATGGAATGGAATGGAGTAGAGTGGAATGGACTGGAGTGGAGTGGAGTGGAGTAGATTGGAGTGGAATGGAATGTAGTGGAGTAGAGTGGAATGGAGTGGAATGGAGTGGAAATTACTGGAATGGAGTGGAATGGAATGGAATGGAATGCAGTGGAGTGGAAAGGAGTGGAGTGCAATGGAGTGGAATGGAGTGGACTGGAGTGCAGAGGAGTGCAGTGGAAGGGAATGGAACGCAATGGAGTGGAGTGGAGTGGAATGGAGTGGAATGCAATGGACTGGAGTGGAATGGAATGGAATGGAGTGAAGTGGAGTGGAATGGAGTGGAGTGAAATCAACTAGAGTGGAATGGAATGGGATGTAATGGAGTGGTGAGAAGTTGAATGGAATGCTGTAGAGAGGAATGGAGATGTATGGAATGCAATGGAATGGAATGGAGTTGATTGGAGTGGACTGCAATGTAGTAGAGTGGAATGGAATGGAAGGGAGTGGAGTGGAATGGAGTGGAATGGAGTGGAGTGGAGTGGAGTGAAACGGAATAGAATGGAGAGGAGTGGAATGGAATTGGATGGGATTGAGTGGATTTGAGTGCAGTGGAGTGGAATGAAATGGAATGGAGCGGATTGCAGTGGAATGGAATGCAGTGGAATGGAATGGCATGGAATGGAGTAGGATGTAGTGGATTGAAGTGTAGTTGAGAGGAATGCAGTGTAGTGCACACGAATGGCGTGGATTGGAATCTAATGCAGTGGAATGGAATGGAATGGAATGGAGTGGAATAGAATGGAATGGAGTGAAGTCGAATGGATTGGAATGGAGTGCACTGGAAAGGAGTGGAGTGGAATGGAATGGAATTTAATGGAATGTAATGGAATGGAGTGCAGTGGAACGGACTGGAGTGGAATGGAGTGGAGTGGAATGGAGTGGAGAGGAGCGGAGTGGATTAGAGTGGAATGAAATGGATTGGAGTGGAATGGAATGGTATGCATTGGAATGAAGAGGAATGGAATGGAATGGAATGGAATGGAGTGGATTTGAGTGTAGTGGAGAGGAATGGAGTGGAATGGAATGGAATGGCGTGGAATAGAATGGAAAGGAATGGAGTGGAATGGAATGGAAGGGATTGGAATGGAATGGAGTGGAATGGAATGGAATGCAGTGGATTCGAGATCAATGGAATGGAGTGGAGAGGAGTTAAGTGGAATTGAATTCAATGTGACGCAGTGTAATGGAATGGAATGGAGTTGAGTTGAGTGGAGTGGAGTGAAGTGGAGTGGAATGGAGTGGATTGAACTTGAATGGATTGGACTAAATGGAATGGAATGGAATGGAAAGGAATGGCATGGAATTTAGTGGAGTGAGTTGGAATGGAATGGAATGCAAGGAATTCAGTGGATTGGAATGGAATGGAATGGAATTGAATGCAGTACAATGGAGTGCAATGCAGTGGAGTGGAGTGGAATAGAGTGTACTGGTGTGAAATGGAGTGGAAGGGAAAAGAATGGAGTGTTGTGTAATGGATTGGAGAGTAAAGAAATGCAATACAGTGGACTGGAATGGAGTGGATTGCAGTGGAATGTAGTGGAATGGAATGGAGTGGAATGGAATGTGGTGGATTGGAGTGGAGTGGATTGGAGTTCAGTGGAGTGGAATGGTGTGGAATTAACAAGACTGGAGTGTTGAGGAGTGGAGTGAAATCGAATGGAGTGGAGTGGAGTGGAATGGAGTGGATTGGAACGAATTGGAGAGGAGTGAAATTGAATGGAATGGAGTGGAGTGGAATGGAGTGGACAGGAATGGAATGGAATGAAGTGGAGTTGACTGAAGTGCGATGGAATGGAGTAGAATGCGGTGGAGTGGTGTGGACTGGAATGGAGTTGAATGGAATGAAAAGGAATTTAGTGGATTGTGGTAGAATGAAGTGGAGTGTAGAGGAATGCAGTTGAATGGAATGGAAAAGAATTGAGTGGAGTGGAATTGGCTGAAGAAGAATGGAGTAGAGGGAAATGCAATGGAATGGAATGGACTGGAGTGGAATGGAATGGAATTGAATGGAATGGAGTGGAGGGGAATCGAGTAGAGTAGAGTGGAATAGAGTGGAGTGCAGTGCAATGGAGTGGAATAGGGTGGAGTGGAGTGGAGTAGAGTTGAAAGGAATGGAGTGGAGAGGAGTGCAGTGGAGTGCAGTGGAATGGAGGTGAATGGAACGGAGTGGAATGGAATATGGTGGAGTGGAAAGGAATATAGTACAGTGGAATGGAGTGGAGGAGAATGGAGAGGAGTGGCGTGTAGTCGAGTGGAATGGAATGGAGTTGATTCGAGTGGAGTGGACAGGAGTGTACTGTGGTGGAGTGGAGTGGTATGAAATGTAGTGTACTGGAATGGAGGGGAGTGTAATAGAATGGATTGGAATGGAATGGAATGGAATGGAATGGAGTGGATGGACTGGAGTGGAAGGGAGTATAGTGGAATGGAATGGAATGGAAAGGAAATGAATGGAGTGGAGTGGAATGGAATGGATTGGAGTGGAGTGGATGTAGTGGAATTGAATAGAGTAGAATGGAATTGAATGGAGTGGAATGGAATGGAATGGAATGGAATATATTGGAAGGGAATTGAGTGGAGTGGAGTGGAAATGAGTGCAGGGGAGTGGAATTAAGTGGAGTGGAGTGGAATGAAATGGATGGAATGGAATAGAGTGTATTGCAACGGAGGGGAGAGGAATGGACTGGAGTGAATCATAGTGGAGATAAATGAAATGGAGTGGAGTAGATTTGAATGGTGAGGTTTGGAACGAAACGGAATGGAATGGAATGCAATGGAATGGAAAGAGTGGAGTGGAATGGAGTGTGGAGGTAAAGTGAGTAGAGTGGAATGGAGTGTAATGGACTGGAATGGAATTGACCTGAATGTAGTGGAATCAAATGCAGTGGAATGGTGGGGAATAGAGTGTAGTGGAGTCGATGGGAGTGGAATGGACTGGAATGGAGTGGAATGCAATGGAAAAGACGGAATGGAATTGAATGTAAAGGAATGGGGTGGAATGGAATGGAATGGACTGGAATGGAATGGAAAGGAATGGAGTGGAGTTGAATGGAATGGAATGGAATGGAGTTGAGTGAAGAAGGTTGGAGTGGAATGGAGTGGAGTCTACTGGAAGGGAGTGGAGAGGAGTGGAATGGAATGGAATGGACTGGAATAGAATGGACTGGAATGCAATGGAATGGAATGGAATGCAATGCAATGGAATGGAATGCAATGGAATGGAATGGATTGCAATGCATTGGAGTGGAATGGAATGGAATGGAGTTGAGTGGACTGCAAAGGAGTGGAGTGGAGTGGAATGGACTGGAATGTACTGGAATTGAATGGAGTGTAATGGAATGTCATGGAGAGGAATGGATTGGAATGGCATGGAATGGAGTGGAGTGGAATGGAAGGGAGTGGAGTTGATTGGAAAGGAGTGGAATGGAATGGAATGGATGGGATTTGACTGTAGTGGAATGTAGTGGAACGGATTGGAATGCACTGCAGTAGATTGCAATGGAATGGAATGGAATGTATAGGAGTGGAATGGAATTGAGTGGATTGGAGGGGAGTGGAATGTAGTAGAGTGGAGTGGATGGAGAGGAATGCAATGGAGTGGAATGGAACGAAGGAGGGTGGAGAGGAGTAGAGTGGAATGGAATGTATTGTAGAGGAATGGAATTGAGTGGAGTGTAGTGGAATGAAATGGAATAGAGTGGAAAGTAATGGAATGGAAATGAGAGGAATGGAATAGAGTGGAGTTTAATGCAGTGCAATGGAATGGAGTCGAACGCAGTGGAGTGCAGTGGAATGGAATGGAATGGAATGGAGTGGAGTGTATTGGAGTGGACTGGAATGGAGTGGAATGGAGTGGAATGGAGTGGACTAGAATGGAGTAGACAGGAATGTAGTGGAACCGAGTGGAGTGGAGTGGAGAGAAATGCAATCGTGTTGATTGGAATGGAACAGATTTGAGTGGAGTGGAACGTAACAGAATGGACTGGAATGGAATGGAATGGAATGGAGTGGAATGGAATGAAATATAGTGGAATGGAATGGAATGGAAGAGAGTGGAGTTGAATGTAGTGAAATGGAGTGGAGTTCAGTGGAGTGGAATGGAATGGAATTGAATTTCGTGGAGTGGAATGGAGTGGAATGCAATGAAGTGGAATGGAGTATTCTGCAGTGCAGTGGCTTGCAGTGGAATGAAATGCAATGGAGTTGAGTGCAATGGAATGGAGTGGAATGGATTGGAGTTCAGCGGAGAGCAGGGGAGTGGAGTGGAATGGAGTTGAGTGGACTGGAATAGAGTGGAGTGCAATGTAATGGAGTGGAAAGGAATGGAGTGGAATGGAGTGGAGTGTAATGGATTGGAGTGGGATGAAGCAGAGTGGAATTGAAGGGAATGGAGGGGAATGGTATGGAATGAAATGGAATGGAGTGGAGTGGACGGTAATGGAGTGGAATGGAGTGGAGTGGAGTGGAGAGGAATGGAGTGGAATGGATTGGAGTGGAGTGGAGTGGAACGTATTGGAGTGTATTGGAACGGTGTAGAGTGGACTGGAATGGAACAGAATTGAGTGGAATGGAATGGAGTTGAGAGGATTGGAGAAAAGTGGAATGGATTGGAATAGAGTTTAGAAGAGTGGAGTGGACTGGAATGGAGTGGAGTGGAGTGGAATACATGGAAAGAAATGAAATGGAATGCAATGCAGTGGTGTGGAATGGAACGGAGTGGAGTAGAATGGAGAGGAATGCAATGTAGTGGAATGATTTGGAGTGGATTAGAGTGGAATGGAACGGAGTAGACTAGTATGGAGTGCAATGGAATGGAGTGGATTGGAGTGTAATAGAATGGATTAGAGTGGAGTGGAATGGAATGGTTTGGAATGGAGGGGAACGGAGTGGAATGCAGTAGAACGGAGTGGAATGGAGTGGAATGGACTGGAGGGGAGTGGAAAGGAATGGAATGGAATGGAATGGAATTGACTACAGTGGAGTGGAGTGCACAGGAATGGAGTGGAATGGAATGGAAGGGAATGGAGTGGACTGCAATGGAATGGCATGGAATGGAGTGTAGTGAAGAGGAATGGAATGGAGAGGAGTGGGAAGGAGTGGAATAGAATGGAATTGAATGGAGTGAAGTGGAGTGGTATTCAGTGGATTGAAGTGGAATGGAGTGGAATGGATTGGAGTTGAAGGGAGGGGAGATGAATGGAATTGAATGGAGTGGAGTGCAGTGGAATCGAATGGAACGGAATGGAGAGGTGTGGAATGGAGTGGAGTTCGGCGGAATGGAGAGGAATGGAAAGGAGAGAGATGAAATGGAGTGGAATGGAATGGAGAGGAATGGATTGGAGTGGAAAGTAATGGAGTAGAGTGGAAATGAGTGGAATGGAATAGAGTGGAGTGCAGTGGAGTGTCATGGAATGGAATGGAGTGGAATGGAATGGAGGAGAATTGAATGGAGTGGAATGGAAGGGAATGGAGTGGAATGGAGTGGAGTGGAATGCAGTGGAATGGACTGGAATGGAGTGGAATTGAATGGAATGGAATAGAATGGAGTGGATTGGAATGGACTGGAATGTAGAGGAATGGAATGGAATGCAGTGGAGTTGAATGGAATGGAAAAGAATGTAATGTAATGGCACAGAAGGGAGTGGACTGGAGTGGAAAGGAATGGAGTGGAGTGGAAAGGACTGGAATGAAATGTAATTCAGTGGAGTGGAGTGGAATAGAGTGGAATGAATTGGAATGGAGTGGAGTGGAATGGAATGCAATGGAATGGAATGGAGTGGAACGCAGTGGAATGGAGTGAAGTGGAATGGAGTGGAATTGAATGGAGTGGAATAGAGGGGAAAACTGTCGAGTGGAATGGAGTGCAGTAGAGTGGAATGCAATGGGATGGAGTGGAAAGAAATGGAGTGGAGTCGAGTGGAGTAGAGTGGAGTGGATTGCAATGGAGTGGAATGGAGCAGAGTGTAGTGGAATAGAGTGGAATGGAGTTGGGTGGAAAGGAGTGGAGAGGAATGGATTTGAGTGAAGTGGAATGGAGTACAATGGAATAGAGAGGGATGGAGTGGAGAAAACTGGAGGGCAATGGGATCTTGTGGAATGGAGTGGACTGGAGTGGAATGGAATGGAAGGGAATGGAATGGAATGGAATGGAGTGCAGTGGATTGGAATGGAGTGGAATGCATTTAAATTGAGTGGATTGGAATGCAATGGAATGGAATGGAGTGCAGTGGAGTGAAAAGGAGTGGAATGGAGTGGAATGGAGTGGAGTGAAGTGGAATGAACAGCAGTGGGGTGGAATGGAGTGGAATGGAAAAGAATGGAGTGGAATGGAATGGAGTGGAGTGGAGGGGACTGGAATAGAATGGCAGGGAGTGTACTAGAATGGATTCGAGTGGAGTGGAAGGAGTCGAAGGGAATGGAGTGGAATAGAATGCAGTGCATTGGTGAGCAGCGGATTGGGGTGGACTGGAATAGTGTGGAATTCACTGGAGTGGAGAGGATAGCAGTGGAATGCAATGGAATGGAGTGGAGTGGAGTGGAATGGACTGTACTGTAGTTGAGTGGATGGAATGAAGTCATATGGAGTGAGAGGAATGGAGTGGAAATGAATGGAGTGAAGTAGAGTATTGCAAAGGAATGGAATGGAATGGAGTGGGGCAGAGTACAGTGCATTGGAATGGAATGGAGTGGAGTGGACAGGAATGGAATGGAGTAGAGTGGAATGGAATGCAATGGAATGGAATGGAATGGAATGGAGTGGACAGGAATGGAATGGAGTGGAGTGGAATGGAATGGAATGGAATGGAATGCAGTTGTGTGAAGTAGATTCGATTGGAGTGCAGTGGAATGGTGTGGACTGGACGGGAAAGGAGTGGAGTGGATTGGAATGGACTGGAATGGAAAGGAATGGAATGGAGTGGAATGGAATAGAATGGGGTCGAGTGGAGTGGAATGGCACTGAATGGAGTGGAGTGGAGGGCATTGAAATGGAATTGAATGGAGTGTAGTGTAGTGGAATGGACTGGATTGGAGTGGAATGGAGTGTAATGATGTGGAATGTAGTGGAATGGAATGGAGTGGAACGGAGTGGAATTGAATAGAATGGGATGGAGTGAAGTGGAATGGAATGGAGTGGAGTGGAATGGAATTGAGTGCAGTGTAGTGGAATGGAATGGAATGGAGTGGAAAGGATTGGAATGGAATGGAGTGGAATGGAATGGAATGGAATGGAGTGGAGTGGAATGAAATGGAGTTGAGAGGAGTGGAGTGGAGTTGTGTGGATTGGTGTGGAGTGGACTGGAATCGAGTGGATTGGAATGCAATTGATTGGAGTGGAGTGGAGCTGAATGGTGTGTAGTGGAATAGAATGAAATGGAATGGAATGGAATGGAATGGAATGGAGTAGAGTGGAATGGACTAGAGTGGAATGAACTACAGTGCAATGGAATGGAATGGAGCAGAGTGGAATGGAGTGGAGTGGAATGGAATGGAGTTGATTGGAGTGGGAAGAAGAGAAACGGAATAAAATGGAATGGAGTGAAGTGGAGTGGAAAGGAGTGGAGTGGAGTGGAATGGAGTTGAAAGGATTTGAGAGGTGTGGAAGGACATTAATGGAATGGAGTGGAGTGCAGTGAAGAGCACCGGAATGGAAAGGAATGGAAACGAGTGGAGTGGAATGGAGTGGAATTCAGCGGAATGGAGAAGAGGGGAATAGGGTGGAATGGAAAGGAGTGGAGTGGAGTGCAGTGGAATGGAATGGAGTAGAGTGGAAATGAGTGGATTGGAATGGAGTGGAGTGGAGTGGAAGGTAATGAAATGGAAAGGAGTGGAATTGAATGGAGTGCAACAGAATGGAGGGGAATGGACGGTAATGGGGTGGTATGGAGTAGAGTGTAGTGGAATGCCGTGGTATGGACTAGAATGGAGGGGAATGGAATGGAACGCAATGAATTGGGGTGGAGTTGAAAGGACAGGAATGGAGTAGAATGGAATGGAATAGCGTGGAGTTGAACACAGTGGAAAGGATTGGAATGGAGCAGAGTGGAGTGGAATGGAATGGAATGGAATGGAGCGGAGTGGAATGGAATAGATTGTAGTGGAATGGATGGGAGTAGAGTGGAATGGAGTGGAAATGTTTCGAGTGGAGTGGAGTGGAGTAGAGTCAAATGGAAAGGAATGGAGGGGAATGGAATCTAGTGTAGTTGCGTGGCGAAGAGTGGAGTGGAATGGACTGGAGTGGAATGGAGAGGAGAATGGAGTGGAATGGACTGCAGTGGAATGGAGAGGAGAATGGAGTGGAATGGAATGAGGTGGAATGGAGAGGACTGGAGTGCAATAGAGTGGAATGTAATGGGGTGGAATTCAGTGGAGTGGAGTGAACTGGAGTGGAATGGAATGAAGTACAATGGAATGGAGAGGGGTGGAGTGGAGTAGTGTGGGAAGGAATAGAATGGTGTGGAATTTAATCTAGTGAAGTTGGGTGGAATGGAATGGAATGGAGTGGAATTGAATGGAGTGGAATGGAATGGAACAGAGTGCAGTGAAGTGGAATGGAGTGGAATCCATTGTTATTGAGCGGATTGGAATGCAAAGGAATGGAATGGAGTGCACTGGATTGGAATGGAGTGTAGTGGAGTGGAACGGACTTGAGTGGTGTGGAATGGAGTGGAACGGAATGAAACAGAATGGAGTGGAGTGGAGTGTAATGGAGTGTACTGGAGTGGAATGGAGTGGAGTGGAGTGGATTGGAATGCAATGGAATGTAATGGAGCGAAATATAATGAAACAAAATGGAATGGAGTGGATTTGAGTGTAGTGGAGTGGAATGGAATGTAAAGGAATGCAGTGGAATGGAATGGAATGGAGTGGAGTGAAATGGAATGGTACAGAATGGAGAGGAGTGCAGTGAAGTTGAGTGGAATGGAGTGTAGTAGACTGGAATGGAGTGGGAAGGAATCTAATGCAGAGGAATGGAATGGAATGCAATGGAACGGAATGGAATGAAATGTAGTGTAACGAAGTGGAATGGAGTAGAGTGGAGTGGAATGGAATGGAGTATAGTGGAATGGAATGGAATGAAATGAAATGGAGTGCAGTGTAATGCACTAGAGTTTAATGGAGTGGAGGTGAGTGGAGTAGAATGGAATGGAATGTATTGGAGTGTGGTGGAATAGAGTGGAGTGGGGAGGAATTGTGTGGAATGGAAAGTAGTGGAATGCAATTTAGTGTAATGAAGTTAAATGGAGTGGAGTGGAATAGAGTGGAATGGAGAGCAATGGACTGTAAAGGAGTGGAATAGAATGGAATGGAGGGTAGTGGAGTTGAGTGGAATGCAATTGAATTGAATGAAATAGAGTTGAGTGGAGTGAAATGCCATTAATTGGAGAGGAATGCAGTGGAATGGAGTGGAATGGACAGGAGTGGAGTGGAGTGGAATGGAATGCAATGGACTCCAATGGAATGGAATGAATAGGAATGGAATGGAGTGGAGTACTGTGGAGTAGAGTGGAATGGAATGGAATGGAGTGGAGCGGAATGGTGTTCAATGGAATGCAGTGGAATGCAGTGGAATGGAGAGGTG
This sequence comes from Pongo pygmaeus, assembly GCF_028885625.2. Classification (NCBI taxonomy): domain Eukaryota; kingdom Metazoa; phylum Chordata; class Mammalia; order Primates; family Hominidae; genus Pongo; species Pongo pygmaeus. The sequence continues at coordinate 2,694,090 of NC_072388.2, read as the reverse complement.
TGGAGAAGATTGGAATTGAGTGGAACGGAGTGGAGTGGACCGGAGTGGAGTGGAATGGAGTGGAGTGGACTGAAATGGAGTGGAGTGGAGTGGAAAGAAGTGTAATGGATTGGAATAGAGTTTAGAGGAGTGGAATGGACTGGAATGGAGTGCAGTGGAGTGGTGTGGAAAGCAATGGAATGGAGTGAATTGGAGTGGAATGGAACGGAGTGGAGTGGAATGGAGTTGAATGGATTTGAGTGGTGTTGACGGACATTAAGGCAATGGAGTGGAGTGCAGTAGAGAGCACTGGAATGGAATGGAAAGGAAACGAGTGGAGTGGAATGGAGTGGAATTGAGCGGAATGCAGAGGAATGGAATAGCGTGGAATGAAAAGGAGTGGAGAGGAGTAGAGTGCAGTGGAATGGAATGGAGTAGAATGGAATTGAGTGGATTGGAATGGAGTTGAGTGGAGTGGAAGGTAATGGAATGGAAAGCAGTCGAATGGAATTGAGTGGATTGGAATGGAGTGGAGTGGAGTGCAGTGTAATGGAATGGAATGGAGTGGAATTGAATGGAGTGGAACGGAATGGAGTTGATTGGACCGGAATAGAGTGGAATTGAGTGGAGTGGAGTGGAATGCAGTGGAAAGGACTGGAATAGAGTGGAATGGATTGTAACGCAATGAAGTGGAGTGGAAAGGATAGGAATGGAGTGGAATGGAACGGAATCGAGTGTAGTTGAATAGAGTGGAATGGATTGGAATGGAGTGGAGTGGAGTGGAATGGAATGGAATGGAGCGGAGTGCAATGGAATAGAGTGGAGTGGAATGGAGAGGAGTAGAGTGGTATGGAGTGGAAAGCAGTCGAGTGGAATGGAATGGAGACGAGTGAAATGGAATGGAATGTACTGGGATGGAATGTAGTGGAATCGCATGGAGTAGAGTAGATTGGAATGGACTGGAGTGGATTGGAGAGTAGTAGAATGGAGCGGAATGGAATGGAGTGCAATGGAGCAGAGTTGAGTGGAATAGAGTGGAATGGAGTGGAGTGGAGTGGAATGGAATAGAGTAAAATGGAATGGAGAGGGGTGGAGTGGAACAGAATGGAGTGGAAGGGAATGTAGTGAAGTGGAGTGGAATAGAATGGAATGGAGTAGAATTGAATGAAGTTGAATGGAAAGGAATGGAGTGCACTGCAGTGGAATGCAGTGGAATGCATTGGAATTGAGCAGATTGGAATGCAACGGAATGGAATGGAATGCAGTGGAGTGGAATGGAGTGGAGTGGAGTGGAATGGACTTGAATGGTGTGGAATGGAATGGAATGGAAAGAAACTGAATGGAGTGGAGTGAAGTGTAATGGAGTGGACTGGAGTGGAATGGAGTGGAGTGGAATGGAAGGCAATGGAATGGAATGGAGCAGAATGTAATGGAATAGAATGGAATGGAGTGGATTTGACTGTAGTGTAGTGAAATAGAATGGCATGGAATGCAGTGGAATGGAATGGAATGGAGTGGAGGGGAATGGAATGACAAGCAATGGAGTGGAGAGGAGTGGAGTTGAGTGGAATGGAGTGTAGTGGACTGGAATGGAGTGGGAAGGAATCTAATGCAGTGTAATAGAATGGAAAGGAATGGAATGGAACGGAATGGATTGAAATGGAGTGTAATAAAGTGGAATAAAGTGGAGTGGGGTGGAATGTAATGGAGTGGAGTAGAATGGAATGGAATGAAATGGAATGGAGTGCAGTGCAATCGAATAGAGTGGAATGGAGTGGAGGGGAGTGGAATGGAATGGAATGGAATGGATTGGATTGTGGAGGAATGGAGTGGAGTGGGGAGGAATGCTGTGGAATGGAAAGTATTGGAATGGAATGGAGTGTAATGGAGTTGAATGGAGTGGAGTGGAATAGAGTGGAATGGAGAGGAATGGACTGGATTGGAGTGCACTGGAATGGAATGGAGTGTACTGGAGTTGAGTGGAATGGAATGGAATTAAATGGAATAGAGTCCAGTGTAGTGGAATGGAGTGGAGAGGAGAGGAATGCAGAGGAATGGAGTGGAATGGACTGGAGTGCAGTGTACTGGAATGGAATGGAATGTAGATGAATGGAATGGAATGAATATGAATGCAATAGAATGGAGTGCTGTGGAGTAGTGTGGAATGGAATAAAGTGGAGTGGAATGGTCTGCAAAGGAATGGAGTGGCATGGATTGGAACAGAGGGTTGTGGAGTGGAGTGGAGTACAGTCGAGTGAAACGGAGTGGAGTTGACTGGAGTGGAGTGGAATGGAGTGGAGTGGAGTGGAGTGGAATGTAGTGGAGTGGAATGGAAATAAGTGGAATGGACTGGAATCGATTTTAGAGGAGTGGAGTGCACTGGAATGGAATGGAGGGGACTGGAGTGGAAAGAAATTAAATGGAATGGAATGGAGTGGTGTGATATCGAGTGGAGTCGATTAGAATGGAAAGGAAAGGGATGCAGTGGAATGAACTGGAGTGGAGTAGAGTGGAGAAGAGTGGAATGGAATATAGTAAAATGTAGTGCAATGGAATAGAGTGGAGTGGAGTGTAATGGAATGGAACATAGTGGAGTGGAATGGAATGGAGTGGAATGCAGTGGAATGGAGTGGAGCAGAGAGGATTGGAGTGGAATGAACTGGAGTGGTGTGCAAGGAATGGAATGGAATGGGATGGAATGAAATTGACTGCAGTGGAGTGGAAAGCACATGAATGGAGTGGAATAGAAAGGAAGGGAGTAGAGTTGAATGCAACGGAATTGAGTGGAATGGAATGGAATGGCATGGAATGGAGTGAGGTGTTGTGGAAAAGAATGGAGTGGAGTGGAAAGGAGAGGAATGGAATGGAATGGAATGGAATGCAGGGAAGTGGAGTTCTATTGAGTGGAGTGGAGTGTAATGGAGTGCAATGGATTAGAGTGGAGTGGAGGGGAGATGAAAGGAATGGAATGGAGTGGAGTGGAGTGCAGTGGAATCAATTGGAATGGAACAGAGTTGTGTGGAAAGTAGTGGAGTACAGTGGAATGCAAAGGAATGGAATGGAGTGGAATGGAATGGAGTTGAATGGAGTGGAGTGCAGTAGAAAGTAATGGAGGAGAGTGGAATTGAATGGAATGGAATTCAGTGAAGTGCAGTGGAGTGCAATTGAATGGAAGGGAGAGGGATGGAATGGATTGGAATGGACGGAAATGGAGTGGAAAGGAGTGGAGTGAGGTGGAATGCAGTGGAGTGGACTGGAATGGAGAGGATTGGAATGGCATGGACTGGAATGGAGTGGATTGGTATGGGCTTGAATGGAGTGGAAAGGAATGGAATGGTGTGGAGTTGAATGGAATGGAGAGGAAGGGAACGTAATGGCATGGAAGCGAGTGGAGTGGAGTGGAAAAGAATGGAGTGGAGTGGTAAGGACTGGAATAAAATGGAATGCAGTGGATTGGATGGAATGGAGTGGAATGTATTGGAATGGAGTGGAGTGGAATGCAATGCAATGGACTGGAGTGGAGTGAAGTGGAATAGAGTGGAGTGGAAAGGAGAGGAGTAGAGGGGAATGTAGTGGAAAGCTGTCGAGGATAATGGTCTGGAGTAGAGTGGAATGGAGTGAAATGAAATGGAGTGGAGTCAAGTGGAGTAGAGTGGAGTGGAATGGAATGGAGTGGAATTGAGCAGAGTGTAGTGGAATGCAGTTGAATGGAGTGGGGTGGAATGGAGTGGAGAGGGATGGATTGGGGTGGAATGGAATGGAGTATAGTGGAATGGAGAGTGGTGGAGTGGAGTAGACTGCAGTGGAATGGAATGGTTTGGAATGGAATGGAGTGGAGTGGAGTGGAATGGAATGGAATGGAGTGGAGTAGACTGGAGAGGAATGGAATGGTTTGGAATGGAATAGAGTGGAGTGGAATGGAATGGAATGGAATGGAGTGGAGTAGACTGGAGTGGAATGGAATGGTTTGGAATGGAATGGAGTGGACTGGAGTGGAATGGAATGGAATGGAATGGAATGGAATGGAATAGAATGGAATGGAATGAAATGGAATGGAATGGAATGGAATGGAATAGAATGGAATGGAATGGAATGAAATGGAATGGAATGGAATGGAATAGAATGGAATGGAATGAAATGAAATGGAATGGAATGGGATGGAATAGAATGGAGTGCAGTGGAGTGGAATGGAGTGGAAAGGATTGGAATTCAGTGGAGTGGAATGCAACGGAATGGAATGGAGTGCAGTGGAAGCGAATGGAGTGGAGTGAAGTGGAATGGACTGGAATGCTGTGGAATGAGTGGAATGGAAAAGAATGCAGTGGAGTGGAATGCAGTAGAGTGGAGGGGAGTGGAATGGAATGACATGTAGTGGACTGAAATGGGGTCGAGTGGAGTGCAAGGAGTCGATTTGAAAGGAGTTGTATAGAATGCAGTTCATTGTGAGGAGTGGAGTGGAGTGGACTACAATGGTGTGGAATGGACTGGAGTGGAGAGGAGATTAGTGGAATGGAATGGAATGGAGTGTAGTGGAGTGGAATGGAGTGGAATGGAGTAGAATGGACTGCCCTGTAGTGGAGTGGATGGAATGGAATGGAATGGATTGGAGTGGAGTAGTTCAAAGGAATGAAGTGGAATGGAGTGGGGTGTAGTGGAGTGCAGTGGAATGGAATGGAATGGAATGGAATGGAGTAGTGTGGACTGAAATGGAATGGAATGGAATGGAGTGGTGTGGACTGAAATGGAATGGAATGGAGCGGTGTGGACTGAAATAAAATGGAGTGAAGTGGAATGGAATGAAATGGAAGGGAGTTGAGTGAAGTGGAATCGAGGGGAGTGGAGTGGAATGGTGGGGACTATACAAGAAAGGAGTAGAGTGGAGTGGAATGCACTGGAATGGAAGGGAATGGAATGGAATGGACTGGAATGGAAAGGAACCAGGTGGAGTGGAGTGGAATAACATGGAATGGCATGGAATGGAATGGAGTGGAATGGATTGGAATGCAGTGGATTGGAATGGAGTAGAATGGACTAGAGTGGAATGGAGTGGAGTGGAGTTGATTTTAGTGGAATGAAATGGAGTGCAATGGAATGGAGAGGAGGGTAGTGGAGTAGAGTAGAGTGGAATGGAATGGAGTGGAATAGAAATGAGTGGTGTGGAGTGGAATTCAATGGAATGGAGAGGAATAGATAGGATTGGAAATGACTGTAATGGAAAGGAGTGGAGTGGAATGGAGTGCAATCGAATGTAATAGAGTGGAGACAAGGGCAGTGAAATGGAATGAAATGGAGTGGAGTGGAGTGGACAGGATTGGAGTGGAATGGAGTGGAATGGAGTGCAATGGAATGAAGTGGAATGTAAAGGAGAGGAATGGAGTGGAAATGAATAGAAAGGGATGGAGTAGAATGGAATGGAATGGAGTGGAGTGGACTGGAGTGGAACGGAGTGGAGTGGAATATAATGGAGTGAAGTGGAAAGGAATTGAGTGGCGTGTAGTGGAATGGAATGGAATGGAATGGAGTGGAAAGGAATGGAATAGGATGGAGTGGAATGGAACGGAATCAAATGAAGTGGAATGGATTGGGGTGGACTGGAATGGAGTGCAATGGAATGGAGTTGAATTGAGTGGGTTGGAAGGCAAATGAATGGAGTGGAGCGGAGTTGAGTGGAATAGAATGGAGTGGAGTGGAGTGCAGTGGAGTGCAGTGAAATGGAATGCAAGGGAATGGAATGGAATGGAGTCGAATGGAATGGAGTTGTGAGGAGAGGAGTTGAGTGGAGTGGAATGGAGTGGAGTGGACTATAATGGAGTGGATTGGAATGCAATGCAGTGGAGTGGAGTGGATTGTAATGGAGTGTAGTGGAATGGAATGGAGTGGAACGGAATGTAATGTAATGGACTGGAGTGGAATGGAGTGGAGTGGCATGAAGAAGAGTGCAATGGAATGGAATGCAGCAGAGTGGAATGGAATGGAATGGAATGGAGTGGACCAGAATGGAGTGGAATGCATTGGAGTGGAGTGGTAAGGAGTGGAATGGAATGAAATGGAATGGAGTGAAATGGAGTGGAATGGAGTGGAGTGGAGTGGAATGGGGTGGAATGCATTTGAGTGGTGTGGAAGGACATTAATGGAATGGAGTACAGTGGATTTGAGAGGAGTAGAGTGGAATGGAATGGAAACGAGTGGAGTGGAATGGAGTGGAATGGAGCGGAATGGAGAGAAATGGAATGGACTGGAAAGGAAAGGATGGGGGTGGAGTGGAATGCAGTGGAGTGCAGTGGAATGGAATGGACTAGAGTGGAATTGAGTGGATTGGAGTGGAATTGAGTGGATTGGAATGGAATGTAGTGGAGTGAAGGATAATGGAATGGAATAGAGTGTAATGGAATGGAGTGTAACGGAATGGAATGGAATAGATGGGAATGGAGTGGAATAGAGTGAAGTGGAGTGGGATGGAGTTGAGTGGAGTGCAATGCCGTGGAGTGGACTGGAACGTAGTGGAATGGAATAGAAAGCAATGAACTGGAGTGGAGTGGAAAGGACTGGAATCTACTGGTATGTAATTGAATGGAGTGGAGAGGAATAGAGTGGAGTGGATTGGAATGCAGTGGAGTGGAGGGGAATGTAATGGAATGGAATGGAGCAGAGTGTAATGGAATAGAGTTGAGTCGAATGGATAAGAATAGAGTGGAATGGAGTGGAAAGGATTCGAGTGGAGTGGAGTGGAGTGCAGGAGAGTGGAATACAATGGAATAGAGCAGAATGCAATGGAGTGGAGTCGAGTGGAGTAGAGTGGAGTTGAATGGAGTCGAGAGGATTTTAGAGGAGTAGAATGGAGTGGAATGGAACAGAGTGGAATGGGGCGGAATTGAGTGGAATAGAGTGGAATGGAGTAGGGTGGAATGGAGCAGAGAGGAGTGAACTGGAGTGGAATGGAATGCGGTACAATGGAATGGAGATAGGTGGAATATAGTAGAGTGGAGAGGAATAGAATGCAGTGGAATGTAATGTAGAGGAGTGGAGTGGAATGGAATGGAGTAGAATTGAAAGGAATAGAATGGAGTGCAGTGGAGTGGAATGGAGTGGAATGCATTGGAATTGAGTGGATTGGAATGCAACGGAATGCAAAGGAGTGCAGTGGAGTTGAATGAAGTCGATTGGAGTGGAATTGACTTGAGTGGTGTGGAAAGGAGTGAAATGGAAAACAATGGAGTAGAGAGGAATGGAATGGAGTGGAGTGGAAAAGAATGGAATAGAGTGGAATGGAATGGAGTCGAGTGGAGTAGAACGGAGTGGAATGGAATGGAGTGGAATGGAATGCCGTGTACTGTAGAGGATTGGAATGGAGTGGAGTGGAATGATGTGGAATGGACTGGAGTGCAGTGGAGAGGAGTGGAATGGAATGTATTAGTGTGGAGTAGAGTGGAATGGAGCGGAATCAACTAGAATGGAGTGGAGTGGAGTGGAATGGAATGGAATGGAGTGGAGTCGAATGGAGTGGATATGAATGGAATGGAGTGGAATGGAGTGCAATGGAATTGAGTGTAATGGAGTGGACTGGAGTGTAGTATAGTGGAAAGGAATGGAATGGAATGGAATGGAATGGAATGGAATGGAGTGGATTGGAATGGTATGAAGTGGACTGGAATGAAATGGAATGGAGTTGAGTGGAGTGGAGTGGAATGGAGTGGACTGGAATCTCATACAATGGAATGGAGCAGAGTGGAGTGGAATGTAGTGGAATGGATTGGGATGCAGTGGAGTGGAGAGGAATGGAATGGAATGGAGCAGAGTGGAGTGGAATGGAGTGGGAAGGACTAGAGTGGAATGTAGTGGAATGGAGTGGATTGAAGTGGAATGGAGTGGGAAGGACTAAAGTGGAATGTAGTGGAATGGAGTGGATTGGAGTGGAATGGAATGGATTGCAATGGAATGGAGAGGGGTAGATTGGAGTACAGTGGAGTGGAATGGAATGACATGGAATAGCATGGAGTGGGGTGGAGTGGAAAGGAATGGAAATGAGTGTAAGGAATTCAGTGCAGTGGAAGGAGTGCAACAGAATGGAGTGGAGTGCTGTGAAATGGAACGGTATGGAGTGGAACGTAGTGGAGTGGACTGGAATAGAGTGGAATGGAGTGGAACGTAATGGAGTGGAATGGAGTGGAATTGAATGAAATGGAATGGAGTAGAGTGGAATGGAGTGGAGTGGAGTGGAGTGGATTACAGTGGAGTGGAATGTCATGGAGTGGAGTGGAATGTCATGGAGTGGAGTGGAATGAAATTGAGTGGAGTGAAGTGGAATAGAATGGAATGGAGTGGAAAGGAATGCAATGGAATGGAGTGGAATGGAATGAAATTGAATAGAGTGGAATAGAGTGGAGTGGAGTGGAATCGAGTGCAATGGAATGGAGTGGAATGGAGTGCGTTGGAATGGAAATTAATTTAGTGGAGTGGAATGGAGGGAAATGGAAGGGAGTGGAACGGAGTGGATTTACATTGGAGTTCAGTGGAGTGCAGTGGAGTGGAATGTAGGAGAGTGGAATGTAATGGAGTGGACTGGAATGGAATGGAATGCAGAGGAGTGGAATGAAGTAGAGTGGAATGGAATGGAATGGAGTGGAATGGAATGGAATGGAATGGAGTGGAGTGGAATGGAGTGGAGTAGAGTGGAATGGATTGGAGTGGATTGATATGGACTGGAAAGGAGTGAAATGGAATGGAGTGGAATGGAATGGAATGGGATAGAATGTATTGGATTGGGGTGGAATTGAAGGGAATTCAATGGAATTGATCGGATTGGAATGGAAGGGAATGGAGTGGAGTGCAGCGGAGTGGAATGGAGTGGAGTGGAGTGGAATGGATTGGAGTGATGTGAGATGGCATGGAATGGAAAATATTGGCGGGGAGTGGAATGGAGTTGAGTGGAGTGGAATGTAATGGAAAGGAGTGGACTGTAATTGAGTGGAGTGGAGTGGAGTGGAATGTATTGGAATGGAATGGAGTGAAATGGAGTGCAGAGACAGGAGTGGAGTGGAGAAGAGTGGAGTGGAAAGGTGTGGAATGGATTGGAGTGCAGTGTAAAGGAGTGGAATGGAATGAAATGGAGTGGAGCAGAGTGGAATGGAGTGGAGTGAACTAGACTGGAGTGGAGTGGAGTATAATGGAATGGAATGGAGTGGAGTGGAATGGAGTGGAAAGGAAAGGAGAGGAGTGGAGTGGAGTGCAATGGAACTAAGTGGAATGGAGTGGACTGGACGGTAGTGCAGTGTAATGGAATGGAATGGAATGCAATGGAATGGAATGGAATGGAGCGGATTGGAAGGGAATGGAGTTGAGCGGAATAGAATGGAATGGAGCTAAGTGGAGTGAAGTGGAGTGTAGTAGAATGGAGTGGAGTGTACAGGAAAGGAGTTGAGTGGAGTGGAATGGAATGGAAAGGAATGGAGTGGAATGTAATGGAATGGAATGGAATGGAGTGGAATGGAATGGAATGGAATGGAGTGGAATGGAACGGAATGGAGTGGAGTGGAGTGGAATGGCATGCGGTGGAATGGAGTGGAGTGGAGTCGAAAGGATTGGAATGGATTGGAATGCAATAGAGTGGAGTGGAATGGAATAGAATGGAGTGGAGTGGAGTGGAGTGGAGTGGAGTGGAAAGGAATGTAATGTAATGGAATAGAGAGCAGTAGAGTTGAGTAGAGTGGAGTGGAATGGAATGGAGTGGAATGAAAGGAGTGGAGTGGAGTGGAAAGAATGGAATGGAGTGGAAAAGAAAGGAATGGAAATGAATTTAACGGAATGGAGTGGAATGGAATGGAGTGCAATAGAATGGAGTGGAGTGGAGTGGAGTGCAATGAAATGGAATGGTATGCAGTGGAGAGTGTTGGAGTGGACTAGAATAGGGTGGAATGGAGTTCAATGCAGTGGAATGGAATTGAGTACAACGAAGTGGAATGCAATGGAGTGAAATGGAGTGGAATTGAATGGATTGGAATGGAGTAGAGTGGAATTGAATAGAGTGGAGTTGAGTGGAGTGGAATGTAATGGAGTTGAGTGGAATTTAAATGAGTGGAGTGTAGTGGAATGCAATGGAATGGAGTGGAAAGGAATGCAATGGAATGGAGCGGAATGGAATGGAGTGGATTGGAGTGGGTTGGAATGAAAAAGAATGAAGTGGAGTGGAATGGAAGGGAGTGGAACCGATCTGATTGGAGTGCATATGAGTGGAGTGCAGAGGAATGGAATGCAATGGAGTGGAGTGGAATGGAATGAAGTGGATTAGAATGGATTGGAGTTGAGTGGAGTGGAGTGGAGTGTAATGGAGTGGAGCGGACTGGAATGGAGTTCAGTGGAATAAACTGTTTTGAGTGCAGTGGAGTGGAGTGGAGTGGAATGGAATGGAGTGGAATGAAATTGAATGGAATGGAACAGAGTGGAATGAGTTAGAGTGGAATGGAATAGAATGTAGTGGACTGGAATGAAATGGGATGGAGTGGAGTGGAATTGAGTGGACGGGAGTGGAATGGATTGGAGTGGAGTGTAACGGACTGGAATGGAGTTGATTGCAATGGAGGGGAAAAGAATGGATTCGAATGGAAAGGAATGGATTGGAATGGAATGGAATGGAATGGAATGGAATAGAATAGAATGTAGTGGATTGGGGTGGAATGGCGAGGAATGCATTGGAATTATTCAGATTGGAATGGAATGGAACGGAATGGAATGGAGTGCACTGGAGTGGAATAGATTGGAGTGGAGTGGAATGGAGTGGAGAGGTGTGGAATGGAATGGAATGGAAAATATTGGCAGGGGGTGGAATGGCGTGGAGTGTAGTGGAGTGGAATGGAATTGAGAGGACTGGAATTGAGTGGAGCGGAGTTGAATGGAGTGGAAAGAACAGGACTGGAGTGGAGTGCAGTGGAGTGGAATGGAATGGAGTGGAGTGGAAAGGATTGGAAAGCAATGGAGTGGAGTGCAATGGAACTGAGTAGAACGGAGTGGACTGGAGTATAGTGCAATGGAAAAGAATGGGATGCAGTGGAATGTAATGGAATGGAATGCAATGGAGTGGAATTATATGTAATTGAGTGGAATGGAGTGGAATGACATGCAATGGAATGGAGTGGAGTGGAGTTGAATAGAATGGAATGGATTGGAATGCAGTGGAGTGGAGTGGAATGGAATGGAATGGGGCGGAGTGGATGGGAGTGGAATGGAATGAAAAGCAATCGATTGGAGAGGGTTAGAGTTGAGTGGAATGGAATGGAGTGAAATGGCATGGACTGGAGTGGAGTGGAAAGATATCGAATGCAGTGGAAAAGAAGGGAATGGAAATGAGTGTAATGGAATGGAGTGGAGTAGAAAGGAGTGCAATAGAGTGGACTGGAGTGGAGTTCAGTGAAATGGAATGGTATGGAGTGGAGGGAAGTGGATTGGAGTGGAATGGGGTGGAATAGAGTGGGATGGAGTGGAATGGAATGGAGTGGAAAGGAACGGAATTCAATGGAATGGAATGGAGTAGAGTGGAATGGAACGGAGTTGGGTGGAGTGTGGAATAGAATGGAGGGGAATGGAATTGAGTGGAGTGTAGTGGAATGGAATCGAATGGAGTGGAAAGGAATGCAATGGAATAGAGTGGAATGGAATGAAATGGAATGGAATGGAATCCAATGGAGTGGAAAAGAATGCAATGGAATAGAGTGGAATGGAATGAAATGGAATGGAATGGAATGGAATGGAGTGGAGTGGAATGGAGTGCAATGGAATGGAGTGGACTGGAGTGGGTTGGAATGGAAATGAAAGGAGTGGAGTGGAATGGAGTGGAAAGGAAGGGAATGGAATGGAGTGGATTGGAGTGGAGTGGAGTGGAGTGGAGTGAAAAGGAATGGAATATATTGGAATGGAGTGGAATGGGGTGGAATGGAGTGGAGTGGAATGGAATGGATGTGATTGGAATGGATTGGAAAGCAATGGACAGTAGTGCAGCAGAATGTAATGGAATGGATGGTACTGGAGTGCAGTGGACGGTAATGAAGTGGAAGGGAGTTAAATGGAGTGTAATGGAGTGGTATGGAATGGAATGAAGTGGAGTGGAGTGGAGTGGAGAATAAAGGAGTGAAGGGGAGTGTAATGGAATGGAATGGAGTAGATTGGAATGGAGTGGAGTGGAGTGGAAAGGAGTGGAATGGAATGGAGTGGAATTAAATGTTTTGTAGTGGATAGGAATGGAGTGGAATGGAATGGAATGGAGTAGAGTGCAATGGAATGGAGTGAGGTGGACAGGAGTGGAGGTGAGAGGAGTGGAAATGAGTGTAGTGGATTGGAATGGTATTGAATGCAGTGGAGTGGATTGCAATGGAATGGAATGGAGTGAAAATAAATGGAATGGAAAGTATTGGAATGTAATGGAGAGGAGTGGAATGGAGTGCAATAGAATGGAGTGGAGTGTAGTGGAGAGGAATGGAATGGAATGGATTAGAGTGGAATGGAGTGGAATGGAATGGAGTGGAATGGAGTGGAGTGGACTGGAATGGGGTGGAGTGCAATGGAATGGACTGGAATGGACAGGAATGGAATGGAATGGAATGGAATGGAATGGATTGGAGTGAAATGGAGTAGAGTGGAATGGAATGGAATGGAGTAGAATGGAATGGAATGGAGTGGAAAGGAATGGAATGGAATGGAATGGAATGGAATGGAGTGGAATGGAGTGGAATGGATTGGAATGGTATGGAGTGGAGTGGAATGGAATGGAACGCAGCAGAGTGGAGTGTAATGGAACAGAGTGGAATGGAATGGAATTCAGCGGATTGTAATGGAATAGAATGGAATGCTGCGGAGTGGAGTAGAATGCAGTGGAGTGGAATGGAATGGAGTAGACTCGAATGGAGTGGAGTGGAATGGAATGCAGTAGAATGGAAAGGAATGCAATGGAGTGGAGTGGAATCGAGTGGAGTGAAATGGAGTACAGTCAAATGGAATGGATTTCAATGGAATAGAATGGAAAAGGGTGAAGTGGAATGGAATGAAGAAGAGTGCAGTGGAGTGCAATGGAGTGGAGGCGAATGTAATGGAATGGAATGGAGCAGAGTGGAGTGGAATGCAGTTGAGTGGAATGCAGTGGATTGGAGTGAAATGGAATTTAATGGAGGAGAGTGGAATGGAATGGAATGGAGCGGAGAGAATTGGAGTGGACTGGAGTGGATGGAGAGGTGTGCAGTGGAATGGAATTGAATTGAATGCACTTAAGTGGAATGGAATGGAGTGGAGTGGAATGAAATGTGTTGGAGTAGAGTGCAGTGGCATGGAATGGATTGGAATGGAATTGAGTGGAGTGGAATGGAATGGAGTGGAATAGAATTAAATTGAATGAAGTGGATTGGAGTGGAATGCAGTGGAGTGGAATTGACTGCAGTGCAGTGGAATGGAGTTGAATGCAATGGAGTGGAAATAAATGGAACGGAGTGTAGTGGAGTGGAGTTCTGTGGAGTGGAATGAAATGGCGTGGAATTGATTACAATTGAATGGAGGGGAGTGCAGTGGAATGGAAAGGAGTGGAGTGGTGTGGACTGGAATAGAGTGGAATGGACTGGAATACAGTGGAATGGACTGGAATGGAGTGGAACTGAGTGTAGTGGAATGGAGTGCAGTTGAATGGAATGGAATTGAATGGAATGGAGTGGACAGGACTGGAATGGAGTGGAATTTAGTTGTATGGAGTGGAATGGAGTGGAGTGCAGTGTAATGGAATTCAATGGAATAATATGGAGTCTAATGGAATGAAGTGGAATGAAATGGAATTAATCGGAGTGCAGTGCAGTGGAGAGGAATGTAGTGGAGTGGACTGGAATGCAGTGGAGTGGAAGGAATTGATTGGAATGTAATGGAATGTAACGGAATGGTGTGGAGTGTAGTGGAATGGTTTAGAGTGGAGTGGATTGGATTACAGTGGAATGGAGTGGAATGGTATGAAGTGGAAAGGAATGCAATGTAGTGGAGCAAAGTGGAGTGGAATGGAATGGAATGCAATGGAGTGGAGTGGAATGGAATGTAATGCAATGGAGTGGAATGGAGTGAAATGTAATGGAGTCAAATGGAGTGGAATGGAGTGTATGGAGTGCAGTGCAGTGGAATGGAATGGAATAGAATGGAGTGGAGAGGAATGGAATGGACTGGAATGGCAGGGAATGGAGTGGAGTGGAGTGGAATGGAATGGAGAGGAGTAGAAAGGATTGGAATGCAATTGCATGAAATGAAATGGAACGGAATGGAATGGAATGGAGTGGAGTGGAGTAGAATGGAGTGGAGTGGAGTGGAATGGAATGTAATGCAAAGGAATGGATTTGAGGGGAGTGTAATGGAGTATAGTGGACTGGAATGGATTGGAGTGGAGTGAAATGAAATGAAGTGGAGTGGAATGATGTGGAATGAAATGAAGTTGAATTAAAAGGAATGAAGTGGAGGGGAGTGGAGTGGAATGAAATTGAATGGAATATAATGGAATGGAGTGGAGGGGAGTGGAATGGAGTGGAGGGGAGTGGAATGGATTGGAGGGGAAGTGAGTTAAGTGAAATGGAGTAGAGCGGAATGTAATGGAATGGAGTGCAATGGAATGGAATGGAATGGAGTGGAGTGGATTGGAAAGGAGTGGAATGGATTGGAATGGAGTTGGATGGAGTGGAATGGAAGGGAATGGAGCAGAGTGCAGTGGAATGGAGTAGAGTGGAATGGAATGGAATGGAGTCGTGTGGAATGGAATGAAATGGAATGGAGCAGAGTGGAGTGGAATGGAGTGGAGTGGAATGCAGTGCAGTGGTGTGAAATGGAAAGTATTGGATTAGAGTGCAGTGGGATGGAATGTATTGGAGTGGTGTGTCGTGGTGTGGATTAGAGTGGACTGGAATGGAGTGGAGTGAAAAGGAATGGAATGGAACAGAAAGGAATGTAATGGATGGGAGTGGAGTGGAGTGCAATGGAGTGGAGTGGAGTTTCAATGATTGTAATGGAATGGAATGAAGTGTAGTGGAATGGATTGGAATAGAATGCAGTCGAGTGCAGTGGAATGGAATGGAATGGAGTCGAGTGTAATGGAGTGGACCAGAATGCAGTGGAAAGGACTGGAATGGAGTGGAGTAGACTGCAGTGAAATGGATTGGAATGGAATGGAATGCAATGGGGAGGAGTGAAGTGGAATGGAGTGAAATGGATTCGAACGCAGTGGAGTGGAGTGTAGTGGAGAGGAATGCAGTGGAATGGAATGGAGGGCAGTGGAGTGGAATGGAATATAGTGTAGTGGAGTAGAGTTTAGTGGAATGGGGTGGAGTGGACTGGAGTGGAGTTGAGTGAATGGATTAGAGTGGAATGGAAGGGAATGGAATGGTGTGGAGTGGACAGGAATAGAGTGGAGTGGAAGGAATGGAGTGGAATGAAATTTAATGGAATTGAATGGAATGGATTGGAGTGGAGTGGAGTGGAGTGGAATGGAGTGGAGTGAAGTGGAATGGAATGGAATGGAGTGGAGTGGAGTGGAAAGGACTGGAGTGGAGTGGAACAGACTTGAATGGATTAGAATGGAATGGAGATTAGTGGAATGGAATGCAGTGGAATGCAGTAGAGTGGAATGGAATGGAATACAGTTGAATGGAGAGGAATGGACTGGAGTGGAGTGCAATGTAGTGGATTGGAGTGGAATGGAATGGAATGCAATGCAATGGAAGCTGAGATTGTGCCACTGTGCTCCAGGTTGCCTGACAGTGGGAGACATTCTTGAATGATAGGAATGGAATGGAAGGCAGGGAAATGAAAGGAATGGAATGGAATGGAATGGAATGAATGGAGTGGACTGGAGTGGAATGGAATGGAGTGGACTGGAGTGGAATGGAGTGGAATGGAATGGAATATATTGGAAAGGGGTGGAGTGGAGTGGAATGGAAAGGGGTGGAGTGGAGTGGAATGGACTGGAATGCAGTGGAGTGGTGAGGAATGGAGATTAGTGGAATGGAATGGAATGAAGTGGAATGTAGTGGAGTGGAATGCAGTGGAAAGGAGAGGAGTGGATTTGAATAGAGTCGAATGGAGTGGAATGGAGTGGAGTGGAGTGGACTGTAATCGAGTGGAATGGAATGGAGTGGATTGGAATGGAGTGGAATGGAGTTGAGTGGAGTGGATTAGAGTGGAGTGGAATGGAATGGAATGGAATGGAATGGAATGGAATGGAGTTGAATGGAATGGAGTTCAGTGGAGTGGAAAGGAGTGTGTTGGAGTGGAGTGGAATCGAGTGGAATGGAGTGAAAAGGAATGGAATGCAGTGGAATGGAATTGAAAGTAGAGAAGTGTAATGGAAGGGACTGGAGTGGATTGGATTTTGGGTGGAATGGAATGGAATGGAATGGAATAGATTGGAGAGGAGTGGAGTGGAGTGGAGTGGAGTGTAATGGAGTGTATTAGAGTGGAACGGAGTGGAATGGAATGGATCAGAGTGAAGTGCAATGGAGTGGAGTGGAGCGGGTTGGAGTGGAATGGAATGGAATGGAAATCAATGGAGTGGATTCGAACGGATTGGAGTGCAGTGGAATGGAATGTAAAGTCTTGGAGTGGAAAGGAATGGAGTGGAGTGGAGTTCAGTGCATTGGAATCGAGTGGGATGGAAAGGAGTGGAGTAGAGAGTAATGGATGGAAAGGGAATGGATTGGAGTCGAATGGACTGGAATGGAGTGGATTGAAATTGAATAGAATGGAATGGAGTGGAGTGGGGTGGAATGGAGTGGAGTGAAGTGGAATGGAATTCAGTGGAGGGGAATGGAGTGCAATGGAATGGAGTGATGTGGAGTGACATGGAATGGAATGAAGCTGAGTGGACTGGTTTGGAATGGAATGGAGAGGAATGAATTCGAATGGAGTGGAACTGAGGGGAGTGGAGTGGAGTGAAATTCTGTGGAATGGACTGGAATGGAGTGTACTGGAATGGAATGGATTGGAATGGAATTGAATGGAATATAATGGAGTGGACTGGAGTCGAATGGAGTGGAGGCGAGTGCAATAGAGTGGAATGGAATGGAAAGGAATGGACTGGGGTGAAGTAGAGTGGAATGGAATGGACTGGATTGGATTGGATTGGAGTGGCGTGGAGTTGAGTGGCATGGAATGGAATGCAGTAGAATAGAATGGAATGGAGTGGAGTGGAATGGAATGAAATGGAATAGAGTGAAGTAGAGTGGAACATATTTGAGTGGAGTGTAATGGAGTGGAGTAGATTGGAACGGAATGGAATGAAATGGATCCAAGGTGAGTGCAATGGAGTGGAGTGGAGCAGAGTGGAGAGGAATTGAATGGATTGGAATAGAGTGAAGTGGATTGGAGTGGAATGGAATGGAATGGAATGGAATGGTGTTGAGTGGAATGGAGTGGAGTGGAGTGGAATGGAATAGATTGGAATGGAATGGAGTGGAGTGGACTGGAATACATTGGAGTGGAGTGGATTGGAGCAGAACGGCATGGAGTGGAGTCAAATGGAGTGGAATGGAATCGAGTGGACTGCATTAGAGTGGTGTTGAATGGAGTGGAATGGAGTGGAGTGGAATGGAATGGATTGTAGTGGGGTTTAATGGAGTGGAATAGAGTGGGATGGAGAGGAGTGCAGTGGAGTGGAAAGGAATGGAGTGGATTCAAATTGAATAAAATGGAATGTAGTGGAGTGGAGTGGAATAGAGTGGAGTGGAATGTAATGGAGTGGAATGGAAAGAAATGGAATGGCATGGAGTGGAGTGGAATGGCGTGGCGTGGAGAGGCATGAAGTGGAGTGGAGTGGAGTTGAGTGGAATGGAATGGAACGCAATGGAATGGAGTGGAGTGGAATGGAGTAGAGTGGAGTGGAATTGAGTAGAGAGGAATGTAGTGGAATGGAATGGAGTAATATAGATTGGAATGGAACGTTATGGAGTGGAGTGGAGTGGATTTGAGTGGAGTGGAATGCAGTTGAGTGGAATGGAGTGGAGTTTAGTGGAGTTGAGTGGAATGAAATGGAGTGGAGTGTAATGGAGTGGAATGGAATGGAATAAAATGGAATGGAGTGGAATGGAATGGAAGAGGAAATTGTGCCACTGCACTCCTGGTTTTCTGACAGTGTGTGACATTCTCGAAAGAAAGGAATGGAATAGAGTGCAGAGGAATGGACTGGAATGGAATGGAGTGGACTGGAATGGAATGGAGTGGACTGGATTGCACTGGACTGCAGTGAAGTGGAGTGGAGAGGAATGTGGAGGAAAGGAATGGGATGGAATGGAATGGAATGAAGCAGTGTGGTGTGGAGTGGAGTTTATTGCAGTGGAATGCAGCAGAATGGAATGGGATGGAGTGGAATGGAGTGTAGTGGAGAGGTGTGGAATGGAGTGGAATGGAATCGGAAGTAATGGAATGTAACAGAGCGGAGAAGAACGGAGCGCAGTGGAGCTGAGAAGAAGGGAACTTAAAGAACGGAACGGAACGGAATGGGAGCTGATTGTGCCACTGCATGCCAGGCTGGGTGACTGAGTGAGATACTCTAGAAAGAAAGGAATGTAATGGAATGCTGTGGAATGGAATAGAGCGGAATGGAGTGGAGTGGATTGGGTTGAAGTGGAGTGGAGTGGAATGGAGAGGAATGGAATGGGATGGAATGAAATTAAATGAACTGGAGTAGATTGGGGTACAGGGGAGTGCAGTGGAAAGGAGTGGAATGAAACGGAATGCAGTGAAACAGAGTGGAGTGGAATGCAATGGAGTGAAGAGGAGTGGAATGAAGTGGAATGGAATGGGATGTAATGGAATGTAGTGGAGTGGAATGGAATGGATGGAATGGAATGTTATGGAATAAAATGGAATGGAAGCAGAGATTGTGCCACTGTGCTCCTGGCTGGGTTACAGTGTGAGATATTCTCAAAAGAAAGGAATGGAATGGAATGCAGTGGAATGGACTGGAATGGAATGGAGTGGACTGGAGTGGGGTGAAGTGGAGTGTAGAGGAATGTAGAGGAATGGAATGGGATGGAATGGAATGGAATGAAGTGGCGTGGAGTGGTTTGGAGTGTATTGCAGTGGAATTGAGTAGAATGGAATGGGATGGAGTGGAATGGAGTGTAGTGGCGAGGTGTGCATTGGAGAGGAATGGAATCGGAAATAATGGAATGGAATGGAGTGGAGTGGAACGGAATGTAACGGAGCAGAGCGGAGCACAGTGGAGCTGAGCAGAAGGGAACTTCATGGAAGGGAACAGAATGGAATGGGAGCTGATTGTGCCACTGCGTGCCAGGTGGGGTGACAGAGTGAGATACTCTTGAAGGAAAGGAATGTAATGGAATGCAGTGGAATGCAATAGAATGGAATGGAGTGGAGTGGAGTGGGTTGACGTGGAGTGGAGTGGAATGGAGAGGAATGGAATGGGATGGAATGGAATGAAATGAAGGGGAGTGGTGTGGGACACAGGGGAGTGCAGTGGAATGGAGCGGATTGAAATGGGATGGAGTGAAATAGAGTGGAGTGGAGTGCAATGGAGTGAAGAGGAGTGGAATTAAGTGGAATGGAATCAGATGTATTTTAATGTAGTGGAGTGGAGTGGAACAGAGTGGAATGGAATGGAACATAATTGAATGGAATGGAAAGGAAAGGAATGGA
This sequence comes from Pongo pygmaeus, assembly GCF_028885625.2. Classification (NCBI taxonomy): domain Eukaryota; kingdom Metazoa; phylum Chordata; class Mammalia; order Primates; family Hominidae; genus Pongo; species Pongo pygmaeus. The sequence continues at coordinate 2,674,461 of NC_072388.2, read as the reverse complement.
ATGGAATAGAATGCAATGGAATAGAAAGGAATGCAATGGAAAGTTGACTTGTAATGTGAGATGAGTTTCTGCCGCTGCAGTCCCGCCTGGGTGACACAGTGATATCCTGTCGAAAGAAAGTAATGGAATGCAATGGAGTGAAATTGAGTTGAATGGAAAAGAGTGGAGAGGAGTGGAGTGGAGTCGAGTGGAATGGAGTGGTGTGGAATGCAGTTGAATGCAATGGGATGGAGTGGAATGGAATTGAATGTACTGTAGTGGAGTGGATTGAAATAGAATGCAATAAAATGGGATGGAATTGAATGCAATATAATGGTGAAAATAACTGTGAGCTGAGATCGTGCCACTGAACTTCAGGTTGGTGACACAGTGAGATCCTGTGGAAAGAAAGGAAGGGAATGATATGGAGGGGAATGGAATAGAGTGGAGTGGAATGGAATAGAGTGGAGTGGAATGGAGAGGAGTGGAATGGAGTGGAGTGGAGTGGAGTGGAATGGACTGGAGTGGAATGGAATGGAATGGAATGAAATAAAGAAATATGTGCTGAGATATTGTCACAGCACTGCAGCCTGTGTGACAGAGGGAGATCCTGTCGAAATAAAGGAGTGGAATTGATGGGATTGGAATGGACTGGAATGGAATGGATTGGAGTGGAGTGGAATGGGGTGGAATGGAATGGAGTGGAGAGGAGTGAATTGAATGGAGTGGAGTGGAGTCGAATGGTGTAGAAAGGAATGGAGTGCAATGAAGCTGAATGGAGTAGAATGGAGTGGAGTGGAGTGGAGTGGAATGGACTAAAATGGAGTAGAGTGGAATGGAGCGGAATCGAATGCAGTGGAGTGGAGTGGAATGGAGTGGAATGGACGGGAATGGAGAGGAGTGGAATGGAGTGGAGTGGAATGGGGTTTAGTGGAATAGAGTGGAATGAAGTGGAATGGAGTGGAGTGGAATGGAAAGGAATGGATTCGATTGGAATGGAATAGAATGGAGTGGAGCGGAATGGAATGAAGGGGAGTGGAGTGGAGTGGAATCAAGTGGAATGGAATGAAATGCAGTGGAATGGAATGGAGTGGAAGTTACTGAAGTGGAATGGAATGGAGTGGAGTGGATTGGAATGGAATGGAATCCAATGGAGAGTAGTGGAATGGAGTGGAGTGGAATGGAGTAGAGTGGAATTGAGTGGAGTGGAATGGAGTGGCATGGAATGAGGTGGAATGAAATGGAATGGAGTGGAGTGGAATGTAATGTAATGAAATGGAGTGGAGTTGAGTGGAGTGGAGTGGAGGGGAGGGGAGTAGATTGGAACGGAGTGTAGTGGACAGGAATGGAGTGGAATGCAATGGAATGGAATGGAATGGAGTTTGGTGTAGTGGAGTGGATTGGAGTGGAGTGGAATGGAATGGAGTGGAGTGGAATGGAGTAGAGTGGAGCGGATTGAAATGCAGTGGAATGGATTGGAGTGGAGTGGAATGGAATGGAGTGGAGTGGAATGGAGTAGAGTGCAGTGGATTGGAAGGCAGTGGCGTGGAGTGGAGAGCAATGGAGTAGAGAGGAACAGAATGGGATGAAATTTGGTGAAGTGTAATGGAGTAGAGTGGAGTGGAACGTAGTAGAATTTAACGGAGTGGATTGGAATGGAGTGGATTGGAGTGGAGGGGAGTGGAGTGGAATTCAATGGAGTGGAATGGAGTGGAGTGGAATGGAGTGGAATGGAATGGAATGGAGTGGAATGGAATGAAATGGAGTGGAGTGGAATGGAGTGGACTGGAATGGAGTGGAATGAAAAGGAATGGAATGGAATGGAATCAAATGGAGTGGAGTGCAATGGAGATGAGTGGAGAGGAATGGAGTGGAGTGGAATAAAACGGAATGGAATGGAGAGGAGTGGAGTGCAATGGAGTAGTATGAAGTGGAGGAGAGTGATGTGGAGAGGAGCGGAATGGAATGGAATTGAATAGAGTGGAATGGAATGGAGGGGACTGGATTGAAATGGAATGGAATGCAATAGAAAAGAATGGAATGCAATAGAAAAGAATGGAATGGATTTGGGTGGAGTGAAGTGGAGTGGAATGAAATGGATTGGAGTGGAATGTAGTGGAGTGGAGTGGAATGGAGTGGAGTGGAGAGGAGTGGAATGGAATGGAGAGGAACAGAATGGGTTGCAATTTAGTGAAATAGAAAGGAGTGGAGTGGAGGGGAAAATAGTGTAATTGAATGGACTGGAATGGAATGGAGTGGATTGAAGTGGAGTGGAATGGAGTGGAATGGAATGGAATGGGATGGAGTGGAATGGAGTCGAATGGAATGGAGTGGAATGAAATGGAATGGAATGAAATGCAATGGAGTGAAGTGGAATGGACAGGAGTGGAGAGGAATGAAAGTGGAGTGGAGAGGAATGAAAGGAGTGGAGAGGAATGGAGTGGAGTGGAATGAAACGGAATGGAATGGAGAAGAATGGAGCGAAATGGAGTACAATGGAATGGGGGGAGGAAGTGGAGTGGAGTGAAATGGAATGGAATGGAATGGAGTGGATTGGAATGGAGTGGAGTGGAGTGAAATGGAGTGGAATGGAATAGAATGGAATGAAGTGGAGTGCAGTGGAGTGGAATGGAGTGGCATGCAATGCAATGGAATGTCGTGAATTGGAGTGGAATGGAACGGAGTGCTCTTGAATGGAATGGAAGGGAATTTAGTGGAATGGAATGGAGTGCAGTGGAGTGGAATGGAGTAGTGTGTAGTGGAATGCACTGGAGTGGAGTGGAATCGAAAGAAATGGAATGGAATGTAGTGGAGTGAAGTGGAAAGGAGTGGAGAGTAGTGGAATACAGTCGAATGTAATGGAGTGGAGTGGAGTGGTGTGGAACGCAAAGGAATGGAGTGGCCTGGAATGGAATGGAATGGAGTCGAGTGGAATGCAATGGAGTGGATACCACAGGAAAGGAATAGAATGGAGTGGAGTGCATTGGAATGTAGTGGAGTGGAGTGGAAAGCAATGGAATGGAGTGGAGTAGAAAGGAATGAAATGTAGTGGAATGGAGTGGAATGGAATGGAGTGGAATGCAATGCAGGGGATTGGAGTGGAAAGGAGTGGAATGGAATGAAGTGGAATGGAACGAAGTGGAATGCAATGGAGTGGAGCAGAGTGGAAAGGAGTGGAATGGAATGCAATGAATTGGAGTGGAATGGAGTGGAATGGCGTGGAATGGAGTGGAGTGGAATGGAATAGAATAGAGTGGAGTGGAGTGGAATGTAATGGAGTGGAATGGCGTGGAATGGAGTGGAGAGGCTTGGAGTGGAGTGGAATGGAGTGGAGTGGAGTGGGGTGGATTGGAACAGAACGGAGTGAAATGGAATGGAATAGAATGGAATGGAACGGAATGGAATGGAGTGGAATGGAATGCAAGCTGAGATTGTGCCAATGCACATCAGGCTGAGTGACAGAGTGAGATACTCCCGAAAGAAAGCAATGGAATGGAATGCAGTGTAATGGAAAAGAATGGAATTTAGTGGATTGGAGTGGAGTGTAGTGGAGTGAAGTGGACTGGAGAGGAATGGAGAGGAATGGAACGGCATGAAGAGGAATGGAGTGGGGTGGAGTGGAGTGCAGAAGAATGGAGTGGAATGGAATGGGATGCGGTGAAATGGAGTGGAGTAGTGTGCAGTGGAATGGCATGAAGTGGAATGGAGTGGAATGGAATGGGATGTAAGGGAACGTAGTGTTGTGGATTGGAGTGGAACTGAAAGTAAGAGAACATAATGGAGCGAAGCGGAATGGAATGGAACGGAATAGAGCGGAATGGAATGGAACGTAACCGGAGTTGAGATTGTGCAAGTGCGCTCCAGGCTGGGTGACAGAGTGAGATACTCTTGAAAGAAAAGAATGTAATGGAATGCAGTGGAATGGTATGGACTGGAATGGAGTGGAGTGGGGTGAAATGGATTGAAGTGGAGTGTAGTGGAGTGAAGTGGAGTGGAGTGGAATGGAGAGGAGTAGAATGGGATGGAATGGAATGGAATGAAGTGGAGTGGAGTTGGGTGAAGTGGAGTGCAGTGGAATGTAGACGAATGGAATGGGAGGGAGTGGATTCGAGTGCAGTGGAGTGCAGTGGAGTGGATAGGAGTCGAATGGAGTGGAAAGGAATCAGCTGTAATGGAATGTAGTTGAGTGGAAAAGAGTGGAGTGGAACGGAGTGGAATGGAATGGAATTGAATGGAAAGGAATGGAATGGAATGGAACGGAATGGAAAGGAACGGAATGGAATCGAGTGGAATGGAATGGAATGGAACGGAATGGAGTGGAATGGAATGGAATGGAATGGAATGGAATGGAGTGGAATGGAATGGAATGTAGTGGAACGGAATGGAATGGAATGGAATGGAATTTAATGGAAAGCTAAGGAATGCAATGGAATAGAATGCAATGCAGTGAAAAGTTGACATATAATGTGAGCTGAAATTGTGCCACTGTACTCCAGCCTGAGGGATGCAGTGATATCCTGTCAAAAGAAAGTAATAGAACACATTGGAGTGAAATGGAATGTAATGGGTTGCAGTGGCGTGGAGTGAAGTGGAGTGGAGTGGAATAGAGTTGAATGGAACGGGATGGAGTGGAATAAAATGGAGTGGAGTGGAGTGCAATAGAATGGAATGGAATGGGTTGGAATGGAATGCAATGGAACGGTGAAAAGAAATGTGAGCTGAGATTGTGACAATGCACTCCAGCATTTGTCACAGAGTGATATCCTTTCGAAAAAAAGGAATGGAATGGAATGGAGAGGAATGGAGTTGAGTGCAGTGGAGTGGAGTGGAATGGAATGGAATGGAATGGATTGAAAAGGAAGGGATTCGAATGGAATGGAGTGGAAAGGATTGGAATGGAGTGGAGTGGAGTGGTGTCGAGTGGAATTGAGAGGACTGAAGTGGATTGGAGTGGAATGAAATGGAGTGGAGTGGTGAGGAGTGGAAAGGAAGGGAATGGAATGGAGTGGATTGGAATGGAATGGAGTGGAGTGGAGTGAAATGGACAGGGGCGGTATGGAATGGAATGGAATGGAATTAAGAAATGTGAGCTGAGATTGCACCACTGAACTTCAGTCTTTCTGACAGAGTGAGGTCCTGTGGAAAGAAATGAACGGAATGGAACGCAGTGGAATGCAATGAAATGGAGTGGATTGGAGTGGTGTGGAGTGGAATGGAGAGTAGTGGAATGGATTGGAGTGGAATGAGGTGAAATGCAATGGAGTATTGTGGAATAGAGTGGAGTGGAAAGGAGCGGCATGGAATGAGATGAAAGGGAATGGTATGTCATGGAATGGAGTGGACTTAAGTGGAGTGGAGTGGACGGTAGTGGAGTGGAGTGGAGTGGAATGGAATAGCATAGAGTGGAAGGGAATGTAGTGAATGGGAGTGGAGTGGAGTGGAATGGAATGGAATGGAAGAGTATGGAATGGAGAGGAGTGGAATGGAGGGGGGTGGAGTGGAACGGAATGGAGTGGAAAGGAATGGAGTGTAGTTGAGTGGAGTCAAGGGGAGTAGAGTGGAGTGGAATGGAGTGGAATAGAATGGAGCGGATTGAAGTGGAATGCAATGGAATGGAGTGGACAGGAATGCAGAGGAATGGAGTGGAATGGAGTGGAGTGGAATGGAGTGGAATCGAATGGATTGGAATGGAATGGAGTGGAATGGAGTGGAATCGAATGGACAGGAATGGAATGGAATGGAATGGAATGGAATGGAATGGAATGGAATGTAGTCGACTGGAAAGGAATAAAGTGGAAAGCACAGGAATGGAATGAAATGGAGTCGAGTGGAGAGGAGTGGAGTGGAGTGGAGAGGAGTGGAGTGGATTGGAATGGAGTGGAGTGGAATGGAATGGAGTGGAATGGAATGGAGTGGAATGGAATGGAATGAGGTGGAATGCAATGGAATGGAACGGAGTGGAGTGGAGTTCAGTGGAAGGGAGAAGAGTCGAATGGAGTGGAATGGAATAGAATGGAATGGAGTGGAGTGGAATGGAATGGAATGGAGTTAAGGGGAGTGGAGTGGAAAGTAGTGGAATGGAGTGGAGTGGAGTGGAATGGAATGGAATGGAATCAGGTGGAATAGATTGGAATAGAATGGAAGGGAATGGAGTGGAAGGAAAGGGGTGTAATGGATTGGAGTGTAATGGACTGGAATGCAGTGGAGTAGAGTGGAGTGGAATGGGTTAAAATGGATTGGAATGGATTAGGATGGAAGGGAATTGAATTGAAAGGAATGCAGGAGAATGCAACGGAATGGAATGGAGTGGAGTGGAGTGGAATGGAGGGGAGTGGAGTGGAATGGAGAGCTGTGGAGTGGAATGGAGTGGAATGGAATGGAATGGAAAGGAATGGAGTGGAGTGGAGTGTAATGGAGTTGAGTGGAGTGCAGTGGAATGGGGTTGAGTGGAGTGGAACGGACTGGAATGGAATGGAATGGAATGGAAAAGAATGGAGTGGAGTGGAGAGGAACTGAGTGGACTGGAATTGAATAAAGCAGAGTGGAGTGGAATGGAATGGAGTGGAATTGAGTGGAGTTGAATGGAGTCTAGTGGAGTGGAATGGAGTGGAGTGGAACGGAATGGAATGGAATGGAATGGAATGGAATGGAATGGAATGGAATGGAATGGAAAGGAATGGAATGGAAGGGAGTGGCATGGAGTTGAGTGGAGTAGAGAGGAATAGAATGGAGTGGAATGGACTGGAGTGGATTGGAGTGAAGTGGAGTGAAGTGGAGTGGGTTGGAGTGGATTGGATTGTAGAGGAGTTGGGTGGAGTGAACTGGAGTGGAGTGGAATGGAATGGAATGGAGTGGAATGCAGTGGAGTAGAGTGGAGTGGAGTGGAATGAAGTGGAATGGAATGAGTGGAGTGCAATGGAATGGAACGGAGTGGAATGCAGTGGAGTGGATTGGAGTGGAGTAGAGTGGAATGGAGTGGAGTGGAATGAAGTGGAGTGTAATGTTGTTGAATGGAAAGGAGTGGAACTGAATAGAACGGAAATGAGTGGAACTGAATAGAATGGAGAGGAGTGGAATGGAATGGAATGGCGTGGGGTTTAGTGGAGTGGAGTAGAGTTGAGTGGAGAGGAATGGAGTGGAATGGAGTGGAAAAGACTGAAATGGAGTGGAATGGAATGGAATGGAGTGGAAAAGGCTGAAATGGAGTGGAATGGAATGGAATGGAGTGGAATGGAATGGAATCCAATGGATTGTAGTGGGGTGGAATAGAGTGGAGTGAAGTGGAATGGAGTATAATGGAATGGAAGGTAATGGAATGCAGTGGATTGGAGTGGAGTGGAGCAGAGCGGAATGGAATGGAACAGAATGGAAGAAAATGGATTGGAATGTGAGCTGAGTTTTTGCCACTGCGCTCCAGGCTGTGTGACAGAGTGAGATACTTTCGAAAGAATGGAATGCCATGAAGGCAGTGGAAAGGAATGGATTGAAATGGAGTGGAATGGAGTGGATTGGAATGGAGTCAAGTGGAGTAGAGTGTAATGGAGAGGAATGGAATGGGATGGAATGGAATGGAATGAAGTGGAGTGGAATGGGGTTGAATGGATTGCAGTGGAATGGAGCGGAATGGAATTGGATGGAGTGGAATGGAGTGGAGTGGAGTACAGTGGATTGGAGAAGAGTGAAATGGACTGGAATGGAATAGGATGTAATGGAATGTAGTGGAGTGGAATGGTGCGGAATGGAATGGAATAGAATTGAATGGAATGGAATGGAATGGAGAGGAATGCAATGGAATGCCACTGAATGCAGTGTAATAGAATGCAATACAATGGATTGACGTATAATGTGAGCTCATATTGTGCCACTGCACTCCAGCCTGGGTGACACAGTAAAATTCTCTCGAAAGAAAGGAAAGGAATGCAATGGAGTGAAATGCAATGGAATGGAATGGAATGGCGTGGAGTGGAGTGGAGTTGATTATAGTGGAATGGAGTTGAATGGAAAGGGATGGAGTGGAATGGAACGGAGTGTATTGGAGTGGAGTGAAATAGAATGGAATGGAGTGGGATGGAATGGAATGCGATGGAGTGGAATGCAATGGAATGGGGAAAAGAAATGTGAGCTAAGATTGTGCCACTGCACTCCAGCCTTTACGACAGAGTGAGATCCTGTGGAAAGAATGGAATGGAATAGAATGGAGTGGAATGGAACACAATGGAGTGGAGTGGAGTGAAATAGAATGGAGTGGAATGGAATGGAGTGGAGTGGAAAGGAATGGAGTGGAATGGATTATAGTGGAGTGGAATGGAGTGGAATAGAATGGAGTGGAATGGAATGGACTGGAGTGGAATAGGGTGGAGTGGAATGGAGAGAATTGGAGTGGAGTGTAATGGAATGGAGTGGAATGGAATATATTGGAATGGAATGGAATGGAATGAAGAAATGTGTGCTGAGATTCTGCCACTGCACACCGGACTGGGTGTCAGAGTAAGTTCCTGTCAAAGAAAGGAATGGAATGGAATGAGATGGAATGGATTGAATGGAGAGGAGTGGAGTGTGGTGGAGTGTGATGGAGTGGAATGGAATGGGATGGAATGGAAAGGTGTGGAGAGGACTGAATGGAGTGGAGTGGAATGGATTGGACTGGAGTGGAGTGGATTGGAGTGGTGTGGAATGGAATGGAATGGAGTGGTGTGGAATGGAATGGAATGGAATGGAGTGGAGTGGAATGGAATGGAATGGAATGGAATGGAACGGAATGGAATGGTGAAATGATATGTGAGCTGAGATTGTGCCACTGCACTCCTGGCTGGTTGACCAAGTGAGATACTCTCAAAAGAAAGAAATGGAGTGGAATGCAGTTGAATAGAATGGAATAGAATCGAATGGAATGGAGTGGACTGGAGTGGAGTGAAGTGGACTGGAGTGGAATGGAGTGGAACGGAATGGGTTGTATTGCAAAGGAATGAAGTGGAGTGGAGTGGGTTAGAGTGAAGTTCAGTGGAATGGACAGGAATGGAATGGCATGGAGTGAAATGCAGTGGAGTGGAGTGGAGAGGATTAGAATGGATTGTAATGGAGTGGAATGGAATCTGATGTAATGGGATGTAATGGAATGTAGTGGAGGGGAGTGGAGTGGAGTGGGACGGAGTGGAATGCAACGGAACGGAACAGAACAGGACTGAACGAAACAGAACGTGACGGAACGGAACAGAACAGAATGGAATGGAGAAATGTGCACTGAGATTGTGCCACTGCACTACAGCCTGTGTGACAGAGGGATATCCTGTCGAAAGAAAGGAGTGGAATGGAATAGAATGGAATTAAATGGAATGGAATGGACTGGAGTGCAGTGGAATGGTATTGAGTGGCATGGAATGGAATGGAATGGAATGCAATGGAGCGGATTGTAGCAGTGCAGAAAGGAATGCAATGGAATGGAACGAAATGGAATGGAATGTTACCTGAATTTGTGCCACTGCCCTCCAGGCTGGGTGACAGAGTGAGATACTCTCAAAAGAAAGGAATGGAAGGGAATGCAGTGGAATTGAGTGGACTGGAGTGGAGTTTAGTGGAGTGAAGTGGAATGTAATGGAAAGGAGTGGAATGGAATGCAGTGGAGTTTAGGGGAATGGAGTGGGCTGGAGTGGAATGCAGTGGAGTAGAGTGGAATTGAATGCAATGGAATGGAATGGAGTGGAGTGGAATGGAGTGGAGTAGAGTGGAGTGGAATGGAGTGGAATGGGTTGAAGTGGAGTGGAGTGGAGTGGAGTGGAATGGAATGAAATGGAATGGACTGGAGTGGAATGGAGTGGAGTGGATTGGAGTGGAATGGAATGGAATGGCAAGGAATGGAATGGAACGGAGTTGAGTGGAATGGAGTGGAATTGAGTGGAATGAAGTGGAATGGAATGGAATGGAATGGAGTAAAGTGGAGTGTAGAGCAGTGGAGTGGAATGGAATGTAATGTAATGGAATGGAATTGAAAGGAAGCTGAGTTTGTGCCACTGCATTCCAGGCTTGGTGACAGAGAGAGATACCCTAGAAAGAAAGGAATGCAATGGAATGCAGTGGAATGGAATGGAAAGGAATGGAGTGGACTGGACTGGGGAGGAGTGGACTGAAGTGGAGTGGAGTGGAATGGAGACGAATGGAATGAGATGGAATGGAATGGTATGAAGTGGAATAGAGAAGAGTGGTGTGGAAAGAGGTGGAATGGAGCAGAATGGAATGGAATGGAGTGAAATGAAGTGGAGTGGAGTACAAGGGAGTGGAGAGGAGTGGAATGGATTGGAATGGAGCCGGATATAATGGAATGCAGGTGAGTGGAGTGGAACGGAATGGAATGAAACAGAGTGCAGCAGAGCGAAGTGGAGTGGAGTAGAATGGAACGGAACAGAAGGGAGCGGGAGCTAAGATTGTGCCCCTGCATTCCAGGCTGAGAGACAGAGTGAGATACACTCGAAAGAAAGAAATGGAGTGGAATGCAGTGGAATACAATGCAATGGAATGCATTGGAGTGGAGTGGAATGGAATGAAGGGGAGTGCAGTTGAACGGAGAGGAATGGAATGGGACAGAATGGAATGAATTGACGTGGAGTGTAGTGGGGTGGAGTGGAGTGCACTGGAATGGGATGGAGTGGAATGGAGTGGAGTTAAGTAGAATGGAAGGGAATGGGATGGAATGGAATGCAATGGAATGATGAAAAGAAATGTGAGCTGAGTTAGTGTCACTGCACTCCAGCCTTTGTGACAGTGATATTCTGTGTAAAGAAAGGAATGGAATGGCATGGAATGGAATGGAATGGAATGGAATGGAATGGAATGGAATGGAATGGAATGGAATGGAGTGGAGTGGGGTGGAGTGGAATGTAGTGGGATGGAGTGGAATGGAGTGGGGTGGAGTGGAATGGAGTGGAGTGGAGTGGAGTGGACTGGAGTGGAGTGGAGTGGAGGGGAGTGGAGTGGAGTGGAGTGGAATGTAAGGGAATGGAATGGAGTGGAGTGGAGTGGAGTATATTGGAATGGAATGGACTGGAATGGAATGGAATGGAACGAAGAAAAGTGTGCTGGGATTGTGGTAATGCACTACAGCCTGTGTGACAGAGGCAGATACATTCGAAAGAGAGTAGCAGAATGGAAGGGATTGGAATGTAATGGAATGGAACGGATTGGAGTGCAGTGGAGTGGTATTGAGTGGAGTGGAGTGGAGTGCAGTGGAATGGAATGGAATGGAATGGAATGGAAAGGTGAAGTGAAAAGTGAGCTGAACTGTGCCTATGAGCACCACCCTGGGTGACAGAGTGAGATCCTGTCAAAAGAAAGGAATGGAATGGAATGGAGTGGAATGGAATGGAATGGAGTAGAGTGGAGTGGAGTGGAGTAGAGTGGAGTGGAGTGGAGTGGAAAGGACTGGAAAGGAATGGAATGGAATGAAAGAAGTGGAGTGGACTGCAATGTAATGGAGTGGAGTGGAGAGGAGTGAAGTAGAGTGGAGAGGAGAGGAATGGAGTGGAATGGAATCGGATGTTATGGAATTTAGTGGAGTGGAGTGGAATGGAAGGGAACAAAACAGAATTGAATGGAAAGGAATGGAGAAAAGTGTGCTGAGATTGTCCCACTGCGCTACAGCCTGTGTGACAGAGGGAGATACTGTTGACAGAAAGGAGTGGAATGGAAGTGATTGGAATGGAATGGAATGTATTGGAGTGGAGCAGAGCAGAATTGAGGGGAGAGGAGTAAATTGCAGTGGAATGAAATGGAAAGGAATCTAATGGAATGGAAAGGAATGGTATGTTGAAATGAAATGTGAGCTGAGATTGTGCCACTGCACAACACCCTGGGTGACAGAGTGATATCCTGTCAAAAGAAAGGAATGGAATGGAAAGGAAAGTATGTTGAAATTAAATGTGAGCTGAGATTGTGCCACTGCACAACACCCTGGGTGACAGAGTGATATCCTGTCAAAAGAAAGAAATGGAATGGAAAGGAGTGGAATGGAATGGAATGGAGTTGAGTGGAGTGGAGTGGAGTGGATAGGAGTGGAATGGAATGGATTGAAATGGAAAGGAGTGGGGTGGACTGGAATGGAGTGGAGTCGAGTGGAGTGGAATGGTTTGGAGTAGAGTGGAGTGGATTGGATTGGAGTGCAGTGGAGTGGAATAGAGTGGAATAGAATGGAATGGAATGATGAAATAAAATGTGAGCAGTGTTTGTGTCACTGAGTTCCAGGCTGAGTGATAGAGTGAGATACTATTGAAAGAAAGGAATGGAATGGAAAGCAGTGGAATAGAATAGAATAGAATGGAATGGAATGGTGTGGACTGGAGAGGAGTGGAGTGGAGTGCAGTGGAATGGAGAGGAATGGAAGGGGATAGAATGGAATGGAATGAAGTGGAGTGGAGTGGGATGAAGAGGGGTCCAGTGGAATGGAGCAGAATGGAATGGGATGGAGTGGAATGGACTGGAGTGAAATGCAGTGGAGTGGAGAGGAGTGGAATGGAATGGAATGGAATGGAATCGGATGTAACAGAATGTTGTGGAATGGAGTCGAGTGGAATGGAATGGAATGGAATCGGATGTAACAGAATGTTGTGAAATGGAGTCGAGTGGAATGGAATGCAACGGAGAGGAGTGGAGTAAGAGCAAAACGGAATGGAGTCGAATGGAGCAGAACGGAGTGGTATGGAACGGAATGGAACAAATGAAATTGGAGCTGAGATTGTGCTACTGCATTCCAGGCTGGGTATCAGAGTGAGATACTATCGAAAGAAAGGAATGAATGGAATGCACTGAAATGGAATGGAGTGGAGTGGAGTAGACTGGAGTGGAGTGAAGTGGAGTGGAGTGGAATGGTGAGGAACGGAAAGAGATGGAATGGAATTGAATGAAGTGGAGTGGAGTGGGGTGGAGTAGAGTGCAGAGTAATAAAGTGGAATGGAATGGGATGGTGTAGAATGGACTGAAGTGGATTGCAGTGGAGTGCAGAGGAGAGGAATGGAGTGGAGTGGAACCGGATGTAATGGAATGTAGTGGAGTGAAGTGGAGTGAAGTGGAACAGACTGGAATGGAATAGAATTGAATGGAATTCAATGGAATGGAATGGAATGCAATGGAATGCAATGGAATGCAATAGAAAAGAATGTAATGCAATGGAAAGATGACATGCAATGTGAGCTGAGATTGTGCCACTGCACTCCAGCCTAGGTAACATAGTGATACCCTGTCGAAAGAAAGGAAGGGAATGCAATGGATTGAAATGAAACGGAATGGAATGGAATGGAGTGGAGTGAAGTAGAGTGGAGTGGAGTGGAGTGGAATGGAGTCGAATGGAAAGGGATGGAGTGGAATGGAAAGGAATGGAGTGGAGTGGAGTGAAATAGAATGGAATGGAAAGGTGTGGAATTGAATGCAATGGAATGGTGAAAAGAAATTTGAGGTGTGTTTGTGCTACAGCATTCCAGCCTTCGTGACAGAGTGAGATCCTGTGGAAAGAAAGGAATGGAATGGAACGGAGTGGAATGGAATGCAATGGAATAGAGGCGAGTGGAGTGGAGTGGAATGGAGTGGAGTGGAACTGAATGGAGTGGAATGGTGTGCAGTGGAGTGGATTAGAGTAGAATTGTGTGGAATGGAATGGAGTGCAATGGAATGCACTGGAGTGGAATAGAGTGAATTGGCATGGAATGGAGGGGAATGAAGTGGATTGGAATGGAAAGGATTGGAATGGAATGGAATGGAATAGAATGGAATGGAATGAAATGAAGAAATGTGTGCTGAGATTGTGACACTGCCCTACAGCCTGTGTGACAGACCAAGATCCTGTCATAAGAACGAAGTGGAATGGAATGGAAAGGAATACAATGGAACAGAAAGGATTGGACTTTAGCAGAGTGGAATTGAGTGGAATGGAATGGAATGGAGCAAACTGGAGCGGAACAGAAGGGAATGGGGAATGGAATGGAATGGAATGAAGTGGACTGGAGTGGCGTTTAGTGGAGTAAAGTGGAGTGGAGTGTAATGGAGAGAAACGGAATGGGAAGGAATGGAATGTAATGAACTGGAGTGGAGTGGGTTGTAGTGGAGTGGAGTGGAATGGAGAGGAGTGGAATGGAGTGGAGTGGAATGGAGTGGAGTGGATTGTAGTGGAGAGGAGAGGAGTGGAATGGAGTGGAATGCAATTGGATGAAATGGAATGTAGAGGAGGGGAGTGGAGTGCAGTGGAACAGAGTGGAATGGAATGGAATTGAATGGCAGGGAATGGAAAGGAACAGAATGGAATGGAATTCAATGGAATGCAATGGAATAGAATGCAATGCAATGGAAAGTTGACATTGAATGTGAGCTGAGATTGTGCCACTGCACACTAGACTGGGTGACACAGTGATATCCTGTTGAAAGAAATGAATGGATTGCAATGAAATTATATGGAATGGAACGCAATGGGAAGGAGTGGCGTGGAGTCGAGGGCAGTGAAATAACATGGAATGGAATGTGATGGGATGGAATGGAATATAATGGAATGGAGAAAAGAAATGTGAGCTGAGATTGTGCCACTGCAATCCAGCTTTTGTTACAGAGTGAGATCCTGTGGAAAAAAAGCAATGGAATGGAATGAAGTGGAATGGAATGGGGTTGAGTGTAGTGGAGTGGAGTGGAATGGAGTGGAAAGGAATTGAGTGGAATGGAATGGAGAGGAGTGTAATGAGGTGGAGTGAAGTGGAATGGAGTGGAGTGGAGTGGAGTTGAAAGGACTGGAGTGGAATGGAATAAAATAGAACGGATTGGAATGAAGAAATTTGTGCTGAGATTTTGCCACTGCTCTATAGCCTGAGTCACAGAGGGAGATGCGGTCGAAAGAAAGGTGTGGAATGGAAGGGATTGGAATGGAATGGAACAGAATGGATTGGAGTGGAGGGGAGGGGAATTGAGTGGAGAGGAATGAAGTGGAATGGAATGGAAAGAAACGGAAAGGTGAAATGAAATGTGAGCTGAGATTGTGCCACTGAACAACAGCCTGGGTGACAGAGAGAGATCCTGTCAAAAGAAAGTAATGGAATGGAAAGGAGTGGAATGCAACGGAATGGAGTGGAGGGTACTGTAGTGGAGTGGAAAGGAGTGGAATGGAATGGGGTGGAATGTAAAGGAGTGGAGTGAACTGGAATGGAATGGAGTGGAGTGGAGTGGAATGGGATGGAATAGAACGGAATGAAGTGGAGTGGATGGGGGCAGAGTGGAGTGCAGTTGAATGAAGGGCAATAGAATGGGATGGTGTGGAATGGAGTGGAGTGGATTGCAGTGCAATGGATTGGAGTGGAATGGAATGGAGTGGAATGGAAAGGAATGTAGTGGAGTGAATGGAGTGGAATGGAATGGAGTGGAATGGAAGGGAATGGAGCGGAGTGAATGTAAAGGAATGGAATGGAGTGGAATGGAAGGGAATGGAGCGGAGTGAATGTAATGGAATGTAATGGAGTGGGGTGGAGTGGAGTGCAGTGGAGTGTAGTTGATTGGAGTGGAGAAGAATGGAAGGAAATGGAGTGGAAAGAAATGGAAAGGAGTGGAATGGAATGGAATGGAATGGAATGGAATGAAATGGTGGGGAGTGGAGTGGAATGGAGTGGAGAGTAGAATGGAGTTGAACGGAGTGGAATGGAATGGAATGCAATGGAATTGAGTGGAGTGGACTGGAAAGCAGTGGAGTGGAGTGGAATGGAATGGACTGGAGTGGAGTGGAGCAGAGTGGAGTGGAGTGGAATTGACAGGAATGCAGTGGAGTGGAATGGCGTGGAGCAGAATGAACTGGAGTGGAATGGAGTGGCATGGAATGGAGTGGAATGGAATGGAAACGAGTGGAATGGAATGGAATGGAAAGGAATCAAGTGGCGTGGAGTGTATTGGAGTGGCGTGGAGTGGAATGGCGTGTAATGGAATAGAGTGGAATGGAATGGAGTGGATTGGAAAGGAGTGGAGTAGGGTGAAGTGGAGTGGAGAGGAATGGAGTGGAGTGGAATGGAGTGACATGGAGAGGAATGGAGTGGAGTGGAATGGAGTGAAATGGAGTGGAATGGAGTGGAGTGGAATAGAGTGAAATGGAGTGGAATGGAATGGAGTGCAATGGATTGGAGTGGAATGCAGGGAAATGGAATGGAGTGGATTGGAATGGAATGGAATGATCTGGAGTGGAATGGAGTGGAGAGGGGTAGAGTGGAGGGGAGTGGAATGGAGTGGAGTGGAATTGAGTGAAGTGAAATTGAGTGGAATGGAATGGAGTGGAGTGGAATGGAATGGAGTGGAATGCAGTGGGTTGGAGTGAGTTGGAGTGGAGTGTAGTTAGTGGAGTGAAGTGGAGTGGAAAGGAGGGGAATGGAATGAAATGGAATGGAATGGAATGAAATGGAATGGAGGGGAGTGGAGTGGAATGGAGTGTAGTAGAATGGAATGGAGAGGACTGGAGAGGAATGGAATGGAATGCAATGGAATGAAGTGGAGTGGAACGGAGTGGAGTGGAATGGAGTGGAGTGGAGTGAAATGGAATGCAGTGGAGTGGAGTGGAGTGGAATGGGATGGAATGCAGTGGAGTGGAATGGCGTGGAGTGGAATGAAGAGGAGTGGAATGGAGTGGAATTGAATGGACTGGCATGGAATAGAGGGGAATTGAATGCAATGGAGTGGATTGGAAAGGAATGGAAAGGAGGAGAGTGGAGAGGAGTAGACTGGTGTGGAGTGGAGTGGAATGGAGCTGAATGTACTTCAATGGAGCACAATGGAATGGAATGGAGTGGAATGGAATGGAATGATATGGGGTGGATTGGAGTGGAATATAGTGGAGTGGAGTGGAATGGAATGGAAGAGAATGGAATGGAGTAGAGTGTAATGGAATGGAGTGGAGTGAAGTGGAGTGGAATGGAATGGCATGGATTAGAGTGGAATGGAGTGGAGTGGAGTAGAATGGAATGGAATGGAATGGGTTGGAGTAAAATGGAATGGAATGGAATGGAGGGGAGTGGAGGGGGGTGGAGTGGAATGGAATTGAGTGAAGTGGAATGGAGTTGAATGGAATGTCGTGGTGTGGAATGGAGAGGAAGTGAATGGAGTGAAGCGGAGTGGAATGGAGTGGAAGGTAACAGAGAGGAATGGAGTCGAATGGTGTGGAATGGAGTGGAGTGGATTGGAGTGGAATGGTGTCGAATGGACTGGAATGGAGTGGAGTGGAATGGAATGGAGTGGAATGGAATTGAATCGAATGGAATGGAGTGGAGTGGAGTGGAATGGAGTGGAGTGGAGTGGAATGGAATGGAGTGGAGTGGAGTGGAGTGGAATGGGGACGAATGGAATGGGACGGAGTGGAATGCAACGGAGTTGAGTGGAGTATCGTGGAGTGAAATAAAATGGAAAGGAATGGGATGGAATGGAATGCAATGGAATGCTGAAAGGAAATGTGAGCTTTTATTGTTCCACTGCACTCCAGCCTTTGTGTCGGAATGAAATCCTGTGGAAACAAAGGAAAGGAATGGAATGGAATGGAACGGAATGGAATGGAAAGGAATGGAATGGAATGCAATGGAGTGTAGTGGTGTGGAGAGGAGTGCAGTGTAGCGGAGTATAATGGATTAGAGTGTAATGGAGTGGAGTGTCGTGTAGTAGAGTGGAATGGAGTGGAATGGAGTGGAGTGGAAAGGAATGGAGTGGAGTGGAATGGAATGGAGTGGAGTGGAGTGGAATGGAATCGAATGGAATGAAATGGAATGGAATGGAATGAAGAAATATGGGCAGTGATTTTGCCACTGCGCTGGAGCCTGTGTGACAGGGGGTATCCTGTCGATAAAACAGAGTGGAATGGAAGGGATTGGAATGGAATGGAATGGAATGTATTGGAGTGGAATTGAGTGGAGTGGAATGCAGTGGAATGGAATGGAATGGAATGGAATGGAATGGAATGGTGAAATGAAATGTGAGCTGAGATTGTGCCACTACACTCCAGGCTGGGTGACAGAGTGAGATACTCTCGAAAGAAAGACATAGAATAGAAAGAATTGGAATGGAGTTGATTGGAGTGGACTGAAGTAGACTGGAGTGGAATGGAGAGGAATGGAATGGAATCGGACGTAAAGGATTGGAATGATGTGGAGTGGAGTGGGGAGGAGTGGAGTGAAGTGGAACAGAGCGGAATGTAATGGGATGGAGTGGAGTGGAGTGCAGTGGAGTGGAGTGGAGTGCAGTGCAGTGGAGCAGAGAGGAGTGGAATGGAGTGGAATGGAATTGGATTTAAAGGAATGTACTGGAGCGGAGTGGAGTGGAGTGGAAAGGAGTGGAATGGAATGGAATTGAATGTAATGGAAAGGAAAGGAATGGAATGGAATGCAATGGAATTTAATGCAATAGAATGCTGTTCAATAGAAAGTTGACATGTAATGTGAGCTGAGATTGTGCCTAAGCACTCCAGCCTGTTTTACAGTGATATCCTGTTGAAAGAAAGGAATGGAATGCAATGGAGTGAAATGGAATGGAATGGAATGGAGTGGAGTGGAGTAGAATGGAGTGGAATGGAGAGGAATAGAGTAGAATGGAATGTGACGCAGTGGAATGGAATGGAGTGGAGTGGAGTGGAGTGGAATGAAATAGAATGAAATGGAATGGGATGGAATGGAATGCAATGGAATGAAGAACAGAAATGTGAGCTGAGATTGTGTCACTGCACTCCAGCCTTAGTGACAGAGTGAGATTCTGAGGAAACAAAGGAATGGACTTGAAAGGAGTGGAATGGAATGGAATGTAGTGCAGTGGAGTGGAGTGGAATGGAGTGGAGTGGAGTGGAATGGAATGGAATGGAATGGAATGGAATGGAGTGGAGTGGAGTGGAATAGAGAGGAGTGCACTGGAATGGGGTGGATTGTAGTGGAAGGGAAGAGAATGCAATGGAATGTAGTGGAGTGGAATGGAGTGGAGTGCAGTGGAGTGGAGTGGAATGGAATGGAGTGGAGAGGAGTGGAATGCAGTGGAATGGAGTGGAAGGGAATAGAATGGAATGGAATTCAGTGGAGTGGAATTGAGTGGTTTAGAATGGAGAGGAGTGGAATGAATTGAAGTGGAATGGATTGGCTTGGAATGGAAAGGAATGGAATGGAGTGGAGGGGAGTGGAGGGGAGTGGAGTGGCATGGAATAGAATGGAGTGGCATGGAATGGAATGGAGTGAAATGGAATCCAGTGGATTGGAACGAACTGTTGTGGAGTGGAATGGAGTGGAGTGGAGTGGATTGGAATGGAGTGTAGTGGAGTGGAATGGAGTGGAGTGGAGTGGAATGGAGAGGAGTAGAGTGGAATGGAAAGGAATGCAATGGAACGAAGTGGTGTGGATTGGATTGCAGTGAAATGGAGTACAGTGGAATCTAATGGAGTGGAGTGGAGTCGAGTGGAATGGAATAGAATAGAATGGAATGGAATGGCATGGAATGGAGTGGAGTAGAGTGGAGTGGAATGGAAGGGAGTTGAGTGGAATGGAGTGGAAAGGAATGGAGTGGAGTGGATTGGATTGGAATGGACTGAAACGGAGACGAATGGAATGAAGTGGAACGGAATTGACTGCAATGGAATTGAATGGAGTGGAATAGAGAGGAGTGGAGTGGAATGGAGTGGAAATGAATGGAATGGAATGGAATGGAAGGGAATGGAGATAAGTGGATTTGAATTCACTGAAGTGGATTGGAGTGGAGTGGAGTGGAGTGGAGTGGCATGGAATGCAATGCAGTGGAATGGAATGCAATGGAGTGGAATGGAATGGAATAAAATGGAATGGAGTGGAGTGGAGAGGAATGGAGTGGAGTGGAGTGTAATGGAGGGGAGTAAAGAGGAACAGAATGGAATGGAATGGAAAGGAGGGAAGTGCAATTCTATGGAGTGGAGCGGACATGAATGGATGGAATGGAGTGGAGTTGAGTGATGTGGAGTCGAGCGGAAAGGAATGGAATGGAATGCAGTGGAGTGGAATGGTGTGGAGTGGAGAGGAATGTAATGGAATGTAATGGAGTGGAATGAAATGGAGTGGATTGGAATGCAGTGGAATGGAGTGGAGTGGAATGGAGTGGGTTAGAGAGGAGTGGAGTGGAGTGGAATGGAAGGGAACGGAAAGGAATGGAGTGGAATGGAATGGAATGGGGTGGATTGAAATTGAATGGAATGGAATGGAGTGCAGTGGAGTGGAGGGGAGTGGAATAAAATGGAGTAAAGTGCAGTGGAATGGAGTGGAGTGGAGGGGAGTGGAATAAAATGGAGTACAGTGCAGTGGAATGGAGTGGACTGGAGTGTAGTGGATTGGAGTGGAGTAGATTGAAATGGAATGGAAAAGAATGGAGTGGAGTGGAATGGTGTGGAGTGGGTGGAAAGGAATGGAACAGAATGGAATAGAGAGAAATGGAATGGCATGTAGTGTAGTGGAGTGAAGTGGAAACGAATGGAATTGAATGGAATGGAATGGAGTGGAGTGGAGTGGAGTAGAATGGAGTGGAGTGGAGTGGAATGCAGTGGAGTAGACTGTAGAGTAATGGAGTGGAGTGGAATGGAATGGAATGGAATGGAATGGAAGCTGAGATTGTGCTACTGTGCTCCAGGCTATGTGACAGAGTGAGATACTAATGAAAAAAAGGAATGGAATGGAATAGAATGGAGTGGACTGCATTGGAACGGAGTGGAATGAAGTGGAGTGGCGTGGAATGGAGAGAACTGGAATGGGATGGAACAGAATGGCATGGATTGAAGTGGAGCAGAGTGAGGTGGAGTGGAATACAGTGCAATGGAGATGAATGCAATGGGATGGCGTGAAATGGAGTGGAGTGGAATGCAGTGGAGTGTAGAGTGTAAAGGAGAGGAATGCAATTGGATGTAACGGAATGTAGTGGAGTGGAGTGGAGTGGAGTGGAGTGGAATGGAATGAAATGGAACAGAGCAGAGCCGAGCGAGCTGAATGGAGTGGAACGGAAAGGAATGGAATGGAATGGAATGGGAGCTGAGATTTTGCCACTGTGCTCCAGGCTGGGAGACAGAGTGAGATACTCTCGAAAGAAAGGAAAATAATGCAATGGAGTAAAATGGAATGGAATGGAGTAGAGTGGATTGGAGTGAAGTGGAATAGAACGGAATGGAATGGAATGGAATGCAGTGGATTGGAGTGAAGTGGACTGGAGTGGAATGGAGAGAAATGGAATGGGATGGAATGGAATGGAATGAACCAGAGTTGATTGAGGTAGAGAGGATTCCAGTGGAATGGAGCTGAATGGAAGAGAACGAGTGGAATGGAGAGGAGAGGACTGCAGCAGAGTGGAGAGGAGTGGAATGGAGTGGAATGGATTCGGACGTAATGGAATGTAGTGGAGTGGAGTAGAGTTGAGTGGAACAGAGGGGAATAGTACAGAATTGAAAGAAATGGAATGGAACGGAGTGGAATGGAATGGAATTGAAAGGAATGGAGTGGAGTGGAGTGGAATTGAGTAGAATGGAGTGGAGTGGAGTGGAAGGGAGTAGAATGGAATGGAGTGGAGTGGAGGGGAATGGAATGGAATGGAGTGGAGTGGAATGATATGGAGTGGAATGGAATGGAGTGGGATGGAGTGGAATGGAGTGGAATGGGGTGGAATTCAATGGAGAAGACTGGAGTGGAAAGGAATTGTATGGAGTGGAGTAAAATGCAATGGAATGGAATGGAGTCGAGTGGAGTGGAGTGGAATGGAGTGGAGTGGACTGGAATGGAGTGGAATGGAGTGGAATGGAGTTGAATGGAACGAAATGGAATGGCATGGAATGGAGTGGAATGGAGTGGAATGGCGTGAAATACATTGGAGTCTAGTTAAACGTAATGGAATGGAATGGAATGGAATGGATTGGAGAGGGAAAGATTGGAGTGGAGTGGAGTGGAATAGAAAGGAGTGGAGTGGAATGGAGTGAAAACGAATGGAGTGGAATGGAATGGAATGGAATTGAGTGGAATTCAATGGAATGGAATGGCATGGATTGGAAACGGAGTGGAGTGGAGTAGAATGGATTGGAAAGAATGCAATGGAGTGGAGTGGAGTGGTTTGGAAAGGAATGGCATGGAATGGAGTGGAGTGGAATGGACGGGAATGGAATGGAGTGGAATGAAGTGCAGTGGAGAGGATTGGAATGGAGTGGAACGGTCTGAAAGGAGTGGAATGGAATGGAATGGCATGGAATGCAATGGAGTAGATTGGAATGAAGTGGAAAGGCATGAAATGGAGAAAATTAGAGTAGAGTGGAGTGGAGTGGCGTGGAATGGAAGGGAGTGGAGTGGCGTTGACAGGAGTGGATTGGAATGTAGTGGATGGAGTAGAGTGGAAGGGAGTGGAATTATATGGAATGGAATGGATTGGATTGGAGTGAAAGAGAGTTGAGTGGAGTTGAATGTAGAGGAAGTGAAAGAAGTGGAAAGGAGTGGAGTGGAGTGGATTAGAGTGGATTGGAATGCAATAGAGTGGAGTGGAATGGTGTGGAAATGAATGGAAGGGAAGGGAAAGGAAAGGAACTGAATGGAATGGAATGTAGTGGGGTGGAGAGGAGTGGAGTGGACTGGAGTGGAGTGGAATCGAATGGTGTGTACTGGAGTGGAATGTGTTGGAGTGGAGGCTAATGGACAGGAATTGAGTGGAGTGGAGTGGAGTGAAATAGATTGGAATGGCATGGAATTGAATGGAATGGAGTGGAGTGGAATTGAGTGGAGTGGAGTCGATTGGAGTGGTGAGGAATGGAATGGAGCAGCATGGAGTGGAGCACAGTGGAATTCAATGGAGTGGATTGGAAAGATGTGGAGTGGACTGACGATGAGTGAAGTGGAATGGAATGGAATGGAGTAGAGTGGAGTGGAGAGCAGAGGACTCACATGGAATGGAATGGAATGGAATGCAATGGAAGGTGAGATTGTGCCACTGCTTTCCAGGGTGAGTGACAGAGTGTGATACTCTCGAAAGAAAAGAATGGAATGGAATGCAGTGGAATGGGATGGAATGCAATGCAGTGCATTGGAGTGGAGTGGAGTGAAGTGAAGTGGATTGGAATGGAATTGAGAGGAATGGAATGGGACGGAATGGAATGGAATGAAGTGGACTGGAGTGGGGTGGATTTGAGTGCAATGGAATGGAGCAGAATGGAATCGGATGGAGTGGAATGGAGTAGAGTGGAGTGCAGTGGAGTGGAAAGGAGTGCAATGGAGTGGAATGGAATCGGAAGTAATGGAATGCAGTGGAGTAGAGTGGAGTAGAGTGGAAGGGAACTGAACAGAAAGGAGGAAAGTGGAGTGGAATGGAACGGAACGGTAGGTGAGATGGCGCCACTGCACTCCAGGCTGGGTGACTGAGTGAGATATTCTCTAAATAAAGGAATGGAATGGAATGCAGTAGAACGGAATGGAATGGAATGGAGTGGAGTGGAGTGGAATGCAGTGAAGAGGAATGGAGTGAAATGGAGAGGAAAGGAATGGGATGGAAGGGAAATGAATGAATTGTAGTGGAGTGCGGTGGAATGCATTGCAGTGGAACGGAGCAGAGTGGAATGGAAAGGAGTGGAATGGAGTGGAGTGGAGTGCACTGGAGAGGAGAGGATTGGAATGGACTGGAATGGAATTGGATGTAATGGAACGTAGAGGTGTGGAGTGGAACGGAGTGGACAAGAGTGGAATGGAATGGAATGGAAAGGAATGGAGTGGAATGGAATGGAATGGAATGGAATGAAATGGAGTGGAGTGGAGTGAAATGGAGTGGAGTGGAGTGGAGTGGAATGTGATAGAATGGAGAGGAGGGGAATGGAGCAGAATGAAATGGAGTGCAGTGGAATGGAGTGGAGTGGAATGGAATCAAAAGGAGTGGAATGGAACGGAGTGCAACAGACTGGAATGGAGTGGACTGTAGTGGAATTTAGTGGAATAGACTGGAATGGAGTGGAATGGAATGGATTTGAGAGGAATGGAATGGAATGGAGTGGAATGGAATGGTGTGGAATGGAATGGAATAGAGTGGAATGAAATGGAGTGGAATGGAGTGGAATGGATTGGAGTGGAATGGATTGAAGTGGAATGGAATGGGTTGGAGTGTAAAGGAATGGAGTGGAGGGGATTAGAGTGAAGTGGAATGAAATGGATTTGAGTAGAGTGAAGTTTTGGTGAGTGGCATGGAAGGGATTGGAATAGAATGGAAAGGAGGGGAGTGGAATGGAATGGAATGGAATTCTATGGAATTCAATGGAATGGAATGAAATGGAGTAGAGTGGAGAGGAATGTATTGGAGTGGAGTGGAATGGAGTGGAGTGGAGAGGAGTGGAAAGGAATGGAGTGGATGGAAAGGAGTAGAGTGGAGTCGAATGGTAAGGAGTGGTGTGGAGTGGAGTGGAATAGAGTGGAAAGGAATGCAGTGGAATGGAATGATGTGGAGAAGAGTGGAGTGGAGTGAAATGCAGTGGAATGGAGTGGAGTGGAGTGGAGTGGAATGGAGTGGAATGGAGTGGAGTGGAGTGGAGTGGAATGGAGTGGAAAGGAGTGGAGTGGAATGGAGTGGAAAGGAGTGGAGTGGAGTGAAGTGGAGAGAAGTGGAATAGGGTGGATTGGAGTTTACAGGAGGGGATTGGAATGGATTGGCGTGGAATGGAATTGAAAGAAATGGAATGGTGTGGAGTGGAGTGGAGAGGAGAGGAATGGAATTAAATGAAATGGAATGGAGTGGAGTGGAGACGAAAGGAAAGGAGTGGAAGGGAGTGGAGAGGAATGAAATGGAGTGGAGTTCAGTGGAGTGGTGAGGATAGGAGTGGAGTGGAGTGGGGTTGAGTGGAGAGAATTTAAGTGGGGTGTAATGCAATTTACTGGTGTCGAAAATAATGGAAAGGAGTTGAATGGAATTGAGTAGAGTGGAATGGAACAGAGTGGAGTGGATTGGAATGGAATGGAATGGAGTGGTAGTGCAGTGCAGTAAAGAGGAATGGAGTGGTGTGCAATGGAGTGTAGTGGAGTGGAATGGAGTGGATTGTATTGGATCGGAGTGCAGAGGACTGGCACGGAATAGGATGGAATGGATTGAAGAGGAGTGGAATGAGTGGAGTGGAGGGGAATGGTGTGGAAATGAAAGAAACGGAATGGAGTGGAGTGGAGTGAAATGGAACAGAGTGGAGTGGAATGGTGTGGAATGGAATGGACTGGAAATGAGTGGAATAGAATGGAATGGAAAGTAGTGGAATGGAGAGGAGTGGAGAGGGGTGCAGTGGAGAGGATTGTTGTGTTGTGGAGAGGGGTTGAGTGGAGAGAAGTGGAGTGGGGTGTAGTGGAGTTTACAGAAGTGGAAGGTAATGGAATGGAATGGAATGGAATGGAATGGAATAGAGTGGAATGAAAAGGAGTGGAGTGAAGTGGAATGGAATAGAGTTCAGTGGAGTGGAGTAAAGAGGAATGGAGTGGAGTGGAATAGAGTGTAGTGGAGTGGAATGGAGTGGAGTGGAATGGAGTGGAGTGTATTGGAGTGGAGTGCAGAGGTGTGGCATGGAAAGGTATGGAATGGATTGTACTGGAGTGGAAAGGAGAGCAGTGGAGTGTAATGGCGTGGAATGGAAAGGAGTGGAGTGGAATGCAGTGAAGTGGAATGGAATGGCATGGAGTGGAATGATGTGGAATGGAATGGCATGGAGTGGAATGATGTGGAATGGAATGTAGTGGAGTGGAGTGGAATGGAATGGAATGGAATGCAGTGGAATGGAGAGGAGTGGAGTAGAGTGGAGGGGAATGGAGTGGAGTGGAGTGAAATGCAATGGAGTGTAGTGGAGGGGAATGTAGTGGAGTGGAGTGGAGTGGTGTGGAGTGGAGTGGAATGTAATGGAATGGAATGGAATGGAGTGGAGGGGAATGGAGTGGAGGGGAATGGAGTGAAGTGGACTGGAGCACAGTGGAATGGAGTGGAATAGAATGGAGTGGAGGAGAGTGGTGTGGAATGTACTGGAGGGGAGTGAAAAGGAGTGGAGTGAAGTCGAGTGCAGTGGAAAGGATTGGAGAGCATTGGAGTGGAGTGATGTGGAATGGAATGGAATGGAGTGGAGTGGAATGCAGAGGAGTGGCATGGAATGGTATGGAATGGAATGGATTGGAGTGGAATGGAGGGAGTAGAATGGACTGCCGTGCAATGGACTGGAGTGGAATAGAGTGCCATGAAATTGAATTGAATGGAATGGATTGGAATGAAGTGGAGTAGAATGAAATGGTATGGAATGGAGTGGAGTGGAGTGGAGTGGGGTTTATTGGATAGAAGTTAAGTGGCGTGGAGTGGATTTTACTGGAGGGGAAAGTAAAGGAATGGAGTGGTATAGAGTGGAATGGAATGCAGTTGAGTGGAGTAGAATGGAATGGAGTGGACTGGAGTGGAATAAAGAGGAATGGAGTGGAGTGGAATGGACTGGAGTGG
Organism: Pongo pygmaeus; assembly: GCF_028885625.2. Lineage (NCBI taxonomy): Eukaryota > Metazoa > Chordata > Mammalia > Primates > Hominidae > Pongo > Pongo pygmaeus. Next base: position 2,648,046 of record NC_072388.2, on the reverse strand, counting down.
AATGGAATAGAATGGAATGGAGTGGCGTTGAGTACAGAGGACTGGAATGGAGTGGAATGGAGTGGAGAATAATGGAGTTGAGTGGAATGGAATGGAATGGAATGGAATGAAGTAGAGTGGAATGGAAGGGAGTTGAGTTCAGTGGAGTGGAGTGGAGTGGGGTGGACTTGAGTGCAGTGGAATGGAGCTGAATGGAATGGGATGGAGTGGAATGGAATGGAATGGAGTGGAGTGGAGAGCAGTGCAATGGAATGGAATGACATGGATTGGAGTGGAACGGAATGGAGTGGAGTGGAGTGAAATGTACTGGAATGGAGTAAGATGGAATTGAATGCAATGGAATGCTGAAAAGAAATGTGAACTGAGATGGTGACACTGCAATCCAGCATTTGTGACAGAGTGAGATCCTGTGGACAGAAAGGAAATGAGTGGATTGGAATTGATGGAATGGAGTGGAGTGGAATGAAAAGGAACAGAATGGAGAGGAGAGGTGTGGAGTGCAGTGGAGTGGAGTAGGGTTGAGTGGAGAGAAGTTAAGCATGGTGGAGTGGAGTTTACAGGAGTCGAAAGTAATGGAATGGAGTGAAATGGAATGGAAAAGAGTGGAAAGGAATGTAGTGGAGTGGAGTGGAATGGAATGGATTGAACTGGAGTGGAGAAAAGAGGAATGGAGTGGAGAGGAATGGAGTGTATTGGAGTGGAATGGAGTGCAATGTATTCGAGTGGCGTGCAGAGGAGTGGCATGGAATGGAATTGAATGGATTGTAGTGGATTGGAATGGAGTGTAGTGGAATGGAATGGGATGGAATGGAATGGCATGGAATGGAATGGAGTGGAGTGGAATGGAATAGAATGGAATGGAGTGGAATGGAGTGGAGACAAATGGAGTGTAGTAAAATGGAATGGAACGGAATGGAATGGAATGGAGCAGAGTGGAATGGAAGGGAGTGCAGTGGAGTGGGGTGGAGTGGAACGCATAGGAATGGAGCTGAAATTAATGTGATGGAGTGGAAAGGATTAGAATGGAATGGAATGAGGTGGAATGCAGTGAAATGGAATAGAATGAAGTGTAGTGCAGTGGAATGGGGTGTGGTGGAGTGGAATGGAGTAGAATGAAATGGAATGGAATGCAATGGAATGGAATGGAATGGAATGCAATGGAATGGAATGGAATGGAATGGAATGGAACGGAATGGAATGGAATGGAATGGAATGGAATGCAATGGAATGGAATGGAATGGAATGGAATGCAATGGAATGGAATGGAATGGAATGGAATGGAATGGAATGGAATGGAATGGAATGGAGTACACTGGAATGGAGAGGAGTGGAATGGAGTAGAGAGGAATGGAATGGAGAGGAGTGGAATGGAATGGAATGGAATGAATGGAGTGGAATGGAATGGAATGGAATGAATGGAGTGGAATGGAATGGAATGGAATCGAATCGAATCGAATCGAATCGAATGGATTGGAATGGAGTGGAGAGGAGTGGAATGGAATGGAATGAAATGAAACGGAATGGAATGTAGTGGAGAGGAGTGGAATGGAGTGGGGTGTAGTGGAATGAAGTGGAGTGTAGTGGAATGCAGTGGAGGGGAGTGGAATGGAATGTAGTGGAATAGAGAGGAGTGGAGTGGAGTGGAGTGGAGTGAAATGCAATGGAGTCTAGTGGAGGGGAAATGAGTGGAGTGGAGTGGAGTGGTGTGAAGTGGGGTGGAGTGGAATGTAATGCAATGGAATGGAATGTAGGGGAAAGGAGTGGAGTGGAATGGAGCAGAGTGGAGTGGAGTAGAATAGAATGGAGTGGAGGAGAGTGGTGTGGAATGTACTGGAGTGGAGAGAAAAGGAGTGGAGTGAAGTCGAGTGGAGTGGAAAGGATTGGAGTGCAGTGGAGTGGAGTGAAGTGGAATGGAAAGGAATGGAGTGGAGTGGAATGCAGAGGAGTGGCATGGAATGGTATGGAATGGAAATAATTGAAGTGGAATGGAGGGAGTAGAATGGACTGCCGTGCAGTGGACTGGAGTGGAATAGAGCGGCATGGAATTTAATGGAATGGAATGGAGTGGAGTGGAATGAAATAGAATGGAATGGAGTGGGGTGGAGTGGAATGGAGCGGAGTGGGGTTGAGTAGATAGAAGTTAAGTAGGGTGGAGTGGATATTAGTGGGGTCGAAAGTAAAGGAATGGAGTGGAAAGGAATGGAATAGAGTGGAATGGAATGGAGTGGACTGGAGTGGAATAAAGAGGAATGGAGTGGAGTGGAATGAATTGGAGTGGAATGCAATAGAATGGAACGGAGTGGACTTGAGTGGAGAGGAATGAATTGGAGTGGAATGCAATAGAATGGAACGGAGTGGACTTGAGTGGAGAGGACTGGAACGGAGTGAAATGGAGTGGAGAGGAATGGAGTGGAGTGGAATGGAATGGAATGGAATACAGTTGGAATGTAAGGGAGTGGAGTTCAGTGGAATGGAATGGAGTGGGGTGGACATGAATGCAGTGGAATGGAGCTGAATGGCATGGGATGGAGTGGTACGGAGTGGAATGGAATGGAGTGGAATGGAGTGGAGTGCAGTGTAATAGAATTGAATGATATGGATTGGAGTGGAACGGAATGGAATGGAGTGGAGTGGAGTGAAATATAATGGAATGGATTCAGATGGAATTGAATGCAATGGAATGCTGTAAAGAAATGTGAACTGAGATGGTGACACTGGAATCCAGCATTTGTGACAGAGTGAGATCCTGTGGACAGAAAGGAAATGAATGGAATTGAATTGATGGAATGGAATGGAATGGAGTGGGGTGAAATGAAATGGAATGGAATGGAGTGGAGAGGAGTGGAGTGGAGTATGGTTGAGTGGAGAGAAGTTAAGTGTGGTGGAGTAGAGTTTACAGGAGTCAAAAGTAATGGAATGGAGTGGAATGGAATAGAACAGAGTGGAAAGGAATGTAGTGGAGTGGAGTGCTATGGAATGGATTGGACTGGAGTGGAGTAAAGAGGAATGGATTGGAGAGGAATGGAGTGTAATGGAGTGGAACGGAGTGGATTGTATTGGAGTGGCGTGAAGAGGAGTGGCATGGAATGGAATTGAATGGATTGTGGTGGAGTGGAATGGAGTGGAGTTGAATGGAATGGGATGGAATGGAAGGGAATGCAGTGAAATGGAATAGAATGGAATGGAGGGGAGTGGAGTGGAGAAGACTGGAATGGAGTGGAATGGAGTGCAGTGGATTGGAGACAAATGGAGTGGAGTATAATGGAATGGAATGGAATGGAATGTAGTAGAGTGGAATGGAAGGGAGTAGAGTGGAGTGTAGTGGGGTGGAGTGGAGTGCACAGGAATGGAGCTGAATGTAAAGCGATGGAGTGGAAAGGAGAGGAATGGAATGGAATGGAGCGGAATGCAGTGGAATGAAATGGAATGAAGTGGAGTGGAGTGGAATGGAGTGTGGTGGAGTGGAATGGAGTAGAATGGAATGGAATGGAATGGAATGGAATGGAGGGCAGTGGAACGGAAAGGAGTGGAAAGGAGTAGAGAGGAATGGAATGGAATGGAGTGGAATGGAATGGAATGGAGTGGAGAGGAGTGGAATGGAATGGAATGGAATGGAATGCAATGGAATGGAGAGGAGAGGAGTGGAATGGAGTGTAGTGTAGTGGAATGTAGTGGAGTGTAGTGGAATGTAGTGGAGTGGAGAGGAATGGAATGGAAAGGAATGGAATGTAGTGAATTGGAGAGGAGGGGAGTGGACTGCAGTGGAATGGAGTGGAGTGGAGTGAAATGCAATGGAGTGTAGTGGAGGGGAATGTAGTGGAATGGAGTGGAGTGGTGTGGATTTGCTGGAGTGGGATGTAATGGAATGGAATGGAATGGAGGGGAATGGAGTGGAGTGGAATGGACAGAGTGGAGTGGAGTGGAATAGAATGGAGTGGAGGAGAGTGGAGTGGAATGTACTGGAGTGGAGTGAAAAGGAGTGGAGTGAAGTCGAGTGGAGTGGAAAGGATTGGAGTGCAGTGGAGTGGAGTGAAGTGGAATGCTGAGGTGTGGCATGGAATGGTATGGAATGGAATGGATTGGAGGGGAATGGAGGGAGTAGAATGGAATGGAATGGAATGGAATGGAAAGAAATTGAATGGAATGGAATGGAATGGAATGGAATGAAATGGAATGGAACGGAATGGAATGGAGTGCAGTGGAATGGAGAGGAGTGGAATGGAGTGCAGTGGAATGGAGAGGAGTGGAATGGAGTAGATAGGAAAGGAATGGAATGGAATGCAATGGAGAGGAGTGGAATGGAATGGAATGGAATGGAAAGGAAAGGAGAGGAGTGGAATGCAGTCGAGTGCAGTGGAATTTAGTGGAGTGTAGTGGAATGTAGTGGAGTGGAGGGAAATGAAATGGAATGGAATGGAATGCAGTGGATTGGTGTGGAGTGGAGTGGATTGGAGTGGAGTGGAGTGGAGAGGAGTAGAGTGGAGTGGAGTGCAATAAAATGGAATGAATGGTATGGAGTGAAGTGGAGTGGAGTGGAGTGGAACAGAGAGGAATGGAATCGAGTGGAATGGAATGGAGTGGAGTGGTGTGGAATGAAACGGACTGCAGTGGAGTAAAATGGAATGGAGTACAGTGGAATGAAGTGGAATGCAATGGAGTGTAGTAGAATGGAGTGGAAAGGGATGGAGCGGAATACAACGGAATGGAGTGGAATGGAGTGGAGTGGAGTGGAGTGGAATGGCATGGAATGGACTGGAATGGAGTGGAATTGAATGGAATGGAATGGAGTGGAGTGGAGTGGGAAGTAGTGGAATGTAGTGAGGGAAACGAGTGGCATGTAATGGAATGGCATTTAATGGAGTGTGGTTGAGTGGAATGCAGTGGAGTGTATTGGAGTGGAGTGCAGACGGGCTGCATGGAATGGAATGGATTGTAGTGGAGTGGAATGGATTGCAGTGGAGTGTAATGGCGTGGAATGGAACGGAATGGAGTGGAATGGAGTGGAGTGGAGTGGAATGGTATGGATTGGAATGTTGTGGATTGGAATGGAGTGGAGTGGAATGGAATGGAATGGAATATAGAGTGGAATGGAGAGGATGGAGTGGAGTGGAGTGGAATGTAGTGGAGTGGAGTGAAATGCAGTGGAGTGTAGTGGGGGGGAATGTAGTGAAGTGGAGTGGTGTGGGGTGGGTTGGAGTGGAATGGAATGGAATGGAATGGAATGGAGAGGAGGGGTATGGAGTGGAGTGGACTGGAGAAGAGTGGAGTGGAGTGGAATAGAATGGAGTGGTGGAGAGTGGTGTGGAATGTACTGGAGTGGAGTGAAAAGGAGTGGAGTGAAGTCGAGTGGAGTTGAAAGGATTGGAGTGCGGTGGAGTGGAGTGAAGTGGGATGGAATGGAATGGAGTGGAGTGGAATGTAAAGGAGTGGCATGGAATGGTATGGAATGGAAGGGATTGGAGTGGACTAGAGGGAGTAGAACGGACTGCCGTGTAATGGACTGGAGTGGAATAGAGTGGCGTGGAATGGAATGGAATGGAATGGAATGAAATGCCGTGGAGTGGAATGAGATGGAATGGAATGGTGTGGAGTGGAATGGAGTGGAGTGTGGTTGAGGGGAGAGAATTTAAGTGGGGTGGAGTGGATTTTACTGGAGTCGAAAGTAAAGGAAACGAGTGGAATGTAATGGAACAGAGTAGAATGGAATGGAGTGGAGTGGAAAAGAATGGAGTGGACTGGAGTGGAGTAAAGAGGAATGGAGTGGAGTGGAACGGAATAGAAGGGAATGGAGGGGAGTTGAGTGGAGAGGAATGGAATGGAGTGGAATGGAGTGGAGAGGAATGGAGGGGAGTGGAATGGAATGGAATGGAATGGAATGGAAAGGAATTGAACGGAATGGAATTGAACGGAATGGAATGGAATGGAATGGAATGGAATGGAGTAGAGTGGAATGTAAGGGAGTGGAGTTCAGTGGAGTGGACTGGAGTGGGGTGGACTTGAGTGAGGTGGAATGGAGATGAATGGAATGGAATGGAGTGGAATGGAGTGCAAAGGAATGGAATGGAGTGGAATGGAGTGGAGTTCAGTGTAATGCAATGCAATGACATGGATTGGAGTGGAAGGGAAAGGAATGGAGTGGAGTGGAGTGAAATATAATGGAATTGAATAAGATGGAATTGAATGCAATGGAATGCTGAAAAGGAATGTGAGCTGAGATGGTGATACTGCATTCCAGCATTAGTGACAGAGTGAGATCCAGAGGACAGAAGGGAAATGAATGGAATGGAATTGATGGAATGGAGTGGAGTGGAAAGAAATGGAATGTAATGGAGTGGAGAGGAGTGGAGTGGAGTAGGATTGAGTGGAGAGAAGTTAAGTGTGGTGGAGAAGAGTTTACTGAGTCGAAAGTAATGGAATGGAGTGGAATGGAATGGAAAAGAGTAGAGAGGACTGTAGTGGAGTGGAGTGGTATGGAATGGATTGGACTGGAGTGGAGTAAAGAGGAAAGGAGTGGAGAGGAATGGAGTGTATTGGAGTGGAATGGAGTGGAGTGTATTCGAGTGGCATGCAGAGAAGTGGCATGGAATGGAATTGAATGGATTATAGTGGAGTGGAATGGAGTAGAGTGGAATGGAATGGGATGGAAAGGAATGGAGTGGAGTGGAGAGGACTGGAATGGAGTGGAATGGAGTGCAATGGAGTGGAGACAAATGGAGTGGAGTATAACAGAATGGAATGGAATGGAGTAGAGTGGAATGGAATGAAGTGCAGTGGAATGGAGTGGGATGGTGTGGAGTGCAGAGGAATGGAGCTGAATGTAATCCGATGGAGTGGAAAGGAGTGGAATGGAATGGAATGGAGTGGAATGCAGTGGAATGGAATGGAATGAAGTGGAGTGGAGTGGAAAGGAGTCTGGTGGAGTGGAATGGAGTAGATTGGAATGGAATGGAATGGAGTGCAGTGGAATGGAGAGGAGTGGAATGGAGTAGAGACGAATGGAATGGAATGGAATGGAATGGAATGGAGCGGAATGGAATGGAATGGAATGGAATGGAATGGAATGGAATGGAATGGAGTGGAATGGAATGGAATGGAATGGAATGGAGTGGAATGGAATGGAATGGAATGGAATGGAATGGAATGGAGTGGAATGGAATGGAGTGGAATGGAATGGAATGGAATGGAATGGAATGGAATGGAATGGAATGAAATGGAATGGAATGGAATGGAATGGAGTGGAGAGGAGTGGAATGGAATGGAATGGAATGGAATGGATTGGAGTGGCATGGAACGGAATGGAGTGGAGATCAGTGGAATGGAGTGGAGTGCAGTGGAATGCTGTGGAGTGGATTGAAATGGAATGAAATGGAATGGAGTCGAGTGGTATGGAGTGGAATGGATTGGTGTGGAGTGGACTGGAGAGGAGTAGAGTGCAGTGGAGAGCAATAAAACGGAATGAATGGTATGGAGTGGAGTGGAATGGAGTGGAGTGGAGTGGAAAGGAGAAGAATGGATTGGAGTGGAATGGAATGGAGTGGAGTGGAGTGGACTGAAGTTGAGTGGAGTGGAGTGAAATGAAATGGAGTAGAGTGGAATGAAGTGGAATGCAATGGAGTGGAATGGAGTGGTGTGCAATAAAAGGGAATGGAGTGGAATGGGGTAGAGTGGAGTGGAATGGCGTGGAATGGACTGGAATAGAGTGGTATTGAATGGAATGGAATGGAGTGGAGTGGAGTGGGAAGTACAGGAATGTAGTGAGGGAAATGAGTGGAGTGGAATGGAATGGCATTGAATGGTGTGGGCATGAGTGGAATGGAGTGGAGTGCATAGGAAAGGAGAGGTATAGAATGGAATGGAATGGAATGGAGTGGCAAGGAGCGGAATGGAGTGGAAAGGATTGGAATGGAGTGGAATGGAATGGAATGGAACGTACTGGAGTGGACTGAAATGGAATGGAACGGAGTGGAGTGGAGTGGAATGGATTTAGTGGAATCGAGTGGAATGAAATGTAATGGAGTGGAGTGGAGTGGACTGGAATAGAGTGAAATGGAGTTGAATGGAGAGGAATATAGTGGAGTGGAATGGAGTGTAATAGAATGGAATGGAATTGAGTAGAGAAGAATGGAAGGGAGTGGAGTGCAATGGATGGGAGTGGAGTGGATTGGAATGGTGTGGAGTGGAGTGGAAAGGAATGGAGTGGATTGGAGTGGAATGGAATTGAATAGAGTGGAATGCAATGGTAAGGAGTGGAATGGAATGGAGTGGATTGCAGTGGAGTGGACTAAAATGGAGTGAAATGGAGTGGAATGGAGTGGAATGCAGTGGAGTGGAATGGAGTGGAATTGAATGGAATGGAATGTAGTAGAGTGGAGTGCAGTGGAGTGGGGTGGAGTGGAGTCCAGTGGAATGGAGCAGAATGGAAGGGGACGGAGTGGAATGGAGTGGAATGGAATGGAATGTAGTCGAAGGGAGTGGAATGGCATGTAATGGAGTGGAATGGAAAGTAATGGAGTTTAGTGGAGTGGAATTGATTGTGGTGGGGTTGATTGGTGTTGAATGGAATGGAAAGGAATGGAATTCAGTGGACTGGAATGGAGTGGACTGGCGTGGAGTACAGAGAAATGCAATGGAATGGAGTGGAATTGAATGGAATGGATTGGAGTGGAAAGGAGTGGAATGGAGTGGATTGGATTGGAATGGGGTGGAGTTGAGTGGAATGGAATGGAGTGGAGTGGTATGGAGTGGAGTGGAATGCAGTGGAGTGGATTGAAATGGAGTGGAATGAAATGGAATGGAATGGAATGGAGTGGAGTGGAATGGATTGGAGTGGAGTGGGATGGAGTGGAGTCCAGTGGAATGGAACAGAATGAAAGGGGACGGAGTGGAATGTAGTGGAATGGAATGGAGTGTAGTCGAAGGGAGTGGAATGGCATGGAATGGAGTGGAATGGAGTGGAGTGGAATGGAATGGAGTGGAGTTTAGTGTAGTGAAATTGAGTGTGGTGGGGTTGATTGGTGTTGAATGGAATGGAAAGGAATGGAATTCAGTGGACTGGAATGGAGTGGACTGGCATGGAGCACAGAGAAATGGAATGGAATGGAGGGGAATTCAGTGGAATTGATTGGAGTGGAGAGGAGTGGAATGGAGTGGATTGGATTGGAATGGGGTGGAGTGGAGTGGAATGCAATGAAGTGGAGTGGTATGTAGTGCAGTGGAATGCAGTGGAGTGGAGTGAAGTGGAGTGGAATGAAATGGAATGGAATGGAATAGAGTGGAGTGGAATGCAGTGGAGTGGAGGAGAATGGAGAGGAATGGAATGAAATGTAGCGGAGTGGAGTTGAGTTTCATGGAGTGGCATGTAATGGATTGGAATGGAATGGAGTGGAGTTGAAAGGAGTGGAGTGGAATGGAGTGGAGTGGAATGGAATGGAATGGAATGGAGTGCAGTGGATGTTAGTGGAATGGAGTGGATTGGATTTTAGTGGAATGGAGTGGAGTGGAGAGGAATGTAGTGGAGTGGAGTGGAATGGAGTGTATTGGAGTGGAGAGGAGTGGAATAGAATGGAGTGGAAAGGAATGGAAAGGAGTGGATTTGAGTGGAATGGAATGGAATTTAGTGGAGTGGAGTGGAATGAAGTGGAATGGAAAGGAGTGCAGTGGAGTGGAGTGGAGTAAAACGGAATGAAGTGGAGTGGAATAGTGTGGAAAGGAATGGACTGGAAAGGAGTGGAATGGAATGCAATGGGATGTAGTGGAATGGAGAGGAGTGGAGAATAGTGGAGTGGAGTGCAATGGAGGTGAGTGGAGTGGAATGGAGTGGAGTGGAGTGGAATGCACTGGAGTGTAGTGGAGGGAAATTGGGTGGAATGGAGTGGAGTGGAGTGGATTGGAGTGAAATGAAAAGGAATGAAACGGAATGGAATGGATTGGAGTGGATTTGAGTGGAGAGGAGTGGAGTGGGGTGGAGTGGACTGGAATAGAATGGAGTGGAGAAGAGTGTTGTGGAGTAGAGTGGAGTGGAGTGGAATGGAGTGGAGTGGTGTTGAGTGGAGTGGAAAGGAGTGGAATGGAGTGAAGTGCAATGGAATAGAATTGAGTCTACTGGAGAGCAGAGGAATGGCGTGGAATGGTATGCATTGGAATGGACTGGAGTGGAATGAAATGGAATGGAATGGAGTGGAGTGGAGTGGAATGCAGTGGAGTGGAGGGGACTTGAATGAAGTGGAATGCAATGGAATGGAATGGAAAGAAATGGAATAGAATGGAATGAAATGGAATAGAATGGGTAGGAGTGGAGTGGAGTGGAGTGGAGTGGAATGCACTAGAATGCAATGGAATTTAATGGAGTGAAATGGAATGGAATGGATAGGAGTGGAGTGGAATGGAGTGGAGTGGAAAGGAATGGAATGGAATGGAATGGAGTGGAGTGGAATGGAATGGAATGGAGGGGAGTGTAGTGTACTAGAATGGAATGGAGTAGAGTCGATTGGAGTGGAGTGGAGTGGAATGGAATGGAATGAAATTGAGTGAGGGGGAATGGAGTGGAGTGGGGTGGAATGGAGTGAATGGAATAGAGCGGAAAGGAATGGAGTGAAATGCAATGGAATGAAGTGGAATAGCTTGGAATGTAGTGGATTGGAATGGAATGGAATTGAATGGAATGGAATGAAGTGTAATGGAGTGGAGTGGAATGGAGAGGAATAGAATGGGATGGAATAGAATGGAATGAAGTGGAGTGGAGTGGGGAGGAGTGGAGTGGAATGGAGCGGAATGGAATGGGATGGAGTGTAATGGATTGGAGTGGAGTGCTGTGGAGAGAAGAGGAGTGGAATGGGGTGGAATTTAATAGGATGTAATGGAATGTGGTGGACTGGATTGGAGTGGAGTGGAACGGAGTGGAATCGAATGGAATTGAATGGAAAGGAATGGAATGGATTGGCATGGAATGGAATGGAATGGAATGGATGGGAGTGCAGTGGAGTGGAATGGAGTGGAATGGCGTGGAATGGAGTGGAGTGGAATGAAATGGAATGGAATTTATTGGACCAGAGTGGAATGGAGTGGAGTGGAGTGCAGTGTAATGGAACAGAATGAAATGGATTGGAGTGGAACGGAATGGAATGGAGTGGTGTGGAGTGAAATATAATGTAAAGGAATGGGATGGAATGGAATGCAATCGAATGCTGAAAAGAAATGTGAGCTGAGATGGTGGCAGTGCAAACCAGCATTTGAGACAGAGTGAGATCCTGTGGAAAGAAAGGAATTGAATGGAATGGAATGGAGTCGAATGGAATGGAATGGAGGGGATTGGAGTGAAGTTGAGTGGAATTTAGCTGTGTGTAACGGAATGGACTGGAGTGGAGTTGGGTGGAGTGAAATGGAGTGGAGTGGAATGGAGTGGAATGTAATGGAATGCAGTGCAATTGAACGGAATGGAATGGAATGGAATGGAGTGGAGTGGAGGGGAATGGAGAGGAATGGAATGGAGTGGAATGGAATGGAGTAGAGTGAAGTGGAGTGGAGTGGATTGGAATAGAATGGAGTAGAGTGGAATGGAGTGGAATGCAATGGAGTGTAGTGGAATTGGCATGTAATGGAAGGAAATGCAGTGGAGTGGAGTGGTATGGAGTGGAATGGAATGGAGTGGAACACAGGGGAATGGAGTGGAATGCAGGGGTGTGGAGTGGAATGGAGTAGAATGGAATGCAATGGAGTGTAACGGAATGGAAGGGAATGGGGAGGAGTGGAGTGGGGTGTACTGGAATGTAGTGGAATGGAATGGAATGGAGTGGAATGGAATGGAATGGAGTGGAATGGAATGGAATGGCATGGAATGGAGTGTAGAGAAGTTGAATGGAGTGGACTGGAGTGGAAAGGAGATGAATAGAATGTAAAGGAATGGAATGGAGTGGAGAGGATTGGAATGGAGTGGAATGGATTTGAATGGAGTGGAGTGGAGAGGAATGGAATAGAATGGAATGGAATGGAGTAGGGTGGAACGAAATGTAATGGAATGGAGTGGAGTGGAGAGCAATGGAGTGGATTGGAGAGGAATTAAATGGAATGTAGTGGAGTGGAACGGAGTGGAGAGGAGTGGAAGGGCGTGGAATGGAATGGTGTGGAATGGAATGGAGAGAGCAGACTGTGGTGGAGTGGAATGGAATTCATTGGAATGGAATTGACTGGAATGGAATGGAGTGGAGGGGAGTGCAGTGGAATGGAAAGGAATAGAAAGGAGTGGAGTGGAGTGGACTGGAATGGAGTGAAATGGAGTGGAATGGAAAAGAATAGAGGGGAGTGGATCAGAATGTAATATAACGGAATGGAAGGGAGTAGAGTGGAATGGAAGGGAGTGGAGTAGAATGTAGTGTAGAGGAGTGGAATGGAGTGAGGTGGAGTTGAGTGGAGTGGAAAGAAGTGGAGTGGAGTGAAGTGGAATGGAATGGAATGAAATGTAGCAGAGTGCAGAGGAATGGCATGGAATGGTGTGTAATGGAATGGACTGGAGTGGAATGGAGGGAATAGAATGGAGTGCCTTGCAGTTGTCTGGAGTGGAATAGAGTGGCATGGAATTGAGTGGAATGAAATGGAATACAATGGAGTGGAATGAAATGGAATGGAATGGAGGGGAATGGAGTGGAATGCAGTGGAGTGGAGTGGACTGGAATGGAGTGGAATGCAATGGAATGAAAAGGAATGGAATGGATAGGTGTGAAGTGGAGTGGAGTGGAGTAGAATGGACTGGAATGCAATACAATGGAATGGAATGAAATGGAATGGAATGGATAGGAGTGGAGTGGAGTGGAGTGGAATGGAGTGTAGTGGAATGGAATGGAATGGAATGGAATGGAATGAAATGGAATGGAACAGAATGGAATGGATTGGAATGGAATGGAGTGGAGAGTAGTGGAATGGAACAGAATGGAGTGGAGTGAATTGGAGTGGAGGGGATTGGAGTGGAACGGAATGGAATGGAACGGAGTGGAGTGGAGTGGAGTGGGGTGGAATGGTGTGGAATGGAATAGAGTGGAAAGGAATGGAGTGAAATGGAATGGAATGGAATGGAATGAAGTGGAATGGCGTGGAATGTAGTGGATTGGAATGAAATGGAATTGAATGGAATGGAATGAAGTGGAATGGAGTTGATTGGAGAGGAATGCAGTGGAAAAGTGTGGAATGGAGTGGAGTGGAGTGGATTGGAATGGAATGGAGTGGAGTGGAGTGGAAAAGAATGGATTGGAATGGTGTGGAATGGAATGGAAACGAATGGAATTGAAGCAGAGTTTGTGCCATTGTGCTCCAGGCTGTGTGATAGAGTGAGATACTCTCAAAAGAAAGGAATTGAACGGAATGGAGTGGATTGGAGTGGAGTGGAGTACAGTGAAGTGTAGCGGAGTGGAATGGAGAGGAATGGAATGGGATGGAATGCAATGGTATTAAGTGGAGTGGAGTGGGGTGGAGTACAGTGCACTGGAATGGAGAGGAATGTAACGGGATGTAGTGGAATGGAGTGGGGTGGAGTGCAGTGGATTAGAGAGGAGTGTAATGGAGTGGAAAGGAATAGGATGTAATGGAATGTAGTGGAGTGGAGTGGAACGGAATGGAACGGAAAGGAGCAGAGAGGAGCAGAGGGCAACGGAACGGAACGGAATGGAAAGGAACAGAATGGAAAGGAACAGGAGCAGAGATTGTGCCACTGCACTCCAGGATGGGTGACAGAGTGATATACTCTCGAAAGCAAGGAAAGGAGGGCATTGAAGTTGAATGGAATGGAATGGAGTGGAGAGGAATGGAGTGAAGTGGAGTGCAGTGGAATGGGGAACAATAGAATGGGATGCAATAGAATGGAATGAAGTGGAGTGGAGTGGGATGGAGTGGAGTGGAGTGCTATGGAGCAGAATGGAATGGGATGGAGTGTAATGGATTGGAGTGGAGTGCTTTGGAGAGGAGAGGAGTGGAATGGAGTGGAATTTAATCGGATGTAATGGAATGTGGTGGAGTGGATTGGAATAGAGTGGAACGGAGTGGAATGGAATGGAATGGAATGAAAGGGAATGGAATGGATTGGCATGGAATGGAATGGAATGGAATGGAATGGACGGGAGTGCAGTGGAGTGGAATGGAGTGGAATGGAGTGGAATAGAGTGGAGTGGAATGGAATGGAATGGAGTTTAGTGGAATAGAGTGGAATGGATTGGAGTGGAATGGAATGGAGTGGAGTGCAGTGTAATGGAATGGAATGAAATGGACTGGAGTGGAACGGAATGGAATGGAGTGGAGTGGAGTGAAATATAATGGAAAGGAATGGGATGGAATGGAATGCAATGGAATGCTGTAAAGAAATGTGAGCTGAGATGGTGGCGCTGCAACCCAACATTTGAGAAAGAGTGAGATCCTGTGGAAAGGAAGGAATTGAATGGAATGGAATGGAGTGGAGTGGAGTGAAGTTGAGTGGAATTTAGTTATGTGGAATGGAACGGACTGGAGTGGAGTTGAGTGGAGTGAAATGGACTGGAGTGGAATGGAGTGGAAAGGAATGGAATGCATGGCAATAGAGCAGATTGGAAAGTAATGGAATGGACAGGAATGGAATGGAGTGGCGTGGACGGGAATGGAGAGGAATGGAATGGAGTGGAGTAGAGGGGAGGGGAGTGGAGTGGAATGGAATGGAGTAGAGTGGAATGGAGCAGAATGCAATGGGGTGTAGGAGAATAGGAGTGTAATGGAAGGGAATGCAGTGGGGTGGAATGGAGTGGAATTAAATGGAGTGCAACACAGGGGAATGGAGTGGAATGGAGGGGAGTGGAGTGGATTGGAGTAGAATCGAATGGAATGGAGTGAAATGGAGTGGAATGGAATAGGGAGGAGTGGAGTGGGCTGTACTGGAATGTAGTGTAATGGAATGAAATTGAGTGGAATGGAATGGAATGGCATGGAATGGAGCATAGTGCAGTTGAATGGAGTGGAGTGGAGTGGAAAGGAGATGAACAGAATGTAAAAGAATGGAATGGAGTAGAGAGAATTGGAATGGAGTGGAATGGATTCCAATGGAGTGGAGTGGATTGAAATGGAATAGAATGGAATGGAATGGAGTAGGGTGGAATGAAAAGAAATGGAATGGAATGGAGTGGAGTGGAATGGAGTGCATTGGAGTGGATTGGAATGGAATGTAGTGGAGTGGAACTGAGTGGAGTGGAGTGGAAGGGAGTGGAATGGAATGGCGTGGAATGGAATGGAGAGAGTGGACTGAAGTGGAGTGGAATGGAATTTGTTGGAGTGGAATGGAATGCAATGGAATGGAATGGAGGAGAGTGCAGTGGAATAGACAGGAATAGAATGGAGTGGAGTGGATTGGAAAGTAATATAACAGAATGGAAGGGGGTAGAGTGCAATGGAAGGGAGTGGAGTGGAATGGAGTGGAGTGGATTGGAATGGAGTGGAGTAGAGTGGAGGGGAATGGAGTGGAGCATATTGGAGTGGAATGCAGTGGAGTGGAGTGAAATGGAATGGAGTGAAATGGAATGGAGTGGAATGGAATGGAGTGAAATGGAATGGAGTGGAATGGAATGGAGTGGAATGGAATGGAATGAAATGGAATGGAATGGAATGGAACGGAGTAGAGTGGTGTGGAATGGAGTGTAGTGGATTGGTGGAGAGTGGAATAGAATGGAATGGAGTGGCATGGAATGGAGAGGAGTGGACTCCTGATTAAAGGAATGGAATGGAGTGGAGTGCAGTAGAATGGAGTGGAATAGAGTGAAGTGGAATGGAAGGGAAAAGAGTAGAATGGAATGGAATGACATGGATGGATTGGAAGGGAGTGAAGTGGAATGGATTGGAGTGGAGCAGAATGGGGTGGAATGGAATGGTGTGGAGTGGAGGGCAATCGAGTGGAGTGGAATGAAATTTAATGGAATGGAAAAGAGTAGAGTGGAGTGGAGTGGAGTGGAGGGGAATGGAGAGGAATGGAAAGGATTTGAATGGAGTGGAGTGGAGAGGAGTGGAAAGGAGAGGAATGGAATGGAATGGAATGGAGTGGAGTGGAGTGGAATGGAGTGGAGTGGATTGCGATGGAATGGAATAGAGTGGAGTGGAGTGGAATAGAGTGCACTGGAATGCAGTCCACTAGAGTGGAATGGAATGGAATGGGGTGGAGTGCAATGGAGCGGAGTGGAGAGGAATCGAGTGGAATGGAATGGAGTGGAATGGAATGGAGTGCAGTGGAGTGCAGTGGAGTGGAGTGGAATGGAATGGAGTAGAGTTGAATGGATTGGAAGAGAATGGAGTGGATTGGAGTGCATTGGCATGGAATGGAAAGGAGTGGAGTGGAGTGGAGACATCAGGAATGTGGTGGAAAGAAGGGGAATGGAGTGTAGTGGATTGGAATGGAAAGAAATGGAGTAGAATGGAATAGAGTAGAATGGAAAGGAGTGGAGTGCAATGGAGTGGAATGGAATGGTGTGGAATGGAATGGAAATTAGTTTAGTTGAGTGGAATAGAATGGATTGGGAATGAATGGAGTCGAGTGGAATGGAGTGGAGTGGAGTGGAGTCGGGTGGAATGGAAGGGAGTGGAATGGAATAGAGTGGTGTGGAAAAGAATGGAACTTCATGGTATGGAATGGAGTGGAATGGAATGCAATGGAATAAAATGTAGTTGAGTGGAGTGGAGTGGAGTGGAATGGAATGGAATGGAATGGAATGGAGAGGAGTGGACTGGAATGGAAAGGAATGGAGTGGAGTGGAATGGAATGGAGTGGAGTGGAATGGAATGGAGAGGAATGGAGTGGAGTGGAATGGATTGGAATGGAATTCAGTGGAATGGAACGGAATGGAGTGGAGTGGAATGGAATGGCAGGGAATGGAGTGGAATGGAGTGGAGTGGAGAGGAATTGAGTGGAATTTAATGGAGAGGAGTGGAATTGAATAGAATGTATTGCAGTGGAGTGCAATGGGTTGGAATGGAGGGGAATGGAGTGCACAGGAATGGAATGGAATGGAATGGAATGGATTGGAATGGAATGGAATGGAGAGGAGTGGAAAGGAGTGGAGTGCAGTGGAGTGCAATGGAATTGAGTGGAGGGGAGTGGAGTGGAATTGAATGGAATAGACTGATATGAAATGGAATGGAGTAGAATGGAGTGGAACGGAGTGGAATGGCGTAGAATGGAGTGGAATGGATTGGAGTGGAATGGAATGGATTGAAGTGGAGTGGAGTGAAACGATATGGAACGGAGGGTAGTGGAAATGAGTAGAATTGGATGTAGTGGGATGGAGTGGAATGGAGTGGAGTGGAGTGGCGTGGAATTGAGTGGAATAATCTGGAATGGAGTGGAATGGAATGGAATGGAGTGGAATGGAATGAAATGGAAGAGAGTGGACTGGAATGGAATGGGGTTGAATGAAATGGAATGGAATGGAGTGGATTGGAATGTAGTGGAGTGGAGTCGATTGGAGTGAAGTGGAATGTAGTGGTGTGGAGTGGAGTGGATTTTAGTGGAGTGGCATTGAATGGATTGGAATGGAATGGAGTGGAGTGGAATGGCATGGAGTGGAATGGAAAGGAGTGCAGTGGACAGAAGTGGAGTGGAATGGAATGGAGTGGAGAGGAGTGCAGTGGAGTAGAATGGAATGGATTCGAGTGGAGTGGAGTGGAATAGAATGGAATTTAGTGGAATGTGTTGGAATGGAGGAGAGTGGAATCGAGTGGAGTGGAGAAGAATGAAGTGGAATGGAATGGATTGGAATGGAATGCAATGGAGTGGAGTGGAATGGAATGGAATGGAGTGGAGTGGAGTGGAGACTAGTGAAGTGGCATGAAATGGTTTGGAGTGGAATGATCTGGAATGAATTAGCATTGAACGAAATGGAGAGGAATGGAATGGAATGGAATGGAGTGGAATGGAATGGAATTGAGTGCAGTGGAATGGAATGGATTGGAATTGAATGGAGTGGGGTGGAATAGAGTGGAGTGGAGTGGATTGGAGTGAATTGGAATGAAATCGAGTGGAGTTGAGTGGAGATTAATGGAGTAGCAAGAAATGGATTGGAACGGAATGGAGTGGAATGGAATGGAGTGGAGTGGACTGGAATGGAGTGCAGTGGAATGGAATGGAATTGAGAGAAATTGAGTAGAGTGGAGTGGAGTGTACCAGAATTAAATTGAATGGAATGGAATGGAGTGGAGTTTAGTGGAGTGGAGTGGAGTGGAATGGAATGGAGTTTAGTGGAGTGGAGGGGAGTGGAATGGAGTGGAATGGATTGTAATGGCGTGGAATGGAATGGAATGGAATCTGAGATTCTGCCACTGCTCTCCAGGCTGTGTGACAGAATGAGATACCCTCAAAAGAAAGGACTGAAATGGAATGCAATGGAATGGAATGCAATGGAATGGAATGGAATGGAATGGAATGGAGTGTACTCGAGTCGAATGGAGTGAAGTGGATTCGAGTGGAATGGAGAGGAGTGGAATTGGATGGAATGGATTGGAATGAAGCTGAGTGGAGAGGGGTAGAGTGGAGTGCAGTGCAATGGAGTGGAATGGAATGGGACGGAGTGAAATAGAGTAGAGTGGTGTGCCGTGAAGTAGAGAGGAGTGGAATGGAATGGCCTGGAACAGGATATAATGGAATGAAGTGGAGTGGAGTAGTGCGAGTGGAATGGAATGTAATTGAATGGAGGGGAATGGATTGGAGTGGAATGGAATAGAATGGAATGGACCAGTGTTGAAAGGAGTGGAATGGAATGGAGTGGAATGGAATGGAGTGGAAAGCAGTGAAGTGCAGTGGAATGGCACGGAATGGCATAGAGTGGGATGGAATAAAATGGAGTACAGTGGAATGAAATTGAATTGTATAGAGTGGAGTGGAGTTGAGTGGAAAAGAATGGAGTGTAGAGGAGTGGAGTGGACTGCAATGGAATGGAATCGAATTGAGTGAAATTGAGTGGAGTGGAGTGGAGAGGAGTGTAATGGAATTAAATTGAATGGAATGGAATGGAGTGGAGTTTAGTGGAGTGGAGTGGCGTGGAGTGCAATGGAGTTTAGTGGAGTGGAGTGGAATGGAATGGAGTGGAATGGAATGTAATCGCATGGAATGGAATGGAGTGGAATCTGAGACTCTGCCACTGCTCTCCAGGCTGTGTGACAGAGTGAGATACTCTCAAAAGAAAGGACTGAAATGGAATGCAATGGAATGGAATGGAATGGAGTGTACTCGAGTCGGATGGAGTGAAGTGGAGTGGAGTGGAATGGAGAGGAATGGAATTGGATGGAATGGATTGGAATGAAGCGGAGTGGAGAGGGGTTGAGTGGAGTGTAGTGCAATGCAGTGGAATGGAATGGGACGGAGTGGAATGGAGTAGAGTGTTGTGCCATTGAGTAGAGAGGAGTGGAATGGAGTGGCCTGAAACAGGATGTAATGGAATGAAGTGGAGTGGAGTGGAGCAGAGTAGAATGGAATGTAATTGAATGGAGTGGAATGGATTGGAGTGGAATGGAATAGAATGGAATGGACCAGTGTTGAATAGAGTGGAATGGAATGGAGTGGAAAGCAGTGAAGTGCAGTGGAATGGAATGGAATGGCATAGAGTGGAACGGAATAAAATGGAGTACAGTGGAATGGAATTTAATTGTATAGAGTGGAGTGGAGTTGAGTGGAATGGAATGGAGTGTAGAGGAGTGGAGTGCAGTGCAATAGAATGGAATTGAATTGAATGGAATGGAGTAGAATTTTGTGGAATGGAGTGGAATGGAGTGGAGTGGAGTGGAATGGAGTGGAGTGGATTGGAATGGAGTGGATTGGAGTGGAAAGGAATGAAATAGAATGTAGTGTAATGGAATGAAATGGAATGTTATGGAACCTGAGAGTGTGCCACTGCACTCCAGGCTGTGTGACATAGTGATATTCTCTTGAAAGAAAGAATGGAATGGAATGCAGTGGAATGGAATGGAATGCAGTGTACTGGAGATGAGTGGAGTGGAGTGAACTGCAGTGGAGTGGAAAGGACTCGAATGAAATGGGACATAAAGGAATGGAATGAACTGGAGTGGAGTGGGGTGTAGTGGAGTGCCGTGGAATCGAGCAAAATGGAATGGAACGGAGTGAAATGGAGTGGAGTGGAGTGCAGTGGAGTGGAGAGCAGTGCAATGGTTTGTACTGAAATCGGATATAATGGAATGCGGTGGAGTGGAATAGAATGAAAGTGAAAGGAACGGAGCGGAGAGGAGTGGAGTGGAACAGAATGGAAAAAAACAGCAGCTGAGATTGTGCAACCTCGCTCCAGACTGGGTGACAGAGGTAGATACTATCAAAAGAAAGGAATGGAAGGGAACACAGTGGAATAGAGTGGAATGGAATGGTTTGGAGAGGAGTGGAGTAGAGTGAAGTGGAGTTTAGTGGAATAGAGAGGAATGGAATGGAATGGTGTGGAATGAAGTGGAGTGGAGTGGGATGAAGTGGATTGCAGAGAAATGGAGTGGAATGCAATGGGATGGAGCAGACTTGAGTGGAGTGGAGTGCAGTGGAGTGGAGAGGATTGTAAAAAAGTGGAAAAGCATCATATGTAAAGGAATGTATTGAAGTGGAGTTGAGTGGAGTGGAAGAGAGTGGAATCGTATGGAATTGAATGGAATAGAGCAGAATGGAATGGAGTGGAGTGGAGAGGACTGGAATGGAGTGGAAAGGAATGCAGTGGAGTGGAGAGGAATGGAATGGAATGGAGTGGAGTGGAATGGAATGGAATGGAGAGGAATTGAGTGGGAGTGGAGTGGAGTGGAGTGGAGTGGAATGGAATGGATTGCAATGGAATGCAGTGGAATGGAATGGAATGCAGTGGAATGGAACGGAATACAGTGGAGTTTAATGGAATGGCATGGAATTGAGTGGACTGAAGTGGAGTAGTGTGGAGTAGAGTGGAATGGAGTGGAGTGGACTGGAGTGAAATGGAACAGAAGGGAGTGGAATATAATGGAAGGCAGTGGAATGGAGTGGAATTGAAAGGAGTAGAGTGGAGTGGAACGGAGTGCAGTTGGTTGGAATCGAATGAAGTGGAGTGGAATGGAATGCAATAGAATGGATTGGAGTGGAGGGGAGTGGAGTGGAGAGGAGTGGAAGAGAGTGGAGTGGAGTGTAGTGTGGTGGAATGGAATTGAATGGAATGGAAAAGAATGGAGTGGAGAGGGATGGAGTGGAGTGGAGTAGAATGGAGTGGAATGGAAGAGAGCGGAATGCGATGGAGTGGAGTGGAGTGGCGTGGCATGGAATGGAATGGAAAGGAGTGGATTGGCACGGAGTGGAATGGAATAGAGTGGAATTGAGTGGAATGGAGTGCATTGGAGAGGAGAGGAATGGAGTGGCATGGAAAGGAATGGAGTGAAATGGAATGGAATGGAATACAATGGAGTGGAGTGGAGTGCAGTGGAATGGAATGGAGTGGAATGGAATGGAGTGAAGTGGAATGGACTGGGGTGGAGTCAATTGGAGTGCAATGTAATAAAACGGGGTGGAGTGGAGTGCAGTTTGGCGGTGTGGCAATGAATGGATTGGAATACATTAAAGTGGAATGGAGTGGAGTGGAGTGGAATGGAACGGCATTGAATGGAGTGGAATGCAATGGAATAGACAGGAGTGGAATGCAATGTAATGGAGTGGAGTGGAGTGGAGTGGGGTGGACTGGAATGGAGTGGAATGGAAAGGAGTCGAATGCAATGGAATGGAATGGAATGGAGTGGAGCAGAGTGGAATGGAAAGGAACGGAATGGAATGGAGTGGAGTGGAAAGGAGTGGGGTGGAGTGTCCTGCAGTGGAGTGAAATGGAATGGAGATGAGTGGAGTGCAAAGGGGTGCAGTTGGGTGGAATGCAACGGAATGGAATGGAGTGTGGCAGAATGGAGTGGAGTTCGGGGGAATGGTGTTTAATGGACTTGAGTGGAGTACAGTGGAATGTTGTGGAATGTAAAGGAGTGGAATGAAATGGAATCGAATGGAGTGGAGAGGAATGCAAAGGAATGGAACAGAATGGAGCATAGTGGACTGAAGTGGAGTGGAGTGGAAGGGAATGGAATGCAATGGAGAGGAGTGGACTGTAATAGAATGGAATGGAGTGGTGTGGAACGGAGTGGACTTTAATGGAGTGGAATTCAACGGAGTGGACTGGAGTGGAGGGGAGAGGAGTGGAATGGAATGGACTGGAATGTAGTGGAGTGGAGTGGAGTGGAATGGAGAGGAATGGAATGGAATGGAATGGATTGGAAGGATGAGGAGTGGAGTGGTGTGAAGGGGATTGCAGTGGAATGTAGCGGGACGGAATAGGATGGAGTGGAACAGACGGGAGTGTAGTACAGTTGAGTTTAGGTAATAGTAATGGAGTGGCATGGAATTGGATATAGTGGAATGTAGTGTAGTGAAGTTGAGTGGAATGAAGAGGAAAATAATGGAATAGTATGGAATAGAATGGAATGGAGTGGAATGGAGAAATGGAATGGAGTGGAGTGGAATGGAGTGGAATGAAATGGAGTGGAGTGGCGTGGAGAGGAATGGAATGGAATGGAATGGAATTGGAATGGAATGGAATGGAGTGGAGTGTAATAGAGTGGAGTGGAATGGAGTGGAATGGAATGGAATGGAGTGGAGTGGAGTAGAAAGGAGTGGAAAGAATGGAGTGCAGTGCAGTGTAGGGAAATTGAATGCAGTGCAGTGAAACGGATTGGAATGGAATGGAGTGGAGTGGAGTGCACTGGAAAGGAATGGAATGGAGCGGAGTGGAGTGGGTTTGAATTGAGTGGAATGGAGTGGAATGGAGGAGAGTGGAGTGGAATAGATTGGATTAGAGTGGAGTTGAGTGGCGTAGAATGGAATGGCTTGGAATGGAATGCAGTGGAATGGACTCCAGTGGAGTGGAATGCAATAGAGTGGAGTGGAGTGGAATGGATTGCAGTGCAGTGGAAAGGAATGGAGTGGTATGGAGTGGAGTAGAATGTAATGGAGTGGATTGGAATGGAATGGAATGGAATTTAGTGGAGGGGAGTGGAGTGGACTGGAATGGAGTGGAATGGCATGGACTGGAGTGGAATTGAATGGAACGGAATGGAATGGAATGGAATGTACTGCAGTGAAGTGCAATGAAGTGGAGTGGAGTGGAATGGAGAGGAGTGGAATGTAATGGAATGGAATAGAGTGGAGTGGATTGGAATGGAGTGCAGTGGAGTGTAATGGAGTTGAAGGTAATGGAAAGGAGTGGAGTGGAGTGCAATGCAATGTAGTGGAGTGGAGTGAGAGTGGCATGGAATGGAATGGAATAGAATGGAGTGGATTGGAATGGAGTGGAATGCAGTGGAATGGAATGGAATGGAATGGAGGGGAGTGGAGTGGAAAGGAGAGGATTTTAATGGAGTGGAGTGGAGTGGAATGAAATGGAATGGAGTGCAGTGGAATGGAGTGGAGTGGAATGGATTGCCGTGGAATGGAATGGAATGGAATACAGTGGAGTGGAATGGAGTAGAGTGGAATGAAATGTAGTTGAATAGAAGGTAAAGGTATGGAGGGGAGTATAATGGACTGTAGTGGAGAGGAGTGGAATGGAGTGGAGTGGAGTGGCATGGAATGGAATGGAATGCAGTGGAGTGGAATAGATTGGAGTCGAATGGAGTGGATTGTATTGGAGTGGAGTGGAGTGGAACTGAATGGAGAAGAGTTCAGAGGAGTACATTGAAGTGGAGTGGAGAGGAATGGAATGGAGTGGAATGGAATAGAGTGGAGTCTAATGGAATTTAATGAAATAGAATGGAGTGGAGTGGAATGGAGTATAGTGGAATGGAGTGGAAAGGAATAGAGTGGAATGGAGTGGACTGGAGTGTAACGAATGGAATGGAACGCAGTGGAGTGGAGTGGAATGGAATGGAGTGTAGTGGAGTGGAGAGGAGAGGAATTAAACTGAATGGAATGGAATGGAATTAAGTGAGGTGGAATGGAGTCGAGTGGAGTATAATGGAAGGGAATAGAATGGAGTGGAATAGAATAGAGTGGAGTGCAGAGGATTACAGTGGAATGGAATGGCAAGGAATAGAATGGAAAGGAATAGAATCGAGTGGAGTGGAATGGAATGGACTGGAATGCAGAGGAATTGAGTGGAACGGAGTGGAAAGGATTGGTGTGGAATGGAGTGGACTGGAATGGATTGATATGGAGTAGAGAGGAAAGGAGTGGAGTAGAATGGCATGGAATAGAGTGAAGTGGAAAGGAATGCAGTGCAATGTAGTGGAATGGAATGAAGTGGAGTGGAATGGAGTGGAGGGTATGGGAGTGGAATGGAGTTGAGTAGAATGGAGTGTAGTGGAGTGGAATGGAGTGCAGTGGAATGGAGTGGAGTGTAGTTCAATGGAATGGAATGGAATGAGGTGGAGTGGAGTGGAAGGGAATTGAGGGGATTGGCATGGAATGGAATGGAGTGGAGTGGAATGGAGTGGAAGGGAATTGAGGGGATTGACATGGAATGGAATGACGTAGCATGGAATGGAATGGAATGGAATGAAATGTAGTGGAATGGAATTGAGAGGAGTGGAAAAGAGTGGAATGTAATGCAGTGTAGTGGCATGGAGTGGAATGTAATGGAGTGTAGTGGAGTGGAATGGAGTGGAGTGGAGTGTAACGGAGAGGAGTGGATTGAGTGGAGTATAATGGAGTGGAATGTACTGGAATTGAGTTTAATGGAGTGGAGTGGAGTGTAATGGAGTGGAATGGAGAGAAATGGAATGGAATGGAATGGGGTGGAATAGAGTGGAAGGTAATGGAGTGGAATGGAGTGGAATGGAGTGTAGAGGAATGGAGTGGATTGGAGTAGAGTGTAGTGAAATGGAAAGGAGTGTATTGCAGTGGAGTGAAGTTAAATGAAATGGATTGGAATGCAACGGAGTGGAGTAGAATAGAGTGGAGTGGAGTAGAATGGAGGGAATGGAATGGAGTGGAATGGAATGGAGTGGATTGGTGAGGATTGGAGTGGAATTGAATGGCGTGGATTGGAACGTATTGAAATGAAATGGAGAGGAGTGGAGTGGAATGCAATTCAAAGGAATGGAGTGGAATTGAGTGGAATGGAAAGGAGTGGAATGGAGTGGAGTGGACTGGAGTGGAATGTAGTAGAATGGAAAGGAATTGAGAGGAAAGCAATGGAATTGAGTGGCATAAAATGGGATGGAGTGAAATGTAATAGAATGGAGGGGAGTGGAGTGAAATGGAGTGGAGTGGAGTCAAATGGAAACGAGTGGAGTGGAATGGAATGGAATGGAGTGTAGTTGAATGGACTGGAAAGGAATGGAGCTGAAAGGAGTGGAACGGAGAGGAATGGATTGGAGTGGAGTAGAGTGTAATGGGTTGAAATGTACTGGAATGTAGTGGAATGGAGTGGAGTGGAGTCTAATGGAGTGGAATGGACAGTAACGGAATGGAAAGTTATGGAATGGAAAGGGGTGAAATGGAATGGAATGGAATGGAATGGAATGCAATGAAATGGAGTGGAGTGGAATGGAATGGAGTGGAATGGAGTGGAATGCATTGGAAAGGACAGGAATCGAGAGGAAAGGAATGGAATTGAGTGGCATAAAATGGGATGAAATGAAATTGAATGGAATGGAAATGAATGGTGTGGAGTGGAGTATAAAGGAGTGGAGTAGAGTGGAATGGAGTTGAAGGGAATCAAATGGAAAGGAGTGGATTGGATTGGAGTGGAATGGAGTGTAGTGAAGAGGAATGGAGTGGAGTGGAGTGGAATGGAGTGGAATGGAATGGGATTGAGTGGAGTGGAATGGAGGTGATTGGGGTGGAGTGGAGTTGAGTGGAATGCAATGGAATGGAGTGCAGTGGAATGGAGTGGCGTGGAGTGGAATGTAGAGGAAGGGGATGGAGTGAAAAGGAATGGAGTGGAGTGGAGTGGAGAGGATTGGAATGGAGTGGAATGGAGTGGAGTGGAGTGGAGTGGAATGGAGTGAATGGAATGGAGTGGAGTGGAATGGAATGGAGTGCAATGGATGGAATGGAATGGATTGGAAAGGAAAGGAATGGAGTAGAGTGGAGTCGAGTGGAAAAGAGTGGAGTGGAGAGGAGAGGAATGGAGCAGTGTGGAGTGAAATGGAATGGAGTGGAGTGGAGAGTCGTGAAATGGAGTGGAGTGGAAAGGAGTGGAATGGAATGGAGTGGAGTGGAATGGAGTGCAATGGAATGGAATGGAGTGGGATGGAATGGAATGGGGTGGGATGGAATAGAATGGAGTGGAATGGATGGAATGGAACGGAATGGAATGGAAC
The DNA here is from genome assembly GCF_028885625.2 of Pongo pygmaeus. NCBI lineage: Eukaryota > Metazoa > Chordata > Mammalia > Primates > Hominidae > Pongo > Pongo pygmaeus. The sequence goes on along the minus strand of NC_072388.2, from coordinate 2,621,751 downwards.
GGAGTGGAGTGGAGTCAAGGGGAGAGGAGTGCCATGGAGAGGAGTTGAATGGAGTGGAGTGGAGTGAGATGGAATTGAGCGGAGTGGAGAAAATAGTGTGGAATGGAATGGAATGGATTGGAATGGAATGTAGTGGAATGGAAAGGATTTGAGTGGAATGCAGTGGAATGGAATGGAATGGAGGGGAATGGACTGCAATTGAATGCAGTGGAATACAGTGTAATGGATTGGAGTGGAGTGGAATGGAGTGGAATGGAGTGGATTGGAGTGGTGTGCAATGGAGTGGAGTGGATTGGTGTGGAATGAAGTGGAATTGAATAGTGTGGAATGGAATGGAGTGGAGTGGATTGGTGTGGAATGAAGTCGAATTGAATAGTGTGGAGTGGAATGGAATGGAATGGAGGGAATGAAATGGAGTGGAATTGAATGGAATGGAATGGAGTGGAATGGAATGGAGTGGAGTTTAATGGAATAGAATGAATTGGAATGGAATGGATTTAAAGGGAATGGAGGGGAGTGGAGTGGAGTGGAATGGAATGGAATGGAATGGAGTAGAGTTTAATGGAATAGAGTGAATTGGAATGGAATGGAATGGATTTAAATGGAATGGAGAGGAGTCGAGTGGAATGGAATGGAATGGAATTTAAAGGAATGGAAAGGAACGGAATCTGAGATGGTGCCACTGTGATCCAGACTTGGTGACAGAGTGAGATACTCTCGAAAGAAGGAAATGGAATGGAATGCAGTGGAATGAAATGGAGTGGAATGGAATGGACTGGAGTGGAGAAGAGTGGAATGCAGTGGAGTGGAGTGGAATTTAGAGGAATGAAATGGGATGAATGGAATGGAATGAAGTGGAGTGCAGTGGGGTGGAATGGAGTGCAGTGGAATGCAGCGGATTGGAATGGGATGGATTGGAATGGAGTGGAGTGGTGAGGAGTGGAATGGAGTGGAGTGGAATCAGATGTAATGGAAAGCAGTGGAGTGGAGTGGAGTTAAATGGAACAGAACGGAACAGAGCAGAGCATAGCCTAATGGAACGGAACGCAATTCAATGGAATGGAACGGCATCTGAGATTGTGCTACTGCGCTACAGGCTGGGTGACAGAGTGAGATAATCTAAAAATAAAGGAATCTATTGCAATGCAGTGGAATGGTATGGCATGGAATGGAGTGGAGAGGAGTGGAGTGGAGAGGAGTGAAGTGAAGTGGAGTGGAATGGAGAAAAATTCAATGGAATTTAAGGGAAAGGAATGGAATGGAATGGAACAGAAAGGAATAGATTGAAGTGGAGTGTAGTTCGGTGGAGTGGAGTGCAGTGGAATGGAGCAGAATGGAATTAGATGCAGTGGAATTGAGGGGAGTAGAGTGCAGAGGAATGGAGATTAGTGGAATGGGCTTTAAAGGAATCAGAAGAAATGAAATATAGTTTAGTGGAGAGGAGTGGAGTGGAATGGAGTGAAATGGAATGGAATTGATTGGAATCGAATGGAACGGATGGAATGAAGTGGAAAGGAGTGGAGTGGATTGTAACATAATGGAGTAGAGAGGAATGGAGTGGAACGGAATGGAGTGGAATGGAGTGGATTGGAATGGAGTGGAAAGGAATGGAATGGAGTGCAGTGGAATGGAATGGAGTGGCGTGGAGCAGAATTGATTTAAGTGGAGTGAAATGAAATTGAATGTAATGGAGTTGAGTGGATTGGAGAGGAGTGCAGTGGAGTGAAATGGAATGGAGTGGAATGGAGGGGAGGGGAGAGTATTGGAATGGAATAGAATGGAATTGAATGGATAGGAATGGAATGGAGTGGAAAAAATGGAGTGGAGTGGAGTGGAATGGAGTGGAATACAATGGAGTGGAATGGATTGGAGTGGAGTGGAGTGGAATGCAGAGGAATGGTCTGGAATGGAGTGGAATGGAATGGAGTGGAATGGAATGGAATAGAATGGAGAGGGAGGGAATGGAGTGGCATGGAGAGAAGTGGAAGAGAGTGAAGTTAAGTGGAGTGGATTGGAGTGGAGAGGAGTGGAATGGAATGGAATGGAAAGAAATGGAGTGGAGTGGAATGGAGTGGAGTGGAGTGAAGTGAAATGGAATGGAGTGCAGAAGAGTGAAGATGAGTGACAAGGAATATAATGGAATGAAGTGGAGTGGAATTGAGGGCAGTGGAATGCAGTGTAGTGGAATGCAGTGGCGTGGAAAGTGGTGGAATGGAATGGAGTGTTGTGGAGTTGAATGGAATGGAATGGAGTGGAGTGGAGTGGACTGGAGGGTACTGGAATGGACTGAAGTGGAATGGAATGGAATGGAGTAGAGTGGAGTGTACTGCAGGGTACTGGAATGGACTGAAGTGGAATGGAATGGAATGGAGTGGAGTGTAATGGAGTGGAGTGGATTGGAATGGAATGGAATAGAAGGGAGTGGAGTGAAATGGATTGGATTGGAGTCAAGTTGACTGGAATGAAATGCAGTGGAGTGGAGTGGAGAGGAGTGGAATAGAATGGAAAGGAATGGAATGGAATAGAGTGGAATGGAGTGGAGAGGGATGGAATGGAGTTGAATGGAATGGAGCGGAACAGAATGGAGTGGAATGGACTGGAATGGACTAGAGCGGAGTGGAGTGGAATGGAGTGGAGTGGCATGGAAAGGAATAGAATGGAGTGGAGGGGAATGGAGTGGAGTGGAATGGAGTAAAGTGGAGTGGAGTGGAGTGGATTGTAAAGGAATGGAATGGAGTCGAGTGAAATGGAGTGGAGGGAAGCTGATTCGAGTGGAGTGGAATGCAATGGACTGGAGAGGAGTTGAATGAAACGGAGTTCTGCAGAGTGGAGTGAATTGGAGTGGAATGGCGTGTAGTGGAATGGAATGGAGTGGAGTGGAAAGGAATGCAGTGCAATGGATTGGAAAGTAATGGAATGGAGTGCAGTGGAGTGGAATGGACTGGAGTGGAGTGGAAGGGAGTTTTGTGTAATGGAATGCAGTGGGATGGAATGGAGTGGAATGGTGTTAATTGGAGTTAAGTGAGGTTGAATGGCGTTCTATGGAATGAAAAGGAGTGGAGTGCAGTGGAATGGATATGATTGGAATGGAATGGAATGAAATGGAATGGAGTAGAGTAAAGTGGACTTTAGTGTAGTGGAGTGGAGAGCATTGGAGTGGAATGGAATGGAATGGATTGAAGTGGACTGGAGAGCATTGTAGTGGAATGGAATGGAGTGGAGTGAAGAGTAGAGTGAAGTGGAATTGAATGGAGAAGAGTGGAATCCAGTGGAATGGAAGGGAGTGGAGTGGAGTTGATTGGAGTGCAGTGGAATGGAATGGATTGGAATGGAGTGGAGTGTAATGGAATGGAGATACGTGGAGTGGAGCAGAGTGGAGTGGAGTGGAATGGAGTGAGTGGAATGGAATGGAGTGGATTGGAATGGAATGGAGTGGAATGGAATGGAAATTAGTGGAATGGAGTGGAGTGGAATGGAATGGAGTGTAGTGGAATGGAATGGAATGGGATGGAATGGAGTGGAGTGGAATGGAATGGATTGGAAAGGAATGTAATGGAATGGAATGGAGTGGAGTGGAGAGAAATGCAGTGAAGTGGAGTGGAATGGAGTGGAATGGAAAGGACTGGAAAGTAATGGAGTAGAATGGAATGCAGCAGAGTGGAATGGAGTGGAGATGAATGCAGTGGAGTGGAGTGGAATGGAGTGGAGTGGAATGGAATGGTGTGGAGTGGAATGGAATGGATTGGAATGGAACAAAAGGTAATGGAATGGAGTGGAGTAGATTGCAATGGAGTGCAGTGGAGTGGATTGGAGTGCAGTGGAATGGAGTGGAATGGACTGCAATGGAATGGAGTGGAATGGAATGGAGTGGAAAGGAATGGAATGGAATGTAGTGGAGTGGAATGTAGTGGAGTGGAATGCAGTGGAGTGGAATGGAGTAGAGTCTAATGGAATGACATGGAGTGGAATGGAGTGGAATGGAGTGGAATGGACAAGAATGGAATGAACTGGAGTGTTATGGAATGGAGTGGAGCAAAGTGGAATGGAAAGGAGAGAAGTGGAATGGAATGGAACGGAATGGAGTGGAATGGAGCGGAGTGGAGTGGAATGGAATGGAATGGAAAAAATGGAGTGGAGTGGAATGCAGTGGAGTGGAGTGAAGTGAAATGGAATGGTGTGGAGTTGAGTTAGGTTGAGTGGCATGAAATGTAATGGAGTGGAGTGGAGTGGAATGCAGTGTAGTGTAAAGGAGTGGCATGGAATGGGGTGGAATGGAATGGAATGTTGTGTATTTCCATGGAATGGAATGTAGTGGAGTGCAGTGTATTCAACTGGACTTCAGTGGAATGGAATGGAATGGGGTGCAATGGAGTAGAGTGGAATGTAATAGAATGGAACGGAAAGGGGTGGAATGGAGTGGAATGGAATGGAGTGGAGTGCAATGGCATGGAAAGGAATGGAATGGAGTAGAGTGGAATTGAGTGGAGTCGAATGGAGTAAAGTGGAGTGGAGTGGAGTGGAATGGAATGGAATGGAAGGGAGTGGAATGGAGTGGACTGCAGTGGAGTGGAGTGGAGTGGAATGGAGTGGAGGGTACTGGAGTGAAATGGAATGGATTGGAGTGGATTGGAGTGGAGTAGAGTGCAGTTGAATGTAATGGAATTTAATGGAATGGAATGAAGTGGAATGTAGTGGAGTGGAAAGGATTTGAGAGCAGTGGAGTGGAATGGAATGGAGTGGACTGGCGTGGAATGGATTGCAGTGGATTGGAACGCAGTGGAATGGAGTGGAAAGGAATGCAATGGAATGGAATGGAATGGAAGCTGACATTGTGACACTGCACACCAAGATGGGTGACACAGTGAGATACTCTCAAAAGAAAAGTTTGGAACGGAATGCAGTGGAATGGAATGGAATGGAATGGAGTGGACTGGAGAGGAGTGGACAGGAAAGAGGTGGAATGGAATGGAATGGAGAGGAATGGAACGGGACATAATGGAATGGAATGAATTGGAGTGGAGTGGAGTGAGGTGCAGTGGATTAGCGTGAAATGGAATGGCATGGAGAGGAATGGAGTGAAGTACACTGTAGTGTAGCGGAGAGGAGTGGAATGGAGTGCAATGCAGTGGACCGAAATCGAATGTATTCGAATGTATTCAATTGCAGTGGATACGAACGGAAAGGCACAGAATGGAATGGTATGGAAAGGCAGCTGAGACTGTGTCACTGCACTCCAGGCTGGGTGACAGCTTGAGATGCTCCCGAAAGAGAGGAATGGAAATTAATGCAGAGGAAAGAAATGGAAAAGAATGTAGTGGAGTGGAGTGGGGTGAAGTGTAGTGGAGTGGAATGGAGAGGAATGGAATCCGATGGAATGGAGTGGAATGCAGTGAAGTGTTGTGCGGTGAAGAGGATTGCAGTGGAAAAGAATGGAATAAAATGGGATGGAGTGTAATGGAGTGTAGTGGAGTGGAGTGGAATGGAGGGAAGTGGAATGGTTTGGAATGGAGTGGACTGGAATGCAATGGAATGGAATGGACGGGAATGGAACAGAATGGAGAGGAATGGAATGGAATGGAGTGTGTTGGAGTGGAGTGTAATGAAGTGTAGTGGAGTTGAATTTAGTTGAGTGGAGTGGAATGAAGTGGAGTGGAGTTCAATGGCGTGAATTGCAGGGCAATGGAGTGGAGGGGAGTGGAATGCATTGGAGTCGAGTGAAGTGGACTGCAGTGGAATGGAATGTAGTGGAATAGACTGGGATAGAGTGGAATGGAATAGAGTAAAAAGCCATGGAGTAGAATGGAAGGGAATGGAATGGAAAGGAATGGAATGGAATGGAATGGAGTGGAATGGAGTGGAATGCAATGCAATGGAGTGGAGTGGAGTGAAATGGAATGGAATGGATTGGACTGGAGAGGAGTGGAGGTGAGTGGAATGGAGTGGAGTGGGGCGGAGTGGAATGGAATCGGATGGAATGGAATGAAGTGGAGTGTAATGGAGTGGAACAGAGTGGAATGGATTGGAGTTATATGGAATGGAATATTATGGAGCGGAATGGAATGGAATGGAATGCAATGGAATGGAATGGAGTGGAGTGGAGTGGAATGGAAAGGAATGGAGTGGAGTGGAATGTAGTGCAGTTGAATGGAGTGGAATAGAGTGGAGTGTAGTGGAGTGGAGTAGCACGGATTTGAATGGAATGGAGTGGAAGGCAATGGAATGGAGTGGAGTGGAGTGTAATGGAATGAAGTGGAGTGGAGTGGAGGTGAGTGGAATGGAGTAGATTGGACTGGAATGGAGTGGAATGGAATGGAATGGAGTGGAATGGAATGAAACGGAATGGAATAGAATGGAGTGCAGTGGAGTGTAATGGAGTGTCATGGAGCGGAATGGAGTGGAGTGGGGTGAAATGTAATTGAATGGAGTGGAGTGGAATGGACTGGAATGGAGAGGAGTGGAGTGCATTGGGGTGTAGCAGTGTTCAGTAGAATGGAATAGAAGAGAATGGAATTTAATGGAAAGGAATGGAATGGAGTGGAGAGGAATGGAGTGGAATGGAATGGAATGGAATAGAATGGAATGGAGTGGAATGGAATGGAATGGAATAGAATGGAATGGAATGGAATGGAATGGAATGGAGTGAGATGGAATGGAAAGGAATGGAGGGTAGTGGAATAGAATTGAGTGAAGTGGAGTGGAATGGAGTGGAGTGGAACGGAATGGAACGAAATGAAAGAAATAGAGTGGAGTGGAAAGGAGTGAAGTGGAATGGAACGAAGTGAAATGGAATGGAGTGGAGGTAAGTGGAGTTGAGTGTGATGGAATGTAATGGAATGTAGTGGAGTGGAATTGAGGGGAGTGGAATGGAGTGGAGTGGAATGAAGTGGCATGGAATGGATTGGAATGGAATGGTATGTTGTGGAGTTCAATGGAATAGAATGGAGTGTAGTGGAGTGGAGTGGAGGTTATTGACCTGGAATGGAGTGGAATGGAATGGAATGGAGTGGAATGGAATGGAGTGGAATTTAATGGAATGGAATGGAATGGGGGAAGAGGAGTGGTAAGGAGTGGACTAGAGTGGAATGGAGAGGAGTGGAGTGGAATTGAGGGGAGTGGAGAGCAGTGGGATGGAATGGAGTGCAGTGAAGTTGAGTGAAGTCGATTAGAGAGGAATGGAATGGAGTGGAGTGGAATGGATTGGAGTGGGGTGTAACAGAGTTGAATGGAAAGAAGCGGAACTGAATGGAGAGAATGGAGTGGACTGGAGTGTCAAGGAATGGTATGGAATGGAGTGTAGTGGAATGGAGTGTAGTGGAATGGAGTGGAGTGGAATGGATTGGAGTGGAATGGAATAAATTTTTGTGGAGTGCAGTGGAATGGAATGGAATGGAATGAAGTTGAGTGGAAAGGAGTCGATTGGAGTGGTGTGAAATGGAATGGAGTGGAGTGGAGTGAATTGGAATGGAATAAAGTAGAAAGGAATGGAGTGAAATGGAATGAAATGGAGTGGAGTGGAATAGACAGTGGAATGGAATGCAATGGAATGGGATGGAGTGGAATGGACTGGAATGGAGAGGAATGGAATGTAACGGATTTTAATGGAATGGAAGGGCATAGAAGGGAGTGGAGTGGAGTGTAATGGAGTTGAGTGGAGTGGCAAGGAGTGGAAAGGAATGGAATTGAAAGGAATGGGGTAGAGTGGAGTGGAATGGAGTGGAACGGATTGGGATGAAGTGTAGTGAAACAGACTGGAGTGGAGTGCAATGGATTGGAATGGAATGGAGTGGAGTGGTGTAGCAAGGAGTGGAGTGGATTGGAATAGAGTGGAGTGGGTTGGAATGGAATGAAATGGAGTGGAATGGAGAGCAGTGGAATGGAATGGAATGGAGTGCAGTGGAGTAGAGTGGAGTGGAACGCAGTGGAGTGGACTGGAATAGAGAAGAATGGAATGGAGTGGAATGGAATGGAGGGGAATGGAAAGGAGTGGAGTGAAGTGCAATGGAGAGAAGTGTAATGGAATGGAGTAGAGTGGAAGGAGTGGAATGGAATGGAGTGTAGTGCAGTGGAGTGCATAGGAATAGAATCAAATGGAATATAGAGGAATGAAATAGAATGGAGATGAGTGGAGAGGAGTGGTTTGGAGTGGAGTGGAAGGGAATGGAAAGAATGCAGTGGAACTGAACGGAATGGAATGGAATAGAGTGGAATGGACTGGAGTAGAGTGGAGTGGAGTGCATTGGAATGGACTGGAGTGGAGAGGAACGGAGTGGAATGGAAAGGAGTGGAAAGGAGAGGAGTGGATTGGAGTGGAGTGCAGTGGAATGGAATTAAATGGATTGGAGAGGACTGGAATAGAATTATGTGGAGTGGAATGAAATGGAATGGAATGCATTTGAGAAGGTTGGAGTGTAGTGGATTGGAATGTAGTGGAGTGGAGTGAATTTGAGAGGGGAATAGTGGAGAGGAGTGGAGTGCAATGGAGTGGAGTGGACTGTAATGGAGTGGAGTGGAATGGAATCGAATGGAATGGAGTGGAGTGGAGTGGAATGGAGTGGAATGGGGTAGAATGGAATGGAATGGAGTGGAGGGGAGTGGAATGGAGTGGAGTGGAGTGGAGTGGATTGGCGTGGAATGGAATGGAACTGAATGGAATGGAATAGAATGGAGTGTAGTGGAATGGAGTTTAGTGTAGTAGAATGGAGTGTATGTAATGGATTTAATGGAACGGAATGGAATTTAGTGGAGAGTAGTGGAATCGAATGGAATGGAAAGCAGTAAACTGGAATGGAGTGGAATGGAATGGAGTGGAATGGAGTGGAATGGAGTGAAGAGGAATGGAGTGGAATGCAATGGAGTGGAGTTCAAAGGAATGGAATGGAGTGGAAAGGAATGGAATGGAATAGAGTGGAAAGGAATGGAGTGGAATGGAATGGACTAGAGTGTAGTGGTGTGAAGTGGTGTGAATTGGAGTGAAGTGAAATGAAATTGATTGGAGTGGATTGGAGTGGAGTTTAGAGGAGTGGCATGGAATGGGTTGGAATAGAATGAAGTGGAGTGGAATAGCGTGGAGTGGAATGCAGTGGAGTGGAATGGAATGGAAAGAAAAGGAGAGAAATGCAATGGAATGGTGGGAAGTTGAAAGGAAATAAATGGAGTGCAGTGGAGTGGAGTGATGTGGAATGGAATGGAATGGAAAAATGTTTGCTTCGATTGTGCCACTGCAGCATATGCTGTGTGACAGAGGGAGATCCTGCCTAAAGAAAGGGGTGGAATGGAAGGGATTGGAATGGAATGAAATGGAATGGATTTTAGTGGAGTGGAGTGGAATTGAGTAGACTGAGGTGCAGTGCAGTGGAATGTAATGGAAAGGAATGGAATGGAAATGTGAAATGAAATGTGAGCTGAGATTGTGCCACTGTACACCAGCCTGAGTGACAGAGTGAGATCCTCTCAAAATAAAGTAATTGAATGGACTGTACTGGAATGCAATGGAATGGAGTGGAGTAGAGTGTTATGGAGTGGAAAGGAGTGGAATGGAATGAGATAGAATGGAGAGGAGTGGAGACGACTGGAATGGAATAGAGTGGAGTGGAGTGGAATGGAATGGAGTAGAGTGGAATGGATTGGAATGGAGTCGAGTGGAGTTCAGTGGAATGCAATGGAATGGAAAAAAATGGAATGGAATGGAATGGAATGGTGAAATGAAATGTGAGCTGAGATTGTGTTTCTCTGCGGCACACTGGGTGACAGAGTGAGACACTCTCGAAAGAAAGGATTGGAATGGAATGCAGAGGAATTTAATGAAATGGAATGGAGTGGAGTGGACTGGAGTGGAGTAGAGTTGATTGGAGTAAGTGGAGTGGAATGGAAAGGAGTGGAAGGAATGCAGAGGAATTGAAAGCAGTAGAGTGGACTGGAATGGACTGGAGAGGAGTAGAGTGGAAAGAATAGGAATGGAGTGGAGTTAAGTGGAGTGGAGTGCAGTGGAATGGAATGTAGTGGAGAGGGGTGAAATTGAATGGAGTGGAGTGGAATGTAATGGAATGGAATGGAATTGCATGGAGTGTAGTGGAATGGAGTTGAGTGGATTGGAAAGGAATGGAATGGAGTGGAGTGGAGTGAACTGGAGTGGAGTGGAAAGGAATGGAATGGAATGGATTGGATTGGAATGGAATGGAACGGAGTGGATTGGAGTGGAATAGAGTGGAGTGGAGTGCAGTGGAGTGGAGTGAAATGGAATGGAGTGGAGTGGATTGGATTCGAGTGGAGTGGAATGGAATGGAATAGAGTTGAGTGGAATGGATTGGATTGGATTGGTCTGGATTGGAATGGAATTCAGTGGAATGGAATGGAATGGAGTGGAGTGGATTGACATGGAATGGAGTTAAGTTAAATGGAATTGAATGGAATGGAGTGAAGGGGAATGGAATGGAAAGTAATGGACTGGAGTTGAATCAGGTGAAGTGGAATGGAGTGGAATGGAATGGACTGAAATGGAATCTAATGGAGTGGAATGGAGTGAAATGGAATGGAATGGAATGCAACGGAATGGAGTGGAATACAGTGGAATGGATTGGAAAGGAATGGAGTGGAGTGGAGTGAAATGGAATGGAATCAAAGGTAGTGGAGTGGAATGCAGTGGAATGGAGTGGAGTGCAGTTGAGTAGAGTGGAATGGAGTGGAATGGAGTGGAATGGGGTGAAATGGAATGGAGAAGAATGGAATGGAATGGAGTGGAATTCAATGTAATGGAATGGATTGGAAAGGAATGGAGAGGAGTGGAATGGAGTGGAATGGAATGGAGTGGACTGGACCGGTATGGAATGGAAAGGAATGGACTGGAGTGGAATGGAGTGGAGTGGAGTGGAATGGAGTGGAATGGAATGGAGTGGAATTTATCAGAATTTAGTGGAATGGAGTGTAATGGAGTGGGATGGAGTGGAGTGGAATGGAAAGAAATGGAATTGAATGGAGTGGAGTGGGTGGAACGGAGTAGATGGGAGTAGAAAGGATTCTAGTGAAGTGGATTGGAACGCCATGGAATAGAATGGATTGGAGTGGAATGGAGTGGCGTGGAGTGGAGTTCAATGGAATGGAGTGCAGTGGAGTGGAGTGGAGTGGTATAGAATAGAACGTAATGGAATTGAGTGGATTTGAGTGGAATGGAGTAGAGTAGAGTGGAGTGGAGTGGAATGGAATGGAGATGAGTGGAATGGAGTGGAATAGAATGGAGTGGGCTAAAATGGAGTGGAGTGGAGTGGAATGGAATGGATTTAAGTGGAATGGATTGGAATGGAATGGAGTGAAGGGGAGTGGAAAGGAAAGGAAGGGAGTGGAGATGAATGGAGTGGACTGCAATGCTGTGGAATGTAAAGGAGTGGAATGGAATGGAGTGAAAATAAGTGGAGTGGAGTTGAATGGAGTGCGTGAAAAGGAATGGAATGTAATGGAATGGAGTGGAATGGAATTGAATGGAATGGAATGGTATGGTGTGGAATGGAATGGAATGCAGTGGAATGAAGTGGAATGGAATACAGTGGAGTGGAGTGGAGTGGAGTGGAGTATAGCAGAGTGGAATGAAGTGCAGTGGGGTGAAATGGAATGCAGTGGAGTGTGGTGGAATGGAATGCAATGGAGTGGAATTGAATGGAATGGAATGGATTGCAAGGGAATGCAGATGAGTTAATGGAGTGGAATAGAATGGAGTCGAGTGTACTGGATTGGAATGGAATGGAATGGAGTGGAGTGGAATGGACTGGAGTGCAGTGGAGTGTAGTGGAACGGAATGGAATGGAGTGGAATGGAAGGGATTGGAGTGGAATGGAATGGAATGGACTGGAATGGAGTGGAGTGGCGTCTAATAGTGTGGGATGGAATGTAATGCTGTTGAGTGGAATGGAATTCAATGGAACAGAATGGAGTGGAGTGGGGTGGAATGTAATGGAGTGTAGTGGAATGGGGTGGAGTGCAGTGGAATGGAATGCAATGGAATGGAAAGGAGTGGAGGAGAACGGAGTGGAGCGAAGTGGAGTTGAATGGAATGGAGTGGAGTGTAGTCAACTGGTGTGGAGTGGAATGGGATAGAATGGAATGGAGTGGATTGGAGTGGAAAGTAGTGGGGTGGAGTAGAGTGGAGTGGAATGGAATGGAGTGGAGTGGAATGGAGTGGAGTGGAGTGGAATCGAATGGAATGGAGTTGAGTGGAATGTAGTGCAGTGGAATGGATAGGAGTGGAATGGAATTCAGTGGAATTCAATGGAGTGGAGTGTACTGGATTGGAGTGGAGTGAAGTGGACTGGAATGGAATGGATTTAAGTGGAATGGAGTTAAATGGAATGGAGTGAAGTGGAGTGGAATAGAATGGAATGGAATGGAGTGGAGTGGAATGAATTGGGGTGGAGTGGGGTGGAATGGAGTGGAGTGGAGTTCAATGGAATGGAGTGGATTGGAGCGGTTTGGAAAGAAGTGGAGTGGAGTGGAATGCAGTGGAATGGAATGGAGTGCAATGCAATGGAGTGGAGCTAAGTGGAGTGGAATGAAGTGCAATGGAATACAATGAAATGGAGTGGAATTGAAAGGGATGGAATGGAATGGAATGGAATGTAATGGAATGGAATGGAATGGAATGGAATGGAATGGACTGGAATATAATGGAATGAAGAAATGTGTGCTGAGATTGTGCCGCTGCGGAACAGCCTGTGTGACAGAGGGAGATCCTGTAGAAGGAAAGTCGTGGAATGGAAGGGATAGGAATGGAATGGAATAGAATGGATTGGAATGGAGTGGAGTGGAATTGAGTGGAGTGGAGTGGAGTGCAGTGGAACGTAATGGGAATAAATTTAATGGAAATGTGAAATGAAATGTGTGGTGAGATTGTGCCACTGCACACCAGTCTGGGTGACAGAGTGAGATACTGTCAAAAGAAAGGAATAGAATGGAATGGACTGGAATGGAATGAACTGCATTGGAGTGGAGTGGAGTGGAAAGGAGTGGAATGGAATGGGATGGAATGGAAATGAGCTGAGTGAACTGGAATGGACTGGAGTGGAGTGGATTGGAATGGACTGGAGTGGAGTGCTGTGGAATGGAATGGAATGGAATGGAATGGTGAAATGAAATGTGAGCTGAGATTGTGCCACTGCACTCCAGCCTGGGTGAGAGAGTGAGATACTATCAAAAGAAAGGAATGGAACGGAATGCAGAGGAATTTAATGGCATGGAGTGAACTGAAGTGAACTGGAGAGGAGTGGAGGTAGTGGAGTGGAGTGGAAAGCAATGGGATGGAATGGAAAGGGGTAGAGTGGACTGGAATGGAGTGGAGTGCATTGGAGTGGAATGGATTGGAATGGAGTAGAGTGCAGTGCAATGGAATCGAATGGAATGGAATGAAATGGAATGGAATGGAATGGAATGGTGAAATGAAATGTGAGCTAAGATTGTGCCACTGTGACCCAGGCTGGGTGACAGAGTGAGATAATCTCAAAAGAAACGAAAGGAATGGAAGGTGGTGGAATGGAATGGAATGGAATAGAATGGAATGGCGTGACTTGGAGTGCAGTCGAGTGAAGTGGAGTGGGGTGGAATGGAATGGAATGGAATAGAATGGAATGGCATGACTTGGAGTGCAGTCGAGTGAAGTGGAGTGGACTGGAATGGAGAGGAATGGAATGGAGTGCAATGTAATGAAATGAAGTGGAGTGAAGTGGAGTAAAGTGGAGTGGAGTGCAAAGGAATGGAGAGGAATGGAATGTCATGGAGAGGAATGGAGTGGAGTGGAGTGGAGTGGAAAGGAGTGGAATGGAATTGGATTGAATGGAAAGGAGCTGAGTGGACTGGAATGGACTGGAGTGGAGTGGGTTAGCATGGACTGGAGTGGAATGCAGTGGAATGGAATTGAATGGAATGGTGAAATGAAATGTGAGCTGATATTGTGCCACTGCGCTCCAGCCTGGGTGACAGAGTGAGAAACTATCAAAAGAAAAGAATGGAATGGAATGCAGAGGAATTTAATGGAATGGAGTGGAGTGGAGTGAACTGAAGTGAACTGGAGTGGAGTGGAGTTAGTGGAGTGGAGTGGAAAGGAATGGGATGGAATGGAAAGGAGTAGAGTGGACTGGAATGGAGTGGAGTGCATTGGAGTGGAATGGATTGGAAAAGAGTAGAGTGCAGTGGAATGGAATCGAATGGAATGGAATGCAATGGAATGGAATGGAATGGAATGGTGAAATGAAATGTGAGCGAAGATTGTGCCAGTAAAACCCAGGCTGGGTGACAGAGTGAGATACTCTGAAAAGAGAGGAATGGAAAGGAATGCAGTGGAATGGATTGCAATGGAATAGAATGGAATAGCGTGAGGTGGAGTGCAGTCGAGTGAGGTGGAGTGGACTGGAATGGAGAGGAATGGAATGGAGTCGAATGTAATGGAATGAAGTGGAGTGGAGTGGAGTGGGGTGGAGTGGAGTGCATTGGAATGGAGAGGAATGGAATGTCATGGAGAGGAATGGAGTGGAGTGCAGTGGAGAGGAACAGATTGGAAAGGAATGGAATGAAACGGAACAGAATAGAGAAATGTATGCTGAGATTGTGCCACTGCACTACAGCCTGTCTGAAAGAGGGATATCCTGTCGAAAGAAAGGAGAGGAATGGAGTGGAATGAAATGGAATGGAGCGGATTGGAGCAGAGCGGAATGGAATGGAACGGAACGGAACGGAATGGAATGTGAGCTGAGATTTTGCCACTGTGCTCCAGGCTGGGTGACAGAGAGACACTCTCGAAAAAAAGGAAAGGAATGGAATGCAGTGGAATTGAAACGGAATGGTGTGGAGTGGAGTGGAGTGGAGTGAAGTGGAGTGGATTAGAATGGAGAGGAATGGAATGGGAAGAAATGAAATGGAATGAAGCGGAGTGGAGTGGGGTGGAGTGGAGTGCAGTGTAATGGAGGGGAATGGAATGGGATGGAGTAGAGTGGAGTGCAGTGCAGTGAAGTGGAGAGGAGTGGAATGGAGTGGAATGGAATCGGGTGTAATGGAATGTAGTGGAAAGGACTGGAGTCCAGTGGAACTGAGTGGAATGGAATGGAATTGAATGGCATAGAATGGAATGTGATGGAGTGGAATGGAATGGAGTGGAGTAGAGAGGAGTTGAGTGAAATAGAATGGAATGGAATGGGTTGGAATGAAAAGCAAAGGAATGATGAAAAGGAGAGTGAGATGAGATTGTACCACTGCACTCCAGACTTTCTGACAGAATGAGATCCTGTGGAAACAAAGAAACGGAATGGAATGGAGTGGAGTAGAATGGAGTGGAGTGGAGTGGAATAGAGAGGAGTACAGTGGACTGGAGTGGAGTGGAGAGGAGTGGAAGGGAGTGGAGTGGAATGGAGTGGTAAGGAATGGAGTGCAGTGGCGTGGAATGTAGTGGACTGGAATCGGATGTAATTTAATGTTGTGGAGTGGAGTGGAGTGGAGTGGAACAGATTTGATTGGAATGGAATGGAATGGAATTGAGGGGAGTGGAGAGGAGTGAACGGATTGGAATGGAATGTAAAGAAATGGAATGGAACGGACTGAAATGCAATGGAATAAAATGGAATAGAATGCAATGCAATGGAAAGTTGACATGAAGTGAGCTGAGATTGCGCCAGTGAACTACAGCCTGGGAGACACAGTAATATCCCATCGAAAGAAAGGAATGGAAAGCAATTGAGTGAACCGGAATGGAATGGAATTGAATGCAGTGTAGTGGAGTAGAGTGGAGTGGAATGGAGTGGTGTGGAATGGAATGGATTGGAGTTGAAAGAAACGGAACGGAATGGAATGAAATGGATTGGAGTGGAGTGGAGTAGATGGAGGGAAGTGGAGTTGAGTAGAATGGAAAGTAAAGGAGTGGAATGGAAAGGAATGGAGTGGAATAGAGTGGAATGGAATGGAATGGAATGGAATGGAATGCAGTGGAGTGGAGTGGAGTGGAATGGAGTGGTGTGGAGTGGAATGGAGTGGTGCGGAATGGAATGGACTGGAGTTGAAAGGAACAGAATGGAATGGAATGGACTACATTGGGGTGGAGTGGAGTGGAGGGAAGTGGAGTGGAGTGGAATTTAGTGGAATGAAATGGAATGGAGTGGAATGGAGTGGAATGGAATGGAGTGGAGTGGAGTGGAATGGGGTGGAGTGGAGTGAAATGGAGTGGTGTCGAGTGGAATGCAATGGAATGGAATGGAATTGAGAGGAATAGAATAACTGGAGTGGAGTGGAATGGAATGGAGTGAAGTGGAGTGGAGTTGAGTGGAATGGAATGGAATGGAATGGAATGGAATTGAATGGAACGGAATGGAATGGAATGGGATGGAGTGGAATGGAATGGAGTGGAATGCAACGGAGGGGAGTGGAATGGAGTAGAGTGGGGTGGAATGGAGTGTAGTGAAATGGAATGAAATGGAATTGAGTGGAAAGGAGTGGAGTGGAGTGGAATGGCGAGGAGTGGAGTGGAGTGGAATGGAGTGGAGTGGAAAGGATTGGAGTGGAGTGGAGTTGAGTGGAGTGGAGTGTATTTAATTGAGTGGAGTGGATTGGAGTCTAGTGGAATGGAGTGGAGTGGAGGGTAATGGAGTGGAGTGGAATGGAGTGTAGTGGAATGGATTGGAATGGAGTGTAGTGGAGTGGACTCGAGTGGAGTGGAATGGAATGGAGTGGAATGGAAAGGAGTGGAATGTAATGGAGCTGAATGGAAAGGAATGGAGTGGAAGGGAATGGAATGGAGTGGAAATGACTGGAGTGGAGTGGAGTAGAGTGGAGTGGAATGGAGTGGAGTGCTATGAAATGGAGTGGAGTGAATCAGAGTGGAAAGGAGGGTCATGGAAAGGAATTGAATGGAAAGGAATGGAATGAAATGGAACGGAATGCAATGGAATGCAATGGAATAGAATGAGATGCAATGGAAAGTTGACACATAATGTGAGCTGAGATTGTGCCACTGCACTACAGCCTGGGTGACACAGTGATATCCTGTCGAAAGAAAGAAGGGGAATGTAAGTTAATGAAATGGAATGGACTGGAATAGAAAGAAGTGGTCTGGAGCGGAGTGAAGTGGAGTGGAGTGGACTGGAATGGATTCCAATGGAATGCGAGTGGAATGGAATGGAGTGGAGTGGAGTGAAGTGTAATAGAAAGCATGGAATGGGATGGAATGGAATGCAATTGAGTGGTGAAAAGAAATGTGAGCTGAGATTCAGCCAATGTACTCCAGCCTTTGTGACAGACTGAGATCCTATGGAAAGAAAGGAATGGAATGGAAAGGAGTGGAGTGAAGTGGAGAAGAATGGAGTTGAGTCGTGTGGAATTGAATGGAGTGGAGTGGAGTGGAGGGGAGTGGAGTGGAATGGAGTGGAATGGAATGGAGTGGAATGGAGTGCAATGGAGTGGAGTGGAGTGGATGGAAGTATAGTGGAGTGGAATGGAATGGAATTGAACGGAATGGAATAGAGATTAATGTGGAATAGAGTGGATTGGAGTGGAATGGATTGGAGTGGAATGGAATGGAGTGAAGTGGAGTTGAATGGAATTCAGTGGAAAGGAATGGAAAGGAATGGAATGCAATGGAATTCAGCGGAATGGAATGGAATGGAATGGAATGCAATGCAATGGAATGGAATGGAATGGAATGGAATGGAAGCTAAGATTGTGCCACAGCTCTCCATGCTGTGTGACTGAGTGAGATTTTCTTGAAAAAAAAGAATGGAACGGAATGCAGTGGAATGGAATGGAATGCAATGCAATGGAATGGAATGGAAGCTAAGATTGTGCCACAGCTCTCCATGCTGTGTGACTCAGTGAGATTTTCTTGAAAAAAAAGAATGGAATGGAATGTAGTGGAATGGAATGGAATGGAAGGGCATGCAATGCAATGGAATGGAATGGAAGCTAAGATTGTGCCACAGCTCTCCATGCTGTGTGACTGAGTTAGATTTTCTTGAAAGAAAAGGAATGGAATGGAATGCAGTGGAATGGAATGGAATGGAATGGAGTGTACTGGAGTGCAGTGCAGTGAAGTGCAGTGGAATGTGGAATGGACTCAAAGGCAGAGGAATGGAATGGGACGTAGTTGGATGGATTGAAGTGGAGTGGAATGGGCTGGAGTGTAGTACACTGGAAAGGAGTGGAATGGGATGGATTTGAATACAGTGGAGTGGAGTGCAGTGGAGTGGAGAGGAGTGGAATGGAGTGTATTGGAATCAGATGTAATGGAATGTACTGGAGTGGAGTGGAGTAGAATGGAATGGAGTGGAGAGGAGTGTAGCGGAGCAGAACGCAATGGAACAGAATGGAACAGCAGCTGAGATTGTGAAACCACACTCCAGACTGGTTGACAGAGTGAGATACTCTCGAAAGAAAGGACTGCAATGGAATGCAGTGGAATGGAATGGAAAGGAATGGATTGGAGTGGAGTGCAGTAGAGTGAAGTGGAGTGGAATGGAAAGGAATGGAGTGGAGTGGAGTGGAATGGAGGGGAGAGGAATGGAGTGTAGTGGAATGGAATGGAATGGAATTTAGTGGAGTGGATTGGAATGGAGTGTAAAGGAACGGAATTAAGTGAAATGCAGTGGAATGCAATGGAATGAATGGGTGTGGAAAGGAATGTAATGGACTGGAGTTGAAAGGAATGAACTGGAATGGATTTGAATGGAGTGGAATGGTATGGAATGAAATGGAGTGCAGAGGAGTGCAATGGAGTGAAATGGAATGGAATGGAGTGGAAGGGAATGGAATGTAACGGAGTAGAGTGGAATGGAATGGAGTGGAATGGAATGGAATGGAATGGAATGGAGTGGAATGGAATGGAATGGAAGGGAGTGGGGTGGAGTGGAGTTTAGTGGAGTGAAGTGCAATGGAGTGGAATGGGGTGAAATGGACTGGAGTAGAGTGAAGTGGAATAGAATGGAATGGAGTGGAATGGAATGGAAATGAATGGATTGGAAGGAAATGGAGAAGTGTGGAATGGAGTGTAATGGAATGGAGCAGAGAGGACTGCATTGGAATAGATGGAATGGAGTGGAGTAAAACGAAGTGGATTGGAGTGGAGTGGAATGAAATGGAATGGAGTAGAAAGGAATGGAAGGGAGTGGAATGGAGTGGAATGGAATAGAGTGAAGTTTAGTGGAGTGGAATGGAGTGGGGTGGAGTGGAAAGGAATTGAATAGAATGGAGTGGAATGGAGTGGAGAGGAATGGAATGGAGTGGAGTTGAGAGAATTGGAAGGCAATGGAATAGAGTGAATTGGAGTGGAATGTCATGTATTGGAATGGAGTGGAGTACAGTGGAATGGAGTAGAGAGGAACGGAGGGGAATGGAAAGGAATGGAATGGAATGCAGTGTAGTGTAGGGGAATGGATTGGAATGGCATGCAGTTGAGGGCAGTGGAATGGAACGTAAAGGAGTGGTGTGCAGTGGACTGGACTGGAATGGATAAGAATGGAGTGGAATGGAGTTTAGTGGAATGGAGTGGAATGGAATGGAATGGAGTGGACTGGAATGGAATGGATTCGCATGGAATGGAGTGGAGTGCAGTAGAATGGAATGGAATGGAGTGGAGTGGAATGGACAGGAGTTAAGTGGAATGGAATTGAATGGACGGCAATAAAATGGAATGGATTCGCAGAGAGTGGAATGACATGGAATGGAGTGGAGAGGTGTGCAATGGAGGGGAGTGGAGAGGAAAGGAGTGGAAAAGAATGGAATGGCATGGAATGCTGTTCAGTGGAGGGGAATGGACTGGAGTGGAGTATAGAGGAATGGAATGGCGTGGATTGGAATGGAGTGGACTGGAGGGTAATGGATTGGAATGGAGAGGAGTGGAGTGGAATGCAGTCGAACGCACTGGAATAGAGTGGAATGGAGTGGAATGGAATGGACTGGAATGGAATGGAATGGAAAGGAATGGAATGGAATGGAATGGAACGGAATGGAATGGAATGGAATGGAAAGGAACGGAATGGAACAGAATGGAATGGAATGGAATTGAATGGAATGGAAAGGAACGGAACAGAACGGAATGGAACGGAATGGAATGGAATGGAATGCAATGGAATGGAATGGAATGGAATGGAATGCAATGGAATGGAATGGAATGGAATGGAGTGGAGAGGAGTGGAATGGAATGGAATTGACTGGAATGATATGGAATGGATTGGAATGGAATTCAATGGCATGGAATGGGGTGTAGTGGAGTGGAGGGGAGAGAAGTGGAGTGTAAATGAGTGGAATGGAATAGAGTGGAGTGGAGTGGAATATTGAGAAATTGACCGAAATGGAGTGGAGTCTAGTGGAATGGAATGGAAAGGAATGAAATGGAATGGAATGGAATGGTGTGGGGTGGACTGCAATGGAGTGGAATGGAATGGAGTGGAATGGAATGGAATGGAGTGGAGTGGAATGGAGTGGAGTGGAGACCAATGAAGTGGAATGGAATGTACTGCATTTAAATGGAATGGAGTGGAACGGAATGTATTGGAGTGTAATGGATTGGAATGGAATGTGGTGGAGTGCAGTGGAATGGAAAAGAATGGAGTGGAGTGGATTGGAGGGGACTGGAATGGAGTGTAATGGAGGGGAGTGGAATGGACAGGAGTGGAGTGGAATGGAGTGGAATGAAATAGAATGAAATGGATTTGAGTGGAGTGGAGTGGAGTGCAATGGATTGCAATGTAGTGGAGTGGAGTGGAATGGAATAGAATTGCATAGAGTGAAGTGGAGTGGAATGGAGTGGAGTGGAATGGTTTGGAGTGAAGTGGAAAGGAATGGAATGGAGTTGAGTGGAAATCAGTGGAATGGAGTGGAATGGAGTGAAATGGAATGGAGTGGAATGGAGAGGAGTGGAGTGGAGTGGGGTATAGTGGAGTGGAATGTAATGGAGTGGAGTGGAAAGGATTGGAATGGAATGCAGTGGTGTGCAGTGCAGTGGAATGGAATGGAGTGGAATTGAGTGGAATGCAGTGGAATGGAGTGGAGTAGAATGGAATGGAATGGAATGGAATAGAGTAGAGTGGAATGGAATGGAGTGGAGTGGTTTGGAGTGAAGTGGAGTGGAATGGAGTTTAGTACAGCAGAATGGAATGGAGTGGAGTGGAGTGGAATGGAATGGAATATATTGGAATGGAATGGAATTGAGTGGGGTGGAATGGAAAGCAAAGTAGTGGAATGGAGTGAAATGTAGTAGAGTGGAGTATAGTGGAAAGAAAGGAATGGAGTGGAGTGGAGTGAAGGGGACTAGAATCGAGTGTAATGGAATGGAATTGAATAGAGAGGACTGGAATGGAGTGGAGTGGAATTGAGTAGAGTGGAATGGAATGGAATGGCCTGGAAAGGAATTGACAGGAATGGAATGGAGTGGAGTGGAGTGGAATGGAGTACAAAGGATTGGAATGGAGAGATGTGGAGTGGAGTGGAACGGAATGTAGTGGTGAATGAAATGGAATGGAATGCAGTAGAGGGAAATGTAGTGGAATGGAATGGAACGGAGTAGATCAGATTGGAATGGAATACAGTAGAATGGAATGGAATGGAGTGGAGTGGAATGGAATGGAATGGAATGGAGCAGAGTAGAGTCGAATGGATTGGAGTGGAATTCAGTGTAGTGGAGTGAAATGGAATGGAATGGAGTGGAGTGGAATGGAATGGAGTGGAACGGAGTGGAGTGGAGTGGATGGAGCGGAGTGCAATGGAATGGAATGGAGTGGAGTGGAATTGAATAGAGTGGAGTGGAATGGAATGTAGTGGACTGGAGATGAGTGGAATGGAATGGAGTGGAGTTCAATGGAATGGAATGGAGTGGAGTGGAATTGAATAGAGTGGAGTGGAATGGAATGTAGTGGACTGGAGATGAGTGGAATGGAATGGAGTGGAGTGGATTAGAACAGAGTTGACTGGACTCTAATGCAGTGGAATTGAATGGAATGGAATGGAATGGAGTGGAGTGGAATGGGGTGGAGTGGAGTGGAGTCGAATTCAGTTGAATGGAAAGGAATGGAATGGAGTGGAGTGGAATGGAGTGGAGTGGAATGGAGTACAGTGCATTGGAAGGGAATGGAGTGGAATGGACCTGAATGAAATGGATTTAAATGGAGTGGAGTGGATTGGAAAGGAGTGGAGTGGAGTGGAATGGAGTGGAATGGAGTGGAATGGAATTGACTGGAATGGAATGGAGTGGAGTGGAATGGAGTGAAGTGCAGTGTAGTGCAGTGGAGTGGAATGGAGAAGAGTGGAATCGTGTGAAGTGGAATGGTGTGGAGTGGAGTACAGGGGCGTGGTATGGAATGGAGTGTAGCAGAGTGGAGTGGAAAGAAATGGACTGGAATGGAATGGGGTGGAGTGGAATGGAGTGTACTGGAGTGGAATGGAGTGGACTGGAATGGAATGGGGAGGAATGCAATAGAGAGCATTGGAATGGAGTCGAGTGAAGAAGATTGGAATGGAATGGAATGGAGTGGAGTGAGGTGGAGAAGAGTGGAATGGAATGGAATTGAGTGGAGTGCAGTGGAGTGGAATGGAGTTGAAAGGAACGGAGTGGCAATAAACGGAAGAGAGTGGAGTGGAGTGGAGTTCAATTCAATGGAGTGGAGTGGAGTGGAGTGGAGTGGAGTGGAGTGCAATGGAATGGAAAGGAATGGAGTGAAGTGGAGTCCACTGGAGAGGAATATATTGGAGTGGAGAGGAGTGGAATGGAGTGGAGTGGATTGGAATGGAATGGAGTGAAGTGAAGTGGAATTTAATGCAAAGGAGTGGAGTAGAGTGGAATGCAATGGAGTGGTGTGGAGTGGAGTGTAATGGAATGGAATGGAATCGAGCAGAGTGTAGTGAAATGGAGTGGGGTGGAGTGGAATGGAATGGAGTGGAGTGGTTTGGAAGGGAGTGGAGTGGATTGGAAGGGAATGGACTGTAATGGAGTGGAGTGGTGTCGAATGGAATGGAACGTAGCTGAATGGCATGGAGTGGAGTGGAGTGGAATGGAGTGGAATGGTTTGGAATGGAATTGAGTGGAGTGCAGTGGAATGGAATCAGATAGAGTGCAGTGGAGTGTACCGGAGTGGAATGGAGTTTACTGGAGTGGAAAGGAGTGGAGTGGAATGGAATGGAGTGGATTGGAATGGAATGGAATGGGGTGTTGAGTAGAAAGGAGCTGAATGGATTGGAATCGCTTGCAGTGGAGTGAAATGGAATGGAATGGAATGGAATCGAATGGAGTGGACTCCAATTGAGTGGAGTCGAGTGGAGTGTTGTGGAGTGGAATTGAGTGGAAATGATTGGAGTAGAATGGAATGGAGTGGAGTGGAGTTGAGTAGAGTGGAGTGGAATGGAATGGAGTGGATTGGAACAGATTGAAATAAAATGGAGTTCAGTGGAATGTAGTGGAAGGGAATATAAGGGAGTGGAGGGGAGTGGAGTGGACTGGAATGGAGTGGAATGGAGTTGAATGCAGTGGAATGGAGTGGAGTGGAATGGAGTGGAAAGGAGTGCAATGGAGGAGAGTGAAGTGGATTGAAGTGGAATGGAAAGGAATGCAGTGCAGTGAACATCAGTGAACTGGAATGGAGTGGAGTGGACTGGAATGGAGTGGAGCGGAATGGAGTGGAATGGAATGGAGTATAATGGAATGGAATGTAATGGAGTAGAGTGGAATGCAATGGAATGTGGAGGAGTGGAGTGGAGTGGACTGGAAAGGAATGGATTGGAGTGGAATGGAATGGAGTGGAAAGGAATGGAATGCAATGGAAAGAAATTTCGTGGAATGGAGTGGAATCAAAGGAGTGGAGTGGATTGAAATGCAATGGAATATAGTGGAGTGGAATGCAATGGAGGGCAGTGGATTGGAGTGGCCTGCAATGGAGTGGAATGGAGTGGAATGGAGTGGAGTGGAATGGAATGGAATGGAATGGAGTAGAGTTGAGTGGAATGGAGTGGGGTGGAGTGGAGTGGAGTGGAATGGACTGGAGTTGAGTAAAACGGAATGGAGTGGAATGGAAAGAAACGCAATGGAATCAATGGAAAGGAATGGAGTTGAATGGAATGGATTGGAGAGGAATGGAGTGTAATGGAATGGATAGGAATGGATTGCGGGCGAATGGAATGGAATGGATTGGAGTGGAATGGATTGGAATAGAATTGAATGGAATGGAGTAGCGTTGAATGGAATGCAGTGGGTTGGAGTGGAGTTGAGTGGAGTGGATTGGAAAAGATTGGAGTGGAGAGAAATGAAATGGAGTGGAGTGGAGAGGAATAAAATGGAATGGAGTGGAGTGGAATGGAGTGCAATGGAATGCAGTCGAGTGGAGTGAAGCAGAATGGAATTGAATGGAGTGGAGTGGAATGGAGTGTAATTTAATGGAGTGGAATGGAGTGGAATAGAGTGGAATGGAGTGGAGTGGAATTGAGTGGAATGGAATGAAATGAAATGGAATGGAGCGGAGTGGGGTGGAATGGAGTGGAAAGGACTGGAGTGGAATGGAGGGGAATGCAGTGGAATTGAGTGGAGTGGAGTGGAAAGGAGTGGAATGGACATGAATGGAGTAATTCCACTCCACTCCATTTCCCTTCAGTTCACTCCTTTACATTCCATTCCAGTCCATTCCACTCCATTCCATTCCACTCCACTCCATTCCAGTCCACTCCACTCCATTCCACTCCAATACACTCCACTACCTTCCATTCCACTCCACTCCATCCATGGCACTCCACTCTATTCCTCTCTATTTCATTCCACTCCATTCCACACCACTCAACTGCATTCCACTCCCCTCCTCTCCATTGCATTCCATTCCATTCCACTCCATTGCATTCCATTCCATTCCACTCTACTCCATTCCACTCCACTTCACTCCATTCCAATAGACTCCATTCCACTCCGCTCCACTCCACTACATTCCTTTGCATTCCGCTCCATTCAATTCCACTCCACTCCATTCCATTCAATTCCATTCCATTGCACTCCACTCCACTCCACTCCATTCCACTCCATACCACCCCATTCCACTCCACTCTATTCTACTCCATTCAAGTCCATTCCATTCTACTCCAGTACAATCAACTCACCTCCCCTCCATTCTATTCCATTCCATTACTCTCTACTCCACTCCCTTTGAATCCATTCCACTCCTCTCCACTCCATTCCATTCCATTCCACTCCCCTTCAATGCACTCCATTCAAGTCAATTCCACTCTATTCCAGTCCAATCAACTCCACTCCACTCCATTCCATTCCATTGCACTCCACTCCAATGGATTCCAATCCATTCCACTGCTCTCCATTCCATTCCTCTCCACTCCACTCCATTCAACTGCATTCCATTTAATTCCATTCCATTCGATTCCACTCCATTCCAGTCCACTAAACTCCATTTCACTCCACGCCACTCCATTGCTCTCTACTCAACTCCATTCCATTCGACTCCACTCCACTAAATTCCATTCCACACCATTCAACCACTCCACTCTATTCCATCCCATTCCACTCCACCCAGTCCACTCAAGTCCATTCCAGTACACTCCTCTCCATTCCTCTCCACTCCTCTCCACTCCACTGCATTCCATTCCACTCCAATCCATTCCATTCCATTCCATTACACTGCACTGCCCTCCGTCCACTGTACTACACTCCATTCCACTCCATTGCATTCCACTCCATTTCACTCAAGGCCGCTACATTCCATTCCATTTCATTCCATTCCACTCCACTCCATTCCAACGCATTCCACTGCATTCCACTCCACTCCTCTAATTCCATTCCATTCCATTCCATTCCATACCACTATAATCCAATCCATTCCACTCCACTCCATTCCTTTACATTCCACTCCTTTCCACTCCACTCCATTCCTTTCCATTCCATTGCTCTCTATTCCATTCCGCTCCAATCCATTCCATTCCATTACACTACATTCCATTCCATTCCACCCCATTCCATTCCATTCCACTCCACTCCACTCCATTCCACTCCACTCCACTTCATTCCCTTCCACTCCACTCCTTTCAATTCCATTCCATTCAGTCCCATTCCACTCCACTCCATTCCACTTAATTCCACTATATTCCATTCCACTCCATTTCACTCCACTCCACTCCATTCAACTCCACTCCATTCAATTCCATTCCATTCCATTCCACTTCATTCAATTGCACTCCACTCCACTCCTTTCCAGTCAACTCTACTCCAGTAAACTCCACACCACTCCACTCCACTACATTACTTTCTACTCCACTCCATTCAATTCCACTCCACACCCTTTCATTCTATTACTTTCCGCTGCCCTCCACTCCATCCACTCCATTCCACTTCATTCCTCCCTACTCCGTGCCTTTCCATTCCTCAACACTCCACTCCATTCCACTCCACTCAATTCCACTCCACTCCATTCCACTCCACTCCACTCCACTGCATTCCATTCCATTCCATTCCACTACACTACACTCAATTCCAGTCCATTCCACTCCATTCCACTCCACTCCACTACATTCCATTCTGTTCCTTTCCATTCCAATCCTTTCCACTCCACTCCATTCCACTCCAATACGCTCCATTTCATTCCATTGCATTCCTTCCCACTCCATTCCATTCCAATCCACTCAAATACACTCCATTTCATGCCATTCCATTCCATCCCACTCTATTCCTTTCCATTCCACTCCACTCCACTTCATTCAATTCCCTACCATTCCATTCCACTCGATTCCATTCCATTCCTCTCTCCTCCATTCCATTCCAATCCACTCCATTCCATTACACTCCACTCCGTTCCACTCCACTTCATTACATTCCTTTCCATTCCACTCCATTACTTTCCACTCCACTCTATTCCAATCCATTCCATTCCACTGCACTCCAGACCTCTCCACTCCACACCACTCCATTCCACTCCTTTCCATTCCACTCCCTTCCATTCCATTTAGCGCCACTCTACTCCACTCCATTCCATTATACTCCATTCCACTTCAATCCATTCCATTCTACTACCTTCCATTCCTTTCCATTCCACTCCGTTCCAATCCATTCCACTCCACTCCAATCCTCTCCAATCCACTCCTCTCCACTCCATTCCACCCGACTCCATTCCACTCCACTCCGCTCCATTCCATTCCTTTCCATTCCACTCCACTACATTCAATTCCTTTCCATTCCACTTTACTGCACTCCACTCCACTACATTACAATCCATTCCACTTAATTCCACTCCAGTCCATTTTATTCCATTCCACTTTACTCCATTCCTTTCCACACCACTCCACTCCACTCCACACCAGTTCATTTAATTCCAATTAATTCCATTCTACTACTTTCCAATCCACTGCACTCCATTCCCCTCCACTGCATTCCACTACCCTGCACTCCATTAAATTCCATTCCATTCCACTCCATTCCTTTCCACTCTACTCCATTCTAGTCCGATTCACTCCATACCAGTCCGTTCCACTCCAATCCAGTACATTACATTCCACTGCTTTCCATTCCATTCCACTCCACTCCATTCCATTCCATTCCATTCCACTGCAATTTACTCCATCCACTCCACTCCACTCAACTCCATTCCAGTCCACTCCACTCCATTCCATTCCACTTCAATCCATTCCATTCCATTCCATTAAACTGTACTCCATTCCACTCCACTCAAATCTATTCCCTTCCACTTCACTCCATTGCATTCCACCCGTATCCACTCCATTCCAAAACATTCCACTCCATTGCTCTCCACTCCACTCCATTCCATTCCATTCTTTTCCATTTCATTCCACTCCATTCCATTCCTTTCCACTCTACTCCATTCCATTCAAGTACACTCCATTCCATTCCATTCCACTTTGCTAAACTGCACTCCATTCCACTCCATTCCATTCCATTATAATCTTTTCCACTCCACTCCACTCCATTCCACTGCACACCACTTCACTCCACTCCTTTCCAGTCAACTCCACGCCATTCCACTCCACTCCACTCCACTACATTCCATTTCACTCCACTCCATTCCATTCCACTCCACTCCAATCCATTACATTCCTTTCCACAGCACGACCCCTCCATCCACTAAACTCCACTCCATTCCACTCCATTCCACTCCACCCCATTCCATTCCATTCCACTCTACTCCACTACATTTCACTCCACTCAGTTCCACTATACTCCGCTCCATTCCTTTCGATTCTTTTCTGCTCCACCCAGTTCCATTACATTCAACCCCACTCTGCTCCATTCCACTCCTCTCCAATCCCCTTCACTCCACTCAGTTCCATTCTACTCTGCTCCATTCCACTCCCCTCCATTCTCCACCACTCCACTCAATTCCATTCCATTCCATTCCACTCCATGCCATTCCACTCCAATTCATTCCAGTCCATTCCATTCCACTCCACTCCACTCCACACAACCCCTTTCCACTCCATTCCATTCCACACCACCCCATTCCACTCCAATCCATTCCATTCCACACCGCTCCAATCCATTCCACTCCACTGCTTTCCACTACACTAAACTCCATTCCACTCCATTCCACTCCACTCCATTCCACCTCACTTCGCTACATTCTAGTCCACTCCATTAATTCCAATCCTCTCCATTCCATTCCATTCCAGTCCACTCCACTCCGTTCCATTCCATTCCATGCCACTGCACTGCACACCATCCACTCCACTCCAGTCCATTCCAATCCATTTCTTTCCACTCCATTCCACTCCATTCCATTCCAATCCACTCCACTCCATTGCAAACCATTCCAGTGCATTCCACTCCACTCCTCTACTTTCCATTTCATTTCACTACATTCCATTCCGTACCACTCTACTCCAAACCATTCCACTCCACTCCGTTCTGTTTCATCAACTCCATTGCACTCCACTCCATTCCATTCCATTCCATTTCACTCCATTCCATGCTACTCAACTCGATTCCATTCCACTCCACTAAATTATATTAAACTACATCCCATTCCATTTCTTTCCACTCCATTCCATTCCGTTCCATTGCACTCCACACCATTCAATTCCACTCCACTCCATTCCTATCCACTCCACTCCTATCCCCTCCAACCCACCCCACTCCACTCCACTACACTCCAATACTCTCCATTCCATTCCATTCCAATCCACTACACTCCATTCCATTTAATTCCACTGCATTCCATTCCACTCCATTCCAATCCACCCCACTCCATTCCACTCCACTCCATTCCACTCCTCTCCATTCCATTTCATTCTACTCCATTCCACTCCATTCAATTCCACTCCACTTCACTCCATTCCAGTCCAATCCACTTAATTCCACTCCACTCAACTCCACTCCACTACATAACATTCCACTAAACTCCACTCAATTCCACTCCACTACACTCCATTCTATTCAATTCCGCTGCACTCCACACCATCCACTCCAGTTCACTCCATTCCACTCCATTCCTTTCCAGCCCATTCCACTACACTCCATTCCATTCCATTCCCCTACACTCCACTCCATTGCACTCCACTCCATTCCACTCCAGTCCACTCCATTCCATTCCATTCCATTCCACTCCATTCCACTCCATTCCAATCCATTCCACTCCATTCCACTCCACTCCACTAAATTCCATTCCGTTGCATTCCATTCCAATCCTTTCCACTCCACTCTACTCCATTCCGCTCCCCTCTGTTCCATTCCATTACATTCCATTACACTCCACTCCATTCCATTCCATTCCAATCCTTTCTACTCCACTCCACTCCATTCCACTCCATTCCACTCCACTCAATTCCATTCCAGTCTGATCCACTTCATTCCATTCCACTCCACTGCACTCTACTACGTTCCATTCCACTCCACTCCTTTCCATTCCACTCCACTCCATTCCATTTCATTCCACTTCATCCCACTCCAACAACTACACTCCACTCTATTGCACCCCATTCCATTCCACTGCATTCCACTCGTCACCATTCCATTCCATTCCTCTCTTCTCCATTCCACTCCACTCCACTCCATTCTTCTCCACTCCATTCCATTCCTTTCCATTCCACTACATTTCATTCCACTAAACTACATTCCATTCCACTACATTCCATTGCACTCCACTCCATTCCATTCCACTCCCCTCCATTCCATTCCATTCCATTCCACTGCACTCCCCTCCACTATACTCCACTCCACCCCATTCCATTGCACTGCATTCCACTCCACTCCTTTCCATTCCACTACATTCCATTCGGTTCCGTTCCACTCCCTTCCATTACATTATAATCCACTCTACTCCATTCCATTTCAATCCACTCCTCTCATTTCCCCGTCTCTTCATTCTACTCCTCTCAACCAAACTCCATTCCATTCCACTCTACTCTTTTCCATTCGTTTCCATTCCACTCCTTTCAAATCCACTCCACTCCATTCCATTCCACTCTTTTCCATTCCACTCCACTCCATTCAAGTCCACTCGAGTCCACTCCATTTCACTCCATTCTATTCGATTCCAATCCATTAAATTTCACTTCATTCCATTCCGTTTAATTCCACACCTTTCCATTCCACTCCATTCCACTTCACTCCTCTCCATTCCAGTCAACTCCACACCATTCCACTCCACTCCACTCCAATGTATTCCATTCCACACCACTGCATTCCATTCCACTCCACTCCAATCCATTCCATTCCATTCCACTACACTCCACACTATCCACTCCATTCCACTCCATTTCACTCCATTCTATTCCACTCCATTCCACTCCACTCCATTCCATTTCATTCCACTCCACTCCATTCCATTCCACTCCATTCCATTCCACTCCAATAAATTCCAGTCCATTCCATTCCACTACACAACACTCCACTCCACTCCACACCACTCGATTCCACTGCATTCCATTCCATTCCCCATTCCATTCCGTTCCACTCCGTTCTACTCCACTCGACTCAATTCTAGTCCACCCCACTAAATTCCACTCCACTCCACTCCATTCCATTCCATTCCATTCCATTCCACAACACTCTGCTCCAACCACTCCACTCCACTCCATTCAACTCTATTCTATTCCACTGCAATCTGCTCCATTCCATTCCATTCCATTCTACTACACTCCACTCCATTCCAAACCATTCCACTGCATTCCACTCCACTCCTCTACATTCCATTCCATTCCATTCCATTTCACTCCATTCCACTCCATACCACTCTGCTCCACTCCATTCCACTCCATACCACTCTGCTCCACTCCATTCCACTTCAGTCCTCTCCATTGCATTCCATTCCATTCCACTCCATTCCATTCCATTCCATTCCTCTCTACTCAATTCCACTCCACTCCATTCCATTCCTCTCTACTCAATTCCACTCCACTCCATTCCATTCCACTCCTTTGCACTCCATTCCATTCCACTCAACTCCATTCCATTCCACTGCAATAAGTTCCATTACACTACATTTCATTCCATTCCATTCCCCTCCATTCCATTCCATTACACTCCACTCCTTTCCTTTCCACCCCATCCCATTACTTTCCACTCCACTCCTCTCCACTCCAATCCACCACAAACCATTCCAGTTTACTCCTCTCCATTTCATTCCATTCTGATCCAATCCACTCCCCTCCAATGCATTTAATGCCACTCCATTACTTTCCACTCCATTCCACTAACCTCCACTCCATTCCACGATTCTCCATTCCATTCCACTCCACACCATTCCATTCTATTCCATTCCACTCCATTCAATTCCATTGCACTTCAATCCATTCCATTGCACTCCACTTCATTACACTCCACTCCACTCTACTACATAACATTCTACTCCAATCCATTCAATTCCACTCGACTCCATTCCATTCTATTACATTCCGCAGCACTCCACTCCATCCACTCCAGTCCTCTCTGTTCCATTCCATTCCTTTCCACTCCATTCCACTCCACTCCATTCCATTCCACTACACTCCTCTCCATTCCACTCCACTCCATTCGAGTCCACTCCACTCCACTCCACTCCGTTTCATTCCATTCCATTCCACTCCACACCACTTCATTACAATCCATGCCACTCCATTCCACTCCTCTCCACTAAATTCCATTCTGTTACTTATCATTCCAATCCTTTCCACTCCACTCCACTCCATTCCACTCCACTCGTCTGCATTCCATTCCCTTCCATTTCCCTCCACTCCATTCCATTCCATTTCACTGCACTCCATTCCATTCAATTCCCTTCCATTCCATTCCACTCTACTCCAATCCATTCCATTCTACTACACTCCTTTCCACTCCACTCCATTACATCCCTTTCCATTCCACTCCATTCCATTCCACCGCACTCCATTCCAGTCCATTCCACTGCACTCCACTCCACTCCACAACACTCCATTCCACTCCATTCTATTCTACTCCATTCCACTCTACTTCATTTCATTCCATTCCGCCCTACTCCACTCCACTCCATTCCATTGCACTCCGTTCCACTCCACACCATTCCATTCCACTACATTCCATTCCATTCCATTCCTCTCCGTTCCATTCCATTACACTCCATTCCCTTCCGTGCCACTCCACTCCACTCCTTTCAACTCCACTCCTCTCCCCTCCTGTCCACCCCACTCCATTCCACTCCACTCTGCTCTATTCCATTCCTTTCCATTCCACTCCACTCGATTCCATTCTACTCCATTGCATTCCTTTCCATTCCACTATACTCCACTCCAGTCCTCTCCATTACATTATATTCCATTCCACTGCACTCCACCCCATTATATTCTAATCCATTCGACTCTAATCCATTCCATTCCCTTCCATTCCGTTCCACACCGTTCGTTTTAATTCCATTCCTTTCCATTTTACTCCATTCCACTCCACTCCACTCCATTACTCTCCATTCCATTCCACTCCATTCCATTCCATTCCTTTCCACTACATTCCATTTCACTCCACTCCATTCGTGTCCACTCCACTCCAATCCAGTCCACTCCACTCCACACACTACATAACGTTCCACTGCATTCCGTGCCATTCCACTCCACTCCATTCCATTCCACTCCACTGCAGTCCACTCCATCCACTCCACTCCACTCAACTCCACTCCATTCCACTCCACTCCATTCCATTCCACTCCACTCCATTTCATGCCACTCCATTAAACTGCACTCCACTCCACTCAACTCCATTCCCTTCCACTCCACTCCCTTCCATCCACTCCAATCCACACCATTACAAACAATTCCACTCCAATCCACTCCACTCCACTGCTTTCCATTCCATTCCATCCCATTCCATTCCATTCCATTCCATTTCACTCTACTCCATTTCATTTCGCTGCACTGCAATCCATTCTATTCCCCTCTTCTAAACTCCTTTCCACTTCAATCCACTCCATTCCTTTCCATTCCATTCCAATCCTTTCTACTCCAGTCTACTCCATTCATTCCACTACACTCCACTCCAATACATTCCGTTCCATTCCACTTCATTTCACTCCACTACACTCCAGTCCATTCCATCCCACTCCACTCCAATCCATTCCATTCCACTGCACTCCACTCCATACCACTCCACTACCTTCCATTCGAATCCATCCATTCTTCTTCACTCGATTTCAATCCATTCTGCTCCACTGCACTCCACTCCGTTCCATTGCACTCCATTCCTCTCCACTCCATTTCATTACACTACATTCCATTCCATTCCATTCCACTCCATTCCATTCCATTCCATTCCATTCCACTCCATTCCACTCCATTCCATTCCATTCCACTCCATTCCACTCCATTCCATTCCATTCCATTCCATTCCACTCCATTCCATTCCATTCCACTCCATTCCATTCCATTCCATTCCATTCCACTCCATTCCATTCCCTTCCATTCCATTCCACTCCATTCCATTCCCTTCCATTCCATTCCATTCCACTCCATTCCATTCCATTCCACTCCAATCCATACCATTCCATTCCACTCCACTCCACTCCTTTCCACTCCCCTCCTCTCCACTTCAATCCTCCCCACTCCTTGCCACTCCACTCCACTCCATTCTTTTCCATTCCATTCCATTCCACTCCACTCCATTCCATTCAATTCTGCTACACTCAACTCCACTCCACTGTACTCCACTCATTCCATTCCATTCCAGTACACTCCAATCCATTCCCTTCTGATCCATTCCACTCCACTCCTTTCCATTACACTGCACACCACTCCACTCCACTCCATTCCATTTAATTCCACTCCATTCCATTGTACTCCATTCCACTCCTCTCCACTCCATTCCATTCCACTCCATTGCACTCCACTCCACTCCATTCCATTCCAATCCATTCCACTCCATTACATTCCACTCCACTCCATTGCACTCCACTCCAGTCCATACTTCTTCACTCCACTGCACTGCATTACATTCCAATCCACTAAATTCCATTCCATTCCATTCGATTGCAATCCACTACATCCATTAAACTCCACTCCATTCAACTACATTCCTCTCCACTCCATTCGACTCCACTCCATTCCATTCCATTCCACTACACTCCACTCCATTCCATTCTACTCCATTCCACTCCACTCCATTCCATTCCTTTCCAATCCATTCCACCCCATTCCACTCCAATCCACTCCTTTCCTTTCCATTGCATTCCAATCTTTTCCACTACAAATCACTCCATTCCTCTCCATTACATTCCAATCTTTTCCACTCCACATCACTCCATTCCTCTCCACTCCACTCCACTCCATTATATTCCATTACGTTCCACTTCATTCCATTCCACTCTACTCCCTTCCAGTCCACTCCACTCCATTCTACTCCACTCCACACCACTCCACTACATTCCATTCCTCTCCACTCCATTCCATTCCTCTCCCCTCCCCTCTATTCCATTCCACTGCACTTCACTCCATTGACTCCACTCCAATCCATTCCACTCCATTCCATTCCACTCCATTCCACTCCACTTCATTCCATTCCATTCCTCTCCACTTCACTGCATTCCTCTCCACTCCATTCCACTCCACTCCACTCCTTTCCAGTCCATTCCATTCCACACTACTCCATTCCCTTCCATTCTATCCCACTGCTCTCCATTCCATTCCATTAACCTCTACTCCATTGCATTCCTCTCCACTCCATTCATTTCCATTCTATTCCACTCCACTCCATTCTAATCCATTCCACTCCATTCCACTACAGTCCACTCTATTCCATTCTATTCCATTACAGTCCACTATATTGTGTTCCATTCCACTCTACTCCATTCCACTGTACTGCATTCCACTTCACTCCATTCCAATCCTTCCTTTCCACTCCATTCCATTCCATTCCACTCCATTCCAGTCCACTGCAATCCACTAAACTCCATTCCATTCCAGTCCACTCCATTCCATTCAACTCCCCTCCATTCCAATCAATTCCATTCCACTGCAATCCACTCCACTCCAATCCACTCCATTCCATTCCACTGCACTCCCCTCCACTCCAATCCACTCCATTCTGTTCCACTCCATTCCACTCCACTCAGCTCCATTCCATTCCAATCCGTTCCACTCAATTCCATTCCACTCCATTGCATTCCACTCCATTCCACTCTACTCCATGACATTCCATTCCACTCCATTCCATTCCGTTCCATTCCACTCCACTCCATTCCATTCCCATACACTCCCTTCATTTCCAATTCTCTCCATTCCACTCCTCTCCATCACACTCCATTACATTCCACTCTACTTTGTTCAATTCCTTTCCATTCCACTCCATGCCACTCTACTCCACTACAATCCACTCTTTTCCATTCCATTCCACTCCATTCCTTTCCTTTCTAATCTACTCCACTTCCTTCCACTCCAATGCACTCCCCTCCGTTCGATTCCAACCGATTGAAATCCACTCCATTCCATTCTTCTCCACACCACTCCACTCCATTCCGTTTAATTCAACACCATTTCATTCCACTCCATTCCACTCCACTCCACTCCATTCCAGTCCACTCCACTCCATTCTATTTCACTCCACTCCATTCCATTCCACTCCACTTCATTGCATTGCACTCCACACAATTCTTCTCCTCCCCACTCCATTCCATTCCATTCGACTCCATTCCATTCCACTCCATTCCACTCTACTCCACTCCATTCCAGTCCACTCCACTCCATTTCACTCCACTCCAATCCATTCATTTCCACTCCCGTCCACTCCATTCCACTCTACCCCATTCCACTCCACTATTCTCCATTCTATTCCATTCCATTCCACTCCACTCCTTTCCAGTCCACTCCACTCCATTTCACTCCACTCCAATCCATTCCTTTCCACTCCCATCCACTCCATTACACTCTACTCCATTCCACTCCACTACGCTCCATTCTATTCCATTCCATTCCACTCCACTCCATTCCAATCCATTCTACTCCATTCCACTCCATTCCATTCCAGTCCACTACAATCCATTGCACTCCACTACATTCCATTTCACTACACTCCATTACATTCCACTCCTCTCCATTCCATTAAATTCCTTTCCACTGCACTCTTCTCCTCTCCAATCCATTCCATTCCATTCCACTCCACTCTGCTCTATTCCACTCCTCTCCATTCCATTCCATTCCAGGGCAGTCCACTCTATTCCATTCCAATCCATTCCATTCCATCGCATTCCATTCCACTCCATTCAATTCCACTCCACTCCTCTCCATTCCATTTAATTCCAGTCCGTTCAATTCCAATCCAGTCAACTCCACTCCAATCCTTCCAATTCCAGTTCACTCCACAGTATTCCATTCCATTTAATTCCACTACATTTCTTTCCACTCCATGCCACTCCATTCCACTCCATTCCTCTCCACTCCATTCCATTCCATGCCTTTGAACTCCACACCATTCCACTGCACTCCATTCCATTCCACTCCACTCCATTCCAATTCCATTCCCTTCCTCTGCACTCCACTCCATCTACTCCAGTCCAAACCATACCACTCCATTCCTTTCCATTCCATAGCACTCTACTCTTATCTATTCCATTTAACTACACTCCACTCCATTCCATTCGACTCCATTTCACTCCACTCCACTCCATTCCATTCCATTCCAATCCACTCAGCTGCACTCTATTTCAATCCACTCCACTGCACTCCACTCCACTACGTTCTATTATATCCCACTTCCTTATATTCCACTCCTCTCCATTCCAGTCCACTCCACTCCATTCCACTTCACTCCAGTCCACTACATTGCATTCTAATCCACTCCATAACATACCACTCCACTCCATTCCATTCAATTCCATTTCCAATGAACTTCACTGCAGTGACTCCACTCCACTCCATTCCACTCCATTCCATTGCACTCCACTTCAGCCATTTCCACTCCACTCCGCTTCACTCCAATCCACCCCACTGCAATCCACTCCAATCCGTTCCATTCCATTCCATTCCATACTACTCCACTCCACTCCATTCCATTACATTCCACTCCAATCCACCCCACTGCAATCCACTCCAATCTGTTCCATTCCATTCCATTCCATACTACTCCACTCCACTCCATTCCATTACATTACACTCCAATCCAATTCACTCCACTCCATTCCATTCCACTGCACTCCACTCCATTCCATTCCAATCCATTCCATTCCACTCAATTCCATTCCACTCCACTCCACTCCACTGCACTGCAATCCATTCAATTCAACTCCGTTCCATTCCACTCCATTCAACACCAGTCCTTTCCTCTACAATGCATTCTACTCCACTCCTTTCCATTCCACTCCACTCCACTGAATTCCATTCCAATTAATTCCACTTCATTCCATTCCACTACATTCCACTCCACTCCATTCCATTCTGTCCCACTCAAGTCCACTCCAATCCACTCCTCTCCATTCCACTCCACTCCACTCCATTCCTGTCCATTCCATTCCATTTCTCTCCATTCCACTCCAGTCCAATCCAATCCAGTCCACTCCACTCCATTCCACTCCACTCCACTGCACACCACCATATTATATTCCACTCTAAGCCATTCCATTCCACTCCACTCCATTCCATTCCTTTCCTCTGCACTCCACTCCATACACTCCACTACCCTCGATTCCACTTCCCTCCATTCCGCTCCATTCCTTTCCACTCCCTTCCAATCCACTCCATTCCATTCCATTACACTACACTCCACTTCATTCCACTCCACTCCATTCCTGTCCACTTTACTCGATTTTATTCCATTCCATTCCATCCCTCTTCACTCCGTTCCAATCCATGCCACTCCATTCCACTAACCTCCACTCCATTCCATTCCATTCATTTCCAATCCTTTCCACTACACTCCTCTCCATTCCACTCCATTACACTCCTTTACATTACATTCCTTTCCATTCCACTTCATTTCATTCCACTCCACTCCATTTCAGTCCACTAAATCCACTCCACTGCATTCCAGTCCACTCCACTCAATTCGACTCCATTCCAGTCCGCTCCACTCAATTCCACTCCATTCCACTTTACTACATTCCATTCCACCACACTCCTTTAATTCCACTGCACTCCATTCCATTCCATTCCACTTCACTCCATTCCATCCACTCCACTCCACTCCGTTCCACTCCGTTCCATTCCACTCCCTTCCATTCCACTCCACTCCACTCCACCCCATTCCATTCCATTCCACTCCACTCCACTCCACTGCATTCCTCTTCACTCCATTCCACTCCACTCCAATCAATTCCATTCAATTACATTACACTCCACTCCATTCCATTCAATTCCACTCTACTCTATTGCATTCCACTTCACTCCATTCCATTCCCTTTCATTCCTATCCACTCTGCTCCAGTCCATTCCTATCCATTCCTCTCCATTCCACTGCACTCCATCCCATTCCTTTCCATTCCATTCAAATCCACCCAATTCCAATCCATTCCTCTCCGTTCCAGTCCACTCCACCCCATTCCATTCCATTCCATTCCAATCCCCTCAATTCCACTCCATTCCACTCCACTCTATTCCACTACACTCCATTCCATTCCTTTCCATTATACTCCATTCCATTCCAATCCAATCCATTCCAGTCCACTCCACTCCACTCCACTCATCTCCATTCCATTCCACACAATTCCATTCCGTTCCATTCCACTCCATTCCATTCCAATCCACTACATTCCATTCCATTAATATCCATTGCACCCCAATCCACTCTACTCCACTCCACTCCATTCCATTGCAGAACATTTGACTCCACTCCATTCCATTCCACTATATTCCGTTCCATTCCACTCCACTCCATTCCATTCCTGTCCACTCTACTGCATTCCATTCCACTCCAATCCACTCCTTTCCAGTCCACTCCACTCCACCCCATTCAATAACATTCGAGTCTACTCCATCTCATTCCATTCCATTCCACTACTTTCCATTCCGTTCCATTCCAGTTCGTTGCATTGCTTTAAACTCCACAACACTGCATTCCATTCCAATCCACTCCTCTCATTTCCACTTCTCTACGTTCCATTCCTCTCCACCAACTCCATTCGTTTCCACTCTACTCCGTTCCAATCCATTCCTTTCCACTCCATTCCACTTCACTGCATTCCACTCCATTCCACTCTACTTCTTTCCATTCCACTCGATTCCAATCCATTCCACTCCGCTCCGTTACATTCCACTCCACTCCTCTCCACTCGTCTCCATTCCATTTAATCCACGCTATTAAATTCCACTCCATTCCATTCCACTCCACTCCATTCAAGTCCACTCCACTCCACTCCATTGCACTCCACTACACTCCGATACATTCCACCGTAGTCCAATCCACTCCCCTCCACTCCTTTCCATTCCATTATATTCCACGCCAATCCATTCCACACCACTCCAAGTCATTCCACTCCACTCCACTCCGTTCCATTCCACTCCACTCCACTTCACTCCACTCTACTCAACTCCGTTCGCTTCCACTTCACTCCATTCCATTCCACTCCACTCCTCTCCATTCCATTCCATTCCATTCCACACCATTCCATTCCACTCCACTCCATTCGAGTCCACTCCACTCCATTCCAGTCCACTCCACTAAACTCCAATACATTACATTACACTCCATTCCATTCCATTCCACTCCACTCCATTCCATTCCATTCCATTCCACTCCATTCCATTCCATTCCATTCCACTGCAATCCTCTCCATTCTCTCCTCTCCACTTCACTCAACTCAATTGCATTTCACTCCACTCCATTCCATTCCACTCCAATCCATTCCATTCCATTCCACTGCAGTGCAGTCCACTTCACTCCACTCAACTCCATTCCCTTCCACTCCACTCCATTCCATTCCAATCTGATCCAATCCATTCCACTCCACTCCATTCCATTCCATTCCACTCCATTCCATTCCACTCCACTCCATTCGAGTCCACTCCACTCCATTCCAGTCCACTCCACTACACTCCAATACATTACATTCCACTGCATCTC
Source organism: Pongo pygmaeus (assembly GCF_028885625.2). Taxonomy (NCBI): domain Eukaryota; kingdom Metazoa; phylum Chordata; class Mammalia; order Primates; family Hominidae; genus Pongo; species Pongo pygmaeus. The sequence continues at coordinate 2,581,331 of NC_072388.2, read as the reverse complement.
ATTCCATTCCACTCCTCTACATTTCATTCCGTTCCATTCCATTCCTCTGCAATCCACTCCATCCACTCCACTCCACTCAACTCCGTTGCATTTCACTCCATTCCATTCCATTCCAATCCAATCCATTCCATTCCATTCCATTCTACTGCACTCCACTCTACTCCAGTCCACTCAAATCCGTTCTCTTCTACTCCATTCCATTCCATTCCACTCCACTCCATTCCATTCTTTTCCATTCCATTCCTCTGCAATCCACTCCTTCCTCTCCACTCCACTCCACTCAACTCCATTGCATTTCACTTCAAGCCATTCAATTCCACTCCAGTCCATTCCATTACATTCCATTCTACTGCAGTCCACTCCACTCAAGTCCACTCAACTCCATTCCCTTCTACTCCATTCCATTGCATTCCACTCCGGTATACTCCATTCCAAACCATTCCACTCCATTCCTCTCCACTCCACTCCATTCGATTCCATTTCATTCCACTCCATTCCATTCCATTCCACTCTACTCCATTCCATTCCATTTCACTATACTCCATTCCATTCCCCTAAACTCCATTCCATTCCATTCCTCTCAACTAAACTCCATTCCACTCCGTACCATTCTATTCCATTTCATTCCATTCCAATACTTTCCACTCGCCAGGACTCACATCCACTCCTCTCCACTCCAAATCACTACATTCCATTCCATTCCATTCCACTCCATTCCACTCCACTCAAATCCATTCCAGTCTACTACACTGCATTACACTCCACTCCACTCCGCCACATGGCATTCCATTCCTCTCCATTCCATTCCACTCCACTCCTTTCCATTCCATTCCATTGCACTTCATTCCATTCCTTCGACTCCCCTCCACTATGTTGCACGCCATTCCATTCCACTCCATTCTACTCCTCTCCATTGCATTCCTTTCCACTCTACTCCATTCCACTCCACTCCATTCCCCTCCACTCCATTCCATTCCTTTCCATCCGACTCCAAGGCATTCCACTTCCTACATTCCATTCCAGTCCATACCCTTTCACTTCACTCCATTCCATTCCACTCCACGCCATTTAATTCCATTCCATTCCACTGCTCTGCACTCCACTCCACTCCATTTCATTGGTCTCTATTCCACTCCCCTCCATTCCATTCCACTGCATTCCTTTCCGTTCCATTCCACTATATTCCATTACTTTCCACTCCACTCCACTCCATTCCATTTCAATCCACTCATTTCCACTTCTCCCCATTCCACTACTCTACACCCCACTCCATTCCATTCCACTCTATTCCGTTCCATTCCTTTCCATTATACTCCATTCCACTCCACGCAACTCTATTCCTTTCCATTCCTTTCTATTCCACTCCATTGCATTCCATTCCACTCTACTCCACTCCATTCCACTCCACTCCACAGCACTCAGCTCCACTCCATTCCGTTTAATTCCTCTACCTTCCATTCCACTCCATTCCAATCCACTCCACTCCATTGCAGTCCACTCCACATCATTCTACTGCTGTCCACTCCACTACATTCCATTCCACTCCACTCCATTCCATTCCACTGTATTCCAATCCATTCCATTCTGTTCCACTGCACTCCACTCCACCCACTCCAATCCACTGCACTCCATTCCACTCCACTGTACTAAACTCCATTCGATTTCAATCCATTAAAATCCACTCTATTCCACTCCACTCCACTCAACTCCACTCCATTACGTTTAATTCCACTCCATTCCATTCCACTCCCTTCCAATCCACTCCACTCCATTGCAGTCCTCTCCACACCGTTCCACTCTACTCCACTCCAATACATTCCAGTCCACTCCACTCCATTCCTTTCCACTCCACTCCAATTCATTCCATTCAATTCCGCTGCACTCCACCCCATTCACTTCACTCCACTCCATTCCGTTCCACTCCATTCTATTGCATTCCATTCCACTCCACTCCATTCCATTCCACCCCATTCCATTCCACTCCATTCCATTCCATTCCATTCCATTCCACTCCACTCCACTCCTTTCCACTCCACTCTTCTCCACTGCAATCCACCCCTCTCCATTCCACTCCACTCTGCTCCGTTCCATTCCTTTTCATTCAATTCCACTCCACTCCATTCTTTTTCACTCCACTGTACTCCACTCCACTCCCCTCTCCTCCACTCCATTCCGTTCCTTTCCACTGCACTCCAATCCATTTCATTCCAATCCATTCCACTCCACTTCTTTCCATTCCACTCCAGTCATCTCCACTCTGTTCCATTTAATTCCTCTCCATTCCATTCTGCTCCATTTCACTCCACTCCACTCCATTGCATTTAATTCGACTCCATTCCATTCTGCTCCATTCCACTCCACTCCACTCCATTTCTTTCAACTTCATTACACTCCACTCCACTCCATTCCATTCCATTTCAATCCATTCCATTCCACTCCACTCCATTCCAGTCCACTCCAGTCCATTCCCCTACACTCCAACACACTCCACTACATTACATTCCAATCCAATCCACTCCATTCCATTCCACTCCACTCCATTCCATTCCATTCCATTCCACTGCAATCCACTCCAACAAATCCACTCCACTCCATTCCACTGCGTTCTTTTGCACTCCATTTCCCTCCACTCCTTTCCATTCCATTCCATTCCATTCCACTCCGCTACACTCTAATCCAGTTCATTCCTCTCCTTTCCACTCCACTCCACTCCCTTCCATTCCATTCCTTTCCATCGTTTCAACTCCACTCCACTCCGTTCTACGCCACTCCACTCCATTACATTCCATTACTTTCCACTTCTTTTCATTCCACTCCACTCCATTCCAGTCCACTCCACTACATTATTCTCCACTCCAATCTACTACATTCCTTTCCACTCTGCTCAATTCCATTCCATTCCACTCTACACTATTCCACTCCACTCCATTCCACTACACTACATTCCATTCCTTTCCATTTAACTCCATTTCTTTCCACTCCACTCCATTCTAATCCGCTACACTCCAGTCCACTCAACTCCATTCCATACCACTCCACTCCGTTCCATCCCAATCCACTACATTCCATTCTATTCCAATCTATCACACTCCAATCCACTCCACTCCCCTCAGTCCATTCCATTCCACTTGACTGCATTCCATTCCATTCCATTCCACTCCACTCCACTACATTACAAACCACTCGACTCCACTTCTTTCCACTCAACTCCACTCCAATCCACCCCACTCAATTCCGTTCGAGTCTACTCCATCCCATTCCATTCCATTCCACTACATTCCATTCCTGTCCTTTGCATTCCTTTCCACACCACTCCACTCAATTCCATTCCAATACGCTCCTCTTATTTCCACTTCTCTCCATTCCATTCCTCTCCAACAACTCCATTCCATTTTACTCTATTCTGTTACACTCAATTCCTTTCCACTCCATTCCACACTGGTGCACTTCAGTCTAGTCCAATCCACTCAACTCCACTTCATTTCATTCCATTTCATTCCACTGCACTCCAATCCATTCCATGCCAATCATTCCACTCTACTCCATTCTGTTACGTTCCATTCCACTCCAATCCACTCCATTCAACTCCACTCAATTCCACTCCATTCCACTCAATTCCACTGCATTCCAGTCCACTCCAGTCCACTCCATTCCATTCCATTCCACTACATTCCAGTCCTTTAGATTCCAATGCATTCCACTCTGCTCCATTCCGTTCCACTCCACTCCATTTGATTCAATTCCATTCCATTCCATCCCAATCCATTCCACTCCACTCCATTCCATTCGATTGAATTCCACTCCATTCTACTCAACTCCCTTCCACTCCACTCCACTCCATTCGATTGAATTCCACTCAATTCCATCCCAATCCGCTCCACTCCACTGCATTCCATTCAATTGAATTCCACTCCATTCCATTCCAATCCATTCCACTCCACTCCATTCCATTCCATTCCACTCCACTCCACACCATTCCCATCCACCCCACTTCTTTCCATTCCATTCCTTTCCAATCCATTCCAATCCTTTCCACTACACTCCACTGTATTCAACTCCACTGCATTCCATTCTATTACATTAAATTCCGTTCAACTTTATTCCATTCCATTCCTTTCTTCTCCACTCCACTGCATTCCTTTCCACTCCATTCCATTTCACTCCATTCCTTTCCATTTCTTTCCATTCCACTGCACTCCACTGCATCCACTCCACTCCATTCCACTCCATTCCATTCCATTCCATTCCACTCCACTCCTTTCCATTCCATTCGTCTCCACTCCACTGCATTCCACTACAGTCAATTCGACTCCACTCTATTCCACTCCACTCCGCTGCACTGCATTCAATTCCATTCCACTTCACTCCAGTCCACTGCATTCCACTCTATTCGATTCCACTCTATTCGATTCCACTCCACTCCACTCCATTCCAATCCACTCCATTCCACTCCACTCCACTCCAGTCCATTCCATTCCGTTCCATTCCATTCTATTCCACTCCATTACATTCCATTACACTCTATTCAATTCCACTCCACCCCATTCCACTCTACTCCACTCCATTCCATTACACTCCTTTCCATTCCATTCCACTCTACTCCATTCCTCTCCACTCCATTCCACTCCACTCCATTCCTTTCGTTTCCATTCCACTCCACTCCACTCCACTCCTCTTCACTCCACTCCACTCTAGTCCATTTCAATGCATTCTACTCCACTCGATTTCATTCAATTCCAATCCAATGCTCTCTACTCTACCCTTCTACACTCCACTACACTCCATTCCATTCAATTCCATTCCACTCCATTCCACTCCATTCCATTCCTTTCCTTTAGGATCTACTCCTCTCCATTCCATTCCTTTAGGCTCCACGTCACTCCATTCCATTGCACTCCATTACAATCCTCTCCATTCCATACCACTATGTTCCATTCCTTTCCATTCCACTCCATTGCATTCCATTCCACTCCAATCCACTACATTCCATTTCACTCCACTCCACTCCTTTCCACTCCATTCCACTTCACTCCACTCCACCCCAACCCGTTCCTTTCCACCCACCTCCATTCCATTCCCTTCCAGTACATTTCATTCCACTCTACTCCTTTCCCCTCCATACCTTTCAATTCCATTCCATTTCATTCCAGTCCACTCCACTCCATGCAACTCCATTCCATTCCAGTCCCCTGCACTCCACTACACTCCATTCCACTCCACTACAATCCACTCCACCCCATTCCTTTCCTTTCCATTCAATTACATTCAACTCCACTATATTCCACTCCTCTCCAATCCATTCCATTCCATTCCATTCCAATCCATTCCATTACACTCCATTCCATTCCTTTCCACTCTACTCCATTCCACTCCACTCCATTCCATTTCATTACATTACATTCAACTGTATTCCACTCCACTCCACTCCGTTCCTCTCCACTCTACACCACTTCACCCCACTCCACTCCATTCCGTTCCATTCCATTTCAATACACTCCATTGTACTCCACTCCACTCCCTTCCACTCCTCTCAAATGCATTCCGTTCCATTCCTTTCCACTCCATTCCATTCCTTTCGAATCTACTCCATTCCACTCCACTCCACTCCATGCCACTCTACTCCACTCAATTCCACTCCATTCCATTCCACTCCCTTTCACTCCACTCCAGTCCATGCCATTCCACTGCACTCCATTCAATTCCACTCCACCCCATTCCATTCCACTCCACTCCACTCCACTCCATTCCACTGCATTCCATTCCATTCAACTGCACTCCACTCCCTTCCTTTCGAATCCATTCTGCTCCACACCATTCCATTCTACTCCACTCCACTCCACTCCATTCCATTTAATTCCACTCCATTCCTTTCCTCTCCGTTTCACTCCACTCCAGTCCATGCCATTCCACTCCACTCCACTCCATTGCACTCCACTCAATTCCACTCCACTCTGCTGCATAAAATACTATTCAACTGCACTCCACTCCATTTCTTTCCTATCCATTCCACTGCACACCATTTCTTTCTACTCCTCTCCACTCCACTCCATTCCATTTAATTCCACTCCATTCCTTTCCACTCCATTTCACTCCACTCCATTCCATTCCACTCTATTCCATTCCATTCCACTCCACTTCGCTCCACTCTACTCCATTCCATTTAACTCTACTCAATTCCTTTCCACTCAGTTCCACTCTGCTCCACTCCATTCTACTCTACTCCATTGCATTCCTTTCCTGTCCACTCCACTCCATTCCATTCCACTCCATTCCACTCCATTCCAGTCCACCCCACTCCACTCCACTCCATTCCATTCCATTGCACTGCAATCCACTCCACTCCACTCTATTTCATTGCACTCCCTTCCACTCTACTCCATTCTATTCCATTCCACTCCACTCCAATCCATTCCTTTCCTTCCTATCCATTCCACTCCTCTCTACTCCACTGCACTCAACTCCATTCCATTCTACTCCATTCCATTCCACTCCATTCCATTCCACTACACTACACTCCATTGCACTCCACTATATTCCACTCGATTCCACTCCACTCCACTCCAAAACTTTCCATTCCATTCCACTCCTTTCCAATGCACTACCCTCCATTCCACTCTCTTCCACTCCATTCCATAACATTACACTCCTCTCCTTTCCATTAGATACCATTCCTCTCCATTCCATTATACTCTATTCCAGTCCATTCCTCTCTGCTCCACTCCTTTCCAGTCCACCCTAATCCATTCCAATCCACTACTCTCTACTTCGTTGAACTCCATTCTGTTCCATTTCATTCCACTCCACTCCCTTCCATTCCATTCCACTCCTTCTATTGAGCTCAACTCCACTCCACTCCACTTCAGTCCACTCCAATCCAATCTATTCCTTTTCACTCCATTCAACTCCACTCCAGTTCACTCCGATCCAATCAATTCCTTTTTTCTCCATTCCACTCCACTCAAGTCCATTCCTTTCCACTCTACTCCACTCAAGTCCATTCCACTCCTTTCCCCTCCACTCCACTCTATTCCATTCCACTCCACTCCACTCCTGTCCATTCCACTCCATTCCCCTTCGCATCACTCCATCGATTCCACTCCACTTCACTCCACTCCAGTCCATTCCACTCCGTTCCACTCTACTATACTCCTCTCCACTCCACATCACTCCATTGAAATCCACGCCAGTCCACTCCACTCCTTTCCATTCAACTCCACTCCATTCCATTCCACTCCATTCCACTCCATTGCACTCCACTCCACTCCAATCCACTCCATTTCATTAAGCTCCCCTCCATTCTTTTCCTTTCCACTAAATTCCACACCACATCACTCCACTGCACTCCACTACACTCCTTTCTACTCCACTCCACCCCACTCCGTTCCATTCCACTCTCCTCCATCCCACTCCCTTCCAGTGCACTCCATTCCACTCCACTCCTTTCCTCTCCATCCTTTTCCATTCCATTCCATTTCTTTACAGTCCTCTCCACTCCACTTCATTCCATTCCATTCCAGTCCCCTGCACTCCAATCCACTCCGTTCCACTCCAATCAATCCATTCCTTTCCATTCCGTTACATTCAACTCTGCTACATTCCACTCCACTCCACTCCATTCCACTTCACTCCAGTCCATTCCATTCCATTCCATTCCTTTCCATTCCATCCTTTTCCTCACCACTCCGTTCCTGTCCACTCCATTCCAGTCTTCTCCGTTCCATTCCATTACATTCAACTCTTTTCCACTCCGCTCCACTCCGTTCCACTCCACTCCAGTACACTCGATTCCATTGCACTCCATTCCGTTCCACAACACTCCATTACATTCCTTTCCACTACATCCCATTCAATTCCAATCCACTCCATTCCATTCCATTCCCCTCCATTCCACTCCATTCTATTCCACTCCATGCCACTCTATTCCATTCCAGTCCAATCCAATCCACTCCATTCTACTACATTCCAATCCTCTCCATTCCATTCCACTCCACTCCATTCCAGTCCAATCCAATCCACTCCATTCTACTAAATTCCAATCCTCTCCATTCCACTCCACTCCACTCCATTCCACTCCACTCCACTCCATTCCATTCAATTTCATTCCACTCCACTCCACTCCATTCCATTAATCTCCACTGAAGTCCACTCCACTCCGTGCTACTCTACTCCAATCCAATCCACTCCATTCTATTCTACTACACTACACTCAAATCCATTCCACTTGCCTGCAATCCGTCCCACTGCACTACAGTCCATTCTATTCCATTCCATTCCATTCCAATCCACTCCATTCCATTAAAATCCACGCTACTCCAGTCTACTCCAATCCATTACCTCCAATGACCTACACTACACTCTGTTCCACTCTAATCTATTTCAGTCAACTCCAATCCATTCCACTCCACTCCACACCATTTCTCTCCACTCGAATCCGTTGCATTCCATTTCACTTCATTCCATTTCATTTCACACCACTCCATTTCATACCACACCATTCCATTCCTTTCCATTCCAGTCCATTCCATTCCACTCCACCCCATTGCTGTCCACTCCACTCCATTTCACTTCACTCCACTCCACTCAATTACATTGCACTCCATTCCATTTCACTCCATTCCATTTCATTTCACACCACTCCATTTCATACCACACCATTCCATTCCTTTCCATTCCAGTCCATTCCATTCCACTCCACCCCATTCCTGTCCACTCCACTCCATTCCACTTCACTCCACTCCACTCAATTCCATTGCACTCCATTCCACTCTACTCCATTCCATTCCACTCCATTCCATTCCATTCCACTGCACTCCATGCCATTTCACTCCACTTCATTCCATTCCACTCCACTTTACTCCACTCCAATCCACTCCACGCCATTCCAGTCCACACTAATCCAGTCAATTGCACTCCACTCCATTCCACTCCACTCCATTTCATTCCATTCCACTCCACCCCATTCCACTCCACTCCATTCCACTCTTTTCCATTCCACTGCACTCCCTTCCACTCCTCTCCATTCGACTCCAGTCTGCTCCATTCCATTCCATTGCATTCCAGTGCACTCCACTTCATTCCAATCCATTCCTCTCAATTCCACTCCACTCCACTCTATTCCATTTCATTCCACTTTTCTTTTCCACTCCAGTCAACTCCATTCCACTCTACTCCACTCCATTCCATGCCATTCCATTCCATTCCACTCCATTCTATTGAATTCCATTCCATTCCATTCCATTCCATTGAATTCCAGTTCTTTCCACTCCACTCCACTCCACTCCATTCAATTCCATTCCACTCCGTTCCAGTACATTCCAATCTATTCCACTCCACTCCACTCCATTCCACTCCATTCCCCTCCATTCCACTCCATTCCATTCCTCTCCATTCCACTCCACTCCATTCCATTCCACTGCACTGCATTCCATTCCATTCTTCACCATTCTACTTCATTCCTTTCCATTACATTGCACTCCATTCCTCTCCATTCCAATCCATTTCCCTCCGTTCCACCATACTCCAGTCCATTACACACCATTCCATTCCATTCCACTCTTTTCCGCTCCAATCCACTCTATTCCACTCCATTCTCCTCCATTCTGTACCATTCCATTCCATTCCACTCTATTCTATTCCACTCCCTTCCATTCCATTCCTCTCCTATCCATTCCATTCCAGTTCTTTCCACTCCACGCCGTTTCATTCCATTCCATTATATTCCATTCCATTCCTCTCCTAATCATTCCATTCCAGTTCATTCCACTCCACTCCACTTCATTCCATTCCATTACATTACATTACATTCCTCTCCATTCCAATCCATTCCACTCCATTCTCACCCACTCTACTCTTCCACTCCAATACCCTCCATTCCTCTCCATTCACTTCCACTCCATTTCATTCCATTCCACTCTACTCCATTCCACTGAATTCCATTTCATTCCACTCCATTCCACTCCACTCCACTGCAATCCACTGTACTCCTCTCCACTCCAATCCATTCCATACCATTCAATTCCTTTCAACTCCATTTCATTCCATTCCACGCCACTATATTCCAAACCACTCCACTCCACTCCACTCCGTTCCATTCTATTCCACTCCATTCCATTCCATTCCTTTATTTCCACAGGATCTCAATCTGTAACAAAGCTGGATTGCAGTGGCACAATCTCATCTCACATTTCTTTTCACGTCCCCATTGCATTCCATTCCATCCCTTTCCATTCAATACTATTTCACTCCACTGCACTGCACTCCACTCCATTCCATTCCCCTCTATCCCATCCATTCGACTCTACTCCCATCCACTCCACTGCACTCCACTCCACTCCATTCCGTTCCACTCCATTTTATTTCACTCCATTGCATCCCACTCCTTTCCTTCAACAGGATATCACTGTGTCACTGAGGCTGGAGTGCAGTGGCAAAATCTCAGCTCACGTTACAGGTCATTTTCCATTGCATTGAATTCAATTCCATTGCATTCCTTTGCATTCCATTCCATTCCATTTCATTCATTTGCATTCAACTGCAGTCTGCTCTTTTACACTCCACTCTACTCCACTACATTCCATTATATCCAATTCCATTCCACTCCATTACACTCTTCTCTACTCCATTGCACTCCACTCCATTCCACTTCATTCCTTTCCATTCCCCTCCATTCCATTGCAGTTCAATCCTCTCCTCTCCACTCCACTTCATTTCATTCCATTCCATCTGATTCCATTCCTCTTCATTCCACACCACTCCATTTGACTCCACTCCACTATAGTCCACTGCAATCAATTCCACTCCAATACATTGCCTTCCATTCGTTTCTTTCGACATTATCTCACTCTGTCACTCAGCCTGCAGTGCATTGGCACAATCTCAGCTTCCACTCCATTGCATTCAAACCCACTGCACTCCACTCCACTGCACTCAACGCCACTCCACTCCACTCCAATCCATTCCAATCCAATTCACTCCACTCCATTCCACTTCACTGACTCCACTCCTCTCCACATCAATCCAATAAACTTCACTCTACATCATTGGAATGAAGTGGAGGGGAATAGAATGTAGTGGATTGGATTGGGATGGAGTGTAGTAGAGTGGAATGGAAAGGAATGGAGTGGAATGGAGTGGAATGGCGAGGAATGGAATGGAGTGGAGTGGAGTGGAATGAAATGGAATGGAGTGGAATGGAGTGGAGTGGAGTGGAATGGAATACAGTGGAGTGGACTGGATTCTAATTGAAAGGAGTGGAGTGCAGTGGAATGGAATGGAGTGGAGTGGACTGAAATACAGTGGAATGGACTGGAATGGGGTTGAAGGGATTGGAGTGGAATGGAGTGGAATGGATTGAATTGGTGTGGAATGGAGTGGAATGGAATGAAATGGAATGGAGTGCAGTGGACTGGAATGGATTAGAATGGAATGAAATGGAGTGGAGTGGAATGAAGGGGAGTGGAATGGAGTGGAAAGGAGTGCAGTGGAGTGGAATGGAGTGGAGTGGAATGCAGTGCAGTGAGATGTAATCGAATGGAATGGGATGGAGTGGAATGGAATGGAGTGGAGTGGAGTGGAATTCAGTGGAGAGGAATGGAATGGAATGAAATGGAGTGGAGTAGAGTGGACTTGACTGGAGTGGAATGGATTCGAATGAATTCGGATGGAGTGGAATGGAATGGAATGGAGTGGAGTGGAGTGAAATAGTATGGCATGGAAATTGATGGAATGGAATGCAATGGAAAGGTGAAAAGAAATGTAAGCTGACATTGTGCCACTGCACTCCAGCCTTTGTGACAGAGTGAGACACTATGGAAAGAAAGGAATTGAATGGAATGGAATAGAGTGGAACGGAATGGTGTGTAGTGGAGTGGATTCAAGTAGACTGGAGTAGAATGGAGTGGATTTGAATGGAATGGAATGGAATGGAGTGGATTGGAGTGAAGTGGAGTGGAATAGATTTGAATGGAATGGAGTAGAATCTAACGGAATGGAATGGAATGGAGTGGAGTGTAGTGGAATAGAGTGGAATCTAATGGATTGGAGTGGACTGGAGTTGAATGGAGTGGAGTAGAGGGGAATGTAATGGAATTGAATTGAATGGAGTGGCGTGGAATGGAGTGGAGTAGAGTAGGGTGGAGTAGAGAGGAATGATATGGAATGGAATGGATTGCAGTGGAGTAGAATGGAGTGGAGTGGAGTGGAATGGAAAGGAGTGGAATGGAGAGGAGTGGAGTGGAATTCAGTGGGGTGGAGTGGACAGGAATGGATTGGAATGGAATGAAATGGAGTGGAATGGAATGGAATGGACTGGAGTGGATTGGGGTGGAATGGAGTGGAGTGGAGTGAAATGCAGTGGAGTAGAATGGAATGCAATGAAATGTTATGGAGTGCAGTGGAATGGAGTGGAGTGGAATGGAATGGAATGGAATGGAATGGGTTGGAGTGGAGTGGAGTGGAGTGGAGTGGAATGGAATGGATAGGAATGAATGGAGAGGAGTGGAGTGGAATGGAATGCAGTGGAGTAGAGTGGAGTGGGGTGGAATGCAATGGAATGGAATAGAATGAGGTGGAATGGAATGGAGTGGAATGGAATGAAATGGTATGGAAAGAAGTGGAGTATAATGGAGTGGATTGGAGTGGAATGGAATGGAGTGGAATGGAGTGGCAGATAATGTAGTGGAATTTAATGGAATGGAGTGGAGTGGAATGGAATAGACTGAATTGGAGTGGAGGGGTGTTGTGCAGAGAGGAATGGAATGGAATGGAATGGAATGGAATGGAATGTAGTGGAGTGGAGTGGAGTGGAATGGAGTGGATTGAACTAGAATGGAGTTGAATGGAATGGAATCGGGTGGAATGGATTGGAATGGAGTGGAGTGGAGTGGAATGGAGGGGAGTGGAGGGGAGTGGAGTGGAATGGAGGGAAGTGGAGTGGAATAGAATGGAATGGAATGGAGTTGAGAGGAATAGAGTGGAGTGGAGTGGACAGTAATGGAGTGGAGTGGATTGGAGTCGATTGGAGTGGAGTGGAATGGAATGGAATGGAATGAAACAATGGAGTGCAATGGATTGGAGTGGAGTGGGATAGAATGGAGTGGAATAGAATGGAGCATAATGTAATGGAGTGGAGTACAGTGGAAAGAAGTGGAGTTGAGTGGCATGGCATGGAATTATATGGAACAGCGTGGAGTGGAAGTAGTGGAGTGGAATTGGCTGGAGTTTGATGGAGTGTAGGGCAGTGAAATGGGGTTGAGGGGAGTGGAATGGAATGGAATGGAGTGCAGTGGTATGGGGTGGAGTGGATTGGGGTGGAGTGGAGTGGAATGGAATGGAGTGGAGTGGATTGGAGTGGAGTGCAATGGAGTGGAATGGAATGGAAAGGAATGGAATGGAGTGGAATGGAGTGGAATGGATTTTACTGGAGTGGAGTGGGGTAGAGTGCAGTGGAATGGAATGGAATTGAATGGAATGGAATGAATTAGAATATTGAGGAGTGGAGTGGACTGGAGTGTAGCGGAGTGGAGTTGAATGAAGTTGACTGGAGAGGAATGGAGCGGAGTGGAGAGGAATGGAATGCAGTGAAATATAATGGAAACGTATGGACAGAATGGAGTAGAATTCAGTGGAGTGGAGTGGAATGGAGTGGAGTGGAATAGAGTGGCAAAGAATGGAGTGAAATGGATTGGAATGGAGTGGAGTGGAATGGATTGGAGTGGAGTTGAGTGGAATGAAATGAAGTGGAATGGAGTGGAAAGGAATGGAATGGAATGGAATGGAATGGAATGGAATGGAGAGGAATGGAATGGAATGGAATGGAATGGAATGGAATGGAGCAGAATAGAGTGGAGTGGAGTGGAATGGAATGTAGTGGAATGTAATGGGGTGTAGTGGGGTGGAATAGAATGGAATGATGGAATGGAGTGGAGTGGAATGGATTGGGATGGAATGGAGTAGAGTGGAGTGGAGTGGAATGGAATGGAATGGAGTTGTGTGAAATGTAGTGGAATAGAATGGGGTGGAATGGAGAGTAATGGAGTACGGTGGAGTGCAGTGGAGTGGACTGGAGTCGAATGGAACGGAATGGAATGGAACCTGACATTGTGCCACTGCCCTCCAGGATGAATAACTGAGAGAGATACTGTCGAAAGAAAGGAATGGAATGGAATTCACTGGAATGGAAGGACATGGAATGGATTGGAGTGGAGTGGACTGCAGTGGAGTGGAGTGAAGTGGAGTGGAGTGGAATGGAGAGGAATGGAAGGGGATGGAATGGAATGGAATGAAGTGGAGTGGAGTGGAGTGCAGTGGAATGGATGAGAAAGGAATGTGATAGAGTGGAGTGGAGTAGATTGGAGTGCAGTGGAGTGGAGAGGAGTGGAATTCAGTGGAATGGATTCAGATGGCATGGAATGTAGTGCACTAGAGTTACATGGAGTGGAAAGGAGTGTAATGGAATTCAATGGAATGGAATGGAATCGAATGGAATGGTATTGAATGGAAAGGCATGGAATGCAGTGGAATAGATTTCAATGCAGTGGAAAGTGACATGTAATGTGAGCTGAGATTGTGCCACTGCACTCCAGCCTGGATGACAGTGATAACATGTAGAAAGAAAGGAATGGAATGCAATGGAGTGAAATGGAATGGAATGGAGTGGAGTGGAGTACAGTGGAGTGGATTGGAATGGAGCCAAAAGAAATGGGATGTAGTGGAATGAATGGAGTGGAGTGCAGTGGAGGGGAGTGAAATGGCATTGAATGGAATGAGATGGAATGGAATGCAATGGAACAGTGAAAAGAAATGTGAGCTGAGATTGTGCCACTGCACTCCATCTTTTGTGACAGGGTGATATGCTGTGGAAAAAAAGGAATGGAATGAAATGGAGTGCAATGGAATGGAGTGGAGTGGAGAAGAGTAGAGTGGTGTGGAATGAAGTGGTGTCGAAGGGAATGTATTGGAATTGAAACGAATGGAGTGGAATGGATTGTAGAGGAGTGAAGAGGAGGGGAGTGAAGTGGAGTGGAGTGGAATGGAATGGAATGCAGAGGAATGGAGTGGAATGAAATTGAATGGAGTGGAGTGGAGTGGAATGAAGAGGGTGGAGTGAAATGGAGTCTAATGGAGTGGAATGGAGTACAGTGGAGTGGAATGGAGTGGAGTGGAATGGAGTTGAGTGGAATGAAATGGAATGGGGTGGAATGGAACGGAATGAAGTGGAGAGGAGAGAAGTGCAATGGAGTGGTGTGGAGTGTAATGGAGTGCAGTCGAGTGGAATGGAATGGAACGGAATGGAGTGGAATGGAGTCGAGTGCAATGCAGTGGAGTGGAGTGGAATGGAATGGAGTGGAATGGAGTGGAGTGGAAAGGAATGGAATGGAATGAAGTGGATTGGAGAGGATTGTGGTAGTGTAGTGGAATGGAATGGATTAGAGTGGCATGGAATGGAATGGAATGAAGTGGAATGGAGTGGGGTGGAGTGGATTGCTGTGGAATTGATTGGAATAGAATGGGATGGAGTGGAATGGAGTGGATTGGAGTGCAGTGGAGTGGAGAGGAGTGGAATTCAGTGGAATGGAATAGGATGGCATGGAATGTAGTGGACTGGAGTTATGTGGAGTGGAAAGGACTGTTTTGGAAATGAAAGGAATTCAGTGGAATGGAATGGATTGGAATGGAAAACAATGGAATGCAATGGAATGGAATTCAATGCATTGGAAAGTGACATGTAATGTGAGCTGTGATTGTGCCACTGCACTCCAGCCTGGATGACACAGTGATATCCTGTAGAAAGAAAGGAATGGAATGCAAGAGAGTGAAATGGAATGGAATGGAATACAGTGGAGTGGAGTGGAGTGGAGTGGAGTGGATTGGAATGGAGCCGAATGGAAGGGGATGGAGTGGAATAGAATGGGGTGGAGTGTAGTCGACTGGAGTGAAATAGTATTGAATGGAATGGGATGGAATGGAATGAAATGCAACGGTGAAAAGAACTGTGAGCTGAGATTGTGCCACTGCACTCCATCTTTTGTGATAGAGTGAGATCCTCTCGAAAAAAAAGAATGGAAAGGAATGGAGTGGAATTCAAAGGAGAGGAGTGGAGCGGAGTGGAGTGCAGAGCTGTGGAATGGAGTGGTGTGTAAGGGCATGTATTGGAGTTGAAACGAATGGAATGAAATGGATTGGTGAGGAGTGAAGTGGAGAGGAGTGAAGTGGAGTGTAATGGAGTGGAGTGGAGTGGAATGGAATGGAATGGAGAGGAATGGAGTGGAATGCAATTGAATTGAGTGGAGTGGAGTGGAATGGAGTAGGGTGGAGTGGAATGGAGTCGAATGGAGTGGAAGGGAATGGAGTTGACAGGAATGGATTGGAGTTGAATGGAGTAGAGTGGAACGGAATGGAATGAAGTGGAATGGAATGGAATAGAGTGGAGAGGAGAGCAGTGCAATGGAGTGGAGTCGAGTGGAATGGAATGGAACGGAATGAAATGGAGTGGAGTGGAATGGAGTGGAGTGGAATGGAGTGGATTGGAGTGGAGTGAAGTGGAATGGAAAGGAGTGGAGTGGAGTGGAATATAGTGGAATGGAATGAAGAGGACTGGATAGGATAGGGGTAGAGTGGAGTGGAATGGAATGGATTAGAGTGGCAAGTAGTGGAATGGAAAGGAATGGAGTGGAATGGATTGGAATGGAATGGAGTAGTATGGAGGGGAATGGAGTTGAATAGAGAGGAGTGGAGTGGAATGCAGTGGCATAGACTGGAATGGAGTGGAATGGAATGCAGTGGAATGGAACGGTATGCAATGGAATGGAATGGAATGGAACGGAATGGAATGGAGTGGAGTGGAGAGGAGTGGAGTGGAATTGACTGGAATGCAGAAGAAAGGAATGGAATTGAGTGGAATGGAATGGAATGGCATGGAATGGAGTGGAGTGGAGTGGTGTGGAAGGGAGTGGAATGGAATGGATTGGAGTGGATTGGAGAGGAATGGAGTGGAAAGGATTAGAATGGAGTGGAGTGGAGTGGAATGGAATGGAATGGAGTTGAGTGGACTGGAATGGAGTGGAGTTGAATGGAGTCAAGTGGAGTGGAATGCAATGGAATGGAGTGGAATGGAGTCGAGTGGAAGGGAGTGAACTGTAGAGGAATGGAGTGGAATAGAATGGATAGGAATGGAATGGAGTGGAATAGAATGAACAGGAATGGAATGGAGTGGAGTAGAGTGGAGTGGAATGGAAGGGAATAGAGTGGAATGGAGTGGAATGGAATGGAGTGTAGTGGAATTGAGGGGAATACAATGCAGTCTACTGGAAGGGAATTGAGTGGAATGGAGTGAAGTGGAGTGCAATAGAGTGTAATGGAGGGGAATAGAGTGGAGTGGAATGGAATGAATGGAATGGAATGGAATGGAATAGAATGGAGTGAAGTGATATGGACTGGAAAGGAGAGAATTGAATGGAATGGAGTGGAACAGATTGGAATGGAATGGAATTGAATGGAATGGAATGCCATTGAA
Organism: Pongo pygmaeus; assembly: GCF_028885625.2. Taxonomy (NCBI): domain Eukaryota; kingdom Metazoa; phylum Chordata; class Mammalia; order Primates; family Hominidae; genus Pongo; species Pongo pygmaeus. Next base: position 2,563,819 of record NC_072388.2, on the reverse strand, counting down.
TGGAGTTGAGTGGAGTGGAAAGGAGTGGAGTGGAGTGGAAAGGAGTGGAATGGAATGGAACGGAATGGAATGGAATGAAATGGAATGGAATGGAGAGGTGTGGAGAGGAATGGAGTGGAATGCATTGGAATGGATTGGAGTGCAGTGGAATGGAAAGGAATTGAATGGAGTAGAGTGGAGGGGAGTGGAGTGGAGTGAAGGGGAATGGAATGGAATGCAGTGGAATGGAGTGGAGAGGAATAGAGTTGAGTGGAAAGGAATGGAGTGGAATTGAGTAGCGTGGAGTGCAGTGGAGAGCAGTGGAGTGGAGTGGAATGGAATGGAATGGAATGGAATGCAGTGGAATGGAATGGAATGTAGTGGAGTGGAATGGAACTGCATGGAATGGAGTGGATATGGAGTGGAGTGGAGAGGAATGGAGTGTATTGGACAGGAAGGTAGTGGAATGGAATGGAATGGAGCGGAATCAAATGAAATGGAGTGGAATGCAATGGAGTGGAATGGAGTGGAGTGGAATGGAGTGGAATGTACTGGAGTGGAGTGAAGTGGTGTGGAATGGAATGGAATGAACGGAATGGAATGGAATGGAAGGGAGGCAAAAGGAGTGGAGTGGAGTAGAATTGACTGGAATGGAGCGGTGCAAAATGGAATGGAGTGGAGTGGAGTTGATTGGAATGGAATGGAAATGATTGTAGTGGAATTGAGTCCAATGGAATGGAGTGGGATGGAGTGACGTGAAGTGGAATACAGTGGAATGGACTGGAATGGAGTGGAATGGAATGGAATGGAGTGGAATGGAAGGGAATGGAGTGGAGTATAGTGGAGTGGAATGGACAAGATTGGAGTGGATTGTAGTCGAATGTATTGGAGTGTGATAAGACTTAATGGAATGGAGTGGAGTAGAGATGACTGTAGTGGAATTTCGTGGAGTGGACTGGAGTGGAATGCAGTGGAATGGAATGGGATGGAATGTAATGGAATGTAATGTAATGGAATGCAATGAAATGAAATGGTGAAATGAAATATGAGCTGAGACTGTGCCACTACACTCCAGCCAGGGTGACAGAGTGACATCCTGTCGAAAGAAAGGAGTGGGATGGAATGGAGTGGAATGGAATGGAATGGCATTGAATGGAGTGGATTAGAGTGTAGTGGAGTGGAGTCGAGTGCTGTGGAGTGGAGTGGAGAAAAATGGAGTTGAATGAAGTGGAATGGAATGGGATGGAATGGAATGGAATGTAGTGAAGTGGAGTGGAATGGAAAGAGATGGAAAGGAAAGGAAGAGATTGGAGTAGAGTGGAGAAGAATGGAATGGAATGGAGTGTAGTGGACTGGATTTGAGTCAAGTGGGGTGGACTGGAGTGGAGTGCAACGGAGAGGAATGGAATGGGATGGAATGGAATGCAGTGTTCTGGAGTGGAGTGGAGTGGAATGAAGTGGAATGTGAAGGAATGGAATGCAATGCAATGGATTGGAGAGCAGTTGAACAGAGAGGAATGGAATGTGGTGTAGTGGAGTGCAATGTAGTGGAGTGGAGTGGTGTAGAGAGGAGTGGAGTGGTGTAGAGAGGAGTGGAGTGGAATGGAATGTAGTGGAATGAAATGCGATGGAGTGGAGTGGAGAGGTGTGGACTGGAATGGAATGGAATGGAGAGGAGGGGAGTGGCATGGAGTGGAAGGGAGTGGAATGGATTGGAGAGGATTGAAGAGGTGTATATTTGATTGGAGTCCAGTGGAGTGGTGTGGAGTGGAATAGAGTGGAATGTATTAGAATGGAGTGGAGTGGATTGGAGGGGAGTGAAGGTGAGTGAAGGGGAGTGGAATGGAGTGGAGTGGAGTGAAGTGGAACGGACTGTAATGGAATGTAATGGTGAAATGAAATGTGAGCTTAGATTTTGCCACTGCACTATAGCCTGGGAGACAGAGTGAAATCCTGTCGAAATAAAGGAATGGAATACAATGGAATGGAATGGAATGGAATGGAATGGAATGAAATGGCATGGGGAGGAGTGGATTGGAGTGAAATGGAGTGGAATGGAATGGGATGGAATGGAACGGAGTGGAGTGGAGTGGAGTAGAGTGTAAAGTAATGGGATGGAATGGAATTGAATGGAATGGAAAGGAATGAAATCTAATGGAATGGAATGGATTGGAATGGAATTGAATTGAATGGAATGGAGTGGAATGGAATGGTGAAATCAAAAGTGAACTTGGATGTTGTCACTGTTCTCCAGCCTAGGTGACAGAGTGAGATCCTTTTGAAAGAAAGGAACGGAATGGAATTAAGTGGAATGGAATGGAAGGCAATGGAGTGGAGGGGAGTGGAGTAGAGTGGAGTGGAGTGGAACGAAAGGGGATGGGAAGGAAAGGACTGGAGTTGAGTGGAGTGGACTGCAATGGAATAGAATAAAGAGGAGAGGAGTGGAATTGAATGGAATGGAATGGAATGGAGTGGAATGGAGAGGAATGCAGTGAAATGGAGTGCAGGGGAGTGGAGTGGAGTCGAATGGAGTGGAGTGGAATGGAATGGAATGGAATGGAATGGAATGGAGTGGAGTGGAGTGGAATGGAATGGAATGGAATGGAGTGGAGTGGCATGGAATGGAATGGAATGGAATGGAATGGAATGGAATGGAATGGAATGGAATGGAAAGGTGAAATAAAATGTGACCCGAGATTGTATCAATCCCCTTCAGCATGGGTGACCGAGTGATATCCCATCGAAACAAAGGAATGGAATGGAATGGAATGGAGTGGAATGGAGAGGAATGCAGTGAAATGGAGTGGAGGGGAGTGGAGTGGAGTCGAATGGAGTGGAGTGGAATGGAATGGAATGGAATGGAATGGAATGGAGTGGAGTGGAATGGAATGGAATGGAATGGAGTGGAGTGGCATGGAATGGAATGGAATGGAATGGAATGGCATGGAATGGAATGGAATGGAAAGGTGAAATAAAATGTGACCCGAGATTGTATCAATCCCCTTCAGCATGGGTGACCGAGTGATATCCCATCGAAAGAAAGGAATGGAATGGAATGGAATGGAGTGGAATGGAATGGAATGGAATGGAATGGAGTGGAATGGAATGGAATGGAGTGGAAAGTAATGGAATGGAATGTAGTGGAAAGTAAAGGAATGGAATAGAATAGAGTGTAGTGGAGTGGTGTGGAGTGCAATTGAATGGAAAGGAATTGGATGGAGTGGAATGGAATGGAGTGGAGTGGGGTGGAGTTAAAGGAGTGGAATGGAACAGGATGGAATGGAATGGGGTGGAGTCTAATTGGATGGAGTGGAATGGAATGGAGTGTAGTGGAGTGGGGTGCAGTGGAATGGTATGGAATGGAGTGGACTGGAGTAAAGTTGAGAGGATTGAAGGGGAATCGAATGGAATGGAATGGAAAGGAATGCAATGGAGCCCAATGAAAATGAATAGAATGGAATTGAATGGAATGGTGAAATAAAGTGCGACTTGAGATTGTGCCACTACACTCCAGTCTGAGTGACACAGTGAGATCCTGTCGAAAGAAAGGAATGGAATGTTGAGAATTGGAATGGAATGAAACGCAATAGATGGATTGGAGTAGAGTGGAGTGGACCGGAATGCAGAGGAGTGGAGTGGAAAGGAGTGGAATGGAATGTGTTGGAATGTGATGTAATGCAGTGCAGTGGAATGGAGTGTGGTGAAGAAGAGTGGAGTAAAGTGGAGTGGAAAGAAGTTCAGTGGACAGGAATGAAGTTGAATGGAATGGGATACAATGGATTGTAAAGGAGTTGAGTGGAGTGGAGCGAAGTGGAATGGAGTGTAAAGGAGTGGGAAGGAATGGGATGGAGTGGAGTGGAGGGGACTGTCATGAAGTGGAATGGAGTGGAATTGAATGAAATATAATGGAATGCGTTGGAGGGGAGTGCTGTGGACTTGAGTAGATTGGAATGGAATGAACAATAATGGAGCGGAATTGAATGAAATGGAAGGTAATGGAATGTTGAAATGCAGTGTCTACTGAGATTGTGCCACTGCACTCCAGCCTGTGTGACAGAGTGAGATCCTGTTGAAAGAAAGGAATGGAATGGAATAGAGTGCACTGGAATGGAATGAAATGGAATGGAATGGAATGGAATGGAAAGGAATGGAAAGGAGTGGAGTAGAGTACAGTGGAGTGAACTGCAGTGGAGTGGAGTGGAGTGGAATGCAATGGAAAGGAATGGGATGGAGTGGAATGAAATGGAGTGGAGTGGAGTGGAATGGAGTGGAATGGAGTGGAATGGAGTGGACTGTAGTGGAAGGGAGTGGAGTAGAGTGGAGTGGCGTGGATTGTAATACAATGTAAAGGATTGGAATGGAATGCTGAAGTGAAATGTGAGCTTAGATTGTGCAACTGCACTGCAGCCTGGGTGACAAAGGGAGATCTTGTCGAAAGGAAGGAACGGAATGGAATGGAGAGGAATGGAATGGAAGGCAGTAGAGTGGAGTGGAGTGGGGTCTAGTGGTGTGGAGTACAGTGGAGTGAAATGGAATGTAATGGAACGGAATGGAGTGGAGTGGAATGATGTGGAATGGAATGGAATGGACTGTAATGGTATGGAATGCAATACAAAGGAATGGTATGAAATGGAATGGAATGTGGCAAAGAAATGTCTGCTGAGATTGTGCCACTACACTCCAGCCGGCGTGACAGAGTGAGATACTGTTTAAAGAAAAGAATGGAATCCAGTTGATTGGAAAGGAATGGATTGGAATGGAATGGAGTGGAGTGGAGTGGTGTGGAGTGGAATGGAGTGGTATGGAATGGAATGTTATGGAATGGAATGGAGTGGAGTAGATTTTGTGGAGCAGAGTCGAGTTGAGTGCAGTGGAATGGAGTGGAATGGAATGAGATGGAATCGAATGGTGAAATAAAATGTGAGCTGAGATTGTGCCAATGCAGTCCAGCAAGGGCGACAGAGATACTGTAGAAAGAAAGGAATGGAATGGATTGGAGTGGATTGGAATAGAACGGAATGGAATAGAGTGGAGTGCAGTGGAATGGAGTGGAGTGGACTGGAAAGGAGTGGAATGGATTGGAATGGAGTGGAATGAAATTAACTGAAGTGGATTGGGGTGGAGTGGAGTGGACTGGAGTGGAGTGGAATAGAATGGAATGGAATGAAACGGAGTGGAGTGAAGGGGAGAGTAGTGGAATGGAGTGGAATGGAAAGGAATGGAATGCAATGGAGTGGAATTGTGAAATGAAATGTGAGCTGAGATTCTGCCACTGAACTCCAGCCTGGGAGACAGTGTGATAACCTGTTGAAAGAAAGGAATGGAATGGAATGAAGTGGAATGGAATGGAATGGAGAGGAAAGGAATTGCATGGAATCTTATGGAGTGGAGTGGAGTGGAGTTGAGTGGAATGGAGTGTAATTGAGTGGAATGGACTGGATTGGAATTGAATGGGATGGAATGGAATGGAGTTAAGTAGAGTGGAGTGGAGTGTAATGGAGTGGAAAGGAACAGAATGGAATGGAATGGAATGGAGTGGAGTGGAGTGGAATGGAGAAGAATGGAAGGGGAAGGAATGGAATGGAGTGGAGTGGAGTGGAGTGGAATGGTTTGGAATGGAATGGAATGGAATTTAATGGAATGGAATGGTAGTATGGAATGTAATGGATTGGAATGTAGTGGAGTGGAGCGGAATGGAATGGAATGGAATGGAATGGAATGCAATGGAAAAGAATGGTATGAAATGGAAAGGAATGGTGAAATGAAATGTCAACTTAGATTGTACCACTGCACTGCAGGCTTCGTGACAGTGTGAGATACTGATGAAAGAAAGGAATGGAATTGAATGGATTGGAAAGCAATGGAGTGGATTGGAATGGTGTGAAGAGGAATGGAATGGGATGGAGTGGAAAGGACCGGAGTGGAATTGAATGGGATGAAATGAAATGGAATTAAGTGGAGTGGAGTGGAGTGTAAAGGAGTGTAACGGAATCGAACAGAATTGAATGGAGTGGAGTGGAGTGGAATGGAGAAGAATGGAATGGGATGGTATGGAATGGAATGGAGTGGAGTGGAGAGGAGTGTAATCGTGTGGAATGGAATGGAATGGAATGGAATGGAATGCAATGGAATGGAATGGAAAGGAATGGAATGGAACGGAGTGGAGTGGAGTGGAGTGGAGTGGAGTGGAGGGGAATGAAATGGCATATTATGGAATGAAATGGAGTGGAGTAGACCTCTGTGTAGCAAAGTCAAGTGGAGTACAGTGGAATGTAGTGGAATGGAATGAGATGGAATGGAATGGTGAAATGAAATATGAGCTGAGATTGTGCCACTGCAGTCCAGCATGGTCGACAGATTGAGATATTTTCTAAAGAAAGGAATTGAAAGGAATGGAGTTGAATGAAATGGAACGGAATGTTGTGGAGCGGATTGGAGTGGACTAGAAAGGAGTGGAAAGGAAAGGGATGGAGAGGAATGAAATTAACTGAAGTGGAGCAGAGAGGAGTGTAGTGGACTAGAGTGGAGTTGAATAGAATGGAATGGAATGGAATGGAGTGGAGTGGAGTGGACTGGAGTGGAATGGAGTAGAATGGAATGGAATGGAATGCAATGGAATTCACTGCAATGGAATGCCATGGAATGCAATGGAATGGAATTGTGAATTGAAATGTGAGCTGAGATTGTCCCACTGCACCCCAGCTTGGGTGACACAGTGAGATCCTGTTGAAAGAAAGGAATGGAATGGAATGAAGTGTAATGGAATGGATTGGAGAGAAACAGAATGGAATGGAAAATTATGAAGTGGAGTGGAGTGTAATGGAGTGTAATTGAGTGGAATGGACTGGAGTGGAATGGAATGCGATGGAACGGAATGGAATTAAGTGGAGTGGAGTGGACTGTAAAGGAGTGGAAAGCAACTGAATGGAATGGAACGGAATGGAGTGGAATTTAGTGGAATGGAGAGGAATGCAATGGGATGGAATGGAATGGAGTGGAATAGTGTGGAGTGAAGTGGAATGGAATGGGATGGAATGGAATTGACTGGAGTGGACTGCTGTGGAGTGGAATGCAATGGAATGGAATGGAATGGAGTGGGGTGGAGTGGAGTCTAATGGAGTTAAGTGTAGTGGAGTGGAATGGAGTGTAATGGAATAGAATCTAATGGAATGGAAATGAATAGAATGGAATTGAAATTAATGATAAAATGAAATGTGAGCTGAGATTGAGCCACTGAACTCCAGACTGGGTGTCACAGCAAGATTCTTTCAAAAGAAAGAAATTGAATGGAATGGAGTGGAATGGCATGGAATGGAATGGAATGGAGTGGAGTGTATTGGAGTGGAGTAGAGTCGAGTGGATTGGAAAGGAGTGGAATGCAATGAAATGGATCAGAATGCAGTGGAGTGGAATGGAGTGGAGACGAGTGGAGTCGAAAGGAGTTGAATGGAATGGGATGGAATGGAATGGAGGGGAGTGGAGAGTAGTTGAGTGGAGTGGAATGGAATAGAATGGTGAAATGAAATGTGAGGTGAATTTGTGCCACAGCACTCCAGCCTGGGTGACAGAGTGAGATACTATTGAAATAAAGGAATGGAATGGAATGGAATGAAATGGAATGGAATGGAATGGAATGGAATGGAATGGAATGGAATGGAATTGAGTAGAATGGAGTGGGGTGGAGGGGAGTGGAGTGGAGTGGCATGGAATGGAATGGAATGGAATGGAATGAAATTGAATGGAGTGGAATGGAATGGAGTGGAGTGGAGTGGATTTGGATGGAGTGGAATGGAAAGGAATGGAATCGAGTGGAATGGAAAGGAATGGAACAGAGTGGATTGCACAGGAGTGGAGTGGAATGGAGTGGAGTGGAATGGAATGGAGTGGAATGGACCGGAATGGAATGGAATGGAATGGAATGGTGAAAGGAAATGTGAGCTGACTGTGCCACTGCATTCCAGCATGGGTTAGAGGGAGATCATGTCGAAAGAAAAAAATGCAATGCTAAGGAGTGGAATAGAATGGAAATGAATGGACTGGAGTATAGTGAAGTGGAGCGGAGAGCAGTGGAATGCAGTGGAGTGGAGAGGAGTGGAGGGGAAAGGAGTGGAAGGGAATGGGACGGAATGGAATGGAATGGAAAGGAATAGCGAAATAAAATGTGAGCTGAGACTGTGCCAATGCACTCTAGCCTGGTTGTCAGAGTGATATCCTCTCAAAAGAAAAGAATGGGTGGAATTTAGTGGAATGGAATGCAATGAAATTCAGTGGAGTGGAGTGGAGAGGAGTGGGGTGCAGTGGAATGGAATGAAATGGAAAGGAGTGGAGTTGCGTGGAATGGAGTGGAGAGAAGCAGAATGGAGTGGAGTGGATTGAAGTGGAGTGGAGTGGAGTGGAATGGGGTGGAGGGGAATGGAGAGGAATGGAATGGGATGGAGTGGAATGGAATGGAATGGAGTGGAGTGGAGTGTAGCGGAGAGAAGTGGGGTGCAGTGAAGTGAAATGTAGTGGAATGGAATGGGATGGAATGGAATGGAGTGGAGTGGAAGGAGTGGAATGGGGTGAAGTGTAGTGGAATGGAATGGGATGGAATTGAATGGAGTGGAGTGGAAGGAGTGTAGTGGGGTGAAGTAGAGTGGAATGGAATGGGATGGAATTAAATAGAGTGGAGTGGAGTGGAGTGGACTTCAGTGGCATAGAAAGGGATATAATGGATTGGAATGGAGTGGAGTTGAATGGAATGGAAAGGGACGGAATGGAATATATTGGAAAGGAGGGGATTGGAGTGGAGTGAAATGGTGTGTAGTGGAATGGAATGGACAGGAGTGGATTGGAGTTGAGTGGAGTAGGGTGGCGTGGAATGGAATGAAATGAAATTGATGGAATGGAATGGAGTGCAGTGGAGTAGGGGAGAGTTGATTTTAGTGGAGTGGATTCTAATGGAAAGGAATGAAATTGAATCTGGTGGAGTGGAATGGCATAGATGGAGTGGAGTCACATGGAATGGAATGGAATGCAATGCAATGGAATGGAATGCAATGCAATGCAATGGAAAGGAATGGTGAAACGAAATGTGAGCTGAGATTCTGCCACTGCACTCCAGCCTGGGAGACATATTGAGATACTTTTGAAAGAAAGGAATGGAGGGGGGAGGAGCCAAGATGGCCGAATAGGAAAAGCTCCGGTCTACAGCTTCCAGCGCGAGCGACGCAGAAGACGGGTGATTTCTGCATTTCCATCTGAGGTACCGTGTTCATCTCACTAGGGAGTGCCAGACAGTGGGTGCAGGTCAGTGGGTGAGCGCACCGTGCGCCAGCCGAAGGAGGGGCGATGTATTGCCTCACTCGGGAAGCACAAGGGGTCAGGGAGTTTCCCTTCCAGGGGTGAAAGACGGCACCTCGAAAATCGGGCCACTCCCACCCGAATACTGTGCTTTTCCGACGGGCTTAGGAAACGGTGCAACAGGAGAGTATAGCCCGCACCTGGCTCAGAGGGTCCTACGCCCACGGAGACTCGCTGATTGCTAGCACAGCAGTCTGAGATCAAACAGCAAGTCTGCAGCCAGGCTGGGGGAGGGGCGCCCGCCATTGCCCAGGCTCGCTTAGGTAAACAAGCAGCCTGGAAGCTTGAACTGGCTGGAGCCCACCACAGCTCAAGAAGGCCTGCCTGCCTCTGTAGGCTCCACCTCTGGGGGCAGGACACAGACAAACAAAAAGACAGCAGTAACCTCTGAAGACTTAAATGTCCCTGTCTGACAGCTTTGAGGAGAGCAGTGGTTCTCCCAGCACGCACCTGGAGATCTGAGAACGGGCTGACTGCCTCCTCAAGTGGGTCCCTGACCCCTGACCCCCGAGCAGCCTAAATGGGAGGCACCCCCCAGCAGGGGCAGACTGACACCTCACACGGCCGGCCAGGTACTCCAACAGAACTGCAACTGAGGGTTCTGTCTGTTAGAAGGAAAACTAACAGAAAGGACATCCACACCAAAAACCCATCTGTACATCACCATCATCAAAGACCAAAAGTAGATAAAACCACAAAGATGGGGAAAAAACAGAGCAGAAAAACAGGAAACTCTAAAAACCAGAGTACCTCTCCTCCTCCAAAGGAACGCAGTTACTCACCAGCAACGGAACAAAGTTGGACGGAGAATGACTTTGACGAGCTGAGAGAAGAAGCCTTCAGACGATCAAATTACTCTGAGCTATGGGAGGATATTCAAACTAAAGGCAAAGAAGTTGAAAACTTTGAAAAAAATTTAGAAGAATGTATAACTAGAATAACCAATAGAGAGAAGTGCTTAAAGGAGCTGATGGAGCTGAAAACCAAGGCTCGAGAACTACGTGAAGAATGCAGAAGCCTCAGGAGCTGATGCGATCAAATGGAAGAAAGGGTATCAGCGATGGAAGATGAAATGAATGAAATGAAGAGAGAAGGGAAGTTTAGAGAAAAAAGAATAAAAAGACACGAGCAAAGCCTCCAGGAAATGTGGGACTATGTGAAAAGACCAAATCTATGTTTGATTGGTGTACCTGAAAGTGACGGGGAGAATGGAAACAAGTTGGAAAACACTCTGCAGGATATTATCCAGGAGAACTTCCCCAATCTAGCAAGGCAGGCCAACATTCAGATTCAGGAAATACAGAGAACGCCACAAAGGCACTCCTCAAGAAGAGCAACTCCAAGACACATAATTGTCAGATTCACCAAAGTTGAAATGAAGGAATAAATGTTAAGGGCAGCCAGAGAGAAAGGTCGGGTTACCGTCAAAGTGAAGCCCATCAGACTAACAGCGGATCTCTCGGCAGAAAACCTACAAGCCAGAAGAGAGTGGGGGCCAATATTCAACATTCTTAAAGAAAAGAATTTTCAACCCAGAATTTCATATCCTGCCAAACTAAGCTTCATAAGTGAAGGAGAAATAAAATACTTTACAGACAAGCAAATGCTGAGAGATTTTGTCACCACCAGGCCTGCCCTAAAAGAGTTCCTGAAGGAAGCGCTAAACATGGAAAGGCACAACCGGTACAAGCCACTGCAAAATCATACCGAAATGTAAAGACCATCGAGACTAGGAAGAGACTGCATCAACTAACGAGCAAAATATCCAGCTAAAATCATAATGACAGGATCAAATTCACACGTAACAATATTAACTTTAAAGGTAAATGGACTAAATGCTCCAATTAAAAGACACAGATTGGCAAATTGGATAAAGACTCAAGACCCATCAGTGTGCTCTATTCAGGAAACCCATCTCACGTGCAGAGACACACATAGGCTCAAAATAAAAGGATGGAGGAAGATCTACCAAGCAAATGGAAAACAAAAAAAGGCAGGGGTTGCAATCCTAGTCTCTGATAAAACAGACTTTAAACCAACAAAGATCAAAAGAGACAAAGAAGGCCATTAGATAATGGTAAAGGGATTAATTCAACAAGAAGAGCTAACTATCTTAAATATATATGCACCCAATACGGGAGCACCCAGATTCATAAAGCAAGTCCTGAGTGACCTACAAAGAGACTTAGACTCCCACACATTAGTAATGGGAGATTTTAACACCCCACTATCTACATTAGACAGATCAACGAGACAGAAAGTCAACAAGGATACCCAGGAATTGAACTCAGCTCTGCACCAAGCAGACCTAATAGGCATCTACAGAGCTCTCCACCCCAAATCAACAGAATATACATTTTTTTCAGCACCACACCACACCTATTACAAAATTGACCATATACTTGGAAGTAAAGCTCTCCTCAATAAATGTAAAAGAACCGAAATTGTAACAAACTGTCTCTCAGATCACAGTGCAATCAAGCTAGAACTCAGGATTAAGAAACTCACTCAAAACCGCTCAACTACGTGGAAACTAAACAACCTGCTCCTGAATGACTACTGGGTACATAACGAAATGAAGGCAGAAATAAAGATGTTCTTTGAAACCAACGAGAACCAAGACACAACATACCAGAATCTCTGGGATGCATTCAAAGCAGTGTGTAGAGGGAAATTTATAGCACTAAATGCCCACAAGAGAAAGCAGGAAAGATCCAAAATTGACACCCTAACATCACAATTAAAAGAACTAGAAAAGCAAGAGCAAACACATTCAAAAGCTAGCAGAAGGCAAGAAATAACTAAAATCAGAGCAGAACTGAAGGAAATAGAGACACAAAAAACCCTTCAAAAAATAAATGAATCCAGGAGCTGGTTTTTTGAAAGGATCAACAAAATTGATAGACCGCTAGCAAGATTAATAAAGAAAAAAAGAGAGAAGAATCAAATAGATGCAATAAAAAATGATAAAGGGGATATCACCACCGATCCCACAGAAATACAAACTACCATCAGAGAATACTACAAACAACTCTATGCAAATAAACTAGAAAATCTAGAAGAAATGGATAAATTCCTCAACACATACACCCTCCCAAGACTAAACCAGGAAGAAGTTGAATCTCTGAATAGACCAATAACAGGAGCTGAAATTGTGGCAATAATCAATAGCTTACCAACCAAAAAATGTCCAGGACCAGATGGATTCACAGCCGAATTCTACCAGAGCTACAAGGAGGAGCTGGTACCATTCCTTCTGAAACTATTCCAATCAATAGAAAAAGAAGGAATCCTCCCTAACTCATTTTATGAGGCCAGCATCATCCTGATATCAAAGCCTGGCAGAGATACAACCAAAAAAGAGAATTTTAGACCAATATCCTTGATGAACATTGATGCAAAAATCCTCAATAAAATACTGGCAAACAGAATCCAGCAGCACATCAAAAAGCTTATCCACCATGATCAAGTGGGCTTCATCCCTGGGATGCAAGGCTGGTTCAATATACACAAATCAATAAATGTAATCCAGCATATAAACAGAACCAAAGACAAAACCACATGATTATCTCAATAGATGCAGAAAAGACCTTTGACAAAATTCAACAACCCTTCATGCTAAAAACTCTCAATAAATTAGGAATTGATGGGACGTATCTCAAAATAATAAGAGCTATTCATGACAAACCCACAGCCAATATCATACTGAATGGGCAAAAACTGGAAGCATTCCCTTTGAAAACTGGCACAAGACAGGGATGCCCTCTCTCACCACTTCTATTCAACATAGTGTTGGAAGTTCTGGCCAGGGCAATTAGGCAGGAGAAGGAAATCAAGGGTATTCAATTAGGAAAAGAGGAAGTCAAATTGTCCCTGTTTGCAGATGACATTATAGTATATCTAGAAAACCCCATTGTCTCAGCCCAAAATCTCCTTAAGCTGATAAGCAACTTCAGCAAAGTCTCAGGATACAAAATCAATGTGCAAAATTCAAAAGCATTCTTATACATCAATAATAGACAAACAGAGAGCCAAATCATGAGTGAACTCCCATTCACAATTGCTTCAAAGAGAATAAAATACCTAGGAATCCAACTTACAAGGGATGTGAAAGACCTCTTCAAGGAGAACTACAAACCACTGCTCAAGGAAATAAAAGAGGATAAAAACAAATCGAAGAACATTCCATGCTCATGGGCAGGAAGAATCAATATCATGAAAATGGCCATCCTTCCCAAGGTAATTTACAGATTCAATGCCATCCCCATCAAGCTACCAATGACTTTCTTCACAGAATTGGAAAAAACTACTTTAAAGTTCATATGGAACCAAAAAAGAGCCCGCATTGCCAAGTCAATACTAAGTCAAAAGAACAAAGCTGAAGGCATCACGCTACCTGACTTCAAACTATACTACAAGGCTACAGTAACCAAAACAACATGGTACTGGTACCAACACAGAGATATAGATCAATGGAACAGAACAGAGCCGTCAGAAATAATGACACGTATCTACAAGTATCTGATCTTTGACAAACCTGAGAAAAACAAGAAATGGGGAAAGGATTCCCTATTTAATAAATGGTGCTGGGAAAACTGGCTAGCCATATGTAGAAAGCTGAAACTGGATCCCTTCCTTACACCTTATACAAAAATCAATTCAAGATGGATTAAAGACTTAAATGTTAGACATAAAACCATAAAAACCCTAGAAGAAAACCTAGGCATTACCATTCAGGACATAGGCATGGGCAAGGGCTTCATGTCTAAAACACCAAAAGCAATGGCAACAAAAGCCAAAATTGACAAATGGGATCTAATTAAACTCAAGAGCTTCTGCACAGCAAAAGAAACTACCATCAGATTGAACAGGCAACCTACAAAATGGGAGAAAATTTTCGCAACCTACTCATCTGACAAAGGGCTAATATCCAGAATCTACAATGAACTCCAACAAATTTACAAGAAAAAAACAAACAACCCCATCAAAAAGTGGGCAAAAGACATGAACAGACACTTCTCAAAAGAAGACATTTATGCAGCCAAAAAACACATGAAAAAATGCTCACCATCACTGGCCATCAGAGAAATGCAAATCAAAACCACAATGAGATACCATCTCACACCAGTTAGAATGGCAATCATTAAAAAGTCAGGAAACAACAGGTGCTGGAGAGGATGTGGAGAAATAGGAACACTTTTACACTGTTGGTGGGACTGTAAACTAGTTCAACCCTTGTGGAAGTCAGTGTGGCGATTCCTCAGGGATCTAGAACTAGAAATTCCATTCGACACAGCCATCCCATTACTGGGTATATACCCAAAGGACTATAAATCATGCTGCTGTAAAGACACATGCACACGTATGTTTATTGACACATTATTCACAATAGCAAAGACTTGGAACCAACCCAAATGTCCAACAATGATAGACTGGATTAAGAAAATGTGGCACATATACACCATGGAATACTATGCAGCCATAAAAAATGATGAGTTCATGTCCTTTGTAGGGACATGGATGAAATTGGAAATCATCATTTTCAGTAAACTATCACAAGAGCAAAAAACCAAACACTGCATATTCTCACTCATAGGTGGGAATTGAACAATGAGAACACATGGACACAGGAAGGGGAAAATCACACTTCGGGGATTGTTGTGGGGTGGGGGGAGGGGTGAGGGATAGCATTGGGAGATATACCTAATGCTAGATGACGAGTTGGTGGGTGCAGCGCACCAGCATGACACATGTATACATATGTAACTTACCTGCACATTGCGCACATGTACCATAAAACCTAAAGTATAATAATAATAATAATAATAATAAAAGAAAAAGAAAAAAAGGAATGGAATGGAGTGGAATGGAATAGAATATAATGAAGTGGAGAGGAGTGTAGTGGAGAGGAGTGGAGTGGAGAAGACTGCAATGGAATGTTATGGAATGCAATTGAATGGAATCGAATGGAATGGAATGGAGAAATGAAAGGTGAGCTGAGATTATGCCACTGCACTCCAGCCTGAGGGACTGCGAGAGATCCTGTTGAAAGAAAGGAGTGGAATGCAATAGAGGGGAATGCAAAGGAATTGAATAGAAGAGAGTGGAGTGGAGTGGAGTGGAGTGCAGTGGAGTGGAGTTCAGTGGAATGGAAAGGAACGCTAACGGATGGAGTGTAATGGAATGGAGTGGAGTGGAGTTTGATGGAGTGGAGTGGAGTGCAATGGAATGGAAGTAATTGAATTGAATGGAATGGAGTGTAGAGGAGTGGAGTGGATTGGAGAGGAGTGTAATGGAATGGAATGGAATGGACAGAAATGGAGTTGAGTGGAGTGGAGTGGGGTGGAATGGAATGGGATGGGATGGAATGGAATGGAGTGGAGTCTAGTGGAGTGGAGTGGAATAGAATGGAATCTAATGGGATGGGGTGAAATGGAACTGAGGGGAGTGAGAAGGAGACGAGTGGTGTGGAGTGGAGTGGAATGGAGTGGCAAGGAATGGGATGGAATGGAATGGAGTGAAGAGTAATGGAGTGGAGTAGAGTGGAGTGGAGGTGAATGGAATAGAATGGAATGGAATGGATTGGAATGGAATGGAAAGGAATGGCAAAATAAAATGTGAGCTGAGATTGCACCAGTGCACTCCAGCCTGGGTGACAGGCGACATATTATAGAAAGAAAGGAATGGAATGAAATTGAGTGCAATGGTGTGCTGTCAGTGGAATATAGTGTCGTGTTGTGCAGTGGAATGGAGTTGAATGGATTGGGATGGAATGGAAAGGAGTAGAGTGGAGAGGAGTGGAGTGGAATTCAGTCGAATAGAATTGGATGGAATGGAATGGAATGGTGTGTAGTGGAGTGGAAAGCAATTGAATGGAATGTAATGGAATGGAAAGGAATGATGAAATGAAACGTGAGATTTGATTGTGCCACTGCACTACAGCCTGCATGACAGAATGAGATCCTATTGAAAGAAAGGAATGGAACGGAATAGAGTGGAATGGAATAGAATGGAATGGAGCGGAGTGGAGTGGACTAGAGTGGAGTGGAATGGAGTAGAATAGAATTGGATGGAATGGAATGTAGGGGTGTTGAGTGGGGTTATCTGGAGTGCAATGGAATGGGATGGAATGGAATGTCGTGGAGTGCAGTGCAATGGAGTGGAGTGGAATGGGATGGAATGGAATGGAAAGGAACGGTTAGATGAAGTGTGAGCTGAGATTGTGCCACTGCACTCCACCCTGAGTGACTGAGTGAGATCCTTTTGAAAGAGAGGAATGGAATGGAAGGAAGGGGAATGGCATGGAATGGAACGGAATGGGAAGGAATGGAACGGAGCAGAATGGAATTGAATGGAATGGAACGGAATGGAGTGGAGTGGAGTGGAGTGGAATGGACTGGAATGAAATGGGTTGGAATGGAATGGACTTCAGTGGATTGGAGTTGTGTGGAGTGGACAGGCATGGAGTATAATGGAGTGGAATGGAATTGGAGAGAAGGGAATGGAAAGGAGGAGAGTGGAGTGGAGTGCAGTGGAGTGGAGTGCAGTGGAGTGGAATGGAATGGGATGGAATGGGATTAAATAGAGTGAATTGGATTGGAGAAGATTTGTGTGGAATGGACTGACGTGGATTAGAATGCACTGGAATGGAAACGTATAGAATGGAATGGAGTGGACTGGAGTGGAATGGAATGGAATGGAATGGAAGGGAATGGAATGGAATGGAATGGAGTTGAGTGTAGTTTAGTGGAGTAGAGTGGATTGTTATGGAATGGAATGAAATGCAATGGAATGGCGAATTGAAATGTGAGCTTTCATTTTTCCACTGCACTCCAGCCTGGGTGTCATAGAGAGATCCTGTCGAAAGAATGGAATGTAAGGGAATGGAGTGGAATGGAATGGAATGGAATAGAGTGGAGTGGAATGGAATGGAATGGAATGGAATGACTGACATGGAATGGAATGGAATGGAATGACAAGGAATGGAATGGAATGGAAAGTAGTGGAGTGGAGTAAACTGGATTGGAGTGGATTGGAGGGGAATGGAGTTGAATGGAATGAGATGGAGTAGAATGGAATAGAGTGGAGTGGAGTGGGGTGAAGTGAAATGGAGTAGAATGGAATGGGATGGAATGGAATGGATTGGAGTGGAATTGATTGGAGTAGAATGGAATGGGATGGAATGGAGTGGAGTGGAGTGGAAAGGAGTGGAGTGAAATAGATTGGGATGGAATGGAATGGGGTGGAGTGGAGTGAAGAGGAGTTGAATGGAGTGGAAAAGAGTGAAGTGGAGTGGACTGGAGTGGAGTGAACTGAAATGGAATGGATTGGAATGGTGAAATGAAATCTGAGCTGAAAATGTTCCACTGCACTCCAGCACTGGTGACAGAGTGAGATCCTGTCAAAAGAAAGGAATGGAATGGAACAGAGAGTAATGGAATGGAATGGAATGTTGTGGAGTAGATTGTAGTGGAATGGAGTGTACTGGAAAGAAGTGGAATGGAATGAGATGAAGAGGATTGGAGTTGAGTGGAGTGGAGATGAGTGGAGTGGAGTTGACTGTACTGGAATGGAAAGGGATGGAATGGAGTGGAGTGGACTGGAGTGGAGTCATGTGGAATGGAATGGAAGGGAAGGGAATCGAATGGAAGGGTAAAATGAAATGTGAGCTGAGATTTTGCCACTGCACTCCAGCCTGGGTGACAGAGTGAGAGCCTGTTGAAAGAAAGGAATTGAATGTAATGGAGCGATATCGCATGGAAAGGAATGCAATGAATTGGAGTGGAGTGGACTGGAGTGGAATGCAGTTGAAAGGAATGGGATGGAATGGAATGGAGTGAAGTGGAAAATAGTGGAGTCTTGTGGAGTCAAATGGAGAGGAATGGAACGGGATGGAATGGAGTATTTAAATGAAAAATGAGCAGAATTTGTGCCACTGCACTGCAGCCTGTGAGACAGAGAGATCCTGTCGAACGAAAGCAATGGAATGGAATAGAATGGAATGGAGTACAGTGGAGTAGAGTGGAGTGGACTGGAGTGGCGTGGAATGGAATGGAATGGAATGGAATGGAATGGAATGGAACGGAATGGAATGCAGTGGAGTGGAATGGAGTGGAGTGGAGTGTGGTGGAGTGGTATGGAGTGGAATGCAATGGAATGGAATTTAATGAAACGGAATGGAGTGGAATGGAATGGAATGAAATGGAATGGAGAGGAATGGAATGGAATGGGGTGGAGTGGAGGCTATAGGAGTGGAATGGAATGGGATGGTATGGAGTGGAGCAGAGTGGTGTGGAGTGGGATGGAATGCAATGGAATGGAATGGAATGGCATGGCATGGCATGGCATGGCATGGCATGGAATGGAATGGAATGGAATGGAACAGATTGGATAGAAGAGGAGTGGAGTGGAATGTAGTGGAGTGGAGTGGAGTGGAATGGGGTGGAGTGGACCGGAATGGAATGGAATGGAATGGAATGGAATGGAATGGATTGGAATGGTGAAATGAAGTGTGAGCTGAGATTGTGCCACTGCACTCCAACGTGGGTGATACAATGAAATCCTGTCGAAAGAAAAAAATGCAATGGAATGCAGTGGAATGGAATGGAGTGGAATGCAGTGGAATGGAGAGGAGTGGAATGCAGTGGAAAGCAATGGAGTGGAGTGGATTGGAGAGGGACGGAATGGAATGGACTGGATTGGAGTGGCATGGACTGGAGTGGAGTGGCATGGAATGGAGTGGACTTGAATGGAATGGAGAGGAGAGGAATGGAATGCAATGGAATGGAATGGAGTGGAGTGGAGTGGAGTGGAGTGGGGTGGAGTGGGGTGGAGTGGAGTGGAGTGGAATGGAATGGAATGGAATGGAATGGAATGAAATATAAGGAATGGTGAAGTGAAATGTGAGCTGAGATAGTGCCACTGGACTGTATCCTGTGAGAGAGTGATATAATCACAAAAGAAAAGAATGGAAAGCAATGGAGTGGAATGGAATGGAATGGAACGTAATGGAATGAAATTGAGTGTAGTGTAATGGAGAGGAGTGGGCTGCTCTGGAATGGAGTGGAATGGAATGTACTGAACTACGGTAAAATTGAGTGGAGTGGTTTGGAGTGGAGTGGAGTGGAGTCGAATGGGTTGCAATGGAATGGAAGGGAATGGAATGGGATGGAATGGAATGGCGAGATGATGTGTGAGCTGAGACTGTGCCACTGCACTCCAGCCAGAGTGACTGAGTGAGATCCTGTTGAAAGAAATTAATGGAATGGAATGGAGTGAAATGGAATGGAATGGAGTGGAGTTGGGTGGAGTGAAGTGGAGTGGAGTGGAGCGGGCTGGAATGGAGTGGAGTGTAATGGAGTGGAATGAATTTGGATGGAATGGAAAGGAGTGGAGTGGAGTGGAGTTGTGTGGAGTGGATTGGGGTGGAGTAGAATGGAGTGTAATGGAATCGGAAAGAATGGAATAGAGTGGAGTGGAGTGGAGTGGAGTTGACAGGAATGTGATTCAATGGGATAAAGGAATGGAGTGGAGTGGAGTGGACTGGAGTGAAGTTGTGTGGAGTGCACTGGTGTGGAGTAGAACAGAGTGGAATGGAAATGTATAGAATGGAATGGAGTGGAGTGCAGTGGACTGGACTAGAGTGGAGTGGAATGGAGTGGAGTGGAGTGGACTGGAGTAGAGTGGAGTGGAATGCAGTGGAATGCAATGGAATGGAATGGAATGGAATAGAAGGGAGTTGAGTGGATTGGAGTGGCATGGTGTTGAGTGGATTGTTATGGAATGGAATGGAATGGAATGGAATGGAAAACAGAGGAATGGTGAAATGATATGTGAGCTCAGATAGTTCCACTGCTCTACAGCCTGGGTGACAGAGTGAGATCCTGTGGACAGAAAGGAATGGAAGGGAGTGGAGTGGAATGGAATGGAATGGAATGCAATGGAATGCAGTGGAGTGGAGTGGACGGGAATGGAGAGTAATGGAATGTGCTGGAGTGGAATGGAATTGAGTCGAGTGGAGTGGCCTGGTGTGATGTGAAATGGAGTGAAATGGAATGGGATAGAGTGGAATGAAGACGAGTTTAGTGGAGTGGAGTTGAATGGAATGGAACAGAATGGAGGGGAGTGGAGTGGAATGGAATGGAATGGAGTGGAATGGAATGGAATGCAACTGAACGGAATGGTGAAAAGAAATGTGAGCTGAGATTGTGACACTGCACTCTAGCCTGGGTGACAGCCTCAGATCCTGTCTAAAGAAAGGAATGGAACGGAATGGTGTGGAATGGAATGGAATGGAGTGGAGTGGAGTGGAGTGAATCGGAGTGGAATGTAGTGGAATGGAACGGGATAGAATGGAATGGAATGGAGTGGATTGAAGTGGAGTGGGTTAGAGTGGAGTCGAGTGGAATGGACGTGAATGAAGTGGGTTGGAATGGCAGGGAGTCAAGTGCAGTGTAGAGTGGAAAGGAGTGGAATGGAATGGAATGGAATGGAATGGTTAAATGGAATGAGACCTGAGATTGTGCCAGTGTACTCCAGCCAGTATACAGAGTGAGATCCTGTCGAAAGAAAGAAATGGAATGGAATGGAGTGGAATGCAATGCAATGGAATGGAGTGGAATGGAGTGGAGAGGAGTGGAGTTCAATGTAGAGGAGTTGAGAGGAGTGGAACGGAGTGGGAAGGAATGGGGTGGAATGGCATGTAGAGGAGTGGAGTGGAGTGAAATGCAGTGGAATGAAGTGGAATGGAATGGGATGGATGGTTATGGAGTGGAGAGGAGTGGAGTGGAGTGGAGTGGAATGGAGTAGAAAGGAATGGAATTAAATGCAATGCCATGGAATTGAATAGAATGGATTGGAATGGAATGGAATGAAATGCAATGGAAGGCAATGGAATTTTGAAATAAAATGTGAGCTGAGATGGTGCTACTGCACTCCTGCCTGGGTGAGACAGTGAGATCTTGTCGAAAGAATGGAATGGAATGGAATGGAGTGGAGTGCAGTGGAGTGAAGTGGAATGGAGTTGAATGGAATAGGATGGAGTGGAGCGGAATGGAAAGGAGTGGCTGGAGTGGAGTGGAGTGGAGCTGAATTCATTGAAATGAAATAGGATGCAATGGAGTTGAGTGGAGTGGAGTGGAGTTGAATGCAATGGAATTGAATGGAATGAAGTAGAGTAGAGTTTAGTGAATTGGAGTGAAGTGGAGTGGTGTGGAGTGGAGTGGGGTGGATTGGAATGGACTTGGAAGGAATGGAATGGAGTGGAGTGAAGTGCAATTGAATGGAGTGGAGTGGAGTTGAGTTGAGTAGAATGGAATGGGGTGGAATGCAATGGAATGGCATGGAATGGAATGGAATGCTATGGAATTGAATGGTGAAATGAAATGTGATCTGAGATTGTGCCACTGCATTCCAGTCTTGGTGACAATGTGAGATCCTGTTGAAATAAATAAATGGAATGGATTGGTGTGGAATGGAATGGAATGGAGTGGAGACGAGAGGAGTGGAGAGCTATGGAGTTTAATGGAATGGCATGGAAAGGAATGGAATGGAGTGGAGTGGAGTGGAATGGAGTGGAATGGAGTGGAATGGAATGGGAAGTAATGGGAAAGAGTGGAGTGTAGTTGAGTGGAGGGGAGAGGAACGGAGTGGAATCGAATGGAATATAGTGGAGTGGAGTGGAGTGGAATGGAGTGGAATGGAATGGAGTGGACTTGAGTGGAGTGGAGTGGAGTGGAGGGGAGTGCAACGGAATGGAAAGGAATGGAATTGAATGGAGTGGAATGGACTGGAATTAAATGGAATGGAAAGGAAAGGATTTGTGAAGTGAAATGTGAGCTGAGATTCTGCCACTGAATTCCGGCCTGGGTGACAGAGTGAGATCCTGTCGAAAGAAATGAATGGAGTGGAATGGAATGGAATGGAATGGAATGGAGTGGAATGGAAAGGAATGGAATGGAGTGGAGTGGAGTGGAGTGGATGGAGTAGAGTGGAGTGGGGTGGAATGGAATTCAATGGAAAGTGATTGTATGGAATGGAATGGAATGTAGTGGAGTGGAGACCATTGGAGTGGAATGTGATGGGCTGGAATGGAATGTGGTGGAGTGGAGTGGAGAGGAGTAGCTTGGAATGCAGCTGAGTGGCGTGGAGTGGAGATGAGAGGAGAGGAATGGAGTGGAATGGAATTGAATGGAGTGGAATGGAATGGATTTGAGTGGAGTGGAGCGGAGCGGAGTTGAGTGGAGTGGAATGGGGTGGAATGGAATGAGATGGAATGGAATGGAATGCAATGCAATGAAATGCAATGGTGAAATGAAATGTGAGCTGAGATTGGGACATTGCACTTCAACCATGGTTAGAGCATGAGATCCTGTCGAGTGAAATCAAAGGAATGGAATGGAATGGAATGGAGTGGAGTGGAGTGGAATGGACTGGAATGGACTGGAATGGAATGGGATTGACTAGGATCGAGTGTAGTGGAGTAGAGTGGAGTGGCATGGAGTGGAATGGAATAGAATGGAACTGAATGGAATGGAATGGAGTGGAATAGAGGCGCATGGAATGGAAAGGAGTGGAGTGGAGTGATGTGGAACGGAATTAAATGGATACAAAGGAATGGAATTCTGAATTGAAATGTGAGCTGAGATTGTCCAACTGCAATCTAGCCTGGGTGACGGAGTGAGATAATATCCAAAGAAATGAATGGAATGGAATAGAGAGGAATAGAAATGAATGGAGTGGAGTGGAGTGGAGGGGAGTGGAGTGGAGTGGAGCAGAGTGGAGTGGAGTAGAATGGAGTTGAATGGAATGTGATCGAATGGAGAGGAGTTCAGTGTAGAAGAGTGGAGAGGAATGGGATGGGATGGAATGGAATGGGGTGGAGCGGAGAGGAGAGCAGCGGGGTGGAATAGAGTGGAGTGGAGTGGACTGGAGCAGAGTGGAGTGTAATGGAGTGGAACGCAAAGGGATGGAATGGAATGGAATGGAATGGAATGGAATAGTATGGACTGGAATGGTGAAATGAAATGTGAGCTGAGATTGTGCTACTGCACTCCAGCCTTAGTGCAGAGTGAGATTCTGTCGAAAAAACAAATGGAATGGAATGGAGTGGAATGGAATGGAATGGAATGAAGGAATGGAATGGAATGGAATGGAATACAGTTGAGTGGAGTGGAACGGAATGGAGTGGAATGGAATGGAATGGAATGGAATGGAATGGAATGGAATGGAAAGGAACGGAAAGGAATTGAATGGAATGGAATGGAACGGAATGGAATGGAATGGAGTGTAATGCAATGGAATGAAATGGAATGAAAGTAATTGAATGGAAAGGAGTGGAAACTAGAGGAGTTTAATGGAACGGAACGGATTGGAGTGGAATGGAGTGGAATGGAGTGGAATGGAATGGAATGGTGAAATGAAATGCGAGCTGAGATCATGTGACTGCACTCCACCCTGGGTGACAGAGTGAGATCGTGTCGAAAGAAAGGAATGGAAAGGAATGGAGTAGAAATGAATGGAATGGAGTGGAGTGGAGTGGAGTGGACTGGAATGGAGTGGAATGGAATGGGATGGAATGGACTGGAGTGGAGTGGATAGGAGTAGATTGGAGTGCAGTGGAGTGGAATGGAGTGAAATGGAATTGAGTGGAGCGGAGTGGAGTGGAGTTGAGAAGAATGGAGTGGAATGGAATGGAAAGGAATGGTGAAAAGAAATGCGAAGTGAGATTGTGCCACGGCACTCCAGCGTGGGTGACAGAGAAAGATCATGTTGAAAGAAAGGAATGGAATGGAATGGAGTGGAATGGAGTGAAATTGAATTGAATCAAGTGGAGTTGAGTGGAGTGGAGTAGATTGGAGTGGAGGTGAATGGATTGGAGTGGAATGGGATGGAATGGAATGGAAGGGTGTGGATTTGAGAAGAGCAGAGTGGAGTGGAGCGGAGTGGAATGGAGTGGAATGGAAAGGGATGGAATGTAATGGAGTTCAGTGTAGTCGAGTGGAGTGGAGTAGTATGGAGTGGAATGGAATGGAATGGAATGGAGTGGAGTTGAGGGGAGTGGAGTGGAGTGAAATGGAAAGGAATGGTGAAATGAAATGTGAGCTGAGATTGTGTGACTGCAATCCAGCCTGGGGGACAGATTGAGATCTTTTTGAAAGAATGGCATGGAATGGAATGCAGTCGAATGGAATGGAATTTAACGGAGTGGAGTGGACTGGAGTGGAATTTAGTTGAGTGGAGTGAAATGGAATAGGATGGAATGGAATGGAGTGCGGTGTAGTGGAGTGGAGTGGTGTGAAATGCAATGGATTGGGATGGAGCTTAATGGAGTGGAGTTTATTGGCGTGGAATAGTGTGGAGTGGAATGGAATGGAATGGAAAGGAATGAAATGGCATGGTGACATGAAATGTGAGCTGAGATTGTGCTACTGCACTACAGCCTGGGTGACAGAGTGAGATCCTGTCGAATGAAAGGAGTGGAATATAATGAAGTGGAATGGCATGGAATGTAATGTCATGGAATGGAATGGATTGGAGTGGAGTGGAGTGGAGTGGAATGGAGTGGAATGGAGTGGAATGCAATGAAATGGATTGAAATGGAATGGAATGGAATGAAGTGGAGTGGATTTCAGTGGATTGCATTGGAGTGGAGTGGATTGGAGTGGATTGGAGTGGAATGGAGTGGAATGGAATGCAGCTGAGTGGAGTTAAGCGGACTGGAGTGGAGTGGAGTGGAATGGAATGGAATGGTGAAATGAAGGGTGAACTGAGATTGTGCCACTGCACTGCAGCCTGGGTGTCAGAGTGAGATCCTGTTGAAAGAAAGGAATGGAATGGAATGGAGTGGATTGGAATGGAATGGAGTGGAGGGGAGTGGAGTGGAGTTGAATGGAGTAGAATAGAATGGGATGCAGTGGAATGGAATGGGGTGAAGTGGAGTGGAGTGGAGTGGACTGGAGTGAACTGGAGTGGAATGGAATGAGATGAAATAGAATTGAGTGGAGTGTTTTGGAGTGGAGTGGAGTGGAATGGAATGGAATGGTGAAATGAAGGGTGAACTGAGATTGTGCCACTGCACTGCAGCCTGGGTGTCAGAGTGAGATCCTGTTGAAAGAAAGGAATGCCATGGAATGGAGTTGAGTGGAGTGGAATGGAGTGGAGTGGAGTGGAGTGGAGTTTAGTGGAATTGAGTGGAATGGAATGGGGTGAAATGTAATGGAGTGGAATTTAGTGGAGTGGACTGGAGTTAATTGGAGTGGAAAGGAGTGGAAAAGAATGCAGTGGAGTGGAGTTAAGTGGAGTGGACTGGAGTGGAATGGAATTGAATGGAAAGGAATTTTATGGGATGGAATGGAATGGAATGGTGTAATGAAATTTGAGCTGTGATACTGCCACTGTACTCCTGCCTTGGAGACAGAGTGAGATGCTGTCGAAAGAAAGAATGGATTGAATTGGAATGGAATAGAGTGGAATGGAATGGATTGGAGTGGACTGGAGTGGAGTAGAGGGAGTAGAGTGGAGTGGATTGGAATGGAGTGGAATGGGATGGAATGTAATGCAATGAAATGGTGTGGACTGGATTAAAGTGGAGTGGAATGGAAAAGAGTGGAACGGAAATAGAAGGAATGGAATGGAGTGGAGTGGACTGCAGTGGAGTGGAGAGGAATGGAGTGGAAACGAAAGGAATGGAATGGAGTTGAGGGGAGTGGAGTGGAGTCAATAGAATGGAATGGAGTGAAATGCAATGGAGTGGTGGGGAATGGAATGGAATATAATGGAATGGAATGGAATGGAATGGAAAGGAATGGAATGGTGAAATGAAATGTGAGCTCAGTCTGTCACACGGGATCTCACTCTGTCACCCAGTCTGGAATGTAGTGGCACAATCCCAGCTCACATTACAATTCACCATTTCATTCCATTCTGTTCCATTCCATTCCATTCCAATCCAATCCACTCCCCTCCAATCCACTCCACTCCATTCCATTCCATCCCATTCCATTCCACTTCACTCCACTCCACCCCACTACACAATTCCATTCCATCCCACTCCATTCTATTCCAGTCCACTAAACACCACTCCACACCACTCCACTCCAATCTACTCCATTCCATTCCATACCATTGCACGCCACTCCATTCCTGTCCTTCCCATTCCTTTCCACTCCAATCTACTCCACGCAACTCTTCTGCACTCCAGCCCATTTCTTTAAATCCCATTCCATTGCACTCCATTCCACTCCAGTCCATTCCACTCCACTCCAGTCCACTCCACTCCATTCCATTCCACTCCTCTCCACTCCTCTCCACTCCAGTCCACTACATTCCATTCCTTTCTTTCTACAGGCACTCACAATGTCACCTAGGCTGCAGTGCAGTGGCACAATCTCAGCTCACATTACATTTCACCATTTCATTCCGTTCCATTCCATCCCTTTCCATTCCACTCCATTCCACTCCAATTAACTCCACTTCGCTCCACTCCACCCCACTCCATTCCATGCCTTCAAATTCCATCCCATTGCATTCCACTCTACACCACTCCACTCCACTCCAATCCACTCCACTCCACTCTACTCCAGTCCATTCCATTCCATTCCACCCCATTACATTCCCTTCCTTTCTTTTGACAGGATATCACTCTGTCACCCAGGCTTTACTGCAGTGACACAAGTTTAGCTCACATTTCATTTCACCATTCAATTCCATTCCATTCCATTCCATGACATTACATTCCTCTCCGCTCCTCTCCTCTCCACTGCACTCCACTCCATTCCTTTCCACTCAATTCCACTCCACTCCATTCCATTCCATTCCATCCTATTCCATTCCACTCCATTCCACTCTACTCTACTCCAGTAAAATCGGCTCCACTACACTACACTCCATTCCATTCCATTCCATTCCATTCCATTCCACTCCACTCCTCTCCACTCCAATCCATTCCAAACCATTCCATTCCAATCCACTCCAGTCCACTCCACTGCAGTACACTCCATTTGGCTCCAACTCAGTCCATTCCATCCCATTCCTTTCCACTCCATTCCACATCACTCCACTGCACTCCACTGCACTCCATTCCACTCCTTTACATTCCGTTCCCTTCCATTCCTTTCCATTCCTTTCTTTAGACAGGATCTCATTCTGTCACCCAGGCTGGAGTACAGTGGCACAAACTCAGCTCACATTTCATTTCAACATTCCACTCCATTCCATTCCATTCAACTCCACTCCACTACATTCCATTCCATCCCATTCCATTGCACTCCTTTCCACTACTGTGCACCCCACTCCACTAAACAACATTCCACTCCACTCCATTGCATTCCATTCCATTCCATTCCACTCAATTCCACTCCATTCCTTTCTTTCGACAGGATCTCACTCTGTCACCCAGTCTGGAGTGCAGTCACACACTCTCAGCTCACATTACATGTCACCATTTCTTTCCATTTCATTTCATTCCATTCCATTCCATTCCATTTCATCAGACTCAACTCCACTGCACTGCACTCCACTCCAATGCATTCCATTCCACTCCACTCCACTCTACTACACTCCATTCCATTCCATTCCATTCCATTCCACTCTATTCCATGCCATTCCTTGCTTTCAACAGGATCAAACTCTGTAACCCAGGCTGTCGTGCCATGACAAAATCTCAGCTCACATTTCATTTCACGATTCCATTCCATTCCATTCCATTCTATTCTATCCCATTCCATTCCACTCCATTCCACTCCACACCACTCTACTGCACTCCACTCCACTCCATTCCATTCCAATCCATCCCATTCCATTCCAATCCACTCCACTCCACTCTTCTCGACTCCACTCCACTGCACTTCATTCCATTCCATTCCATTTCATTGCGCTCCATTCCTTTCCATTCATTTCATCGAAACCATCTCACTCTGTCACCCTGGCTATTTAACAGTAGCACAATCTCAGCTCACATTTTATTTCACCATTCCATTCCATTCCACTCCACTCAACGCCAATCCACTCCACTCCAATCGATTCCACTCCATTCCATTCCATCCCATTCCATTCCACTCCACTACACTCCACTCCGCGACATTCCACTCCTGTCTACTCAACTCCACTCCATTCCATTCCATGCCATCCCATTCCACTCCATTCCACTCCACTCCACTCTACTCCAGTCCACTCCACACCACTCCACTCCACTCCATTCCATTCCATTCCAGTCCAGTGCAATCCA
Organism: Pongo pygmaeus; assembly: GCF_028885625.2. Classification (NCBI taxonomy): domain Eukaryota; kingdom Metazoa; phylum Chordata; class Mammalia; order Primates; family Hominidae; genus Pongo; species Pongo pygmaeus. Next base: position 2,535,273 of record NC_072388.2, on the reverse strand, counting down.
CTCCACTCCACTCCAATCCACTCCATTCCATCCCATTCAATTCCACTCCACTCCACTCCACTCCACTCCACTCCAGTCCATTCCACTCGGCTCCACTTCAGTCCATTCCATCCCATTATATTCCACTCCATGCCACTCCACTCCACTCCACTGCATTCCACTCCACTGCATTACATTCCATCACATACCATTCTACTCCATTCCACTCCACTCCACTCCATTCCATTCCATTCAATTCCATTCCATTCCACTCTATTCCATGCCATTCTTTTCTTTCAACGCGATCTCACTCTGTCACCCAAGCTGGAGTGCAATAGCACAATCTCAGCTGACATTTCATTTCACCATTCCATTCCATCTCAGTCCGTTCCATTTCATTCCATTGGATTCCATTCCATTCCACTCCATTCCACTCCATCCCATTACAGTCTATTCCACTCTATTCCAACGCATCCCATTCTGTTACACTACACCCACTCCACTCGAATCCACTCCATGCCATTCCATTCCACTCAATTCCATTCCATTCCTTTCTTTCAACAGGATCTCTCTCTGTCACCCAGGCTGGAGTGCAGTAGCACAGTGTCAGCTCACATTTCATTTCAGCATTACATTACATTACATTACATTACATTACATTACATTACATTACATTAATTACATTTTATTCCATTCCATTCCATTCCACTCCATTCCATTTCACTCCACTTCACTTCACTCCACTACATTACACTCCAACACATTCCATCCCACTCCACTCGACTCCACTCTATCCCATTCCATTCCATTCTGCTCCCTTCCACTCCACTGCACTCCACGCCGTTCCATTCAATTCCATTCCATACCATTCCACTCCACTCCATTCGACTCAACTCCACTGCACTCCACTCCACTTCATTCAATTCCATTCCATTCCATTCCACTCCGTGCGTTTCCATTCCTTTCTTTCGACAGGATCTCATTCTGTCACCCAGGCTGGAATGCAGTGCCACAATCTCAGTTCACAATTTATTTAAGCATTCCATTCCATTGCATTCCATTCTATTCTATTGCATTGCATTCCTTTCCATTCCATTCCATTCCATTCCACTACACTACACTACACCCCATTCCATTAAATTCCATACCATTCCTTTCCACTCCTTTCTACTAAACTACACTCCACTCCACTCCACTCCATTTCATTCCACTCCATTCCACACCATTCCATTCCATTCCTTTCTTTGATTGCATCTCATGCTGTCACTCAGGCTGGAGTGCAGTGGCACAATCACAGCTCACATTTCATTTCACCATTCCATTCCGTTGGATTCCATTCCCTTCCATTCCATTCCATTGCATTTCATTCCACTGCACTGAACTCCACTACACTCCACGCCATTCCACTCCACTACACTCTACTCCACTCTACCTCATTCCATTCCATCCAATTCCATTCCACTACACTCCTAACTGCTCCATTCCATTCCATCTTATTCCATTCCACACCATTCAGCTCCTCTCCACTCCAATCCACTCCATCACACTCCTTTCGATTCAACTGCATCCTATTCCTTTCAACTCCATTCCACTCCACTCCACTCCATTGCATTCCATTCCATTTCATTACACTCTATTCCATTACACACCATTCCATTGCATTCCATTCCTTTCTTTTGACGGGATCTCACTTTGTCACACAGGCTGGATTGCAGAGGCACCATCTCAGCATATGTTTCATTTCAAAATTCCATTGCATTCCATTCCATTCCATCGCATTGCTTTCCATTCCATTACAATGCATTCCACTCCATTCCATTCCTTTCCTTTCCATTCTACTCCACACTACTAAGCTCCACTCCTCTCTTCTCCACTCCATTCCATTCCATTTGCTTCCATTCCACTGCATTCCACACCATACCTCTCCATTTCACTCCACTACACTACATCCCATTACACCACATTACTTTCCACTCCATTCCACTCCACTCCACTCCACTCCAATTCACTCCACTCAACTCCATTCCATTCCAATCATTACTATTCTTTCCATTGCATTCTATACAATTCCATTCCTTTCATTTCCATTCCATTCCATTGCACACCACTCCACTCCACTCCATTCCATTCCACTGCACACCACTCCACTCCACTCCATTCCATTCCACTCCATTCCACTCCACTCCAATCCACTACATTCCACTCCACTCCACTCTGTTCCATTCTTTTCTATCCCGTTCCATTCCACTCCATTCAACTCCACTCCACTCTAGTCCAATCTACTCCACACCACTCCAATCCATTCCATTCCTTTCGGTTCCATTCAATACCATTATATTCCACTCCATTCCACTCCAATCCACTGCAATACATTCAACTCCACTCCACTCCACTCCACTCCACTCACCTCCACCCCACTCCATTCCATTCTACTCCACTCCACTCCACTACACTCCATCCCATTAAATCCCATTCCAATCCTCTCCACTCTACTCCACTCCATTCCATTCCATTCCTTTCGATTTCACTGCACTAAACTCCACTCCACTCTACTGAACTCCAGTCCATTCCATTCCATTCCACTCCATTCCCCTCCACTCCACTGCACCCCACTCCATTCCAGTCCTTTCCATTCCATTACATTCCATACCACTCCACTCCACTCCACTCCACTTCATGCCACTGCACCCCATTCCATTCCATTCCATCCCATTCCTTTCCACTCCATTCGAATCCACTCCAGTATACTCCAATCAACTCCACTCCAATCCATTCCATTCCATTCCACTCCGTTCCATTCCATTCCTTTCTTTTGACAGGATCTCAATCTGTCACCCAGGAATGATTTCAGTGGCACAATCACAACTCACGTTTCATTTCACCATTCCATTCCATTCCATTCCGTTCCAATCCATTCCACTCCACTGCACTCAACTCCACTCCACTGTATTCCATTCCACTACATTCCACTACACTCCACTTCATCCACTCGTCTCCATTCCACTCCACTCCACTCCACTCCACTCCATTTCATTCCTTTCTTTCAACAAGATCTCACTCTTTCACCCTTGCTTCAGTGCAGTGGCACAATATCAGCTCACCTTTCACTTCACCATTCCACTCCATTGCATTCCATTCCATTCCATTCCATTCCATTCCATTCCATTGCATTCCATGCCATTCCATTCCATTCCATTCCATTCCATTTCGTTTCATTTCTTTCCATTTAATACAAGTCCACTCCACTCCACTCAACTCCACTCCATTCCATTCCATTCCATTCAGCTCCATTCCACTCCAATCCACTACACTCCATTCCATTGCACTACCTCTTATTCCATCGTTCTCCATTCCACTCCACTCCACTCCACTGCATTCCATTCCATTTCATTCCATTCCACTACATTCCTTTCGATTACTTTCTTATGAAAGGATCTCACTCTGTCACAGAGGCTGGAGGGCAGTGACACAATCTCAGCTCACATTTCATTTCACCATTCCATTTAATTCCATACCATTCCACTCCAATCCACTCCACTCCTATCCGCTCCATTCCATTGCCTCACATTCCATTCCACTCCAATCCACTCCACTCCACTCCACTAGATTCCATTCCATCCCATTCCATTCCTCTCCATTCCAATCGACTCTACTCCACTCCACTCCAATCCACTCCACTCCACTCCAATCCACTCCACTCCCCTCCACTCCATTGCATTCCATTCAATTCCATTCTATTCCCCTCTATTCCTTTCCATTTTCTTTCCACAGGATGTGACTCTCTCACCCAGGCTAAAGTGCAATGGCACAATCTCAGCTCACCTTTCATTTCACCATTCCATTCCATTGCAATCCATTCCATTTCACTCTATTGAATTCCATTCCATTCCATTCCATTCCATTGCACACCACTCCACTCCATTCCATTCCATTCCATTCCACTCCATTCCACTCCATTCCACTACCGTCCACTCCAATCTATTCCATTGCATCCCATTCCATTACACTACATCCCACTCCACTCGACTCCACTCCATGCTGTTCCATTCCACTCCATTACATTCCATTCCTTTCTTTTGACAGGATCTCTCTGTCACCCAGGATGGAGTGCAGTAGCACAATCTCAGCTCACATTTCATTTCACCATTCCATTCCACTCCATTCCATTCCATTCCATTCCATTCCTTTCCAATCTATTCCATTCCACTCCACTACACCTCACTCCACTACGTTACACTCCATCCCATTCCATGCCACTTCACTCGACTCCACTCAATCCCATTCCTTTCGATTCCATTCCACTCCATTCCACTCCACTCCACTCCACTCCATTCCATTCCACTCCATGCCATTCCATTCCTTTCTTTCGACAAGATCTCACTCTGTCACCCAGGCTGGAATGCAGTGCCACAATCTCAGTTCGCATTTTATTTAACCATTCCATTCTGTTGCATTCTGTTTCTTTCCATTGCTTTGCTTTCTTTTCCATTCCATTCCATTGAATTCCGTTCCTTTCCATTCGATTCCATTCCATTCCACTCCACTCCAGCCCACCCCACCCCATTCCTTTCCATCCCATTCCGTTCCGCTCCATTCCAGTACACTACACTACTCTACACTACACTACACTACACTACACTACACTGCACTACACTCCATTCCATTCCCCTCCATTCTACACGATTCCATTCCATTCATTTCTTTCAATAGGATCTCATGCTCTCATTCAGGCTGGAGTGCAGTGAGACAATCATAACTCACATGTCATTTCACTATTCCATTACTTTGGATTCCATTCCATTCCATTCGATTCCATTGCATTCCATTCCTTTCCACTAAACTGAACTCCACTACACTCCATTCCATTGCACTCCACTCCACTGCACTCCAACTCATTCCATTCCATCGAATTCCATTCCACTCCATTCCACTACACTCCACTCTACTCTAGTCCATTCCGTCCTATTCCATTCCACTCCATTCATCTCCTCTACACTGCATTCCACTCCACTCTGCCACATTCCTTTCCATTCAACTCCATCACATTCCACTCCACTGCACTCCACTCCAATGCATTCTATTCCATTCAATTACACTCCATTCCATTTCATTCCTTTTTTTCGACAGGATCTCCCTCTGTCACACATGCTGGAGTGCAGAGGCACCATCTCAGCTCACGTTTCATTTCAAAATTCCATTGCATGCCATTCCATTTCATTGCATTGTTCTCCATTTCATTCCATTGCATTCCATTGCATTACATTCCTTTCCACTCCATTCCACTCCATTCCACTACACACTACTCCATTCCACCTCACTCCTCTTCACTCTATTGCACTCCATTCCATTCTATTCCATTCCATTCCACTACATTCCACACCATTCCTCTCTACTCCACTCCACTCTACTACATCCCATTACTCCCCATTACTTTCCACTCCATTCCAGTCCGCCCCACTCCACTCCACTTCACTCCACTCCTCTCCACTAAACTCCACTCCATTCCATTCAATCCCATTCCCTTCCATTTCATTCCACTCTATTCCAAACCACTCCACTCCATTCCACTCCACTCCACTCTATTCCATTCCATTCCATTGCAATGCACTCCATTCTATTCCATTCCTTTCGTTCGAAAAGGTCTCACTCTGTCACCCAGGCTGGAGTGCAGTGGCACAATTACAGCAGACATTTCATTTCACCATTCCATTCCTTTCCATTCCTCTCCATTCCATTCCACTACACTCTAATCCACTCCATTGCATTCCATTCCACTCCACTCCATTCCACTCCACTTCACTCCATTCGTTTCCATTCCGTTCCCTTCCACTCCATTGCACTCCACTCCACTACCCTCCACTCCGCTCAATCCCATTCCACTCCTTTCCATTCCGCTCCATTCCACTCCATTTCACTCCAATCCATTCTATTCCATTCCATCCCATTCCATTCCAATCCATTCGACTCCACTCCACTTCATTCCACTCCACTCCATTCCATTCCTTTCCATTCCACTCCATGCCATTACATTCCTTTGTTTTGACAGTATTTCACTCTGTCACTCAGGCTGCAGTGCAGTGGCACTGTCACAGCTTACATTTCATTTCACCATTACATTCCGTTAGATTCCATTCCGTACCTATCCATTCCATTGCATTCCATTCCATTCCATTGCAATCCATTCCATTCCGTTCCACTCCACTAAACTCCACTATACTCCACGCCATTACACTCCACTCCACTCCGCTCCACACCATTCCATTCCATCCAATTCCATTCCTCTCCATTCCACTCAATTCCACTACACCCAACTCCACTCCAGTTCATTCTGTCCTATTCCATTCCACTCCATTCAGCTCCTCTCCACTCCACTGCACCCCCCTCCTTTCCATTCCACTCCACTCCATCCCATTCCATTCAACTCCATTCCACTCCACCCCACTCCACTCCACTCCATTGCATTCCATTCCATTCCATTCTTCTCCACTCCATTCCATTGCATTCCTTTCTTTCAAAAGTGTCTCATTCTGTCACCCAGGCTGGAGTTCAGTGGCACCATCTCAGTTCACGTTTCATTTCAAAATTCAATTTCATTCTATTCCTTTCAATTCCGTTACATTCCATTGCATTCCATTCCATTCCATTACACCCCATTCCATTCCATTCCACTAAAATCCATTCCATTCCTCTCCACTCCATTCCACTCTACTACATCACATTACTCCCCTTTCCTTTCCATTCCATTACAATCTGCTTCACTCCACCCCACTCCTCTCCACTCCACTCCACGGCATTCCATTGCATTCCATTCCAATCCGTTCCATTCCGTTACTTTCTTTCAACAGGATCTCACTGCGTACCCAGGCTGGAGTGCACTGACACAATCTCACCCCACATTTCATTTCACCATTCTATTCCATTCCAATCCACTCCACTACATTCCTTTCCATCCCATTCCGTTCCACTCCACTTCACTTCTCTCAACTCCACTCAATTCCTTTCCACTCCATGCCATTCCATTGCAATCCATTCCCCTCAACTCTAGTCCATTCCACTCCACTCCACTCCATTCCACCCTCCTCCTCTCCATTCCACTCCACCCCACTCCTCTCCACTCCATTCCATTCCATTCCATCCGATCTCATTCCAATCCACTCCACTCCATTCCAATCCACTCCACTCCACTCAATCCCACTCCATCCCATTCCATTCCACTCCAATCCACTCCACTCCACTCCACTCCATTCCACTCGACTCCACTGTAATCCACTGGACTTCATTACATTCCACTGCATTGCATTCCATTCCATTCCATTCCACTCCACTCGACTTCACTCTACTCTGCTCCATTCCATTCCATCCATCCCACTCCATTCCATTCCATTCGAATCCATTCCTTTCTTTAGACAGGATCTCACTCTGTAACCCAGGCTGGAGTGCAGTGGCTCAATCTCAGCTGACATTTCATTTCACCATTCCATTCCATTCCATTCCACTCCATTACAATGCACTCCACTCCATTCCATTAAATAACATTCTTTACAGTCCACTAGAGTCCACTCCACTCCACTGCACTCCACTCCACTCCATTCGATTCCATTGCATTCCATTCCATTCCATCTCACTCCATTCCACTACACTCCACTCTACTCCACTCCACTCCACTCCATACCCTTCCACTCCACTCGTCTCCACTCCACTCCAGTCCCCTCCACTCCTCTCCTCTCCTCTCCATTCGATTCCCTTCTTTTACATTCCATTCCTTTCCACTCCATTCCTCTCCCCTCCTCCCCATTCAACTCCACTACATTCCACTCCAATCCCTTCCATTCGTTTCTTTTGGCAGGGTCTCACTCTCTCAACCTGGCTGGAGTGCAGTGGCACACTCTCAGCTCACGTGTCATTTCATCGTTCCGTTGTGTTACATTGCATTCCATTCCATTCCATTCCATACCACTGCATTGCACTGCATTCCATTCCGTTCCATTCCGTTGCATTCAATTCCTTTCTACTCCATTCCACTCCACTCCAATGCACTCCACTGCATTCCAGTCCAATCCATTCCACTCCATTCCATTCTAATCCACTCTGTTCCCCTCCATTCCATTCCAATCCACTCCTCTCCACTCCATACCATTCACCCCATTCCATTCCACTCCATTCCATCTACTCCACTCCATTCCATTCTATTGCATACCTTCCCATTCCACTCCACTCCTCTCCATTCCGCTGTACTCCACTCCTATACTTTCCTTTCACTCCCATTCAATTCCACTTCGTTCTACTCAACTCCACTCTACTCCAGTCAACTACACTCCACTCCACTCCAATCCACTGCATTCCTCTCCACTGCACTCCACTCCACTCCATTCCATTCCACTCCATCCCATTTCATGCCACTCCACTCCACTTCACTCCACCCCATTCCAATCGAATCCATCCCATTCCATTCCGTTCCATTCTACACCAATACACTCCACTCCACTCCACTCCACACAATCTCGTTCCATTCCTTTCTTTCGACAGGATCTCACTGTCACACAGGCTGGAGTGTAGTGGCACAATCTCAGGCCACATTTCATTTCAACATACCATTCCATTCCATTCCATTCCATTCCATTCCATTCCTTCCACTCCACTCCACTCCATTCCATTAAACACAACTCCACTCAACTCCAAACAACTCCATTCAATTCCATGACTTTGCATTCCACACCATTTCACTTCACTCATCTCCACTCTACTCGACTCCATGCCATTCCATTTCAATCCATTCCACTCTACTCAACTCCACACCACTCCACAGCACTACACTCCATTCCATTTTATTATCTTCCACACCATTCAATTCCATTCCTTTCTTTTGACAGGATCTCAATGTATCACGCAGGATGGAGTGCAGTGGCACAATCTCAGCTCACATTTCACTTCACTATTCTATTCCATTTCATTACATTGCATTTCATTCCATTGCATTGCATTCCATTCCATTGCATTCCATGCCATTGCATTCCACTCCATTCCATTCCACTCCACTCCACTCCACTCCACCACATCCAATCAATTCCATTCCATTCGACTCCTCTCCACTCCACTCCACTCTGTTCCACTCCATCCAATTCCATGCCAACCCATTCCACTGCACTACACTCCACCACACTAGACTCCACTTGATTTCATTTCATTCCATTCCTTTACACTCCATTGCACTCCACTCCACCCAACTTCACTCCACTGCACTCCACTTCACTGCATTCCATTCCATTCCTTTCCATTCCTTTCCATTCGATCCCACTCCATTCAATTTCACTCCACTCCACTACACTCCCCTCCACTCCATCCTATTCCTTTCCATTCCTTTGCACTCCAAAGCACTCAACTCCTCTCCACTCCATTTCAATGCACTCCAATCCACTCCATTCCATTCCATTCCATCCCACTCCATTCCACTCCACTCCACTCCACTGCACTCCACTCCATCCCATTCCATTCCAATTCACTCCATTCCACTCCAGTCCACTCTACTCCTCTCCACTCCACTCCATCTCTATCCCTTCCATCCCATTCCATTCCACTCCACTCCAATCAACTCCCTTCCACTCCACTCCATTCCAAGGCACTCCACTCCACTCTATTCCATTCCATTCCATTCCTTTCCACTCCAATGCATTCCATTCCTTTCTTTCAACAGGACCTAACTCTGTCACCCAGGCTGGAGTGCTGTGGCACAATTTCAGCTCACATATCATTTCCTCATTCCATTCCATTCCTCTCTGTTCCATTCCATTCCATTGCATTCCACTACACTACACTACACTGCACTCCACTCCTCTCCATTGCACTCCATTCCACTCCACCAGCTCCACTCCACTCAATTCCATTCCATTCCAAACCATTCCACTCCATTCCACTCCACTCCACTACACTCCACTGCACTCCACTCCATTCCATTCCTCTCCTTGCCACTCCATTCCACTCCATCCTAATCCACTCCACTCCATTCCACTCCTCTCCACTCCACTCCATTCCACCCCACTCTTCTGCACTCCACTCCTCCCCATTTCATTCCATTCAGTCACATCCCATTCAACTCCATTTCTCTCCACTGCACTCCACTCCACTCCTCTCCCCTCCACTCCTTTCTATTCCATTCAATTCAATTCCACTCGATTCCTTTCCATTGCTTTCTTTCGACAGGATCTCCCTCTGTCACGCTGGCTGGAGTAAAGTGGCACCATCTCAGTTCACATTTCATTTCACCATTCCATTCCATTTAAATCCGTTCCATTCCACCCCACTCCAGTCCACTCCATTTGTTCAATTACATTCCACTTCATTGCAATCCAATCCACTCCACTCAACTCCTCTCGATCCCATTCCATCCCATTCCATTCCACTCTATTCCACCCCACTCCACAACATTCCACTCCGTTATATTCCATTCCTTCACATTACTTTCCACTCCATTCCACTCCACTCCATTCCACTCCTCTCCAATCCATTACATTCCATTACATTCCACTCCATTCCATTCCATTCCATTCCACTCCATTCCATTCCTTTCCTTTCTTTTGACAGCATCTCTCGCTGTCCCCCAGGCAGGAGTGCAGTGGCAAAATGTCAGCTCACATTTCATTTCACATTTCCATTCCGTTGCATTCCATTCCATTCCATTCTATTCCTTTCAATTGCACTCCACTCCACTCCCCTCCACTCCATTCCATTCTACTCCACGCCATTCCATTCCTCTCCACTTCACTCCACTCCACTCCCCTCCTTTCCCTTCCATTCCACTACATTCAACTCCATTGCATTCCATTCCTTTCTTTTGACAGGATGTCACTGTGTCACCAAGGCTGGAGTGCAGTGGCACACTCTCAGCTCACATTTCATTTCACCATTCCATTTCATTGCATTCCATTCCAGTGCATTCCTTTCCATTCCATTCCTTCCACTCCACTCCATTCCATTCCATTAAACTCCACTCCTTTCCATTAATTTCCATTCCATTACACTCCATTACACTCCACTCCACGCCACTTCACTCCACTCCACTCCATTCCATTCCATTCCATTCCATTCCTTTCCAACTTACTCCATTCCAATCCACTCCACTCTGCTCCAATCCACTCCACTCCACTCCATCACATTCCATTCCATTCCTGTCCCCTCCATTCCAATCCTCTCCACTTCAATCCTGTCCCTTCCACTCCTGTCCACTCCATTCCATTCGATTCCCTTCCATCCCATTCCATTACACTCCACTCCTTTCCACTCCATTCCATTCGATTCCCTTCCATCCCATTCCATTACACTCCACTCCATTCCACTCCATTATGTTACATTACATTACTTTACATTACATTACATTACATTACATTACATTACATTACACTCCAATCCATTTGATTTTTTCTTTCGCCATTATATCACTCTATCACTCCGTTTGGAATCCACTGTCATAATCTCAGCTCACATTTCATTTCACCATTTCATTGCATTCCATTCCATTCAATTCAATTCCATTTCATTCCATTACATTCACTTCCATTCCATTGCATTCCATGGCGTTCCATCCGTTCCCCTCCATTCTACTCCATTCCACTCCACTCCACTGCACTCCACTCCACTCCACTCCATTCCACTCCATTCCATTCTATTCCATTCCATTCGTCTCCATTCTACTCCATTCCACTCCACTCCACTCCACTCCATCCCATTGAACCCCATTCCTTTCCACCCCATTCCATCTACTCCACTCAACTCCACTCTACTCCACTCAACTCCACTCTACTCCACTCCATTCCATCCCATTCCATTCAACTCCACTCGTCTCCACTCCACTCCTCTCTACTTCACTCCAATATTTTCTATTCACTCTTTCCATACCACTGCGTTCCACTACACTGCACTCCACTCCAATCCACTGCATTCCATTCCACTCCACTGCAATCCACTCCACTCCATTCCATTCCAATCCATCTCATTCCATTCCACTGCACTTCACTCCACTCCATTCCATTGGATTCCATCCCTTTCCATTCCATTCTACTCCACACCACTCTACTCCACTCCACTCCACTCCACTCTCTTCCATTCCATTCTTTTCTTTTGACAGGATCTTACCCTGTCACCCAGGCTGGAGTACAGTGGAAGAATCTCAGTTTACATTTCATTTCAACATTCTGTTGCATTCCATTCCATTCCATTCCACTCCACTCCACTCCATTCCACTAAACTCCACTCTACTCCCCACCACTCCATTCAGTTCCATGTCTTTGCATTCTACACCATTCCACTCCACTCCATTCCATTCTACTCGACACCATCCCACTTCATCCCATTCGATTCCACTGCACCCCACACCACTCCACTCCGTTCCATTCCTAACATTCACCTCCATTCAATTCCATTCCTTTCTTTTGACTGGTTCTCACTGTAACACCCAGAATGGAGGGCAGTGGCACAATCTCAGCTCAACTTTCATTTCACCATTCCATACCATTTCATTACATTGCATTCCATTTCATTGCATTCCATGCCGTTCTATTCCACTCCATTCCTTTCCATTCCATTCCACTCCAATCCACTTCACTCCACCCCACTCCACTCCATTCTATTCCATTCCATTCCTTTCGATTCCTCTCTGCTCCACTCCACTCCATTCCACTCTATCCCATTCCATTCCAACCCACTCTATTCCACTCCAATCCACACCACTCTACTTCATTCCATTCCATTCCATTACATTCCTTTACCCTCCATTGCACTCCACTCCACTCCACACCAGTCCACTGCACTCCATTTCATTTCGTTCCATTCCACTTCATTCCATTCCATTCCATTCCATTCCACCCCACTCCATTCAAATCCATTACACTCCATTCCACTGCACTGCACTCCATCCCATTCCATTCCGTTCCATTCCACTCTCTTCCAATTCACTCCACTCCACTCTTTTCCACTCAACTCCACTCCACTCCATTCAATTCCATTCCATTCCATTCCACTCCAATCCATTCCATTCCTTTCTTTCGACACGATCTCATTCTGTCACCCATGCTGGAGTGAAGTGGCACAATCTCAGCTCACATTTCATTTCACCATTCTATTCCATTCCATTCTGTTTCATTCCATTCCATTCCTTTCTTTCGACACGATCTCATTCTGTCACCCATGCTGGAGTGAAGTGGCACAATCTCAGCTCACATTTCATTTCACCATTCTATTCCATTCCATTCTGTTTCATTCCATTCCATTCCATTCTACTAAACTACACTCCACTCCACTCCACTCCATTCCACCCAAATCCATTCCAATCCACTGCATCCATTGCACTCCATGCCACCACATTCCACTCCACTCCTCCCCACTTCACTTCACTCCATTCCATTCCACTCAATCCCATCCCATTACACTTCATTCCACTCCACTCCACTCCATTCCATTCCATTCCTTTCTTTTGACAGGATCTCACCTTGTCACCCTGGCGGGAGTGCAGTGGCACAATCTTAGCTCACATTTCATTTCACCATTCCATTCCAATACTTTCCATTGCATTCCATTCCATTCCAATACTTTCCATTCCATTCCATTCCATTCCATTCCACTCCATTCTAATCCACTGAACTCCGCAGCACTCCACTCCACTCTATTCCATTACATTACATTCCACTCCATTCCTTTCCACTCCACTCCACTCGATCCCATTGAATCCCATTCCATTCCACTGCATTCCACACCACTCCACTCCACTCCATTCCATTCCATTCCATCCTGTTCCATTCCCCTCCACTCGACTCCACTCCACTCCACTCCACTCCATTCCATTCCATTCCATTCCATTCCATTCCTTTCCTTTCCATTCCATTCCATTCCTTTGCTTTCCTTTCTTTCCTCAGGATCTCACTCTGTCACCCAGGCTGGAATGCAGTGACACAATCTCAGCTCACATTTTATTTCGCAATTCCATTCCGTTGCAAACCATTCCATTCCATTGCATTGCATTGCACTGCATTGCATTGCATTGCATTGCATTCATTCAATTCCATTCGATTCCATTCCACTCCTCTCTTCTACATACCATTCCAGTCCACGACATTCCATCCCATTCCATGCCATTCCTTTCCCCTGCAGTCCCCTCCACTCCACTCCACTCCACTCAATTCCATTCCATCCCTTTCCTTTCCACTCCTTTACACTCCACTACACTCCAATCCACTCCATTGCATTCCAATCCATCCCATTCCATTCCACAGTATTCCACTCTACTCCATTCTTCTCCACTCCATTCCTTTCCATTCCATTCCATTCCATTCCACTCCATTCCATTCCATTCCTTTCTTTTCATAGGATTTAACTTTATCACCCAGGATGCAGTTCAGTGGCACAACCTCAGCTCACATTTCATTTCACCATTCCATTCCATTACATTCCGTTCCTTTCCATTCGATTCCATTCCACTCCACTCCACTCCATTCCACTCTACTCAACTGCACTCCACTCCACTCAACTGCACTCCACTCCACTTTACTCCATCCGATTCTATTCCACTCCATTCCACTCCACTCCATTCCACTCCAATCCACTCCACTCCTCACCACTCCATTCCAATCCATTTCATTCCATTCCACCCAATTCCATGCCATTACATTGCACTCCATTCCACTCTACTGCACTGCACTCCACTCCACTCCACTCCACTCCACTACATTCCATTCCATTCCATTCCATCATATTCCATTCCTTTCTTTCGACACCATATCACTCTGACACCCAGGATTGAGTGCAGTGAAACAATCACAATTCACATTTCCTTTCACAATTCCATTCCATTCCATTCCATTCCATTCCATTCCATCCTACTCCACTCCACTCCACTCCATTACATTATATTTCATTTGGTTCCAATCCATTCCACTCCATTCCACTCCACTCCACTCTACTCCACGCCATTCCACTCCACGCCATTCCACTCCATCCCATTCCATTCCACTAAATTCCACTCCACTCCAATCCATTCCATTAAATTCCATCCCATTCCTTTCCACTCCATTCAACTCCACTCCACGAAACTCCACTCCACTCCTTTCCATTGCATTCCAACCCTTTCCATTCCAGTACATTCCACTCCACCTCACTGCACTCCACTCCAATACATTCCACTCCACTCCACGCCATGCCATTCTATTGCATTCAATTCCATTCAATTCAATTCCATTCCACTCCGTTCCACTCCATTCCATTCCATTCCCTTCCGTCCCACTCCACTCTACTCCACTCGACTCCACTCCACTCCATTCAATTCCATTCCTTTCCATTCCACTCCATTCCATTGCTTTACTTTCTTTCGATAGGATCTCACTCTGCCACACCGGCTGGAGCGCAGTGGCACATCTTCAGGTCACATTTCACCTCACCATTCCATTCCATTGCATTGCATACCATTCCATTCCATCCCATTTCACTCCACTCCACTCCATCCCATTCTACTCCGCTCCACTCGACTCCACTCCACTCCATTCAATTCCATTCTTTTCCATTCCACTCCTTTCCATTGCTTTACTTTCTTTCGACAGGATCTCACTGTCACACAGGCTGCAGTGCAGTGGCACAATCTCAGGTCACATTTCATTTCACCATTCTATTCCATTCCATTCCTTTCCAGTTCTTTCCATTCCATTCCATTCCATTCCATTCCATACCTCTCAACTTCATTCCATTCCATCCCATTCCATTCCACTCCACTCCACTCCAGTCCACTACACTCCACACCACTACACTCTATTCTATTCCATCCCTTTGCATTCCACTCCATTCCAACCTACTCCACTTCACTCCAAACTACTCCACTCCATTCCATTCCACTTCATAAAATTCCACTCCACTCCACTCCATTCCATTGCATTCTTTTCCATTTCATTCCACTCCACTCCACTGCACTCCAATTTACTCCTTCCATTCCAATCCACTCCACTCCAATCCACTCCACCCCAATCCGTCCATTCCATCCCATTCCATTCCACTCCATTCACTCCACTTCACTTCACGCCAATCCACTCCACTTCACTCCAATCCACTCCACTCGTCTCCACTCCATTCCATTCTATTACATCCCATTGCATTCAACTCCATTCCACTCTGCTCCATTACACTCCACTCTACCTCACTCCACTGCATTCCATTCCATTCCATTGTATTCCACCCCATTGCATTCCATTCCTTTCTTTCGACAGGATCTCACTCTTTCACCCAAGCTGGAGTGCAGTTGCACATTCTCAGCTCACATTTTATTTAACCTTTTCATTCCATTGAATTCCATTCCATTCCTTTCCATTCCATTCCATTCCATTTCATTCTATTCCATTCCTATCCATTGCACTCCTCTCCATTCCACTCATCTCCACTCCATTCCATTCCACTCCATTCCACTCCACTCCACTCCACTCCACTCCGTTCCATTCCATCCCATTCAATTCCGTTCCACTCCATTCCACTCCAATCCACTCCACTCCATTCCATCCCATTCCATCCCTTTCCATTCTATTCCAATCAACTGCATTCCAAACCACTCATCTATACTCCACTACACTCCACTCCATCCCATTCCACCCATTCCTTTCCACTACATTCCACTCCACTTGACTCCACTCCACTCCATTCCATACTATTCCATCCCAAACTGTTGCACTCCATTACACTCCATTCCATGGCACTCCACTCCACTCTACTCCGTTGCATTCCATTCCATTCCATTCCACTCAATTTCTCTCCAATCCACTCCACACCACTTCACTCCATTCCATTGCGTCCTATTCCTTTCCACTCCACTCCACTCCACTCCACTCCAATCCACTGCACTCCATTACATTCTATTTCATCCCATTCCATTCCACTCCATTCCACTCCACTCCACCCCAATCTACTCCACTCCACTCGACAGCACTCTACTGCACTCCACTGCATTCCTGTACATTCCATTCCTTTCCACTCCGTTACATTCCATTACTTTCTTTCAACACGATCTGACTCTGTCACCCAGGATGGATTACAGTGGCACAGTCTCACCTCACATTACATTTCACCGTTCCTTTCCATTCGATTCCATTCCACTCCACTCCACTTCACTCCTCTGCACTCCATTCCATTCCATTCCATTCCACTCCATTCCACTCCATTCCACTCATCTCCTCTCCACTTCATTCCACTCCTTTCCATTCCTTTCGTCTCCACTCCACCCCACTCCATTCCATTCCATTCCGTTCCACCCCCATTCCACTCCACTCCACTCCACACCAGTTCACTTCATTCCATTCATTTCCATCCCATACCATTCTACTCCATTCCACTCCACTCTGCTCCCCTCCACTCCACTCCACTCCGTTCCATTCCATATCATTCCGTTCCCCTCCATTCCATTCCTTTCTTATGACAGTATCTCACTGTGTCATCAAGGCTATTGTCACCAAGGCCGTGGCACAATCTGAGCTGACATTTCATTTCACCATTTCTTTCCATTCCATTCCATTTAATTCGATTCTATTCCACGGCACTGCACTCCATTCCATTCCGTTCCATTCCACTCCCTTACACTCCACTCCACTCCATTCCATTCTATTCCATTCCATTCCACTCCAATCATCTCCAGTGTACTCCACTCCCCTCGATCCCATTCCATCCCATTCCATTCCACTGCATTCCACTCCTCTCCACTCCATTCAGCTCTTCTCCACTCCATTCCATTCCATTCCATCCAATTCCAGTCAAGTCGTTCTCCTCTCCACTCTACTCCACTCCACTCCACTCCATTCCATTCCAAATCCATTCCATTCCACTCCATCGATTTCATTAATTGTATTGACAGGATCTCATGCTATCACCCGGGCTGGAGTGCACTGTCACAGTCTCAGCTCACACTTCATTACACCATTCCATTCCGTTGCATTCCATTCCATTACATTACATTCCATTACATTCCATTCCACTCCACTCCACTCCAATCTACTCCAATCCATTCCATTCCACTCCACGCCATTCCACTCCACTCCATTCCACTCTACTCCTCTCCACTTCAGTCCATTCCATTCGATTCCATTTCATTACACTCCATTCCACTCTTCTCCTCTCCACTTCAGTCCATTCCATTTGATTCCATTTCATTACACTCCATTCCACTCCATTACCCTCCACTCCTCTCCACTGCACTCCACTCTACTCCATTCCATTCCATTCCATTTCATTCCATTCCGTTCCATCCCACTCCCCTCCACTCTACTCCATTCCATTCCATTCCACTCAATTCTTCTCCACTCCACTCCACTCCACTCCATTCCTTTCCATCCCATTACATTCCATTCCATTCCACTCCACTCCAGTCCACTCCTTTCCATTCCATCTGATTCTATTCCACTGCATTCCCCTCCACTAGACTCCACTCCATTCCACTCGACTACAATCCACTCCATTCAATTCCATTCTATTCCATTCAACTCCATTCCTTTACGTTCCTTTCTTTTGACAGTATCTCCCACTGTCACACAGGCTGGAGTGCAGTGGCACAATCTCAGCTCACCTATCATTTCACCATTCCATTCCATTTCATTTCATTCCATTCCATTCCACTCCCCTCCACTCCACTCCAATAAATTCCATTCCATTCCACTCCACTCCACTCCACCCTACTCCATTCCACTCCACTCCACTCCACTTCATTCCATTATATCCCATTCCTTTCACTCCATTCCACTCCACTCCACTCCATTCCATTCCATTACATCCCGTACCATTCCACTGCATTCCACTGCACTCCACTCCACTCCATTCCATTGCATTACAATACACTCTATTGGATTTCATTCCTTTCTTTCGACAGGATCTCACTCTGTCACACAGGCTGCAGTGCAGTGGCACAATATCAGCTCTCATTTCATTTCACAATTCCTTTCCATTCCATTCAATTCGATTAAATTAGATTCCATGCCACTCCACTCCACTCGGAGTAATTTGATCGTCTGAAGCCTTCTTCTCTCAGCTTGTCAAAGTCATTCTCCGTCTAGCTTTGTTCCGTTGCTGGTGAGGAACTGCGTTCCTTCGGAGGAGGAGAGGGGCTCTGCTTTTTAGAGTTTCCAGTTTTTCTGCTGTTTTTTCCCCATCTTTGTGGTTTTATCTACTTTTGGTCTTTGATGATGGTGATGTACAGATGAGTTTTTGGTGTGGATGTCCTTCCTGTTTGTTAGTTTTCCTCCTAACAGACAGGACCCTCAGCTGCAAGTCTGTTGGAGTACTCGGCCGTGTGAGGTGTCAGTCTGCCCTTGCTGGGGTGCCTCCCAGTTAGGCTGCTCTGGGGTCAGAGTTCAGGTACCCACTTGACGAGGCAGTCTGCCCTTTCTCAGATCTCCAGCAGCATGTTGGGAGAACCACTGCTGTCTTCCAAGCTGTCAGACAGGGAAATTTAAGTCTGCAGAGGTTACTGCTGTCTTTTTGTTTGTCCCTGCCCTGCCCCCAGAGGTGGAGCTTACAGAGGCAGGCAGGCCTCCTTGAGCTGTGGTGGGCTCCACCCAGTTCGAGCTTCCCGGCTGCTTTGTTTTCCTAAGTAAGCCTGGGCAATGGCGGGAGCCCCTCCCCCAGCCTCGCCGCCGCATTGCAGTTTGACCCCAGACTGCTGTGCTAGCAATCAGTGAGACTTCGTGTGGGTAGGACCCTCTGAGCCAGGTGCGGGATATAATCTCCTGTTGCACCGTTTTTAAAGCCCGTGGGAAAAGCGCAGTATTCGGGTGGGAGTGACCCGATTTTCCAGGTGCTGTCTGTCACCCCTTTCTTTGACTAGGAATGCAAACTCCCTGACCCCTTGCACTTCCCAAGTGAGGCAATGCCTCGCCCTTCGGCTCACGCACGGTGCGGCCACCCACTGACCTGCGCCCACTGTCTGCCACTCCCTAGTGATATGAACGTAGTACCTCAGAAGGAAATGCAGAAATCATCCGTCTTCTGCGTCGCTCATGCTGGGAGGTTTAGACTGGAGCTGTTCCTATTTGACCACCTTGGCTTCCGACCATCCTCAGTTCACATATTATTATACCATTCCATTCCGTTGCATTTCATTCTATTGCATTGCTTTGCATTCCTTTCCATTCCATTCTATTCCATTCAGTTCCATTCCCCTCCTCTCTACTCCACTCCAATCCACCCCATTCCGTTCCATTACATCCCAATCCATTCCACTCCATTCAACTTCACTCCACTCCACTCCATTCCATTCCATTTCACAACATTCCATTCCATTCCTTTCTTTTGTCAGGATCTCATGCTGTCACACAGGCTGGAGTACAGTGGCACAATCACAGCTCACATTCATTTCACCATTCCATTCTGTTGAATTCCATTCCATTCCATTGAATTCCATTCCATTCCATTCCATTGCATTCCATTCCATTCCATTCCACCACACTGAATCCACTAAACTCCACACCATTCCACTCCACTCCACTCTACTCCATTCCCTCCTATTCCAGTCCAATCCATTCAGCTCTTCTCCACTCCTCTCCACTACACCCCACTCCTTTCCATTCCACTCTATCCCATTCCAATCAACTCCATCCCACTCCACTCCACTCCACTACATTCCATTCCATTCCATCCCATTCCATTCCATTCCATTCCATTCCATTCCATTCCATTCCATTCCTTTTTTCGACAGAATCTCATTCTGTCACCCAGGCTAGAGTGCAGTGGAACCATCTCAGCTCACGTTTCATTTCAAAATTCCATTCCATTCCATTCCATTCCATTGCATTGCATTCCAATCCATTCCATTTCGTTTGATTCCATTACATTTTTTACATCTCCATTCCACTCCATTTCACTCCACTCCACTGCTCTCCATTCCATTGCACTCCACTCCACTCCACTTAATGCCATTCCCTTCCATTCCACTCCATTCCAATCCATTTCTTTCTTTCGACAGCATCTCAGTCTTTACCCAGGCTGGAGTCCAGTGGAACAATCTCAGCTCACATTTCATTTCACGATTCCATTCGACTCCATTCCATTCCAATCCATTCAATTTCACTCCACTCCACTCCACACCACTACATTCTTTTCCATCCCATTCCATTTCACTCCACTCCTCTCCACTCCATTCAACTCCATTTCATTCCATCCCATTCCATTCCCCTCCATTTCACTCCATTGCACTCCACTCCTTTCCACTCCATCCCATTCCATTCCTCTCCATTCCCCTCCACTCCACTCCACGACTCACCACTCCACTCCAATATACTAACTTCTCTTCCATTCCATTCCAGTCCATTCCAGTCCACTCCACTTCAATCCACCCCATTGCATTCCATACCATTCCATTCCAAACCATTAAACTCCAGTCCACTTCACACCATTCCATTCCCTTCCATTTAATTCCTTTCCCTTCAATTCTCTTCCAATCCACTCAACTCCACAACACTTCACTCCACTCCACTCCACTATTCTATTCCATCCCATTCCATTCCACTCCCTTCCACTCCACTCCACTCCACTCTACTCCACTCCACTCCATTAAATTTCCTTCGATTCCATTCCACTCCATTCTATTCCATTCCTTTGTTCGACAGGATCTCACTATGTCACCCAGGTTGGAGTGCAGTGGCAAAATCTCAGCTCACATTTCATTTCACCATTCCATTCCATTCCATGCCATTCAATTCCTTTCCATTCCATTCCCTTCCATTCCATTGAATTCCACTCCCCTTCACTGCAATCCATTCCATTCCTTTCCATTCCATTCCATTGCACTCCAATCCACTCCATCCTACTCCATTGTATTCCATTCCACTCCATTCCATTCCATTTCATTCCACTCCATTCCAATACACACCATTCCATTCCACTCCACTCCACTCCACTCCACTACACTACACTCAATTCCATTCCATTCCATTCCATTCCATTCCATTCCACTCCACTCCATTCCATTCCTTTCTTTTGACAGGAACTCACTGTCATCCAGGTTTGAGTGCAGTGGCACAATCTCAGCTTGCTTTTCATTTTAGCATTCCATTCCATTCCATTCCATTCCATTCCAAGCCGTTCCACTCCTTTCAATTCCTTTCCATTCCATTCCATTTCATTCCATTCCACTCCAATCCAATCCATTCCATTCAATTCCATCCCATCCCATCCTGTTCCATTCCTCTCCACTCCTCTACACTCCACTCCTCTCCACTCCATTCCGTTCCATTCCATGCTATTAAACTCCTTTCCACTCCATTCCCCTACACCACACTCCACTCGACTACACTCCATTCCATTCCGTTGCATTCCGATCCATTCCATTCCATTCCACCTGTTTCAATTCCATTCCATTCCATTCCCTGCCACTCCATTCCACTCCACTGCCCTCCACTCCAATCCACTCCACTCCATTCCATTTCACTCCATTCCATTCCATTCCATTCCACTCCACTTCATTCCACTCCTCTCCACTCCACTCCATCCCATTCCATCCCATTCCATTCCACTCCATTGCACTCCACTCCACTCCACCCCACTCCATTCCACTCCATTCTACTCCTTTCCTTTCCATCCCATTCCATTCCACACCATTAAACTGCACTCCTCTCCAATCCACTCCTCTCAACTCCATTCCGTTGCATTTCATCACATTGCATTCCACTCCCTTCCACTCTACTCCACTCCACTCCACTCCATTCCATTCCATCCCATTCAACTCCATTCCATTCAATTCTTTTCTTTTGATGGGATCTCACTCCGTCACACAGACTGCAGTGCAGTGGCACAATCTCAGCTCAAATTTCATTTCACCATTCTGTGCCATTCCATTCCATTCCATTACACTCCACTCCACTCCTTTCCATTCCATCACATACCATTCCACGCCACTCCACTCCACTCCACTCCATTCCATTCCTTTCCATTCCTTTCCACTCCATTCATATCCATTCCTTTCTTTTGGCAGGATCTCACTGTGTCACACAGGCTGGAGTGCAGTGGCACAGACTCAGCTCACATTTCATTTCACCATGCAATTGCATAGCATTTCATTCCATTCCTTTACATTGCATTCCATTTCATTTCATTCCATTTAATTCCATTCCAGTCCACTCTATTCCACTCCACACCACTCCACTCCACTCCAACCCATTCCATTCCATTCCACTCCATTCCATTACATGCCTTTCTTTCCACAGGATCTCACTCTATCATACAGGCTGGAGTGCAGTGGCACAATATCAGTTCACATTTCATTTCACTATTGCACTCCATTCCATTCCGTTCCTTTCCACTCCATTCCACTCCACTCCACTCCAGTCCACACCATTGCCTTCCATCCCATTCCATTCCATTCCACTCCAGTTCACTCAAATCCGTTGCATTCCATCCCATTCCTTTCCAATCTATTCCATTCCACTCCAGTCCACTCCACTCCACTACACTCCACTAAATTGCATTCCATTCCATAATATTCCACTCCATTCCATTCCATTGCTTTCTTTCGAGGGGATTTCACACTGTCAGCCAGATTGGAGTGCAGTCGCACAATCTCACCTCATATTACATTTCACCGTTCCATTCTATTTTTTCATTCCACTCCATTCCATTCCATTCCATTCGTCTCCTTTCCATTCAATTCCATTCCATTCCTCTCCATTCCATTCCACTCCACTCCACTCCACTCCATTCCATCCCATTCCACTTACCTCCATTCCACTCCATTCCAATAAACTCCAATCCACTCAACTCCGCTCTTTTCCATTCCATTCCCTGCCATTCCATTCCACTCCTTTCTACTCCATTCCACTCCACTCCACTCCACTCCCCTCGACTCCACTCTACTCCTCTCCAATCAATTCCATTCCATTCCATTCCACTCCTTTCTATCGACATGATCTCACTCTGTCACCCCAGCAGGACTGAAGTGGCACCATCTCTGCACTCATTTCATTTCACTATTCCATTTTATCCCATCCCCCTCCATTCCACTCCACTCCACTCCTATCCAGTACACTCTATTCCATTCCATTCCATTCCCCTCAAATGCATTCCATTCCTTTCTTTCTACAGGATCTCACTCCATCGCCCAGGCTTGGGAGCAGTGTCACAATATCAGCTCAATTTTCACTTCAGCATTCCACTCCATTCCCTTCCATTCCAATCCATTCTATTCCATCGCATTCCATTCCATATAATCCCACTCCAATCCACTCCACTTCATTCCCTTCCATTCCATTCCATTCCATTACACTGCATTCTATTCCATTCCACTCCACTACACTCCACTCCAATCCATTCCATTCATTTCCATTCCATTCCATTCCATTCAACTCCAGTCCACTTCATTCCATCCCTTTCTATTCCACTCCATTCCACTCCACTCCACTCCACTGCACTCCACTCACCTCCACTCCAGTATGTTCCATTCCATGCCATCCAATTACATTGCACTCCATTCCACTCCGCTCCAATCCACTCCACTCCACTCCACTCCACTCCATTCTATTCTATTCCATATCATTCCACTCCATTCTATTCCGTTCCTTTTTTTTGACCGAATCTCACTCTGTCACCCAGGCAGGAGTGCTGCGGTACAATATCAGCTCACGTTTCTTTTCACTGTTCCATCCCATTCTATTCCACTCCAATCCACACCACTCCACTACATTCCACTCCATCCAATTCCATCCCATTCTGATACACTCCATTCCACTCCACTCCACTGCACTCCTCTCCATTACATTACATTCCATCCCATCCCATCCCACTCCATTCCACCCCACTCCAGTCAACTCCACTCCACTCCTCTCCACTCTATTGCATTCCATTCCATTCCACTCCATTCCATTCCATTACTTGTTTTCAACAGGAGCTCACTCAGTGACCCATGCTGGAGAACAGTGGCACGATATCAGCTCACATTTCATTTCACAATTCCATTCCGTTGCATTCCATTCCATTCCATTCCATACCATTCCATCCACTCCCCTCCACTCCACTCCCCTCCACTCCACTCCCCTCCACTCCACTCCCCTCCACTCCTCTCTGCTCCACTCCACTCCATTCCATTCCATTCCATTCCATTCCATTCCATTCCATTCCATTCCATTCCACTCCATTTCTCTCCACTCCACTCACCTTCACTATATTCCATTCCGTCCCATTCCATTCCAATCCATTCCATTCCACTCCACTCCATTCCTCTCCATTCCAATCCACTGCATTCCATTCCATTCCATTGCATCCCTTCCCATTCTAGTCCATTCCACTCCACACCACTACACTCTACTCCTCTCCACTCTACTGCACATCAGTGCATTTCTTTCCATTCCATTCCATTCCACTCCATTCCACTCCAATCCACTCCATTCCAGTCCACTCGTCTCCTCTCAACTCCACTCCTCTCCTCTCCAATCCACTCCATTCCTCTCCATTGCATTCCATTCCACTCCACTCCACTCCACAACACTCGACTCCATTCCGTTCCATTTCATTCTACGTCACTGCATTCCTCTGCACTCCAGTCCTCTCCACTCCACACAAATTCACTCCACTCCATTCTATTCTGTCCCTTTCCATTCCACTTCACTGCACTCCACTCCACTCCACTTCATTCCACTCCATTCTATTCCACTCCATTCCATTCCTCTCCACCCCAATCCATTCCTTTCCATTCCATTCCATTCCACTCCATTCCTCTCCAGTCCACTCCACTCCACTGCACTACACTCCACACGATCCCATTCCATCCCATTCCATTACACTTCTTTTCACTCCACTCCACCCCACTCCATTCCTTTCCATTGCATCCCATTCCATTCCACTCCATTCCACACCTCTCCACTCCACTCCACTTCACAACATTCCACTACATTCCATTCCATTCCTTTCTTTCAACAGGATCTTTCTCTGTAACCCCGACTGGAGTGCAGTGACACAATCACAGCTCACATTTCATTTCACGATTCCATTGCATTCCTTTCCATTCCAACCGATTTCACTGCATTCCATTGCATTCCATTCCATTCCATTCAATTCCATTCAATTCCATTCCATTGCATTCCATTCCATTCAATTCCATACCACTCCACTCCACTCCACTCCATTCCATTCCGTTCCTTTCTTTCAACAAGATCTCACTCTGTCACCCAGGCTTGAGTGCAGTGGCACAACCTCAGCTCACATTTCATTTCACCATTCCATTCTATTCCATTCCACTCCACTCCACTCCACTCCATTCCATTTAACTCCTCTCCACTCCACTCCACACCACTCCATTTCGTTCCATGCCATTGCTTTACACGCCATTCCACTCAACTTCACTCCACTCCACTTGACTGCATCCCATTCCATTCCACTCCATTCCACTCGATTCCACTCCACACCACTCCACTCCATACCATTCCAGTACATTCCACTCCATTCTATTCCATTCCTTTCGTTTGAAAATTTCTCACTCTAACACCCAGTATGGAGTGCTGTCACACAATCTCAGTTCACATTTCATTTCACCGTTCCATTCCATTTCATTCCATTTCTTTGCGTTCCATACCATTCCATTCCATACCATTGCATTGCATTCCATTTCACTTCATTTCACTCCACTCCACTCCATTCCACTCCATTACATTCCATTCTACTCCTCTCCACTCCACTCCACTCCCTTCCACTCCATCCCATTGCATTCCAATCCATTCCACTCCACTCCACTCCACTTCACATCAATCCACTCCACTCCATTCCATTCCATTCCACTCCATTCCAATACACCCCAATGCACTCAAATCCACTCCTCTCCACTCCAGTGCACACCACTACACTTCATTCAATTCTATTCCATCCAAACTACTCAATTCCACTCCAGTCCACTCCAATTAACTACACTCCATTTCCATTAAACTCCACTCCATTCCACATCACTCCATTCCATTCCATGCGATTGCATTCCACGCCATTCCACGCGATTGCATTCCACGCCATTCCACTCCACTCCAGTCCACTCCACTCGACTCCATTCCATTCCATTCCACTCCCTGCCACTCCACTCCACACCACTACACACTGCTCCACACAACTCCACTCCATTTCATTCCATTACATTCCACTCCATTCTATTCCATTCCTTTCTTTCGACAGGTTCTCACTCCAACAACCAAGATGGAGTCCATAGGCAAAATGTCAGCTCACGTTTCATTTCACTGTTCCATTCCATTTCATTCCGTTGCATTCCATTCCTTTGCATTCCGTACCAATCCATTCCATTCCGTTGCATTCCATTCCATTCCATTCCATTCCACTCCACTCCACTCCACTCCACTCCACTCAATTCCATTCCATTCCACTCCTCTCCACTCGACTCCATTCCGTGCCATTCCTTCTGATTCCAATCCACTCCATTGCACTCCACTCCACTCCACTCCACTCAATCCCATTCTATCCCATTCCATTCCACTCCACTCCACTCCACTCAACTGCACTCCACTCCACTCATCTGCACTCCACTCTGCTGCATTCCTTTCAAGTCCATTCCATTCCACTGCATTCCATTCCATTCCTTTATTTCGAGAGTGTCTCACGCTGTCACACAGGTAAGAGTTCAGTGGCAGAATCTCATGTCCCATTTCATTTCACCTTTGCATTCCATTGCATTCCACTGCATTGCATTCCATTCCGTTCCTTTCCATTCCACTCCACTCCACTCCACTCAGCTCCACTCCACTCCACCCTTTTCCTTTACACTGCGTTCCATTCCGTTCCACTACATTCCACTCCACTCCACTCCACTAAATTCCACTCCACTCCAATCCACTCCCTTCCATTCCATTCCATTCCACTTCATTCCACGCCATTCTTTTTTTTCGGGAGGATCTCAATCTGTCACCCAGGCTGGAGTGCAGTGGTACAATCTCAGCTTGAATTTAACTTCACCATTCCATTCCATTCCATAGAATTCCATTCCATTCTATTCCACTCCATTCCAAACCACTACACTCCACTCAACTCCACTCCCTTCCCTTATATTCTATCCGATTCCATTCCACTCTATTCCATTCTGCTTTACTCGTCTCCACTCCATTCCATTCTATTACATTCCACTCCATTCTATTCCTTTTTTTCGACAGGATCTCACTCTGTCACCCAGGGTGGAGTGCAGTGGCACAATCTCAGCTCAGATTTCTTTTCACCATTCCATTCCATTCCATTGCATATCTTCCATTCCATTGCATTGCATTCCATTCCATTCCATTCCATTGCATTGCCTTCCATTCCATTTGATTCCATTGAATTCCAATCCACTAAAATCCATTCCAATCCACTCCACTCAACTCCACTCTACTCCATTCCACTCCATTCCATTGTATCCCATTCGATAACATAGCATCCCATTCCATTCCTTTCTTTCAATAGTTTCTCACTTTGTCCTCCTGGCTGGAGTGCAGTGGCACAATCTCAGCCCAGCTTTCATTTCACCATTCCATTGTATTCGATTGCATTCAATTCCATTCCATTCCATTCCTTTCCATTCCATTCCATTCAATTCAATTCCATTCCATTCCATTGCATTCCATTCCATTCCATTGCTTTCAATTGCATTCCATTTGATTCCATGCCATTTCATTCCATTCCATTCCACTCCATTCAACTGCATTCCACTGGTCTCCACGGCAGTCCTACCCACTCCACTGCACTCCATTCGAATGCCTTCCATCCCATTCCATTTCACTCCACTCCACTCCTCTCCACTCCAATCCATTCCATTCCATTCCATTCCATTCCATTCCATTCCACTCCAATCCATTTCATTCCTTTCTTTCAACAGGTTCTTACTCTTTCCCCCCGGCTGGAGTGCGGTGGCACAATCTCAGCCCACTTTTCATTTCACCATTCCATTGCATTCAATTCCTTTCCATTCCATTAAATTCCAATTCATTCTATTCCATTCCATTGCTTTCAATTGCATTCCATTGAGTTCCATTCCAATGCATTCTATTGCATTCCATTCCATTCCATTCCGTTCCATTGAATTCCATTGCATTCCATTGCATTCCTTTGCTTTCAATTGCATTCCAGTCAATTCCATTCCATTCCATTCCATTCCATTCCTTTCCACTCCATTCCACACCACTCCACTCCACTCCATTCCACTCCCATCCATTAAATTCCAGTAACTTCCGTTCCATTCCACTCCATTCCATTCCATTCGTTTCTATTGACAGGATCTCATGCTGTCACCAAGGCTGGAGTGCAGTGGCACAATCTCATCCCACATTTGAGTTCACAATTCCATTCCGTTGCATTCTATTCCATTCATTCCTTTTCATTGCATTCCATTCCATTTCATTCCTTTGCATTCCATTCCATTCCGTTGGCTTCCATTCCATTGCATTCCTTTCCACTCCATTCCCCTCCTTTCCATTCCACTCTACTTCACTCTTCTCCACTCCATTCCATTCCTTTCCTACTCATTCCAATCCACTCCACTCCACTCTACTCCACTTCACTCCATTCCATTCCATTCCATTCCACTCCAATCCATTCCATTCCTTTCTGTCAGCAGATTCTCACTCTGTCCCTGCGGCTGGAGTGCAGTGACACAATCTCAGCCCACTTTTCATTTCACCATTCCATTGCATTCATTTGCATTCCATTCCATTCCATTGAATTCCATTCCATTTCATTCCATTCCATTGCTTTCACTTACGTTCCTTTCTATTCCATTCCATTGCATTTCGTTCCATTGCATTCCTTTCCACTCCAATCCCCTGCATTCCACTGCATAACACTCCACTCCATGGCAGTCCACTCCACTCCACTCCAATCCATTCCACTCCATTCCATTCTATTCCATTCCATTCCTCTCCATTCCACTCAATTCCACTCCACTCCAATCCACTCCAATCCACTCCATTGGATTCCTATAAATTCTGCTTAATTTCATTCCATTCCTTTCTTTCAACAGGATCTAACTCTGTCACACAGGCTGGAGTGAAGTGGCACAGTATCAGCTCACTTTTCGTGTTACCATTCCATTCCATTCCGTTCCATTTTTCCATTCCATTCCATTTCATTCCATTCCATCACACTCCACTCCATTCCACTCCACGGAACTGCACTCCACTCCACTGCATTCCATTCGATTCCATTGCATCCCATTCCTTTCCATTCCATTCCTTTCTTTCGACAGGATCCCACTCTGTCTCCAGGTTGGTGTGCGGCGTAACAATCTCAGCTCATATTGCATTTCACCATTCCAATCCATTCCATTCCATTCTATTCCTTTCCACTCCACTCCACTCCACTCCTGTCCAATCCATTCTTCTCCACTCCATTCCATTCCACTCCATTCCATTCCAATCCCTCCACTTCACTCCACTCCACGCCATTCCATTCCATCTCATTCCACTCCACTCCATTCCACTCCACTCCATTCCATTCAATTTCATTCCATTCCACTCCATTCCTCTGCACTCCACTCCACTTCACTCCACTCCACTCCATTCCATTCCATGCCATGCCATTCCATTCCTTTCTTTTGACAGGATCTGCAACCGATGCTGGAGGGCAGTGGCACAATCTCAGCTCACATTTCATTTCACCATTCCATTCCATTTCATTTCATCCTATTATATTAAATTCCACTCCACTCCACACCATTCCACTCCACTCCATTCTATTCCTTTCTTTCGACAGGATTACACTCTGTCACCAGGACTGTAGTGCAGTGGCAAAATCTCAGTTCACATTTCATTACTCCTTTCCATTCCTCTCATTTCCATTCCACTCCACTCCCCTCTATTGCTCTCCACTCCCCTCCACTCCATCCCAGACAACTCCACTCCACTCCAATCGTCTCCACTCCACTCCACTCTGCTCCATTCCATTCCATTCCACTCATTCCACTTCACTTCATTCAATTAAATCCATTCCACTCTATTCCACTCCACTTCCGGCCAATACACTCCATTCCATTCCATACTATTTCACTCCACTCCATTGTATTCCCCTCATTCCACTGCACTCCACTCCATTCCATTGCACCCCGTAACATTCCATTCCACTCCACTCCACTCAACTCCATCCATTCTATTACATTCCACTCCATTCCATTCCATTTTTTCTTTTGACAGGATCTCACTCAGTTTCCCATGTTGAGTGCAGTGATGCAGTCTCATGTCACACTTAATTTCACCATTCCATTCTGTTCCATTCCATTCCATTGCATTCCAATAGATTCCATTCCATTCCACTCCATTCCACTCTACTCCACTCTACTCCACTTCACTCAATTCCATTCCTTCTCATTCCATTCCTTTCCACTCCACTGCACTCCTCTCCACTCCACTCCGTTCCGTTTCATCCCATTACATTCTCCTACTTTCAATTCCACTACACTCAACTCCACTCCACTCCACACCACTCCACACCACTCTCCTTCATTCCATTCAATTCCAATCCATTCCTTTCCGTTCCATTCTTTTTTTTCTACAGGATCTCACTCTGTAACCCAGGCTGGATTACAGTTGCACAATCTCAACTCACATTTCATTTCACCATTCCTTTCCATTCCATTGCATTCCATTCCACTCCACTCCACTACTCTCCAGTCCACTCCACTCCATTCCACTCCATTCCATCCCACTCCTTTCCACTCGATTCCACTCCACTCCACTCAAGTCTACCCCATTCCATTCCATCCCATTCCATTAAACTCCATTCTACTCCACTCCAATCCAATGCACTACAATCCATTCCTTTACATTCCATTTCACTCCACTCCAATCTACTCCATTCAATTTCCCTCCATTACACTCCACTCCATTCCATTGTACTCCACTTCATTCCTTTCCATCCCATTCCATTTCCCTCCATTCCACTCCACTCCCCTCCACTCCACTCCACTCCATTCCATTATGTTCCATCAAATTCCATTCCACTACCTTCCATTCAACATCATTCTACTCCACGTCATTCCACTCCACTCCACTCCACTCCATTCCATTCCATTCCACTCCATTCCTTTCCATTCCTTTCTTTCGACAGGACCTCACTCTATCACCCAGGCTGCAGTGCAGTGACACAATCTCAGCTGACATTTCATTTCAATATTCCATTCCATTACTTTCCATTCCATTCCACTCCACTCCACTATACTCCACTCCAATTCATTCCACTCCATTCACTTCCATTACATTCCAGTCCTTTCCAGTCCATTGCACTGCATACCTGACTTTGGAAAGGAACTCTCTCTGTCACCAGGCTGGAGTGTAGTGGCACAATTTCAGCTCACATTTCATTTTACCATTCCATTCCATTTTATTCCATACAATTGCATTCCTATGCATTCCACTGCATTCCAATCCATTGCACTCCATTCCACTCCACTCCACTCCACTCCATTCCACGCCCATCCACTCCACTCCTTTCCTTTCAATTCCTTTCCACTGCACTCTACTCCATTATAATCCATTCCATTCAATTCCATCCCATTCCATTCCACTCAATCCCACTACAATCCACTCCACTGTACTCCAGTCCATTCCACATCATTCCATACATTCATTTCCATTCTATTCCACTCCATTCCTTTCTTTCTACAGGATATCACTCTGCACCCAGCCTGGAGTGCAGCAGCACAATCTCAGCTAACATTTCATTTCATCATTCCGTTCTATTCCATTCCATTCCATTCCATTCCATTCCATTCCACTCTACTCCATTCCACTCTACTCCAGGCTACATGACTCCAGTTCACTCCATTCCATTCCACCTCATTCCATTCCATTCCATTCCATTCCACTCCACTGCACTCCTCTCCACTCCACTCCATTCTATGCAATCCCATTCCACTCCATTCCACTCCTTTACACTCCTTTCCACACCACTCCACACCACTCCACTCCACTCTCCTCCCTTCCATTCA
The DNA here is from genome assembly GCF_028885625.2 of Pongo pygmaeus. Taxonomy (NCBI): domain Eukaryota; kingdom Metazoa; phylum Chordata; class Mammalia; order Primates; family Hominidae; genus Pongo; species Pongo pygmaeus. The sequence continues at coordinate 2,502,368 of NC_072388.2, read as the reverse complement.
ATTCCAATCCACTCGTTTCCGTACCATTCTTTTTCTTTGACAGGGTCTCACTCTGTCACCCGGCTGGAGTACAGTCGCACAATCTCAGCTCACATTTCATTTCACCACTCTTTTCCATTCCATTCAATTCCATTACACTCCACTCCTCTCCAGTACACTACACTCCATTCCACTCCATTCCATTACATTCCATCCCATTCCTTTCCACTCGATTCCACTCCACTCCACTCAAGTCCACACCATTCCATTCCAACCAATTCCACTCAGCTCCATTAAACTCCACTCCATTCCAATGCACTAAAATCCATTCCAATGCACTAAAATCCATTCCATTCCATTCCATTCCTTTCCACTCCATTCCATTCCATTCCATTTCACTCCACCCCACTGCAATCTACTCAATTCCGTTCCATTCCATTTGACTCCACTCCACTCCACTCTATTCAATTCCATTCCTCTTCATTACACTCCACTCTATTCCACTGCACTCCACTTCATTCCATTCCATCGCATTCCCTTTCACTCCATTCCACTCCATCCCACTCCTCTCCACTTCACTCCACTCCACTCCACTCCACTCCTTTCCATTATGTTCCATCACATACCATTCCACTCCCTTTCACTCAACACCATTCCACTCAACTCCACTCCACTCCACTCCACTCTATTGCATTCCATTCCACTCCATTCCATTCTGCTCGTTTCTTTCGACAGGGTCTCACTCTATCACCCAGGCTGCAGTGCAGTGGCACAATCTCAGCTCACATTTCATTTCAATATTCCTTTCCATTCCATTCCATTCCATTCCACTCCACTCCACTATACTCCACTCCAATCCATTTCACTCAATTCACTTCCATTCCACTCCATTCCATTCCACTCCGTTCCATTCCATACCTTACTTTCGACAGGAACTCTCTCTGTCACCCAGGCTGGAGTGTAGTGGCACAATCTCAGCTCACATTTCATTTCAATATTCCTTTCCATTCCATTCCATTCCATTCGACTCCACTCCACTATACTCCACTCCAATCCATTCCACTCAATTCACTTCCATTTCACTCCATTCCATTCCACTCCGTTCCATTCCATACCTTACTTTCGACAGGAACTCTCTCTGTCACCCAGGCTGGAGTGTAGTGGCACAATCTCAGCTCACATTTCATTTCACCATTCCATTCCATTGTATTCCGTAAAATTGCATTCCTATGCATTCCATTGCATTGCATTCCATTACATTCCACTACACTCCCATCCACTCCACTCCATTCCATTCCTCTCCACTCCTTTCCAATCCACTCAACTACTCTTCACTCTAATCCACTCCATTCCATTTCATCCCATTCCATTCCAGTCCATCACACTGCAATCCACTCCACTCTACTCCACCCAACTCCATTGCATTCCATATATTCCATTTCACTCTATTCCATTCCATTCTTTTCTTTCAACATAATATCACTCTGCACCCAGGTTGGAGTGCAGCAGCACAATCTCATGTCAAATTTCATTTCACCATTCCATTCTGCTCCATTCCATTCCAATTCATTAGTTTCCATTCCATTCCACTGTATTCCACTCTAAACTACTCCAGTTCATTCCATTCCATTCCACTCCACTGCACTCCTCTCCACTCCACTCCACTGCACTCCTCTCCACTCCACTCAATTCCATTCCATCCAATTCCATTCTACTCCTTTCCATTCCACTCCACTCCACTCCACCCCACTACACGTCATTCTCCTCCATTCCATTCATTTCCAATCCACTCTTTTCCATTCCATTCTTTTCTTTCGAAGGATCTCTCTCTATCACTCCGTCTGGAGTACAGTCGCACAATCTCTGCTCACATACCATTTCACCATTCCTTTCCATTCCATTGCATTCCATCCCCCTCCACTCCACTCTTCTCCAGTCCACTCCACCCAATTCCACTCAAGTTCATTCCTTTCCACTCGATTCCACTCCACTCCACTCAAGTCTACCCCATTCCATTCCATCCCATTCTATTCAACTCCATTCCACTCCACTCTAATGCACAACAATCCATTCCATTCCTTTCCATTCCATTGCACTCCACTCCATTCCATTCCATTCCATCTTTTATCAGGATCACTCTCTATCACCCATGTTGTAGTTCAGTGGTACAATCTCAGCTCACATTTCATTTCTCCATTCCATTCCATTCCATTCCATCCAATTTCATTTCATTACATTACACACCTTTCCATTCCATTCTTTTCTTTCGACAGGATCTCACCCTGTCACGCAAGCTGCAGTGAAGTCGTACAAGGTCAGCTCACACTTCATTTCCCCACTCCTTTCCATTCCATTCCATTCCATTTCATTCCATTCCACTCGATTCCACTCCACTCCACTTCACTCCACTCCACTTCATTCCATCCCATTCCGTTCCACCGCATTCCACTCCACTCCACTACACTACAATCCATTCCATTCCATCCCATTCTATTCCACACCATTCCACTCCACTCCCCTCCACTCCATTCCACAACATTCCACTCAACTCCACTCCAGTCTATTCCACTCCACTCCGTTCCATCCCATTCCATTCCACTTCATTCCACTCCACTCCTATCCACTCGTCTCCTCTCCACTCCACTCCACCCCACTAAACTCCACTCCATTCCATTCCCTTCAATTCCACTCCATTCCAGTCTATTCCACTCTACTCCAGTGCACTCCATTTCATTCCATCCCATCTCATTCCACCGCTTTCCACTCCACTCCACTCCACACCACACTATTAAATTCCCCTCCATTCTATTCCATTTGATACCATCTGATTCCATTCCACTTCACACCACTCTTCTCCACTCCATTCCATTAAATTCCGTCCCTTTCCATTCCACTTCATTCCACTCCACTCCACTACTCTCCACTCCATTCCATTCCAATCCATTTATTCCATTCCGTTCCTATCCATTCCACTCCACTGAACTCCACTGCACTCCATTCCATTCCATTAAACTCCACTCCACCACACTCCACTCCATTCCATTCCACTCTAATCCACTCCCCTCTAACCCACTCCACTCCACAACACTCCATTCCACTCCACGCCAGTCCTCTAAACTCCATTCCATTCCAATCCATTCCTTCCCATTCTATTCCAATTCATTCCACTCCACTCTACTCCACTCCATTCCCTTCCATTCCATTGCAATCCACTCCACTCCACCCCAATCCACTCCACCCCACTCCACTCTATTCTATTCAACTGCAGTCCATTCCACTCTATCCCACTCCACTCCACTCCATTCCACTCCATTCTACTCCACTCTTCTCCACTCCACTCCAATCCATTCCATTCCATTCCACTCGACTCCTCTCCACTCTACTCCGCTCCGCTCCATTCCATACCATCGCATTCCATTCCACTCCATTCCGCTTCACTTGATTCCACTCCACTCCACTCCATTCCATTCCTTTCCCTTCCATTCCATTCCATTCCACTCCATTCCACTCCACTCTAATTCCACTCCACTCAAATCCATTTCGTCCCATTCCATTCCACCCCATTCCATTCCACTCCACTCCACTCCACTTTACTTCACTCCACTCCATTCCATTCGTTTCCATTCCATTCCACCCCATTCCTTTCCACTCCACTCCACTCCACTTTACTTCACTCCACTCCATTCCATTCGTTTCCATTCCATTCCATTTCATCTGATTTCACTCCACTCGACTCCACTCCACTCCACTCCATTCCATTGCTTCGCATTCCGTTACACTCCATTCCACTCTACTCCACTCCTTTCTATTACATTCCTTTCCATTCTTTTCCTTTGAATTTCACTTCGTTCCATTCCACTCCATTCCAGTCTACTTGATTCCACTCCAATCCACTCCATTCCATTCCTTTCCCTTCCATTCCATTCCATTCCAGTCCATTCCACTCCACTCCACTCCTCTGCTCTCCATTCCATTCCACCCCATTCCACTCCACTCCACTCCACTTCCCTTCAGTCCCCTCCTTTCCATTCCTTTCCATTACATTCCATTACATTCCAATCCATCTGATTTCACTCCACTCGACTCCACTTCACTCCACTCCATTCCATTGCATCACATTCCATTCTACTCCATTCCACTACGTTCCATTCCATTTCTTTCCATTCCATTCTATTAAATTCCACTCCATTCCATTACATACCTTTCTTTCGGGAGGATCTCTCTCTGTCACCCAGGCTGGTGTGCAGTGGCACAATCTCAGCTCACATTTCTTTTCACCATTCCATTCCATTACATTCCATTTATTCGGTTCCATTCCACTCCACTCCACACGATTCTATTAAACAACTCTCCACTCCACCCCACTCCACTCCCCTGCAGTCCATTCTATCACATTAAATTCCCCTCCATTCCACTCCTTTCCACTCCACTCCACTTCGCTCCATTCCACTCCATTCCATTACATTCCATCAAACTCCATTCCACTCTATTCCACTGTACAACACTCCACTCCAATCCAATCCATTCAATTCCATTCCTCTCCACTCCACTCCATTCCATTCTTTCCTTTGATGGGATCTTACTCTGTCACCGAGGCTGGATTGCAGGGGCACAATCTCAGCTCCTATTACATATCACCATTCTGTTCTATTTTATTCCATTCCATTCCATTCCATTCCACTAAATTCCATTCCTTTCCTTTCAACTCCACTCCACTCCACTTCGTTTCATATCATTCTATTGTCCTCCATTCCACTCGACTGCACTCCACCACAATCCACTCTATGACATTGCATCCAATTCCATTCCACTCCATAACACTCCTCTCCACTCCACTTCTCTCCACTCCTCTGCACTCCTTTCCACTCCATTCCATCCCATTCCATTCCACTCCATTCCATGCCACTCCAATCCACTCTATTCCACGCCACTCCACTCCACTCCTCTCCATTCCATTCCATTCTTTTCCACACCATTGCGTTCCATTCCATTCCATTCTTTTGACAGGATCTCACTCTGTCATCCAGGTTGGATTTCAGTGGCACAATCTCAGCTCATATTTCAATTCACCATTCCATTCCTTTCCATTCCAATCCATTCCTTTGCACTCCACTCCACTCTAATCCATTCCATTCCATTCAACCCCATTCCACTCCACTCCACTAGTGTCCACTCCACTACATTCCATTCCACTTCATCCCATTCCATTTCACTCCATTCCGCTCCACTCCTCTCCATTCCAGTCCACTCCACTCCACTCCATTGCATTCCATTTCACTCTATTACCCTCCACTCCACTCCATTCCAGTCTACTCCGTTCCACTCCATTCCATTCCTTTCCATTTCATACCATTAAATTAAATTCCACTCCATTCCTTTCCATTCCTTTCTTTCAACAGGATCTCACTCTACCACCCAGGCTGGATTGCAGTGGAACAATCTCAGCTCACATTGCATTCCACCATTGTATTCCACCATTCCACTCCATTCCATTCCATTCCATTGCATTCCTTTTCACTCCACTCAAATCCTCTCCTCTCCATTCCATTCCATTTGATCCCATTCCATTCCACTCCCCTCAACTGCACTCTACTCCACTCCACTCCACTCAATTCCATTCCATTCCATTCCATTCCATTCCATTCAGTTCCATTTGACTCCATTCCATTCCATTCCTTTCTTTTGACAAAATCTCACCCTTTCATCAGGCTGGAGTGCAGTGGCACAATCTGAGCTCACATTTCATTTCACCATTCAATTCCATTACATTCCATTCCTTCCCATCTCATCCTGTTCTATTCCATTCTGCTCCTTTCGAATCTACTCCACTCCACTCCATTCCATTCCATCCCATTGCATTCCATTCCATTCCACTGCAATCCACTCCATGATATTCCTTTCCATTACACTCCACTCCATTCAATTACATTCCGTTATTTTGACAGGATTTCACTCTGTCTTCCAGGCTGGAGTGAAGTGACACAAACTCAATTCATTTCATTTCACCATTCCATTCCATTTCATTCCATTCCTTTCCATTCCACTCTACTCCAATTCACTTCATTCCAGTCCATCGCATTCTATTCTACTCCATTACACTCCACTCCACTCCACTCCAATCCACTCCACTCCACTCCATTCCATTCCATCCCATCCCATTCCATTCCATTCCTCTCCACTCCACTCCACTTCACTTCTCTCCCTTCCACTCCATTCCATTCCATCCGGTTCCATTCCACTCCATATCATCCCATTCCTTTCTTTTGACAGGATCTCACTCTGTCACACAGAGTGGACTGCAGTGTCACAATCTTAGCTCACATTTCATTTCACTATTCCATTCCATTCCATTCCTTTCCATTCAGTTTCACTCCACTCCACTCTACTCCATTCCATTCCACTCCATTACACTCCTCTGCATTCCACAGACCTCCACTCATTCCATTCCATCCCATTCCATTTCCCTCCATTCCACTCACCTCCCCTCCACTCTACTCCACTTCACTCCACTCCATTCCATTATTTTCCATCACTTTCTATTCCACTCCATTCCACTCCACACCATTCCACTCCACTCCACTCCGTTACATTCCGTTACAATCCATTCCATTCCTTTCCTTTCTTTCCACAGGATCTCACTCTATCAACCAGGATGCAATGCAGTGGTGCAATCTCAGCTCATATTTCATTTCAATATTCCACTCCATTCCATTCTATTCCATTCCATTCCACTCCAATCCACTCTAGTATACTGCACTCCAATCCACTCCACTCTACTGCACTACAATCCATTCCACTCCATTCACTTCCATTCCATTCCATTCTATTCCACTCCATTCCATTCCATACCTTACTTTCGACAGGAACTGTCTCTGTCACCCAGGCTGGAGTGCAGTGGCACAATTCCAGCTCACATTTCATTTCACCATTCCATTCCATAGCATTCCATTCTATTGCATTCCTATGCATTCCATTGCTTTCCATGCCATTGCATTCCACTCCACTGCACCCCATCGACTCTCTCCATTCCATTCCATTACTTTCCACTCCTTTCCACTCCACTCCACTCCACTCTAATACACTCCATTCCATTCCACCCCATTACATTCCACTCCATCCCACTCCAATCCACTCCAATCTTCTCCACTCCATTCCATTCCGTTCCATTCTTTCCATTCCACTCTATTCCATTCCATTCCTTTCTTTCGACAGGATATCACTCTGTCACCCAGGCTGCAGTGCAGCCACACAATCTCAGCTCACATTTCATTTCACCATTCCTTTCTGTTCCATTGCATTCTCTTCCATTACGTTACATTACACTCCATTCCACTCTACTCCACTCTACACCACTCCACTTCTCTCCATTCTGTTCCATCCCATTCCATTCCATTCAATTCCACTCCACTGCACTCCTCTCCACTCCACTCCATTCAATTCCATCCAACTCCATTGTACTCCATTCCACTCCACTCCACTCCACACCACTGAACACCATTCTCCTCCATTCCATTCAATTCCAATCCACTCCTTTCCATTCCATTCTTTCCTTTCTACAGGATCTCACTCTGTCACCCAGGCTGGAGTACAGTGGCACAATCTCAGCTCACATTTCATTTCACCATTCCTTTCCATTCCATTCCATTCCATTCCATTCTGCTCCACTCCATTCCTCTCCAATCCATTACACTCCATTTCACTCCATTGCATTCCACTCCATCCCATTCCATTCCACTCTATTTCACTCCATTCCACTCCAGTCCACCACATTCCATTCGATCCCATTCCATTCAAATCCATTACACCAAAATCCACTCCAATTCACTACAATCCATTCCATTCCATTCCATTTCTTTCCATTCTTTCATCAGGTTCCAACTCTATCACCCAGGTTGGAGTGCAGTGGTAGAATCTCAACTGAGATTTCATTTCTCCATTCCATTCCATCCAGTTCCATTCCATTAGACTACACTCCTTTCCATTCCATTCTTTTCTTTCGACAGGATCTCACCCTGTCACCCAGGCTGTAATGCAGTCACACAATCTCATCTCACTCTTCATTTCACCATACACTTCCATTCCATTCCATTCCATTCCATTCCATTCCATTCTACTCAATTCCACTCCAATCCACCTCACTACACTCTACTCCACTCCATTCCATCCCGTTCCATTCCAACACATTCCACTCCACTCCACTCCATTCCATTCCATCACATTCTACTCCAAACAATTCCACTCCGCTCCTTCCACTCCTCTCCACCCCACTCCACTGCATTCCACATCATTCCACTCAACTCCACTCCGGTCTACTCCACTCCAATCCATTCCATCCCATTCCATTCCACTTCATTCCACTAAACTCCTCTGCACTCCTCTCTTCTCCATTCCTCTCCACTCCACTAAAATCTACTCCATTCCATTCCCTTCAATTCCTTTCCATTCCAGTCCATTCCACTCCTCTCCAATCCACTCCATTTCATTCCATCCAGTTCCATTCCACTGCATTCCTCTCCACTCCACTCCACTCCACTCTACCCCACACCATTCCATTCCTGTCCATTCCATTCCATTCCACTCCATCCGATTCCATTCCGCTTCATACCACTCTACTCCACTCCTGTCTATTGCATTAAATTCCATACCATTCCATTCCACTGCATTCCAGTCCACTCCACTCCTCTACAATCCATTCCATTCCAATCCATTCCATCCCATTCCATTCTACTCCACTCCACTGCATTGCACTCAACTCCACTCTACTACATTCCATTCCATTCAATTCCAGTCCATTCAACCCCATTATTTTATTTCAACAGTATCTCTCTATGTCACCCAGGCTGGAGTGCAGTGGCACAATCTCAGCTCACATTTCATTTCACTGCTCCATTTCATTGCATTGCCTTCCATTCCATTTCTTTCAATTGCATTTCATTCCATTCAATTCAACTCCACTCGACTCTACTGCACTCCACTCAACTCCACTCCATTCAATTCCATTCCGTTCCACTCCATTCCAATTCATTCATTTCCTTTCTTTCAACATGACCTCACTCTTTCAACTGGACTGCATTGCAGTGGCACAATCTCAACTCGCATTTCATTTCACCATAACATTCCATTCCATTCCAATCCATTGCATTGCATTCCACTCCACTCCACTCCAATCCACTCCACTCCACTCCAATCAACTCCATTCCTTTCCATTCTATTTCACTGCATCTCATTCCACTCGCCTCCAATCCACTCCACTCTACTCCACTCTACTCCACTCCATTCCATTCCATCCAAAGCCATTCCACTCCAATCCAGTCCACTTCATTCCACTCCACTCCACTCCTTTCCATTCCGCTCCATTCCCCTCCACTCCACTCCTCTCCACTCTATTCCACTCCATTCCATTCCATTCCACTCCTCCACTCCACACCGTTCCATTCCATTCCATTCGATTCCACTCCATTCCACTCCACTTCATTCCACTCCAGTCCACTCTACTGCGCTCCACTCCATTGCAATCTGTTCCATTCCATTCCACTCCATTCCTTTCTTTCAAAAGGATTTCATTCTGTCATGCAGGCTGGAGTGCATTGGCACAATCACAGCTCATATTTCACTTCGCCATTCGATTGCATTCCATTCCATTCCATTCCACTCCACTCCAATCCACTCCACTCCGCTCAATTCCACTCCACTATACTCCACTTCATTCCACTCCATTCCACTCCACTCCACTCCAATCCACTCCATTGCATTCCATTCCATTCCATTCCATTCCATTCCTTTCCTTTCTTTTGAAAAGTTCTCCCTCTGACACTTAATCTGGAGTGCAGGGGCACAGTCTCAGTTCAAATTACATTTCATCTTTCCATTCCATTCCACCTCCTTCCACTCCACTCCACTCCAGTCAATTCCACTTCACTCCTCCATTCCATCCCGTTCCATCCCATTCCATTACACTCCATTCCTCTCCACCTCAATACACTCCATTTCATTCCATTGCATTCCATTCCACTCCATTCCTTTCCACTCAATTCCATTCCACTCCATTCCACTCCACTCCAATCCACTCCAGTCCATTCCATTCTATTCCATTCCACTCCATTCCATTCGTCTCCCCTCCACTCCACTCCACTCTATTCCATTCCATTCATTCCACACCATTACATTCAATTCCACTCCACTCCACTCCATTCCCCTCCACTCCACTCCATCCCATTCCATCCCTTTCTATTCCACTCCATTCCACTCCACTTCACTCCAATACACTACATTGCATTCCATTCCATCCCACTCTATGCCCCGCCATTCCACTCCACTTCACTCTACTCCACTAGACTCGACTCCACTATACTCCACTCCACTCCACTATACTCCACTCCACTCCACTATACTGCATTCCGTTCCATTGCAATCAGTCTATTCTATTGCATTCCTTTCTTTCTACAGGATATCACTGTGTCACCAACGCTAGAGTGGAGTGGCACAATCTCAGTTCACATTTCTTTTCAACATTCCATTCCACTCCACTCCACTTCCCTATACTCCACTCAAATCCATTCCACTCCTTTCACTTCCATTCCATTCCATTCCACTCCGTTCCATTCCATAATTTACTTTCAACAGGAACTCTCTCTGTCACCCAGGCTGGAGTGTTGTGGCACAATATCAGCTCTCATTTCATTTCATCATTGCATTCAATTGTATTCCATACAATTGCATTCCTATGCTTTCCATTGCATTGCATTCCATTCATTCCACTCCAATGCCATCCAATCCACTCCATTCCATTCCATTTCTTTCCACTCCTTTCCAAATCACTCAACTACACTCCACTCTACTCCACTCCATTCCTTTCCATTCCATACATTCCACTCTACTCTATTCCATTCCATTCCTTTCTTTCAACAGAATATCACTCTACACCCAGGCTGGAGTACAGCAGCACAATCGCAGGTCAAATTTCATTTCACCATTCCATTCTGATCCACTCCATTTCATCACATTACAATACATTACATTATGTTACATTCCACTCTACACCACTCCACTTCATTCCATTCCATTCCACTCCACTGCACTCCTCTCCACTCCACTCCACTACATTCCATCCCATTCCATTCTACTCCTTTCCATTCCACTCCACTCAACTCCACACCACTCCACTCCTTTCCATTCCATTCTTTTCTTTCCAAAGAATCTCACTCTGTCACCCAGGCTGGTGGGCAGTTGTACAATCTCAACTCACATTTCGTTTCACCAATCCATTCCATCCCATCCCTTTCCATTCCATTCCATCCCATTCTATTCCATTCCACTCCACTCCACTCCACTCCACTCCTCTCCACTCCATTCCATTCCCCTCCATTCCAGTCCTTTCTGTTACTTTCCTTTCTTTCGACAGGATCTGTCTGTGTCACACAGGCTGGAGTGCAGGAGCACTATCTCAGCTCACATGTCATTTCATCATTCCATTCCATTGCATGCCATTCCATTCCATTGCAATCCTCTCCACTCCAGTCTAGTCCACTCCACTCCACTCCACTCCATTCCATTACATCTCATTCCATTCCACTCCATTCCACTCCACCCCTCTCCACCCCATTCCATTCCATCCCTTTCAACTCCGTTCCGCTCCACTCTACTCCAAACAACTTCACTCCATTCCATTCCATTCCGTTCCACTCCAAAACATTCCATTCCATTTCTTTCTTTTGACAGGATCTCACACTGTCACCCATGTTGGAGTGCAGTGGCACAATCTCAGCTCACATTCCATTTCACCATTCCATTCCATTCCATCCCATTACATTCCAATCCATTCCACTCCATTCCACTTCACTCCACTCCACTCCACTGTATTCCATTCCATCCCATTGCATTCCAATAAACTCTAATCCACTCCTTTCCTCTCCAATCCACTCTACTCGATTACATTCCATCCCCGTCTATTCCAGTCTTTTCCACTCCACTCCTCTCCACTAGACTCCATTCCACTCCATTCCATTCCACACCATTCCATTCCATTGCATTCTATTCCATTCCACTCTATTCCCCTCCATTCCACTCCACTCTGCTCCACTCCACTCGACCCACTCCAGTCCACCCCACTCCACTCCTTTCCGTTCCATTCCATTCCATTCCTTTCCACTCCATGCCATTCCACTCCTCTCCTCTCCAGTCCACTCCATCCCATTTGATCGCATTCCATTCCACCCCATTCCACTGCACTCCCCTCCACTCCACTCCCCTCCACTCCACTCCACTCCACTATATTCCATTCTTTTTCATTCCATTCCACTCCATTGCATTTCATTCCCTTTTTCGACAAGATATCACTCTGCCACCCAGGCTGCAGTGCAGTGACACAATCTCAGCTCACATTTCATTACACCATTAGATTCCATTGCGTTCAATTCCGTTCCAGTCGACTTCACTCCTCTCGACTCCATTTCTTTCCATGCCATTCCCCTCTACTCTATTCCACTCTACTCCCCTACATTCCATTCCATTCCACTCCACTTCACTCCACATCACTCCACTCCATTGCATTCCCCTCCACTCCACACCATTCCGTTCTATCCCATTCCATTTCACTCCATTCCACTCCACTCCAATCCACTGCACTCCAATCAACTCCATTCCATTGCATTCCATTCCATTCCTCTCCACTCCACTCCAGTACACTCCAGTCCAATCCACTCCACTCATCTCTTCTCTATTCCATTGCATTCCGTTCAAATCCACTCCATTCCATTCCATTCCTTTCTTTCAACAGGATCCCACTCTGTCACCCAGGCGTGAGTGCAGTGGCCCAATCTCAGCACACATTTCATTTCACCATTAGATTCCGTTCTGTACCCTTCCATTCCATTGCATTCCATGCCACTCCATTCTGCTCCACTCCAGTCCACTCCACTCCATTACACTTCATTGCATTCCATTCCATTCCATGCCATTCCATACCACTTCGTTCCACTGCACTCCAATCCACTCCACTGCATTGCACTCCATTCCATTCCATTCTATTCCATTCCTTTATATACCATTCCATTCCATTCCTTTCTTTCGAGAGGATCTCACTCTGTCACCAAATCTGGAGTGCAGTGGAACAATCTCAGCTCACATTTAACTTCACAATGCCATTACATTTCAATAAATCCCATTCCATTCCACACCATTCTTCTCCACTCCACTCTGCTCCAGTCCACTCCAATCCCCTCCATTCCATTCCATTCCATCCCATTCCATTCCACTCCATTCCACTCCACTCCATTCCACTCGACTCCACTCCACTCCACTCCAACCCATTCCATTCAATTCCATTCCTCTACTCCATTACACTCCATTACACTCTAATCCACTGTACTCCAATCCATTCCATTCCACTCCATTCCAATCCATTCCACTGCACTCCACTCTGCTCAACTCCATTGCATCCCATTTCATTCCACTCCAGTCCACTCCTCTGCACTCCCCTCTGCTCCATTCAATTCCATCCCATTATATTTCACTCCATTCCACTCCACTCCACTCCATTCCACTACTTTCCATTCCATTCCATTCCATTCCATTCCATTGCATTCCACTCTGCTCCATTCCATTCCATTCCTTTCCATTCCTCTCCATTGCACTCCACTCCTCTCCTCTCCAGCCCAATCCATCCCAATCGATTCCATACCATTCCATTCTATTGCAATCCACTCCACTCCACTGCAATCCACTCCATACCATTCAATTCCATCCCATTCCATTCCACTCCATTCCACTCCACTCCATTCCACTCGACTCCACTCCACTCAAATCCAACCCATTCCATTCAATCCCATTCCTCTCAACTTCATTACACTCCACTCCACTCTAATCCACTGTACTCCAATCCATTCCATTCCACTCCTTTCCAATCCATTCCACTGCATTCCACTCCACTCAACTCCATTGCATCCCATTTCTTTCCACTCCACTCCACTCCTCTCCACTCCCCTCTGCTCCATTCAATTCCATCCCATTCTATTCCACTCCACTCCACTCCATTCCACTCCACTCCATTCCACTCCATTCCATTCCATTCCATTCCATTCCATTCCATTCCATTCCATTCCATTCCATTGCATTCCACTCCACTCCATTCCATTCCATTCCTTTCCATTCCTCTCCATTGCACTCCACTCCTCTCCTCTCCAGCCCAATCCATCCCAATCGATTCCATACCATTCCACTCTATTGCAATCCACTCCACTCCACTGCAGTCCACTCCATTCCATTCCATTCCATCCCATTCCATTCCACTCCATTCCACTCCACTTCACTCCACTCCACTCCACCCCACGCCATTCCATTCCATTCCTTTCTTTCGACCAGATATCACTCTGTTGCCCAGACTGGAGTACAGGGGCTCTATCTCATCTCACATTTCATTTCTCCTTTACATTCCATTGCATTGCATTCCATTCCATTCCTCTCCTCTCAATTGCACTCCACTTCCCTCGTTTCCATTCTATTCCATTCCACTCTAATCCACTCTTCTACATTCCACTCCTCTCCACTCAATTCCATTACATTACATTGCACTCCATTCCACTGCACTCCAGTCCACTTCACTCGGGTCAGCTCCATTCCATTCCCTTCCATCCCAGTCCATTCCACTCCAGTGCACTCTACAACACTCCACTCCACTACACTCCACTCCATTCCATTCCACTCCATTCCATTGCATTCCTTTCTTTCGACAGGATCTCACTCTGCCACTCAGACTGGTTGCAGTGGCTGAATCTCAGCTCCCATTTCATTTCACCGTTCCATTCCATTCCATTCGACTACATTCCATTCCATTCCACTCCACTCCACTCCACTCTACACCATTCAAATCCACTCCATTCCTCTCCACTCCACTCCACTCCAATCCACTCCAGTCCATTCCATCCAATTCCACTTCACTCCATTCCACTCCACTCCAATCCTCTTCACACCATTCCACTCAATTCGATTCCACTCCATTCCACTCCACTCCCATCCACTCAAATCCATTCCGTTCCGTTCCATCCAATTCCATTTGACTCCACTCCCCTCCACTCCATTCCATTCCATACGATTCCATTACACTCCATTACACTCCACTCTCCTCCATTCCACTGTACCGCACTCCACTCCATTCCTTTCCTTTCTGTTCCATTCCATTCCGGTCCACTCCACTCCATTCCACTCCATTCCACTCCACTCTACTCCACTCCATCACATTCCATTCCATTCCATTCTATTCCACAAAAGTCCACTCCAATCCACTCCACTACATTCCACTCCACCCCACTGCACTCCGTTCCATCCCATTCCATTCCACTCCATTGCATTCCATTCCACTCCGCTCCACTCCACTCCATTCCATTCCATTCCATTCCACTCCATTCCCTTCCATTCCACTCCATTCTATTCCATTCCTTTCTTTCGACAGGATATCACTCTGTCACCCAGGCAGGAGTGCAGTGGCACAATCTCAGCTCACATTTCATTTCACCATTCCATTCCATTCCATTTCATTCCATTCCATAGCATTCCATTCCATTCCATTCCACTCCAGTCCACTCTATTCCATTCCATTCCATTACACTGCATTCCACTCCACTCCACTACAATAAACTCCACTCCACTCCATTCCATTTCATTCCAATCCATTCCATTCCATCCCATTCCATTCCTTTCCATCCCACTCCATTCCTCTCCACTACGCTCCAATCCACTCCAAACCATTCAATCCCATTGCTATCCATTACATTCCACGAAATTACATTCCACTCCACTGCACTCCAGTCCACTCCACTCCTCTCCACTCCACTCCATTCCCATCCCTTCTATCCCATTCCCTTCCAATCCTCACCAATCCACTCCACTCCACTCCATTCCATTCCATTCTATTACATCCCATTCTATTCCATTCCACTCCAGTTCACTCCACTCCTCTACATTTCACTCCATTCCATTAAGTCCCATTCCATTCCACTCCATTCCACTCCACTCCACTCCTCTCCACTCCAATCCACTGCACTCCATTCCATTCCATTACATCCCATTCCATCCCACTCTATTCCACTAAATTCCAATATACTCCACTCCATTCCATTCCATTCCATCCGATCCCATTCCACTCCACTCAACTCCTGTCCACTCCTCCCTACTCCAATCAACTGCATTCCATTCCATTTCATTCCATTACACTGCATTCCACTCCACTTCCCTCCACTCCACTCCACTGCACTCTTCTCCACTCCAATCCATTCCATTCAATTACATCCCACTCCATTCCAGTCTACTCCAGTCCAATCCACTCCAATCCACTCCACTCCACTGCACTCCACTGCACTTCATTCCATTCCATTCCTTTCCATTCCATGCCATTCCAATCCACTCCACTCGACTTCACTGCACTCCACTACGTTCCATTCCCTTCAATTCCATTCCATCCCATTCCATTCCACTGCATTCCAATGCAATCCTTTCTTTCGCCAGGGTCTCGCTCTCTCACCCAGGCTGGAGTGCAGTGGCATAATCACTTCGTACATTTCATTTCACCATTCTATTCTATTCCATTCCATTCCACTCCACTCCTTTCCACTCCTCTCCATTCATTTCCCTCCCATTCTGTTCCACTCCATTCCAATCCACTCCACTCAACTCCATTCAGTTGCTTTCCACTCTAATCCTTTCAACTCCATTCTACGCCTCTCCACTCCACTCCCTTCCATCCCATTCTATCCCATTCCATTAAACTCCATTCCATTGCACTCCACTCCTCTCCACTCCATTCCATTCCATTATAACCCATTCCATTCCACTTCATTTCACTCTATTCCACTCCACTCCACTCCACTCCTCTCCACTACATTCCATTCCATTCCATTCCATTTTATTCCATTCCACTCCAATCCACTACACTCCATTCCACTCCATCCCATTCCATTCCACTCCAATCCACTCCACTCCTTTGTACTCCCCTCCACTCCACTCCATTCCACTCCATCCCATTCCATTCCACTCCACTCCAATCCACTCCATTCCATTCCATTCCACTCCACTCCAATGCACTCCATTCCATTCCATTCCACTCCACTCCTATCCACTCCATTCCATTCTATTCCTGCCATTCCATTCAACTCCATTCCACTTCATTCCATTCCTCTCCACTCCACTCCTCTCCTCTCCACTCCACTCCATTTCATTCCATTCCATCCCTTTCACTCCATTCCAGTCCAATCCTCTCCATTCTGTTCCTTTCCACCCCATTCCATTACATTCCACTCCATTCCACTGCATTCCACTCCATTCCATTCCTTTCCACTCCATTCCACTCCATTCCATTCCACTGCATTCCACTCCATTTCATTCCATTCCACTCCATTCCACTGCATTCCTTTCCATTCCTCTAAATTCCTCTCCATTGCATTCCATTCCACTCCATTCGTCTCCATTCCACTCCATTCCATTCCATTCCATTCCATTCCATTCCATTCCATTCCCTTCTTTTGACAGGATGTCATTGTGTCACCCAGGCTGGAGTGCAGTAGCACTATCTCCGCTCACATTTCATTTCACCATTCCTTTCCATTCCATTCCGTTCCATTCCCTTCCATTCCATTCCTCTCCACTCCACTCTTCTCCATTACACCCAGGTAATGTCTAATCCACTCCAATGCATTGCATTCCATCCCATCCAATTCAACTCCTCTGCTCTCCCTTCCACTCCACTCCACTCCACTCCTCTCCATTCCATTCCATTCAATCCTATCCCATTCTTCTTCATTCCACTACCCTATACTCCACTCTACTCCACTCCACTCCTCTCCATTCCATTCCACTCCATTGCAGTCCACTCCATTCTCTTCCATTCATTTCTTTCGACAATATCTCACTCTGTCACCCAGGCAGGAGTGTAGTGGCAGAATAACAACTGACATTTCGTTTCACCTTTCCATTCAATTGCATTCTACTCCATTCCATTCCACTCCACTGCATTCCATTCCATCCTGTTCTACTCCTTTACACTCTACGCCACTCCACCACACTCCACTCAACTACATTACTTTCCATTCCATTCCATTCCACTACATTCCCCTACACTCCCCTCCACTCTATTCCATTCCATTACATCAAAATCCATTCCACTCCATTCGACTCCTCTCCACTCTACTCCACTGCATTCCATTCCTTTCCTTTCCAGTCCATTCCATTCCACTCCACTCCACTCCATTCCATTCCATTACATCCCATTCCATTCCACTCCATTCGACTCCAATCCACAACACTCCAGTCCCTTCCATTCCATTACATAACATTACATTACACTCCATTCAGCTACTCTGCACTCCACTCCACTCTACTCCATGTCACTTCTTTCCATTCCACTCCATCCCATTCCATTCAACTCCATTTCACTGTAATCCATTCCACTCCACTCCATTCCATTCCACTCCACTCCATTCCATTCCATTCTACTCCATTCCATTCCGTTCCTTTCTTTTGACAGGATCTCACTCTGTCACCCACTCTGGAGTTCAGTGGCAACATCTCAGCTCACGTTTCATTTCAAAATTCCATTGCTTTCCATTCCATTCCATTGCATTGCCTTCCATCCCACTCCATTGCATTCCATTCCATTCCATTCCTTTCCACTGCATTCCACTCCATTCCACGCCACTCTACTTCACTCCAGTCCACTCCTCTACAGTCCATTCCACTACATTCCATTCTTTTCCATTCCATTCCACTTCATTCTACTCCATTCCACTCCACTCCAGTCCACTCCATCCAGTTACCACCCATTGCTTTCCACTCCATTCCAATCCTCTCCACTCCAGTCCTCTCTATTCCACTCCATTCTATTCCATTCGACTCCATTCCATTCCATTTCTTTCTTTAGACAGGATATCAATCTGCACCCTGGCTGGAGTGCAGTGGCACAATCTCAGCTCACATTTCGTTTCACCATTTCATTCCATTCCATTCCATTCCACTGCACTCTCCTCCACTCCACTCCACTCCTTTACATTCCTTTACATCCCATTCCATTCCTCTCTATTCCACTCCACTCTGATCCACTCCACTCCAATCCATTCCATTCCCTTCTGTCTCATTTCATTCCACTCCATTCCACTCCACTCCACTCCATTCCAATCCACTCCATTCCGCTCCACTCCACTCCTTTCCATTCCACTCTCTTCCAGTCCATTCCATTCCACCCGATGCCATTCCATTCCACTCAGTTCCAATCCACTCCACTCCATTCCATTCCACTCTATTCCAGTCCATTCCATTCCACTCGATGCCATTCCATTCCACTCAATTCCAATCCACTCTATTGCACTTTATTCCACTCCACTCCTTTCCACCCCAGTCCACTCCATTCCACTCCACCACACTCCTCTCCACTCCACACCATTCCATTCCTTCCAATCCCCTTCTACTCCACTCCATTCCACTCCACTCCACTCTACTCCATTCATTGCTCTCCATTCCATTCAATCCCATTCCTTTCAACTCCATTCCATTCCACTCCACTCCTCTCCTCTAAACTCCATTCCATTCAATTCCATAGAATGCCATACCATTTCATTCCATTACTTTCTTTCGACAGGATGTCACTCTGCCACGCAGGCTGGGGTGCAGTGGCACAATCTCAGAGTACATTTCCTTACATCATTCCATTCCATTTATTTCTATTCCATTCCATTCTATTCCAATGGATTCCATTGCATTCCATTGCACTCCATTCTAATCCAATACGGTCCACGCCATTCCAATCCACTCCACTACACTACATTCCCCTCAACTCCATTCCATTCCATCCCATTCCATTCCACTCCACTCCACTCCAGTCGATTCCATTCCATCCACTTCCATTCCATTCCATTCCAACCAATTCATTTCCTCTGCTCTCAACTCCACTCCTCTCCAATCCACTCCTCTCCACTCCACTCCATTACATTCCATTCCGTCCCATTCCATTCCACTCAATTCTACTCCACTCAACTTCACGCCACTCCACTCCACTCCATTCAACTGCATTCCAATCCATTCCATTCCATTCCTTTCCACTCCATTCCATTCCATTCCATTCCATTCCACTCCACTCCACTCCATTCCATCCCATTCCATTCCACTCCACTCCATTCCATTCCATTCCACTCCACTCCACTCCATTCCATTCCATTCCATTACATTCCATTCCATTCCCCTCCAATCCATTCCTCTCCATTCCATTCCATTTAATTCCATTACACTCCATTCCCTTCTTTCGACAGGATCTCACTCTGTCACCCAGGACAGAGTGCAGTAGCATAATCTCAGCTCACATTTCGTTTCACCATTCCTTTCCATTCCATTCCGTTCCATTCTATTCCATTCCAATCCACTCCACTCCACTCCAATCTACTCCATTCCACCGAAATCCACTCTAATCCACTGCACTCCATTGCATTCCATCCCATCCAATTCCACTCCACTCCTCCCCTCTCCACTCCACTCCACTCCATTCCATTCCATTCCGTTCAATCACATTCCATTCCACTTCTTTCCACTCCAATCCTCTCCACTCCACTCCTCTCGACTCCATTCAATTCCATTGCTTTCTTTCGACAGGATCTCACTCTGTCACCAAGGCTGGAGTGCAGTGGCACATTAACAGCTGACATTTCATTTCACTATTCCATTCCATTCCATTCCATTCCACTCCACTCCACTCTACTCAATCCTAATCCATTCCATTCCACTCCATTCCACTCCAATCCACTCCATTCCACTCCACTTCACTCCATTCCATTTCCTTCCATTCCACTGCACTCCATTCCTTTTCCTTCCATTCCACTCCATTCCACTCCATTCCACTCCACTCAACTCCAATCGATCCCATTCCATTCCATTCCATTTTACTGCATTTCACTGCACTCCACTCGACTCCATTCCGTACCATTTCATTACACTGTATGAGACTCCACTCCAATCCACTCCATTCCATTCCATTCCTTTCCATTCCACTCCATTCCGTGCTTTCCTTTTTTTTGATATTATTTCACTCTATCACTCAGGCAGGAGTGCAGTGGCACAATCTCAACTCACATGTCATTTCACCATTCCATTCCATTCCACCCCACTCCACTTCACTCCACTCCACTCCACTCTACTCCTCTACTTCACGCCAACCCATTCCGTCCAGTTCCATTCCACTGTTTTCCACTCCACTCCACTGCACTCCAGTTCTTTCCACTCCATTCTGTTCTGTTCGAGCCCATTCCATTCTACTCCATTACACTCCACTCCAATTGACTCCACTCTTCTCCTTTCCACTCCATTCCATTCCCTTCTGTTAAATTCCACTCCATTCCCTTCCATTCTATTCCATTCCATTCTTTTATTTCTACAGGATCTCATTCTATCACTCAGGCTGTAGTGCCGAGGGACAATCTCACTGCACATTTCATTTCACCATTCTGTTCCATTCCGTTTAATTCCTTTCCATTCCTTTTCATTCCATTCCATCTCATTCCATATCAGTCCATTCCACTCCATTCCACTTCACTCCACTCCACTATACTCCACTCCAATCGACTCCACATCAGTACATTCCATACCTTTCCATTCCACTCCACTCCATTCCACTCCATTGGAATTCATTCCATTCTACTCCAATACATTCCATTCCTTTCTTTAGACAGGATTTCAATCTGTCTACCAGGCTGGAGTGCAGTGACACAATTTCAGCTCACATTTCATTTCACCATTCCCATCCATTCCATTCCGTTCCATTCCATACCACTCGACTCCAATCCATTCCACTCCACTCCATTCCATTCCATTGCATTCCATTCAACTACATCTGATCTTTCCTTTCTTTCGACAGTATCTCACTCTGTCACTCAGGCTGGAGTGCAGTGGCACAAACTCATCTCACATTTCTTTTCACCATTCTACTCCATTCCACTCCACTCTACTCCACTCCACTTGACTCCATTCCATCCCTTTCTATTCCACTCCCGTCCACTCCACTCCACTCCATTCCATTCCATCCACTCCAATTCTATTCCAATCCATTTCACTCAACCGCACTCCACTCCACTGCACTCCACTACATTCCATTCCATTCCATTCCACTTTATTCCATTCCATTTCTTTCTTTCGACAGCATCTCACTCTTTCACCTAGGCTGAAGTGTAGTAGCACAATCTCAGCTCACATTACATTTCACCATTTCATTCCCTTCCATTCTCTTTCATTCCATTCCATTCTACACCAATCCACTCCACTACACCTCATAACATTCCTCTCCATTACGTTCCATTCCACTCCTTTCCACTCCACTCCACTCCATTCCATTCCATTCCATTCCATTAAATTCCATTCCACTCCACTCCACTTCACTCATCTCCTTGGCACTCCACTCCATGCCATTCCATTCTATTCCATTTCACTATTCTCCATTACACTCAATTCCTCTCCACTCCACTGCAGTCAACTCTACTCCATTCCACTATATTCCATTCCATTCCATTCCATTCCATTCCACTCCAAGCCACTCCACTGCACTCCAATTCACTCCACTCCATCCCATTCCATCCCATTCCTTTCCACTCCATTCCACTCCACTTCACTCCACTCCACTCCACTCCACTCCATTCCATTCTCACCGATTCCATTCCACTACATTCTACTCCATGTCAGTCCACTCCATACAACTCCACTCCATGCCACTCCACTCCATTCTATTCCATTCCATTGCATTCCATTCCCCTGCACTCTATTCCATTCCTTTCTTTTTTCTTTATATATTAATTTATATATTTATTTATATATTTATTTAATATTTATTTATTATACTTTAGGTTTTAAAGTACATATGCGGAACGTGCAAGTTAGTTACATATGTATACGTGTGCACTACTGTTGCGCTGCACCCACTAACTTGTCATCTAACAGTAGGTATATCTCCCAGTGCTATCTCTTCCCCCTCCCCCCACCACACAACAATCCCCAGAGTGTGATGTTCCCCTTCCTGTGTCCATGTGTTCTCATTGTTCAATTCCCACCTATGAGTGAGAACATGCGGTGTTTGGTTTTTTGTTCTTGTGATAGTTCACTGAGAATGATGATTTCCAATTTTATCCATGTCCCTACAAAGGACATGAACTCATCATTTTCTATGGCTGCATAGTATTCCGTGGTATATATGTGCCAAATTTTCTTAATCCAGTCTATCATTGTTGGATATTTGGGTTGGTTCCAAGTCTTTGCTATTGTGAATAATGCCACAATACACGTACGTGTGCATGTGTCTTTATAGCGGCATGATTTATAGTCCTTTGGGTATATACTCAGTAATGGGATGGCTGGGTCAAATGGTATTTCTAGTTCTAGATCCGTGAGGAATCGCCACACTGACTTCCACAATGTTTGAACTAGTTTACAGTCCCACCAACTGTGTAAAAGTGTTCCTATTTCTCCACATCCTTTCCAGCACTTGTTGTTTCCTGACTTTTTAATGATTGCCATTCTAACTGGTGTGAGATGGTATCTCATTGTGGTTTTGATTTGCATTTCTCTGATGGCCAGTGATGTTGAGCATTTTTTCATGTCTTTTTTGGCTGCATAAACGTTTTCTTTAGAGCAGTGTCAGTTCATGTCCTTTGCCCACTTTTGGATGGGGTTGTTTGTTTTTTTCCTGTAAATTTGCTTGAGTTCATTGTAGATTCTGGATATAAGCCCTTGGTCAATTGAGTTGGTTGCAAAAATTTTCTCCCATTTTGTAGGTTGCCTGTTCACTCTGATGGTAGTTTCTTTTGCTGTGCAGAAGCTCTTGAGTTTAATTAGATCCCATTTGTCAATTTTGGCTTTTGTTGCCATTGCTTTTGGTGTTTTAGACATGAAGTCCTTGTCCATGCCTATGTCCTGAATGGTAATGCCTAGGTTTTCTTCTAGGGTTTTTGTGGTTTTAGGTCTAACGTTTAAGTCTTTAATCTATTTTGAATTGATTTTTGTATAAAGTGTAAGGAAGGGATCCAGGTTCAGCTTTCTACATATGGCTAGCCAGTTTTTCCAGCACCATTTTTTATACTGGGAATCTTTCCCCATTGCTTGTTTTCTTCAGGTTTGTCAAAAATCAGATAGTTGTAGATACACGGTGTTATTTCTGAGGGCTCTGTTCTGTTCCATTGACCTATATCTCTGTTTTGGTACCAGTACCATGCTGTTTTGGTTACTGTAGCCTTGTAGTATAGTTTGAAGTCAGGTAGTGTGATGCCTCCAGCTTTGTTGTTTTGGCTTAGGATTGACTTGGTGATGCAGGCTCTTTTTTGGTTCCATATGAACTTTAAAGTAGTTTTTCCAATTCTGTGAAGAAAGTCATTGGTAGCTTGATGGGGATGGCATTGAATCTGAAAATTACCTTGGGCAGTATGGCCATTTTCACAATATTGATTCTTCCTACCCATGAGCATGGAATGTTCTTCCATTTGTTTGTATCCTCTTTTATTTCATTGAGCAGTGGTTTCTACTTCTCCTTGAAGAGGTCCTTCATGTCCCTTGTAAGGTGGATTCCTAGGTATTTTATTCTCTTTGAAGCAATTGTGAATGGGAGTTCACTCATGATTTGCTTCTCTGTTTGCCTGTTGTTGGTGTATAAGAATGCTTGTGATATTTGTACATTGATTATGTATCCTGAGACTTTGCTGAAGTTGCTTATCAGGTTAAGGAGATTTTGGGATGAGACAGTGGGGTTTTCTAGATATACAATCATGTCGTCTGCAAACAGGGACAATTTGACTTCCTCTTTTCCTAATTGAATACCCTTGATTTCCTTCTCCTGCCTAATTGCCCTGGCCAGAACTTCCAACACTGTGTTAAATAGGAGTGGCGAGAGAGGGCAACCCTGTCTTGTGCCAGTTTTCAAAGGGATTGCTTCCAGCTTTTGCCCATTCAGTACGATGTTGGCTGTGGGTTTGTCATAGATAGCTCTTATTATTTTGAGATACGTCCCATCAATACCTAATTTATTGAGAGTTATTAGCATGAAGCGTTGTTGAATTTTGTCAAAGGCCTTTTCTGCATCTATTGAGATAATCATATGGTTTTTGTCTTTGGTTCTGTTGATATGCTGGATTACATTTATTGATTTGCGTATATTGAACCAGCCTTGCATCCCAGGGATGAAGCCCACTTGATCATGGTGGATAAGCTTTTTGATGTGCTGCTGGATTCTGTTTGCCAGTATTTTATTGAGGATTTTTGCATCAATGTTCATCAAGGATATTGGTCTAAAATTCTCTTTTTTTGTTGTGTCTCTGCCAGGCTTTGGTATCAGGATGATGCTGGCCTCATAAAATGAGTTAGGGAGGATTCCCTCTTTTTCTATTGATTGGAATAGTTTCAGAAGGAATAGTACCAGCTCCTCCTTGTACCTCTGGTAGAATTCGGCTGTGAACCCATCTGGTCCTGGACTTTTTTTTGTTGGTAAGCTATTGATTATTGCCACAATTTCAGCTCCTGTTATTGGTCTATTCAGAGATTCAACTTCTTCCTGGTTTAGTCTTGCGAGGGTGTATGTGTTGAGGAATTTATCCATTTCTTCTAGATTTTCTAGTTTATTTGCGTAGAGTTGTTTGTAATATTCTCTGATGCTGGTTTGTATTTCTGTGGGATCGGTGGTGATATCCCCTTTATCATTTTTTATTGCATCTATTTGATTCTTCTCTCTTTTTTTCTTTATTAATCTTGCTAGCGGTCTATCAATTTTGTTGATCCTTTCAAAAAACCAGCTCCTGGATTCATTAATTTTTTGAAGGGTTTTTTGTGTCTCTATTTCCTTCAGTTCTGCTCTGATTTTAGTTATTTCTTGCCTTCTGCTAGCTTTTGAATGTGTTTGCTCTTGCTTTTCTAGTTCTTTTAATTGTGATGTTAGGGTGTCAATTTTGGATCTTTCCTGCTTTACCTTGTGGGCATTTAGTGCTATAAATTTCCCTCTACACACTGCTTTGAATGCATCCCAGAGATTCTGGTATGTTGTGTCTTGGTACTCGTTGGTTTCAAAGAACATCTTCATTTCTGCCTTCATTTCGTTATGTACTCAGCAGTCATTCAGGAGCAGATTGTTCAGTTTCCATGTAGTTGAGCGGTTTTGAGTGAGATTCTTAATCTTGAGTTCTAGCTTGATTGCACTGTGATCTGAGAGATAGTTTGTTATAATTTCTGTTCTTTTACATTTGCTGAGGAGAGGTTTACTTCCAAGTATGTGGTCAATTTTGGAATAGGTGTGGTGTGGTGCTGAAAAAACTGTATATTCTTTTTATTTGTGGTGTAGAGTTCTGTAGATGTGTATTAGGTCCGCTTGGTGCAGAGCTGAGTTCAATTCCTGGGTATCCTTGTTAACTTTCTGTCTCGTTGATCTTTCTAATTTTGACAGTGGGGTGTTAAAGTCTCCCATTATTAATGTGTGGGAGTCTAAGTCCCTTTGTAGGTCACTCAGGCCCTGCTTTATGAATCTGGGTGCTCCTGTATTGGGTGCATATATATTTAGGATAGTTAGCTCTTCTTGTTGAATTAATCCCTTTACCATTATATAATGGCCTTCTTTGTCTCTTCTGCTCATTGTTGGTTTAAAGTCTGTTTTATCAGAGACTAGGATTGCAACCCCTGCCTTTTTGTTTTCCATTTGCTTGGTAGATCTTCCTCCATCCCTTTATTTTGAGCCTATGTGTGTCTCTGCACGTGAGATGGGTTTCCTGAATACAGCACACTGATGGGTCTTGACTCTTTATCCAATTTACCAGTCTGTGTCTTTTATTTGGAGCATTTAGTCCATTTACATTGAAAGTTAATATTGTTATGTGTGAATCTGATCCTGTCATTATGATGTTAGCTGGTTATTTTGCTCATTAGTTGATGCAGTCTCTTCCTAGTCTCGACGGTCTTTACATTTTGGCATGATTTTGCAGCGGCTGGTACTGGTTGTTCCTTTCCATCTTTAGCGCTTCCTTCAGGAGCTCTTTTAGGGCAGGCCTGGTGGTGACAAAATCTCTCAGCATTTGCTTGTCTGTAAAGTATTTTATTTCTCCTTCACTATGAAGTTTAGTTTTGCTGGATATCAGATTCTGGGTTAAAAATTCTTTTCTTTAAGAATGTTAAATATTGGCCCCCACTCTCTTCTGGCTTGTAGAGTTTCTGCCAAGAGAGCCGCTGTTAGTCTGGTGGGCTTCCCTTTGAGGGTAACTCGACCTTTCTCTCTGGATGCCCTTAACATTTTTTCCTTCTTTTCAGCTTTGGTGAATCTGACAATTATGTGTCTTGGAGTTGCTCTTCTCGAGGAGTATCTTTGTGGTGTTCTCTGTATTTTCTGAATCTGAATGTTGGCCTGCCTTGACAGATTGGGGTATTTCTCCTGGATAATATCCTGCAGAGTGTTTTCCAACTTGGTTCCATTCTCCCTGTCACTTTCAGGTACACCAATCAGACGTAGATTTGGTCTTTTCACATAGTCCCATATTTCTTGGAGGCTTTGCTCGTTTCTTTTTATTCTTTTTTCTCTAAACTTCCCCTCTCACTTCATTTCATTCATTTCATCTTCCAGGGCTGATACCCTTTCTTCCATTTGGTCGCATCGGCTCCTGTGGCTTCTGCATTCTTCATGTAGTTCTCGAGCCTTCATTTTCAGCTCCATCAGCCCCTTTAAGCACTTCTCTGTCTTGGTTATTCTAGTTATACATTCTTCTAAATTTTTGTCAAAGTTTTCAACTTCTTTGCCTTTTGTTTGAATATCCTCCCGTAGCTCAGAATAATTTGATTGTCTGAAGCCTTCTTCTCTCAGCTTGTCAAAGTCATTCTCCATCGAACTTTGTTCCATTGCTGGTGAGGAACTGCGTTGCTTTGGAGGAGGAGAGGCGCTCTGTTTTTTAGAGTTTCCAGTTTTTCTGCTCTGTTATTTCCCTATCTTTGTGGTTTTATCTACTTTTGATCTTTGATGATGGTGATGTACAGATGAGTTTTTGGTGTGGATGTACTTTCTGTTTGTTAGTTTTCCTTCAAACAGACAGGACCCTCAGCTGCAGGTATGTTGGATTACCCACCCGTGTGAGGTGTCAGTCTGCCCTTGCTGGGGGTACCTCCCAGTTACGTTGCTCGGGGGTCAGGGGTCAGGGACCACTTGAGGAGGCAGTCTGCCCATTCTCAGATCCCCAGCTGCGTGCTGGGAGAACCACTGCTCTCTTCAAAGCTGTCAGACTGGGACATTTAAGTCTGCAGAGGTTACTGCTGTCTTTTTGTTTGTCCGTGCCCTGCCCCCAGAGGTGGAGTTTACAGAGGCATGCAGGCCTCCTTGAGCTGTGGTGTGCTCCACCCAGTTCGAGCTTCCCGGCTGCCTTGTTTACCTAAGCAAGCCTGGGCAACAGCGGGCCCCCCTCCCCCAGTCTCACTGTTACCTTGCAGTTTGATCTCAGACTGCTGTGCTAGCAATCAGCGAGACTCCGTGGGCATAGGACCCTCTGAGCCAGGTGCGGGATATAAACTCCTGGTGCACCGTTTTTTAAGCCTGTCGGAAAGGCACAGTATTCGTGTGGGAGTGACCCAATTTTCCAGTTGCCGTCTTTCACCCCTTTCTTTGACTAGGAAAAGGAACTCACTGAACAGTTGCCCTTCCCAAATGAGGCAATGCCTTGCCATTCTTCTGCTCGAGCATGGTGCATCCACCCACTGACCTCCACTCACTGTCTGGCACTCCCTTTTGAGATGAACCCGTTACGTCAGATGGAAATGTAGAAATCACCCATCTTCTTCGTCGCTCATGCTGGAAGCTGTAGACCACAGCTGTTCCTATTTGGTCATCATGGCTACTCCATTCCATTCCTTTCTATCAAAAGGATCCATCTATCTCTCAGACTACAGTCAGTTGCACAATCTCAGCTCACATTTCATTTCACCATTCCATTCCATTCCATTCCATTTCATCCCATTCCACTCCACTACACTTCACTCCACTCCACTCCAATCAACTCTACTCCACTCCACTCTCTTCATTTCCATTCTATCCAATTCCATTCCACTCCATTCTACTCCACTCCAGTCCACTCCACACAACTCCACTCCACTCCACCATACTCTACTTCATCCCATTCCATCCCATTCCATTCCAGTGCATTCCACTCAACTCCACTCCACTCCACTTCATTTCACTCCACTCCACTCCATCCATGCCATTCTCTCCGAATCCATTCCAGTCCACTCCATTCTACTTCAGTCCAGTCAACTCCACACAACTCCACTACACTACACTACTTTCCTTTCCATCCGATTCCATTCAACTCCGTTACACTGCACTCCACTAAACTCCCTTCCATTCCCCTCCATTCCATTCCATTCCTTTCTTTTGACAGGATCTCACTCTCCAACTCAGGCTGGAGTGCAGTGGCAAAAGCTAAGCTCACACATTATTTCACCATTCTATTCCATTCCATTCCATTCCATCCCATTCCATCCCATTCCATTCCACTCCACTCCTCACCACTCTACTCCAATGCACTCCACCCAATTCCACTCCATTCCACTCTATTCCATTGCCTCCCATTCCATTCCTATCCATTCTGCTCCATCACACTCCACTCCACTCCATTCCACTCCACTCCATTCCACTCCACTCCATTCCATTCCATCCCATTCCACTCCACTCCATTCCCCCCCACTCTAATCAACTCCACACCAATCCATTCCATTCCATTCTCTTCCCTTCCATTCCATTCCACTCCATTGCATTCCATTCATTTATTTCAACAGGATCTCATTCTGTCACCCAGGCTGGAGTACAGTGGAACAATCTCAGCTCAAATTTCATGTCACCATTCCATTCAATTCACTTACTTTCCATTCTATACCATTCCATTCCTTTCCATTCCAATCCTTTCCTTTCCATTCCACTCAACTCCACTACACTACACTCCATTCCATGCCATTCCATTCCACTCCACTCAATTCCATTCCATTTCATCCCATTCCATTCTAATCAATTCCACTGCAATCCACTCCACTCCACTCCTTTCCATTCCACTCCATTAGATTCCATTCCAGTCCACTCCAATTCATTCCATTCCTTTCTTTTTATAAGATCTCACCATATCAGCCAGGCTGGAGTACAGTGGCAAAATCTCAGCTCATATTTCGTTTCACCATTCCATTCCATTCCATTTCATTCCGTTCCATTCCTCTCCACTCCACTCCACTCCACTCCACTCAACTCCATTCCATTACATTCAACTGCATTCTGAACTTTCCTTTCTTTAGAAAGGATCCCACACTGTCACTCAGTCTGGAGTGCAGTGGCACAATCTCAGCTCACATTTCATTTCGCCATTCCATTCCATCCCATTCCATTCCACTCTGCTCAACTCCACTCCACTCCATTCCATCACTTTCCATTCCACTCCAGTCCTCTCCACACCACTCCAGTGAAATCCTTTCCATTCCGTCCCATTCCACTCCACTCCATTCCACTCCACTCCACTAAACTCCACTCCATTCCATTCTATTCTTTCTTTTGGCAGGATCTCACTGTGTCTTCCACGCTGTAGTTTGGTGGCACGATCTCAGCTTACATTTCATTTCACCATTGCTTTCCATTCCATTCCATTCCACTCCACTTCACTCCGCTCCACTACATTCCATTCCATTCTATTCCACTCCATTCCACTCCACTCCACTCCACTCCTCTCCAGTTCATTCCATTCCACTCCGTTCCATTCCATTCCTTTCTTTCAACAGGATCTCACTCCATCACCCAGGTTGGAGTGCTGTGGCACAATCTCAGCTCACGCTTCATTTCACCATTCCATTCCATTCCATTCAATTCCTTTCCATGTCAGTCAATTCCATTCCACTCCACTCCACTCCATTCCACTCCACTCCGCTCTACTCATTTCCACTCCACTCCACTCCGCTCTACTCATTTCCACTCCACTCCACTCCAATCCCCTCCACACCATCCCATTCCATTGCATTCCATTCCACTCCACTCCACTCCCGTCCATTCCACCCATTCCATTCCACACCATTCCACTCGGCTCCACCCCAATCAACTCCATCTCACTTCTTTCCATTCCATTCTATCCCTTTACATTCCACGACATTGCACCCCACTCAAGTCTTCTCCATGCCAGTCCATTCCATTCTCTTCCATTTCATTCCATTGCACTGCAGCATTCCATTCCTTTCTTTCGACATGATCTCACTCTGACACCCAGGCTGGAGTGCAGTGGCACAATCTCAGCTCACATTTCATTTCACCATTCCATTCCATTCCATGCCATTCCGTTTCATTGCACTCCACTATACTCCACTCCACTCCATTCCATCCCCCTTCATTCCACTCCACTCCACTCCAATTCACTCCACTCCACTCCATTCCATTCCATTCGATTCCATTCCATTCCGCACCAATCCACTCCACTCCAATACATTCCACTCCATTCCATTCAATTCCACTCCATTCCACTCCACTCCACTCAACGCCATTTCATTCCATTCCACTCCACTCCATTCCTCTCCACTCCCCTCCACACCACTCCTCTCCTCAGCACTCCACTCTGTACCATTCCATTTTATTCCACTTCACTATGCTCCATTACACTCAATTACACTCCATTCCACTGCAGTCCACTCTACTCCATTCCACTATATTCTATTCTATTCTATTCTATTCTATTCCATTCCATTCCATTTCATTCCACTGCAGTCCACTCCAGTGCAATCCAATCCACTACACTCCATCCCATTCCATCCCAATCCATTCCACTCCATTCCACTCCAGTCCACTCTACTCCACTTCACTCCATTCCATTCCATTATCTCTGATTCCATTCCAATACTTTCTAATCCTCGCCAGTCCACTCCAAACAACTCCACTCCATGCCACTCCACTGCACTCCATTCCATTCCCTTCCGTTCCATTCCATTACCTTCTACTCCATTCCATTCCTTTCTATCGAAAGGATCTGTCTGTCACTGAGACTAGAGTCAGTGTCACAATCTAGGCTGCCATTTCATTTCACCATTCCTTTCCATTCCATTCCATTTCATCCCATTCCACTCCACTGCACTTCACTCCACTCCACTCCACTCCAATCAACTCCACTCCACTCCACTCCAGTCCATCCTATTCCATCCCATTCCATTCCACTCTGTTCTACTCCACTGCACTCCAATCCACTGCACTCCCTTCCATTCCATTCTATCCAATTCCATTCCACTGCATTGTACTCCACTCCCGTCCACTCCACACAGTTCCACTCCACTCCACTCTACTCCACTTCATCCCATTCCATTCCATTCCATTCTGTTGCATTCCACTCTATTCCGCTCCACTCCAATCTACTCCACTGCACTCTACTCCATTCCATTCCATTCTCTCCAATTCCGTTCCACTCCATTCTACTCCATGCCAGTCCATCCCACACAACTCCACTTCACTCCACTGCATTCCATTCCATCCCATTCCTTTCTACTCCATTCCACTCCACTCCACTCCACTCCACTCCATTCTATTCCTCTCCATTCCATTCCATTCCTTTCTTATGAAAGGTCCTCACTGTGTCACTCAGGAAGGAGTGCAGTGGCAAAAGCTAAGCTCACACATCATTTCATCGTTCCATTCCATTCCATTCTATTCCATTCCATCCCATTCCACTCCACTCCACTCTACACCACTCTACTCCAATACATTCCACTCCATTCCACTCCACTCCACTCCATTCTATTGCATCCCATTCCATTCCTATCCATTCCAATCCACCACACTCCACTCCAGTCCACTCCACTCCACTCCAGTCCACTCCACTCCACTCCATTCCATTCCACTCCACTCCATTGGATTCCATCCCTTTCCATTCCGCTCCATTCCCCCCACACCAATCAACTCTACTCCACTCCATTCCATTACATTGCATTCCATTCCGTTCATTTCTTTCCACAGGATGTCATTCTGTCACCCAGGATGGAGTGCAGTGGCTCAATATCAGCTCTCATTTCATGTCACCATTCAATTCAATTCAATTCCTTTCCAATCCATGCCATTCCATTCCTTTCCATTCCATTCCATTCTATTCCATTACTTTTCATTCCATTGCATTCCATTCCTTTCCATTTCACTCGGCTCCACTCCAGTCCACTCCATTCCACTCCACTCGATTTCACTCCACCCTACTCCACTCCATTCCATTCCATCCCATTCCATTCCACTCGATTGCACTGCACTCCACTCTAATCCACTCCACTCCACTTCACTCCATTAGATTCCATTCCAGTCCACTCCAATTCTTTCTATTCCTTTCTTTCGGCAAGATCTCACTCTGTCAGACAGGCTGGAGTGCAGTGGCAAAATATCAGCTCATATTTCATTTCACCATTCCCTTCCATTCTATTCCACTCCATTCCATTCCATTCCATTCCTTTCTACTCCATTCCACTCCACTCCAATCCACTTCATTCCATTACATTCCACTACATTCTGATCTTTCCTTTCTTTCGACAGGATCTCACTCTTTGAGTCAGGCTGCAATGCAGTGGCATAATCTCAGCTCACATTTCATTTCACCATTAAATTCCTTCCCATTCTTTTCCACTCTGCTCAACACCACTCCATTCCACTCCACTCCATTCCCTCCCTTTCCATTCCACTCCAGTTCACTTCACACCAGTCCACTGAACTCCTTTCCATTCCATCCCTTTCCATTCCACTCCATTCCACTCCACTCCACTAAACTCCACTCCATTCCTTTCCATTCCATTCCGCTCTATTCCATTCAATTCTTTCCTTTGACAGGATCTCACTTTGTCACCCACACTGTAGAGCAGTGGCATGATTTCAGCTCACATTTCATATCACCATTCCATTCCAATCCATTCCTTTTCATTCTATTCTACTCCATTCCATTCTACTCCACTCCACTCCACTCCACTCCATTCCACTACATTATATTCCATTAAATCCCACTCCATTCCACTCCACTCCACTCCACTCCTCTCCCCTCCAGTCCATTCCATTCCATTCCGTTCCTTGCTTTCAACAGGATCTCACTCTCTCACCCAGTCTGGAGTGCTGTAGCACAATATCAGCTCACATTTCATTTCACCATTCCATTCCATTCTATTCCATGCCATTCCATTCCACTGAACTCCACTCTACTCCACTACACTCCATTCCACTTCATTCCACTCCACTCCAGTCTTATACACTCAACCACAGTACATTCCACTCCACTCCTCTCCACTCCTCTCCATTCCATCCCATTCCATTCCAATCCATTGCAGTCCACTGTACTCCACTCCACCCCATTCCACTCCATTCCACTCCACTCCACTACAATCTACTCCATTCCCCTACATTCAACTCCACTCCATTCCACTCCACTCCACTGCCTTCCACTCCATTCCATTACTCTCCACTCGACTCCACTACACTCCATCCCGTTACAACACATTAAATTCCACTCCACTCCACTCCACTCCACACCATTCCATTCCATAACTTTCCATCATACTCGATTCAACTCCACTCCACTCCACTCCACTAAAATCCATTCCATTCCATTCCAGTCCATTCCATTCCACTCCATTCCTTTCTTTTGACAGGATCTAATGTGTCTCCCTGGCTGAAGTGCAGTTGCATGATCTCAAATCACATTCTATTTCATGATTCCATTCCTTTCCTTTCCATTCCAGCATTCCATCTCTTTCCTTTCAATTCCACTCCACTGCACTCCACGCCACTCCTCTCCACTCCATTCCACTCCACTCTACTCCACACCTCTCCATTCCATCCCACTCCATTCCAATCCACTCCACTCCAATCCACTCCACTCCACTCTATTTCATTCTATTCCATCATATTCTATTCCACTCCATTCC
This sequence comes from Pongo pygmaeus, assembly GCF_028885625.2. NCBI lineage: Eukaryota > Metazoa > Chordata > Mammalia > Primates > Hominidae > Pongo > Pongo pygmaeus. Next base: position 2,467,478 of record NC_072388.2, on the reverse strand, counting down.
ACTTTACTCCAATCCACTCCACTCCTCTCCACTCCACTCTATTCTGCTCCATTCCATTCTATTCCATTCCATTCTACTGCATTCCATTCCACTCGTTTCTTTCAGCAGGATTTCACTCTGTCATCCAGGCAGCATTGCAGTTGCACTATCTCAGCTCACATTTCATTTCACCATTGCATTCTACTCCCTTCCATTCCACTCCATTCCACTCTGCTCCACTCCTCTCCACTCCACTCCATTCCATTCCATTCCCTTCCATTCCATTCCATTCCATTCCATTCAATTCAATTCCACTCCACTACCCTCCACTCACTTCACTCCAATCCATTCCACTCCACCGCATCGCATTTCATTCCACTCCTCTCCACTCCACTCCACTCCACTACATTCCTTTCCATTTCACCCCATTGCATCCCATTCCTTTCTTCAAAAGGATCTCACACTGTCAGTAAGACTGGAAAGCAATGGCACAACCTCAGCTCACATTTCATTTCACCATTCCATTCCTTTCCTTTCATTCCTCTCCATTCCACTCCACTACAATGCACTCCAATCCATTCTTCTCAACTCCGTTCCACTCCACTCCACTGCACTCCATTCCATTCCATCGCATTCCATTACTCTACATTCCACTCCAATATACTCCAGTCCTCTCCACTCCACTCCATTCCATTCTATTTTATTTCATTCCAATCCATTCCATTCCAATCCACTCCACTCCACTCCATTCCATTCCACTCCTCTCCACTCCATTCCACTGCACTCCATTCCACCCCACTCCACTTCATTACATTCCATCCCTTTCCATTCCACGCCATTCCATTCCACTCCACTCCACTCCACCCCACACCACTCCACTCCTCTCCATTCCGTTCCATTACACTCCATTCCATTCCCTTCCTTTCTTTCGAGAGGATCTCACTCTGTCATCCAGGCTGAAGTGCAGTTGTCCAATCTGTGCTCACATTTCATTTCACCATTCCATTATATTCCATTACATTCCATTTCACTCTATTACATTCCACTCCACTTCACTCAACTCCATTCCATTCCATTCCTTTCCTTTCCTTTCCATTCCATTCCATTAATTTCCATGCCATTGCACTCCACTCCACTCCACTTCACTCAACTCCATTGCATGGCACTCCATTCCACTCAAGTTATCTCCACTAAACTGCACTCCTCTCCACTCCATTCCCTACATTCTCATTCCATTACACTCCACTCCAATCCACTCCACTACCCTCTTCTCCACTCCAAACCATTCCATTTCATTCCATCCCATTCCATTCCACTCCACTTCATTCTACTCCACTCTACTCCCCTCCACTCCTCCACTCCACTACAATCAATTCCCTTCCATTCCGTTCCATGACACTCCAATCCTTTCCAATATTTTCTTTTGATAGGATTTCACTCTGTCACCAAGGCTGGAGTGCTGTGGCACAATCACAGCTCATGTTTCATTTCAACATTCCTTTCCATTCCATTCCACTGCACTCCACTTAACTCCACTCCCTTCCATTCCATTCCACTCCATTCCACTCCACTCCACACCAATCAACTCAATTCCATTCCATTCCGTTCCCTCCACTCCTTTCAATCCCATTCCTGTCTTTCGACAGGATCTCACTCTGTTACCCAGGCTGGAGTGCAGTGACACAATCTCGGCTCTCATTTCATTTCACCATTCCTTTGCATTCCACTCCATTCCATTCCACTCCACTCAACTCCACTCCACTCCCCTCCGTTCCATTCCGCTCCATGCCTCTCTACTCCTATCCAATCCTATATAATACAATCCACTCCATTTCATTCCATTCCATCTCATCTCATTCCTTTCCACTCCATTCCACTCCACTCCTCTCCATTCCACTCCAATCCACTCCAATCTAGCGCACTCCACTCCATGCCATTCGACTCCATTCCATTCCACTCCATTCTATTCCATTCATTTCTTTTGAAGGATCCCACTCTGTCACCTAGGCTGGAATGTAGTAGCACAATCTCAGCTCACATTTCATTTAACCATTCCATTACATTACATTCGACAACATTCCATTCAACTCCACTCAACTCCATTCCATTCCCTTACATTCTTTACACTCCATTTCACTCCGCTAAAATCCACTTCTGTCTACTCCACTCAATCACCCTCCATCATATGCCTTTCCACTCCAATCCACTCCACTCCACCCTATTCCATTCGATTTCATCCCATTAAATTCCATTCCATTCCACTCCACTCCAATCCACTCCTCTCCAATCCACCCCACTCCACTCCACTCCACCTCACTCCACTCCACTCCATTCCTTTGCATTCCATTCCATTTCACTCCATTCCATTCAATTTCTCCCTTTTGACTTGATCTCATTCTGTCACCCAGGCTGGTGTGCAGTGCCACAATCTCAGCTCACATTTCATTTCACCATTCCATTCAATTCCATGCCATTCCATTCCATTGCATTCCATTCCATTCCATTTAATTCCACTCCACTCCACTTCTCTCCACTCCACGGCACTCCACTCCACTCCATTCCATTCCATCCCATTCCATTACAGTCCATTCCGCTCCACTCCACTCTTCTGCACTCACTCTCCTCCACTCCAATCCATTCTATTCCGTTCCATTGAATTACACTGCATTGTATTCCATTAATCTCTTTGTACAGGATCTCACTCTGTCACATAGGCAGGAGTGCAGTGGCACAATCTCAGCTCACATTTCTTTTCACCATTCCATTCAATTCCATTCCATTCCATTGCATTCCATTCCATTTCATTCAATTCCATTGTATTCCATGCCATTCCATTTAATTCCACTCCACTCCACTTTTCTCCACTCCATGGAACTACACTACACTCCATTCCATTCCATCTCATTCCATTACAGTCCATTCCACTCCACTCCACTCTTCTGCACTCACTCTCCTCCACTCCAATCCATTCCATTCCGTTCCATTGAATTACACTCCACTGCATTCCATTAATGTCTTTGTACGGGATCTCACTCTGTCACACAGGCAGGAGTGCAGTGTCACAACCTAAGCTCACATTTCATTTCACCATTCCATTCCATTCCATTCTATTCCACTCCACTCCATTCCACTTAACTCCACTCCACTCCATTCCACTCCACTCCACTCTAAATCACTTAACTCCATTATATTCCATCCCTTTCCATTCCACTCCCTTCCACTCCACTCCACTGCATTTCATTTCATTCCATCCCGTTCCATTCCACTCCACTCCACTCCCCTCCCCTCCACTCCACTCCATTCAATTCCATTCCCTTCCTCTCCATTCCATTCCATTACTTTCTTTTGCCCAGATCTCATTCTGTCACCCAGGCTGGAGTGCAGTCGCAGAATCTCAGCTCACATTTCATTTCACCATTCCATTCCCTTCCATTCCACTCCATTCCATTCCATTCTATTTCTCTCCATTGTACTCCACTGTACTCCACTCCACTCCATTCCAATCTACTCCATTCCAATCCCCTCCACTCCTATCCACTCCACTCCATTCAAGTCCACTTCATTCCATTACGCTCTAATCCACTACAATCCACTCCACTCCATTCCAATCCATTCCATTCCATCCCATTCCATCACACTCCATTCCACTCCACTCCATTCCAATCCATTCCATTCCATCCCATTCCATCACACTCCATTCCACTCCACTCTTCCAATCCACTCCACTCCATTCCTCTCCAGTCCATTCCACTTCATTCTACTCCAATCCACTTCAATCCAGTCCACTCCATTCCATTCCATTCCATTGCATCCCATTGTATTCCACTCCATTCCGCTCTCTTCCACTCCACTCCACTCCACTGCTCTCCATTCCATTCCTTTCGATACAATTCCACTGCATTCCATTCAAATCCTTTCTTTTGACAGGATTTCACTCTGTCACCCAGGCTGCATTGTGGTCGCACTACCTCAGGTGACATTTCATTTCACCATTCCATTCCACTCCAGTCCATTCCAATCCATTCCACTCTGCTCCACTCCTCTCCACTCCAGTCCACTCCATTCCATTCCCTTCCATTCCATTCCAATCCATGCCATTCCACTCCACTCCACTTCATTCCAATCCATTCCACTGCACTCCATCGCATTTCATTCCACTCCTCAAAACTCCACTCCTCTCATTCCATTCCATTCCATTCCACTCCATTCCATTCCATTCCTTTCCTTCTAAAGGATCTCACTCAATCACTCAGACTGGAGTGTAATGGCACAATCTCAGCTCACATTTCATTTTTCCTTTCCATTCCTTTCCATTCCATACCACTCCACTCCACTGCCCTCCACATCATTCTACACCACTCCATTCCACTCTACATCACTCCACTCAACTCCACGGAACTCCATTCCATTCCATCGCTTTCCATTACTCTCCATTCTACTCACAACTCCACTCCTCTCCACTCCATTCCATTCCAATCCATTCCTTTCCACTCCACTCCATTCTATTCTGTTCCATTCCATTCCTTTCCTATCCACTCTATTCTACTACACTCCATTCCATTCCACTCCACTCCATTCCACTCCACTGCATTCCACTCCACTCCAATGCATTCTATTCCATTACAGTCCATTCCACTCCACGCCAATCGTCTCCACTCAACTCCTCCAATCCATTCTATTCTGTTCTTTTGCTTTACACTCCATTGCATTCCATTCCTTTCTTTCTACAGGATCTGTCTCTGTCACACAGGCTGGAGTGCCGTGGCACAATCTCAGCTCACATTGCATTTCACCATTCCTTTCCATTCCACTCCACTCCACTCCACTCAACTCCATTACATTCCATCCCTTTCCATTCCACTCTTTTCCACTCCACTCCACTCTGCTCCATTTCATTCCATTCCATCCCATTCCATTCCACTCCAGCCCACTCCACTCCCCTCCACTCCTCTTCATTCAATTCCATTCCATTCCACACCATTCCATTCAATTCCTTTCCTTCACCAAGATCTCCACTCAATTCTGCTCCACTCCACTTCGCTCCATTCCACTCCACCCCACACCACTTCCCTCCAGTCCACTCAACTGCATGCCATTCCATTCCACACAATTCCATTCCATTCCATTCCTTTCTTTTGACACGTTCTCACTGACACCCAGGCTTGAGTGCAGTGGCACAGTCTCAACTCACATTTCATTTCAACATTCCATTCCATTCCATTCCATTCCATTCCATTCCACAGAACTCCACTCCACTCCGTTCCATTCCATTCCATTGCACTCCATTCCACTCCACTCCAATCCACTCCATTACATTCCATCCCTTTCAATTCCACTCCATTGGACTCCACTACACTCCACTTCACTGCACTCCAATAGACGCCACACCACTCCTTTCCAACTCCACTCCATTCCATTGTATTCCATTCCATTCCACTCCATTCCATTCCTTTCTTGTGACAGAATCTCACTCTGTCACCCAGGCTTGAGTGAAGTGGAAGAACCTCATCTCATATTCCATTTCACCAATCCATTCTATTCTATTCCATTCCATTCCAATCCATTCCATTCCATTTCATTGCACTCCACTACTTTCGAATCCATTCCACTCCAGTGCACTCCACTCCACTCCGCAGCATTCCCATACCCTCCACTAAACTGCATTCCCCTAGCATTCACTCTACTCCACTCCATTCCACTCCACTCTATTCCATTCCACTCCACTGCAGTCGATCCCATTCCTTCCCATTCCATTACACTATATTGCACTCCACACCACTCCACTCCAATCCACACCATTCCGTCCCATTCCATCCCATTCCATTGCTATCAATTCCACTCCACTCCACTCTACTCCAATCCAGTCCACTCCATTCTACGCCTTTCCATTCCATTCCATTCTATTCCACTCCATTCCATTCCACTCATTTCTTTCAACAGGATCATACTCTGTCACCCAGTCTGGAGTTCAGTGGCACAATCTCAGTGCACATTTCATTTCACCATTCCATTCCATTCCATTCCATTTCTCTCCACTCCAATCCACTCCATTCCATTCCACTCCTTTCCAATCCACCAAACTCCAATCCACTCCACTCCACAAAACTCCATTCCACTAAACTACATTCCATTCCATTCCATTCCATCCCATTCCATTCCACTCAATCCTCCTCCACTCCACTCCACTCCACTCCATTCCATTCCTTTCCTTTCCACTCCACACCATTCCATTCCTTTCTTTTGACAGAATCTCACTCTGTCACCCAGGCTGGAGTGCAGTGACAATATCTGAACTCAGATTTCATTTCACCATTCCATTTCATTCCACTCCATTCCATTCCTTTCCTTTCCATTCCACTCCACTGCCCTCCACTCCACTCCGTTCCATTGCACTCCATGCCACTCCACTCCTATCCACTCCAATACAATACAGTCCTCTCCATTCCATTACATTCAATCCCATGCCATTCCTTTCCACTCCATTCCATTACACTCCATTCCATTTCGCTGCACTCCACTACCATCAACTCCATGCTATTCCACCCCATTCCGTTCCACTCCATTCTATTCCATTGTTTTCTTTTGACAAGATCACACTCTGTCACCCAGGCTGGAGTGCAGTAGCACAATCTCAGCTCACATTTCATTGCACCATTTCATTACATTCCATTCGACTCCATTCCACTCAGCTCCACTCCATTCCATTCCATTCCTTTCCACTCATTTCCACTCAGCTAAAATCCACTCCTGTCTACTCCACTCAATTACACTCCATCATATTCCTTTACACTCCATTCCACTCCTCTCCTCTGCACTCCACGCTATTTCATTCCATTCCGTCCCATTGAATTCCATTCCATTCCACTACAATCCACTCCAAACCACTCCACTCCACAACAATCCAATCCACTCCACACCACCCCTCTAAACTCCACTCCACTAAATTCCTTTGCATTCCATTCCATTTCACTCCAATCCATTCCATTCCTCTCTTTTGACAGGATCTCACCCTGCCACCCAGGCTAGTGTGCAGTGGAACAATCTCAGCTCACATTTCATTTTAACACTCCATTCAATTCCATTCCATTCTGTTCCATTGCATTCCATTCCATTCCATTTAATTCCAATCCACTCCACTCCACTCCACTTTTCTCTACTCCACTGCACTCCACTCCACTCCATTCCATTCCCACCCATTCCATTACAGTCCATTCCACTCAATTCCACTATTCTACACTCCAATCCACTCCACTCCAATCCATTCCATTCCATTCCGTTGCATTACACTCCATTGCATTCCATTCCTTTCTTTGTTCCGGATCTCAGCCTTTCACAAAGACTACAGTGCAGTGGCACTATCTCAGCTCATATTACATTTCACCATTCCTTTCCATTCCATTCATTCCATTCCATTCCACTCCACTCCACTCCACTTAACTCCAGTACATTCCATTCCTTTCTATTCCACTCCATTCCACTCCACTCCACTTCACTCCACTGCATTTCATTCCATCCCATCACTTTCCATTCCATACCACTCCACTCCACTCCCCTCCACTCCACTCCATACAATTCCATTCCATTCCACTCCATTCTATTCCATTCCTTTCTTTCGCCAAGATCTCAATCTGTCACCCAGGCTCGATTGAAGTTGCACAATCTCAGCTCACATTTCATTTCACCATTCCAATCCATTCCATTCCACCCATTACATTCCATTACATTTCTCTCCATTGCAATCCACTCCACTCCACTCCACTCCATTCCATTCCACTCCATTAAACTCCACTCCACTCCTATCCACTCCACTCCACTATATTCAGCTCCACTCCATTCCACTCCACTCTACTCCCCTCCACTCCATTCCATTACACTTCAATCCACTCCACTCCACTCCAATCCATGCTATTCCATTCCATTCCATCCCATCATATCACACTCCATTCCACTACAGTCCAGTCCAATATACTCCACTCCACTCTTCTCCACTCCATTCCACTTCATTCTACTCCACACCATTCCACTCCACTCCACTCCACTCCATTCCATTCCATTCCATCCCATCCCATTCTATTCCACTCCGTTCCACTCTGCTCCACTCCTCTCCACTCCACTGCACTCCATTCCATTCCATTCCACTGCATTCCATTCCATTCCTTTCTTTCGACAGGATTTCACTCTGTCACCCAGGCTGCATTGCAATCACACTATCTCAGCTCACATTTCATTTCACCATTCTATTACTGTCCAGTCCATTCCAATCAATTCCACTGTGCTCCACTCCTCTCCAATCCACTCCACTACATTCCATTCTCTTCCATTCCATTCCATTCCATATCATTCCACTCCGCTCCACTCCACTCCACTCAAATCCACTCCACTCCATTCAATTCAATTCAATTCCACTCCATTCCACTCCACTCCACTCTACTCCACTCCATTACATTCCATCCCTTTCCATTCCCCTCCCCTCAGCTCCACTCCACTTCACTCCACCCCACTACACCCCACACCACTCCACTCCACTCCATTCCTTTCCATTCCACACCATTCCATTCAATTCCTTTCTTTTGGCAGGATCTCACTCTGTCACCCAGGGTTGAGTGCAGTGGCAATGACTCAGTTCACATTTCATTTCACCATTCCATTCCATTCCATTCTATTCCATTCCACTCCATTCCACACCATTCCACTCCACTCCACTCTATTCCACTCCATTACATTCCACACCATTCCACTCCACTCCACTCCACTCCATTACATTCCATGCCTTTTCATTCCACTCCATTCGACTCCATTCCACTCCACTCCACTCCACTGCACTACACCACACACCACTCCACTCCATTCCATTCCATTCCACTCCTTTCCATTCCATTCCTTTCTTTCAACAGGATCTCACTCTGTCACCCAGGCTTGAGTGAAGTGGCACAATCTCAGCTCACATTTCGTTTCACCATTCCATTCCATTCTATGTCATTCCATTCCATTCCATTCCACTCCACTCCTCTCCAGTTCATTCAGTTCCTTTCCACTCCATTCCATTCCACTCCATTCCACTCCTGTCTACTCCACTCCACTCCATTTCATTATATCCCTTTCCATTCCTCTCCATTCCACTCCAGTCCACTCCAGTCCACTCCAGTCCATTCCATTCCACTCCATTCCACTCCACTCTACTGCACTCCACTCCACTCCACTCCACTCCAGTCCATTCCATTCCACTCCATTCCACTCCACTCTACTGCACTCCACACCACTCCACTCCACTCCATTAAATTCCACTCCACTCCAATCCACTCCATTCTACTCCATTCCATTCCAACCCATTTCCTTCCATTCCACTCCACACCATTCCATTCCATTCCATCCATTTCCATTCCATTCCATTCCCTTCCATTCCATTCCACTCCACTCCACTCCACTCCAGTCCACTGCATTCCATTCCATTCCATTCCATTCCTTTCCATTATATTCCATTACATTCCACTCCTTTCCATTCCATTCCATTCCATTCCACTCCCTTCCATTCCATTCCCTTCATTTGACAGGATCTCACTCTGTCACCCAGGCTGGAGTGCAGTGGCAAAATCTCAGCTCAGATTTCATTTCGCCATTCTATTCCATTTCTTTCCATGCCACTCCACTCCACTCTACTCCATTCCAGCCAAATCCACTCTACTTCATTGCATTCCATCCCATCAACTCTAATCTGTTCTTCTCCTTTCCAGTCCATTCCATTCCACTCCATTCCACTCAATTCCATTCCATGCAATTCCATTCCATTCCACTTCATTCCACTCCCCTTCATTCCACTGCACTCCACTCCATTCCATTATATTCTGTTGCAATCCAATCTATTCAATTCCATTCCTTTCTTTTGAAAGGATCTCACTCTGTCACTCAGGCTGGAGTTCAGTGGCACATTAACAACTAACATTTCATGTCACCATTCCATTCTATTCCATTCCTCTCCACTCTGCTCTATTGCATTACATTCCATTCCCTTCCACTCCACTCCATTCTACTCCATTCCATTCCATTCCTTTCCACTCCACTCCACTCTACTCCATTCCATTCCATTCCTTTTCACTCCACTCCACTCTACTCCATTCCATTCCATTCTTTTCCACTCTACTCCACTCTACTCCATTCCATTCCATTCTTTTCCACTCTACTCCACTCTACTCCATTCCATTCCATTCCTTGCCACTCCACTCCACTCTTCTCCATTCCATTCCATTCCATTCCACTCCTTTCCACTCTACTCCACTCTACTCCATTCCATTCCATTCCTTTCCACTCCACTCCACTATACTCCATTCCATTCCATACCATTCCACTCCATTCCACACCACTCCACTCCCCTCCACTCCACTCCATTCCATTCCATTCCACTGCATTCCACTCCACTTCACTCCACACGACTCCACTCGATCCCATTCCATTCCATTCCATTCGACTGCATTCCACTCCACTCCACTCCACTCCACCTCATTCCATTCCATTCCATTCTCTCCCATTGCATTACACTCCATTCGTCTCCCCTCCACTCCGCTCCACTCTATTCCATTCCATTCTATTCCATTCCATTCCATTCCACTCCATTCCGTTTCATTCCTTTCTTTTGACAGGATCTCACTCTCTCACCCAGGCTGGAATGCAGTGCCACAATCTCAGTTCACATGTTATTTCACCATTCAATTCCGTTACATTTCACTCACTGCACTCCACTCCACTACATTCCTTTGCATCCCATCCCATTCCATCCCATTCCACTCCACTCCGCTCCACTCCTCTGTGCTCCAGTCCATTCCCGACCATGCCATTTCATTACACTCCTTTCCACTCCACTCCACTCCATTACATTACATTCCATTCCATTAAATTCCACTACATACCACTATACTATACTCCACTCCACTCTACTCCACAACACTCCACTCCATCTCACTCTTCTACACTCCACTCCACCCCATTCCATTCCATCCCATCCCAACCCACCCTACCCTCCATTCCACTCTGCTCCACGCCACTACACTCCACGCTCACTCTGTCACCCACACTGGAGGGCAGTAGCACATTCTCATCTCACATTTCATTTTGGCATTCCATTCATTTCCATTTCAATCCATTCCTTTCCAGTCCATTCCATTCCACTCCACTCCACTCCACTCCACTCCATTCCATTTCATTACATTCCACTCCTTTCCATGCCACTCGAATCCACACCATTCAACTCCACTAAACTCCAAAACACTCAATCCGTTTCCATTCCACTCCATTCCACTCTACTAAACTCCAGTCCAATCCACTCCATTACATTCCATCCCTTTCCATGCCAATCCATTGCACTCCACTCCATTCCACCGCACCCCACTCCACTCCATTCCAGTCCACTCTAGTCCACCCCACTCCAGTACACCCCACTCCACTCCATTCCATTCCAATTCACTCCATTCCATTCCATTCCTTTCGTTTGAAAGGATCTAACTCTGCAAGGAGATGAAAGGAATGGAATGATGTGCAGTGGAGTGGAGCAGAGTGGAATGGAATGGACTGGAATGGAATAGAATGGAATGCAATGGAATGGAATGGACTGCAATGGAATGGAACGGTGTAATGAAATGTCAACTGAGATTTTGCCAATGCACTCCAGCCAGGGACACAGAGGGAGATCCTGTCGAAAATAAGGAGTGGAATGGAATGCAGTGAAATGGAATGGAATGGAATGTTATGGAGTGGAGAGGAGTAGAGTGGAGTGGAATGGAGTGGCATCCAGTGGAATGAAGTCGTGTGGAGTAGAATGCAGTGGAATAGAATGGGATAGAATGTGATGCAGTGGAGTGGAGTGGAAACGAGTGGAGTGGATTGGTGAGGATTGGAGTGGAATGGAATGGGATGGAATGGGATGGAGTGGAGTGGAGTTTAGTGGAGTGGAATGCGGTACAATGGAATGGAAAGGAATGGAGTAGAATGGACTGGAGTGGAGTTGAGTGGAGAGGAGTGGAGTTTAATGGAATGGAATGGAATGGAATGGAATGGAATGGATTGGAGGTGAGTGGAATGGAATGGAATGTATGGAATGGAATGGAATGGAATGGAATGGAATCGAATCAAATCGAATCGAATCGAATGGTTAAATGAAACGTTAGCTGATATTGTGTCACTGCACTCCAGCCTGGGTGACAGAAGGATCCTGTGAAAGAAAGGAATGGAATGGAGTGGAGTGGAATGTTATGGAATGAAATGGAATGGAGAGGAGTGTAGTGGAGTGGACTGGAGTGGAGTGGAGTGGAATGGAGTGCAATGGAATGGGATGAAACGGAATGGAATGTACTTTAGTGGAGTTGAGTGGAGGGGAGTGAAATGGATTGAAATGGAAAGGGATGGAATGGAGTGGAGTGGAGTGGACTGGAGTGAAGTGGACTAGAGTGGAGTGGAATGGAATTGAATGCAAAGGAATGGCATGCAGTGGATTGGAGTGTGGTGGAGTGGAATTAAATGGAATGGAAAGGAATGGAAAGGAAAGGTGGAATGAAACGTGAGCTGATATTGTGCCACTGCAATCCAGCCTTGGTGACAGAGTGAGATCAGGTCAAAAGAAAGGAATGCAATGGAATTGAGAGGAATGGAATGGAATGGGAAAGAATGGAATGGAGTGGAGTGGAGAGAAGTGGAGTGGAATGGAATGGGATGGGATTGAATGCAATGGAGTGGAGTGGATTTGAATGGAGTGGAGATTAATGGAGTGGAGTGGAATGGAATGGTGTGGAATGGTATGGAATGGAAAGAAATGGAAAGGATTGCAGTGGAATGGAATGGTGAAATTAATGTGAGCTGAGATTTTGCCACTGCAGTGCAGCCTGGGTGATGGAGTGAGGACCTGTTGAAAGCAAGGAATGGAATGGAAGGTAGTGGAATGTATTGGAATGGAATGGAATGGAATAGAGTGGAATGGATTAGAATGGAATGGAATGGGATGGAAAGGATTGGATTGGAGTGGAGTGGATTGGAATGGAGTGGGATGTAATGGAATGGAATGGAGTGGTGTGGAGTGGAGTGGATTGGAATGGAGTGGAATGCAATGGGATGTAATGGAATGGAATGGAGTGGAATGGAGTGGAATTGAGTGGAATCGAATGGGATTCAATGGGATGGAGTGAAGTGGAGTGGAATGGAATGGAATGGAATGGAATGGAATGGAATGGAATGGAATGGAATGGAGTGACGTGGAATGGAATGAAATGTTATGGAATGGAATGGAATGGAAAGGTGAAATGAAATGTGACCTGAGATTGTGCCACTGCACTCCAGCCTGTGTGAGAGAGTGAGATCCTGTTGAAAGAAAGGAAAGCAATGCAATGGAGTAGAATGGAAAGGAAAGGAATTGAATGGAGTGGATTGGAGTCGAGTGGAGTGGATTGGAGTGGAATGCAATGGAATGCAATGGAATGGAAAGGAATGGAATGGAATGGAATGGAATGGAATGGAATGGTATGGAGTGGAGTGGCGTGCAATGGAGAGTAGTGGAGGGGAGTGGAGAGGAATGGAGTATAATGGAATGGAATGGAGTGGAGTGGTGTGAAATGGAGTGGAAGGGAAGGGAACGAAATGCTATGTAATGGAATGGAATGGTGACATGAAATGTGAGCTGAGACTGTACCATGGCACTCCAGCCTGGGTGACAGAAAGATATACTGTTATAAGAAAAGAATGGAATGGATTGGGAAGAAATGGAATGAAATGGAATGGATTGGAGTGGAGAAGAGTGTAGTGTAGTGGAATGGAGTGGAGTGGAATGGCATGGGGTGGAATGGAATGGAATGCAGTGGAGTAGAGTGGAGTGGAGTGGTGTGGAGTAGAATGGAATGTAATGAATTGAAATGGAATGGAATGGAATGGATTGAAATGGAAGGGAATGGAAGGGAATAGAATGGAAAGGAATGTAATGGAAGGGAATAGAATGGAAAGGAATGGAATGGAATGTGATGGAATGAAATGGAATGGAATAGAATGCAACGGAATGGAATGGTGAAATGAAATCTGAGCTTAGATTGTGCCACTGCATGCCAGCCTGGGAGAAAGCATGAGATACTGCCGAAAGAAAGGAATGCAATGGAAGGAGTGAAATGGAATAGAATGGAATGGAGTGGAGTGGATTTGAGAGGAGTAGAATGGAGTGGAATACAGTGGAATGGAATGGGACGGAATGAGATCGAGTGGAGTGAAGTGGAGTGGAGTGAAGTGGAGTAGATTGTGTTGGAATCTGCTGGAATGCAATGGGATGGAATGGAATAAAGTGGAGTGGTGTGGAGTGGAGTGGCCTGGAGTGGATTTGAGTGGAATGGAATGGGATGGAATGGAATGGAACGGAGTGGAGTGGAGTTGAGTGGAATGGAATGGAATGGAATGGAACGGAATGGAATGCAATGGTGAAATGAAATTTGATCTGAGCTTGTGCCACTGCACTCCAGCCTGTGAGACAGAGTGAGACCCTGTCAAAAGAAAGTAAAGCAATGGAATGTGGTGGAATGGAATGGAATGGAGTGGTCTGCAGTGGAGTGGTAGGGAGTGGAATGGAGTGGAGTGGAATAGTCTGGAGTGGAATGTAAAGGAATAGAGAGGAGTGGAGTGGAGTGGTGTGGAGTGGAATGGAATTTAATGGATTCGAATGGAATGGAATGGAATGGTATGCAATGGAATGGAATTGTGAAATGAAATGTGATTTGAGATTGTGCCACTGAACTCCAGCCTGGGTGAAAGTGTGAGATCCTGTGAAAAGAAAGAAATGAAAGGGATAGAGTGGAATGGAAGGGAACAGAGTGGAGTGGAGTAGAGTTGAGTGGAGTGGAAAGTCTAGAATGGAATGGGATAGAATGGAATGGAATGGAGTGAAGTGGCGTTGAGTGGAGTGGAGGGGAATGCAGTGGAATAGAATGGGATTGTATGGGATCGAGCAGAGTGGAGAGGAGTGGAATACAGTGGAAAGGAAAGGGATGGAATGGGATCGAGTGGATTGATTTGGAATGGAGTGGAATGCAATGAGATTGAATGGAATAGAGCAGAGTGGTGTGGAGTGGAGTGGACCAGAGTGGAATGGAGTGGAATGGAATGGAACGGAATGGAGTGGAATGGAATGGAGTGGAGTGGAATGGAGTAGAATGGAATGGAATGGAACGGAATGGAATGGAATGGAATGGAATGGACAGGAATGGAATGGAATGGAATGGAATGGAATGGAATGGAATGAAATGGAAAGGAATGGAATCGAAAGGAATGGAATGGAATGGGTTGGATTGGATTGGTGAAATGAAATGTGACCTGTGACTGTGCCACTGCACTCAAGCCTGTATGACAGAGTGAGATCCTGTCGACAGAAAGGAAACCAATGCAATGGAGGGGAATGGAAATGAAAGGAATTGAATGGAGTGGAGTCAAGTTGAGGAGAGTGGAGTGGAGTGGGATGGAATGGACTCGAAAGAAATGCAATGGAATTCAATGGAATGGAATGGAATGAAGTTTAGTGGAGTGGAAGGGAGTGGAGTGGAATGGAATGGAATGAATTGAAATGGAATGGAATGCAATGGAATGCATTGGAAGGGAATGGAATGAAATGGAATGGAATGGAATGGAATGAAATGGAATGAAATGGAATGGAATGGAATGGAATGAAATGGAATGAAATGGAATGGAATGGAATGGAAAGAAATGGTGAAATGAAATGTGTTTTCAGATAGTGCCACTGCACTCCAGCCTGGGTGACAGCGTGAGATCCTGTCGAAAGAAAGGAATGGAATGGTTGGAGTGGAATGGAATGGATTGGAGTGGATAGGAGTGGAGTGAAGTAGAGTGGAGTGGAATGGCTGGAATGGCTATAATGGAATGGGATGGAATGGAATGGAATGGAATGGAATGGAATGGAGTGGAGTGGAGATGAGTAGAGTGGAGTGGAGTGGAATGAAGTTAAATGGAAAGGGATGGAATGGGATCAAAAGGAGTGGAGTGGAGTGGAATGGAATGTAATGGAATGGAATTGAATGGTATGGAGAGGAGAGGAGTGGAGTGGAATGGACGGTATGTGAGTGGAATAGAAAGGAATGGAGTGGAATGTGGTGGAGTGGAGTGGATTGGAATCGAATTAAAAGGAATGCAAAGGAATGGAATGGAATGCAATGGAATGATAAAATAAAATGTGAACTGAGATTTTGCCACTGCACTCCAGCCTGGGTTACAAAGTGAGATCTTGTCAAAAGAAAGTAATGGAATGGAATGGAGTGGAATGGAATGGAATGGAATGGGATGGAATGGAAAGGAATGGAATGGAATGGAATGGAAAGGAATACAGTGGTGCACAGTACAGTGAAGTGGAGGGGACTGGAGTAGAGTGGAATGTGGAGTTGAATGGAGTGGAAGGGAATGGGATGCAATTGAATAGAATAGAATGGAAAGGAAGACAGTGGAGTGCAGTAGAGTGGAGTAGAGTGGAGTAGAGTGAAGTGGAGTTGGGTGGAATGGAATGGGATGCAACGGAATTGAATGGAGTGCAGTGGATTGGATTGGAGTGGAGGGGAGTTGAATGGAGTGGAATGCAAAGGGACGGAAGGAAATGGAGTGAAGTGAAGTGGAGTGGAGTGGAATGGAATGTACTGGAATGGAATGGAGTGGAGAGGAGTCTATTGGAGTGGAGTGGAATGAAACGGAATGTAATGGAATGGCATGGAATGGAATGGAATACAATGGAGTGGAATCGATTGGAATGCAATGCAATGGAATGTTGAAATGAAATGTGACCTGACATTGTGCCACTGCACTCCAGCCTCGGTCACAGACTGAAATCCTTTGGAAAACAAGGAATGGAATGGAATGGAATGGAATGGAAAGATTGCAGTGGAATGGAATGGAATGGAATGGAGTGCAGTGGAATGGAATGGAATGGAATGGAGTGCAGTGGAGTGGAATGGAATGGAATGGAATGGAATGGAATGGAATGGAATGGAATGGAATGGAATGGAATGGAATGGAATGCAATGGATTGGAGAGGAGTGGAATGGAGTGGAATGGGATGGGATAGAATGGAATAGAGTGCAGTGGAATCGAGTGGAGTGGAAAGGAGTGGAATGCAATGGGATGGAATGGGATGGAGTGGAGTGGAGTGGATTGGAGAAGAGTTGAGCGGAGTGGAATGGATTGGATTGGAATGGAATCGGATGGAATGGAATGGAGTGGAGTGGAGGGGAATGGAGTGGAATGGAATGGAATGGAATGGAATGGGATGGAATTGAATGTAGTGGAGTGGAGTGGAATGGGATGACATGAAATGGAATGGAATGGAGTGGAGTCTAATAGAAAGGAATGTTATGGAATGGAATAAAAAAGAATGGAGTGGTGAAATGAAACATGAGTTGATTTTGTGCCACTGCACTCCAGCCTGGGTGATAGAGTAAGAACCTCTCAGAGGAAAGGAACGGAATGGAATGGAATAAAGTGGATTGGAATGGAATTGAATGGAGTGGAGTGGAGTGGAGTGCTGTGGATTGGAGTGGAATGGAGTGGAATGGAGTGGAGTGGAGTGGAATGGACTGCAATAGAATGCAATGGAGTGGAATGGAATTCAGAGGAGTGGAGTGGAGTAGAATGGAGTGGAGTTGACTGGAATTGAATGGGATGGAATGGAACGGAGTGGACTGGAGTGGAGTGGAATGGAGTTTAATGGAAAAGAATGAAATGAAATTAAGTGGAGAGGAGAGGAATGCAGAGGAGTGGAGTGGAATGGAATGGAATGGAATGGAATGGAATGGAATGGAATGGAGTGGAATGGAAAGGAATGGAATGGAACACAACATAAGGCTATGGTTAAATTCAATGTGAGCTGAGATTGTGCCACTGCACACTAGCCGGGGTGAAAGAGAGAGATCCTGTTGAAAGAAAGGAATGGAATACAGTGGGGTGGAATGAAATTTAATGGAATTAATTGGAGCATAGTGGAGTTGAATGCAGTGGATTGGAGTGGAGTAGGGTGGAGTGGAATGGAGTTGAATGCAATGTGATATAATAGAATGGAATGGAGTGGAGAGGAGTGGAGTGGATTGGAGTGAAGTAGAGCGGAGTGAATGGAATGGAATGGAATTGGATGGAACGGAGGGGATTGGAGTGGAGTGGAGTGGGGTTGAGTGGAGTGGAGTGGAATGGAATACAATGGAGTAGAATGGAGTGGAGTGGGGTGGAGTGAAACGGATTGGAATGGAATGGAATGGAATGGTGAAATGATAAGTGAACTGAGATTGTGCCACTGCACTCCAGCTGATGTGACACAGTGAGATCCTGACGAAAGATAGGAATCGATTGGAATGGAATGGAATACAATCGAATGCAGTGGAGTGGAGTGGACTGGAGTGGAGTGGATTGGAATGGAATGGAAGGGGATGGAATGCTATGGAAAGGAGTGTAGTGGAGTGGAATGGAGTGGAATGGAATTGGATGGAATGGAATGGAGTAGAGTGGAGTGGAGAGGATTGGAATGGAATGGAAGGGAATGGAATCATGAAATGCAATGAGAGCTGAGATTGTGCCACTGCACTACAGCCTGTGTGACAGGGTGTGACCCAGTCAAAAGATAAGTATGGGAGGGAATGGAGTCGTATGGAAGGGAATGGAGTCAAATGGAATGGAATGGAATGGAATGGAGTGGAGTGGAGTGGATTGGAGTGGATTGGAATGGAGTGGAGTTAAGCGCAGAGGAGTTGAATGGAGTGGAATGAAATTGGATGGAATGGAACGGAATACAGTACAGTGGAGTGGAGTGGATTGGAGTGGAGTGCAATGCAGTGGAATGGAATCGGATGGATTTCAATGGAGTGGAGTGGAGTGGAATGGAATGGAATGGAATGCAATGTATGGAAAGGAATGGCATCGAATGTAATGGAGAAGTGAAACGGGAGCTGAGATTTTGCCACTACATTCCAGCATGGGTGACAGAGTGAGATCCTGTCAAAAGAAAGGAGTTGAAAGGAATGGGGTGGAATGGAATGGAATGGAATTGAATGGAGTGGAGTGGAGTGGAATGGAGTGGAATGGAGTGGACTGGTATGGCAAGGAGATGAATGGAATGGAATGATGTGGAGTGGAGTGGAGTGGAATGGAATGCAATGTATGGAAAGGAATGGCATCGAATGTAATGGAGAAGTGAAACAGGAGCTGAGATTTTGCCACTACATTCCAGCATGGGTGACAGTGTGAGATCCTGTCAAAAGAAAGAAGTTGAAAGGAATGGGGTGGAATGGAATGGAATGGAATTGAATGGAGTGGAGTGGAGTGGAATGGAGTGGAATGGAGTGGACTGGTATGGCAAGGAGATGAATGGAATGGAATGATGTGGAATGGAGTGGAGTGGAATGGAATGGATTGAAATGGAATGGAATGCAATGCAATAGAATGGAATGGACTGCAATGGAATGGAACGGTGAAATGAAATGTCAACTCAGATTTTGCCAATGCACTCCAGCCAGGGACACAGAGGGAGATCCTGTAGAAAATAAGGAATGGAATGGAATGCAGTGAAATGGAATGGAATGGAATGCTATGGAGTGGAAAGGAGTACAATGGAATGGAATGGAGTGGCATGGAGGGGAATGAAGTCGTGTGGAGTAGAATGCAGTGGAACAGAATGGGATAGAATGTGATGCAGTGGAGTGGAGTGGAAACGAGTGGAGTGGGTTGGTGGGGATTGGAGTGGAATGGAATGGGATGGAATGGGATGGAGTGGAGTGGAGCTTAGTAGAATGGAATGCAGTGCAACGGAACGGAAAGGAATGGAGTAGAATGGACTGGAGTGGAGTTGAGTGGAGAGGAGTGGACTTTAATGGAGTGGAATGGAAAGGAATGCAATGGAATGGAATGGAATGGAATGGATTGGAGGGGAGTGGAAAAGAATGGAGTGTATTGAATGGAATGGAATGGAATCGAATCGAATCAAATGGAATGGTTAAATGAAACGTTAGCTGATATTGTGTCACTGCACTCCAGCCTTGCAGACAGAAGGATCCTGTGAAAGAAAGGAATGGAATGCAGTGGAGTGGAATGTTTTGGAATGAAATGGAATGGAGAGGAGTATAGTGGAGTGGACTGGAGTGGAGTGGAGTGGAATGGAGTGCAATGGAATGGGATGAAATCGAATGGAATGTACTTTAGTGGAGTTGAGTGGAGGGGAGTGGAATGGATTGAAATGGAAAGGGATGGAATGGAGTGGAGTGGAGTGGACTTGGGTGAAGTGGACTAGAGTAGAGTGGAATGGAATTGAATGGAAAGGAATTACATGCAGTGGATTGGAGTGTGGTGGAGTGGAATTAAATGGAATGGAATGGAATGGAAAGGAAAGGTGGAATGAAACGTGAGCTGGTATTGTGCCACTGCAATCCATCCTTGGTGACAGAGTGAGGTCAGGTAGAAAGAAAGGAATGTAATGGAATTGAGAGGAATGGAATGGAATGGAATGGAATTGAATGGAATGGAATGGAATGGAAAATAATGGAATGGAGTGGAGTGGAGAGAAGTAGAGTGGAACGGGATGGGATGGGATTGAATGCAATGGAGTGGAGTGGATTGGAATGGAGTGGAGATTAATGGAGTGGAGTGGAATGGAATGGTCTGGAATGGTATGGAATGGAATGCAATGGAAAGGATTGCAGTGGAATGGAATGGTGAAATTAATGTGAGCTGAGATTTTGTCACTGCAGTGCAGCCCGGGTGATGGAGTGAGGACCTATTGAAAACAAGGAATGGAATGGAAGGTAGTGGAACGTATTGGAATGGAATGGAATGGAACGGAGTGGAATGGATTAGAATGGAATGGAATGGGGTGGAGAGGATTGGATTGGAATGGAGTGGGATGTAATGGAATGGAATGGAGTGGTGTGGAGTGGAGTGGATTGGAATGGAGTGGAATGCAATGGGATGTAATGGAATGGAATGGAGTGGAGTGGAATTGAGTGGAATCGAATGGGATTCAATGGGATGGAGTGAAGTGGAGTGGAGTGGAATGGAATGGAATGGAATGGAATAGAATTGAATGGAATGGAATGACGTGGAATGGAATGAAATGTTATGGAATGGAATGGAATGGAAAGGTGATATGAAATGTGTGCTGTGATTTTGCCACTGCACTACAGCTTGGGTGACAGAGTAAGAGACTGTCAAAAGTAAGATATGGAATGGAATGAAATGGAGTGGGGTGGAGTGGAGAGGAACGGAATGGAATGGAAGAGATTGGAATGTAGTGTAGTGGAGTGGAGTGAAATGGAATGGAATGGGGAAATGAAAAGTGATCTGTGATTGTGCCACTGCATTCTAGCCTATGTGACATAGTTAATCCTGTCAAAAGATAGAAAAGGAATGGAATGGAGTGGAATGGAATGGAATGGAGTGCAGTGTGGTGGAGTGGAGTGTGTTACAGTGGAATAGAGTGGAACGGAAAGGGATGGAATGGAATGGTTAGGACTGTAGTGGAGTGGATTTGAATGGAGTGGAAAGGAATTGGATGGAATAGAATGAAGTGGAGTGGAGTGCAATGGAGTGGAAAAATGGTATGAAATGGAATGGAGTGGAGTGGAGTACATTAGAGTGGAATGGAATGGGGGGCAGTGGACTGGAGTGGAGTGAGCCGAATGTAATGGAATGGAATGTACTGGAGTGGAGTGGAGTGCACTGCAGTGAAATGGAATGGAATAGAATGGAATGGAATGAAATGGAATGGAGAAAAGAAGTGTGAGCAGAGATTGTGCCACAACGCTTCAGCCTGTGTGACAGAGTGGGATGCTGTCCAAAGAAAGGAGTGGATTGGAATGGAATGGAATGAAGTGGAATGGAATGGAATGGAATGGAATGGAATGGAATGGAATGGAATGGAAAGAAATGGGATGGAATGGAGAAGAGTGGAATGGAATGTAGTGGAGTGGAGTGGAGTGGAGTGGAATTGAATGGAATTTAGTGGAGTGGAGTGGAGTGGAATGGTATGGAATGAAATGAAATGGAATGGAATGGTGAAATGAAATGTGAGCTGAGATTGTGCCACTGAACTCCAGCCTGTGTGACAGAGTGAGATCCTGTCAAAAGAAAGGAATGCAATTGAATAGAGTGAAATGGAATAGAATGGAAATGAATGGAGTGTAGTGTAGTGTATTTTAGCGTAGTGTAGTCGAGTCGAGTCGAGTGGAGTGGAATGGAATGGGAAGGAATGGAATGGAATGAAGTGTAGTGGAGTTGAATGGAGTGGAATGGAATGGGATTTAATGGAATGAGGGCCAGTGGACTGGAGTGGAGTGGGCGGAATGGACTGGAATGGAATGCAGCGGACTGGAGTGTAGAGGAGTGCACTGCAGTAGAATGAAATGGAATGGAATGGAGAAATGAAATGTGAGCAGAGATTGTACCACTGCACTCCAGCCTGTGTGACACAGAGGGATGCTGTCGAAATAAAGGGGTGGATTGGAATGGAATGGAATGGAATGGAGTGGAGAGGAGTGAAATGGAGTGGAATGGCATGGGATGGAATGCAATGGAACGAAGCAGATTGGAGTGGAGTGGAATGGAGTGGAATGGACTGGAATGTAATGGAATGTAATGATGAGGAATGGAATGGACTGGAATATAATGGAATGTAATGATGAGGAATGGAATGGATTGGAAGAAAATGGAATAGAATGGAATGGAATGGAATGGAATTAAGTAGTGAAATGAAATATGAGCTGAGATTGTACCACTACACTACAGCCTGGTTGACACAGTGACATCCTGTCGAAGGAAAGGAAAGGACTGTAATGGAGTGGAATGGAAAGGAATGCAATGCAATGGAGTGTGGCAGAGTGGAGTGGAGTGAGGTGAGGTGGAGTGGAGTGGAAAGGAATTTGATGGAATGGAATGGAATGGAGAGGAGTGGAGTGGAGTGGAATGGAGTGGAATGCAATGGGATGGAATGGAAGAGATCGGAATGGTGTGGAGTGGAGTGGACTGGAGTGGAAAGGAATGGGACAAAATGGAATGGAATGGAGTGGAGTGGAGTGGAATGGAATGGAGTGGAATGGAATGGAATGGACAGGAATTGAAAGGAATAAATGGTGAAATGAAATGTGACCTGAGATTGCGCCACTGCATTCCAGCTTTTGTGACAGAGTAAGAACCTGTCAAAAAAAAGGAAAACCATGAAATGTAGTGGAAAGGAAAAGAATGGCAATGAATAGAGTGGAGTGGAGTGGAGTAGAGGGGAGTGGAGTCGAGTGAAGGGGAGTGGAGTCGAGTGGAATGCAATGGAGTGGAATGGAATGGGATGTAATAAATGGAGTGGACTGGAGTGGAGTTGAGTGCAGTGGAATGGATTGGAATGGAGTGCAATGGAGTAGTAAGGAATGGAATCGAATGGATTGGAGTGGAGTGCAGTGGAGTGGAATGGAATGGACTGGAATAGAATGGAATAGATTGCAATGGAATGGAATGAAATGGAGAAATAAAATGTGAGAAGCGATAGTGCCACTGCACTCCAGCCTGTGTGACAGTCAGAGATGGTGTCAAAAGAAAGGAGTGGAAGGGAATGGAAAGGAATGGAAAGGAATGGAATGGAATGGAACAGAAAGGAATGGAATGGAATGGAATGGAATGGAACAGAATGGAATGGAATGGAATGGAATGGAATGCAATGGAAAGGAATGGAGTGGAGTGGAGTGGAGAGGAGTGGAGTGGAGTGGAGGGGAGTGGGGTGGAGCTGAATGGAATGCAGTGGAAAGAATGGAATGCCATGGAATGGAGTGAAGCAGAGTGGAGTAGAGTGGAATGGAGCAGAGTGGAATAGACAGGAATGCAATGGGATAGAATGGGAAGGAGTGGAGTGGAGTGAGCTGGATTGGAATGGAGTGGACTGGAATGGAATGGAATACAATGACATGGAGTGGAAAGGAGTAGAGCAGTATTAAATGGAATGGAATGGAATGTTGGAATGAAATGTGAGCTGCGATTGTGCCACTGCAATCCAACCTGGGTCAATGAGTGACATACTTTCGAAGGAAAGAAATGGAAAGGAATGGAGTCGAATGGAAAGGAATGCAATGGAATGGAGTGTAGTGGAGTGGAGTGAAATAGAGTGGAGTGGAGTGAAATGGAATTTGATGGAGTGGAATGGAATGGAGTGGAGTTGAGTGGAATGGAGTGGAATGGAATAGAGTGGAGTGGTGTAGAGTGGAGTAGACTGGAGTGTAGTAAAGTAGAATTGAATGGGATGTAATGAAATGGAGTGGGTTGGAGTGGAGTGGAATGCAATGGAATGGAATGCAAGGGAATGGAATGGAAAGGAATAGAAAGGAATGGAATGGAATGGTGAAATGATATGTAAACTGAGTTTTTGGCACTGCACTTCAGTCTGGGTGACAGAGTTAGAGCCTTTCAAAAGAAACGAATGGAATGGAATGGAGTTGAATGGAATGGAAAGGAAGGGAGTGGAGTGGAGTGGAATGGAGTGGAATGAATTGGGATGGATGGAATGCTGTGGAGTGGAGTGGAGTGGGGTGGAGTGGAGTGGAGTGGAATAGAGTGGAGGGGAGGGGAATGGAGTGGAAAGAAATGGTATGGAGTGGAATAGAATAGACTGGAGTGGAGTGGAGTGGAATGGATACGGATGGAATGGAACTCAGTGGAGTACAATGGAGTGGAGTGGAGTGGAATGGAGTGCAATGGAGTGGAATGGAATGGAATGGAATGCAATGGAACGAGATGGAATGGAATGGAGTGCAGTGACCTGGAGTCGAGTGCAGTGGAGTTGAATGGAATGGAATGGATTGGAATGGAATGGAACGGAATGCAATGGAATGGAATGGCATGGAGTGGAGTGGTTTGGAGGGAAAAGCTGTGCAGTGGAGTGTAATGGATTGGGTTGGAAAGGGATAGAGTGGAATGGAAAGGAATGGAGAGGAGTTGAGTGGAGTTTAGTGGAATGGAGTGGAATGGAGTGGAATTGAATGGGGTGGAATTTAATGGAATGGATTGGAGTGGAGTGGAATGGACTGGAATGCAATGGAGTGGTGTGCTGTGGACTGGAGTGGAGTGGAATGGATTCCAACGGATTGGAGTGGTGTGCTGTGGAGTGGAGTGGAGTGGATAGGAGTGGATTGAGATGAAATTGAATGGAATGAAATGGAAAGGAGTGGTATGATGTCGAGTAGAGTGGGGTGGAGTGGAGTGGAATGGAATGCAATGAAATGGAATGGAATGGTAAAATGAAATGTGAGGTGAGATTGTTTCACTGCACTCCAGCCTGGGTGTCAGAGTGAGAACCTGTCAAAAGACAGGAATGGAAGGGAATGGAGTACAATGGAATGGAATGGAATGGAAAGCAATGGAATGGAACGGACTGGAGTGGAGTGGAGTGGAGTGATTTGGAGTGCAGTGGAGTGGAATGGAGTGGAATGCAATGGGATGGAATGGAGTTTAGTGGAGTGGAGTAGAGTGGAGTGGAATGGAATGGAATGTAGTGGAGAAGAGTTCAGTGGAGTGCACAGGAGTGGAATGGGATGGAATGGAATAGAATGGAATGGAAAGAAATGGTGAAATGAAATGTGAGTGCAGATTTTGTCGCTGCACTTCAGCATATGTGACAGAGTGAGACCCTTTCGAAATAAAGGTATGGAATGGAATGGAGTAAAATGGAATGGAATGGAGTAAAATGTAATGGAATGGAATTGAGAGGAGTGGAGTGGAATGGAGTGGAATGGAAAGAGATGGAATGGAATGGAATGTAGTGTACTGGAGAGGAATGGAGTGGAGTGGAATGCAATGGAATCGATTGGAGTGGAGTGGAAAGAAATGGAAGGGAATGGAATGCAATGGAAAGCAATGGTGAAATGAAATGTGAGCTCAGATTGTGCCACAGCACTCCAGCCAGGGTGACAGAGTGTGATCCTGTCAAAAGAAAGGAATGGAGTGCAATGGAGTGTAACGGAATGGAATGGAGTGTAATGGAGTGGAGTGGACTGGAGTGGAGAGGACTGGAGTGGATTGGAATGGAATGGGATGGAATGGAATTGAGTAGAGTGGTGTGGAGGGAAGTGGACTGCAATGGAGTCGGACGGAATAAAATGGAATGGAATGGAATGCAATGGAGTGCAATGGAACGGAATGGAATGGAATGCAATGGACTGGAATGGTGAAATGAAATGTGAGCTGACATTGTGCCACTGCACTCCAACCTGGGTGCCAGAGTGAGATACCGTCAAAAGAAAGGAATGGAATGGAAGGCAGAGAAAGGGAATGGAATGGAGTAGAGTGAAGTGGAGTGCTGTGGAGTGGAATGGAGTGGAATGAAATGGCCTGTAGTGGAATGGAATGGAATGGAGTGGAGTGGAGTTGAATGGATTTGAGTGGAATCGAATGGTGTGGAATGGAGAGGAGTGGAATGGAATGAGATGGAGTGGAATGGAATGGAGTGCAGTGTAGTAAAGTGGAGTGGAAGTGAGTGGAATGGAATGGAATGGAGTGGAATGGAGTTGAGAGGAGTGGAGTGTAGTGGAAAGGAGTGGAAGAGAGGGATTGGAATGGAGTTAAGTGCAGTGGAGTGGGGTGGAGTGGAGTCGAGTGGAGCAGATTGGAGTGGAATGGAATGGGATGGAATGAAGTTGAGTGGAGTCTAGGAGAGTGGAGTAGAATGGAGTGGAATTGAATGGAATGGAAAGGAGTGCAATGAAATGGAATGGATTGGATTGGAGTAGATTGGTTAAGAGTAGAGAGGAGTGGAGTGGAGTGGAATGGCAAGGAATGAAATGGAATGGAATGGAATGAAATGCAATGGTGAAATGAAATGTAAGCTGAGATTCTGCCACAACACTCCAGCGTGGGTGACAGAGTGAGACCTGTTGAAAGAAAGGAATGGAGTGAACCTGAGTGGAATGGAATGGAATCGAAGGGAGTTGATTGGAATGAGGTGGAGTGGAGTGCAGTGGAGTGGAGTGGAGAGGAGTGGAGTGGAATAGAGTGGAATGGAAAGGGATGGAATGGAATGAAGTGGAGTGCAGTGGAGTGGAGTGGAATGGAATGGCATGGAATGGAATGGTATGAAATTGCATGGAATGGAATGGAATGCTGAAATGAATTGTGAAATGAGATTCTGCCACTGCACTCCAGCCTGGGTGACAGAGTGAGATCCTGTCGAAAGAAATGAATGGAATGCAATGGGGTGAAATGGAATGCAATAGAATGGAGTGGAGTGGAGTGGACTGGAAGGGAGTGGAGTGTAGTGGAGTCGACTGGATTGTAATGGAATCGAATGGAGTGGAATGGAATGGAATGGAATGGAATGGTGAAATGAAATGTGAACTCTGATTGTGCCAGTGAACTCCAGCCTGGATGACAGAGTGAGTTCCTGTCGAAACAACAGAATGGAATGAAATGAAGTGGAATGGAATGGAATGGAATGGAATTTATTGGAGTGGAATAGAGTGGAGTGGAGAGGAGTGGAGTGGAGTGGAATGGAATGGGATGGAGTGCAATGGAATGGAGTGGACGGGAGTAGAGTGGAGTGCAATGGAGTAGAATGGAATGGAATGGACTGGTGTAGAGTGGAGTGGAGTGCATTGGAGTGGAATTCAGTGAAATGGAATGGAATGGTGAAATGAAATGTGAGCTGATATTCTGCCACTGCACTCCAGCCTGTGTCACAGAGTGAGATCATGTCGAAAGAAAGAATGGAATGGAATCGGGTAGAATGGCATGGAGTGGAATCGAGTGGAGTGGAGTGGAGTGGAGTGGAGTGGAATGGAATGGAATAGAATGGAATGGAATGCAATAGAATGGTAAAATGAAATGTGAGCTGAGATTATGCCACTGCACTCCTGCCAGGCTAACAGTGGGAGATCCTGTCGAAAGAAAGGAATGGAATGGAATGGAGTGGAATGGAATGAAATGGAATGGAATAGAATGGAATGGAATGGAATGGCATGGAGTGGAGTGGAGTGGAATGGAATGGAGTGGAATGGAATGGGATGCAGTGGAATAGAATGGAATGGAGTGAAGTGGAGTGGAGTGGAATGGAATGAAGTGGAATGGAATGGGATGCAGTGGAATAGAATGGAGTGGAGTGGAGTAGAGTGGAGTGGAGTGGAGTGGAATAGGGTGGAATAGAATGGGATGGATTGAATGGACTGGCGTGGACTGAGTGGAGTCGAGTGGAATGGAGTGGAATGGAATACAATGGTTAAATGAAATGTGAGCTGAGTTTGTGCCACTGCACTCCAGTCTGTGTGACAGTGTGAGATCCTGTCAAAAGAAAGGAATGGAATGGAATGGCTGGAATAGAATGGAACGGAGTGGAGTGGAGTGGAGACGAATGGAATGGGAAGGAATGGAATGGAGTGGAGTGCAGGGGAATGCAGAGGAGTGGAATGGAGTGTGGTGTAGAGGAGTGGAGTGGACTGGAGTGGAGTGGAGTGGAATGGAATGAAGAAATTAAATGTGAGCTGAAATTATGGCACTGCACTCCAGCCTGGGTGACAGAGGGAGATCATGTCGAAAGAAAGTAATGGAATGAAATTGAGGGTAATGTAATGGAATTGAATGGAGTGGAGTGTAGTGGAATTGAGTTGAGAGGAGTGGAGTGGAATGGAATAGAGTGGAATGGAACGGGATGGAATGGAATGCAGTGGAGTGGAGTGAAGAGGAGTGGAATGGAGGGGAATGGAATGGAGTAGAGTGGAGTGGAGATGGGTGGAGTCGAATTGAATGGAATGCTCCGGAATGGCATGAAATGGAATGGAGTGAAATGCAATGGTGAAATGAAATGTGAGCTGAGATTGTGCCACTACACTCCAGCATGGGTGACAGAGTGAGATCCTGTTGAAAGAAAGGAATGGAGTGAAACTGAGTGCAATGGAATGGAATGGAATGGAGTGGATTGGAGTGGGGTGGAGTGGAGTGCAGAGGAGTGGAGTGGAAAGGAGTTGAGTGGAATGGAGTAGAATGGAAAGGGATGGAATGGAATGGAGTGGAGGGCAGTGGAGTGGAGTGGAATGGAATGGAATGGTATGAAATTGTTTTGAATGGAATGGAATGCTGAAATGAAATGTGAAATGAGATTCTGCCACTGCACTCCAGCCTGGGCGACAGAGTGAGATCCTGTCTAAAGAAATGAATGGAATGGAATGGGGTGGAAAGGAATGGAATGGAAAGGAGTGGAGTGGAGTAGAGTGGTGTGGAATGGAGTCGAGAGGAGTGGAGTAGAGTGGAGTGTAATGGAAAGGAATGGAATGGAATGGAAAGGAATCGAATGAAATAGAATGGTGAAATGAAATGTGAACTGTAATTGTGCCACTGCCCTCCAGCCTGGATGACAGAGTGAGTTCCTGTCGAAATAACAGTATGGAATGGATTGAAGTGAAATGGAATGCAATGTAATGGAATAGATTGGAGTGAAATGGAGTGGAGTGGAGAAGAGTGGAGTGGAGTGGAATGGAATGGGATGGAGTGCAATGGAATGGAGTGGAGGGGAGTGGAGTGGAGTGGAACGGAGTGAAATGGAATGGAATGGACTGGTGTAGAGTGGAGTGGAGTGCATTGGAGTGGAATTCAATAGAATGGAATGGAATGGTGTAATAAAATGTGAGCTGATATTGTGCCACTACACTCCAGCCTCTGATACAGAATGAGATCATGTCGAAGGAAAGAATAGAATGGAGTGGGCAAGAATGGGATGGAGTGGACAGGAGTGGATTGGGGTTGAGTGGAATACAATGGAATGGAATAGAATGGAATGGAATGCAATAGAATGGTTAAATGAAATGTGAGCTGACATTATGCCACTGCACTCCTGCCGGGCTAACAGAGTGAGATCCTGTCGAAAGAAAGGAATGGAATGGAATGGTGTGGAATGGAATGGAACGCAGTGGAATGGAATGGAATGCAATGGAATGGAATGGAATGCAATGGAATGAAATGGAATGGAGTGCAGTGGAGTGGAGTGGAATGGAATGGAGTGGAATGGAATGGGATGCATTGGAATAGAATGAAATGGAGTCGAGTGGAATGGAATGGAATGCAGTGGAATGGAATGGGATACAGTGGAATAGAATGGAGTGGAGTGGTGTAGAGTGGAGTGGAGTGGAGTGGAATGGGGTGGAATAGAATGGGATGGAATTGAACGGAATGGAGTGGACTGGGGTGGAGTCAAGTGGAATGGAGTGGAATGGAATAGAACGGTTAAATGAAATGTGAGCTGAGTTTGTGCCACTGCACTCCAGTCTGTGTGACATTGTGAGATCCTGTCAAAAGAAAGGAATGGAATGGAATGGCTTGGAATTGAATGGAATGGAGTGGAGTAGAGTGGAGTGAAATCGAATGGGAAGGAATGGAATGGAGTAGAGTGCAGGGGAGAGGAGAGGAGTGGAATGGAACGGGATGGAATGGAATGCAGTGGAGTGGAGTGGAGTGAAGAGGAGTGGAATGGAGGGGAATGGAATGGAGTAGAGTGGAGTGGAGATGGGTGGAGTTGAGTTGAATGGAATGCTACGGAATGGCATGGAATAGAATGGTATGAAATGGAATGGTGAAATGCAGTCTGAGCTGACATTGTGCCACTGCGACCCAGCCTGGGGGACAGTGTGAGATCCTGTTAAATGAAAGGAGTGGAATGGAACGGAGTGGAATGGAATGGGATGCAATGGAATGGAATGGGGTGGAGTGGAGTGGAGTGGAGAGGAAAAGAGTTGGATGGAGTGCAATGGAATGGAGAAGACTGGAGTGGAGTGGAGTGGATAGCAATGGAGTGGATTGCAATGGCATGGAATGGAATTGAGTGGAGTGGAAAGGAGTGGAATGGAATGAAATGGAATGGAGTGGAATGGAGTTGAGTGGATTGGAGTGTAGTGGAGTGGAATGGCATGGGGTGGAATGGAATGGAATGGAATGGAACGGAATATAATGGAATGGAATGGAATAGTGAAATGAAATGTGAGCTGAGACTGTGCCACTGCACAAAAGCCTGGGTGACAGAGTGAGATCCTGTCCAAAGAAAGGAATAGAATGGAATAGAGTGGAATGGAATGGAATAGAGTGGAATGGAATGGAATGGAATGGAATGTAGTGGAGGGGAGTAGAGTGGAGTGGAATGGAGTGGAATGGAGTGGAATGGAATGCGATGCAGTGGATTGGAATGGAACGGAGAAATGAAATGTGAACACAGATTGTGCCACTGCACTACAGCATGGGTGAAAGAGTGAGATCCTGTCTAAAGAAAGAAATGGAATGGAATGGATCGGAATGCAATGGAATGGAATGAAGTGGAGTGGAGTGGAGTGGGATTGAGTGGAATGGAATGGAATGGAAAGGAATGGAATGGAGTGGAGTGGAATGGATTGGAGTTGAGTGGAGTGCAGTCGAGTGGAGTAGTGTGGAATGGAGTGGAATGGAATGCGATGGAGTGAAACCGAATGGAGTGGAGTGAAGTGGAGTGGAGTGGAGTGGAATGGAATTGGATGGAATGGAGTGGATTGCAGTGAAGTGGAGTGGAACGGAATGGACTGGACTGGAGTTGAGTGGAATGGAGTCAGGTGGAGTGCACTGGAGTGGAATAGGATGGGATGGAAGGGAATGGGTTGGAGTGGAGAGGAGTGGAGTGGAATGAAATGGAATGGAATGATGAAATGAAATTAGAGCTGAGATTGTACCACTGCTCTCCACCGTGCACGAGAGAGTGAGATCCTGTAGAAAGGAACAAATGGAATGCAATGGAGCAGAATGGAATGGACCGGAATGGAGCAGAATGAAAGTGGAATGGAATGTTATGGAATGGAAGGGAATGGAATGGCGTGGAGTGGAGTGGAGTGGAATGGAGTGCAATAGAATGCGATGGAGAGGAATGGATTGGGGAGGAGTGGAGTGGAACGGAAAGGAGTGGAATGGAATGGAATGGAATGGAATTGAATGGAATGGAATGCAATGGAATGGATTGGAGTGGAGTGGAGAGGAGTGTAGTGGAGTGGATTGGAATGGAATGGAATGAAATGAAATGGAATGGAACGGTGAAACGAAATGTGAGCTGAGATTGTGCCACTGTACTCCAGCCCTGGTGAGAGTGTGAGATCCTGTCAAAAGACCAAAATGAAAAGGAAGGAAATGGAATACAATGGAATGGAGTGGAGTGTGGTGGAGTCGAGTCGAATGAAGTGCAATGGAATGGAATGGAATGCAATAGAAAGGAATGGAATGGAATGGTGAAATGAAATGTGAGCTGAGATTGTGCCACTGAACTCCACACGGTGTGACAGTGAGACCCTGTTGAAAGAATTGGATGGAATGGAATGGAGTCGTATGGAATGGAATGGAATGGAGTGGAGTGGAGTGGAGTGCAGTGGAGTGGAGGGGAATAAATTGAAATGGGATGGAATGGAATGGAGTGGAGTGGAGTGTAGAGGACTGGAGTGGAGTGGAATGGAGTGAAACGGAATGGGATGGATTTCAGTGGAGTGGAGCGGAGAGGAGTGGAATGGAATGGACTGGAATGAAATGGATTGGAATGGAACGGAGTGTAATGGAATGGAATGGAAATGTGAAATGAAATGTGAGCTGAGATTGTGCCACTGCACTCCAGCCTGGGTGACAGAGGGAGATCATGTCAATAGAAAGAAATGGAATGTAATGGGGTGGAATGGAATGGAGTGGAGTGGAATGAAGTGGAGTGGAGTGGATTGGAGTGGAGTGCAGTGGAGTGGAGTGAAATGGAGAGGAATGGAATGTGATGGAATGAAACGGAGTGCAGTGGAGTGGAGAGGAATGGATTGGAATGGAATGGAATGGTATGGAGTGGAGTGGCGTGGAGTGGATTGGAATGGAGTAGAATGGAATGGAATGCATTGGAATAGAATGCAGTGGAATGCATTTGAATGGAACGTTGAAATGAAATGTGATGTGAGAGTCTGCCCCTGCAATCCATCAACGGTGACAGAATGAGATCCTGCCAAAAGAAAGGAATGCAATGGAATGGAGAGGATTGGAATGCAATGGAATTGAATGGAGTGGAGTGGTGTGGAGTGGATTGGTGTGGAGTGTAGTCAAATGGAGTGGAATGGAATCGAATGGATTGGAATGGAACGGAGAGGAGTGGATTGGAGATGGTTGGAGTGGAATGGAATGAGATGGAATGGAATGGTGTGGAGTGGAGTGGAGCGGAAAGGATTGGAATGGAGTGGAGTGGAATGCTGTGGAGTGGAATGGAATGGAATTTAATGCATTGGAATGGAATGCAGTGAAATCCATTTGAATGGAATGTTGAAATGAAATATGAGCTGAAATAGTGCCACTGCACTCCAACCTGCATGACAGAGTGAGATCCTGACGAAAGAAAGCAGTGGAGTGGAATGGAATGTAACAGATTGGAGTGCAATGGAATGGAGTGGATTAGAGTGGAGTGGAATGGAGTGGAATTGAGTGTGATGGAAAAGCAAATTGTAATGTGATCTGTGATTGTGCCACTGCAATCCAGCCTGTTTGACAGAGTGAGATCGTAGCGAAAGAAAGGAATGGAATGGAGTGGAGTGGAGTGGAATGGAGTAGAATGGAATGTAATGGGATGGAGTGGAATAGAGTAGAATGGAATGTAATGGGATGGATTGGAATGGAGTGGAGTGGAATGGGGAGGAGTGGAATGGATTGGAATGAAGTGGAACAGAATGGAATGAAATGGAGTGTCCTGAAGTGGCGTGGAGTGGAATGGAATGGAGTGTAATTGAATAGAGTGGAATGGAATGGTGACATCAAATGTGAGCTGAGTTTCTTGGACTGCACTCTAGCCTGGGTGACAGAAAGAGATCCTGTGAAAAGAAAGCAATGGAATGTAATGCAGTGGAGGGAATGGAATGCAGTGGAGTGGAGTGGAATTGAGTGGAAAGGAGTGGTGTGGACTGCAGTGGAGTGGAATGGAGTGGCAGGGAGTGGGATGCAATGGGATGTAATTTAACGGAATGGAGTGGAGTGGAGTGGAAAGGAGTGGAATGGAAAGGGATGGAATGGAGTGGGGTGTAGTCGAGCGGATTGGAATGGAATGGAACGTAGTGGAGTGGAGTGGAGTTGAGTGGAGTAGAGGGAAGTGCAACGGAATGTCATGGAATAGAATGGTATGGAATGGAATAGTAAAATGCAATATAAGCTGAGTTTCTTCCACTGCACTCCAGCCTGTGTGACAGATTGAGGTCCTGTCGAAAGAAATTTATGGAATGGAATGGAGTTGAACGTAATGGAATGGAATGGAGTGGAGTGGAGGGGACTGGAATTCAGTGGTGTGGGGTGGAATGGAGGGGAATGGAATGGAAAGAAATGGAATGCAATGGAGTGTAGTGGAGTGGACTGGAATGGAATAGGAGGGAATGGAGTGGAGTGGAGTGGAGTGGAGTGGAGTCGAGTTGAGTGTACTGGAATGGAGTGGAATGGAGTGGAATGGAATGGAGTGGAATGGAATGGAATGGAATTTAAGGTAGTGGAATGGAGTGGAGTGAAGTGGCATGGAGTGGATTGGAGTGGAGGAGCATGGAGTGGAATGGAATGGGATGGAGTGGAATGAAATGGAGTGGAGTGGAGTGGAATGGAGAGGAATGAAATGTAGTGCAATGGAATGGGATGGAATAGAATGGAGTGGAGTGGAGTGGAGAGGAATGGAGTGGAATGGAATGGAATGGAATGAAGTGGACTGGAATGGAGTGGATTGGAATGGAATGGAATGGAATGCATTGGAATGGAATGCAGTGGAGTGCATTTGAATGAAAAGTTGAAATGAAATGAAACCTGAGATTCTGCCACTGCACTCCATCCTGGGTGACAGAATGAGATCCTGCCAAAAGAAAGGAATGCAATGGAATGGAAAGGATTGGAATGGAATGGAATTGAATGGAGTGGAGTGGAGCGGAAGGGAGTGGATTGGAGTGGAGTGGTAAGCAGTGTAGTTGAATGGAGTGGAATGGAATTGGATGGATTGGAATGGATGGTGAGGAGTGGAGTGGAGTGGAGTTGGGTGGAGTAGAGTGGAATGGAATGAGATGGAATGGAATGGTGTGCGGTGGAGTGGAACGGAACGGAATGAAATGGAATGGAGCAGAACAAAATGAAATGGAGTGGAGTGGAGAGGAATGGAATGGAATGGAATGCATAGGAATGGAATGCACTGGAATACATTTGAATGGAACGTTGAAATGAAATATGAGCTGAGATTGTGCCACTGCACTCCAATCTGCGTGACAGAGTGAGATCCTGTCGAAAGAAAGGAATGGAATGGAATGGAGTCTAATGGAATGAAGTGCGATGGAATGGAGTGCAGTGGATTAGAGTGGAGTGGAGTGGAGTGGAATGGATTGTAATGGAATAGCGAATTGTAATGTGATCTGTGATTGTGCCACTGCAATCCAGCCTGTTTGACAGAGTGAGACCATACCGAAAGAAAGGAATGGAATGGAATGAAGCCGAATGGGATGGAATGGAATGGAATGGAATGGAGTGGAGTGGAATGGAATGGAATAGAGTGGAGTGGAATGGAATGGAATGGAATGGAGTGGAATGGGTTGGAATGGAATGGAGTGGAATGGAGTGGAATGGAGTGAAGTGGAGTGGAGTGCAGTGGAGTGGAGTGGAAAGTAATGGAATGGGATGGGACAGTGTGGAATGGAATGGCATGGAGTGCAGTGGAGTTGACTGGACTGGAGTCGAGTGGAGTGGACTGGAGTGGAATGGAATAGGAAGAAATGTGATGGAGTGGATTCTACTGTAGTGGAGAGAAGTGGAATGGAGTGGAATGGAATGGGATAGAATAGAATGGAATGTAGTGCAGGGTAATGGAGTGGAATGTAGTGGAATGGACTGGAATGTAATGGAACAGAATGGCGTGGAGTGCAAAGGAGTGGAATTAAAGGGAATGGAATAGAATGGAATGGAATTAAATGGAATGGTTAAATGATATGTGAGTAGAGATTGTGCCACGGCACTACAGCCTGGGTGACAGAGTGAGATCCTGCTGAAGAAATGGAATGGAATGGAATGGAATGGAATGGAATGGAATGGAATGGAATGGAATGGAATGGAATGGAATGGAATGGAATAGAATGGAATGCAGTGGAATGGAGTGGAGTGGAGTGGATTGGAGTGGAATGGAGTGGAACGGAATGGGATGGAGTTAAATGGAATGGAGTGTATTGAAGTGGAGTGGAGTTGACGGGAAAGGAATAGTGTGGTGAAATGAATTGTGAGCTGAGATTTTTGCACTGCACACCAACCTGGGTGACAGTGAGATCCTGTCAAAGAAAGGAGTGGAATGGAATGGAGTGGAGGGAATTGAATGGAATGGAGTGGAATGGAGTGGAGTAGAGTGGAATGTAGTGGAATGGAGTGCAGTGGGGTAGAAGGGAGTGGAATGGAATTTGATGTAATGGAATAGAATGGAGTGGAGTGGTGTGCAGTCAAGAGCAGTGCAACGCAGTGGAACGGAATTTGATGTAATGGAATAGAATGGAGAGGAGTGGAGTGGACTCGAGTGGGGTGTAATGAAGTGGAATGGAATAAGATGGAATGAATTGGAATGGAGTGGAGTCGAATGGAGTGGAATGGAAAGGAATAGAGTGGAGTGGAGTGCAGTGGAGTGGAGTGGAGAGGAATAGAGTGGAATGGAATGGGATGGAATGGAGGGGAGTGTAGTGTAGTGGAGAAAAGTGGAGTGGAATGGAATGTAATTTAGAGGAGTGGAGTGGAGTGGAGTGGAAAGAAATGAAACGAAATGGAATGGAATGGTGAAATGAAATGTGAGCTGAGATTGTACCACTAAACTCCAGTCTGTGTGACAGAGCGTGATCCTGTTGAAAAAAAGGAATGCAATGCAATCGAAAGGAATGGAATAGAATGGAATTGAATGGATTGGAGTATAGTCGAGTGGAGTGGAGTGGATTCGAATGGAGTGGAATGGAGTGGAATGGAATGGGATGGAACGGAATGGAGTGGAATGGATGAAGTGGAGTGGAGCAGAATGGAGTGGAATGGAATGGAACGGAGTGGAGTGGAGTGGGATGCAGTGGAGTGGAATAGAATGGGATGGAATGGAATGGAGTGGAATGGAGTGGAGTGGAGTGGAATGGAGTGGAAAGGAAAGAAATGGTATGGAATTGAAGGGAATGGAATGGAGAAATGAAATGTCAGCAGAGATTGTGCCACTGCTCAACAGCCTGTGTGACAGAGTTAGATGCTCTCAAAAGAAAGAGGTGGAATGGAATGAAATGGAATGGAATGGAATGGAAAGAAGTGGAGAGGAGTGGAATGGAGTAGAGTGAAGAGGTATGGAATGGAGTGGAGTGGGATCGAAAGGAATGGAATGAAGCAGAGTGGAGTGGAGTTGAGGGGAATGGAGTGGAATGCAATGGGATAGAATGAGATGGAGTGGAGGGGAATGGAGAGTGAAATGGACTGGAATGTAGTGGAATGGAAAGGCATGCAGTGGAGTGGAGCGGAGTGGAATGGAATGGAATGGAATGGAATGGATTCCAATGGTGAAATGAAACGTGAGCTGACTTTGTGCAGTGGAGGGGAATGGCAAGAATGGAAAGGGATGGAATGCAGTGGAACGGAGTTGAGTGGAGTGGAGTGGAATCTAGTGGAATGTAATGGGATGGAATGGGATCGAGTGGAGAGCATTGCAGTGTAGTGGAATGGAATGGAATGGAATGGAACGGCATAGAGTGGAGTGGAGTGTAAGGGAGTATAATGCAATGGAATGGAGTAGAGTGGAGTGTAATGGAATGGAACCGAATGAAATGGATTGGAATAGTGAAATGAAATGTCAGCTGAAATTGCTCCACTGCAGTCCAGCCTGGGAGGAACTGTGAGATCCTGTCAAAAGAAAGGAATGGAATGCAATGGAATTGAATGTAACGGGATGCAAAGGAATGGAGTAGAATGGAGTGGAGTGGAGTGGAGTGGAGTCCAGTGGAATGGAATGGAATGGAATGGAATGGAGTGCAGTGAAGTGGATTGGAGTGGAATGGAGTGGAATGGAATGGGATGCAATGAAATTGAATGGAGTGCAGTGGAGTGGAATGCAGTGGATTAGAGTGTAATGGAATGGGACGGAGTGGAATGGAGTGAAGTGGATTGGAGTGAAATGTAGTGGAATGGAATGGAAAGGAAGGGAATGGAATGGAATACAATGGAATGGAATGGAAAGAAATGCAATGGAATGGAATGGTTAAATGAAAGGTGAGCTGAGATTGTGCCAATGCACTCTAGCGTGGGTCAGAGAGTGAGATGCTCTCGAAAACAAGGAATATAATGGAATGCAGTTGAATAGAATGGAATGGAAGGCAATGGAGTGGAGTGGAGTGCAGTCGAGTGGGGTGGAGTGGAATGGGATTGGAAGGAATGGAACGGAATGGAGTGGAATGGAGTCGAGTGGAGTGGAATGGAGTGGAATGGAATGCGATCGAATGAGATGGAGTGGAGTGTAGTGGAAAGGACAAGAGTGGAGTGCAGTGGAGTGGATTGTAGTGGAATGGAATGGGATGGAATGGGATGGGGTGGAGTGGAGCGGAGCAGAGCGGAGTGGAGTGGAATGGATTAGAATATTATGGAATGGAATGGAATGCAATGGTGAAATGAAACGTGAGCTGATATTGTGTCACTGGTCTCCAGCCTCGGTTGCAGAGTAAGATCCTGTCGAAATAAAGGAATGGAATGGAAAGAAGTGGAATGGTAAGGAATGGAATGGAATGGAGACGAGTGGAGTGGAGTAGAGTGCAGTGGAATGGAGTGCAATGGAATGTACTGGAATAGACTCGAGTGTAGAGGAGTGGAGTGGAATGCAGAGGAATGGAATGGAATGGAACGGAATGTAATGGAATGGAGTGGAGTGGAATGGAAAGAAGTGCAGTGGAATTAAATGGAATGGAATGGAATACAATGGAATGGAATGGAATACAATGGAATGGAATGGATTGGAATGGAATGGTGTAATGAAACATGAGCTGATATTGTGCCACTGCACTACAGCCTGGGTGACAGAGTGAGATCCTGTCGAATGAAAGGAATGGAATGGAATGTGGGGGCATGGAATGAAATGGAACAGAATGGAGTGGAGTGGAGTGCAGCAGAGTGGAGTGGAGTGGAAGGAGGGGGTTGCTATGGAAAGGAATGGATTGGAGTGGATAGGAGTGGGATGGAGTGGAGTGGAGTGGATAGGAGTGGGATGGAGTGGAGTGGAGTGGAATGGGATGGGACACAATGGAGTGGAGTGGGGTGGAGTTTAGTGGAGTGGACTGGAATGGAATGGAATTGAATGGAAGGGAATGGAGTGTGGAGGAATGGAATGGTGAAATGAAATGTGAGCTGAGATTGTGCCACTGCAGTGAAGACTGGATGATGGAATGAGATCCTGTCGAAAGCAAGGAATGGAATGCAAAGTAGTGCAATGGATTCGAATGGAATGGAATGGAGTGGAGAGTTTTGGAGAGGAGTGGAATGGAGTGCAATGGAACAAGAAGGAAAAGAATGGAATAGAATGGAGTGGAGTGGAGTGGAATCGAATGGAGTGGAATCGAATGGGATTCAATGGCATGCAGCGGAGTGGAGTGCAGTGGAATGGAATGGAATGGAAGGGAATAGAATAGAGTGCAGTAGAATAGAATGGAATTTTATGGAGAGGTATGGAATGTTATGGAATGGAATGGAAAGCAATGGAATGGAATGGAATGGAGGGGTGAAGTGAAATGTGTATAATGATTTTGGCATTGCACTGCCGTCTGGGTGACAGAGTAAGATCCTGTTAAAACAAAGGAATGGAATGGAATGGAGTGGAATGGAACGGAAAGTAACGTAGTGGAATGGAGTGGCATGAAGTGGAGTGGAGTGGAGTGAAGTGGAGTAGAATGGAGTGCAATGGGATGGGATGGAGAGGAATAGAATGGAGAGGACTGGAAACCGGTGAAGTGGAGTAGAGCGGAGTGCAATAGAGTGGAATGGAATGGAATGCCATGGAGTGGAGTGGAGAGGAGTGCAGTGGAGTTGAGTGGAATGGAATGAAATGGAATGGAATTTAATGGAATGGAATGGAATGGAAAGGAATGGAACGGAATGCAGTGGAATAGAATGGTTAAATGAAATGTGAGCTGAGATTGTGCCACCGCACTCCAGCCTGGGTGAAAGAGTGAGATCCTGTCGAAGGACAGGAATGGAATGCAATGTGGTGGAATGGAATGGAATAGAATTAAATGGAGTGGAGTGGAGTTGTGTGGAGTGGAATGGAGTGGAGTGGAATGGAGTTGAAAGAAATGGGATGTAATAGAATGGAACGGAGTGGAGACGAGAGAAGTGGATTGGAGAGGAAAGGAGTGGAATGAATAGAGTGGAGAGGAATGGGATGAAATGGAGGGGATTGGAGTAGAGGGCAGAGGAGTGGAATGGAATGGAATGTAGTAGATTGGAGTGGAGTAGGAGTGGAGTGAAGTAAAATGGAATGGAAT
Organism: Pongo pygmaeus; assembly: GCF_028885625.2. Lineage (NCBI taxonomy): Eukaryota > Metazoa > Chordata > Mammalia > Primates > Hominidae > Pongo > Pongo pygmaeus. The sequence goes on along the minus strand of NC_072388.2, from coordinate 2,427,000 downwards.
GGAATGGAATGGAAGGCAATGGAATGGAATTCAATGGAATGGAATGGAATACAATGGAATGGAATGGAGTGGAAGAGAGTGCAGTGGATTTAGTGGAATGAAGTGGAATGGAAATGCATGGAATGGAATGGATAGGAGCGGACTGGAGTGGATTGGAGAGGAACGGAATTGGATGGAATGGAGTGGAGTGGAGTGGAGTGGAGTGGAATGGAAAGGAATGGAATGGAATGGAAAGGTGAAACGAAATGTGAGTTGAGATTGTGCCACTGCAATCCAACCTGTGTGACAAAGTAAGACCCTGTCGAGAGAAAAGTATAGAATGGAATGGAGTCGAATGGAATGGAATGGAATGGAAAGGAATGGAATGCAATGGAATGGAATGGAGTGGAGTGGAGTGGAGTGGATTGGAGTGGAGTGGAGGGAAGTGGAGTGGAATGGACTGGAATGAAATGGAATGGAGTGGAGTGGAGAGGAGTGGAGTGGAGAGGACTGGAGTGAAATGAAATGAGATGGATTTCTATGGAGTGGAGTGGAGTGGAATGCAACGGAATGGAGTGGAATGGACTGGACTGGAATGGAATGGAATGGAATGGAATGGAATGGAATGGTGAAATGAAATGTGAGTTAAGATTGTGCCTCTGCACTCCAGCCTTTGTGACAGAGTGAGTCCCTGTCGAAAGAAATATATGGAATAGAATGGAGTCGAATGAAATGGAATGGAATGGAACAGAGTGGAGTAGAGTGGAGTGCATTGGAGTGGAATGGAGTGGAATGGAGTGGAATGAAATAGGATGTAATGGAACGGAATGGAGTGGAGTGGAGTAGAGTGGAGTGGACTGTAGTGGAGTGGCATGGAATGTGATGGATTTCAATGTAGTGGAGTGGAGTGAAGTGGATTGGATTGGAATGGAATGGAATGGAAAGGAATGGAATGGAATTGTGAAATTACATGTAAGGTGAGATTGTGCCACTGCACTCCAGCCTTGGTGACAGAGTGATATCCTGTCGATAGAAAGGAATGGAATATAATGGAGTGGAATGGAATGGAATGGAGTGAAGTGGAGTGGATTGGAGTGGAATGGAGTGGAATGGAATGTGACGGAGTGGAATGAAATGGAGGGGACTGGAATGGAGAGGAGTGGAGTGGAATGGAGTGGAGTTCAGAGGACTGGAATGGAATGGAATATAATGGAATGCAATGGAATGAAATGGAATTGTGAAATGAAATGTGAGATGATATTGTGCCAAAGCACTCCAGCCTGGGTGACTAAGTGAGAACCTGTCGAAAGAAAACAATTTAATGCAATGGAGTGTATTGGAGTGGAATGGAATGGAATGGGGTGGAGGGGAGTGGAGTGGAATGGAGTGGAATGGAGTGGAGTGCAATGGAATGTGGTGGAGTGCAATGGAATGTGATGGAATGGAGAGGAGTGCAGTGGAGTGGAGTGGAATAGAATGGAATTTAGTGGAGTAGAGTGGAGTGGAGTGGATTGTAATGGAATAGAATGAAATGAAATGGAATGGAATGCTGAAATGAAATGTGAGCTGAGATTGTGTTACTGCATTCCAGCCTGGATGACAGAGTGAGATCCTTTTGAAAGAAAGGAATGGAGTGGAATGGAAAAAAATGGAATTGAAAGGAGTAGAGGGTAGTCGAGTGGAGTGGCATGGAGTCGAGTGGAGTGGAATGGAGAGAAATGAAGTGGGATGGAATGGAATGGAGTGGAATGGAGAGGAGCGGAATGGATAGGAATGTAACGGAATGGAGTGGAGTGGAGTGAAGTGGAGTGGAATGGAATGGAAAATATTGGAATTGAATGGAGTGAAATGGAATGGAATGGAGGAATGAAATGTGAGCCGAGATTGTGCGACTGCACTCCAGCCTGTATGACAGATTGAGATGCTGGCGAAATAAAGGAGTGGAATGGAATGGAATGGAATAGAACGGAATGGAGTGGAGACGTGGAGTGGAGTGGAGTGGAGAGAAGTGGAATGGAGTGGAATGGGATGGGAAAGAATGGAAACTAATGAAGCAGAGTGGAGCGAAGTGGAGTGGAATGCAGTGGAATGCAATGGGATAGAATTAGATGGAGTGGAGTGAAGTGGATTGGAATGGAGTGGAACGAAATGGAATGGAATGGAATGACGTGGAGTGGAGAGGAGAGGAGTGGAGTGGAATTAAACGGAATGGAATGGAACGGAATGGAATGAAATGGAATGGAATGCAATCGTGAAATGAAATGTGAGCTGAGATTGTGCTCCTGCCCTCCATCCTTGGTGACAGAGTGACATCCTCTCGAAGGAAAGAAATGGAATAGAATGAAGTGGAATGGAAAGGAATGCAGTGCAAGGGAGTGGAGAGGAGTGGAGTGGAGTGGGGTGGAGTGGAGTGGAGTGGAGTGGAATTTGATGGAGTTGAATTGAATGGAATGGAGTGGAGTGGACCACAGTGCAATGGAGTGCAATGTAAGGGGATGGAATAGAATAGAGTGTAGTGGTGTGGAGTGGAGTGGACTGGAGTTGAATGTACTGGAATGGAATGAGATGGAATGGAATGGAGTGGAGTGGAGTGGAATGGAAGGGAATGGAATGGAATGGAATGGAATTGAAAGGAATGGAATGGAAAGGAATGGAATGGAAAGGTGGAATGAAATGTGACCTGAGATTGTGCCATTGCTCTCCACCATGGGTGACAGAGTGAGATGTTGTCGAAAGATAGGAATCAAATGGAATGGAGTGGAATGGAAAAGAATGGAATAGAATGGACTGGATTGGACTCGAGTGGAGTGGAGTGGAGTGGACTGGAATGGAATGGAATGGAATGGAATGAATTGGATTGGAGTGCAGTGGAGGGGAGGGGAGTGGATTGTAATGGAGAGTAATGGAATGAAAAGGAAAGGAATGGAATGGAGTGGAGTGCGCTGGAATGGGATGGGATGGAATGGACTGGAGTGGAATGCAGTGGAGTGTAGTGGAGTGGAGCGGAATGGAATGGAAAGGAATGGAAGGGAATGGAACTGTATGCATGGAATGGAATGCTGAAATGAAATGTGAGCTGAGATTGTGCCAGTGCAGTGCAGCATGGGTGATGGGGTGAGATCCTCTTGAAAGCAAGCAATGGAACGATATGAATTGGGATGGATTTAAATGAAATGGAGTGGAGAGGAGTGGAGTAGAATGGAGTGGAATCCAATGGGATTCAATGGGATGGAGTGGAGTGGAGTGGAATGGAATGGAATAGAAAGGAATGGAATGGAATAGAGTGGTGGAATGTAATAGAATGTTATGGAATGGAATGGTGAAATGAAATGTGTGCTGAGATTTTGCCAGCGACAGAGTAAGATTCTCTCAAAAGAAAGGAATGGATAGGAATGAAGTGGAATGGAGTGGAATGGAATGGAGTAGAGTGCAGTGGAGTGCAGTGGAGTGGAATAAAGTGGAGTGGAGTGGAGTGGAATTGAATGCAATGGAATGGAATGGAATGGAATATTGAAAAGAAGTGTAAGCTGAGATTGTGGTACTGCAGTGGAATACAGTGGAGTGGAGTGGAGCATACTGGAGTGGAGTGGAATGGAGTGGAATGGAATGTAATGGGGAAATGAAATATGAGCTGAGATTGTACCACTGAACTCCATCCTGGGTCACAGTTTGAGATTCTGTTGAAAGAAAGCAATGGAATGGAATGGCGTGGAATGGAAAGAAGTGGAGTGTAGTTGAATGGAGTGGAGCAGAGTGTAGTGGAGTGGGGTGGAATGGAATGGGGTGGAATGGAATGGGATGGAATGGAATAGAGTGGAGTGGATTGGAATGGAGTGGGATGGAGTGGAGTGGAGTGGAGTGGAATGGAATGGAATGGAATGGAATGGAATGGTGAAATGAAAAGTGACATTGTGTCACTGCAGTCCAGCCTGGGTGACACAGTGAGAACATGTCGAAAGAAAACAATGAAATGAAAGAGTGGAATGGAATGGAATGGAAAGGAGTGGAGTGGAGTGGAGTGGGGTGGAGTAGAGTGAAGTGGAATGGACTGGAATAAAATGGGATGGAGTGGAATTGAGTGGAGTGGAGTGGAGTGGAGTGGAATTGAGTGTAATGGAATGGAGTAGAGACGAGTGGAGTGGAATGGCATAGAATGGTGTGGAATGGAATGGAATGGAATTGTGAAAAGAAATGTGACCTGAGATTGTTTTCACTCCAGCCTGGGTGAAAGACTGAGATCCTGTCGAAAGAAAGGAATGGTTTGAAAAGTAGTGGAATGGAATGGAATGGAGTGGAGTGGAGTGGAATGGAATGGAAAGGAGTGGAGCGGAGTGGAGTGCAGTGGAGAGGAATGGAGTAGAATGTAATGTAATATAATGGAACGGAATGGAATGGAGTGGAGTGGAGTAGAGGGGAGTGGAATGGGATGGGATGGAATGGAATGGAATGGAACGAAATGCAGTTGAAGGGAATGGAATGGAATGCAATAGAATGGAATGGTGAAATGAAAAGAGAGCTGATATTGTGCCACTGCAGTCTAGAATGGGTGACAGAGAGAGATCCTGTCGAAAGAAAGAAATGGAATGGAATGGAGTTGAATGGAATGGTTGAATGGAATAGAATGGAATGCAAATGAGATGAGTGGAGTGGAGTGGAAAGAAATGGAATGGAATGCAGATGAGATGAGTGGAGTGGAGTGGAAAGAAATGGAATGTAATTGTATGGGATGGAATGGGATGGAGTGGAGTAGAATGGAGTGAAGTGTACTGGAATGAAGCAGAAGGTAATGGAATGCAATGAAATGGAATGAAGTGGTGTGGAGTGGAGTGGAGTGAAGTGGAGTGGACTGGAGTGGAATGGAATAGAACAGAATGAAGTGGAATGGAATGGAATGCAATGCAATGGAATGGTGAAATGCAATGTGAGCTGAGATTTTGCCACTGCTCTTCAGCCTGGATGAAAGAGAGAGATCCTCTCGAAAGAGAGGAATGGAATGTAATGGACTGTAAGGGAACGGAATGGATTGGAATGGAGTGGAATGGATTGGAGAGGAGTGAAGTGGAGTGGAGTTGAATGCAGTGGATTGGAGAGAAGTGGAATGGAATGGAATGTTGAAGTGTAAAGTAAGCTGAGATTGTCCCACTGAAGAAGAAGGGAGTGGAGTGGAGTGGATTGGAGGGCAGTGGAATGGAATGGAATGGGATGGAATGGAGTGGAAATGAATACAATGTAATGGAAATGAATGAAATGGAATGGAATGGAATGGAATGGAATGGTGAAGTGAAATGTGAGCTGATATTGTGCCACTGCACTCCTGCTTGGGTGACAGAGTGAGATGCTGTCGAAAGATAGGAATGGAATGGAAAGGAGTGGAATGGAAAAAAATGGAATTGAAAGGATTGGACTGGAGTAGAGTGGAGTGGAGTGGGATGGAATGGAATGGAATGGAATAGAATGGATTGGAGTGGATTGCAGTGGAGGGGAGGGGAGTGCAGTGGAATGGAGTGTAATGGAATGGAAAGGAATGGAATGGAATGGAGTGGAGTGCAGTGGAATGGGACGGGATGGAATGGAATGAAGTGAAGTGTAGTGGAATGGAGTGGAGTTTAGTGGAGTGGAGTGGAATGGAATGGAAAGCAATGAAAGGAAATTGAATGGAATGTAATGAAAGGAAATGGAATTGAATGCAGTGGAATAGAATGGAGAAATGAAATGTGAGCTGAGATTGTGCCACTGAAGTGCAGCGTGGGTGATGGACTGAGATCCCGTCAAAAGCAAGGAATGGAATGAAATGGATTGGAATGGATTAGAGTGGAATTGAATGTAGTGGAGAGGATTGGAGTGGAGTGGAGTGGAATGGAATAGGATGGAATGGAATGGAGTGGAATCGACTGGGGTGGAGTGGAGTGGAATGGAGTGGCATCCAATGGGATTCAAAGGGATGGAGTGGAGTGGAGTGGAATGGAAAGGAATGGAATGGAATGGAGTGGAGTGTAATTCACTGGAATGTTATGGAATGGAATGGAAAGGAATGGAATGGTGAAATGAAAAGTGTGCTGAGATTTTTGCCACTGCACTACAGCCTGGGTGACAGAGTAAGATCCTGTCAAAAGAAAGGAATGGAGTGGAAAGGAGTGGAATGGAATGGAGTGGAGTGCAGTGTTGTGCAGTGGAGTGGAATAAAGTGGAGTGGAGTGGAGTGGAATGGAATGCAGTGGAATGGAATGGAATGGAATAGAATGTTGAAATGAAGTGTGAGCTGAGATTGTGGCACTGCAGTACAATAGAGTCGAGTGGAAGGGTGTCGAGAGGAGTACTGGGGTGCAGTGGAATGGAGTGGATTGGAATGTAATGGTGAAATAAAATATGACCTGAGATTGTGCCACTGAACTCCAGCCTGGGTGACAGTTTGAGAATCTGTTGAAAGAAAGCAATGGAATGGAAAGGAGTGGAATGGAATGGAATGGAGTGGAATGGAATGGAATGGAATGGACAAATGAAAAGGAAGATTGTGTCACTGCAGTCCAGCCTGGGTGACAGACTGAGATCATGTCGAAAGAAAGCAATGGAATGCAATAGAGTGTAATGGAAAGGAGTGGAGTGGAGTGTGGTGGAGTAGAGTGGAGTGGAATGGAGTGGAGTGGAGTGGAGTGGAGTGGAGTGGAATGGAATGGAATGGAATTGTGAAATGAAATGTGAGCTGAGATTGTTCCAGTGCACTCCAGCCTGGGTGAAAGACTGAGATCCTGTAGAAAGAAAGCAATGGGACACAATGGACTGGAATGGAATGGAATGGAGTGGAGTGGAGTGGAATGGAGTCGAGTGGAATGGAATGGAATGGAATGGAATGGAATGGAATGGAATGGAATGGAATGGAATGGAATGGAATGGATTGGAATGGAATGGAGAGGAGTGGAGGGAAGTGAAATGGAATGGAATGGAATGAGATGGAATGGAATGGAATGCAATGCAAAGCAATGCAATTGAAGAGAATGGAATGAATGCAGTGGAATGGAATGTTGAAATGAAAAGTGAGCTGATATTGTGCCACTAAACTCTAGTCTGGGTGACAGAGTGAGATCCTTTCAAAAGAAAGGAATGGAATGGAATGGAGTTAAATGGAATGGAATGGAATGCAAATGGATGAGTGGAGTGGAGTGGAACAGAATGGAGTGGAATGGTTTGGGATGGAATAAGATGGAGTGGAGTAGAGTGGCGTGGAGTGGAATGGATTGCAACTGAATGGAGTGGAATGGAGTGGAATGCAATGGATTGGAATAGTGAAATGAAAATTCAGCTGCGATTTCGCCACTGCTGTCCAGCATGGATGACAGAGTAAGATACTCTCGAAAGAAACGCATGGAATGGAATGGATTGTAACGGAATGGAATGGATTGGAATGGAGTGGAATGGAGAGGAGTGGAGTGAAGTGGAGTGGAGTGGAATGGAGTGGATTGATGTGAAGTGGAATGGAATGGAAAGGAAAGGAATGGTGAAATAAAATGTGAGATGAGATTGTGCCACTGCAGCGGAATGGAGTGGACTGGAGTGGAGTAGAGTGGAGTGGAACGGAGTGGAATGGAAAGGGATAGAATGGGATAGAGTGGAGAGGAGTGCATTGGAATGGAAAGGAATTAAAACGAATGGAAAGAACGGAATGGATTGGAATTTATTTTAGTGCAGTGGAGTGGAGTGGAGTGCAATGGAATACAAAGGAATGGAATGCACTGGAGTGGAGATGAGTGGAGATGAGTGCAGTAGAGTTGAGTGTAGTGGAATGGAGTGGAGTGGAGAGGATTGGAGTAGCATGGAATTGAATGGAATGGAATTGATGGAATGGATTGGAATGGAATGGTGAAATGAAATGTGAGCTGAGATTGTGCCATTGCACTCCAGCCTGGGTGACATTGTGAGATCCTGTCGAAAGAAAGGAATGGAATGGAATAGAGAGGAATGGCATGGAATGGAATGCAGTGGAGTGGAGTGCAGTGGGGTGGATTGGAGGGGAGTGAAATGGAATGGGATGGAATGGACTGAAATGGAAAGGAATACAATACAATGGAAAGGAATGGAATTTAATGGAATGGTGAAATGAAATGTGAGGTGATATTTAGCCACTGCAATCTAGCCTGGGTGACAGAGTGAGATCCCGTGGAAATAAAGGAATGGAATGGAGTGGAATGGAATGGAATGGAATCAAAATGAGAGGAGTGGGGTGGCGTTGAGTGGATTGACGTGGAGAGGAGTTGAATGGAGTGGAGTGGAGTGGAGTGGAGTGATGCTGAATGGAGTGTAATTGAATGGGATATAATGGGATGGAGAGGAGTGTAGTGTAGCCTAGTGTAGTGGAACGGAGAGTGTAGGAATGGAATGCAATGGAATGGAATGAAGTGGTGTGGAGTGGAGTGGAGTGGAATGGAATGGAATGGAAAGGAGTGGAATGGAATAGAATGGAATAAAATGGAATGGAATGGATGGAATGGTGAATTAAAATGTGAGCTCAGATTGTGACACTGAACTCCAGCCTGGGTGACAGACTGAGATCCTGTCAAAAGAAAGGAATGGGATGGAATGGAGAGAATGGAATGGAACAGATGGGAGTGGAGTGGAGGGGAGTGGACAAGAGTGGAGTGGAGTGGAATGGAATTGCATGGAGTGCAATGGAATGGACTGCACTGTTGTAGAGTGGAGTGGAGTGGAGTGGATTGGAATGGATTGTAATGGAATGGAGTAGATTGGAGTGGAGTGGAGTGGAATGGAATAGAATGGTAGGAATGGAACAGAATAGAATGGAATGGAATGGAATCAAATCGAATAGAATCGAATCGAATCGAATTGAATCACATGGAAATGTGAAAAGAAATGCGAGCTTAGATTGTGCCACCGCACTGCAGCCTGGGTGACAGACTGAGATCCTGTTGAAAGAAAGGAATGGGATGGAACTGAGTGGAAAGGAATGGAGTGGAATAGAGTGGAGTGGAGTGGACTGGACTGGAGTGGAGTAGAGTGGAGTGGAGTAGAGAAGAATGGAGTGGAATTGAAAGTAATGGAATGGAATGGAGAGGAGAGGAGTGGAGTGGAGGGAAGTTGAATGGAATGGAATTGAATGGAATGGAATGCAATGCAATGCAATGCAATGCAATGGCAGGAAATGAAATGGAAAGCAATGGAATAGAATGGTGAAAGGAAACCTGAGCTGATATTGTGCCACTGCACTCTAGCCTGGGTGACAGAGTGAGGTCCTTTCAAAAGAAAGGAATGGAATGGTATGGAGTTGAATGGAATAGAATGGAATGCAAATGAGATGAGTGGAGTGGAGAAGTGTGGAGTGGAGCAGAGTTGAATGGAGTGGAGTGGAGTGCAGTGGAACGGAATGGAGTGGAATGGTATGGGGTGGAGTGGAGTGGAGTGAAGTGTAATGGAATGGAGCGGAATGGAATGCAATGCAATGGAATGGAATGAAGGGGTATGGAGTGGAGTGGAGTGGACAAGAGTGGAATGGAATGAAACGGAATGCAGTGGAATGGAATGTAAAGTTGAAATGAAACGTGAGTTAAGATTTTACCACTGCACTACAGCCTGGATGACAGAGTGAGATCCTCTCGTAAGAAAGAATGGAATGGAATGGACTGTAACGGAATGGAATGGATTGGAATGGAGTGGAGAGGAATCAAATGGAGAGGAGTGGAATGGAGTTGATTGGAGTGAAATGGTATGGAATGGAATGGGTTTGCGAAATGAAATGTGACCTGAGATTGTGCCACTGCAGAGGAATGGAGTGGAGTGGAGTGGAGTGGCATGGAGTGCAATGAAAAAGGGATGGAATAGGATAGAGTGGAGAAGAGTGCAGTGGAGTGGAATCGAGTTGAATGGAATGTAAAAATGGAATGGAATTGAATGTACTGGAGGGCAGTGGAGTGGAGTGTACAGCAATGGAATATAATTTAATGGAATGTAGGGGAGTGGAGGGCAGTGGATTGGAGTGTACAGCAATGGAATATAATTTAATGGAATGTAGGGGAGTGGAGTGCAGTGGAGTTGAGTGGAGTCGAAAGGAATGGAGTGGAGAGGATTGGAGTGGCATTTAATGGAATGGAATAGAATTGAATAGAATGGATAGGAATGGAATGGTGAAGTGAAATGTGAGATGAGATTCTGCCACTGCATTCCAACCTGGGTGACAGAGTGAGGTCCTGTTGAAAGGAAGGAATGGAATGAAAAGGAGTGGAATGGAAAGGAATGGAAAAGAATGGATTGGAGTGCAGTAGAGTGGAGTGGAGTGGAGTGGAGTGGTGTTGAGTGGTGTGAACTGGAGTGGAATTCAGTGGAATGCAATGGGAAGCAATGAAATGCAATGGATTGGAGTGGAGTAGAATGGAGTGGAATGCAATGGGATGCAATGGAATGGAAGGGAGTGGATTGGAGTTGACTGGAGTGGAATTCAGTGGAATGGAAAGGAATGGAATGGGATCGAGTGGAGTGCAGTGGAGTGGAAAGGAGTGGAATGGAGCGGAGTGGAGTGGAATGGAATTTAATAGAGTGGAGTGGATTGGAGTGGAGTGGTATGGAGTGGAATGGAATGGCATGGGGTGGAAGGATGTAGAGTGGACTGCAGTCGAGTGGAGTGGAGTGGAATGGAGTGGAATGGAGGGGAGTTTAGTGGAGTGGACTGGAGTGGAATGGCATGGAATTTAATGGAATGGAATGGAATGGAATGGAATGGAGTGATGAAATGAAATGCGATCTGAGATTGTGACACTGCACACAATCCTGGGTAACACAGTGAGATCCCATCGAAAGAAAGGAATGGAAGGGAATGCAGAGTACTGCAATGGAATGGAAAGGAACGCAGTGGTGTGGAGTGGAGTGGAGTGGAGTGGATTTGAGTGGAATGGAATGGGAAATAATGGAATGCATTGGAGTGGAGTTTAGTGGAGTGGAGTGGAGTGGAGTGGAATTGATTGGAATGGAATGGGATGGAATAGAGTGGAGTTCAGTCGATGGAATTGAGTGGAATGGAATGGAATGCACCGGAGTGGAGTGGACTGGAGGGGAGTGGAGTGCAGTGGAACGGAATGCAATGGAATGGAATGGAATTGAATGGTGAAATGAAATGAGAACTGAGATTGTGCCACTCCACACCAGCATTTGTGACAGAGTGAGATCCTGTCGAAAGAAAGGAATGGAGAGGAATAAAGTGGAATGGAAGGGAATTGGATGGAATGGAATGGAATGGAATGGAATGGAATGGAAGGGAATGGAATGGAAGGGAATGGAATGGAATGGAAGGGAATGGAATGGAATGGAATGGAAGGGAATGGAATGGAATGGAATGGAATGAAATGGAATGGAAGGGAAAGGAATGGAATGGAATGGAAGGGAATGGAATGGAATGCCATGGAATGGAAGGGAATGGAATGGAATGCAATGGAATGGAAGGGCATGGAATGGAATGGACTGTAAAGGAATGTAGGGGAATGGAGTTGAGTGGAGTGGAGTGGAATGGAGTGGAGTGGAATAGAGTGGAATGGAATGGGATGGAATGGAATGGAATGGAAGGAAATGAAGTGGAGTGGAGTGCAACGGAGTGGAAAGAAATGGGTTGGAGTGGAATGGAAAGGAATAGTGTAGAGGAGAGTGGAGTGGAGTGGAATGGAGTGGAATGTAATGGCATGAAATGGAAGGGAGTGGAGTGGAGTAGAATGGAGTGGAATGGAATGGAACGGAATTGAGTGGAGTGGAGTAGAGTGCAGTGGAGTGGAATGGAATGGAATGGTGAAATGCTCTTGAAAGAAAGGAATGGAATGTTTAAGAATGGAATGCAATGGAATGGAGTGGAGAGCAGAGGAGTGCAGTGGAGTGGAGTGGAATAGACTGGAGTGGAGTGGACAGGAGTGAAATGGAGTTGAATGTGATGAGATGGAATGGAATGGAATGGAATGGAGTGTAGTGGAGTGGAGTGGGTTGGAATAGAGTGTAATTTAATGGAATAGAATGCGGTGGAGTGGAGTGGAGGGAAGTGGAATGGACTGGAATGGACTGGAATGGAATGGAATGCAATGGAATGGAAGGGCATGGAGTAGAGTGGAGTGCAGTGGATTGGACAGGAATTATGTGGAATGGAATGGAATGGAGTGGCATGGAAGGCAATGGAATTGTGAAACGAAATGTGATATGACATTGTGCCACTGCACTCCAGCATGTGTGACAGAGTTAGATCCTGTCGAAGGAAAAGAATGGAAAGGAATGTAGTGGAATGGAATGGATTGGAATGGAGAGGAGTGGAGTGGCGTGGAGTGGAATGGAATGGGATGGAGTGGAGAGGAATGGAGTGCAGTGGAGTGTAATGGAGTATAATGGAGTGTAATGGAATGGGAATGAATGGAATGGAATGGAGTGGAGTGGAGTGGAGGGGGGTAGTGTGGAGTGGAATGTATTGGAATGGAATGGGATTGAATGGAATGGAGTTGAGTGGAGTGGACTGGAATGGAGAGGAGTGGTAAGGAGTGGAGTGGAATGGAGTGGAGTGGAGTGGAGTAGAATGGAAAGGAAGAGAATGAAATGGAATTGAATGGAATAGAATGCAATGGAATGCAATGGAATGGAATGGAATGGAGTGCAGTGGAATGGAATGGTGAAATGAAATGTGAGCTGAGATTGTGCCACTGCACTCCATCCTTATTGAGAGAGTGAGATCCTGTCAGAAGAAAGGAATGGAATATAATGGAATGGAATGGGATGGAATAGAATGGAATGGAGTGGAGCAGAGTGCAGTGGTGTGGCGTGGAGTGGAGTGGAGTGGAACGTAGTGGAATGGAATGGGATGAAACGGAAGGGAGTGGAGTGGAGTGGAATGGAATGGAATTGAATGGAATGCAATGGAATGCAATGAAATGTGGGCTGTGATTGTGCCACTGCACTCCAGCCTGGGTGACGGAGGGAGATCCTATGGAAATAAAGGAATGGAATGGCTTGGAGTGGACTGGAGTGGAGTGGAGTTTAGTGGAGTGGAAGGGAATGGAGTGGAATGGAATGGGATGGAGTGGAATGGAATGAAGAAGAGTGGAGTAGAGTGGAGTGGAATAGAACGGAATGGAATGGAATGGAGTGGAGTGGAGAGAAGTGGAGTGGCGTAAAGTGGGATGGATTGGAATGGAATGGAGTGGAATGGAGTGGAATGGAATGGAATGGAATGGAATTGAAAGGGATGGCAAAGAAAGGAATGGAATGGATTGGAGTGAAGTGAAGTGGAGTGGAGGGGAGTGGAATGGAGTGGAATGGAATGGAAGTCAGTGGAGTGGAGGGAAGTGGAATGGAGTGGAATGGATTGGAGTGGAGTGGAGTGGAATGGAGTGGAATGCAATGGGATTGAATGGAATGGAGTGGAGTGGAGTGGAGTGCAGTGGAACGCAGTGGAATGGAAAGGGATGGTATGGGATCAAGAGGATTGGAGTGCAGTTGAGTGGAGTAGAATGGAGTGGAAAGCAATGAAATGGAAGGGATTGGAGTGGAGTGGAGTGGAATGGAATTTAATCGAGTGGAGTGGATTGGATTTTGTGAAATTGAGTGGAATGCAATGAGATGGAGTGGAACGAAGTGGAGTGGACTGCAGTCGAGTGGAGTGGAGTGTAATGGAGTGGAAAGTAGTGGAGTTTAGCAGAGTGGAGTGGAATGGAATGGAATTTAATGGAATGGATTGGAATGGAATGGAATGGTGAAATGAAATGTGAGCTGAGATAGTGCCACTTCAATCAAGACTGGGTGACACAGTGAGATCTCATAGAAAGAAAGGATTGGAATGGAATGGAGTGTATTGGATTGGAAAGGAATGGAATGGAGTGGAGTGGAGTTCAGTGTAGTGGAGTGGAGTTGAGTGGAATGGAGTGGAATATAATAGGATGTAATGGAATGGAATGCAATGGAGTTTAGTGAAGTGGATTGGAGTGGAATTTATTGGAAAGGAATGGGATGGAATAGAGTGGAGTGGAGTGGAGGGAGTGGATTGGAGTGGAATTTATTGGAAAGGAATGGGATGGAATAGAGTGGAGTGGAGTGGAGGGAGTGGAGTGGAATGGAGTGGTGTGGAGAGGAATGGGGTGGAATGGAGTGGTGTGGAGAGGAATGGGGTGGAATGGGATGGGATGGAAGGGAATGGAATGAAGGGGAGGTTAGTGGAGTACAGTGGAGTGGAGACGAGTGGAATGGAATGGAGTGGAATGGAATGGAATGGAATGGAAGGGAGTGGAGTGGATTACAGTGCAATGGAGTGGAACGAAATGGGTTGGAGTAGTATGGAAAGGATTAGTGTGGAGTGGAGTGGGGAGGAGAGTGGAATGGAATGGAGTGGAATGGAGTGGAATGGAGTGGAACAGAATGGAATGGAATGGATTTGAGTGCAGTAGAGTGCAGTGGACTGGAACAGAATAGAATGGAATAGAACGGTGAAATGCTGTCAAAAGAAAGGAATGGAATGTAAGGGAATGGAATGGTGAAATGAAATGTGAGCTCAGATTGTACCACTGCACTCCAGCCTGGGTGACCAAGTGAGATACTGTCAAAAGAAAGGAATGGAATGGAATGGATTGGAATGGAATGGAATGGAAAGCAGTGGAATGGAGGGGAGTGGACTGGATTGGAGTGGAATGGAGTGGAATGGAATGGCATGGAGTGCAATGGAATGGAGTGCAATAGAGTAGAGTGGAGTGGAGTGAAGTGGAGTGGAATGAAGTGTATTGGGACTTGATGGAATGGAAATGAGTGGAATGGAGTGGCGTGCAGTTATACGGAAAGGAATGGAATGGAATGTTGAAATGAAATGTGAGCTGAGATTGTGCCACTACATTCCAGCCTGCGTGACAGAGTGAGATCTCATCGAAAGAAAGGAATGGAATGGAATGGAGTGGAATCGAATGGAATGGAATGGAATGGAATTCAGTGGAGTGGAGTGGAATGGAATGGAATGGAATGGAAGGAAAGGGAATGGAATGCAGTGTAAATGAATGATTAAATGAAATATGAGCTGAGATTGTGCCACTGCATTGCCACCTAGGTGATGGAGTGACATCCCGTGGAAAGCAAGGAATGGAATGCTATGAAGTGGATGCATTGGAATGGAATGGATTGGAATGGAGTGGAATGGAATGGGGTGGAATGGAGAGGAGTGAGGTGGAGTGGAATGGAATGGAGTGGAATGGAATGGAATGGGATGGAATGGATATGAACGGAGTGGAGAGGAGTGCAGTGGAGTGTACTGGAATGGAATGAAAAGGAATGGAATGGAATAGAAAGGAATGGAATGCAATGGAATGGAAAGAAATGGAATGGAATGCAATGGAATGGAATGGTTTCATGGAATGTGAACTGAGATTTTAGCACTGCACTCCGGCATGAGTGAGAGAGTGAGATCTTTTGAAAGAAATAATGGAATGCAATGGGGTGGAATGGAATTGAATGAAATGGGATGGAGTGCAGTGGAATTGAGTGGAGTGGAATGGAGTGGATTGGAATGGAGTTGAACAGAATGGGATGTAATAGAACGGAGTGTAGTGGGGAGGAGAGGAGTGGAGTAGAGTGGAATGCAGTGATGTGGAATGGGATGGATTTCAAAGGAGAAGACTGGACTGGAGTGCAGAGGAGTGGAATGGAATGGGATGGAAAGGGATGGAGTGGAATGGAATTAAGTGTAGTGGTTTGGAGTGGAGAGGAATGGAATAGAATGGAAAGGAAAGGAGTGGAATGGAGTGGAATGGAATGGAATGGAATGGAATGGAATGGCATGGAAAGTTGCAGATTGGAATTGAATGGATTGGAATTGAATGGAACGGTGAAATGAAACGTGAGCTGATATTATGCCAATGCACTCTCGCGTGAGTTACGGATTGTTTTCCTGACGAAAGAAAGGAATGGAATGGAATGGAGTGGAATGGAATGGATTGGAATGGAGTGCAGTGGAATAGAGTGGAGTGGAATGGATTGGAATGGAGTACAGTGGAATGGGGTACAGTGGAATGGAATAGGATGAGGTGGAATTGAATGTAGCGGAATTGAGTGGAATGAAATGGAGTGGAATGGAGTGGAATGAAATGTGATGGAATGGAATAGAGTGGAATGAATGGAATGGAATGGAATGGAGTGGAGTCGAGTGGAGTGTAGTATAATGGAATGTAACGTGATGGAATACAATGGAATGGAGTTGAGTTGAGTGGAGTGGAGTGGAGTACAATGGAGTGAAGTGGAATGGGATGGAATGGGATGGAGTGGAAAGGGATGCAGTGGACTGGACTGGAGTGGAATGGAGTGGAATGGAATGGAATGGAATGGAATGAAGTGGAATGAAATGGAGTTGAGTGGAGTTGAATGGAAAGGAAAGGAATGGAATGGAATGGAATAGAATGGAATGGAGAGAAGTGGATTGGAATGGAATAGGATGGAATGGATTCGAATGAAAAGGAAAGGAATGGAATGGAAAGGAATAGAATGGAATGGAGAGAAGTGGAGTGGAATGGAATAGGATGGAGTGGAGAGGAATGGAGTGCAGTGGAGTGTAATGGAGTGTAATAGAAGGGGAATGAATGGAATGGAATGGAATGAGTGGAGTGGAGTGGTGTGGTGTGGAGTGGAATGTGTTGGAATGGAATGGATTTGAACGGAATGGAGTGGAATCGGGTGGAATAAAATGGAGAGGAGTGGTAAGGAGTGTAGTGGAGTGGAATGGAGTGGAGTGGAGTGGAGTAGAACGGAAAGGAAGATAATGAAATGGAATTGAATGGAATGGAATGGAGTGCAGTGGAATGGAATGGTGAAATGAAATATGAGCTGAGATTGTGGCACTGCACTCCATCCTTGGTGAGAGAGCAAGATCCTGTCAAAAGAAAGGAATGGAACGTAATGGAATTGAATGGGAAGGAATGGAATGGAATGGAATGGAATGGAGAGGAGTGGAGTGGAGTGCTTTGGTGTCGAGTGGAGTGGATTGGAGTGGAATGTAGTGGAAGGGAATGGATGTAATGGAAGGGAGTGGAATGGAGTGGAATGGAACGGAATGGAAGGGAGTGGAATGGATTGGAATGGAACGGAATGGAATGGAATGCAATGGAATGCAAAGAAATGAGAGCAGAGATTGTGCCACTGCACTACAGCTTCGGTGACAGAGTGAGATCCTATCGAAATAAAGGAATGGAACGGCTTGGAGTGGAGTGGAGAGGAGTTTAGTGGAGTGGAGAGGAGTTTAGTAGAGTGGAGGGGAATGGAGGGGAATGGAATGGGATGGAGTGGAATGGCAAGAAGAGGAGTGGAGTAGAGTAGAGTGGAATGGAATGGAATGGAATGGAATGCAAAGGAATGGAATGGAATGCAATGCAATGCAATGGAATGGAATGGAGTGGAGAGAAGTGGAGTAGCGTGGAGTGGAACGGATTGTAATGGAATGGAGTGGAGTGGAGTGGAATGGAATGCAACAGAATGAAATGGAATGATATGGCAAGGAATGGAATGGAATGGTTTGGAGTGGAGTAAAGTGGAGTGGAGTGGAGTGGGCTGGAGTGGAATGGAGTAGAATGGAATGGAATTGAGTAGAGTGGAGTGGAATGGATTGGAGTGGAGTGCAGTGGAATGGAGTGGAATGCAATGGGATTGAATGGAATGGAGGGGAGTGGAGAGTGGACTGCAGTGGAATGCAGTGGAATGGAAAGGGATGGAATGGGATCGAGTGGATTGGAGTGCAGTTGAGTGGAGTAGAATGGAGTGAAAAGCAATCTAAGGGAATGGATTGGAGTGGAGTGGAGTGGAATGTAATTTAATCGAGTGGAGTGGATTGGAGTTGAGTGGAATGGAGTGGAACAGAATGGGATGGAGTGGGATAAAGTGAAGTGGACTGCAGTCGAGTGGAGTGGAGTGTAATGGAGTGGAAAGGAGTGGAGTTTAGTGGATTGGAGTGGAATGGAATGGAATTTAATGGAATGGATTGCAATGGAATAGAATGGTGAAATGAGATGTGAGCTGAGATAGTGTCACTGCCCTCAAACCTGGGTGACACAGAGAGATTCCATAGAAAGAAAGGATTGGAATGGAATGGAGTGTATTGGAATGGAAAGGAATGGAATGGAGTGGAGTGGAGTTCAGTGTACTGGAGTGAAGTTGAGTAGAATGGAGTGGAATATAATAGGATGTAATGGAATGGAATGCAATGGAGTTTAGTGGAGTGGATTGGAGTGGAATTTATTGGAATGGAATGAGACGGAATAGAGTGGAGTGGAATGGAATGGACTGCAGTGGAGTGGATTGGAATGGAGTGGAGCACAGTGGAATGGAATGGAACAGAATGGAATGGAATGGACTGGTGAAATGAAATGGCAGCTGAGATTGTGCCACATCATTCCAACTTTTGTGACAGAGTGAGATCCTGTCGAAAGAATGGAAAGGAATGGAATGCAGTGGACTGGAATGGAATGGAAGGGAAGGGAAGGGAATGGAATGGAAAGGAGTGGAGTGGAGTGGAGTGGAATGGAGTGGTGTGGAGTGGAATGGAGTGGAATGGAATGGGATGGAATGGAATGGAATGAAGGGGAGGTTAGTGGAGTAGAGTGGAGTGGAATGGAATGGAGTGGAATGGAATGGAGTGCAATGGAATGGGATGGAATGGAATGGAATGGGATGGAATGGAATTGAATGGAATGGAATGGAATGGAGTAGAATGGAATGGAAGGGAGTGGAGTGGATTATAGTGGAACAGACTGGAACGAATGGGTTGCAGTGGAATGAAAAGCATTAGTGTGGAGTGGAGTGGAGTGGAGTGGAATGGAATGGAGTGGAATGTGGTGGAAAAGATTGGAATGGAATGGATTTGAATGGAGTACACTGCAGTGGAATGGAATGGAATGGAATAGAATCGTGAAAGGCTGTCGAAAGAAAAGAATGGAAAGTAAGGGAATGGAATGCCGAAATGAAATGTGAGCTCAGATTGTGCCACTGCACTCCAGCCTGGGTGACAGAGTGAGATCCTGTCGAAAGAAAGGAATTGAATAGAATGGATTAGAATAGAATGGAATGGAAAGGAGTGGAGTGGAGGGGAATGGACTGGATTGGAGTGGAGTGGAGTGGAATGGAATGGCATGGAGTGCAATGGAAAGGAGTGCAGTGGAGTAGAGTGGAGTGCAGTGGAGTGGAATGAAGTGCATTGGGATTTGATGGAATGGAATTGAGTGGAATGGAGTGGAGTGGAGTGATATGGAATGGAACGGAATGGAATGTTGAAATGAAATGTGAGCTGAGATTGTGCCACTACTTTCCAGCCTGCGTGACAGAGTGAGATCTCATCAAAAGAAAGGAATGGAATGGATTGGAGTGGAATGCAATGGAATGGAATGCAGAGGAGTGGAATGGAATGGAATTGAGTGGAGTGGAGTGGAGTGTAGTGGAGTGGAGTGGAGTGGAATGGAATGGAATGGAATGGAAGGAAAGGGAATGGAATGCAGTGTAATGGAATGGTGAAATGAAATATGAGGTGAGATTGTGCCACTGCGGTGCCGCTGGGGTGATGAAGTGAGATCCCGTGGAAAGCAAGAAATGGAGTGGAATGGAGTGGAATGGAATGGGACGGAATGGAAAGGAGTGGAGTGGGGTGGAGTGGCGTGGAATGGAATGGAGTGTAATGGAATGGAATGGGATGGAATGGATGGAACGGAATGGATAGAAGTGCAGTGGAGTGTAGTGGAATGGAATGAAAAGGAAAGAATGGAATGGAAAGGAATGGAATGGAATGCAATGCAATAGAATGGAATGGTTTAATGGAATGTGAGCTGAGATTGTGGCACTGCACTCCAGCATGGATGAGAGAATGAGATCCTGTCAAAAGAAAGGAATGGGATGCAACGTGGTGGAATGGAATTGAATGAAATGGAATGGAGTGAAGTGGAGTGGAGTGGAATGGAGTGGATTGGAATGGAGTTGAACGGAATGGGATGTAATAGAACGGAATGTAGTGGGGAGAAGTGGAGTGGAGTGGACTGGAGTGGAGTGGAATGGAGTGATATGGAATGGGATGGATTTCAATGGAGTAGACTGGACCGGAGTGGAGTGGTATGCAATGGGATGGAATGGAATGGATTTAAGTGTAGTGGATTGGAGTGGAATGGAATGGAATGAAGTGGAATGAAGTGGAGTGGAGTGGAGTGGAGTCGAATGGAATGGAATGGAATGGAATGGAATGGTGAAATGAAATATGAGCCGAGATTGTGCCACTGCAATCCAGCCTGGGTGACAGGGTCAGATCCTCTCTAAAGAAAGGCATGGAGTGAAATGAGTGGAATGGAGTGGAATGGAATGGAGTGGAGTTGTGTGGAGTTCAGTGGAGTGGAATGAACGGGAATGGAATGGGATGGAATGGAATGGAGTGGAGTGGAGTGGAGTAGAGTGGAATGGAATGGAATGGAATGGAATGGTGAAATGAAATGTGAGCTCAGATTGTGCTACTGCACACCAGCCTGGGAGACAGAGTGAGATCCTGTCATAAGAAAGGAATGGAATGGAATGGAGTGGAGTGGAGTGGAGTGGAATGGAGTGGGATGGAGTGGAGAGGAGTGGAGAGTAGTGGAGAGTAGTGGAATGGAATAGAAAGGAATGGAATGGTATGCTATGGTGAAATGATATGTGAGATTGTGTCACTGCACTCCAGCCTGGGTGACATGGTGAGATCCTGTCGAAAGAGAGGAATGGAATGGAATGGATTGGAATGGAATGGAATGGAAAAGAGTGGAGTGAATTTGAGTGGATTGGAGTAGAGTGGAGTGGAATGGAGTGGAATAGAAGGGGAAGAGGAGAATGGAGAGGAGTGGAGTAGATTGGAGTGGAGTGGAGTGCAATGGAATGGATCAGAGTGGAGTGGAGAGGGGTTTAGTGAAATGGAATGGAAAGGTATGGAATGGAATGGAATGGAATGGAATGGAATGGAATGGAATGGAATGGAATGGAATTGTCTAAAGAAATGTGAGCTGAGATTGTGCCACTGCACTACAGCCTGCATGAGAGATGGAGAACTTGTCAAAAGAAAGGAATGGAATGACATGGAGTAGAGTGGAATAGAATGAAATTGAATGGATTGCAGTGGAGTGGAGTAGAGGGGAGTGGATTGGAGTGCAGTGGAGTGTAGGGGAGTGGAAAGGAGTGGAGTGGAGTGGAAAGGAGTTGAATGGAATGGAATGGAATGGTGAAATCGAATGAGAACTGAGATAGTGCCACTGCACTCCAGCCTGGGTGACAGAGTGAGATCCTGTCGAAAGAAAGGAATGGAATGGAATGGAATGGAAAGGAAAGGAAAGGAATGGAATGGAATGGAATGGAGTGGAGTGGAGTGGAGGGGAGTGGAGTGGAGTGGAGGGGAGTGGAGTGGAATGCAGTGGAATGGAGTGGAATGGAATAAAATGCAATGGAATGGAATGGAGTGGAGTGCAGTGCAGTGGAGTGGAAGGGAGTGTAATGGAATGGAATGGAATGGGATGGAATGCAATGGAATGGAAAGTGATGGAACGGAATGGAATGCAAAGAAATGGAACAGAATTCAATGCAATGCAATGGAACGGAATGGTGAAATAAAATGTGAGCTCATATTGTGCCACTGCACTCTAGCCTGGGTGACAGAAAGAGATCCTGTGGAAAGAAAGGAATGGAATGGAAATGAGTGGAATGGAATGGAATCAATGGAAATCAGAGGACTCAAGTGGAGTGGAGTGCAGCAGAGCGGAGTGGAATGTTGTGCAGTGGAGGGGAGTGGAGTCAAACGGAGTGAAATGGAATGGGATGGAATAAGATTGAGTGGAGTGGATTGGAATGGAGTGGAGTGAAGTTCAGTGGAGCGGAATGGAATGGAATGCAATGGAAAAGAATGAAGTGGTGTGGGGTGGAGTGGAGTGGAGTGGAAATTAACGGAATGGAATGGAGGGGAATAGAATGGATTGGAATGTAGTGGATTGGAGTGAAGTTGAATGGAATGGAACAGAATGGAATGGAAAGGAATGGTGAAATGAAGTGCGAGGGGAGATTGTGCCACTGCAGTGGAATGGAGTGGAGAGCAGTGGAGTGGAGGGAATGGAATGGAGTGGAATGGAAAGAGATGGAATGGGATAAAGTGGAGTGGAGTGGAGTGGAATGGAGTTGAATGGAATGCAATGGAATGGAACGTACTGGAGTGGAATGGACTGGAGTGGAGTGCAAAGGAATAGAATGGAATGGAGTGGAGTGGAGTGGAGAGGAATGAATGGAATGGAATGGAATGGAATGGAATGGAATGGAATGGAATGGAACGGAATGGAATTCTGAAATGATAATTGAGCTGAGATTGAGCCACTGCACTCCAGCCTGGGTGGCAGAGTGATATCCCTTCGAAAGAAAGGAATGGAATGGAATGGAGTGAAATGGAATGGAACGGAATGGAGTGGAGTGGAGTGGAGTGGAATAAAGTGGAGTGGAGTGAAGTCGAATGGAATGGACTGGAATGGAATGGAGTGGAAAGGAATGGAATTAAATGGAATGGTGAAAAGGAATGTGAGCTGAGATTGTGCCAATGCACTCGAGCTTGGGTGACAGAATGAGATCCTTTCAAAAGGGAGGAATTGAATAGAATGGAGTTGAATGGAATGGAATGGAGTGGAGTTGAGTGGGGTGGAGTGGAATAAAGTGGAATGGAGTGGAGTCGAATGGAATGGTGAAATGTAGTGTGAGCTGAGATTGTGGCACTGCAGTGGAATAGATTGGAGTGGAGTGTTGTGGAGTTTAGTGGAGTGGAGTGGAGTGGAATGGAGTGCAATGTATTGGGATGGAATGGGATGGAGTGCAGTGGAGTGGAGTGGGGTATAGAAGAGTGGAATGGAATTGAATTTAACGGAATATACTGCATTGGAGTAGTGTGGAATGGATTGGAATGGAATGGAATAGAATGGAATGAAATGGAATGGAGTGGAATGGAATGGAATTCTGAAATGAAAATTGAGCTGAGATTGAGACACTGCACTCCAGCCTGGGTGGCAGAGTGAGATCCCTTCGAAAGAAAGGAATGGAACAGAATGGAGTGAAATATGGAATGGAATGGAATGGAGTGGAGTGGAGTGGAGTTGAGTGGAGTGGAATAAAGTGGAGTGCAGTGAAGTCAAGAGGAATGGAATGGAATGGAATAGTGAAATGAAGTGTCAGCTGAGATTGTGGAACTGTAATGGAAAAGAGTGGAGTGGAGTGGAGTGTAGTGGAGTGGAGGGCAGTGGAATGGAGTGGAATAGAAAGGGATGGAATAGGATGGAGTGGAGTGGAGATGAGGGAAATGAAGTGTAATGGAATGGAATTAAATGGAATGTATTGGAGTGGAGTGGAGTGGAATGGAGTGATGTGGAATGGAAACAAATGGAATGGAGTGGAGTGGAGTGGAAGGGTATGGAATGGAATGCAACAGAATGGAATGGAATTGCGAAATGAAATTTGAGCTGAGATTGTGCCACTGCCCTCCAGGCTGGGTGACAGAGTGAGATTCTGTCCAAAGAAATGAATGTAATGGAATGGAGTGGAATGCAATGGAGTGCAGTGGAGTGGAGTGGAGTGGAAAGGAGTGGAATGTAATGGAATGGAATAGAATGGAATGGAGTGGAGTGGAGGTTACATGAGTGGAGTGGGGTGGAGTGGAATCGAATGGGATGGAAGGGAATTGAGTGGATAGGAGTGGAGTGGAGTTGAATGGAGTAGAATGGAATGGGATGGAATGCAATGTAATGGAATGGGATGGAATACAGTGTAATGAATGGGATGGAATACAGTTTAATGAATGGAATGGAATGGAATGGAATGCAATGGGTTGGAGTAGAGTGGAATGGATTGGATTGGAGTGGAGTGGAATGGAATGGAGTGGAATGGAATGGAATGGAATGGAGTGGAGTGGAGTGGAATGGAGGTGAATGGAATGGACTGGAATGGAATGAAATGGAGAAATGAAATAGGAGATTATGTCAGTGCACTCCAGCCTGGGAGACAGAGTGAGATCCTGTCGAAAGACAGCAATGGAATGGCATGGAGTTGAATGGAATGGAATGGAAATGGATGGAGTGGAGTGGAGTGGATTGGAATGGAGTGGAATTTAATGGGATGGAATGGATGGAAATGAAGTTCAGACGAGTGGAGTGGAATGGAATGGTATGGAATGGAATGTAAAGTAATGGAATTCTGAAATGGAATGTGATCTGAGATTGTGCCACTGTACACTAGCCTGGGTGAAAGACTAAGATCCAGTCGAAAGAAAGGAATGAAATGGTACAGAGTGGAATGAAATGGAATGGAATGGAATGGAGTTGACTGGAGAGGAGTGGAGTGCAGCGGAGTGGAATGGAGTGGAATTTAGTTCGGTGGAATGGAGTGGAGTGGAGTGGAGTGGAATGGAATGGAATGCAATGGAATGGAATGGAATGGAATGGAATGCAGTGGAATGGAATGGAATGGTGTGGAATGGAATGGAATGCAATGGAATGGAGTGGAATGGAATGGAATGCAATGGAATGGAATGGAATGGAATGAAATGGAATGAAATGGAACGGACTGCCACTGCACTACATCCTGTGTCACAGAGTGAGATCCTGTCAAAAGAAAGGAATGGAATGGAACGAGGTGGGATGGAATGGAATGGATTTGAATGGATTGGTGTGGAGCGGAATGGAATGTAATTTGATGGAATGGAATGGAGTGGAGTGGTGTGGAGTGGAATTGAATTGAATTTAAAGGAGTGAAATGGAGTGTAGTGTAGTAGTGCGGAGTGGACTTGAATGGAATGGAATGGAATCGAATGGAATGGAATGGAATGGAATGCAATGGAATGGAATAAAATGGAATGCAGTGCCACTGCAATCCATCCTGGGTCACAGAGTGAGATCCTGTCGAAAGAAAGGAATGGAATGGAATGGAGTGGAATGGAATGGAATGGAACGGAATGGAAAAGAGTGCAGTGGAGTGGAGTAGAGTGGAATAGAGTATAATGGAATTTGATGGAATGGAACGTAGTGGAATGGGGTGGAGTTGAATGGCATAGAATATAAAGGAGTGAAATGGAATGTAGTGTAGAAGAGCAGAGTGTAGTGGAATGGAATGGAATGGAATGCAATGCAATGTAATGGAAAGGTGAAAAGAAAAGTGACCTGAGATTGTGCCTCTGCACTCCAGCCTGGCTGTAACAGTGATATCCTGTAGAAATAAAGGAATGGAATGCAATGAAATGGAATGGAATGGAATGGCATGGAAAGTGAAATGAAAAGTGAGATTAGATGGTGCAACTGCACTGCAGCCTGCATGTAATAGTGAGATCCTTTCGAAAGTAAGGAATGGAAGGGAATGGAGTGGAATGGAATGGAATGGAACGGAATGGATTGGAGTGGAGTGGAGTGGGCTGGAGTGGAGTGGTTTGGAGTGGGGGGAATGGAGTGGAACGAAATGGGATGGAATAGAATGGAGTGGAGTGGATTGGAGTGGAGTAGAATGGAATGGAATGGAATGGAATGGAATGGAGTAGAATGAAGTGGAGTTGAGTAGGGTAGAGTGGAATGGAGTGGAATGGAATGGTATTCAATCTAATGGAGTGTAGTGGAATGTACCAGAGTGGAGTGGAGTGGACTGGAATGGAGTAGAATGGAATGGAAGGGAATGGAATGGAGTGGACTGGAGGGAAGTGGAGTGGAGTTGAATGGAATGGAATTGATAGAAATGGAATGGAATGGAATGCAATGGAATGGAATGGGATGGTGGGATGAAATGTGAGCTGAGATTGTGCCGCTGCCCTCCAGCCTGGGTGACAGTGAGATATCCTGTCGAAAGAAAGAAATGGAATGGAATGGAGCAGAATGGAATGGAATGGAGTGGAGTGGAGTGGAGTGGAGTGGAGTAGAGTAGAATGTAGTGGAATGGGATGGTATGGATTTGAATGGAATGTAGTGGAGTGCAGTGCAGAGGGATGGAGTGGGATGGAGTGGAATTGAATGGGATGGAATGGGATTGAATTAAATGTACAGGAGTGGGATGGAGTGGAGTGGAATGGAGTGAAATGGAGTTGAGTGGAGTGGAGTGGAGTGGAGTGGATTCGAATATTATGGAATGCAATGGAATGCAACAGAATGGTGAAATGACATGTGAGCTTAGATTGTTCCACTGCATTCCAGCCTGGGTGACTCCGTGAGATCCTGTCGAAAGAAAGGAATGGAATGGAATGGAGTGGAATGGAATGGAGTGGAGTGAAGTTGATTTGAGTGGAGTGGAGTGGAATGGAGTGGAATGGAATGGGATGGAATGGAATGGTGCAGAAGGTAATGGAGTGGAGTGGAGAAGAGTGCAATGGAGTTGAATGGAATGGGATGTAATGGAATGGAGTGGAGTGGAGTTGAGTGGAGTGGAATGGAATGGAATGGAAAGGAGTGGAATGGAGTGGAAAGGAGTGGGGTGGAATGGAATGGAATGGAATGGAATGAAATGGAATGGAATGGAATGCAATGAAATGGAATGGTGAAGTGAAATCTGAGCTGAGATTGTGCCACTGCACTCCAGCCTGTGTAATAGAGATCATGTCGAAGGAAAGTAATGGAGTGGAAAGCAGTGGCATGGAATGGAATGGAATGGAATGGAATGGAATGGAATGGAGTGCAGTGGAGGGGAGTGGAGAGGCGAGGAGCGGAGTGGAGTGGAATGTAATGGAATGGGATGGCAAGGAATCGAGTGCGTTAGAGTGGAGTGGAAAGGAGTGGGTTGGAATGGAATGGAATGGAATGGAATGAAATGGAATGGAATGGAATGCAATGAAATGGAATGGTGAAGTGAAATCTGAGCTGAGATTGTGCCACTGCACTCCAGCCTGTGTAATAGAGAACATGTCGAAGGAAAGTAACGGAATGGAAAGCAGTGGCATGGAATGGAATGGAATGGAATGGAATGGAATGGAATGGAATGGAATGGAGTGGAGTGGAGGGGAGTGGAGAGGCGAGGAGTGGAGTGGAGTGGAATGTAATGGAATGGGATGGCAAGGAATCGAGTGGGTTAGAGTGGAGTGGAATGGAGTGAATGGAATGTGATGGAATGCAATGGGGAGGAATAGATTGGAGTGGAATGGAAAGGAATGGAATTTAATGGAATGGAATGGAATGGAATGGAGTGGAATGGAATGGAATACAACGGAATGGAATGGAATGGTCTGATTTTTTTTTAAATTATTATTATACATTAGGTTTTATGGTACATGCACGCAATGTTCAGGTTAGTTACATATGTACACATGTGCAATGCTGGTGCGCTGCATCAACTAACTCGTCATCTAGCATTAAGTATATCACCCAATGCTATCCCTCCCACCTTCCCCCACCCCACAACAGTCCCCAAAGTGTGATGTTACCCTTCCTGTGTCCATGTGTTCTCATTGTTCAATTCCCACCTGTGAGTGAGAATATGCGGTGCTTGGTTTTTTGTTCTTGTGATAGTCTACTGAGAATGATGATTTACAATTTCATCCATGTCCCTAGAAATGACATGAACTCATCTTTTTTTATGGCTGCATAGTATTCCATGGTGTATATGTGCCACATTTTCTTAATCCAGTCTATCATTGTTGGACATTTGGGTTGGTTGCAAGTCTTTGCTGTTGTGAATAATGCCGCAATAAACATACGTGTGCATGTGTCTTTATAGCAGCATGATTTATAGTCCTTCGGGTATATATCCAGTAATGGGATGGCTGGGTCGAATGGAATTTCTAGTTCTAGATCCCTGAGGAATCGCCACACTGACTTCCACAAGGGTTGAACTAGTTTACAGTCCCACCAACAGTGTAAAAGTGTTCCTATTTCTCCACATCCTCTCCAGCACCTGTTGTTTCCTGACTTTTTAATGATTGCCATTCTAACTGGTGTGAGATGGTATCTCATTGTGGTTTTGATTTGCATTTCTCTGATGGCCAGTGATGGTGAGCATTTTTTTGTGTGTTTTTTGGCTGCATAAATGTCTTCTTTTGAGAAGTGTCTCTTCATGTCCTTCCCCCAATTTTTGATGGGGTTGTTTGTTTTTTCTTGTCAATTCGTTGGAGTTCATTGTAGATTCTGGATATTACCCCTTTGTCAGATGAGTAGGTTGCGAAAATTTTTTCCATCTTGTAGGTTGCTTGTTCACCCTGATGGTAGTTTCTTTTGCTGTGCAGAAGCTGTTTAGTTTAATTAGATCCCATTTGTCAATTTTGGCTTTTGTTGCCATTGCTTTTGGTGTTTTAGACATGAAGTCCTTGCCCATGCCTGTGTCCTGAATGGTAATGCCTAGGTTTTCTTCTAGGGTTTTTATGGTTTTAGGTCTAACGTTTAAGTCTTCAATCCATCTTGAATTGATTTTTGTATAACGTGTAAGGAAGGGATCCAGTTTCAGCTTTCTACATATGGCTAGCCAGTTTTCCCAGCACCATTTATTAAATAGGGAATCCTTCCCCCATTGCTTGTTTTTGTCAGGTTTGTCAAAGATCAGATAGTTGTAGATATGTGGCGATATTTCTGAGGACTCTGTTCTGTTCCATTGATCTATATCTCTGTTTTGGTACCAGTACCATGCTGTTTTGGTTACTGTAGCCTTGTAATATAGTTTGAAATTCAGGTAGTGTGATGCCTCCAGCTTTGTTCTTTTGGCTTAGGATTGACTTGGCGATGTGGGCTCTTTTTTGGTTCCATATGAACTTTAAAGTAGTTTTTTCCAATTCTGTGAAGAAAGTCATTGGTAGCTTGATGGGGATGGCATTGAATCTGTAAATTACCTTGGGAAGGATGGCCATTTTCACGATATTGATTCCTCCTACCCAGGAGTATGGAATGTTATTCCATTTGTTTGTATCCTCTTTTATTTCCTTGAGCAGTGGTTTGTAGTTCTCCTTGAAGAGGTCCTTCACATCCCTTGTAAGTTGGATTCCTAGGTATTTTATTCCCATTGAAGCAATTATGAATGGGAGTTCACTCATGATTTGGCTCTCTGTTTGTCTGTTACTGGTGTATAAGAATTCTTGTGATATTTGTACATTGATTTTGTATCCTGAGACTTTGCTGAAGTTGCTTATCAGCTTGAAATTTTGGGCTAAGACAATGGGGTTTTCTAGATATACAATCATGTCGTCGGCAAACAGGGACAATTTGACTTCCTCTTTTCCTAATTGAATACCCTTTATTTCCTTCTCCTGCCTAATTGCCCTGGCCAGAACTTCCAACACTATGTTGAACAGAAGTGGTGAGAGAGGGCATCCCTGTCTTGTGCCAGTTTTCAAAGGGAATGCTTCCAGTTTTTGCCCATTCAATATGACTGAAGTTGAGGGTTTGTCATAGACAGCTCTTATTATTTTGTGATACGACCCATGAATACCTAATTTATTGAGAGGTTTTAGCATGAAGTGTTGTTGAATTTTGTCAGAGGCCATTTCTGCATCTATCGAGATAATCATGTGGTTTTTGTCTTTGGTTCTGTTTATATGCAGGATTACATTTATTGATTTGTGTGTATTGAACCACCCTTGCATCCCAGAGATGAAGCCCACTTGATCATGGTGGATAAGCTGTTTGATGTGCTGCTGGATTTGGTTTGCCAGTAATATACTGAGGATTTTTGCATCAATGTTCATCAAGGATATTTGTCTAAAATTCTCTTTTTTGGTTGTGTCTCTGCCTGGCTTTGGTATCAGGATGATGCTGGCCTCATAAAATGAGTTAGGGAGGATTCCCTCTTTTTCTATTGATTGGAATAGATTCTGACGGAATTGTACCAGTTCCTCCTTGTACCTCTCGTAGAATTTGGCTGTGAATCCATCTGGTCCTGGACTCTTTTTGGTTGGTAAGCTATTGATTATTGCCACAATTTCAGAGCCTGTTATTGGTGTATTTAGAGATTCAACTGCTTCCTGGTTTAGTCTTGGGAGAGTATATGTGACGAGGAATTTATCCTTTTCTTCTAAATTTTCTAGTTTATTTTCGTAGAGGTGTTTGTAGTCTTCTCTGATGGTAGTTTGTATTTCTGTGGGATCAGTGGTGATATACAATTTATCATTTCTTATTGCATCTATCTGATTCTTCTCTCTTTTTTTCTTTATTATTCTAGCTAGCGGTCTATCAATTTTGTTGATGCTTTCAAAAAACCAGCTAGTGGGTTCATTAATTTTTGGAAGGATTTTTTGTGTCTCTATTTCCTTCAGTTCTGTTCTGATTTTAGTTATTTCTTGCCTTCTGCTAGCTTTTGAATGTGTTTGCTCTTGCTTTTCTAGATCTTTTAATTATAGTGTTAGGGTGTCAATTTTGGATCTTTCCTGCTTTCTCTTGTGGGCATTTGGTACTATAAATTTCCCTCTACACACTGCTTTGAATGCATCCCAGAGATTCTGATATGTTGTGTCTTGGTTCTTTTTGGTTTCAAAGAACATCTTTATTTCTGCCTTCATTTCGTTACGTACCCAGTAGTCATTCAGGAGCAGGTTGTTCAGTTTCCATGTAGTTGAGCAGTTTTGAGAGAGATTCTTAATCCTGATTTCTAGTTTGATTGCACTGTGATCTGAGAGATAGTTTGTTATATATTCTGTTCTTTTACTTTTGCTGAGGAAAGCTTTACTTCCAACTATGTGGTTAATTGTGGAACAGGTGTGGAGTGGTGCCGAAAAAAATGTATATTCTGTTGATTTGGGGTGGGGAGTTCTGTAGATGTCTATTAGATCCGCTTGGTGCAGAGCTCAGTTCAATTCCTGGGTATCCTTCTTGACTTTCTGTCTCATTGATCTGTCTAATGTAGACAGTAGGGTGTTAAAGTCTCCCAATATTAATGTGTGGGAGACTAAGTCTCTTTGTAGGTCACTCAGGACTTGCTTTATGAATCTGGGTGCTCCTTTATTGGGTGCTTATATATTTAGGATAATTAGCTCTTCTTGTGGAATTGATCCCTTTACCATTATACAATGGCCTTCTTTGTCTCTTTTGATCTTTGTTTGTTTAAAGTCTGATTTATCACATACTAGGATTGCAACCCCTGCATTTTTTTGCTTTCCATTTGCTAGGTAGATCATCCTCCATTCTATTATTTTGAGCCTATGTGTGTCTCTGCACGTGAGATGGGTTTCCTGAATACAGCACAGTGATGGGTCTTGACACTTTATCCAATTTACCAGTCTGTGTCTTTTAATTGGAGCATTTAGCCCCCATCAAAAAGAAGGGGGCAAAGGACATGAACAGATACTTCTCAAAAGAAGACTTTTATGCAGCCAAAAAACACATGAAAAAAGGCTCACCATCAATGGCCATCAGAGAAGAGCAAATCAAATCAACAATGAGATACCATCTCACACCAGTTAGAATGGCAATCATTAAAAAGTCAGGAAACAAATGTTCTGGAGAGGATATGGAGAAATAGGAAGACTTTTACACTGTTGGTTGGATTGTAAACAAGTTCAACCATTGTGAAGGTCAGTGTGGGGATTCCTCAGGGATCTAGAACTAGAAATACCATTTGACACAGTCATCACATTACTGGGTATATACACAAAGGACTATAAATCATGCTGCAATAAACACACATGAACACGTAGGTTTATTGCAGCATTATTCACAATATGAAACACTTGGAACCAACCCAAATGTCCAACAATGATAAACTGGATAAAGAAAATCTGGCACAAATCGAATAGGAAGAGCTGTGGTCTACAGCTCGCAGCGTGAGCGACACAGAAGAAGGGTGATTTCTGCATTTCCATCTGAGGTACCCTGTTCATCTCACTAGGGGGTACCAGACAGTGGGCGCAGGTCAGTGGGTGACTGCACTGTGCGCCAGCCAAGGCAGGGGAGAGGCATTGCCTCACACGGAAAGCGCAAGCGGTCACAGAGTTCCCTTTCCAGGGGTGACAGACGGCACCTGGAAAATCGGGCCACTACCACCCGAATACTGTGTTTTTCCGACGGGTTTAGGAAATGGTGCCCCAGGAGAGTATAGCCCGCACCTGGCTCAGAGGGTCCTATGCCCACGGAATCTCGCTAATTCCTAGCACAGCAGTCTGAGATCAAACAGCAAGTTGGCAGCGAGGCTGGGGGAGGGGCACCCGCCATTGCCCAGGCTCGCTTCGGTAAATAAAGCAGCCGGGAAGCTTGAACAGGGTGGGGCCCACCACAGCTCAAGGAGAACTGCCTGCCTCTGTAGGCTCCACTTCTGGGGGCAGGGCACAGACAGACAAAAAGACAGCAGTAACATCTGCAGACTTAAATGTCCCTGTCTGACAGCTTTGAAGAGAGAAGTGGTTCTCCCAGCACGCAGCTGGAGATCTGAGAACGGGCAGACTGCCTCCTCAAGTGGGTCCCTGACCACTGAACCCCGAGCAGCCTAACTGGGAGGCACCCCCCAGCAGGGGCAGACTGACACCTCACACGGCCTGCCAGGCACTCCAACAGACCTGCAGCTGAGGGTCCTCTCTGTTAGAAGGAAAACTAACAGAAAGGACATCCACACCAACAAACCATCTGTACATCACCATCATCAAAGACAAAAAGGAGATAAAACCACAAAGATGCGGAAAAAACAGAGCAGAAAAACTAGAAACTCTAAAAAGCAGAGTACCTCTCCTACTTCAAAGGAATGCTGTTCCTCACCAGCAACGGGAAAAAGCTGGACAGAGAATGACTTTGACGAGCTGAGAGAAGAAGAATTCAGATGATAAAATTACTCCGAGCTATGGGAGGATATTCAAACCAAAGGCAAAGAAGTTGAAAACTTTGAAAAAAAATTTAGAAGAATGAATAACTAGAATAACCAATACAGAGAAGTGCTTAAAGGAGCTGATGGAGCTGAAAACCAAGGCTCGAGAACTACGTGAAGAATGCAGAAGCCTCACGAGCTGATGCGATCAAATGGAAAAAAGGGTATCAGCCCTGGAAAAAGAAATGAATGAAATGAGCAAGAAGGGAAGTTTAGAGAAAAAAGAATAAAAAGAAATAGCAAAGCCTCCAAGAAATGTGGGACTATGTGAAAAGACCAAATCTACGTCTGATTGGTGTACCTGAAAGTGACGGGGAGAATGGAAACAAGTTGGAAAACACTCTTCAGGATATTATCCAGGAGAACTTCCCCAATCTAGCAAGGCAGGCCAACATTCAGATTCAGGAAATACAGAGAATGCCACAAAGATACTCCTCGAGAAGAGCAACTTCAAGACACATAACTGTCAGATTCACCAAAGTTGAAATGAAGGAAAAAATGTTAAGGGCAGCCAGAGAGAAAGGTCGGGTTACCATCAAAGGGATGCCCATCAGACTAACAGCGGATCACTCGGCAGAAACCCTACAAGCCAGAAGGGAGTGGGGGCCAATATTCAACATTCTTAAAGAAAAGAATTTTCAACCCAGAATTTCATATCCAGCCAAAATAAGCTTCATAAGTGAAGGAGAAATAAAATACTTTACAGACAAGCAAATGCTGAGAGATTTTGTCACCACCAGGCCTGCCCTAAAAGAGCTCCTGAAGGAAGTGCTAAACATGGAAAGGCACAACCGGTACCAGGCACTGCAAAATCATGCCAAAATGTAAAGACCATCAAGAGTAGAAAGAGACTGCATCAACTAACGAGCAAAATAACCAGCTAACATCACAATGACAGGATCAAATTCGCACATAACAATATTATCTTTAAATGTAAATGGACTAAATGCTCCAGTTAAAAGACACAGACTGGCAAATTGGATAAAGACTCAAGACCCATCAGTGTGCTGTATTCAGTAAACCCATGTCAATCCTAGGGGTGGCAATCCTAGTCTCTGATAAAACAGACTTTAAACCAACAAAGATCAAAAGAGACAAAGAAGGCCATTACATAATGGTAAAGGGATTAATTCAACAAGAAGAGCTAACAATCCTAAATATAAATGCACCCAATACAGGAGCACCCAGATTCATAAAGCAAGTCCTGAGATACCTGCAAAGAGACTTAGACTCCCACACATTAATAATGGGAGATTTTAACACCCTACTGTCAACATTAGACAGATCAACGAGACAGAAACTCAACAAGGATACCCAGGAATTGAATTCATCTCTGCACCAAGCGAACCTAATAGACAATTACAGAACTCTCCACCCCAAATCAACAGAATATACATTTTTTTCAGCACCACACCACACCTATTACAAAATTAACCACATAGTTGGAAGTAAAGCTCTCCTCAATAAATGTAAAAGAACAGAAATTATAACAAACTATCTCTCAGATCATGGTGAAATCAACCTAGAACTCAGGATTAAGAATCTCACCCAAAACCGCTCAACTACGTGGAAACTGAACAACCTGCTCCTGAATGACTAATGGGTATATAACGAAATGAAGGCAGAAATAAAGATGTTCTTTGAAACCAACGAGAACCAAGACACAACATACAAGAATCTCTGGGATGCATTCAAAGCAGTGTGTGGAGGGAAATTTATGGCACTAAATGCCCACAAGAGAAAGCAGGAAAGATCCAAAATTGACACCCAAACATCACAATTAAAAGAACTAGAAGAGCAAGAGCAAATACATTCAAAAGCTAGCAGAAGGCAAGAAATAACTATAATCAGAGCAGAACTGAAGGAAATAGAGACACAAAAAATCCTTCCAAAAATTAATGCACCCACTAGCTGGTTTTTTGATAGCATCAACAAAATTGATAGACTGCTAGAATGATTAATAAAGAAAACGAGAGAGAAGAATCAAATAGATGCAATACAAAATGATAAAAGGGATATCACCACCGATCCCACAGAAATACAAGCTACAATCAGAGAATATTACAAACACCTCTACGCAAATAAACTAGAAAATCTAGAAGACATGAATAAGTTCCTCGACACATAAAGCCTCCCAAGACTAAACAAGGAATAAGTTGAATCTCTGAATAGATCAATAACAGCAGCTGAAATTGTGGCAATAATCAATAGCTTACCAACCAAAAAAAGTCCAGAACCAGATGGGTTCACAGCCGAATTCTACCAGAGGTACAAAGAGGAGCTGCTACCATTCCTTCTGAAACTATTCCAATCAATAGAAAAAGAGGGAATCCTCCATAACTCATTTTACGAGACCAGCATCATCCTGATACCAAAGCCGGGCAGAGACACAACCAAAAAAGAGAATTTTAGACCAATACCCTTGATGAACATTGATGAAAATATCCTGAATAATATACTGGCAAACAGAATCCAGCAGCACATCAAACAGCTTATCCACCAGGATCAAGTGGGCTTCATCCCTGAGATGCAAGCCTGGTTCAATACATGCAAATCAATAAATGTAATCCAGCCTATAAACAGAACCAAAGACAAATACCACATGATTATCTCAATAGATGCAGAAAAGGCCTTTGACATAATTCAATAACCCTTCATGCTAAAACCTCTCAATAAATTAGGTATTGATGGGACATATCTCTAAATAATAAGAGCTCTCTAAGACAAATCCACAGCCAATATCATACTGAATGGGCAAAAACTGGAAGCATTCCCTTTGAAAACTGACACAAGACAGGGATGCCCTCTCTCACCACTTCTATTCAACATAGTGTTGGAAGTTCTGGCCAGGGCAATTAGGCAGGAGATGGAAATAAAGGGTATTCAATTAGGAAAAGAGGAAGTCAAATTGTCCCTGTTTGCAGTTGACATGATTGTATATCTAGAAAACCCCATTGTCTCAGCCCAAAATCTCCTTAAGCTGATAAGGAACTTCAGCAAAGTCTCAGGATACAAAATCAGTGTACAAAAATCACAAGCATTCTTATACACCAATAACAGACAAACAGAGGGCCAAATCATGAGTGAACTCCCATTCACAATTGCTTCAAACACAATAAAATACCTAGGAATCCAACTTACAAGGGATGTGAAGGACCTCTTCAAGGAGAACTACAAACCACTGCTCAAGGAAATAAAAGAGGATACAAACAAATGGAAGAACATTCTATGCTCATGGGTAGGAAGAATCAATATCGTGAAAATGGCCATACTGCCCAAGGTAATTTACAGATTCAATGCCATCCCCATCAAGCTACCAATGACTTTCTTCACAGAATTGGAAAAAACTACTTTAAAGTTCATATGGAACCAAAAAGCAGTCCGCATCGCCAAGTCAATCCTAAGCCAAAAGAACAAAGCTGGAGGCATCACACTACCTGAATTCAAACTATACTAAAAGGCTACAGTAACCAAAACAGCATGGTACTGGTACCAAAACAGAGATATAGATCAATGGAACAGAACAGAGCCATCAGAAATAATGCCACATATCTACAACTATCTGATCTTTGACAAACCTGACAAAAACAAGAAATGGGGAAAGGATTCCCTATTTAATAAATGGTGCTGGGAAAACTGGCTAGCCTTATGGAGAAAGCTGAAACTGGATCCCTTCCTTACACCTTATACAAAAATCAATTCAAGATGGATTAAAGACTTAAATGTTAGACCTAAAACCATAAAAACCCTAGAAGAAAACCTAGGCATTACCATTCAGGACATAGGCATGGGCAAGGACTTCATGTCTAAAACACCAAAAGCAATGGCAATAAAAGCCAAAATTGACAAATGGGATCTAATTAAACTCAAGAGCTTCTATACAGCAAAGGAAACTACCATCAGAGTGAACAGGCAACCTACAAAATGGGAGAAAATTTTCGCAACCTACTCATCTGACAAAGGGCTAATATCCAGAATCTACAATGAACTCCAGCGAATTTACAAGAAAAAAACAAACAAACCCATCAAAAAGTGGGCGAGGGACATGAAGAGACACTTCTCAAAAGAAGACATTTATGCAGCCAATAAACACATGAAAAAATGCTCATCATCACTGGCCATCAGAGAAATGCAAATCAAAACCACAATGAGATACCATCTCACACCAATTAGAATGGCAATCATTAAAAAGTCAGGAAACAACAGGTGCTGGAGAGGATGTGGAGAAATAGGAACACTTTTACACTGTTGGTGGGACTTTAAACTAGTTCAACCCTTGTGGAAGTCAGTGTGGCGATTCCTCAGGGATCTAGAACTAGAAATTCCATTCGACCCAGCCATCCCATTACTGGGTATATACCCAAAGGACTGTAAATCATGCTGCTATAAAGACACATGCACACGTATGTTTATTGTGGCTTTATTCACAACAGCAAAGACTTGGAACCAACCCAAATGTCCAACAATGATAGACTGGATTAAGAAAATGTGGCACATATACACCATGGAATACTATGCAGCCATAAAAAATGATGAGTTCATATCTTTGTAGGGACATGGATGAAATTGGAAATCATCATTCTCAGTAAGCTATCGCAAGAACAAAAAACCAAACAACGCATATTCTCACTCACAGGTGGGAATTGAACAATGAGAACACATGGAAACAGGAAGGGGAACATCACACTTTGGGGACAGTTGTGGGATGGGGGGAGGGGGAAGGGATAGCATTGGGAGATATACCTAATGCTAGATGACGAGTTAGTGGGTGCAGTGCACCAGCAATGCACATGTATACGTATGTTACTTATCTGCACATTGCGCACATGTACCATAAAACCTAAAGTAAAATAAAAATAATAATTAAAAAAAAGAAAATGTCGCACATATACACCATGGAATACTATGCAGCCATAAAAAATGATGAGTTTATGTCCTTTGTGGGGACATGGATGAAATTGTAAATCATTATTCTCAGTCAGCTATCGCAAGAACAAAAAACCAAACACCACATATTCACACTCATAGGTGGGAATTTTAAAATGAGAACACATGGACACAGGAAGGAAAACATCGCACTCTGGGGACTGTTGTGGTGTGGGGGGATGGGGGAGGGATATCATTGGGAGATATACCTAATGCTAGATAAAGAGCTGTTGGGTGCAGCACACCAGCATGGCACATGTATACATATGTAACTAAACTGCCCATTGTGCTCATGTACCCTAAAACTTAATGTATCATAATAATAAATAAAAACGAGAAGTTTCTGAGAATGCTTCTGTCTAGTTTTTATGTGAAGATATTTCCTTTTCTGGTGTAGGCCTCAAAGAGCTCCAAATATCCACTTGCACATTCTACAAAAAGAGTGTTTCAAAACTGCTCCATCGAAAGAAATGTTCAACTCAGTGAGTCGAATGCACACATCACAAAGAAGTTTCGGAGAATGCTTTTGTCTAGTTTTTATGTGAAGATATTTCCTTTCCCAGCATAGGCTTGAAAGCTTTGCAAATATCCCGTTGAATATTCTACAAAAAGAGTGTTACAAAACTGATCTATTGAAAGTAAGGTTCAACTCTGTGAGTTGCATGCACACATCACAAAGAAGTTCCTGATAATTCTTCTGTGTAGTTTTTAGGTGAAGATATTTCCTTTTCCTGCATAGTCCTCAAAGCACTCGAAATATCCGCTTGCAGATCCTACAAAAAGTGGGTTTCAAAGCAGCTCTATCTAAAGGAAGGCTCAAGTCTGTGAGTTGAATGCACACATCACAAAGATGCTTCTGAGAATGCATCTGTCTACTTTTTATGTGAAGGTATTTCCTTTTCCAGCACAGACCCCAAAGCTCTCCAAATATCCACTTGGAGATTCTACAAAAAGAGTGTTTCAAAAGTGCTCTATCAAAAGAAAGGTTCAACTCTGTGAGCTGGACTCACACATCACAAAGAAGTTTCTCTGAATTCTTCTGTATAGTTTTTATGTGAAGATATTTCCTTTTCCATCATATGCCTCAAAGCGCGCAAATATCCACTGACAGATTCTACAAAAAGAGTGATTCAAAAATGTGCTATCAAAAAGAATGTTCAAATCTGTGTGTTAAATGCACACATCACAAAGAAGTTTCTAAGAATGCTTCTGTCTAGTTTTTATGTGAAGAAATTTCCTTTTCCAGCACAGGACTCAAAGCACTCCAGATATCCACTTGCAGATTCTAAAAAAGAGTGTTTCGAAACTGCTCTATCGAAAGGAAGTTTAAACTCTGGGAGTTGAATACACACATGAAAAAGAAGTTTCTGAGAATGCTACTATCTAGTTTTTATGTGAAGATATCTCCTTTTCCAGCATAGGCCTCAAAGAGCTCCAAATATCCAGTTGCAGATTCTACAAAAAGAGTGTTTCAAAACTGCTGAATCAAAAGAAAGGTTCTACTCTGTCACTTGAAAGCACACAACACAACGAACTTCCTGATAATACTTCTGTCTAGTTTTTATGTGAAGATATTTCCTTTTCCAGCATAGGCCTCAAAGCGCTCAAAATATCCTCTTGCAGATTCCATAAAAAGAGTGTTTCAAAACTGCTCTATCAAAAGCAAGGTTCAACTCTGTGAGTTGAATGCACACATCACAAAGAAGTTTCTGAAAATGCTTTGTCTAGTTTTTATGTGAAGATATTTCCTTTTCCTGCATAGGCCTCAAAGTGCTACAATATCCACTTGCAGATTCTAAAAAAAGAGCGTTTCAAAACTGCTCTATCGAAAAGAAAATTTAACTCTTTGAGTTGAATGCACACATCACAAAGAAGTTTCAGAGAATGATTCTGTCTAGTTTTTATTTTAAGCTATTTCGTTTTCCAGCATAAGCCTCAATATGCTCAAGATATCCACTTGCAGATTCCAAAAAAGGTGTTTC
The DNA here is from genome assembly GCF_028885625.2 of Pongo pygmaeus. Taxonomy (NCBI): domain Eukaryota; kingdom Metazoa; phylum Chordata; class Mammalia; order Primates; family Hominidae; genus Pongo; species Pongo pygmaeus. Next base: position 2,387,374 of record NC_072388.2, on the reverse strand, counting down.
AAAACTGCTGTATCAAAACGAAGGTTCAACTCCATGAGTTGAATACACACATCACAAAGAAGATTGTGAGAATGCTTCTGTCTATTTTTTATGTGAAGATATTTTGTTTTCTAGCATAGGCCTGAAAGCACTCCAAATATCCACTTGCAGATTCTACAAAAAGGTGATTCAAAACTAATCTATCCAAAGGAATGTTCAACACTGTGAGTTGAATGCACACATCACAAAGAAGTTCGTGAGAATGATTCTGTTTAGTTATTCTGTGAAGATATTTCCTTTTACCGCGTTGTCCTCAAAGCGCTCCAAATATACACTTGCAGATTCTACAAAAAGAGGGTTTCAAAACTGCTCTTTTAAACAGAAGTCTCAAGTCTGTTAGTTGAATTCACACATCACAAAGAAGTTTCTGAGAATGATTCCATCTAGTTTTTATGTGAAGATATTTTCTTTTCCATCATAGGCATCTATGCTCTCCAAGTGTCCACTTGCAGATTCTACAAAAAGAGTGTTTCAAAAATGCTCTATCAAAAGTAAGGTTCAACACTGTGAGTTCAATGCACATATTACAAAGAAGTTCTGAGAATGCTTCTTTCTAGTTTTTACGTGAAGATATCTTATTCCAGCACAGGCCTGAAAGTGCTAAATCTATCCAGTGGCAGATGGTACAAAAACAGTTTTACAAAACTGCTCTATCAAAAGAGATGTTCAACTCTGTGCGTTCAATGCACACATCAAAAAGTAGTTTCTGAAAATGCTTCTGTCTAGTGTATATGTGAAGCTATTTCCTTTTCCAGCACACGCGTCAAAGCACTCAAAATATCCACTGGCAGATTCTACAAGAAGAGTGTTTCAAAACTGCTCTATCAAAAGGAAGGTTCAACTCTGTGTATTGAATGCATACATCACAAAGAAGTTTCTGGGAATGCTTCTGTCTAGTTTTTATGTGAACACATTTCCTTTTCCAGCATTGGTATCAAATCGCTCCAAATATCCAATTTCAGATACTACAAAAAGAGTATTTCAAAAGTGCTCTATCAAGAGGAAGTTTCAACTCTGTGAGTTGAATGCACACATCACAAAGAAGTTTCTCAGAATGCTTCTGTCTAGTTTTAATATGAAGATATATCCTTATCTAGCATAGGTGTCAAACCACTCCAAATATCCACTGGCAGATTCTACAAAAAGGGTGTTTCAAAACTTCTCCATCAAACGGAAGGTTTAAACCTATGAGTTGAATGCACACATCAAAAAGAAGTTTCTGAGAATGCGTCTGTCTGGTTTTTATGTGAAGATATTTCCTTTTCCAGCATAGGCCACAAAGCTCTCCAAATATCCACTTGCAGATTCTACAAAAAGAGTGCATAGAAACTTCTCTATCAAAAGGAGGGTTCAACTCTGTGCATTGAAAGCACACATCACAAAGAAGTTTCTGAGAATGCTTCTGTCTATTATTTATATTAAGATATATCCTTTTCCAGTGTAGACCTCAAAGCTCTCCAAATATCCACTTGCAGATTCTACAAAAAGAGTGTTTCAAAACTACTCTATCAAAAGGAAGGTTCAACTCTGTGAGGTGGATGCACACATCACAAAGAAGTTTCTGAGAATGCTTCTGTCTAGTATTTATGTGAAGATGTTCCTTTTAACAGCAGAGGCCTCCAAGCGTTCCAAATATCCACTGGCAGATTGTAGAAAAAGAGTGATTATAAATTACTGTATCAAAAGGAAGGTCCAACACTGTGAGTTGAATGCACACATCACAAAGAAGTTTCTGAGAATGCTTCTGTCTAGTTTTTACGTGAAGACATTTCCTTTTCCAGCATTGGCATCAATGCACTCCAAATATCCACGGGCAGAATCTACAAAAAGAGTGTTTCAAAACTGCTCTATCAAAAGGAAAGTTCAACTCTGTGAGTTGAATGCCCACATCACAAAGGTATTCCTTAAAATACTTCTGTCTAGTTTTTAAGTGAGGATATTTCCTTTTCCAGCCTAGGCCTCAAAGCACTACAAATATCTACTTGCAGATCCTGCAAAAAGAGTGTTTCAAAACTGCTGTATCAAAACTAAGGTTCAACTCTGTGTGTTGAATGCACACATCACAAAGAAGTTTCTCAGAATACTTCTGCCTAGGTTTTATATTAAGATATATCCTTTGCCAGAATAGGCCTCATATCACCAAAATATCTGGTGGCAGATGGTACAAAAATAGTGTTTCAAAACTGCGCTATCAAAGGAAAGTTCAACTCTGTATGTTAAATGCACACATCACAAAGAAGTTTCTGACAATGCTTCTGTCTAGTTTTTATGTGAAGATATTCCCTTTTCTAGCATAGGCCTCAAAGCACTCCAGATATCAACTTGCAGATTCTACAAAAATAGTGTTTCAAAACTGCTCTCTAGAAAGGAAGTTTCAACATGGTGCATTGAATAAACACATCACAAAGAAGTTTCTGAGAAAGCTTCTTTCTAGTTTTCATGTGAAAATATTTCGTTTTCCAGCATAGGCCTCAAAGCGCTCCAAATAAACAGTTGCACTTTCTACAAAAATTGTGTTTCAAAACTGCTCTATCAAAACGAAGATTCAACTGCATCAGTTGAAATCACACAACACAAAGAAGTTCCTGAGCATACTCTGTCTAGTATTTATGTGAAGATATTTCCTTTTCCAGCATAGACCTCAAAGCGCTCCAAATATCCTCTTGCAGATTCCACAAAAAGTGTGTTTCAAAACTACCCTATCAAAAGGAAGGTTCAAGTCTGTGAGTTGAATGCACACATCACAAAGAAGTTCCTGAGAATGCTTCTGTCTAGTTTTTATGACACGATAATTCCTTTTACAGCATAGGCTTCAAAGTGCTCCAAATATCCTCTTGCAGATTCTACAAAAAGAGTGTTTAAAAACTGTTCTATCGAAAGCAATGTTCAACTCTTTGAGTTGAATGCACAGATTCGAAAGCAGTTTAGGAGAATGCTTTTTTCTAGTTTTTATGTGAGGATATTCCCTTTTCCAGCATAGGCCTCAAAGGGCTCCAAATATCCACTTGCAGATTCTACAAATAGAGTGTTTCAAAACTGATCTATCAAAAGGAAATTTCATCTCTGTGAGCTGAATGCACACATCACAAAGAAGTTCCTGAGAATGCTTCTGTGTAGTTTTTATGTGTAGATATTTCCTTTTCCCGCATAGTCCTCAAAGCGCTCCAAGTATCCACTTGCAGATTCTACAAAAGGAGGGTTTCAAAACTGTTCTATCAAAAGGAAGGCTCAAGCATGTGAGTTGAGTGCTCACATCACAAAAATGTTTCTGAGAATGCTTCTCTCTAGTTTTTGTGAGAAGACATTTCCTTTTCCAGCAGTGGTGTCTAAGTGCTCCAAATGTCCAATTGCAGATTCCAAAATAGAGTGTTTCAAAACTTCTCTATCAAAATGAAGATTCAAATCTGTGAATTGAATGCCCCCGTCACAGATAAGTTTCTGAAAATGCTTCTGTCTAGTTTTTATGTGATGATATTTCTTTCTCCAGCACAGGCCTCAAAGAGTTACAAATATCCACTGGCAGATTCTACAAAAGGAGTGTTTCAAATCTGCTCTATCAAAACGGAGGTTCAACTGTTGTGAGTTGAATTCACACATCACAAAAATGTTTCTGAGAAATCTTCTGTCTAATTTTAATGTGAAGATATTTCCTTTTCCATCATAGGCCTCAAAGCGCTCCAAATATCCACTTGCAGATTCTACAAAAAGAGTGTTTCAAAACTGCTGAATCAAAAGGAAGGTTCAATTCTGCCAGTTGAAAGCACACGACACAACGAAGTTCCTGATAATGCTTCTGTCTAGTTTTTATGTGAAGATATTTCCTTTTCTAGCATAGGCCTCAAAGAGCTCAAAATATCCACTTGCAGATTCCACAAAAAGAGTGTTTCAAAACTTGCCTATAAAAAGGAAGTTTCAACTCTGTGACTTGAATGCACACATCACAAAGAAGTTTCTGAGAATGCTTCAGTCTACTTTTTATGTGGAAATATTTCCCTTTCCAGCTTAGGACTCAAAATGTCCCAAATATCCACTGGCAGATTCTACAAAAATAGTGATTCAAAACTGCTCCATCTAAAGGAACGTTCAGCTCTGTGTGTTGAATGCATACACCACAAAGAAGTTTCCTGGAATGTTTCTATCTAGTTTTTATGTGAAGATATTTCCTTATCTAGCATAGGCGTCAAAGGGCTGCAAATATCCACTGGCCGACACTACTAAAAGTGTGTTTGAAAACTGCTCTTTCAAAAGGAAAGTTCAAATCTGCAATGTGAATTCACACATCACAAAGAAGTTTGTGAGAATACTTCTGTCTAATTTTTATGTGAAGATATTTCCTTTTCCAGCATAGATCTCAAAGCGCTCCAAATATCCACTTGCAGATTCTACAAAAAGAGTGTTTCAATACTGCTCTCTCAAAAGGAAGGTTCAACACTGTGAGCTGAATGGACACATCCAAAGATGTTCCTGAGAATGCTTCTGTTTAGTTTTTAAGTGAAGATATTTCCTTTTCCATCATAGGCCTCAAAGCGCTTCAAATATACACTTGCAGATTCTACAAAAAGAGTGTTTCAAAACTGCTCTATCAAAAGGAACGTGGAACTCTGTCAGTTGAATACACACATTGCAACGTAGTTTCTGAGAATGTTTCTGATTTGCTTTTATGTGAAGATATTTCCTTTTCTAGCATAGGCCTCAAAGCCCTCCAAATATCCACTTGCAGATTCTACAAAAAGAGTGTTTCAAAACTTGTCTATCAAAAAGAAGTTTCAATTCTGTGACTTCAATGCACACATCACAAAGAAGTTTCTGAGAATGCTTCTGTCTAGTTTTTATGTGGAGATATTTCCCTTTCCAGCTTAGGCCTCAAAGTGCTCCAAATATCCACTGGCAGATTCTACAAAAAGAATGTTTCAAAACTGATCCATCAAAAGGAAATTTCAACTCTGTGAGTTGAAATCACACATCACAAAGAAGTTTCTGAGAATGCTTCTGTCTAGTTTTTATGTGAAGATATTTCCTATTCCAGCATAGGCCTCAAAGCGCTCCAAATATCCACTTGCAGATTCTATAAAAAGTATGTGTAGAAACTGCTCTATGAAAAGGAGGGTTCAAATCTCTGAGTTGAATGCACACATCCCAGAGAATTTTCTGAGAATGTTTCTGTCTAGTATTTGTGTGAAGATATTTCCTTTTCCAGCATAGGCCTCAAAACTCTCCAAATATCCACTTGCAGATTCTACAAAAAGAGTGTTTCAAAACTGCTCTATCAAAAGGAAGTTTCAACTCTGTGAATTGAATGTACACATCACAAAGAAGTTCCTGAGAATGCTTCTGTCTAGTTTTTATTTGAAGACATTTCCTTTTCCAGCTTAGACCTCAAAGCACTCAAAATATCCACTTGCAGTTTCTACAAAAAGAGTGTTTCAAAACTGCTCTATCTAAAGGAAGGATCAACTCTGTGAGTTGAGTGTGCACATCACAAAGCTGTTTCTGAGAATGTTTCTGTCTAGTTTTTAAGTGAAGATATTTCCTTTTCCAGCAGAGGCCTCAAAACTCTCCAAATATCCTCTTGCAGATTCTACAAAAAGAGTGTTTCAAAACTGCTCTATCAAAAGAAAGGTTCAACTCTGTGAATTGAATGCACACATCACAAAGAAGTTCCTGACAATGCTTCTGTCTAGTTTTTATTTGAAGACATTTCCTTTTCCAGCTTAGAGCTCAAAGCACTCCAAATATCCACTTGCAGTTTCTACAAAAAGAGTGTTTCAAAACTGCTCTATCTAAAGGAAGGATCAACTCTGTGTGTTGAGTGCGCACATTACAAAGCTGTTTCTGAGAATGTTTCTGTCTAGTTTTTAAGTGAAGATATTTCCTTTTCCAGCAGAGGCCTCAAAGTGCTTCGAATATCCCCTTGCATATTCTACGAAAAGAGTGTTTCACAACTGCTCTATCTAAAGGAAGGTTCAACTCTGTGAGTTGACTGCACACATCACAAAGAACTTTCTGAGAATGCTACTGTCTAGTTTTTATGTGAAGATACTTCCTTTTCCCGCATAGGTCTCAAAGCGCTCCAAGTATCCACTTGCAGATCCTACAAAATGATAGTTTCGAATCTGCCCTACGAAAAGGAAGGTTCAACTCTGTGAGTTGATTGAACACATCACAAAGAAGTTTCTTAGAATGCTACTGTATAGTTTTTATGTGAAGATATTTCCTTATCTAACATAGGCGTCTATGCCTTCCAAATACCCACTTGCAGATTCTACAAAGAGAGTGTTTCAAAACTGCTCTATCAAAAGGAAGATTGAAGTCTGTGCGCTGAATGCCCACATAACAAAGAAGTTTCTGAGAATGCTTCTGTCTATTTTTTATGTGAAAGTAATTCCTTTTCCTGCCTAGGTCTCAAATCGCTGCAAATATCCCCTGGCAGTTTCTACAAAAAGAGTGATTCTAAACTGTCGTCTCAAAAGGAAGATTCAACTCTGTGCGTTAAATGCACACATCACAAAGAAGTTTCTGATTATGCTTCTGTCTAGTTTTTATGTGAAGATATTTCCTTTTCCAGCATAGGCCACAAAGCGCTCCAAATATCCACTTGCAGATTGTGAAAAAAGAGTGTTTCGAAACTGCTCTATCAAAAGGAAGATTCAACTCTTTTATTTGAATGTGCATATCACAAAGAAGTTTCTAAGAATGCTTCTATCTAATTTTTATATTAAGATATTTCGTTTTCCATCATAGGCCTCAAAGCGCTCCAAATGTCCACTTGCAGATTCTACAATAAGAGTGTTTCAAAACTGCTCTATCAAAACGAAGGTTAACCTCTGTGAATTGAGTGCACACTTCACAAAGTAGTTTCTATTATTGTTTCTTTCTAGTTTTTATGTGAAAGTATTTCTTTTTCCAGCCTAAGCCAGAAAGCGGTCCAAATATCCACTTCCAGATTCTACAAAAAGTGTGTTTCAAAACTGCTCTATCAAAAGGAAGGTTCAATTCTGTGAAGTGAATGCACACATCACAAAGAAGTTTCTGAGAATGCTTCTGTCTAATTTTTATGTGAAGGTATTTCCTTTTCCAACATAGGCCTCAAAACTCTCCAAATATCCACTGGTAGATTATACAAAAATAGTGTTTCAAAACTGCTCAATCAAAAGGAAGTTTCAACTCAGTGAGTTGAATGCAAACATCACAAAGAAGTTTCTGGGAATGCTTCTGTCTACTTTTTATGTGAATATATTTCTTTTTCCAGCATAGGCCTCAAAGCCATCCAAATATCCACTGGCAGATGCTTCAAAAAGAGAGTTTCAAAACTCTTCTATCAAAAAGAAGGTTCAACTCTGTAAGTTGAATGCAATATCATAAAGTAGTTTCTGAGAATCCTTATGTCTAGTTTTTATGTGAAGTTATTTCCTTTTCCAGCTAGGTCTCAAAGCGCTCCAAATTTACAATTGCAGAAACTTCAAAAAGAATTTTTCAATTCTCCTCTATGAAAAGGAAGATTCAATTCTGTGACTTGAATCCACATATCACAAAGTAGTTACTGAGAATGCTTCTGTCTAATTTTTATGTGAACATATTTCCTTTTCCAGCATAGGCCTCAAAGCGCTCCAAATATCCACTTGCAGATTCTACAAAAAGAGTGTTTCAAAACTGCTCTATCAAAAGGAAGGTTCAACTCTGTCAGTTGAATGCACACATCACAAAGAAGTTTCTGAAAATGCTTCTGTCTGGTTTTGATTTGAAGATATTTCCTTTTCCAGCATAGGCCTCAAAGCGCCCCAAATATATACTTGCAGATTCTACAAAAAGTGTGTTTCAAAACTGCTCTTTTGAAAATAAGGTTGAACCCTGTGAGGTGAAATCACACATCACAATGAAGTTTCTGAGAATGCTTCTGTCTAGTTTTTATGTAAAGATATTTTCTTTTCCAGGATTGGCCTCAAATCACTCCAAATGTCCACTTGCAGATTGTGCAAAAACAGTGTTTAAAAACTGCTCTATGAAAAGTAAGGTTCAACTCTTTGGTTTAAATGTACACATCACAAAGAAGTTTCTGAGAATGCTTCTGTCTAATTTTCATGTGCAGATATTTCCATTTGTAGCAGAAGCCTCAACGCGTTCCAAATGCCCACATTCAGATTCTTCAAAAAGAGAGTTTTTAAACAGTTCTATCCAAGGGAATATTCAACTCTTTGGGTTGAAAGTAGACATCACAAAGAAGTTTCTGAGAATGCTTCTTTCTAATTTTTAGGTGAAGATATTTCCTTTTTCACCATAGGCCTTAAAGCGCTCCAATTGTCAACTTGCAGATTCAACAAAAAGAGTGTTTCAAAACTGCTCCACCAAAGAAAGGTTCAACTGTGTAAGTTGCATGCACACATCACAAAGAAGTTTCACAGAATGCTTCTATCTAGTTTTTATGTGAAGATATTTCCTTTTCCACCAAAGGCCTCAAAGCGTTCCAAATGTCCCCTTGCAGATTCTACAAAAAGAGTGTTTCAAAACTGCTCAATCAAAAGAAATGTTCAACTCTGTCAGATGAATGAACACATCACAGAGAATTTTCTCAGAATGATTCTGTCTAGTTTTTATGTGAAGATATTTCCTTTTCCACCATAGGCCTTGAAGCACTCCAAATATCCATTTGCAGATTCTACAAAACGTGTGTTTCAAAGCTGTTCAATCAAAAGAAATTTTCAACTCTGTGAGATGAATGCACACATCACAAATAAGTTTCCCAGAATCCTTCTGTCTAGTTATTATGTGAAGATATTTCCTTTCCCACCATAGGCCACAAAACACTCCAAATGTCCCCTTGCAAATTCTACAAAAAGTTTATTTCAAAACTGCTCAATCAAAAGAAATGTTCAACCTGGTAAGACGAATTCACACCTCACAAAGAAGTTTATGAGAATGCTTCTGTCTAGTTCTTAAGTGAAGATATCTCCTTTTCCACGATAGACCTCAAAGCGCTGCAAATGTCCACTTGCAGTTTCTACAAAAAGAGACTTTCCTAACTGCTCAATCAAAAGAAAGTTTCAACTCTTTGAGATGAATGCACACATCACAGAGAATTTTGTAAGAATGCTTCTGTCTAGTTTTCCTTTGAAGATATTTCTTTTACTGCCATAGGCCTCAAAGCACTCCAAATGTGCACTTTCAGATAGTACAAAAAGGGTGTTTCCAAACTGCTCAATCAAAATAAGTTTCAACTCTCTGAGACGAATGGGCATATCACAAAGAAATTTGTCAGAAAGCTTCTGTCTAGTTTTTATGTGAAGATTTTTCCTTTTCCACCATAGGCCACAAAGCCTTCAAAATGTCCACTTGCAGATAGTATAAAAAGGTTGTTTGAAAACTGCTCAATGAGAAGTAAGATTCAACTCTGTCAGATGAATGCATCTATCACAAAGTAGTTTGTCAGAATCCTTCTGACTTGTTTTTATATGAAGATATTTCATTTTCCACCATTGGCGTCAAAGCACTCCAAATGTCTATATGCAGATTCTACAAAAGGAGTGTTTCCAAACTGCTCAATCAAAAGAAAGGTTCAACTCTGTGAGACGAATGGAAACATCAGAAAGAAGTTTCTCAAAAAACTTCTGTCTAGTTTTTATGTGGAAATATTTCCTTTTCCACCACAGGCCTCAAAGCTTTCCAAATGTCCGCTTGCAGATTCTACAAAAAGAGATTTTCAAAGCTGCTCAATATAAGAAAGTTTCAACTCTGTGAGATGAAAGCACAAATCACAAAGAAGTTTCTCAGAATGCTTCTGTTTAACTATTATGTGAAGGTATTTTGATTTCCATCTTAGGCCTCAAAGCATTCCAAATGTCCACTTGCAGATTCTACAAAAAGAGAGTTTCAAAACTGCTAAATCAAAAGTAAGCATCAACTCTGTGAGATGAATAAACATATCAAAAAGAAGTTTGTCAGAAAGCTTCTGTCTAGTTTTTATGTGAAGATATTTCCTCTTCCACCATAGGCTGCAAAGCGCTCCAAATGTCCACTTGCCGATTCTTCAAAAAGAGTGTTTCAAAACTGCTTAGAGAAAGGAAACGTTCAACTCTGTGAGATGAATGCAGAAATCACAAAGAATTTTCTCAGAAAGCTTCTGTCTAGTTTTTATGTGTACATATTTCCATTTCCACCATAGGCTTCAAAGCCCTCCAAATGTACACTTGCAGTTTCTACAAAAAGAGTGTTTCAAAACCGCTCAATCAAAAGAAAGTTTCAACTCCTTGAGATGAATGCACACATCACAGAGAATTTTCTCAGAATGATTCTGTCCAGTTTTTATGTGAAGATATTTCCTTTTCCACAATAGGCCTCAAAGTGCTCCAAACGTCCACTTGCAGATTCTACAAAAAGAGTGTTTCAAAACTGTTCAGTCGAAAGTAAGGTTGAACTCTATGAGATGAATGCACATTTCACAGAGAATTCTGTCAGAATGCTTCTGTCTAGTTTTTATGTGAAGATATTTCCTTTTCAACCATAGGCCGCAAAGTGCTCTGAATGTCCACATGCAGATTCTTCAAACAGAGTGTTTCTAAACTGCTCAATCAAAAGAAAAGTTCTACTCTGTGAGATGAATGAACACATCACAAAGAAGTTTCTCAGAATGCTTCTGTCTTCTTCTTAAGTGAAGATATCTCCTTTTCCACCATAGGCCTCAAAGCGCTCCACATCTCCACTTGCAGATTCTACAAAAACAGAGTTTCCAAACTACTCAATCAAAAGAAAGGTTCAACTCTGTGAGATGAATATACACATCACAAAGGGGTTTGTCAGAATGCTTCTCTCTAATTTTTAGGTGAAGATATTTCCTTTTCCACCATAGGCCACAAAGCACTCCAATTGTCCACTTGCACATAGGATAAAAAGCTTGTTTGAAAACTGCTCAATCAGAATTAAGGTTCAACTCTGTGAGATGAATGCACATATCACAAAGAAGCTTGTCAGGATGTTTCTGACTAGTTTTTATGTGAAGATATTTCCTTTACCACCATAGGCCTCAAAGTGCTCCAAATATCCATATGCAGATTCGACAAAAGGAGTGTTTCCAAACTGCTCAATCAAAAGAAATGTTCAACTCTGTGAGATGATTGAACACATCACAAAGAAGTTTCTCAGAAAATTTCTGTCTAGTTTTTATGTGAAAATATTTCCTTTTCCACCGTAGGCCTCAAATCGCCCCAAATGTCCCCTTGCAGATCCCATAAAAAGAGAGTTTCAAAGCTGCTTAATGAAAAGAAAGGTTCAAATCTGTGAGATGAACACAGACATCACAAAGATAGTTTCTCAGAATGCTTCCATTTAGTTATTATGTGAAGATATTTTGATTTCCACCTTAGGCCTCAAAGCGCTCCAAATATCCACTTGCAGATTCCAAAAAAAGAGTGTTTCAAAACTGCTCAATCAAAAGAGAGATTCAACTATGGGAGATGAATGCACACGTTACAAAATGTTTCTCAGAATGCTTCTGTCCTGTTCTTAAGTGAAGATATTTCCTTTTCCTCCATAGGCCTCAAATCGCCCCAAATGTCCCCTTGAAGATCCCATAAAGAGTGTCTCAAAGATGCTCAATCAAAAGAAAGGTTCAACTCTGTGAAATGAATACAGAAATCTCAAAGATAGTTTCTCAGAATGCTTCTGTCTAGTTATTATGTGAAGATATTTCGTTTTCCAACATAGGCCTCAAATCGCTCCACATGTCCACTTGAAGATTCTAGAAAAAGTGTGTTTCAAACCCGCTCATTGGAAAGTAAGGTTAAAATCTGCGAGATGAATGCACACCTCACAAAATAGATTGTCAGAATGTTTCTATCTAGTTTTTATCTGAAGGTATTTCCTTTGCCACCATAGCCAAAAATCGGTAAAAAAAAAAGTCCCCTTGCAGATTCTCCAAAAGGAGTGTTTCAAAACAGCTCAATCAAAAGAAACGTTCAATTCTGAGAAATGAATGCACACATCACAAAGGAGTTTCTCAGAATGCTTCTGTCTAGTTTTTAATTCAAGATATTTCCTTTTCCACCTAACGCCTCAAAGCACTCCAAATGTCCACTTTCAGATTCTACAAAAAGAGTGTTTCCAAACTACTCAATCAAAAGAAATGTTCAACTCTGTGAGACGAATGCACACATCGCAAAGAATTTTCTCAGAATGATTCTGTCTGGTTTTTAAATGAAGATATTTCCTTTTCCAACATAGGCCTCAAATCACTCCAAATTTCCAATTGCAGATAGTACAAAAAGGGTGTTTCAAAACTGCTCAATCAAAAGTAAGTTTAAACTCTGTGAGATGAATGCACGTATCACAAAGAGGTTTGTCAGAATGCTTCTTTCTAGTTTTTATTTGAAGATATTTCCTTTTCCACCATAGGCCTCAAAGCACTCCAAATGTCCACGTGTAGATTATACAAAAAGTGTGTTCCAAAGCTGCTCAATCCAAAGAAAGTTTCAACTCTGTGAGATGAATGCATACATCACAAAGAATTTTCTCAGAATGATTCTGCCTAGTTTGTATGTGAAGATATTTCATCTTCTAACATAGGCTTCAAAGCGCTCCAAATGTACACAAGCAAATTCTAGAAAAAGTGTATTTCAAAACTGCCAAGTGAAAAGAAAGGTTCAAATCTGTGAGATTAATGCACATTTCACAAAGAAGTTTCTCAGAAAGTTTCTGTATAGTTTTTTTTGTGAAGATATTTCTATTTGCTCCATAGGCCTTAAGCGATCCAAATGTCCACTTTCAGATTCTAAAAAAAGAGTGTTTCAAAGCTGCTCAATCAAAAGAAAGGTTCAACTCAGTGAGATGAATGCACACATCACAAAGAAGTTTCTCAGAATGCTTCAGTCTAGTTCTTAAGTGAAGACATTTCCTTTTCCACCATGGGCCTCAAAGAGCTCCATATGCCCACTTGCAGATTCTACACAAAGAGTGTTTAAAACTGATCAATCAAAAGAAAGGTTCAGCTATGTGAGATGAATGCACACATAACAAAGAATTTTCTCAGAATGATTCTGTCTAGTTTTTATGTGAAGAAATTTCCTTTTACACCTTAGGCCTTAAACGTGCTAAATGTGCACTTGCAGATTCTACAAAAGGGTGATTCAAAACTGCTCAATCAAAAGAAATGTTCAAATCTGTGAGATGAGCACACACATCAAGAAGAAGTTTCTCTGAATGCTTCCTTCTAGTTCTTAAGTGGAGATATTTCCTTATTCACCTTATGCCTCAAAGCACTCCAAATTTCCACTTGCAGATTCTACAAAAAGTGTGTTTCCAAACGCCTCAATCTAAAAAGAGTTTCAACTCTGTGAGTTGAATGCACACATCACAAAGAAGTTCCACAGAATGCTTCTATCTAGTTTCATGTGAAGATATTTCCTTTTCCACCATAGACCTCAAAGTACTCCAAATGTCCACTTGCAGATTCCACAAAAAGAGAGTTTCTAAAATGCTCATTGAAAATAAGGTTCAACACTGGGAGATGAATGCACACAACACAAAGAAGTTTCTCAGAATGCTTTTGTGTAGCTATGATGTGAAGATATTTCATTTTCCACCACAGGCCTCAAAGTGCTCCAATTGATCATCTGCAGATTCTACAAAAAGTGTCTTTCAAAGCTGCTCAATCAAAAGAAAGTTTCAACTCGGTGAGATGAATGTACGCATCCCAAAGAAGTTTCTGAGAATGCTTCTGTCTAGTTTTTCTGTGAAGATATTTCTTTTTCCAGCATAGGCCTCAAAGCGCTCCAAATATCCACTTGCCGATACTACAAAAAGAGTGTTTCAAAATTGCTCTATTAAAAGGAACGTTCAGCTCTGTGAATTGAATGTGCACATCACAAGGAAGTTTCTGAGAATGCTTCTCTCTAGTTTTTATGTGAAGATTTTTTCTTTTCCGCCATTGGACTCAAAACGCTCCAAATATCCATTTGCAGATTCTACAAAAAGAGTGTTTCAGAACTGCTCTATCAAAAGAGAGGTTCAATTCTGTGAGATGAACGCACACGTCACAAAGAAGTTTCTCAGAATGCTTCTGTCTAGTAGTTAAGAGTAGATATTTCCTTTTCCACCATAGACCTCAAAGCGCTCCAATTTTCCACTTGTAGATTCTACAAAAAGAGTGTTTCAAAGTTGCTCAATCAAAAGAAAGGTTCAATTCTGTGAGATGAATGCACATATCACAAACAGGTTTTTCAGAATGCTTCTGTCTATCTATTATGTGAAGATATTTCGAGTTCCACCGTAGGCTTCAATGCGCTCCAAATTTCCAATTGCAGATTCTACAAAAAGAGAGTTGCAAAACTGCTCAATTGAAATTAAGGTTCAATTCTGTGAGATGAATTCACACATCAAAAAGAAGATTCACAGAATGCTTCTGTCTAGTTTTATGTGAAGATATTTCCTTTCCCACCATAGGCCTCAAAGCGCTCCAAGTGTCCACTTGCAGATTTTAAAAAGAGAGTGTTTCAAAACTGCCCAATCAAGAGAAAGGTACAACTCTGTGACATGAATGCACACATCACAAAGGATTTTCTCAGAGTGATTCTGTCTAATTTTCAGGTGAAGATATTTCCTTTTCGGTCACAGGCCTCCAAGCGCTACAAAAGTACACTTGAAGATTCTACAAAAAGACTTTTTCTAAAATGCTCAATGAAAATAAAGTTCAGCTATAGGAGATGAATGCACATATCACAAATAAGTTTCTCAGAATGCATTTGTCTATCTATTATATGACGATATTTCTTTTTCCACCGTAGGCCTTAAAGCGCTGCAATTGTCCACCTGCAGATTCTACAAAAAGTGTGTTTCAAAGCTGATCAATCGAAAGTAAGGTTCAACTTTGTGAGATGAATGCACACATCACAAAGAAGTTTGTCAGAATGTTTCTCTCTAGTTTTTATTTGAAGATATTTCCATTTCCACCATAGGCCACAAAGCGTCCAAATGTCCACTTGCAGATTCTACAAAAAGAGTGTTTCACAACTGCTCAATGAAAAGAAAGTTTCAACTCTGTGAGATGAATGCACACATCACAAAGAAGTTTGTCAGAAAGTTTCTGTATAGATTTTAGGTGAAGATATTTCCATTTCCACAATAGGCCTCGCAGTGCTTCAAATGTCCCCTGGCAGATTTTACAACAAGAGTGTTTCAAAGCTCCTCTATCGAAAGAAAGTTTCAACTCTGTGAGATGAATGCGCACATCCAAAGAAGTTTCTCAGAATACTTCTGCCTAGTTATTGTGTGAAGATATTTCGTTTTCCACCATAGATCTCAAAACGCTCCAGTTGTCCACTTGCAGATTCTACAAAAAGAGTCTTTCAAAGCTTCCCAATCGAAACAAAGGTTCAACTCTGTGAGATGAATGCACACATCACAAAGGACTTTGTCAGAATGCTTCTGTCTAGCTTTTATTTGAAGATATTTCCTTTTCCACCGTTGGCCTCAAATCGCTCCAAATGTCCAATTTCAGATTCTACAAAAAGAGTCGTTCAAAGCTGGTCAATCAAAAGAAAGTTTCATTTGTGTGAGATGAATGCACACATTTCAAAGAAGTATGTCTGAATTATTTTTTTTAGTTTTATGTGAAGATATTTCCTTTTCCACCATAGGCTCCAAAGCGCTCTAAATGTCCACTTTCAGATTCTACAAAAAGAGTGTTTCAAAGCTACTCAATCAAAAGAAAGGTTCAACTCTGTGAGGTGAATGCACACATCAGAATGAAGTTTGTCAGAATTCTTCTGTCTATTTTTTATGTGAAGATATTTCCTTTTCCAATATAGGCCTCAGAGCTCTCCAAACGTCCACTTGCAGATTCTACAAAAAGAGTATTTTAAAACTGCTCAAGGAAAAGTAAGGTTCAACTCTGTGAGATGAATGCACACATTACAAAGTAGTTTGTCAGAATTCTTCTGTCTAGCTTTTATGTGAAGATATTTCCTTTTTCACCATAGGCCTCAAATCGCTCCAAATGTCCAATTGCAGATTCTACAAAAAGAGCGCTTAAAAGCTGCTCAGTCAAAAGAAAGGTTCATCTCTGTAAGACGAATGCACACATTTCAAAGAAGTTTATCAGAAGGTTTCTGTCTAGTTTTTATGTGCAGATATTTCCTTTTCCACCATAGGCCGCAAAGTGCTCCAATTGTCCACTTGCAGATTCTACAAAAAGAGTGTTTCAAAGCTGCTCAATCAAAAGACAGTTTCTGTGTGATGAATGCACTCAAAACAAAGAAGTTTGTCAGAATGCTTCTTTCTAGTTTTTATGTGAAGATATTTTCTTTTCCAACATAGGGATCAAAGCGCCCCAAATGTCCACTTTCAGATTCTATAAAAAGTGTGTTTCAAAACTGCTCAATCTAAAGAAAGGATCAACTCTGTGAAATGAATACACACATCACAAAGATTTTCAAAATGCTTCTGTCTAGTTTTTATGTGAAGATATTTCCTTCTCCACCAAAGGCCTCAAAGTTCTCCAAATATCCACTTGCAGATTCTACAAAAAGAGTGTTTCAAAACTGCTCTATCAATCGGAAGGTTCAAATCTTTGAGTTGAATGCACACTTCCAAAGAAGTTTCTCAGAATACTTCTGTTCAGTTTTTATGTGAATATATTTCCTTTTCCAATATAGGCCTCAAAGCGCTCCATATGTCCACTTGCAGATTCTACACAAAGAGTGTTTCAAAGCTGCTCAATCAAAAGAAAGGTTCAACTCTGTGAGTTGAATGCACACAACACAAAGAGGTTTGTCAGAATTCTTCTGTCTAGTTTTTATGTGAAGATATTTCCTTTTCCACCATAGGCCACAAAGTGCTCCAGTTGTCCACTTGCAGATTCTACAAAAAGTGTTTGAAAGCTCATCAATCAAAGAAAGATTGACATAGGAAGGGGAACATCACACTCTGGGGACTCTTGTCGGGTGGGGGGAGAGGGGAGGGATAGCACTGGGAGATAAAACTAATGCTTGATGACGAGTAAGTGGGTGCAGCACACCAGCATGGCACATGTATACATATGTAACTAACCTGCACATTGCACAGTTGTACCATAAAACCTAAAGTATAATAACAATAAATAAAAAAATAAATAAATAATAAAAAGAAAAAAAAAGAAAGGTTCAACTCTTTGTGAGATGAATGCACACATCACAAAGACGTTTCTCTTAATGCTTCCCTGTAGTTATTATATGAACTTACTTCACTATGCAACATAAGCCTCAAAGCCCTCCAAATGTGCACATGCAGACTCTACAAAAAGAGAGTTTCAAAATTGCTCAATTGAATGTAAGGTTCAGCTCTGTGAGTTGAATGCACACATCACAATGAAGTTTGTCAGAAGGCTTCTGTCTAGTTTTTATGTGAAGATATTTACTTTTCCACCAAAGGCCTCAAAGCGCTCCAAATGTCCACTTGCACATTCCACAAAAAGAGAGTTTCAAAGCTGCTCAATCCAAAGAAAGGTTCAACTTTGTAAAATGAATGCACACATCAGAAAGACGTTTGTCAGAAGGTTTCTGTCTAGTTTTTATGTGAACATATTTCCTTTTCCACCATAGGCCACAAAGCGCTCCAATTGTCCACTTGCAGATTCTACAAAAGATTGTTTCAAAACTGGTCCGTGAAAAGTAAGGTTCAACTCTGTGAGATAAATGTACACATCAAAAAGAAGTTTGTCAGAATGCTTCCATCTGTTTTTTATGTGAAGATATTTCCTTTTCCACCATAGGCCTCAATGCACTCCAAATATCCACTTGCAGAGTCTACTAAAAGAGTGTTGCAAAGCTCATCAAACAAAGAAGGTTCAAATCTTTCTGAGAAGAATGCACACATCACAAAGAAGTTTCTCATAATGCTTCTATCTAGTTATTATATGAAGTTATTTCGTTATCCACCATAAACCTCAAAGCTCTGCAAATGTCCTGTTGCAGATTACACAGAAAGAGTGTTTCAAAACTGGTCCATTGAAAGTAACGTTCAATTCTGTAAGATGAATTCGCACAACACAAAGATGTTTCTCTGAATGCTTCTATCCAGTTTTATGTGAGGATATTTCCTTTTTCACAAAAGGCCTCAAAGCTCTCCAAATATCCACTTGCAGATTCTACAAAAAGAGTGTTTCAAAGCTCATCAATAAAAGAAAGTTTCAACTCTTTGTGAGATGAATGCACACGTCACAAAAAGTTTCTCATAATGCTTCTCTCTAGTTATTATATGAAGTTATTTCATTCTCCACCAAAAGCCTCAAAGCACTGCAAATGTCCAGTTGCAGATTCTACAAAAAAGACTGATTCAAAACTGCTCAATCTAAAGAAAAGTTCAACTCTGTGAGCTGATCCCACACATTACAAAGAAGTTTCTCTGAGTGGTTCAGTCTAGTTATTATATGAAGATATTTTGTTATCCACCATAGGCCTCAAAGCGCTCCAAATGTCCAATTGCGGATTCCACAAAAAGAGGGTTTCAAAACTGCTCAATGAGAAGTAAGGTTCAACTCTGTGAGATGAATGAACACATGACAAATAAGTTTGCCAGAATGCTTCTGTCCATTTTTTTTTGAAGATATTTCCTTTTCCACCATATGCCTCAAAGCGCTCCAAATGTCCACTTGCAGATTCTGCAAAAGGAGTTCAATCAAAAAAGTTTCAACGCTGTGAGATGAATGTACACTTCACAAAGATTTTTCTCAGAATGCTTCTGTCTGGTTATTATTTGAAGTTTTTTTGATAATCATAGGCTTCAAAGCACTCCAAATGTCCACTTACAGAATCTACAAAAAGAGTGCTTCAAAACTGCTTAATGAAAATTAAGATTCATCTCTGTGAGATGAATGCACGCATCACAAATAATTTTCTCAGAATGATTCTGTCTAGTTATTTTGTGAAGATATTTCTTTATCCACAATAGTCCTCAAAGGACTCCAAATGTCCACTTGCAGATTCTACAAAAAACTGTTTCAAAAAGGCTCAATGAAAATTAATTTTCAACACTGTGAGATGAAGGCACACATCACATAGAAATTTTTCCGAATCCTTCTGTCTAGTTGTTATGTGAAGATATTTCCTTTTCCACCTTAGGCCTAAATGCGCTCCAAATGTCCATTGCAGAATCTACAAAGAGTGTCTCAAAACTACTCAACGAAAAGTAACGTTCAATTCTGTGAGATAACTGCACACATCACCAAAAAGTTTGTCAGAATGCTTCTTTCTAGTTTTTATATAAAGATATTTCCTTTTCCACCATAGGCCCCAAAGCACTCCAAATGTCCACTTGCAGATTGTACAAAAAGAGTGTTTCAAAGCAGGTAAATCAAAAGAAAGGTTCAACTCTTTGAGATGAATGCACACATCACAAAAAATTTCTCACAATGCTTCTGCCTAGTTCTTATGTGAAGATACTTCCTGTTCCACCATAGGTCTCAAAACACTCCAAATATCCACTTGCAGGTAGTAAAAAAATGGTGATTCAAAACTGCTCAATCAAAAGTAAGGTCCAACTCCGTGAGATGAATGCACATAACACTAAGAACTTTGTCAGAATGCTTCTATCTAGTTTTTATATGAAGATATTTAACTTTCCACCATCGGCCTCAAAGCTCTCCAAATGTCCCCTTGCAGATACTACAAAAAGAGGGTTTCAATCTGCTCAATGTAAGGTAGCATTCAACTCTGTGAGATGAATGCACACATCACAAAGAAGTTTGTCAGAATGCTTCTGTCTAGTTTTTAAGTGAAGACATTCCTTTTTCCACAATAGGCCCAAAAGTGCTCCAAATGTCCATATGCAGATTCCACAAAAAGAGTGCTTCAAATGTGCTCAAACAAAAGGAAGGTTCAACTCTGTGAGATGAATGCACACATAACAAAGAAGGTGGTCAGAATGCTTCTGTCTAGTTTTTATGTGAAGATATTTCCTTTTTCACCATAGGCCTCAAACGTTCCAAATGTCCACTTGCAGATTCTAAAAAACAGTGTTTCAAAGCTGCTCAATCAAAAGAAAGGTTTAACTCTGTGAGATTAATGCACACATCACAAAGGCGTTCCTCAGAATCCTTCTGTCTAGTTTTTATGTGAAGATATTTCCTTTTCTACTAGAGGCAGTATACCACTCCAAATATCCACTTGCAGATTTTACAAAAAGAATGTTTCCAAACTGCTCAATCAAAAGAAAGTTTCGAGTCTGTGAGGTGAATGCACACATCATAAAGAAGATTCTCAGAATGCTTCTGTCTAGTTTTTATATGAAGTTATTTCATTTTTCACCATTGACAACAACGAACCCAAAATGACTAGTTGCAGATTCTACAAAAAGAGAGTGTCAAAACTGCTCAAGGAAAAGAAAGTTTCAACTCTATAAGATGAATGCACATATCACAACGAATTTTCTCAGAATGATTCTGTCTAGTTTTTATGGGAAGATATTTCCTTTTCCATCATAGTCCCCAAAGCGCTCCAAATGTCCACTTGCATATTTTACAAAAAGAGTGCTTCAAAGCTGCTAAATCAAAAGAAAGACTCAACTCAGTGTGAGATGAATGCACACATCACAAAGAAGTTTCTCATAATGCTTCTGTCTAGTTATTATATGAAGATATTTCGTTATCCACCATAGGCTTCAAAGCGATTGAAATGTCCACCTCCAGATTCTACAAAAAGAGTGTTTCAAAACTGCTCAATCAAAAGAAAGGTTCAACTCTGTAAGATGAGTGCACACATCACAAATAAATTTTTCAGCAGGCTTCTGTCTAGTTTTTATGTGAAGATATTTACTTTTCCACCATAGGCCTCAAAGCCCTCCAATGTCCACTTGCAGATTCTACAAAAAGAGTGTTTCAAAACTGTTCAATGAAAAGTAAATTTCAAATCTGTTAGATGAATGCACACATCACAAAGTATGTGCATTTTTCAGAAGGCTTATGTCTATTTTTTATTTGAAGATATTTCCTTCTACACCATAGACCTCAAAAGCACTCCAAATGTCCACTTGCAGATTCTACAAAAAGAGTGTTTCAAACTGCTCAATCGAAAGTCAGGTTCAACACTGTGAGATGAATGCACGCACCACAAGCAAATTTGTCAGAATGCATCTGTCTAGTTCTTAAGTGAAGATATTTCCTTTTCTACCATAGTCCTCAAAGCACTTCAATTGTCCATTTGCAGATTCTAAAAAAAGAGTATTTCAAAACTGCTCAACCAAAAGAAATGTTCAACTTTGTAAGATGAATGCACACATCACAAAGAAATTTTTCAGAATGCTTCTGTCTAGTTTTTATGTGAAAATATTTCCTTTTCCACCGTAGGCCTCAAAATGCACAAATTCCCCACTTGCAGATTCTACAAAAAGAGTGTTTCAAAACTGCTTAATGAAAAGAAAGGTTCAACTCTCTGGGATGAACGCACGCATCACAAAGAAGTTCTTCAGAATGCTTCTGTCTGGTTTTTGTGTGAAGATATTCCCTTTTCCACCATAGGCCTCAAAGCCCTCCAAATGTCCACTTGCAGATTCTGCTAAGGGAGTTTCCAAACTATTCAATCAAAAGAATGATTCAACTCAGTGACGTGAATACTCACATCAAAGAGACATTCTTCAGAATGCTTTTGTCTGGTTTTGGTGTGAAGATATTCCCTTTTCCACCATAGGCCTCAAAGCCCTCCAAATGTCCACTTGCAGATTCTGCTAAGGGAGTTTCCAAACTATTCAATCAAAAGAATGATTCAACTCAGTGACATGAATACTCACATCACAAAGACATTCTTCAGAATGCTTCTGTCTAGTTTTTATGTGAAGATATTTCCTTTTCTACCATAGACCTCAAACACTCCAACTGTCCACGTGCAGATAGTACAAAAAGGATGTTTCAAAACTGCACAATCCAAAGTAAGGTTCAACTCTGTGAGACGAATGCACATATCACAAAGAAGTTTGTCAGAATGCTTCTACCTAGTTTTTATGGGAAAATATTTGCGTTTCCACCAGAGGTCCCAAAGCGCTCCAAATGTCCACTTGCACATTCTACAAAAAGCGTGTTTCCAAACTGCTCAATCAAAAGGAAGATTTCTCAGAATGCTTCTGTCCACTTTTTATGTGAAGATATTTCCTTTTCCACTGTAGTCAGTATAGCACTCCAAATATCCACTTGCAGATTCTACAAAAAGAGTGTTTCCAAACTGCTCAATCAAAAGAAAGGTTGGAGTCTGTGAGATGAATGCACACATCACAAAGAAGTTTCTCAGAGTGCTTCTGTCTAGTTTTTATGAGACGATATTTCCTTTTCCACCATAGGCCTCAAAGCGCTCCAAATGACCATTTGCAGATTCTACAAAAGGAGTGTGTCAAAACTGCTCAATGAAAAGAAAGGTTCAACTCTATAAGATGAATGCACACATCATAAAGAAGTTTGTCAGAATGCTTCTCTCTCGTTTGTATGTGAAGATATTTCCTTTTACACCACAGGCCTCAAAGCACTCCAAATATCCAATTGCAGATTCTACAAATAGAGTGTTTCAAAACTGCTCAATGAAAAGTAAGGTTCAACTCTGTGAGATGAAAGCACACATCACAAAGAAGTTTGTCAGAATGCTTCTGCCTAGTTTTTATGTGAAGATATTTCCTTTTCTAGCATTGGTCTCAAGCGCTCCAAATGTCCACTTGCAGATTCTACCAAAAGAGTGTTTCAAACCTGTTCAATCAAAACAAATCTTCAACTCTGTGAGATGAATGCGCACATCACAAAGAAGTTTCTCAGAATGCTTCTATTAATTATGTAAAGATATTTCATTTTCCAACATAGGCTTCAAAGCCCTCCAAATGTCCACCTGCAGGTTCTACAAAAAGATTGTTTCAAAACTGCTCAATTGCAAGTAAGTTTCAACTCTGTGAGATGAATGCACACATCACAAAGAAGTTTGTCAGACATCCTCTGTCTAGTTTTTATGTGAAGATATTGGCTTTTCCACCTTAGATCGCACAGCGTTCCAAATATCCAATTGCAGATTCCACAAAAAGAGTGTTTCAAAACAGCTCAATCAAAAGAAAGGTTCAATTCTACCTTCAGTTCTTTATGTACCCAGTAGTCATTCAGGAGGAAGTTGTTGAATTTCCATGTAGTTGAGTGGTTTTGAATGAGTTGCTTAATCCTGAGATCTAGTTTGATTGCATTGTGGTCTGAGAGACAGTTTGTCATAAATTCTGTTCTTTTACATTTGCAGAAGAGAGCTTTACTTCCAACTATGTGGTCAGTTTTGGAATAGGTGTGGTGTGGTGCTGAAATGAATGCATATTCTGTTGATTTGGGGTTGAGAGTTCTGTCGATGTCAATCAGGTTCATTTGGTGCAGAGCTGAGTACAATTCCTGGGTATCCTTGTTAAATTTCTGTCTCATTGATCTGTCTAATGTTGACAGTGGGGTGTTAAAATCTCCCATTATTATTGTGTGGGAGTCTAAGTGGTCTGTTGAAATGAATTGTGAGCTGAGATTGTTGCACTGTATTCCAATCTGGGTGTCAGAGTGAGATCCTGTCAGAAGAAAGGAATGGAATGGAATAGAGTGGAATGGAATACTGTGGAATGGAATGGAGTGGAGTGGAGTGGACTGGACTGGAGTGGAGTGGAGAGGAGTGGAGAGGAATGGAGTGGATTAGAATGGTATGGAGGGGAATGGAATGGAGTAGAATGGAGTGGAATCGAGTTTAGTGGATTGGTGTTTAATGGAGTGCAATGGAATGGGTTGGAATGAAATTGAGTGGTGTGCTGTGGAATGGAGTGGAATGGAATGGAATGGCATGGAATGGAATTGATTGGAGTGGAGTGGTGTGGAATAGAGTGGAGTTTAGTGGAATGGGACAGAATGGAATGGAATGGAAAGGAAAGGAATGGAAAGGAATGGAAAGGAATGGAATGGAAACGAATGGAATGCAATTAAATGCAATTGAATAGAATGGTGAAATGAAATGTGCACTGAGATTAAGCCACTGCACTGCAGCCAGGTTGACAGAGTGAGACCCTGTCAAAAGAAAGAAATGCAATGAAAGGGAGAGTAAAGAATGGAATGGAGTGGAATGGAGTGGAGAGGATTGGAGTGGAATGGAATGGGGTGGAATGGAATGGAATGGAGTGCAGGGGACTGGAGTGGAGTGGAATGGAGAGGAGTGGAATGGAATGCAGAGGAGTGGAATGGAATGGGTTGGAATGGGATGGAGTGGAGTGGAGTGGTGTTGAGTGGAATGGAATAGAATGAAGTGCGGAGAAGTAGAGTGGAATAGAGTGGAGTGGAGTGGAATGGAATGGATTGGAATGGAATGAAATGGTGAAATGAAATGGTAGCTGAGATCGTGCCACTGCACTCCAGCCTGGGTGACAGAATGAGATCCTGTCGAAAGAAAGGAATGGAATGGAATGGAGTGGAATGAAATGGAGTGGAATGGCATGGAGTGGAGTGGAGTGGAATGGAGTGGAATAGAATGGAGAAATGAAATATGAGATGAGATTGTGCTACTGTACTCCAACCTGTGTGACAGGGTGGGATCCAGTAGAAAGAAGGGAATGGAATGGAATGAAGTCGAATGGAATGAAATGGAATCGAATGGAATGGAATGGAATGGAGAAATGAAATATGAGCTGAGATTCTACCACTGCACTCCATCCTGGGTTACAGAGTGAGATCCTGTTAAAAGAAAGAAATGTAATATAATGGAGTGTATTGGAATGGAACGGAAAGGAATGGAGTGCAGTGAAGAGAAGTGGAGTGGATTGGAGTGGAGTGGAGTGAAATGGAGTGGAATGGAATTTGATGTGATGAAGTGGAATGGAGTGGAGTGGAGTGGAGTGCAATGCAGTGGAATGGAATGGTATAGACTGGAGAGGAGTGGAGTGGAGTGAAGTGGAGTTGAATGGAATGGAATGGAGTGGAGGGGAGTGAAGTGGAGTGGAAAGAAATGGAATGGAATGGAATGGTAAAATGAAATGTGAGCTGAGATTCTGCCACTGCACTCCAGCCTGTGTGACAGAGTGAGATCCTGTCAAAAGAAAAGAATGGAATGGAATGGAGTGGAATGGAATGGAATGGAATTGAATGGAGTGGAGTGCAGTGGAGTAGAGTGGATTGGAATGGAAGGGAGTGGAATGGAATGGGATGGAATGGAGAAGAATGGACTGGAATGGAGTGGAGTGGAATGGAGTGGAATGGAGAGGAATGGAATGGGATGGAATGGAATGGAGTGGAGTTGGGGGGAGTGGAGTGGAGTAGAATGGAGTGGAATGGAATGGAATGGAATGGAGGGGAGAGGAGTGGATTGGAGTGTTGTGGAGTGGAATGGAATGGGATGGAATGTAACGGCATGGAGTGGAGTGGACTGGAGTGGAGTGGAAAGGAGTGGAATGGAATGGGATGGAATAGACTGGAGTGGAACGGAGTGGAGTTGAGTGGAATGGAATGGAATGGAATGCAATGGAATGGAATGGAAAGGAAGGGTGAAATGAAATGTGAACTGGGATTGTGACACTGCACTCCAGCCTGGGATAAAGAAAGAGATTCTGTCAAAAGAAAGGAATTGAATGGAATGGAGTGGAATGGAATGGCAAGGAATGGAATGGAATAGAATGGAATGGAGTGGAGTGGAGTGGAGTTGAGTGCAGTGGAGTTTAGTGGAATGGAATGGAATTGAATGGAATGGGATGGAATGTAATGGAGTGGAGTGGAGTGGTGTGGAGTGGCGTGGAGTTGAGTGGAATGTAGTGGAATGGAAAGGGGTGGAATGGAATGGAATAGACTGCAGTGGAGTGGAGTGGAAAGGACTGGAATTGAAGAGTGTGGAATGGAGGGGATTGGAGTGGAGTTGAATGGAGTGGAGTGGAGTGGAATGGAATAGAATGGAATGGAATAGAACGGAACGGAATGGAAGGCAATGGAAGGGAACGGTGAAATGAAATATGAGCTGAGATTGGGCCACTGCAATCCAGCCTGGGTGACAGAGTGAGATTCTGTCAAAAGAAGGGAATGGAATGGAATGGAGTGTAATAGAATGGAATGGAATGGAATGGAGTTGAATGGAGTGGAGTGGAGTGGAGTGGAGTGGAATGTACCAGAATGGAATGCGATGGAATGGAATGGAGTGGAGATGACTGGAGTTGAGTGGAATGGAATGGAATGGAATGGAATGGAGTGGAATGGAGTGGAGTGGAGTGGAATAGAGTGGAGTGGAGTGGAGTGGAATGCAATGCAATGCAATGCAATGCAATGGAGTGCAGTTTGATGCAATGGAGTGGAATGGTGAAATGAAATGTGAGCTGAGATTTTGCAATTGCACTCCAGCCTGCGTGACAGAGTGAAATCCTCTCAAAGGCAGGAATGGAATGGAATGGAGTGTAATGGATTGGAATGGAATTGAATGGAGTGGAATGGAGTGGAGTGGAGTGCAGTGGACTCGAGTGGAGTGGACTGCAGTGGAATGGAATGGAGAGGAATGGAATGGGATGGAGTGCAATGGAATGAAGTGGAGTGAAGTGGAATGGAGTGGAATGGAACGGGATGGAATGGAATGGAGTGGAGTGGAGTGGAGTGGAGGAGATTGGAATGTAGTGGAAAGGAATGGAATGGAATGGCATGGTGTAGAATGGAGTGGACTAAAATGGAGTGGAGTGGAATGCAATGGAATGGAATGAAAAGGAATGCAATGGAATCTAATGGTGAAATTAAATGTGAGATGAGATTGTGCCACTGCACTCCAGCTGGTGTCACAGAGTGATATCCTGTTGAAAGATAGGAATTGAATGGAATGGAATGAAATGGAGTGGAAAGGAGTGGAGTGGATTGGAGTGCACTTTAGTGAAATGGAGTGGAAAGGCGGGGAATGAAATGGGATGGAATGGAATGGAGTGGAGGGGAGTGGAGTGGAATCCAGTGGAATAGAATGGGATTGAGTGGAATGGAGTGGAGTGGAGTGTAATGGATTGGAATGAAATATAATGCAATGGAATGGAATGGATTGCCATGGAGTGGAGTGGAATGGAATGGAATGGAAAGGAATGGAATAGAATGGAGTGGAATGGAATGGAATGGATTGGAATGGTGAAATGAAATGTGAGCTGAGATTGTTGTACTATATTGCAGCCTGGGTGACAGAGTGAGATCCTGTCGAAAGAAAGCAATGAAATGGAATGGAGTGGAATGGAATGGAATGGAATGGAATGGAATGGAATGGAATGGAATGGAATGGAATGGAATTGAGTGAAGTGGAGTGGAGTGGAGTGGAATAAGTGCAGTGGATTGCAATGGAGTGGAATGGAATGGGATGCAATGGAATGGAACGGAGTGGATTGGAGTCGATTGGAGTGGAATGGAATGGGAAGGTATGGAGTGGCGTGGAGTGGACTCCAGTTGAGTGGAATGGAATGGAATGTAGTGGAGTGGAGTGGAGTGAAGTGGAGTGGGTTGGAATGCAATGAAATAGAATGGAATGGATTGGAATGGTGAAATGAAATGTGAGCTGAGATTGTGCCACTGTACTCGAGACTCTGTGACAGAGTGAGATCCTGTCGAAAGAAAAGAATGGAAAGGAATGGAGTTGAATGGAATGGAATGGAATGGAAAGGAGTGGAGTGGAGTGGACTGGGGTGGAGTGGAGTGGAGTGGAATGGAGTGGAATGGAGTGGGACTGAATGGAATGGAATGGAGTGGAGTATAGTGGAATGGAGTGGAGTGGAGTGGAATGGAGTAGAATGGAATTGGATTGAATCTAATGGAGTGGAAAGTAGTGTAGTGGGGAGGAGTGGACTGGAAAGGTGTGGAATAGAATGGAATGGAACGGAATGGAGTGGAGTGGAGTGGAATGGAATGGAATGGAATGGATTTGAATGGAAAGGAGTGACGAAATGAAATGTGAGATGAGATTGTACCACTGCACTCCAGCCTGGTTGACTGAGTGAGATCTTGTTGAAAGAAAGGAATGGAATGGAATGGAGCGGAATGAAATGGAATATAGTGGAGTGGAGTGGAGTGGAGTGAAGTGGAGTGGAGTGGAGTGGAGTAGAGTGGAGTGGAATGGAGTGGAATTGAATGGGATGGAATGGGATCGAGTGGATTGTACTGGAGTGGAGTGGATTGGAATGGACGGGAATGGAATGGAATGGAATGGATTGGAATGGAATGGAATGGAATGTAGTTGAGTGAAGTTGAGCGGAGTGGAGTGGAGTGGAGACGAATGTTATGGAATGCAATGGAATGGAATGGAATGGAATGCAACAGAATGTTGAAATGAAATGTGAGCTGAGATTGTTCCACTACACTCCAGCCTGGGTGACTGAGTGAGATCCTGTCGAAAGAAGGAATTGAATAGAATGGAGATGAATGCAATGTAATGCAATGGAATGGAGTAGAGTGAAGCGGAGTGGAGTGGAATAGAGTGGAATGGAATTAGATGGAAAGGAATGGTGTGGAAGGGAGTGGAGTGGAGTGGAGTGCAATGGACTGGAATGGAATGGAATGTAATCGAGTGGAGTGGACTTGAATGGAGTTGAGTGGAGAGGAATGGAATGGAATAGAAAAGGAGTGGAATAGAGTGGAGTGGAGTGGGGTGCAGTGGAATGGAATGGAATGGAATGGAACGCAATGAAATGGAATGGTGAATTGAAATGTGAGCTGAGATTGTGCCACTGCACTCCAGCCTGGGTGAAAAAATAGTGAGATCCTGTTGAAAGAAAGAAATGGAATGGAATGGAGTGGAAGGGAATGGAATGGAATGGAATATAGTGAAATGGCTTGGATTGCAGTGTAGTGGATTGGTGTGGAGTGCTGTGAAGTGGACTGGAATGAGGTGGAATAGATTGTGATGGATGGGAATGGAATGGAGTGGAGTCGAGTGGAGTAGGGTGGATTAGAGTGGAATGGAATGGGATGGAATGCAATGGTGTTGAATGGAATGGAGTGAAGGGAAACGGAATGGAATGGAGTGGAGTGGATTGGAGTGGAGTGGATTAGAGTGGAAAGGAATGTAATGGGATGGAATGGAATGGAATGGAAAGGAATCCTTAAATGAAAAGTGAGCTGTGATTTTTCTGCTGCACTCCACTCTGCGTGAAAGAGAGAGATCCTTTCGAAAGAAAGGAATGGAAAGTAATGGAGTGGATTAGACGGGATTGCGATGGAATGGAGTGGAGTGGAGTGGAGTAAAGTAGTGTGTAATGGAGTGTAATTGAATGGTGAAATGAAATGTTAGCTGAGATTGCACCACTGCACTCCAGCCTGTGTGACAGAGTGAGATCCTGTCAAAATAAAGGAATGGAACAGAGTGTAACAGAATGGAATGGAATGGAATGGAATGGAATGTAGTTGACGGAAGTTTAGGGGAGTGGAGTGGAATGGAGTCCAAAGTTATGGAATGGAATGGAATGGAATGAATTTGAGAGAAATTTAGCGGAGTGGAGTGGAATGGAGTCCAATGTTATGGAATGGAATGGAATGGAATGGAAGGCAACAGAATGTTGAAATGAAATGTGAGCTGAGATTGTTCTACTGCACTCCAGCCTGGGTGATTGAGTGAGATCCTGTCGAAAGAAGGGAATGGAATGGACTGGAGTTCAATGCAATGTAATGGAATGAAATGGAGTGGAGTGAAGTGGAGTGGAGAGGAGTTGAGTGGAATAGAGTGGAATGGAATGGGATGGAATGGAATGGTGTGTAGGGGAGTGGAGTGGAGTGCAATGGAGTGGAAAGAAATGGGATGAAATGGAGTGGAGTGGAGTGGAGAAGAGTTGAGTGGAGTGGAATGGAATGGAATGGAAAGGAGTGTAATAGAGTGGAGTGGAGTGGGGTGGAGTGGAATGGAATGGAAAGAATGGAATTGAATGGAATGCAATGCAATGAAATGGAATGCTGAATTGCAATGTGAGCTGAGATTGTGCCATTGCACTCCAGCCTGGGTGAAAGAGTGAGATCCTGTCGAAAGAAAGGAATGGAATGGAGTGGAGTGGAATGGAGTGGAGTGGAGTGGAGTGGAGTCGAATGGAGTGGATTGCAGTGTAGTGGATTGGAGTGGAGTGCTGTGGAGTGGACTGGAATGAGGTGGAATGGATTGTGATGGATTGGAATGGAATGGAGTGGAGTCGAGTGGTGTAGGTGGATTAGAGTCTAATGGAATGGGATGGAATGCAATGGTGTTGAATGGAATGGAGTGAAGGGAAAAGGAATGAAATGGAGAGGGGTGGATTGGAGTGGAGTGGATTAGAGTGGAAAGGAATGTAATGGGATGGAATGGAATGGAGTGGAAAGGAATGCTTAAATGAAATGTGAGCTGTGATTGTGCCACTGCACTCCACACTGCGTGAAACAGTGAGATCCTTTCGAAAGAAACGAATGGAAAGTAATGGAGTGGAATGGAATGGAGTGGAGTGGAGTGGTGTGTAATGGAGTGTAATTGAATGGTGAAATGAAATGTGAGCTGAGATTGCGTCAATGCACTCCAGCCTGTGTGACAAATTGAGATCCTGTCAAAATTAAGGAATGGAATGGAATGCAACAGAATGGAATGGAATGGAATGTAACAGAATGAAATGGAATGGAAAGAAATGGAATGGAATGGAATGGAATGGAATAGAATGGAATGGAATGGAATGGGATGGGACGGAATAGAATGGAATTCAGTGGAGTGGAGTGGAGTGCAATGAACTGGGATGGAATGGAATGGAATGGAGTGGAGTTTAGTGGAGTCGATTGGAGTAGAATGAAGTGGAATGGAATGGGATGGAATGGAATGAAGTGGAGTGGAGTGGAGTGGAAAGGAGTGGAATGGAATGGAATGGAATGGAAGGCAGTGGAATGCAATGGAATGGAATGGTGAAGTGAAATGTGTGCTGAGATTGTGCCAGTGCACTCCAGCCTGGGTGATAGGGTGATATTCTGTAAAAAGAAAGGAATGGAATGGAAGCGAGTGGAATGGAATGGAATGGAAAAGAGTGGAGTGGAGTAGAGTGGAGTGGTGTGGAGTGGAATGGAGTGGAAAGGAATGGGATGGAATGGAATCGAGTGCAGTGGAGTGGAATGGAGTGAAATGGAGTGGAATGGAATGGGATGGAATGAAATGAAATGGAATGGAGTGTAGAGGAGTGGAGTGGACTGGAGTAGAATGGATTGGAACGGAATGGAATAGAGTGGAATGGGGTAGATTGGACGGGAATGGAGTGGAGTGGAATGGAGTGCAATGGAGTGGAGGGGAGTGGAGTGGAATGGAATGGAATTTAATGGAATGGAATTTAATGAAAAGTAAGTTTCAACTCTGTGGGATGAATGCACACATCACAAAGAAGTTTCTCAGAATGCTTCTGTCTAGTTGTTTTGTGAATATAATTCCTTTTCCACCATAGGCATCAAATCACTCCAAATGTCAACTTGCAGATAGGACAAAAAGGGTTTTCCAAAACTGCTCAATCAAAATTAAGGTTCAAATCTGTGAGATGAATGCACATATCACAAAGGTTGTCAGAGTGCTTCTATTTTTTATGTGAAGATATTTCCTTTTCCACCAAAGGCCCCAAAACGGAACAAATGTCCACTTGCAGCTTTCACAAAAAGAATGTTTCAAAGCTTCTCAATCAAAGGAAATGTTCATCTCTGTGAGACGAATGCACACATTACAAAGAAGTTTGTCAGAATGCCTCTGTCTAGTTTTTATGTGAAGATATTTCCTTTTCCACCATAGGCCTCAAAGCACTAAAATGTCCACTTGCAGATTCTAAAAAAGAGTGTTTCAAGACTCCTCAAACAACAGAAAGGTTCGACTCTGTGAGGCGAATGCACACATCACAAAGAAGTTTTTCAAAATGCTTCCTATAGTTTTTATGTGAAGATATTTCACTTTCTACCATAGGCCTCACAGCGCTTCAAATGTCCACTTGCAGATTCTACAAAAAGAGTGTTTCAAGTTGCTCAATCAAAAGAAATGTTCAGCTCTGTGAGATGAATGCATGCATCACAAAGAAGTTTGTCAGAATGCTTCTGTCTAGTGTTTATATAAATATATTTCCTTTTCCAACATAGGTCTCAAAGCACTCCAAATGTCCACTTGTAGATTCTACAAAAAGAGGGTTTCAAAATTAATCAATGAAAAATAAGGCTCAACTCTGTGAGATGAATATACACATCACAAAGAAGTTTGTCAGAATGCTTCTGTCTCATTTTTATGTAAAGATATTCCCTTTTCCACCATAGACCTCAAAGAGCTCCAAATGTCCACTTGCGGATTCTACAAAAAGAGTGTTTGAAGGCTGCTCAATCAAAAGAAAGGTTGAACTCTGTGAGAAGAATGAACACATCACAAAGAATACTGTCAGAATGCTTCTGTCTACTTTTTATGTGAAGATATTTCCTTTCCCATAATAGGCCTCAAAGCTCTCCAAATCACCACTTGCAGATTCAACAAAAAGAGTGTATCAAAACAGTTCAATGAAAAGTAAACTTCAACTCTGTGAGATGAATGCACACATCAAACAGAAGTGTGTCCGAATGCTTCTGTCTAGTTATTATTTGAAGATACTTCCTTTTCCACCATAAACCTAAATGTGCTCCGAATGTCCAATTTCAGATTCTACAAAAAGCGTGTTTCAAAGCTGCTCAATGAAAAGAAAGATTCAACCACGTGAGATGAATGCACCCATCACAAAGAAGTTTCTCAGAATGCTTCTGTCTAGTTATTAAATAAAGATATTTCGTTACACACCACAGGCCTCAAGGCGCTCCAAATATCTACCTGCAGATTCTATAAAAAGAGTGTTTCAAAACTGCTGAAAGACAAGTGAGGTTCAACTCTGTGAGTTGAATGCACACATCCCAAAGAAGTTTGTCAGAATGCTTTTGTACAGTTCTAATGTGAAGATATGTCCTTTTCCACCACAGGCCTCCAAGAGCTCCAAATGTCCACTTGCAGATTCTACAAAAAGAGTGTTTCCAAACTGCGCTATGAATAGTAAGGTTCAACTCTGAGAGATGAATGCACACATCACATGGAAGATTGTCAGAATGTTTCTGTCTAGTTTTTATGTGAAGATATTTCCTTTTCCACCATAGGACTCACAGTGCTCCAAACGTCCCCTTGAAGATTCTACAAAAGAGTTTTTCCAAACTGCTCAATCAAAAGGAAGCTTCAACTCTGTGAGATGAGTGCACACATCACAAAGAAGTTTCTCAGTATGCTTCTGTCCAGTTTTTATGTGAACATACTACCATTTACACCATAGGCCTCTAAGCGCTCCAAATGTCCTCTTGCAGATTCTACACAACGAGTGTTTCAAAACTATTCAAACACAAAAAATGTTCAACTCTGGGAGATGAATGGACTCATCACAAAGAATTTTCTCAAAATTATTCTGTCCAGTTTTTAGGTGAAGATATTTCCTTTTCCAACATTGGCCTCAAAGCACTCCATATGGACACTTGCAGATTCTAGAAAAAGAGTGGATCAAAACTGCTCAATGAAAAGAAAGTTTCAACTCCATGAGATGAAGGCACACATCACAAAGAAGTTCGTCAGAAGTTTTCTGTATACTTTTTATGTGAAAACATTTCCTTTTCCACCATAGGCCTCATAGCGCTCCAAATGTCCACTTGGAGATTCCACAAAAAGAGTGTTTCAAACTTGCTCATTCAAAATAAAGTTTAAAATCTATGAGATGAATGCACACATCACAAAGAAGTTTGTCAGAATGCTTGTGGCTAGTTATTATGTGAAGATATTTCATTTCCCACCATAGGCCTCAAAGCGCTCCTGATCTCGGATTGCAGATTCTACAAAAGAGTGTTTCCAACCTACACAATCGAAACAAAGGTCAAATCTGTGAGATGAACGCACACATCACAAAAAGTTTCCCAGAATGCTTCTCTCTAGTTCTTGATTGAAGATATTTCCTCTTCCACCAAAGGCCTCAAAGCACGCCAAATATCCACTTGCAGATCCTACAAAAAGAGTGTTTAAAACTGCTCAATCAAAAGAAAGTTTCAACTCTGTGAGATGAATGCACCCATCACAAAGAAGTTTCTCGATTGCTTCTGTCTGGGTTTATATGAACATATTTCCTTTTCCACCATAGGCCTCAAAGCACTCCAAATGTCGACTTGTAGACAGTACAAAAAGGGTGATTCAAAACTGCTCAATGAAAAGTAAGGTTCGGCTCTGTGAGATGAATGCACATATCACAAAGAAGTTTGTCTGAATACTTCTGTCTAGTTTTTATGTGAAGATATTTCTTTTTCCACCATTGGCCTCGAAGAGCTCCGAATGTCCACTTCCAGATTCTACAAAAAGAGAGTTTCCAAACTACTCAATCAAAAGAAAGTTCAAATCGTAAGATGAATGCACATATCACAAAAATATTTGTCAGAATGCTTTCGTTTACTTTTTATGTGAAGATGTTTCCTTTTCCACCACAGTCCTCAAAGCCCTCCAAATGTGCACTTGCAGATAGTAGAAAAAGGATGTTTCAAAGCTGCTCAATCAAAAGTAAGGTTCAACTCTGTGAGACGAATGCAAATATCAAACAGAAGCTTGTCAGAATGCTTCTGTCTAGTTTTTAAGATTCAATTCTGTGGGATGAATGCACAAATCACCAAGAACTTTGTCAGAATGCTTCTGTCTGGTTTTTATGTGAAGATATTTCGTTTTCCACCCAAGGCCATAAAGTGCTGCAAATGTCCACTTGCAGATGCTACAAAAAGGGTGTTTCCAAACTGCTCAATCAAAAGAGAGGTTCAAATCTGTGAGATTAATGCACACGTCACATATAAGTTACTCAGAATGTTTCTGTCTAGTTCTTAAGTGAAGATACTTCCTTTTCCTCCATAGGCCTCGAAGCGCTCCAAATATCCACTTGCAGATTCTACAAAAAGAGAGTTTCCAAACTACTCACTCAAAAGAAATGTTCAACTAAGTGAGATGCATGCACACATTGGCAAATAAATTTGTCAGAATGCTTCTGTCTGTTTTTTATGTGGAGATATTTTCTTTTCCACCATAGGCCTCAAAGTAATCCAAATGTCCACTTTCAGATACTAAAAAAAGGGTGTTTCAAAACTAGACAGAAACATTCTGACAAACTTCTTTGTGATATGTGCCTTCATCTCACAGAGTTGAACATTTCTTTTGATTGGGCAGTTTTAAAATACTTTTTTTGGAGAATCTACAAGTGTACATTTGGAGCGCCTTGAGTCCTATGGTGGAAAAGGAAATATCTTCACATAAAAACTAGACAGAAGCATTCTGACAAACTACCTTGTGATGTGTGCATTCATCTCACAGAATTGAACCTCACTATCTATTAAGCAGTTTTGAAACAATCTGTTTGTAGAATCTGCAAGTGGACATTTGGAGCGCTTTGAGACCTATGGTGGAGAAGGAAATATCTTCACATAAAAACTAGAAAGAAGCATTCTGACAAACTACCTTGTGATGTGTGCATTCATTTCACTTAGTTGAACCTTTCTTTTGATTGAGTAGTTTGGAAACTCTCTTTTTGTAGAATCTGCCAGTGGACATTTGGAGTGCTTTTAGGACAATAGAGGAAAAGAAAATATCTTCACTTAAGAACTAGACAGAAACATTCTAATTACCTTCTTTGTGATGTGTGCATTCATCACACAGAGTTGAACCTTTCTTTTGTGTGAGCAGTTTTAAAACACTCTTTTTGTAGTATCTGCAAGTGTTCATTTGGAGCGCATTGAGGCCAATGGAGGAAAAGGAAATATCTTCACATAAAAACTAGACAGAATCATTCAGAGAAAATTATTTGTGATGTGTGCATTCATCTCACACACATGAAACTTTCTTTTGATTGAGCAGTTTTGAAACACTCTTTTTGTATAATCTGCAAGTGGACATTTGGAGCGCTTTGAGGCCTATGGTGGAAAAGGAATTATCTTCACATAAAAACTAGACACAAGCATTTTGACAAATTTCTTTGTGATGTGAGCATTCATCTCACACAATTGAAGCCTTCCTTTGATTGAGTAGTTTGAAAACTCTCTTTTTGTAGAATCTGCAAGTGGTTATTTGGAGCTTTTTGACAACTATGGTGGAAAAGGAAATATCTTCCCTTAGGAACTAGACAGCAGCATTCTGAAAAACTTATTTGTAAAGTATGCATTCATCTCACAAACTTGAACATTTCTTTTAATTCAGAAGTTTTGAA
The DNA here is from genome assembly GCF_028885625.2 of Pongo pygmaeus. NCBI lineage: Eukaryota > Metazoa > Chordata > Mammalia > Primates > Hominidae > Pongo > Pongo pygmaeus. The sequence goes on along the minus strand of NC_072388.2, from coordinate 2,351,167 downwards.
ACACACTTTCTGAAGAACCTGCAAGTGGACATTTGGAGCGCTTGAGACATATGTTGGAATATGAAATATCTTCACATTAAAACTAGACAGAAGCCTTCTGAAAAACTTCTTAGTGATGTATGCATTCATCTTTCAGAGTTGAAACTTTCTTTTGATTGAGCAGTTTTGAAACACCCTTTTTGTAGAATCTGCAATTCAACAGTTGGAGCGCTTTGAGGATTATGACAGATAATGAAATATATTCATATAATGACAGAAACATTATGAGAAACTACTTTGTGTTGTCTGCATTCTTCTCACAGAGTTGAACCATTCCTTCAGTTGAGCAGGTTTCAAAAACACTTTTTGTAGAATCTTCAAATGGGCATTTGGAGCGCTTTGAGGCCTATGATGGAAAAGGAAATAGCTTCACATAAAAACAAGACAGAAGCATACTGAAAAACTTCTTTGTGATGTGTGCATTCATCTCACAGTGTTGAACCTTACTTTCAATTGAGCAGCTTTGAAACACTGTTTCTGTAGAATCTGCAAGTGGACATTTAGAGGGCTTTGAGGCCTATAGTGTGTAACTAATTATCTTCATATAATAACTAGACAGAAGCATTGTGAGAAACTTCTTTGAGGTGTGTGCATTCATCTCACACTGAGATCAACCTTTCTTTTGATTGAGCAGCTTTGAAACGCTCTTTTTGTAGAATCTGCAAGTGGACATTTGGAGCGATTTGAAGCCTATGGTGGAAAAGGAAATATCTTCACATAAAAAACAGACAGAAGCATTCTGACAAACTTCTTTGTGAAGCGTGCATTCATCTCACAGGGTTGAACCTTACTTTTTTTGAGAAGTTTTGAAACCCTCTTTTTGTAGAATCTGCAAGGGGAAAATTGGAGCGCTTGGAGGCCTAAGGTGGAAAAGGAAATATCTTCACATAAATACTACACAGAAGCCTTCTGAAAAACTTCTTTGTGATGTGTGCATTCATCTCACAGAGCTGAATCTTTCTTTTGACTGTGCAGCTTTGAAACATTCTTTTTCTAGAATCTGCAAGTGGACATTTGGATGGCTTGGAGGTCTATGATGGAAAAGGAAATATCTTCTCATGAAAACTAGACAGAAGCATTCTGAAAAACTTCTTTGTGATTTGTGCGTTCATGTCACAAAGGTGAACCTTCCTTTTCATTGAGCAGTTTGGAAACACTCTTTTTGTAGTATCTGCAAGTGGACATTTGGAGCGCTTTGAGACCTACAGTGGAAAAGGAAATATCTTCACATAAAAACTAGACAGAAGCATTCTGACAACTTTTTTTTGTGTGTACATTCATATTACAGAGTTTAACCTTACTTTTGATGTATCAGATTTGAAACAGCCTTTTTGTACTATCTGCAAGTGTACATCTGGAGTGCTTTGAGGCCTATGGTGGAAAAGGAAATATCTTCACATAAGAACTAGTCAGAAGCATTCTGAGAAGTTAATTTGTGATGTGTGCATTCATCTCACAGGGTTGAACCTGAATTTTGATTGAGCAGTTTTGAAACACTCTTATTGTAGAATCTGCAAGTGGACATTTAGAGCACTTTGAGGCCTATGGTAGATAACCAAATATCTTCATATAATAACTAGACAGAAGCATTATGAAAAACTTGTTTGTGATGTGTGCATTCATCTCACACTGGGTTGAACCTTTCTTTGGATTGAGCAGCTTTTAAACACTCTTTTTGTAGAATCAGCAAGGGGACATTTGAAGAGCTTTGAGGCCTGTGGTGGAAAAGGTAATATCTTCACATAAAACTAGACAGAAGCATTCTGAGAAACTTCTTTGTGATGTGTGCATTTATCTCACAGAGTTGAACCTTACTTTTCGTTGAGCAGTTTTGAGACACTCTCTTTGTAGGATCTGCAAGTGGACAAAGGAGCTGTTTGAGGAATATGGTGGAAAAGGAAATATCTTCACATAAAAACTAGACAGAAGCCTTCTGAAAAACTTCTTCGTGATGTGTGCATTCATCTTACAGAGTTGAACTTTTCTTTTGATTGAGCAGCTTTGAAACACTCTTTTTGTAGTATTTGCAAGTTGACATTTTTAGCGCTTTGAGGCCTACGGTGGAAAAGGAAATATCTTCACATAAAAACTGGACAGATGCATTCTGACAACCTTATCTTTGAAGTGTGCATTCATCTCACAGAGTTGAACCTTGCTTTTGATTGAGCAGTTTTGAAATACGCTTTTTGTACTATCTGCAAGTGGACATTTGGAGCGCTTTGAGGCCTATGGTGGATAATGAAATATCTTCATATAATGACTAGACAGAAGCACTATGAGAAGCTTCTTCATGATGTGTGCATTCATCTCATAGTGAGTAGAAACTTTCTTTTGATTGAGCAGTTTTGAAACAGTTTTTTGTAGAATTTGCCGGTGTACATTTGGAGCGCTTTGAGGCCAATGGTGGAAAAGAAAATATGTTCACATAAAAACTAGACAGAAGCATTCTGAAAAACTTCATTGTGATGTGTGCATTCATCTCACAGATTGAAAACTTTCTTTTGATAGAGCAGGTTGAAATACTCTTTTTTGTAGAATCTGCAAGTGAAAATTTCTAGCGCTTTGAGGCCTATGGTGGAAAAGGAAATATCTTCACATAAAAATGAGAGAGAAGCATTCTGACAAACTTCTTTGTGATGTATGCATTTGTCTCACAGAATTGAACCTTACTTTTCATTGATCAGTTTTGAAACACTCTTTTTGTAGAATCTGCAAGTGGACATTTGGAGCGCTTGAAGCCTATGGTCGAAAAGAAGATATTTTCACATAAAAACTAGACAGAAGCATTCTGACAAACTTATTTGTGATGTGTGCATTCATCTCACACAGTTGAACCTTACTTTTTATTGAGCAGTTTTGAAACACCTATTTTGTAGTATCTGTATGGGGACATTTGCAGCTCTTTGAGGCCTATGGTGGAAAAGGAAATATCTTCACATAAAAACTAGATAGAAGAATTCTGACAAATTTCTTTGTGTTGTGTGCATTCATCTCACAGAGTTGAACATTTGTTTTAATTGAGCAGCTTTGAAACACTCTTTTTGTAGAATCTGCAAGTGGACAAATGGAGCTCTTTGAGGAATATGGTGGAAAAGGAAATATCTTCACATGAAAACTAGACAGAAGTATTCTGAAAAACTTCTTTGTGATGCGTGCATTCATCTTACAGTGTTGAACTTTTCTTTTGATTAAGTAGCTTTGAAACACTCTTTTTGTAGTATTTGCAAGTGGACATATGGTGCGCTTTGGGGACTATGGTGGTAAAGTAAATATCTTCACTTGAAAACGAGACAGAAGCATTGTGACAAACTTCTTTGTGATGTGTGCATTCATCTCACAGAGTTGAACCTTACTTGGCATTGAGCAGTTTTGAAATAACCTTTTTGTACAATCTGCAAGTGGACATTTGGAGTACTTTGAGGCCTATGGTAGAAAGGAAATATATTCACATAAGAACTAGACAGAGGCATTCTGAGGAATAGGTTTGTGATGTTTGCATTCATCTCACAGAGTTGAACCTTACTTTCGATTGAGCACTTTTGAAACCCTCTTTTTGTAGAATCTGCAAGTGGATATTTGGAGTCCTCTGAGGCCTGTGGTGGATAACGAAATATTTTCCTACAGTAACTAGACAGAAGAATTATGAGAAGCTTCTCTGTGATGTGTGCATTTATCTCACAGAGTTGAACTTTACTTTTCGTTGAGCAGTTTTAAACACTCTTTTTTCATAATTTGCAAGTGGACTATTGGAGAGTGTTGTTACTTAGGTTGAAAAGGAAATACCTTCACATAAACTTTACAGAAACTTCTGACAAACTTCTTTCTGATGTGTGCATTCATCTTAAAGAGTTGAACCATTCTTTTGAATGAGCAGGTTTGAAACATTCTTTTTGCAGAAACTGCAAGTGGACAGTTGGAGTGTTTTGAGACTTATGGTGAAAAAGGAAATATCTTAACATAAAGACTAGACAGAAGCCTCTGGCAAACTACTTTGTGATGTGTGCATTCATCTCACAGAGTTGAACCTTACTTTTCATTGAGCAGTTTTGAAACACTCTTTTTGTAGAATCTGTAAATGGTCATTTGGAGTATTTTGAGGCCTATGGTGGATAACTAGATATATTACTATACTAACTAGACAGAAGCATTTTGAAAAAAGTCTTTGTGACGTGTGCATTCATCTCACAGATTTGAACTTTTCTTTTGATTGAGCGCATTTGAAACACTCTTTTTGTAGAATCTGCACGTGGACATTTGGAGCACTTTGAGGCCTATGGTGGAAAAGGAAATATATTCACATAAAACCAAGACAGAAGCATTCTGACAAACTTTTTTGTGATGTTTGCATTCATCTTACAGAGTTCAACCTTTCTTTTGATTGAGCAACTTCGAAACACTCTTTTTGTAGAATCTGCAAGTGGACATTTGAAGCTCTTTGAGGCCTAGGGTGGAAAAGGAAATATCTTCATATAAAAACAGAGAGAAGCATTCTGATAAACTTATTTGTGATGTCTGCATTCATCTCAGAGAGTTGAACCTTACTTTTCATTGAGCAGTTTTGAGTCACCCTTTTTGTACTATCTGCAAGTGGACATTTGCAGTGCTTTGAGGCCTGTGGTGGAACAGGAAATATCTTCACATAAGAAATAGGCAGAAGCATTGTGATAAATTTCTTTATGATGTGTGCATTCATCTCACAGAGTTGAATTTTTCTTTTGATTGAGCTGTTTTGAAACCATCTTTTTGAAGAATCTGCAAGTGCACATTTGGAGTGCTTTGGGGCTGAAGGTGGAAAAGGAAATATCTTCACATAAAAACTAGACAGAAGCATTCTGACAAACTGCTTTTTGATGTGTGCATTCATCTCACAGCGGTGAACTTTACTTTTCATTGAGTAGGTTTGAAATACTCTTTTTGTAGAATCTGCAAGTGGACATTTGGAGCGCATTTAGGCCTATGGTGGAAAAGGAAATATCTTCACATAAAAACTAGACAGATCCTTCAGAAAAACTTCTATGTCATGTGTGCCTTCATCTCACAGTGTTGAAATTTAATTTTCATTGAGCCGTTCTGAAACACGTTTTTGTAGAATCTGCAAGTGGACATTTGGAGCGCTTTGAGGCCTATTGTGTATAAAGAAATATCTTCACATAATAACTAGAGAGAAGCATTCTGAGAAAATTCTTTGTGATTTGTCCATTCATCTCACAGAGTTGAACCTTTTCGTTAAGCAGTTTTGAAACACTCTTTTTGTAGATTCTGCAGGTGGACATTTGGAGGGCTTTGAAGCCTATGATTATCAAAATATCTTCAAATAATAACTAGACAAAAGCATTCTGAGAAAAATGTTTGTGATGAGTGCATTCATCTCACAGAATTGAACGTTTTTTTGATTGAGCAGCTTTGAAACACTCCTTTTTCAGAATCTGCAAGTGGACATTTGGAGTGCTTTGAGGCCTATGGTGGAAAAGGAAATATCTTAACAAAAAAACTGGACAGAAGCATCCTGAAAAACTTCTTTGTGATGTGTGCATTCATCTAACAAAGTTGAACCTTACTTTTCATTGAGCAGTTTTGATACGCTCTTTTTGTAGTATCTGCAAGTGGACATTTGGAGCGCTTTGAGGCCTATGGTGGATAACGAAATATATTCATATAACTACTAGACAGAAGCATTCAGACAAACTTCTTTGGATGTGTGAATTCAGCTCATAGAGTTGAACCTTTCTTTCGATTGAGCAGTTTTGAAACACCCCTCTTTTTGTAGAATCTGCAAGTGGACATTTGGAGAGCTGTTAGGCCTATGGTGGAAAAGGAAATACCTTCACATAAAACTAGACAGAAGCATTCTGACAAACTTCTTTGAAATGTGTGCATTCGTCTCAGAAAAGTGAAACTTTCTTTTGATTGAGCAGCTTTGAACTCTTCTTTTTGTAGAATCCGCAATTAGACAATTGGAGTGCCTTGAGGTCTATGATGGAAAAGGAGATATCTTCACATAAAGACTAGATAGAAGCATTCTGAGAAACTTCTTTGCGATGTGTGCATTCATCTCACAGAGTTGAAACTTTCTTTTGATTAGCAGTTTGAGACACTTTTTTTGTAGAATGTGCAAGTAGACATTTTTAGCGCTTTCAGGCATATCTTGGAAAAAGAAATATCTTCACATAAAAACGAGACAGAAGCATCTTGAAAAACTTCTTTCTGATGTGTGCATTCATTTCACAGAGTTGAACATTTCCTTTGATTCAGCAGTTTTGAAACACTCTTTTTGTAAAATCTCCATGCGGACACTTGGATCTCTTTGGGGCGTATGGTGGAAAAGGAAATATCTTCACATAAAAATTTGATAGAAGCATTCAGAGAAACTTCTTTGTGATCTGCCTATTTATCTCACAGAGTTGAAACTTACTTTCAATTGAGAAGTTTTGAAACACGCTTTTTGTAGATTCTGCAACTGGACATTTGGAGCGCTTTGAGGCTTACTGTGGATAACGAAATAATGTCAGATAATAACTAGAGAGAAGCATTATGAGAAACTTCTATGTGATGTGTGCATTCATCTCCGAAAGAGTTGAGAATTTCTTTGATTTATGAGCTTCAAAACACTATTTTTTTAGAATCTGCAAGTGGATATTTGGAGTGCTTTGAGGCCTATGGTGGAAAAGGAAATATCTTAACATAAAAACCAGACGGAAGCATTGTGACAAACTTCTTTTTGATGTGTGAATTCATCTCACAGAGTTGAACCTTGCTTTTCACCGAGCAATTTTGAAACCATCTTTTTGTAGAATCTGCAAGTGGGCAATTGGAGCGCTTTGTGGCCAATGGTGGAAAAGGAAATATCTTCACATAAAAACTACACAGAAAACTTCTGACAAACTTCTTTGTGATGTGGGTATTCGTTTTACAGAGTCGAACCTTTCTCTTGATTGAGCTGTTTTGAAACACTCTTTTTGACGGATCTGCAAGGGGACATTTGGAGTGCTTTGAGGCCTGTGGTGAAAAAGGATATATCTTCACGTTAAAACTGGACAGAAGATTCTGACCAAGTTTTTTGTGATATGTGCATTCATCTGACAGAGTTGAACTTTTCTTTTTATTGAGCAGTGTTGAAAAACTCCTTTTGTAGAATCTGCAAGAGGATATTTGCCGAGATCTGAGGCCTATGGTGGAAAAGGAAATAACTTCACATAAAAACTAGACAGAAGCCTTCTGACAAACTTCATTGTGATGTGTGCATTCACGTCACAGAGTTGAAACCTACATTCAATTGAGCAATTTTAAAACACTCTTTTCATAGAACCTGCAAGTGGACAATTTGAGGGCTTAGAGGCTTATGGTGGATAATGAAATACCTTCACAAAATAATTACAGAAAAGCATTAAGAGAAACTACTCTGTGATGAGTGCATTCATCTCACAAAGAGTTGAACCTTTCTTGGATTAATGAGCTTTGAAACACTCTTTTTGTAGAATCTGCAACTGGACAATTGGAGTGCTTTGTGGCCAATGGTGGAAAAGGAAATATCTTCACATAAAAACTAGACAGAAGCATTCTGACAAATTTCATTGTGATGTGTACATTCACCTCACAGAGTTGAACTTTTCTTTTGATTGAGCAGCCATGAAACACACTTTCTGTAGAATCTGCAAGTGGACATTTAGAGCGCTTTGGTGCCTATGGTGGAAAATGAAATATCTTCACATAAATCTAGACAGAAGCATTCTGACAAACTTCTTTGAAATGTGTGTATTCATCTCACACAGGTGAAACTTTCTTTTGACTGAGCAGCTTTGAACCCCTATTTTTTGTAGAATCTGCAGTTGGACATTTGGAGGGCTTTGTGGC